>NC_090938.1:544372819-545751984 GCF_040938575.1 Ambystoma mexicanum | reverse complement strand
TGGTGCTGCCCCTGCACGGCTGGGGGGTGGGGGTGCAGGGGGACATGAGTGGGTGCCTGGTGGAGGGTGCCCCTGGATGCTGGGGGGTGGGGTGGTGGGAGACATGAGTGGGGGCCTGGTGGAGGGTGCCCCTGGATGCTGGGGGGTGGGGGTGGTGGGAGACATGAGTTGGACATGAGTGGGGCCCTGGTGGTGCTGCCCCTGCACCGCTGGGGGGTGGGGGTGCCGGGGGACATGAGTGGGTGCCTGGTGGAGGGTGCCCCTGGATGCTGGGGGTGGGGTGGTGGGAGACATGAGTGGGGGCCTGGTGGAGGGTGCCCCTGGATGCTGGGGGGTGGGGGTGCAGGGGGACATGAGTGGGGGCCTGGTGGAGGGTGCCCCTGCACTGCTGGGGGGTGGGGGTGGTGGGAGACATGAGTTGGACATGAGTGGGGGCCTGGTGGGGGCTGCCCATGGTGGCTGGGGGGTAGGGGTGGTGGTAGACATGGGTGGGAGCCTGGTGGAGGGTGCCCCACACTGCTGGGGGGGTGGGGGTGGGTGGGAGACATGAGTGGAGGCCTGGCGGAGGCTGCCCATGGTGGGTGGGGGGTGGGGGTGGTGGGAGACATGGGTGGGGGCCTGGTGGAGGGTGCCCCTGCACTGCTGGGGGGTGGGGTGGTGGGAGACATGAGTGGGGGCCTGGTGGAGGGTGCCCCTGGATGCTGGGGGGTGGGGGTGGTGGGAGACATCAGTGGGGGCCTGGTGGAGGGTGCCCCTGGATGCTGGGGGGTGGGGTGGTGGGAGACATGAGTGGGGGCCTGGTGGAGGGTGCCCCTGGATGCTGGGGGGTGGGGGTGGTGGGAGACATGAGTTGGACATGAGTGGGGCCCTGGTGGTGCTGCCCCTGCACCGCTGGGGGGTGGGGGTGCCGGGGGACATGAGTGGGTGCCTGGTGGAGGGTGCCCCTGGATGCTGGGGGGTGGGGTGGTGGGAGACATGAGTGGGGGCCTGGTGGAGGGTGCCCCTGGATGCTGGGGGGTGGGGGTGCAGGGGGACATGAGTGGGGGCCTGGTGGAGGGTGCCCCTGCACTGCTGGGGGGTGGGGGTGGTGGGAGACATGAGTTGGACATGAGTGGGGGCCTGGTGGGGGCTGCCCATGGTGGCTGGGGGGTAGGAGTTGTGGTAGACATGGGTGGGAGCCTGGTGGAGGGTGCCCCACACTGCTGGGGGGGTGGGGGTGGGTGGGAGACATGAGTGGAGGCCTGGCGGAGGCTGCCCATGGTGGGTGGGGGGTGGGGGTGGTGGGAGACATGGGTGGGGGCCTGGTGGAGGGTGCCCCTGCACTGCTGGGGGGTGGGGGTGGTGAGAGACATGAGTGGGGGCCTGGTGGAGGGTGCCCCTGGATGCTGGGGGGTGGGGGTGGTGGGAGACATGAGTGGGGGCCTGGTGGAGGGTGCCCCTGGATGCTGGGGGGTGGGGGTGGTGGGAGACATGAGTGGGGGCCTGGTGGAGGGTGCCCCTGGATGCTGGGGGGTGGGGGTGGTGGGAGACATGAGTTGGACATGAGTGGGGCCCTAGTGGTGCTGCCCCTGCACCGCTGGGGGGTGGGGGTGCCGGGGGACATGGGTGGGTGCCTGGAGGAGGGTGCCCCTGGATGCTGGGGGGTGGGGTGGTGGGAGACATGAGTGGGGGCCTGGTGGAGGGTGCCCCTGGATGCTGGGGGGTGGGGGTGCAGGGGGACATGAGTGGGGGCCTGGTGGAGGGTGCCCCTGCACTGCTGGGGGGTGGGGGTGGTGGGAGACATGAGTTGGACATGAGTGGGGGCCTGGTGGGGGCTGCCCATGGTGGCTGGGGGGTAGGGGTTGTGGTAGACATGGGTGGGAGCCTGGTGGAGGGTGCCCCACACTGCTGGGGGGGGGTGGGGGTTGGTGGGAGACATGAGTGGAGGCCTGGCGGAGGCTGCCCATGGTGGGTGGGGGGTGGGGGTGGTGGGAGACATGGGTGGGGGCCTGGTGGAGGGTGCCCCTGCACTGCTGGGGGGTGGGGGTGGTGGGAGACATGAGTGGGGGCCTGGTGGAGGGTGCCCCTGGATGCTGGGGGGTGGGGGTGGTGGGAGACATGAGTGGGGGCCTGGTGGAGGGTGCCCCTGGATGCTGGGGGTGGGGGTGGTGGGAGACATGAGTGGGGGCCTGGTGGAGGGTGCCCCTGCACTGCTGGGAGGTGGGGGTGCAGGGAGACATGAGTGGGGGCCTGGTGGAGGGTGCCCCTGGATGCTGGGGGGTGGGGGTGGTGGGAGACATGAGTGGGGGCCTGGTGGAGGCTGCCCCTGGTGGCTGGGGGGTGGGGGTGGTGGGAGACATGAGTGGGGGCCTGGTGGAGGGTGCCCCTGGATGCTGGTGGGTGGGGGTGCAGGGGGACATGAGTGGGGGCCTGGTGGAGGGTGCCCCTGCACTGCTGGGGGGTGGGGGTGGTGGGAGACATGAGTTGGACATGAGTGGGGGCCTGGTGGGGGCTGCCCATGGTGGCTGGGGGGTGGGGGTGGTGGTAGACATGAGTGGGGCCTGGTGGAGGGTGCCCCATGACTGCTGGGGGGTGGGGGTGCAAGGGGACATGAGTGGGGGCCTGGTGGAGGCTGCCCCATGACTGCTGGGGGGTGGGGGTGCAGGGGACATGAGTGGGGGCCTGGTGGAGGCTGCCCCTGCACTGCTGGGGGGTGGGGGTGCAGGGGGACATGAGTGGGGCCTGGTGGAGGGTGCCCCATGACTGCTGGGGGGTGGGGGTGCCAGGGGACATGAGTGGGGGCCTGGTGGAGGCTGCCCCTGGATGCTGGGGGTGGGGGTGGTGGGAGACATGAGTGGGGGCCTGGTGGAGGGTGCCCCTGGATGCTGGGGTGTGGGGGTGGTTGGAGACATGAGTGGGGGCCTGGTGGAGGGTGCCCCTGGATGCTGGGGGGTGGGGGTGGTGGGAGACATGAGTGGGGGCCTGGTGGAGGCTGCCCCTGCACTGCTGGGGGGTGGGGGTGGTGGGAGACATGAGTTGGACATGAGTGGGGCCCTGGTGGTGCTGCCCCTGCACGGCTGGGGGGTGGGGGTGCAGGGGGACATGAGTGGGTGCCTGGTGGAGGGTGCCCCTGCACTGCTGGGGGGTGGGGGTGCAGGGGGACATGAGTGGGGGCCTGGTGGAGGGTGCCCCTGGATGCTGGGGGGTGGGGTGGTGGGAGACATGAGTGGGGGCCTGGTGGAGGCTGCCCCTGGTGGCTGGGGGGTGGGGGTGGTGGGAGACATGAGTGGGGGCCTGGTGGAGGGTGCCCCTGCACTGCTGGGGGGTGGGGTGCAGGGGGACATGAGTGGGGGCCTGGTGGAGGGTGCCCCTGCACTGCTGGGGGGTGGGGGTGCAGGGGGACATGAGTGGGGGCCTGGTGGAGGGTGCCCCTGGATGCTGGGGGGTGGTGGTGGTGGGAGACATGAGTGGGGGCCTGGTGGAGGGTGCCCCTGGATGCTGGGGGGTGGGGGTGCAGGGGGACATGAGTGGGGGCCTGGTGGAGGGTGCCCCTGGATGCTGGGGGGTGGGGGTGGTGGGAGACATGAGTGGGGGCCTGGTGGAGGGTGCCCCACACTGCGGGGGGGGTGGGGGTGGGTGGGAGACATGAGTGGGGGCCTGGCGGAGGCTGCCCATGGTGGGTGGGGGGTGGGGGTGGTGGGGTGACATTGGTGGGGGCCTGGTGGAGGGTGCCCCTGGATGCTGGGGGGTGGGGTGGTGGGAGACATGAATGGGGGCCTGGTGGAGGGTGCCCCTGCACTCCTGGGGGGTGGGGGTGGTGGGAGACATGAGTGGGGGCCTGGTGGAGGGTGCCCCTGGATGCTGGGGGGTGGGGTGGTGGGAGACATGAGTGGGGGCCTGGTGGAGGCTGCCCCTGGTGGCTGGGGGGTGGGGGTGGTGGGAGACATGAGTGGGGCCTGGTGGAGGGTGCCCCTGCACTGCTGGGGGTGGGGGTGCAGGGGGACATGAGTGGGGGCCTGGTGGAGGGTGCCCCTGGATGCTGGGGGGTGGGGGTGCAGGGGGACATGAGTGGGGGCCTGGTGGAGGGTGCCCCTGGATGCTGGGGGGTGGGGGTGCAGGGGGACATGAGTGGGGGCCTGGTGGAGGGTGCCCCTGGATGCTGGGGGGTGGGGGTGGTGGGAGACATGAGTGGGGGCCTGGTGGAGGGTGCCCCTGGATGCTGGGGGGTGGGGGTGCAGGGGGACATGAGTGGGGGCCTGGTGGAGGGTGCCCCTGGATGCTGGGGGGTGGGGGTGCAGGGGGACATGAGTGGGGGCCTGGTGGAGGGTGCCCCTGCACTGCTGGGGGGTGGGGGTGGTGGGAGACATGAGTTGGACATGTGTGGGGGCCTGGTGGGGGCTGCCCATGGTGGCTGGGGGGTGGGGGTGGTGGTAGACATGAGTGGGGGCCTGGTGGAGGGTGCCCCATGACTGCTGGGGGGTGGGGGTGCCAGGGGACATGAGTGGGGGCCTGGTGGAGGCTGCCCCTGGATGCTGGGGGTGGGGGTGGTGGGAGACATGAGTGGGGGCCTGGTGGAGGGTGCCCCTGGATGCTGGGGTGTGGGGGTGGTTGGAGACATGAGTGGGGGCCTGGTGGAGGGTGCCCCTGGATGCTGGGGGGTGGGGGTGGTGGGAGACATGAGTGGGGGCCTGGTGGAGGCTGCCCCTGCACTGCTGGGGGGTGGGGGTGGTGGGAGACATGAGTTGGACATGAGTGGGGCCCTGGTGGTGCTGCCCCTGCACGGCTGGGGGGTGGGGGTGCAGGGGGACATGAGTGGGTGCCTGGTGGAGGGTGCCCCTGGATGCTGGGGGGTGGGGTGGTGGGAGACATGAGTGGGGGCCTGGTGGAGGGTGCCCCTGGATGCTGGGGGGTGGGGGTGGTGGGAGACATGAGTTGGACATGAGTGGGGCCCTGGTGGTGCTGCCCCTGCACCGCTGGGGGGTGGGGGTGCCGGGGGACATGAGTGGGTGCCTGGTGGAGGGTGCCCCTGGATGCTGGGGGTGGGGTGGTGGGAGACATGAGTGGGGGCCTGGTGGAGGGTGCCCCTGGATGCTGGGGGGTGGGGGTGCAGGGGGACATGAGTGGGGGCCTGGTGGAGGGTGCCCCTGCACTGCTGGGGGGTGGGGGTGGTGGGAGACATGAGTTGGACATGAGTGGGGGCCTGGTGGGGGCTGCCCATGGTGGCTGGGGGGTAGGGGTGGTGGTAGACATGGGTGGGAGCCTGGTGGAGGGTGCCCCACACTGCTGGGGGGGTGGGGGTGGGTGGGAGACATGAGTGGAGGCCTGGCGGAGGCTGCCCATGGTGGGTGGGGGGTGGGGGTGGTGGGAGACATGGGTGGGGGCCTGGTGGAGGGTGCCCCTGGATGCTGGGGGGTGGGGTGGTGGGAGACATGAGTGGGGCCTGGTGGAGGGTGCCCCTGGATGCTGGGGGGTGGGGGTGGTGGGAGACATGAGTTGGACATGAGTGGGGGCCTGGTGGGGGCTGCCCATGGTGGCTGGGGGGTAGGGGTTGTGGTAGACATGGGTGGGAGCCTGGTGGAGGGTGCCCCACACTGCTGGGGGGTGGGGGTGGGTGGGAGACATCAGTGGGGGCCTGGTGGAGGGTGCCCCTGGATGCTGGGGGGTGGGGTGGTGGGAGACATGAGTGGGGGCCTGGTGGAGGGTGCCCCTGGATGCTGGGGGGTGGGGGTGGTGGGAGACATGAGTTGGACATGAGTGGGGCCCTGGTGGTGCTGCCCCTGCACCGCTGGGGGGTGGGGGTGCCGGGGGACATGAGTGGGTGCCTGGTGGAGGGTGCCCCTGGATGCTGGGGGGTGGGGTGGTGGGAGACATGAGTGGGGGCCTGGTGGAGGGTGCCCCTGGATGCTGGGGGGTGGGGGTGCAGGGGGACATGAGTGGGGGCCTGGTGGAGGGTGCCCCTGCACTGCTGGGGGGTGGGGGTGGTGGGAGACATGAGTTGGACATGAGTGGGGGCCTGGTGGGGGCTGCCCATGGTGGCTGGGGGGTAGGGGTTGTGGTAGACATGGGTGGGAGCCTGGTGGAGGGTGCCCCACACTGCTGGGGGGGTGGGGGTGGGTGGGAGACATGAGTGGAGGCCTGGCGGAGGCTGCCCATGGTGGGTGGGGGGTGGGGGTGGTGGGAGACATGGGTGGGGGCCTGGTGGAGGGTGCCCCTGCACTGCTGGGGGGTGGGGGTGGTGAGAGACATGAGTGGGGGCCTGGTGGAGGGTGCCCCTGGATGCTGGGGGGTGGGGGTGGTGGGAGACATGAGTGGGGGCCTGGTGGAGGGTGCCCCTGGATGCTGGGGGGTGGGGGTGGTGGGAGACATGAGTGGGGGCCTGGTGGAGGGTGCCCCTGGATGCTGGGGGTGGGGGTGGTGGGAGACATGAGTTGGACATGAGTGGGGCCCTAGTGGTGCTGCCCCTGCACCGCTGGGGGGTGGGGGTGCCGGGGGACATGGGTGGGTGCCTGGAGGAGGGTGCCCCTGGATGCTGGGGGGTGGGGTGGTGGGAGACATGAGTGGGGGCCTGGTGGAGGGTGCCCCTGGATGCTGGGGGGTGGGGGTGCAGGGGGACATGAGTGGGGGCCTGGTGGAGGGTGCCCCTGCACTGCTGGGGGGTGGGGGTGGTGGGAGACATGAGTTGGACATGAGTGGGGGCCTGGTGGGGGCTGCCCATGGTGGCTGGGGGGTAGGGGTTGTGGTAGACATGGGTGGGAGCCTGGTGGAGGGTGCCCCACACTGCTGGGGGGGGGGTGGGGGGTTGGTGGGAGACATGAGTGGAGGCCTGGCGGAGGCTGCCCATGGTGGGTGGGGGGTGGGGGTGGTGGGAGACATGGGTGGGGGCCTGGTGGAGGGTGCCCCTGCACTGCTGGGGGGTGGGGGTGGTGGGAGACATGAGTGGGGGCCTGGTGGAGGGTGCCCCTGGATGCTGGGGGGTGGGGGTGGTGGGAGACATGAGTGGGGGCCTGGTGGAGGGTGCCCCTGGATGCTGGGGGGTGGGGGTGGTGGGAGACATGAGTGGGGGCCTGGTGGAGGGTGCCCCTGCACTGCTGGGAGGTGGGGGTGCAGGGAGACATGAGTGGGGGCCTGGTGGAGGGTGCCCCTGGATGCTGGGGGGTGGGGGTGGTGGGAGACATGAGTGGGGGCCTGGTGGAGGCTGCCCCTGGTGGCTGGGGGGTGGGGGTGGTGGGAGACATGAGTGGGGGCCTGGTGGAGGGTGCCCCTGGATGCTGGTGGGTGGGGGTGCAGGGGGACATGAGTGGGGGCCTGGTGGAGGGTGCCCCTGCACTGCTGGGGGGTGGGGGTGGTGGGAGACATGAGTTGGACATGAGTGGGGGCCTGGTGGGGGCTGCCCATGGTGGCTGGGGGGGTGGGGGTGGTGGTAGACATGAGTGGGGCCTGGTGGAGGGTGCCCCATGACTGCTGGGGGGTGGGGGTGCAAGGGGACATGAGTGGGGGCCTGGTGGAGGCTGCCCCATGACTGCTGGGGGGTGGGGGTGCAGGGGACATGAGTGGGGGCCTGGTGGAGGCTGCCCCTGCACTGCTGGGGGGTGGGGGTGCAGGGGGACATGAGTGGGGCCTGGTGGAGGGTGCCCCATGACTGCTGGGGGGTGGGGGTGCCAGGGGACATGAGTGGGGGCCTGGTGGAGGCTGCCCCTGGGATGCTGGGGGTGGGGGTGGTGGGAGACATGAGTGGGGGCCTGGTGGAGGGTGCCCCTGGATGCTGGAGTGTGGGGGTGGTTGGAGACATGAGTGGGGGCCTGGTGGAGGGTGCCCCTGGATGCTGGGGGGTGGGGGTGGTGGGAGACATGAGTGGGGGCCTGGTGGAGGCTGCCCCTGCACTGCTGGGGGTGGGGGTGGTGGGAGACATGAGTTGGACATGAGTGGGGCCCTGGTGGTGCTGCCCCTGCACGGCTGGGGGGTGGGGGTGCAGGGGGACATGAGTGGGTGCCTGGTGGAGGGTGCCCCTGGATGCTGGGGGGTGGGGTGGTGGGAGACATGAGTGGGGGCCTGGTGGAGGGTGCCCCTGGATGCTGGGGGGTGGGGGTGGTGGGAGACATGAGTTGGACATGAGTGGGGCCCTGGTGGTGCTGCCCCTGCACCGCTGGGGGGTGGGGGTGCCGGGGGACATGGGTGGGTGCCTGGAGGAGGGTGCCCCTGGATGCTGGGGGGTGGGGTGGTGGGAGACATGAGTGGGGGCCTGGTGGAGGGTGCCCCTGGATGCTGGGGGGTGGGGGTGCAGGGGGACATGAGTGGGGGCCTGGTGGAGGGTGCCCCTGCACTGCTGGGGGGTGGGGGTGGTGGGAGACATGAGTTGGACATGAGTGGGGGCCTGGTGGGGGCTGCCCATGGTGGCTGGGGGGTAGGGGTTGTGGTAGACATGGGTGGGAGCCTGGTGGAGGGTGCCCCACACTGCTGGGGGGGTGGGGGTCGGTGGGAGACATGAGTGGAGGCCTGGCGGAGGCTGCCCATGGTGGGTGGGGGGTGGGGGTGGTGGGAGACATGGGTGGGGGCCTGGTGGAGGGTGCCCCTGCACTGCTGGGGGGTGGGGGTGGTGGGAGACATGAGTGGGGGCCTGGTGGAGGGTGCCCCTGGATGCTGGGGGGTGGGGGTGGTGGGAGACATGAGTGGGGGCCTGGTGGAGGGTGCCCCTGGATGCTGGGGGGTGGGGGTGGTGGGAGACATGAGTGGGGGCCTGGTGGAGGGTGCCCCTGCACTGCTGGGGGGTGGGGGTGCAGGGAGACATGAGTGGGGGCCTGGTGGAGGGTGCCCCTGGATGCTGGGGGGTGGGGGTGGTGGGAGACATGAGTGGGGGCCTGGTGGAGGCTGCCCCTGGTGGCTGGGGGGTGGGGGTGGTGGGAGACATGAGTGGGGGCCTGGTGGAGGGTGCCCCTGGATGCTGGGGGGTGGGGGTGCAGGAGGACATGAGTGGGGGCCTGGTGGAGGGTGCCCCTGCACTGCTGGGGGGTGGGGGTGGTGGGAGCATGAGTTGGACATGAGTGGGGGCCTGGTGGGGGCTGCCCATGGTGGCTGGGGGGTGGGGGTGGTGGTAGACATGAGTGGGGCCTGGTGGAGGGTGCCCCATGACTGCTGGGGGGTGGGGGTGCAAGGGGACATGAGTGGGGGCCTGGTGGAGGCTGCCCCATGACTGCTGGGGGGTGGGGGTGCAGGGGACATGAGTGGGGGCCTGGTGGAGGCTGCCCCTGCACTGCTGGGGGGTGGGGGTGCAGGGGGACATGAGTGGGGCCTGGTGGAGGGTGCCCCATGACTGCTGGGGGGTGGGGGTGCCAGGGGACATGAGTGGGGGCCTGGTGGAGGCTGCCCCTGGATGCTGGGGGTGGGGGTGGTGGGAGACATGAGTGGGAGCCTGGTGGAGGGTGCCCCTGGATGCTGGGGTGTGGGGGTGGTTGGAGACATGAGTGGGGGCCTGGTGGAGGGTGCCCCTGGATGCTGGGGGGTGGGGGTGGTGGGAGACATGAGTGGGGGCCTGGTGGAGGCTGCCCCTGCACTGCTGGGGGGTGGGGGTGGTGGGAGACATGAGTTGGACATGAGTGGGGCCCTGGTGGTGCTGCCCCTGCACGGCTGGGGGGTGGGGGTGCAGGGGGACATGAGTGGGTGCCTGGTGGAGGGTGCCCCTGGATGCTGGGGGGTGGGGTGGTGGGAGACATGAGTGGGGGCCTGGTGGAGGGTGCCCCTGGATGCTGGGGGGTGGGGGTGGTGGGAGACATGAGTTGGACATGAGTGGGGCCCTGGTGGTGCTGCCCCTGCACTGCTGGGGGGTGGGGGTGCAGGGGGACATGAGTGGGTGCCTGGTGGAGGGTGCCCCTGGATGCTGGGGGTGGGGTGGTGGGAGACATGAGTGGGGGCCTGGTGGAGGGTGCCCCTGGATGCTGGGGGGTGGGGGTGCAGGGGGACATGAGTGGGGGCCTGGTGGAGGGTGCCCCTGCACTGCTGGGGGGTGGGGGTGGTGGGAGACATGAGTTGGACATGAGTGGGGGCCTGGTGGGGGCTGCCCATGGTGGCTGGGGGGTAGGGGTGGTGGTAGACATGGGTGGGAGCCTGGTGGAGGGTACCCCACACTGCTGGGGGGGTGGGGGTGGGTGGGAGACATGAGTGGAGGCCTGGCGGAGGCTGCCCATGGTGGGTGGGGGGTGGGGGTGGTGGGAGACATGGGTGGGGGCCTGGTGGAGGGTGCCCCTGCACTGCTGGGGGGTGGGGGTGGTGGGAGACATGAGTGGGGGCCTGGTGGAGGGTGCCCCTGGATGCTGGGGGGTGGGGGTGGTGGGAGACATCAGTGGGGGCCTGGTGGAGGGTGCCCCTGGATGCTGGGGGGTGGGGTGGTGGGAGACATGAGTGGGGGCCTGGTGGAGGGTGCCCCTGGATGCTGGGGGGTGGGGGTGGTGGGAGACATGAGTTGGACATGAGTGGGGCCCTGGTGGTGCTGCCCCTGCACCGCTGGGGGGTGGGGGTGCCGGGGGACATGAGTGGGTGCCTGGTGGAGGGTGCCCCTGGATGCTGGGGGGTGGGGTGGTGGGAGACATGAGTGGGGGCCTGGTGGAGGGTGCCCCTGAATGCTGGGGGGTGGGGGTGCAGGGGGACATGAGTGGGGGCCTGGTGGAGGGTGCCCCTGCACTGCTGGGGGGTGGGGGTGGTGGGAGACATGAGTTGGACATGAGTGGGGGCCTGGTGGGGGCTGCCCATGGTGGCTGGGGGGTAGGGGTTGTGGTAGACATGGGTGGGAGCCTGGTGGAGGGTGCCCCACACTGCTGGAGGGGTGGGGGTGGGTGGGAGACATGAGTGGAGGCCTGGCGGAGGCTGCCCATGGTGGGTGGGGGGTGGGGGTGGTGGGAGACATGGGTGGGGGCCTGGTGGAGGGTGCCCCTGCACTGCTGGGGGGTGGGGGTGGTGAGAGACATGAGTGGGGGCCTGGTGGAGGGTGCCCCTGGATGCTGGGGGGTGGGGGTGGTGGGAGACATGAGTGGGGGCCTGGTGGAGGGTGCCCCTGGATGCTGGGGGGTGGGGGTGGTGGGAGACATGAGTGGGGGCCTGGTGGAGGGTGCCCCTGGATGCTGGGGGGTGGGGGTGGTGGGAGACATGAGTTGGACATGAGTGGGGCCCTAGTGGTGCTGCCCCTGCACCGCTGGGGGGTGGGGGTGCCGGGGGACATGGGTGGGTGCCTGGAGGAGGGTGCCCCTGGATGCTGGGGAGTGGGGTGGTGGGAGACATGAGTGGGGGCCTGGTGGAGGGTGCCCCTGGATGCTGGGGGGTGGGGGTGCAGGGGGACATGAGTGGGGGCCTGGTGGAGGGTGCCCCTGCACTGCTGGGGGGTGGGGGTGGTGGGAGACATGAGTTGGACATGAGTGGGGGCCTGGTGGGGGCTGCCCATGGTGGCTGGGGGGTAGGGGTTGTGGTAGACATGGGTGGGAGCCTGGTGGAGGGTGCCCCACACTGCTGGGGGGGTGGGGGTCGGTGGGAGACATGAGTGGAGGCCTGGCGGAGGCTGCCCATGGTGGGTGGGGGGTGGGGGTGGTGGGAGACATGGGTGGGGGCCTGGTGGAGGGTGCCCCTGCACTGCTGGGGGGTGGGGGTGGTGGGAGACATGAGTGGGGGCCTGGTGGAGGGTGCCCCTGGATGCTGGGGGGTGGGGGTGGTGGGAGACATGAGTGGGGGCCTGGTGGAGGGTGCCCCTGGATGCTGGGGGGTGGGGGTGGTGGGAGACATGAGTGGGGGCCTGGTGGAGGGTGCCCCTGCACTGCTGGGGGGTGGGGGTGCAGGGAGACATGAGTGGGGGCCTGGTGGAGGGTGCCCCTGGATGCTGGGGGGTGGGGGTGGTGGGAGACATGAGTGGGGGCCTGGTGGAGGCTGCCCCTGGTGGCTGGGGGGTGGGGGTGGTGGGAGACATGAGTGGGGGCCTGGTGGAGGGTGCCCCTGGATGCTGGGGGGTGGGGGTGCAGGGGGACATGAGTGGGGGCCTGGTGGAGGGTGCCCCTGCACTGCTGGGGGGTGGGGGTGGTGGGAGACATGAGTTGGACATGAGTGGGGGCCTGGTGGGGGCTGCCCATGGTGGCTGGGGGGTGGGGGTGGTGGTAGACATGAGTGGGGCCTGGTGGAGGGTGCCCCATGACTGCTGGGGGGTGGGGGTGCAAGGGGACATGAGTGGGGGCCTGGTGGATCTGCCCCATGACTGCTGGGGGGTGGGGGTGCAGGGGACATGAGTGGGGGCCTGGTGGAGGCTGCCCCTGCACTGCTGGGGGGTGGGGGTGCAGGGGGACATGAGTGGGGCCTGGTGGAGGGTGCCCCTGGATGCTGGGGGGTGGGGGTGGTGGGAGACATGAGTGGGGGCCTGGTGGAGGCTGCCCCTGCACTGCTGGGGGGTGGGGGTGGTGGGAGACATGAGTGGGGGCCTGGTGGAAGCTGCCCCTGGTGGCTGGGGGGTGGGGGTGGTGTGAGACATGAGTGGGGGCCTGGTGGAGGGTGCCCCTGCACTGCTGGGGGGTGGGGGTGCAGGGGGACATGAGCGGGGGCCTGGTGGAGGGTGCCCCTGGATGCTGGGGGGTGGGGGTGCAGGGGGACATGAGTGGGGGCCCGGTGGAGGGTGCCCCTGCACTGCTGGGGGGTGGGGGTGGTGGGAGACATGAGTTGGACATGAGTGGGGGCCTGGTGGGGGCTGCCCATGGTGGCTGGGGGGTGGGGGTGGTGGTAGACATGAGTGGGGGCCTGGTGGAGGGTGCCCCATGACTGCTGGGGGGTGGGGGTGCAAGGGGACATGAGTGGGGGCCTGGTGGAGGCTGCCCCGTGACTGCTGGGGGGTGGGGGTGCAAGGGGACATGAGTGGGGGCCTGGTGGAGGCTGCCCCTGGTGGCTGGGGGGTGGGGGTGGTGGGAGACATGAGTGGGGGCCTGGTGGAGGGTGCCCCTGCACTGCTGGGGGGTGGGGGTGCAGGGGGACATGAGTGGGTGCCTGGTGGAGGGTGCCCCTGGATGCTGGGGGGTGGGGGTGGTGGGAGACATGAGTGGGGGCCTGGTGGAGGGTGCCCCTGGATGCTGGGGGGTGGGGGTGCAGGGGGACATGAGTGGGGACCTGGTGGAGGGTGCCCCTGCACTGCTGGGGGGTGGGGGTGGTGGGAGACATGAGTTGGACATGAGTGGGGGCCTGGTGGGGGCTGCCCATGGTGGCTGGGGGGTGGGGGTGGTGGTAGACATGAGTGGGGGCCTGGTGGAGGGTGCCCCATGACTGCTGGGGGGTGGGGGTGCAAGGGGACATGAGTGGGGGCCTGGTGGAGGCTGCCCCGTGACTGCTGGGGGGTGGGGGTGCAAGGGGACATGAGTGGGGGCCTGGTGGAGGCTGCCCCTGGTGGCTGGGGGGTGGGGGTGGTGGGAGACATGAGTGGGGGCCTGGTGGAGGGTGCCCCTGCACTGCTGGGGGGTGGGGGTTCAGGGGGACATGAGTGGGGGCCTGGTGGAGGGTGCCCCTGGATGCTGGGGGGTGGGGTGGTGGGAGACATGAGTGGGGGCCTGGTGGAGGCTGCCCCTGGTGGCTGGGGGGTGGGGGTGGTGGGAGACATGAGTGGGGGCCTGGTGGAGGGTGCCCCTGCACTGCTGGGGGTGGGGGTGCAGGGGGACATGAGTGGGGGCCTGGTGGAGGGTGCCCCTGCACTGCTGGGGGGTGGGGGTGCAGGGGGACATGAGTGGGGGCCTGGTGGAGGGTGCCCCTGGATGCTGGGGGGTGGGGGTGCAGGGGGACATGAGTGGGGGCCTGGTGGAGGGTGCCCCTGGATGCTGGGGGGTGGGGGTGGTGGGAGACATGAGTGGGGGCCTGGTGGAGGGTGCCCCACACTGCTGGGGGGGTGGGGGTGGGTGGGAGACATGAGTGGGGGCCTGGCGGAGGCTGCCCATGGTGGGTGGGGGGTGGGGGTGGTGGGCGACATTGGTGGGGGCCTGGTGGAGGGTGCCCCTCGATGCTGGGGGGTGGGGTGGTGGGAGACATGAATGGGGGCCTGGTGGAGGGTGCCCCTGCACTGCTGGGGGGTGGGGGTGGTGGGAGACATGAGTGGGGGCCTGGTGGAGGGTGCCCCTGGATGCTGGGGGGTGGGGTGGTGGGAGACATGAGTGGGGGCCTGGTGGAGGCTGCCCCTGGTGGCTGGGGGGTGGGGGTGGTGGGAGACATGAGTGGGGGCCTGGTGGAGGGTGCCCCTGCACTGCTGGGGGGTGGGGGTGCAGGGGGACATGAGTGGGGGCCTGGTGGAGGGTGCCCCTGGATGCTGGGGGGTGGGGGTGCAGGGGGACATGAGTGGGGGCCTGGTGGAGGGTGCCCCTGGATGCTGGGGGGTGGGGGTGGTGGGAGACATGAGTGGGGGCCTGGTGGAGGGTGCCCCTGGATGCTGGGAGGTGGGGGTGGTGGGAGACATGAGTGGGGGCCTGGTGGAGGGTGCCCCTGGATGCTGGGGGGTGGGGGTGCAGGGGGACATGAGCGGGGGCCTGGTGGAGGGTGCCCCTGGATGCTGGGGGGTGGGGGTGCAGGGGGACATGAGTGGGGGCCTGGTGGAGGGTGCCCCTGCACTGCTGGGGGGTGGGGGTGGTGGGAGACATGAGTTGGACATGTGTGGGGGCCTGGTGGGGGCTGCCCATGGTGGCTGGGGGGTGGGGGTGGTGGTAGACATGAGTGGGGGCCTGGTGGAGGGTGCCCCATGACTGCTGGGGGGTGGGGGTGCAAGGGGACATGAGTGGGGGCCTAGTGGAGGCTGCCCCATGACTGCTGGGGGGTGGGGGTGCAAGGGGACATGAGTGGGGGCCTGGTGGAGGCTGCCCCTGGTGGCTGGGGGGTGGGGGTGGTGGGAGACATGAGTGGGGGCCTGGTGGAGGGTGCCCCTGCACTGCTGGGGGGTGGGGGTGCAGGGGGACATGAGTGGGTGCCTGGTGGAGGGTGCCCCTGGATGCTGGGGGGTGGGGGTGGTGGGAGACATGAGTGGGGGCCTGGTGGAGGGTGCCCCTGGATGCTGGGGGGTGGGGGTGCAGGGGGACATGAGTGGGGGCCTGGTGGAGGGTGCCCCTGCACTGCTGGGGGGTGGGGGTGGTGGGAGACATGAGTTGGACATGAGTGGGGGCCTGGTGGGGGCTGCCCATGGTGGCTGGGGGTGGGGGTGGTGGTAGACTTGGGTGGGAGCCTGGTGGAGGGTGCCCCACACTGCTGGGGGGGGTGGGGGAGGGTGGGAGACATGAGTGGGGGCCTGGCGGAGGCTGCCCATGGTGGGTGGGGGGTGGTGGGCGACATGGGTGGGGGCCTGGTGGAGGGTGCCCCTGGATGCTGGGGGGTGGGGGTGGTGGGATGCATGAGTGGGGGCCTGGTAGAGGGTGCCCCTGCACTGCTGGGGGGTGGGGGTGGTGGGAGTCATGAGTGGTGGCCTGGTGGAGGCTGCCCCTGGTGGCTGGGGGGTGGGGGTGGTGGGAGACATGAGTGGGGGCCTGGTGGAGGGTGCCCCTGCACTGCTGGGGGGTGGGGGTGCAGGGGGACATGAGCGGGGGCCTGGTGGAGGGTGCCCCTGGATGCTGGGGGGTGGGGGTGCAGGGGGACATGAGTGGGGGCCTGGTGGAGGGTGCCCCTGGATGCTGGGGGGTGGGGGTGGTGGGAGACATGAGTGTGGGCCTGGTGGAGGCTGCCCCTGCACTGCTGGGGGGGTGGGGGTGGTGGGAGACATGAGTGGGGGCCTGGTGGAGGCTGCCCCTGTTGGCTGGGGGGTGGGGGTGGTGGGAGACATGAGTGGGGGCCTGGTGGAGGGTGCCCCTGCACTGCTGGGGGGTGGGGGTGCAGGGGGACATGAGTGGGGGCCTGGTGGAGGCTGCCCCTGGATGCTGGGGGGTGGGGGTGGTGGGAGACATGAGTGGGGGCCTGGTGGAGGCTGCCCCTGGATGCTGGGGGGTGGTGGTGGTGGGGGACATGAGTGGGGACCTGGTGGAGGCTGCCCCTGCACTGCTGGGGGGTGGGGGTGCTGGGTGACATGAGCAGGTGTGCAGGGTAGTCCCCTGTGGTGTCGGCTGCCTGCAGGGGCCGTGGAGGGTGTACAGAGAATACCTGGGAGCACACAGCCAAATCGCGTGTAGAATTTCCCGCGTACCCCTGTCATACACGTACCCAGCCAAATCGCGTGTGGAAATTCACGCGCACGTACCCTGCCAAATCGCGTGTGGGACTTCCCGTGCACCCCTGAGATCCACGTACCCAGCCAAGTCGCGTGTGGAAATTCCCGCGCACGTACCGGGCCAAATCGCGTGTGGTACTTCCCGCGCACCCCTGAAATCCACGTACCCTGCCAAATCGCGAGTGAGACTTCCCGCGCACCCCTGAGATCCACGTACCCAGACAGATCGCGTGTGGAAATTCCCGCGCACATACCCGGCCAAATCGCGTGTGGAACTTCCCGCGCACCCCTGAAATCCACGTACCCTGCCAAATCGCGTGTGTGACTTCCCGCGCACCCCTGAGATCCACGTACCCAGACAAATGGTGTGTGGAAATTCCCGCGCACGTACCCGGCCAAATCGCGTGTGGAACTTCCCGCGCACCCCTGAAATCCACGTACCCTGCCAAATCGCGTGTGAGACTTCCCGCGCACCCCGGAATACACGCACACGTTATTTTTCAGTCAGCGGGTGTCTGTGTTTGTGGGTACCCCTTTGCACGTCATTTGTCCTGGAGGGCCACAGTATAGGACATTCATCATGGCTGTATATAGGTGCTATTTGTTGGCGCACCTTTTGGCGCACATTTATTACAGGCGCAGAGACGCTACCGCCTGCTTTCTTGTGGCGGTCGTGTTTGTGCCTGTGCGCTGGTTTGACCGTGCGCTTTTTTGCCCTATTCGATTCCATGAATACGGGTTGTAGGCGAGCGTGTGGGCGTTCCGCGCACTTGCACCCTGTACTTCCCCTGTGACGCCCACATTTTGGCAAGTTGTTCCCCATTCCGAGTGTTACGCCCCGTGTTCCGCCTACTTTTGTTGTGTGCGCTGCGCTATGTGCGATTTTCGCTGTGGCCTGTGCGATTTTCGCTGTGACCTGGCGCACGCCGTTAGATGGCCTGTGCACCAACGTGCGCCGCGCACTTTTTTAGCGCACATCCGATGGTTTTCTCGCGCACGGCCTTCCATGAATCGATGTGCGCTGCTTTTCGTGCGATTTACGCACTTGCACTGCGATTTTCGCTATTCCACTGCGAATCGCACGTTTTTGGCCACTTGCGCCGCGCTAATTATTCCATGAATCGGCCAGTTAGTCTATTCAATCGCACAATTTTCATGCTATTTTTCCCAAAAATGTTCTTACCTCGTGACGTCAGAAAAAATAAAAACACAAAACAAACAAGACAGACTAGACAGACTCTGGCCGGCTACAGAAATCTCATGCCAACTGCTTCATCAGATGCATTGTGACCCTATAGTTATTCCGACATGGAATGTGAGCCCATTTCTTTCAGAACATCTTTAATCGATTCTGGTCTCCTACGTCATCCTATTAATTCAGGACTTTAATTAAAGGCTTCTTCTAGCGCTCTTTAAAACCTAGGTATCTGGGTGTAAACTCCTCTCTCGGTTATTCTCCTGGTATCTCTCTCTATTGGTCGGCCACCCTCGAGTCAATATTTTCCCCTTATATGTACATTATACGCTTACTCTGTCATTATTTTAATCCCACCTCCCTCCATTACCTTCCCTTTACTTGTTCTAGGGCATGCAACTTTTTGCCAATGCATTCAGTCTTTTTCACTCACTGTTTGCATTTTTTTCCTCTCCGGACACTCGGGATCACCGTCTTTGTTACCGCCTCTCCGTGCCGCTTGTCCTATCGGCTGCTCGTAGAAGTGGGAAGGGATTTTTGGGGGAAAGCAAAGGTTCCTTCAGACCTAACATGCAGGGTTTTTACTTAGACTAACCACTATCTACGGGGAGCTTCTCGTTCTACTCAGCCGGATGGCAAAGGACTCGTGATATTGCAGAAGACCCTGAGTTACTTATGTCGACGGCCATTGGGTATCTTATCTAATCGATTCTAATCGAAACCACCAATCTCTGCTACCAAGTGTGCAGGATGGACCCCATCCGGCCCATAGAACTGGGGTTTTCCAGACAGCACTTTATAATGAGCAGCAGCACCCTTGAGATGGATGGGGATGCAGATTCGTACTCTAGCACCAAATTAATAATGACAACTCAATAGTTTGGCAAAATGAGTCCATTTAATGACAAGTACAAAAAACGGGGAGTTCAATGAATATCAGCAATCGCTCGATCTTCCTTCTCGCTTCAACTCCAATTATTTTCAGAAAAGACATAACATTTATACCAAAAACTCGTCATCACTGACGTGTAACTTTTAAAACTTAGCATGCAACTTGATTGGTTTTAGGAAGGTAACTTTAATATAGGTACTATATCTGTATATGGGAACGGGGAGAGGGGATTGGATAAACAATGTCAGGTGGGGCAACTAAGCCCTTCCTTCCAAATGACTACGGTAAACGTCACTAAAAGTATGACGTCTCATTGGTTCTACTAACTATAGAACCCTAGATTACACGGTCCACTATGATTGGGTTGGCATCAACCCCACTCATACTTTTCCACTTGTGCTTAGCAGCGTGCAGAATAGCTGGCTAGGTTCAGGGAGTTCACCTGCACCCCAGCTTCCCTCCAATTTTTGCTACAATCAATCATCACCTCAGTGGTCATGTGTCAATTATTTCTTTCTGGTTGGCCTCGAGTCTGCTTCTTGGTCTGGGAAAGTTAAGGTGTCTGGATATGGCAAAGTTCCATGCGTAGGTGTGAAAGTTTCATCCCTTTCTGCTTGCCTGGTCACGTGATTCCGACACCGTGAAATCGGTCTTTCTTTCATGCAATTTTGTGTATTTGGTTTAATTCTGCCAGTCATCTGCCATCTGTACCTTATCTTCACCTTCCCTGAACAGGATACTCTGTTTTTCTTTCTCTTTAATCTTATCCACTGTTGGCCTATTCCAGCTGATACGACCTTGGCTTCTTTGCATGGTTACCTTCATCTGAATTTCTCTCCGCCTTTAATTCTAGATTTGTTTGCTGCAAAACTCTCCTCTTGAGACCTTTAGTAATCTTTGGTTGATTCTGCTCTTGTGCGTAGTGGAAGTATACTTATGTAAAGTGCTCTTTCGAGGTAGATATATATATAGGTGGCGCTTGCCGCAATCTATCTTTCGAGTGGATTGTGTCCTCCAACGTATTCCTCATCTTAGATATATTCCATCCAGCTTTAGCTGCTTCGGAAAACATTTTCAGCAGAGGGCGCCGTGCGTCGATGTCGTCGAGTCGATGGTCCCTTGAAGGCCTCCATCGAGGTTGACGTCATTGGGTATAAAAGTAGCACGTTCGGCGCCTGCTGGCCTCAGTTCCGTTTTTTCACAGTACACGTTGCTTCGGAGATTCAGCGCGCCTCATGTTCTGTGACGCAGTGAATATTACTGATATATATCGATATATCTTCATCATCGACGCCGACTACGACCTCGAGAGCAGGTGTCAAAAAGTGCAAATCGTGCCGTTCGAAAATGTCTATCACAGACCTGCACCGAGAATGTTTGTGGTGTCTCGGGGAAGGCCACGACCTGGAGACCTGTACAAAGTGTCAGGCGATGACGGGGAAGGCCTTGCGAGAGAGGAGGGGAAAACTACAGGTAGGTCGTAAATCCGACCACAAAGCCTCCAGCATCGAGTCGAGGTCTCGTGAGGAGAAGTCTCCTCGATGCGAAAGGCATCGCACCTGGTGGAATCCTTACATAATGCAAGAGGCATTGATACATGTCCTGAAACAGACTTTGCCATACCAGATCCAGGAAAGCATGCCAGTCCCTCATACCATCAACTAATGAAAAAAGTGGTCAATCATTTAGGATGGGCTAGACCACCAACCCAATTCATCCAGGATGATTTGACTGATATATTGGACCATGGTCCCACCGAAGATCCAATACTACCCTTTCATGTAGCCTTGCAAAATAGGGTGGCCAGGAATTGGGGGACTCTGGATTCTATTCCTCCAGTGAATAAATCCCTTACTTCAAAATACCACCCTGCCAGTAGCGACCCCGGCTATCTGTCTAAACATCCCACTCCCAAGAGTCTAGTGGTACAGGCAGCCACAGCTTCAAACAAAATGGCATACCCTTCTATCCCTCCGGAGAGGGACGATAAGCGTGTGGATGGCTGGGCACACAAGGGGCCTCATTACGACCCTGTCGGAAATCGAAAAACGATGGCGGAAATGCAATACCGCCATCGAATAGCACTCGGTGCGACTATGACCCGTCACCGCAAAGTACGAAGCCATTAGCGACACCGTAGTGAACGCCAACGCTAACTGCACCAAGTACGCGCGCGCGCGCCATGCCAAACCGTAAATACCACCATGGCGCAAGGGTACGCGAATTCCGACCCTAGCGGACATGTACCTAACGCCATCAAGCATGGCGGAAAGTACCATTCCGCCATGGTGAGAAGTACGGCATCGCGAATCAACCGTAAACGGCCCCACTGAGTGCCTGTACACCGCTCCCTGCCCACAAAGTACAACTCCCCGTAGGTGCAATGAAGTCACAATGCAACCAGAGAAATGTACAAGTCACCCATGCATGCCAACGAACAAAAGAATCACAAGAGGGGCCAATGGGAGCTGCAGGGCACAGATGGCACGAATACAGAAGCCATTCCAATGGACATGACCACAGTCCCCCCCCCCCAGAAACGCACGCAAACACAGGCACCTGTGACCAGCAATATTCCGAAAATCACATCATTCCACCAGTCCACCTGGCTGACCGGCATCTGTCACACAAAACCCAATCCCCCGCCCCTGAGCATGACAACATTCAAACAGTCATATTGGCAGCCCCCATCCCTGACCTCACTGGGCTTCGTAGGCAAACGCGCCCAGCACAGTACCACGCAACTAAACTCCGAAGCTGGAACCCAATGCAGATCTCCTCACAATACATCGCTCCCCAAATAGGAATATGCCACATCACTCGCAAAGAAGAACGCTACACGGCCCATATCAGAATAGAAATTTAATGCACAACAAAATCACCAAGCCCATACAGCCATTAGGCCATGAACTCCAAAACACATATCACCATTGTGGGCTGCATCCGCAAGAAATGACCAGCTACTACTTGTGTGACGCCCTGTTCCATCATGGTACACAGAGCCACATTCACGTACGAAAAGGCAACATGGAAGCGCACAGAACCGCAGGGCCGTCCCAATGGGGAGGCACTAGTCCAGCTGAAAGGCCGAAATGTTGCTCCGAGCCACTAGTACTGCGTAAGGGCATGTGGCCCATTGGCGATCGTCCCATAAGATCGTAATGCTGCTCCACTGATTAACACGAAGCAGCAGGTGTCGGGAGTAAAAGCCATCTGCAGGAGTGGCATACAGATGGCAGTGGCAAAAGGGGAGGAGATACCTGTCAACCAAAAGAAAAGAAAAAGAACAGAATGGCCATCAGAACTACATTCGAACAACTCACTTCAATGATCACACTAAATCCACAGCCATATGCATGCTAGCCCACTCCAAAGGATCAACCCCACCCCAAAACCACTTGCGACTCATAACCATCTATATCGAGGTGTAAACACCATCACAAACGAGTGTACCTGTGCATGCGTCTGTCAAAACAGAATCCATCAGATGGGAATGTTAACGTGCATGGACACAAGTGTCTGAAGGCGCGTCGAGACAGGGAGGGCTCAACAAGGCCAGATAGACGATGGTCCCACTATGGCAGCCCTGCATCACATAGCGCAGGGGAGGCGGATAGATTCCAAGAAGCCCTGTACATGGCAAACTCTGTATCAAATCACCTGCCCATGCATCCATTCATCATTCCCTCATCCCGGTATAAAAACGCCTGAATATTTACTCACATAACATTAGAAATATCCATTGAGTCTGTGCGTTATGCAGCCTGCAAAATCCACAGTGCCCCAGCCCGTAATTCCAGTGTTGTGAAGTAACATGTATTTGGGAACGTCCGGCCTCATCGCCCACGTCGCTATTGCACATCCCAAACTATTCATATCAATCATTGCATCCTCGCCATGGCCCCTGTCTCAAGGACATTGAACAATAGAACGTTATATTTGCAGTCAGACCTGTGGGCATCTCCTCGCCGCTAGCTGGAAACCGAAAGCGCCGCCCTTCGAATTCCTCATTTGCAACATCACGTCGAAAAGGCATCTGTGGCCGTTTGAAATCACAAATTAATCCATCTAGTGCGGCTGTGTGTGAAAATGGCAACTGCCTTCACCCACAAATGGGACACCCCGCCCGTCGGTGCAACTCGGTACAGTGATGCATGAGGGCCCACCGTTACTCGAGTACTACGTTCCACTGACCCATCACAAGTCTGTTCGCGACTGCAAAGATTGTATGTGAAACAATGGGACCATAGCCGAATGTACATATCAACAAATGTTACACGGCCATCGGGTACAAATACATGATTGCAATAGCAAGATGCCATTCCTCGAATTGCAGCGTTGTGTGCGGGACGTGCTCGGCCAAAGGGGAGAGCAGCTTGCACAGGTGGAATGAATCACCACAGGTGGAGGCCATACAGCCTGAAAACACATAAATTGCACACCCAGTCTCCTCCCACAACCACACCCACTCCGAAATGCTACCGGCAGGACTCGCGATGTTGGCCCTGGGGGACCTGATAGCACTGCAAGTACTCCAACTCCAAGAAGAAGACGAACACCAACTACAACCGGCCGCACGGAGGAGACGCAGGAGGAGGAGGAGGCCAAGGCAGGGCCAGCAAGGGCCGCCAGCACAGCCACTACCACCACGCAGGCAGCCCGCAATCCCACGCCTCCAAGCACATCCGTTCAACCTCACTGATGAGCAGATCCACACCCTCTACCGTTTGGACCGGGACACCATAGCCGCCATTGTGGACATGACACAGGCTGACCTTGTCAGCATGATAGATAGCCCAACCGCCATCCCACCCCTACTGAAGGTGGTGTCTGTACTCCACTTCCTGGCCACAGGCACCTACCAGCACACAGTCGGACAGTTGCATGGCATTTCTCAGCCACTGTTCTCACGGACACTATTGCAAGTGCTCGATGCCCTCCTGCAGCACGCAGACGACTACATCTCTCTACCACGCTCGGAGCAGGAAATTACCAACACAAAAGTGGGATTCCATGCACTTGCCGGCATACCGGGTTGCATTGGTGCCATCGACTGCACCCATGTGGAATTGGTCGTCCCACATGCCATGGAGGCCCAGTACCGCAACCGAAAACAATTTCATTCCCTGAATGTACAAATGGTGTGTGACTCCAACAGGATCATTACACATTGTTGTGCCAGATTCCCTGGATCAACCCATGATTCTATGGTCTTGAGGAACTCTACTATACCACGCTACATGGAGCGACACGCAGGGAACAGATCCTGGCTACTCGGTGAGTCTCATTTCATGCATGATGATGTGGGGTATGTGATGTGGCAATGACCTGGCAGGAAGGGGGGGGGGTGTGTGCGTACGTAGCAATGGCATTCCACATCATACGTTTCTCGTCCACATACAGGTGATGCTGGGTATCCACTGAAGAGATGGCTCCTCACACCAGTCCGGAACCCACGGGACCAGCATGAGGAGGACTACAACCATGCCCACTCACGTACCCGTGTAGTCATTGAACAGGCATTCGGCCTACTGAAGACTCGTTTCCGCTGCCTCAGCAGGTCTGGCGGGGCACTCCTGTACCGCCATGAGAAGGTTGCAAAGATGGTCATGGCATGTGTCATGCTCCACAACATGTGCGTACGTAGAAATGTTCCCATGCCCCCTGACGCAGAACTGCAAGCACCTGATGATGGTCATGATGAGGGTGGGGATGTGGCAGCACCTCAAGGAGTCTGCGAGGCACCGGAGGGCCGTGACATTCGTCAGCATCTCATTGATGCATGCTTCTAGCACTCACGCCTGGTGGCTGATACATGGACACGGGACTCGTGGCACTGTGTGTGTCTGGTACATGCACAATATGGACTGTACGCCTATGATGGCCTAGTATACAAAGATCATTGTCCACACATCTCATTGGTTGATCATGCACTGTTTATGGCATATGTGATATCATGTTGAACACCCTATCGACCCGCCACCCAAGTGAGCCCAACACACCCCCTCCACCCTCCTACCTCCCCCCCGAACACCAGTGTCCGAAGATGCTCATTGTCAGTGGGCTGTCGCTATTGCAAGCCCCCTCTGCGGGTATCAGGGGCACCCCTGCCTGTGGAGCGCAGGTTCCTCCCAGATCTACGTTGGGGGCTGCCCTGGACGGAACTTGCAACGGATGATGTCTCTGCCTGCTCACGTCCATGCATGTCCCTAAGGGTTTGTGAGAGCTCAGTGAGCACACGGCGCACTGCGGCAAGTTCGGCACATACGTCTTTGGACGTCGCATGCAGTTCCCCCCTCAGGCTCTCGGTGCTTCTCTCCATTTGTGCCCTTAGTGTCTCTGTACTTCTCTCCATTTCTGCCCTAAGTGTCTCAGTTGATGTTTCTATGTCTGCCTTAGTGCCCCCACATTCATCGGCATGGTCCTTGAGGAGCGTGGCCAGTTGCTGCTGTTGCACGATTAACTGGTCGAGGGACTGTTGCCTCTGCTGGGCCATGGCCATTTGCGGGGGTGTCACAGAGGGGCTGTTGACCTCATGTTGCCTTGCCACAGGGCTTGTGGGGGATGGCCAGTCGTCGTCTTGTGGGTGCCCCTGCGTGGTATCCTCATGTTGTACGGGATGGGACAGACAGGGGGATTGGGACAGGTCATGGATGGATCTGACTTCGACATCCCCGTCTTCTGTGTCGGAGCATGCTGCCATCAATGGGGTGTCACCTATGGTGCTGCTGCCACCAGAGGCAGTGCCTTCTGTGGCATCCGTTGGGGGGACCTGTGGTGGTGGTGTTGTGGGCATGCTGGCTGCTGGGGTGCCTGTTGATGTTCCCTCCTCTGTGCTGCCACCTGATTTGTGCTGCTGCCGTGTCTTGATGCGTGCAGCTGAGGTGGAGGGTCTTTGGCCGTTGGTCTTGGCCCTCTTTGCAGGTGTGCTGGTAGGGGTGTCCTGATGCTCGTCGTTTGGATCGGACCCTGTGGTGGAGTAAAGGAGGGCGAGGGTTATTAATGGGTCTGTGGGTATTGGAATGGCATTGTATCACATGCATTGGGGTGGTACCTGAGGGTGATTTGGGTCGGGGCCTTGGAGGTGCTTTCATTTGTGTGTGGAGTGAGGGTGCAGTTGTTTGGCAGCCTGCAGTTAGGGTGTGCCTGCTGCACGTGTAGTGGGTGTTTTAGGGGTTTTTAATTATTTATGTATTTATTGTGAGTTTTAAAGTGCGCTATCAGGCCGATGTGTGTGGACGTTCTCCTGGACATGTGTTTCTGTTGCACTATGTGGACACATGGTACGTCACATGATTGGACATTGTGGATTTAGCATTGTTTTATCTGGCCCACCTACCTGAATCTTCGGATGTCTGCACTCCTTTCTCCATCCCTCCGACTCCCTCTATGCTCTCCATTCCGATGGTGGAGGCACAGATTTCTTCCCAGGGGGTCAACTTGATGGGTGATTCAGGACCTCCCCCGGTGGCTGTGGCAATGTTGCGGTTGGCAGAGAGTATGCTGCGGACGCGTATCCGCAGGTCGTCCCATCGCTTTCTGCATTGCTGTGGGTTGCGGGGTGCGGTCCCCACCGCACTTACCCGCTGTGCCACCAGAGCCCATATGGCCTTCTTGTTCGCAAGTGCCGTCCTGGTCATTTGCGTGGAGAAGACGGCGGCAGCATTCTCCTGGAGGGTCTCTGTTAGCACGGTGAGTTCCTCACAGGAGAAGTGGACCTGCCGCTTGCGGTCGCACGCTTTCTTCGCTACTTTTCCCATTTTTCTTGGTTTCGCTAGGGTGGATGACGGGTTGGGGTGTGTCTCAGGGTAGTGTTTTTAGTGGTTGTGTGGTTCTTGTGGTTTTATAGGTGTACGGCGGGATGTTTCCCGTTCCGGGCCCATGTTTTTACTTCCGTTTCCGTATATTTACGGTCACCGTACTTTCCGGTAGGCGCACACTGCGGTGTCCGCTGTGATGGGTGGCGGTATTGCACCTAGGGCGCCGTACGGCGGCGGTGTGGGCCGTTTTGGGGTCATTTCCGCCATCGCGGACTTTGCACTTCCGCCATGCCGTGGTGCTCGTGCCCGATGGGTCGGAATGGGCCGCACTTTGCTCCTTCGTGCAATGGCGGAAACGCTATTTACGCTGTGGCGGTCCGGTCAGTCACTTTCTGCCAGGGTCGTAATGAGGGCCAAGGTATTTTCAGCTGGGAGTATGGCATTAAAATCAGCTACCTCCACATGTGCCTTGGCAAAGTTTTCGTACACTCTGTGGGAGTGCATTGCAATGGTGGCAGAGCGCATACCAGAAGGGGATGAAAGGGAAGGATTCCTAGCCATTGTTAGAGATGGAAAGGAGGCTTTGCAGGAATCCCTTCAATCTGGACTGGACACTGCAGATAGTGTGAGCCCATGGGCACTAGCACAGTAATACGCAGATTTGCGTGGTTACGGAAGTCGGGTTTCGCACCAGACGCTCAGAACCGCCTTCTGAATATGCCCTTTGATGGGTCTCACCTTTTTGGCAGCAAGGCTGACAAGAGCCTTGAGAGGTTGCAGACCTCAAAAGCAGCTGCCAAGTCTTTAGGAGCTGCTATTAGGCAACCTCAGCCTTTTCGTGCACCAGGACAATCTTGGAGGGGACAATCCTATCGTTACTACTCCTCATATGGAAAGGCGAGAGGAATGGCCAGTCAAAGGGGCCAGAAAAAGGCCACTCGTGGTGGACGACAAAAAACGTGGAAAGCCAGCTCTAGCTGCAGCCTCTTTGCCATCAGCGGCTGCAGCAACAGCCACAAAACCACTTTGAGGACTTGCATCACAAGACACCAGTGGGAGGCAGGCTGTCGCAGCATTTGCAAGAATGGCGAGCCATTACTTCAGATGTTTGGGCTCTAGAAATAATAGCCCAAGGTTACTGCCTTCCTTTTCTAATGCAACCTCAAAACAATCCACCAGAGAGACACCCTTTGAAGTTTTCAGACCCGCTCCTACAGCAGGAAGTTCTAACCCTGCTGGAGAAAGGTGCTATAGAGCCAGTACCTGTAGCGGAGAGAAACAAGGGATGGTACTCCCTGTATTTTTTGATTCCCAAAAAGGACAGAGGACTGAGACCCATCTTGGACTTCAGAAACTTGAACAAGTTCCTCACGAAGGACATGTTCAAGATGGTCACTCTTTCTCAGATCCTTCAGGCCCTTCAACTTCAGGATTGGTTGGTGTCATTGGACCTCCAGGATGCTTATTTTCATGTGCCGATTCATCTCAAGCACAGAAAATACCTGAGGTTCGTAGTTGGCGACTCACACTATCAGTTTCAAGTCCTGTCATTTGGATTGATCTCCATCCCGAGGGTCTTCACCAAGTTAATGGTAGTGGTGGCAGCGCACCTCAGAAGAGGGGGGATTCACGTCTACCCCTACCTGGACGATTGGTTGATCAGGGCACGTTCTGCCGAACAAGCACTGGATCATCTGAAAGTCACCTGCCACTTCCTCCACAAACTGGGCTTCTTCCTCAATTTCAACAAGTCACAAATGACACCTTCCCAACAGCTCCAATACATAGGGGCTGTATTAGACACATCCTTGGGAAAGAGCTCTCCTCCCAAGTCGAGGGCTCAAGACATTCTTCAGATGGTTTGCAAATTCCAAAATGCCCAAAATCTCCAGGCCTATGACTTCTTAAGGTTACTCGGCCTCATGGCATCCTGCATCTTCCTAGTGCCAGAGGCACGCCTGAGGATGAGATCCCTTCAATGGGCTCTAAAGACTCAATGGTCACAGTTCTCAGGTCAAATGACGGATTTTCTCCAGATTCAGAACAAGGTTCTGCAGGATCTTCTGTGGTGGACTTGCACAGAGAACATCCTAAAAGGAAAGCATTTTTGGCAACCATGGCCGGAGATTACAGTAGTGACGGATGCCTCACTCATGGGGTGGGGAACTCATGCCAACGATCTGACAATCAGCGGTCGCTGGTCTCCATCGAAGTCCAAACTACACATCAACCTTATAGAGCTGAGAGCAATCAGACTAGCGCTGAAGGCTTTTCTGCCATCTGTCAGAGGAAAACATTTCTTGATAATGACGGACAACACAGTGGCCATGCATTATCTAAACAAAAGAGGAGCTGTAGGGTCACTACCTCTGTGCAGAGAGGCAATGCGGCTCTGGTATTGGGCAATTCAAGAAGGAATCTCCTTAACGGCAGTTCATCTCACAAATGGTGGGTCAGGTTCGCCATCCAGAGGTCAAGATTCTCAACCTTCATGCTTGGTATCTGAAAGGCTGAGATACAAGGATTGGGATCTTCCAGATGACATCATGGAGGTGTTGCTTTCGGCAAGAAGGCCAGCAACAAATTCTCTATACCGTTGCCGTTGGAAAAGGTTTTGCAACTGGTGCAGAGAAAAGAATGTTGATCCTTTTCTATGTTGTATTCCGGAAGTACTGTCCTTCCTCTTGTCCCTAGCACATAGAGGTCTAAATGTTGGGAACATTAAAGGTTATCTTGCAGGGCTTTCCATCTTCAAGCGCTCATCGGAAGAATGCTCCTGTTTTAAAATTCCTTTAGTAATACAATTCTTAAAAAGACTCACCAATGTGTTTCCTCCTTACCCTTTCCAAGTATCAATTTGGGATCTTAATCTGGTTCTAAAATTCTTAATGTGTGCTCCTTTTGAGCCCTTGCACACTTGTCCATAAAGACTGCTGACATGGAAAACTGCTTTCCTAGTTGCTTTAACATCTGCAAGAAGAGTGAGCTAATTGCATGCACTGTCTTCTGGGCCACCCTATACTGTGTTCCACAGGGACAGAGTGGTATTAAGGGTTAAACCCTCATTTTTACCTAATGTTTTGTCTGATTTTCATTTAAATCAGAAAATTGTCCTACCCGCATCTTAGTAAGGAGGAGGAAAGATTGCACAGGTTGGACCCAAGAAGAGCTCTAAGATTTTACATCTCTAGGCTTTCCAAGCTTAGAGTGGACAATCAACTGTTCATTGGCTACACCGGAAGGAAATTGGGTCAATCGGTGTCAAAACACACCATATCACGTTGTATTGTGCTTTGCATTTCAGAATGCTACAGATTAGCAGAGAAAGATCCACCAGACGGTTTAAGGGCCCATTCCACCAGAGGCATTGCCTCTTCGACAGCCCTTCAAAGAGGTGTACCCATAAGATTCATTTGTGAAGCAGCAACTTGGTCTTCGCTGCATACTTTTTCAAAATTCTATAGTCTGGATGCTTCCCAGTCTAAGGTGCTGAATTTTGGTAAAGCAGTACTATATTCAGCCATTTAAGGGCATCAAAAAATCTCTTCCCTCCTCCAAAGAAATTGTCCATACTTCTTTGGGAGTCTATCTAAGATGAGGAATACGTTGGAGGACACAATCCACTCAAAGAACAAGTTACTTACCAACTGGTAACGTTCTTTAAATTGGATGTTCCACCAACGTATTCCTCATCGCCCTCCCAGCCTACCTCTCTGTAGATTTTTCCAGGTTATTGCCACTTCAACTCTCACAAGGCTGATACCGGACTACCGGCACAGTCTACACAGTAGAACAAAAGTGAGGGGGAAAAACAGAACTGAGGCCAACGGTCGATACACGTGCTACTTGTATACCCGATGACATCACCCTCGACTGAGGCCTTCGAGGGACCATCGACTCGACGACACCGACGCACAACGCCCTCTGCCAAAATTTTTTTACGAAGCAGCTAAAGCTGGATGGAATACATCTAAGATGAGGAATACGTTGGAGGAGCATCCAATCGAAAGAACTTTACCAGTTGGTAAGTAACTTGTTCTACTATTAAGCATAAGCAAGCCTCACGATTTCTTGGCTTCTTGCGGTTTCTTGCATCTGTATACCTTTAAAGTAACTGAATATCTTCATCGTACATAGGGCATAAGTTTCTGACATCTTGACATCAATTGTTTCATTTTAGGCTCAGGATGTAATTTATCCATGGTATTTTGTCTCTTTTGTCATCATTCTCAGGTCATTATATCGTCTATATGTGCGTCAGTCTGGGTTCTCATGATGTCACCATTAATTTTCCTTCAGTATCTTCTTAGCTTCTTCGGGTATTACATTCTGACAATCATTATTCTGTCTCACTTGTCGATATGGTTTTCTCAATGGGTTTACTGTCCAGGTTTTCTTAGCTGTCGGTACTTCAATAGGTGCTGTTACTCTAATAGATACTGGACAGAGCCCAACTGCGGCTCTCTGCTGGTTTATTTGCTCATCATACGTCACATATTTCAGCGTGAATGTTCTTGGTACTTCAAAAGTGGTGGCTGGAGTCCGAATCGTGCTTGCCACTTCCTCTTCACTGTTATTGGTGAGACAGTACCCGAGATATATTCAAAGAAAGACAATAGCCCAGTTTTAATGGATCATATGATATGATATGATAGGTTATTTATACCGTCTGGATTGTTAAATATTTCGGCAAGAGACAGATTAGGGGCCTCTTTCTTTCTCCTCTAGGTTCAAAAGCAAAGTGAAAAGTCACATTGTTCATTACATATATTGGCCCTCATTACGACCCTGGCGGAAATCAACCGACCGGACCGCCATAGCGTAAATAGCGTTTCCGCCATTGCACGATGGAGCAAAGTGCGGCTCATTCCGACCCATCGGGCACGAGCACCACGCCATGGCGGAAGTGCAAAGTCCGCGATGGCGGAAATGACCCCAAAACGGCCCACACCGCCGCCGTACGGCGCCCTAGGTGCAATACCGCCACCCATCTTAGCGGACACCGCAGTGAGCGCCAACCGGAAAGTACGGTGACCGTAAATATACGGAAACGGAAGTAAAAGCATGGTCCCGGAACGGGAAACATCACGCCGTACACCTATAAAACCACAAATTCCACACAACCATTAAAAATACTACCCTGAGACACATCCCAACCCGTCATCCACCCTAGTGAAACCAAGAAAAATGGGAAAAGTAGCGAAGAAAGCGTGCGACCGCAAGCGGCAGGTCCACTTCTCCCGTGAGGAACTCACCGTGCTCACAGAGACCCTCCAGGAGAATGCTGCCGCCGTCTTCTCCACGCAAATGACCAGGACGGCACTTGCGAACAAGAAGGCCATATGGGCCCTGGTGGCACAGCGGGTAAGTGCGGTGGGGACCGCACCCCGCAACCCACAGCAATGCAGAAAGCGATGAGACGACCTGCGGATACGCGTCCGTAGCATACTTTCTGCCAACCGCAACATTGCCACAGCTACCGGGGGAGGATCGGAATCACCCATCAAGTTGACCCCCTGGGAAGAAATCTGTGCCTCCACCATTGGAATGGAGAGCATAGAGGGAGTCGGAGGGATGGAGAAAGGAGTGCAGACATCCGAAGAATCAGGTAGGTGTCCCAAATAAAACAATGCCAAAACCACAATGTCCAATCAAGTGAAGTACCACGTGCCCACATAGTGCACCAGTAACACATGTCCAGGAGAACGTCCACATACATAGGCCTGATAGCACACTTTAAAACTCACATCAAATACATAAATAATTAAAAATCCTAAAAACACCCTCTACACGTGCAGCAGGCACACCCTAACTGCAGGCTGCCAAACAACTGCACCCTCACTCCACACACAAATGAAACCACCTCCAAGGCCCCGACCCAAATCACCCTCAGGTACCACCCCAATGCATGTGATACATTGCCATTCCAATTCCCACAGACCCATTAATAACGCTCGCCCTCCTTTACTCCACCACAGGGTCCGATCCAAACGACGAGCTCCAGGACACCCCTACCAGCACACCTGCAAAGAGGGCCAAGACCAACGGCCAAAGACCCTCCACCTCAGCTGCACGCATCAAGACACGGAAGCAGCACAAATCAAGTGGCAGCACAGAGGAGGGAACTCCAACAGGCACCCCAGCAGCCAGCATGCCCACAACAACACCACCACAGTTCCCCCCAATGGATGCCACAGTAGGCACTGCTTCTGGTGGCAGCAGCACCATAGGTGACACTGCATTAATGGCAGCATGCTCCGACACAGAAAACGGGGATGTCGAAGTTAGATCCATCCATGACCTGTCTCAATCCCCCTGTCTGTTCCATCCCGTACACCATGAGGATACCACGCAGGGGCACCCACAAGACGACGACTGGCCATCCCCCACAAGCCCTGTGGCAAGGCAACATGAGGTGATCAGCCACTCTGTGACACCACCACAAATGGCCATGGCCCAGCAGAGGCAACAGTCCCTCGACCAGGTAATCGTGCAACAGCAGCAAATGGCCACGCTCCTCAAGGACCATGCCGATGAATGTGGGGGCACTAAGGCAGACATAGAAACATCAACTGAGACACTTAGGGCAGAAATGGAGAGAAGTACAGAGACACTACGGGCACAAATGGAGAGTAGCACCGAGAGCCTGAGAGTACAAATGGAGAGAAGCACCGAGAGCCTGAGGGGGGAACTGCATGCGACGTCCAAAGACGTATGTGCCGAACTTGCCGCAGTGCGCCGTGTGCTCACTGAGCTCTCACAAACCCTTAGGGACATGCATGGACGTGAGCAGGCAGAGACATCATCCGTTGCAAGTTCCGTCCAGGGCAGCCCCCAACGTAGATCTGGGAGGAACCTGCGCTCCACAGGCAGGGGTGCCCCTGATACCCGCAGAGGGGGCTTGCAATAGCGACTGCCCACTGACAATGAGCATCTTTGGACACTGGTGTTCGGGGGGGAGGTAGGAGGGTGGAGGGGGTGTGTTGGGCTCACTTGGGTGGCGGGTCGATAGGGTGTTTAACATGATATCACATATGCCATAAACAATGCACGATCATCCAATGAGATGTGTGGACATTGATCTTTGTGTACGAGGCCATTATAGGCGTACAGTCCATATTGTGCATGTTCCAGACACACACAGTGCCACGAGTCCCGTGTCCATGTATCAGCCACCAGGCGTGAGTGCTAGAAGCATGCATCTATGAGATGCTGACGAATGTCACGGCCCTCCTGTGCCTCGCGGACTCCTTGAGGTGCTGCCACATCCCCACCCTCATCATGACCATCTTCAGGTGCTTGCAGTTCTGCGTCAGGGGGCATGGGCACATTTATACGTACGCACATGTTGTGTAGCATGACACATGCCATCACCATCTTTGCAACCTTCACATGGCGGTACAGGAGTGCCCCGCCAGACCTGCTGAGGCAGCGGAAACGAGTCTTCAGTAGGCCGAATGCCTGTTCTATGACTACACGGGTACGTGAGTGGGCATGGTTGTAGTCCTCCTCATGCTGGTCCCGTGGGTTCCGGACTGGTGTGAGGAGCCATCTCTTCAGAGGATACCCGGCATCACCTGTATGTGGACAATAAAGGAATTTTGAGGAATGCCATTGCTACGTACGCACCCCCCACCCCCTTCCTGCCAGGTCATTGCCGCATCACATACGCCACATCATCATGCATGAAATGAGACTCACCGAGTAGCCAGGATCTGTTCCCTGCGTGTCGCTCCATGTAGCGTGGTATTGTAGAGTTCCTCAAGACCATAGAATCATGGGTTGATCCAGGGAATCGGGCACAACAATGTGTAATGATCCTGTTGGATCCCACACACCATTTGTACATTCAGAGAATGAAATTGTTTTCGGTTGCGGTACTGGGCCTCCATGGCATGTGGGACGACCAATTCCACATGGGTGCAGTCGATGGCACCAATGCAACCCGGTATGCCGGCAAGTGCATGGAATCCCACTTTTGTGTTGGTAATTTCCTGCTCCGAGCGTGGTAGAGAGATGTAGTCGTCTGCGTGCTGCAGGAGGGCATCGAGCACTTGCAATAGTATCCGTGAGAACAGTGGCTGTGAAATGCCATGCAACTGTCCGACTGTGTGCTGGTAGGTGCCTGTGGCCAGGAAGTGGAGTACAGACACCACCTTCAGTAGGGGTGGGATGGCGGTTGGGCTATCTATCATGCTGACAAGGTCAGCCTGTGTCATGTCCACAATGGCGGTTATGGTGTCCCGGTCCAAACGGTAGAGGGTGTGGATCTGCTCATCCGTGAGGTTGAACGGATGTGCTCGGAGGCGTGGGATTGCGGGCTGCCTGCGTGGTGGTAGTGGCTGTGCTGGCGGCCCTTGCTGGCCCTGCCTTGCCCTCCTCCTCCTCCTGCGTCTCCTCCGTGCGGCCGGTTGTAGTTGGTGTTCGTCTTCTTCTTGAAGTTGGAGTACTTGCAGTGCTATCAGGTCCCCCAGGGCCAACATAGCTAGTCCTGCCGGTAGCATTTCGGAGTGGGTGTGGTTGTGGGAGGAGACTGGGTGTGCAATTTATGTGTTTTCAGGCTGTATGGCCTCCACCTGTGGTGATTCATTCCACCTGTGCAAGCTGCTCTCCCCTTTGGGCGAGCACGTCCCGCACACAACGCTGCAATTCGACGAATGGCATCTTGCTATTACAATCATGTATTTGTACCCGATGGCAGTGTAACATTGGTTGATATGTTCATTCGGCTATGGTCCCATTGTTTCACATACTATCTTTGCAGTCGCGAACAGACTTGTGAAGGGTCAGTGGAACGTAGTACTCGAGTAACGGTGGACCCTCATGCAACACTGTACCGAGGTTCACCGACGGGCGGGGCGTCCCATTTGTGAGTGAAGGCAGTTGCCATTTTCACACACAGCCGCACTAGATGGATTAATTTGTGATTTCAAGCGGCCACAGATGCCTTTTCGACGTGATGTTGCAAATGAGGAATTCGAAGGGCGGCGCTTTCGGTTTTCAGCTAGCGGCGAGGAGATGCCCACAGGTCTGACTGCAAATATAACGTTCTATTGTTCAATGTCCTTGGGACAGGGGCCATGGCGAGGATGCAATGATTGATATGAATAGTTTGGGATGCGCAATAGCGAAGTGGGCGATGAGGCCGGACGTTCCCAAATACATGTTACTTCACAACACTGGAATTACGGGCTGGGGCACAGTGGATTTTGCAGGCTGCATAACGCACAGACTCAATGGAAATTTCACATGTTATGTGAGTATGGAAACAGGCGTTTTCATTACGGGATGAGGGAATGATGTATGGATGCATGGACAGATGATTTGATACAGAGTTTGCCATGTACAGGGCTTCTTGGAATCTATCCGCCTCCCCTGCGCTATGTGATGCAGGGCTGCCATAGTGGGACCATCGTCTATCTGGCCTTGTTGAGCCCTCCCTGTCTCGACGCGCCTTCAGACACTTGTGTCTATGCACGTTACCAATCCCATCTGATGGATTCTGTTTTAACAGACGCATGCACAGGTACACTCGTTTGTGATAGTGTTTTCACCTCGATATAGATAGTTATGATTCGCAAGTGGTTTTTGGGTGGTGATGATCCTTTGGAGTGGGCTAGCATGCATATGGCTGTGGATTTGGTGTGATCATTGAAGTGAGTAATTCAAATGTAGTTCTGATGGCCATACTATTCTTTTTCATTTCATTTGGGTGACAGGTATCTCCTCCCCTTTTGCCACTGCCATCTGTATGCCACTCCTGCAGATGGATTTTACTCCCGACACCTGCTGCTTCGTGTTAATCAGTGGAGCAGCATTACGATCTTATGGGACGATCGCCAATGGGCCACATGCCCTTACGCAGTACTAGTGGCTAGGAGCAACATTTCGGCCTTTCAGCTGGACTAGTGCCTCCCTATTGGGACGGCCCTGCGGTTCTAGGCGCTTCCATGTTGCCTTTTTGAACGTGAATGTAGCCCCTGTGTACCATGAAGGAACAGGGCGTCACACAAGAAGAGGCTGGTCATTTATTGCGGATGCAGCCCACAATGGTGAAATGTGTTTTGGAGTTCATGGCCTAATGGCTGTATGGGCTTGGTGAATTTGTTGTGCATTAAATTTCTATTCTGATATGAACCGTGTAGCGTTCTTCTTTGCAAGTGATGTGGCATATTCCTATTTGGGGAGCGATGTATTGTGAGGAGATCTGCATTGGGTTCCAGCTTCGGAGTATGGTTGCGTGGTACTGTGCTGGGCGCGTTTGCCTACGAAGCCCAGTGAGGTCAGGGATAAGGGCTGCCAATATGACTGTTTTGATGATGTCATGCTCAGGGGCGGGGGATTAGCTTTTGTGTAACAGATGCCGGTCAGCCAGTTGGATTGGTGGAATGATGTGATTATCGGAATATTGCTGGTCACAGGTGCCTGTGTTTGCGTGCGTTTCTTGGTGGGAGACTGAGGTCATGTCCATTTGTATAGCTTCTGTATTCGTGCCATCTGTGCCCTGCAGCTCCCATTGGCCCCTCTTGAGATTCATTTGTTCGTTGGCAGGCATGGATGACTAGTACATTTCACTGGTTGCATTGTGTGACTTCATTGCACCTACGGGGAGTTGTACAATGTGGCCAGGGAGCGGTGTACAGGCACTCAGTAGGGCCGTTTACGGTTGGTTCGCGATGCCGTACTTCTCACCATGGCGGAATGGTACTTTCCGCCGTGCTTGATGGCGTTAGGTGCATGTCCGCTAGGGTCAGAATTCGCGTACCGTTGCGCCATGGTGGTAATTACGGTTTGGCATGGCGCGCGCGCGCGTACTTGGTGCAGTTAGCGTTGGCGTTCACTACGGTGTCGCTAATGGCATCGTACTTTGCGGTGACGGGTCATGATCGCACCGAGCGCTATTCGATGGCGGTATTGCATTTCCGCCATCGTTTTTCGATTTCCGCCAGGGTCGTAATGAGGCCCATTGACAGAAGGTCCATCTCAATTGCAATAGTTACATAAAGCTCCTTCACCATATAATTGCTGTATAACTAGCATTTTGCCAGTATTTCCAAAGCTCACTTTTACAAAAGTAGAGAGCGCTAAAGTTTCCCCTGGCACTACGTGAGGATGGCCAGCCCTTTATTTTGCTTGGAAATCTGGGAGTTGTAGTTTTCCTTAATTTCAAATGTGAGAAAACAATACAAGTCCCAGAATCTAAGGGAAAGAAACAGGGCTGCATGGCCTTCTGACGCATGGCCAGTCGAAACTTTGGATATCTGGGTGGTAGTGTATGTATCTTTGATCTTGCCTCTTTGCACTCCTGAGGTCGATCTGTGAACTGAAAAGACTGAGGACAAAGCTGTAGAAATGCATTGCTTTTGCCAATAGCAACAAAGCAACTGCGTTACGCGAGTGTCCAAAGCCTGAACATCCAGAGGTCCTGTCTTGCCTGTGAACATTGGCGAGAGTGTGATTCAGGCACAGGTCCTCAGCTGCTGTGAACCCGAGGTATCTTGCGGGTAATTACACCTTCTGTTCCTGTGAACTGCTGAGCCTGGGCCTCACGGCGCGTGCTTGCTTTCCTTCTGTATATGGACACTCTGAAAACTCGCGCCCCCTTTTATCTGATGCCCTTGGGCATATTCACGCCCGTCTCTGTTGTGCCCCCTCTTCCTCTGCGCCCCGGGCAACTGCCCCGCCTGGCCTAGCCCCTAGCAACTGCTCTAACTCATGAAGGCTTTTATAGATGTATGGATTTCTACATTCTGCAGAGTGCTTGCTATGTGTCGCTTTGTTACCCGTTCAAAGCACGTGTGGAGTAAGTTCCTGTCTTGTGTCTGTTAGTTACTGTAAGAGCCCGATGGGGCGCTGGGTTATTTGGTCGGGGTGGAAGGGAAGTGACCAGCTCAGTAGTCTCTGCATGGGGCCTGCTTTAATCTACTATGGCTGTGTTACATATAGCTTCCATGGGACATCATCATAACCTATACGTTTTTCTAAATGCTTCTTTCCCCTGCTGAGGAATATGGAATTGTTCTCTCTGCCTCCCTGGGACCTAGAGCCTCGGGTCTGAAATAAACAGAACCGTGGCCCCTGTGCTGTCGCAGAACAGTCTAATTTGTATTTAGAGTGCACACAAATCTGAAACAAATATTCAAAAACACATGTATTAAATTATCGGTTCTGGTATGCTGGGTCTTCAGCTAATTACCTAGTACAGTTACACAGAATCAATCCGTGTGGTCGGGCACTACCGATGGGAGCTCCCAATAAGAGTAATAACGCAACTCAAAAAAATCAAATGCACACTTGTCATTTTCGATGTCATTTATAATGTGGCCATCCACTGTGTATCAATCTTTAAAGAAAACAGCGAATTATACGAATTGGATTATTATTAGTGCGATGAACTAAAAATTGGTTCACGTGTAAACATTACGATTATGTATACATGACAATCTTTTTTTTTCTTTCTGAACATAATTCTAATGTTTCTTTGTTTGGTTCTATGTCATTTCATCGTTGGGTGAAATTTCGATGGGTTTTTTTCAGACCATTTTTTACTAAAACTCATCGGAATTTATTCTTTTTATTTTGGGGGGTCCCCCCCCCCCCTCAATCTCCCCATCCCCTATTGTTTTTTACCTATTCCTGGCCACCCCCACCCCTTATATATAGTTTTCCAACCCCTCAACACCTATATATTTCAATTAGTTTTTTGGGTAAAATGTACTTGGGGGGGGGGGCCATTGAAATTTCACCCGTCGATGATAGAGCGCTATATATCCCCTTTGTTTGGTAATCTGTTATGAATTCTGAATTACATAGAAGATGACAGGTGTGTATTTGAATGAATTTTACTTGCATTATTACCCTAATTGGGAGTTCCCTTCGTGAGTGCGGGATTGATTAAGCGGGTTGACTACGTGTAACTGTCGCAGAGCAGTGCCACACTTGCCAGAAGCCTTCAGCCGAGCGTGACATTCAAAGTGACTGCTCTGGAGAAGGCCGAGGGAGGCGGGGGTGGTGGTGATGGAACGCATAGCAGGACCTTTTTACTTGGGAGGGAAAGATCACGCGCAAGCTGAGGGAGGGTGGCTATGCGCCAGGTATCCTGTTACGTGTTTGGGTGGGTTGAGGGACGGGACGCTGTGGGGAGTGCAGCTGTGGCTGGCTGGATGTCAGTTACCAAGTCTCTATTTTTAGAGGGATTGGAGAAGGGCTGGCATGGAGATTGTAGTGGAAGTTGTCTTTCCCTGTTGCCTACGGTTCCATCATGCTGCCCCTCTCCACCCCCTACACTGCTGGTCCATGGCTACAGTGCAGATTGTGGGAAAAGGGCATGAAGGTGTGTGGGGGCATACACAACATAAAATTGAGTATGGGTAGCTATCAACAGCGAGTTGAGAGTGACATCAGGAACCCGATATTCACTGTCTATCTGATGTCACTCTGAACCTGTTGGTGACATATATTCTGATAGTCATTACCCATCTACAGCTCTGTATGCCATGGTTTGCTACTCTGCTTTTACACTGCGCCAAATCACCACTGTAGTACTTTCAGAACACCTGATCCTTGTCTGTGGCGTATATTACATTTTGTATGGTACATCAGTCAGTCAATTCACGTTAGCTTTAGAAATGCACCCCGTACCATATATGCATGCATACAATACTTTGCACACCATTTAGACCACACATCAAAAGATGTGTTCAAATAAAATAATAACCAATGTCATCAATCAATGTCGAAAATTGACCTCTGTTAGGGCTGCAAAAGAGAAAAGGGTGCATTAAAACACATGATTTGGCTGTGTCCCAAGACAATACAATTCCGTACAGAGATATCTGGAAGACTTGATCTGTTCCTTGAAACCAGTATTCCAATGAGGGTTTCTATCTTTATCATGGGGGGTGACAAGCTGGTGCGCGACCCGCCAAAAGCGAGTAAAGCCTGGCTGCATGACGGCTAAGAAGTTAGTTCTGCGTGCCTGGATGTCAACTACTAGGATTGACATAGAGGGATGGATCCAAGACATGCTGACTCTTTCTACTTTTGAGAAGACCCTTTGTGAGTGTAAAGAGGACCTTGATACCTTTAAGGCTATTTCGGGCCCCTTCCTTCTGCCGTATGGTTATAATACGATATGATATGTCATGTATAATACGCCTGTACACGTGTTTCTAGGTGAGACAAGACTGGGTGGGGGGGAGGTGGGGGGCAGAGGGAGGACAAGACAAACGATCTTACTAGGCCTTGTGTCATTCAGGTTGTGCAAGTGCAACAGCACAAAAGTGCAGGGGGAGGAGGGAGTGCCAGGGAGAGAGAAGGGGAAGTGCAATCAGGTCAGTGTGGCTCTGGCTAAGTGTCACAAAAAAGTGTATTTATGCTGTTATGTTATAGTGTGACATGGTATGCATGTTAGTGGATGCGGTAGTGATGTCTTATTATGTTATGGTCTGTTGCGCTGTTACGTTCAGTTATATTGTGGAATGTTGTGTCATGTCACAGCATGTGCAGAGGTATTCTGAAGTACATGCATGTTGTGTGTATTTATAGAGTACCTCGATATGCTGCCTCAGAGCCCTGAAGGAGCACGTTCGGTGGCATACTTCAGAGGTAGAGGGGAGATCACCTTGTGGAGAGGTGGAGGGGGGGGAGGGGAATCAGGGACACAGACACACAATCCCGGGCCTCTTTACCCCACTCCCAATGAACGCTCCACATTCATTTGTCCCAGAACCGTGCAAGGCTGCCCGCGGGAACCGGGAATCCCCCACAGTCGGGCATGACTCCTCGGCCTGAATCATGGCAGCGGCGCCCGTGCGCTCAGCTCTTTCGCGGGAGATGACCTCATCGGATGTGTCCCCTCCTTGCGCAGCTCCCCCAGCCCGGGCCTGTGAGGAGGCCGCGGTGACGTCACGGCTCGGGGCGGGGCGGCCTGAGCCTGGGATGCAGGGACAGCCTCAGCAGCATCAGCACCAGGGACAGCTCCCAGCCCCCCCGACGCCGGCTCCGCTCCAGTCCAGGCACCCACCCGGCGGACCACCTCCCCGCAGGAGACGAGACCAAGTACTGCCAGGCTCTGGGCACTGCCCAGAGAAGACGCCGTCGGGGCTGGACCCGGCCAGGAGGGAGCTCTGGTTCCTGGGTCTCCCCGCCAGACTCTCCCTGCTCTGGATGGAATCGAGCTGTATCCAGTCAGCCATGGCTCTGGGGCTCTCGACCAAGAAGGCGTCCTCAAGGAACATCGGGGTGGAGCGGAAGAACTTGCTGACCGTGTGCAGGTCAGGCCGGCCTCCCTCCTTCACACCCCGGGCAAGGCAGAAGGGCAGGATGGCATGGGGGGTGGGGGAGGGTTGGGCGAATGGCAGGAGATGAAAGGGGAACGGGTGGCTGGCGGAATGATCTTGTAACACATCACACACGCAGACACATATGCCAGCATACGTGTTTTGTAGGTATGTGTGCGTCCTTCCTGACGGCCCCCCCAAAAGCCTTCTTCAGTTGAGGCATGTTACCCCATGATCAAGGCAGGTGTCCCTGCCATGCCCATTTTCAACGTGGAATGTGCACTGCCATTCTTAGAAAACGATGAGAAAAATGTTCTAATCCAGGGGCACTGTCACTTTAAATGTACCTTTTTACACACAGACCCCACGTTTGTTTGTGTGTACGTCTGTGTGTGTGTGTGACATAGAAAATGAATAATTGCTACCTTGATTGGTAGCTATTATTGTTATTCACGGGCATAGTCGCCCAATTCTCTGTCCATTGCTCTGTTTATCTTATCGCCCCTCCATTCATTCTACCCTTCCGCCCAACCTCTGCCTACCCCTCATAGTCTTTGGATCCATCCATGCACTCGCATTGGGGGTGGGGTGGCTAATCTAAATGGAGGAGTAGATGACAGGCCCCAGAGGAGCGTTCGCAGAGGGAGGGTGCTGTGAGGCTTGTGGGGGCGGGGGGAGGGCACGCGTGTTTGCCGATATGTGACGGAGTTGATGGGAACTGCATATCATTTTCTCTGTACACTGTACGCATGTTTTTCGAGTCCAGCTCATATTTTTTGGGGGGGAAATCCGTGCCAGGCTACAATAGGCTGCAGCTGGTGGAGGAGCTAATTAAGGAGTGGTTCTTCCCCCTTTTGCCCATTTCCCCCCGTAGTTGTGCAACGGGGGTGGCCAATTGGTGCCCGACCCTTGGGCCGAGTTGGTGTAGCCGCCCCTCGGAGATGTGCATCACAGGCCATCAGCCTGTGAGAACCAGGAAGTGACGCCAGAACCGGGCTGGGGCAGGCAGGATATGATCGTTCCCATAGCAACAACCTTTCCTGGGCAAGGACACCGGGGTTGGTCTCCCAAGGATTGGGGTGCAGGTCACCAGCTTTAATTCAATGCAGCCAGTAGACCTCGCTCCCCTTACTCTGAGTAAATACCATTCATACTTGTTTAATGACCGTGGGAGAGGATGTTGCCAAAGGCCACAAGAACCTCTCCCCCCCACCCCCAGCTGAAGTATGGTTGCACCCACCGGCCTGCTCCAATTCTCCACCAGGAAGTAGGCCTGGACTCACCCACACACCCAGAGCAAAATCCCACCCGGTTTTCAGGATGACCAGAGCATATGTAAATAACTCTAATCAAGTCCAAGGCATGATTTTTTTTCATGCATATTCATTGTGGATATCCTGAAAACCTGGCAGTATTTTACTACTCAGGGAGTCTCCAAGCCCATCTCCACCAGGAATTGACATCAGTGTGGATAGATCATCGTCCAGGCACACGCTTATACTCTAAAATAAAAAATGGACTGTAGCCAGAGGGAGTGAATGTACCCTTGTCGCCGGGATACTACACGTTTTTGGCGTTCACTTAGCCAACTGATGCATTCTGGGCATTGTAATTGTGGGTCCCTTAAAATAAACACATTGGGCTTCAACTCTGGATATCAGCGAATTGCAAAATGAAATATCAGGACTATAAAAGGGGTGTCCCAATGACATAGAACCACCTAGTTGCCCCCGAGGCAGCATGATTTAGATAAGATGGTGGGAGTGGTTAGCTGCATGTATGCAGATGTCTTATAACATGCTACATGCGACCGAAGCTGAGCAAGTATTACAAAGCACAAAACACATTGCTGGCAATCATAGGCCTACAACAATCAAAGTGTCAATGCCACTAATAGGCGCCAAATGACTTCATTTATAAATATTTGTCTTTTTTAATTGCTGGTCATTTATTGGGGCTCTGTTTTCCATCGGAAGGTTTGTAAGCACAAACAATAAGGGCCAATGGAAACAAGTAATTCTGCACAGGGCTTAACATGCAGTACACGTGCACACAACAGATACCCAGCGGTTAGTTGAGGCATTTTGTAAGCTATACAATATACACAGGAACAAATAATGCCAATATTGAGTATTGCAATTGTAAGAATTCAATCATGATGTCTTTCGTCCAAATATTGCCAGCACTTACTCCTGCAAGGACACACAAGTGATGGCTTTGCCAAAATATTGCCAGCATTTGCCTTACTCAGGATACCCCTGTAATGGCTTTGCCCAAATATTGCCAGCATTTGCTCATGTAAGGTCACACAAGTGATGGCGTTGCCAAAATATTGCCAGCCTTTGCCTTACTCGGGATACCCAAATGTTGCCAGCATGTACTCCTGTAAGGACACAGAAGTGATCGCTTTGCCAAAATAGTGTCAGCGTTTTCATTACCCCGGATGCCCCACATATTGCCAGCATTTACCCCTGTAAAGACACACAAGTGTTGGCTTTGCCAACATATTGCCAGCATTTGCCTTACTCAGGATATCCCTGTAATGGCTTTGCCCAAAAATTGCCTCTGTTCGCCGCTGTAAGGACACAACTGTGATGACTTTGGCCCAAAATGCCATCATTTGCCCCTTTAAGAACACACCCATGATGGCTTTACCCCCAAATTTCCAGTATTCACACCTTTAAGGAAATTCCTGTGTTGGCTTAGCCTCAAAATGCCAGCATTATCCCATGTAGACTTCTGTGATGGCTTTGCCTCAAAATGTCAGCATTATCTCATGTAGACTTCTGTGATGGCTTTGCCTTAAAACGTCAGCATTTTACCCTAAATGGACACGCCTGCAATTGTTGCGCCTCGACATGCTATCATTTGCCCCTGCAATGGCAGACCTGTGATTGCTTTGACAGAACATGCCAGCAATTACCCCTCTATGAACACAAGTGTGAGGGCTTTGCACCAACACAGCATCATTAGCTCATTTAGGAATATGTGATGTCTTACATGAAGCATGAACATAGCAGAAAGACTTGTGTTCAGTCTTTTTAGTAGGCTGCGCTTAGTGTAATGGTTTGCAAACCCCAAAGTTAGAAGGTATTTACTGGCTGTATGGGTTTTATTTAAGTACTCTTAGTCACATTATTGCATGTTCTGAGGTGTGTGATCACCAACTCCAAATGTGCTGTAATTTCAAACAGAGCAGGAAAATAATGGCCCTATATCTAGGAAATACCCTTGAAGCATGAACCTTGTCTGCAAGTTAGGGTTTGCCCACCATAATATGGAGCACATACATAGTAAAAAGTCTTCAGTTTTGAGCAGAAGTCTTGTTAGTATCCCTGTGGCTAATGTAGTTGAGTGCAACCCCCGAACTTGCACACATTTTTCAGAGTTAAAAGGTATTTGCCAGATCTTTGGCCTTTATTTAAGTACTCTTAGTCAAATTCCAGTGGATTCTGAGATGGTGGCAATACGATCTCAAAGTATGCGGTCATTTCACAAATAGAACTTAAATTATGTCGACGTACCTGTTAAATACGTCTGAAGGCAGAAAACCAGGAAATACCCCAAAAGTTCGAAAAAAAAATTCGAACAGTCAAAAATGTCGAATTCGGGATCGTAAAAAAAAGTGCGTGCGAAAACGGAAAATGTCGAATAAGGGGAAGGACTCTGCGGCGTCAGTTTGCACCCATAATTTGGAGATGGAACTGACGTCACAGGGAGAAGTCGGACGCAGGAGCTGAAGGCAGGTAAGTGCCAGTAGGTTGGGTCATTTTAAGGGGTATTGGGGTGGTGGCTAGAGGGGATAAGGGCATCCGAAATGTTCGATTTGTGATCATTTCAGCTGCGCATTTCCGTGGCAGTAAAATCCGCGGCAGTAAAATCCGCTGCAAAATGATCACACTCAACCGAAAATCACGTGCAGGTTTAGGTTTACACCATTTCACATGAAGCGTTGACATAGTACAATGACTTCCATTGACCACGGTGAGCAGAAGCCTTTTTACTCTGTCCACTTAATGTGATTGTGTTCACTTCACACACTAACTTTGACATGCCCCCTTATTCCCTGAACTCCACCCCCATGCTCCTCACTTACCACTACACTACATGCATGCCCAGGTCCCCCAGCAGCTGCTCCATGCATCTCACCAACCGGTACACTGCCAGCTCACATATGTGATCCCACCGCCCTCAGAATTCCATGGGAGCTGTGATTAACCCATTGAATCCAATGGCCGGGAGGGTTTCCACATCTGCGGGTTAACTAGCACAAGATTGCAAATGAAACCATAAGACTCAATAGCAACGCTGTTGGCACATAAGAATCCCTCAGATAAAGCCACCGAGTTAGCTCATTGGGTTAATGCGTCTGCTCTAGATAACTATGTCCAACCTGCAAGTTCCAGGTTTGACTCCGTGCTGAGTTGACACTAGCCTTCATCCAGCTGAGCTTGATGAAGAGAGTGCCATTGAGTTGAGTAGTAGTTAGCATTGGTAGAAAGGTTCAGAACTGTAGAAGCAAGTGCTACATAAACACATTAGTATTGCACAGTAAGAATGTTTGATGTGAGCAGGGGAGTAACACTGACAGACTTGCAACCTAGGGCCACATAGGTGAACATAGCTGGCGGAAGAACTGGTGGTGAATGGGCTCTGGTGGTGAGCACTGCCTCTTTGATGGCCCATGGACACCGGGTGTGTGGCCTCATACCTCTTCTTATCACTTCTGCCAATCTTAGCATTTTAAGAAAGGAAATAGTTTGACTTCCAAAAACATGGAATCTCTTCCAAATTGTAAGGTTTCGAAATGTATGAATTTCTCTCCCAAAAGTTAAATGAAGCGCTGCTTTAATTAACAAAATGAAATGTATGATTATCAGTATCTTTTATACATTATACAACGTATTGTATGTAAATATGTCCGATGTACAGCGCTTTAGATTAAAGCGCTATATAAAAAGAAATATTATATCAAATCAATTAAATGAATCAATATTTATTTGATATTTGCAAGGCGTGTATACAACAAATGGTGTTTCAAGGCGCCACAAGACAAAAAAGGGGGGGAACAATGAAGAAACATGATAATAACGGTCCAACTAGGCCTTATGACCTTCGGATCATGCATGTACAATAACAGGAAGTGCGAGGGAGAGGGGGAGGGAGGAGTGCCAGTAGGGCACAATGCTAAGTGCTAGGGTGGGAAGGGAAGTGCAGGGTAAAGAGGAGAGAGTGCAAGTGAAATGAGGGGTGGAGGAGGGTGGGGCACGGGGTCTAGGCATGTGCTAAGGGAAGGCCAGGAGGGCAAGTGCCAGGGATTGCATGGGGAGCATGGGGTGAGAGTCCACATGCTAAGTACGAGGAGTGGGGTGGACTGGGCGGGGTCCTGGTGCCCTGTAGAACTCAGAGGCATCCAGCCAGCCAGTCACTGCAGCAAACAGGGGTGTTAGCAGGGAAGGGGGAGAGGGAAGGAAGAAGAGAAAAGGAAGGACTTGAAGAGGTCCCCAAACTTAAGGAGATCCGGCACAAGCCTGAGAGGGGCATGGAGGCCATTCCAGAGGGAGGCTCCTGCAGAGGAGAGAGATCCACCCCCACTCTTTGCCTAGTGAAGCATCTGATCTGCAGAGAGTTGGAGCTAGAGGACCCGAAGGGCTCTAGCAGGGAGGTATGTAGGGAGGAGCATTGGAAGTAGCAGGGCCCCAGTGCCCAGAAAGCCTTGTGGATAATGCAGAGGGTCTTGAACTTGATCCTAGCAGCAACCGGGAGCCAGTGGAGAGATTTTAGGGCTGGAGAGATGCGGCCCCTGGGCTTGAGGCCAAGGATAAGTCTTGCGGTTCTGTTCTGGATAAGTTGAAGGGGGGCAGAGCTGGATAAAGGAAGATTGAGGAAGAGGCTGTCTAATACGATATAGTAATAATGACATAAGGCATATTATAACATAACGTCTTATCATTGGTTATATATGAGGCGTAGCAGGACCCTAGCAATATGTAGTAGGCGCTCGCAGGACGAGAGGGCTGCTCATAAAGTGATCAGCTACTTTGCTTGTTTATCGGCCGTTTCCGGGTTGCTGGGGAGGAAGGGTTTTATGAATGAGCTGCTGCTGAATAATGCAGCATTGGTTCTTTAAAATGCCACTCTCTTCACCAGCTCTGAACTCGCTCTCCCTGGCTGCTTGCTATTGTCTGCATATGATGCAGGGGGCGGGCCAACATCAGGAAGGAAGTGCGGTCCTGAGGAGCAGCGTGCCTGACTGCCCCATAGAGAGAACTACTCCACACACCACGGCCCCAGGGTCGCTACAGCCACTGCGACACAGTACCAGGAGTAGCATATATCCAACACAGCATTGGCCAGGCTCTCTTTCAACCCTATACTAAACAGAGAGAATACCCCATGTGCTGAAAAATGCAATAAATGTGTTTCAGAAAGCGCATGCTGAGGACCAGAGAGTGTGTTCTTATTAAAATTATATCATTTTATTCTGTTACAATTTCATAAAATACATTTTTGAACAATTATAAGACAACAATAAATTTCCAATCAACATATATTTTTTGTGAACAAGTTTGTTTGTGCAAATAGCGCATTTTTGTGTAGACATTTCTCCTATGTGTATATCACTAACACACCATTCTACCATTCATCTTCACAATCAAATCTAGTTTGTATAGAGACATTCTAAATAACTTTTACAGTAGTAATATTCCTACTTTGACAGTCCACCATTACGTATCTCTTTCAACCATAACCATTACAGCAGGGACGCCAAAGTTCACTCCATGATATGAACGTCAAATCTGCTCCATGTTTTCAGGATATCCACACAAAATATATTCAAATACAGTGAATTTAAATGGGAGGTGTTTCCATAGTCAGTGGTTAAAGTGAAAATCTGGTGTGATTGCGCTCTTGAGGATCGGAGTCCGGGACCGCTGTACTAGAGACAGAGGGTGAATCAGAATAAACCCTCTCAACCCCATTCCTGGCATAGGAATTTTCTTACGATATACAGGAGAGAAGTCAGAGTGGTTCGTGTGTTATGCCATGCTATGCCAAGTGATGCCATGCCATGGTTGCACAATTAGGCAATGTTAGTGACATTGCATGATGACTGCCTTGCCCTGTTATGCTTGTGACCTGTGGCAATTGTTGAGATTTCATTCTGTTGTTGGCTTCGACTTCATACTCTCGCGAACACCCTAATTCCCACATGCCTCTGCTATAGCACCCATCATCCACGAAATGTCACCCAAGCCCCTAAATATAGCACGTTCCCTCGCACCCCTTCATCCCATCTTCTACGGATGCGCCACCACGCACTGGCCAAGAATTCAAAGCGACCAATGTGTATGCCCACTCAGGCTGGCATGTCGCCTCGGGGTGCCTAATGGTACCATTTTATTAGGGCCATCGCCCTATGACACGCACGTCCCCCTGCCCCATTCCGTGACACTTAGGCGCTTACCTACAGCACAGCCTCTTCCATCTCCCTCGCATCACCACTTGAACAAAAGTACCGTGCTGTCCCCCCACACAAACACCCCCGCTGTCCCCTACCCAGCACACCCACTGCTTAGAACTCAAAGCGCCAAGATGTCATGCAAATGTCATAAATTGCAATATATAAGGCCCAATAACATAACATACCATTGCATAACATACAAGCAGAAACTCTGGACTATAATTTCTGAAACGTTACAGACATTACGTGAACGATCGACATATAGCTGCAACTTATTTCAAGGGCACAAGGAGAGCGCACTATGAACTAGGGATTTTGTCCTAGCTCTTCTTTTGGATAACATACATACAGCCCACAACCTCAGCAGCACCCCAAAGGGCTTCTCACATAACAGGCAGGCCCAGTTCAGGGCTAGGGTCCAGTGGTATGGGGCTTTGCACCACATTAGTCTAGGCCATGCGTTAGCATTTTTCTGTCCAAGAAATGGACATCATGTGGAGATGACATGAAAATAAATGCATACTTGATATTATGTGGTATCCGTGTGCAACATAATGTGACAATATTACCGGGTCATGCCGAGTTTGGCAGACCCAGTAATTGCTCATTCGCGGGTACCGGTAATAAGGGACTCCCCGTTCCCATTTGACTCCCATAGGGCTGAATGGGAATGAGGAGCTCGGATGCACCGGCACCATTCATAACGGTGCCGGTGGATCCACGAGTTGTGCTCGCGGTCTCGCTCTGCCCGCCAAGTCCGAACTGGCAGGCAGAGCGAGACCGCGAGCACAACTCGTAGTATGGCGGTACGGTAGCAACGGCGCCAGTAGCACTACCGGCGCCGTTGTTCCTGTACCGTCATACTTATGATGAGGCCCAATATCTATTTTTGTAACACTAATATGTGACTTTTAGGTAAAATATCCTGTCAACTGAGCATGGAGGACCAACTTCCTTTAGCACTAAAATGGGCATATTCCCAGGGCACCGATGCATGAGGAGTGTGCATGAATACCCTCCAAGGGAAGCTTCACCAGGGAAACACGCGGGCTGCATCGATCTAGTGTACAGTCTTTATACCGAAAACTTTACCTAGACATGCACATATAACAAACATTTTATAACGAAAATATATGTGGGGGTGGGGTAAAGGGTTAAATATAGTGGGGGAACGGTTCAGTGGGTTTTTAGAGGTGGGAAACCGGGGTTTGGGTGGACCCCCCAACATAAAAAAGAAAAAAAAATGTATTATGTTTTTCGTTATAAACGTTTCGGTATATGTGCTTTCTACATAAAATGTGTCGTTATAAAGACATGTAACCCACAGATATACAGGTGCATCAGGTGAGCGCAGTTTCTGCTCTTAAAATATGAAATAAAGACCCGCTTTGTGAGTGAGAGAGTGAGTGGGCTCATTTCGATAGAGTGCGCCGCAAACCAAACCTTTTCTTGACATATTATTTGGAATGCGAGTTGTGGTCCCGAGTTGCTGGGATGTCTCGGGTCTTTGGAGAATGGCCCACAGACAGTAGGGACCATTCCCAGTGATTCGTGATGTTCCCTGTGGGAATGTGAGACTGACTGCATGTCTCTTTCATGTCTTATGTCAGAAATCTACTGGTTTGAAAACATTGCTTAGGAAAGCCCTATTGAATTGCTTTCATCGCCAAAACTCTTAGGCCGTGAACCCGCGAATGGCCAAATCCATCGTGTTTTTAGGCCCCGACCTGATAAATGAAATACTGGGAAGCTGCTACTTTCCAGCAAGCACTTATTTTTTGGGGAGAATCCCAAAAGCCAATAGCAATTATCCCTAAAATATATTTTGATTTCGCTAACATGAAGCAGAACTGGTTATAACTGCATATGTTCCCTCCATGGTTGCAAAAGGTCTTCAGGGGACGCCAAAACTCCCACAATTTTATCCCGAAATAATTCTGTGACATATGATCTAAAGAAATATACCATGAAGCTAAAAGATTGCAACTGAAGCAAAATCAATATCAGTGTCATTGCCTCCTTCCTCTATAAGTGGCATTCTTTATGTACTTGATTGTAATGTAGTGTTATAAAAAGTACTCTTTTATAGAGCACAGCTGCCAATTTCTGTTGGCCTTGTGCATGGTTAAACAAAAAACGTGGTTGGGGGAGAATACTGCGGTAGTGGCAGAGGTAGGTGCGAAGTGTGCGGTGTTGGTGTGTGCAGGTCAGAAGTACCTGAGTCCTGCGTGCAGCATGGTTCTGTAGGATTCCTGACTGGGAAAAGCAAGACCTATTAGAGGAAAGCTCCTGGACACCAGGGGAGCCGCTGGCATGAAGGCAAGGAAGGGGATGTGATACAGGTGAAGTGGGACGTGTCTAATTTGGCAAAGTAGTCTGTGTTAGGAGGGAATTTCCTGCGGATCTCTTGTGTTCAAACCCTATATTTTGGATTGTGATCATATGTCCTCTGCTTGTAATAGGGGCATCATTTTGTGTTTTAGATCTAGTTCTGTACATACGGCAGACGACGGGAAAATGCAATCTAATGACCCAGACTAACTAGAGATCATGCAATTTGGCCTCATTATGAGTTTGGTGGCATAAATCTGCTGAATTATCACCAAAATGGTTTATGTTACCGCCACCTGGTCCCGTGGATTTACAATTGGATTAGAAGTGGTTTTAAGGGGATGTAATTCCCCATTGTTGGAATTTATAGGACTCCATGGGGATTTTTGGCGGATTTAACGCAGGTGCCATTACTGCGCGGCCAGTTCACCGATTTTTTTCAGGTAAAGGGAAGGATTTACCTCCAACTTGTTGCTGACGGTAAATCTTCCACTTCTCCTCCAAATGGATAATTATGCAGTGCGGTAATTCTGTTACCATCAGAAAAGAGGCGGTAAAGGAATTGCTCGCACTTTTTTAGCGCATCGCCAAATTTGGAATGAGGCCCAATATATTTTGACTTCTGAAATGGAGAAGAGCATTTCCAATTTGAACAGTTTTCTCCTCGTTTGCCAAATATTCTGCAACGAAGACCCACTTCTAACAGTTGTCTCTAAAAAGTCATCTGTTTTCCTTATGCTCGTTTGTTTGTCTGTCAATAAATTATCGAGGGACGCATCTTACCTCACGCCTCTGCCACCATCTTATCCCACGCCTCTGCCACCATCTTACCTCACGCCTCTGCCACCATCTTATCCCACGCCTCTGCCACCATCTTATCCCACGCCTCTGCCACCAATTTATCCCACGCCTCTGCCATTATCTTACCTCACGCCTCTGCCATCATCTTACCTCACGCCTCTGCCACCATCTTACCTCATGCCTCTGCCATCTTACCTCACGCCTCTGCCATTAACTTACCTCACGCCTCTGCCACCATCTTACCTCACGCCTCTGCCACCAACTTATCCCACGCCTCTGCCATTATCTTACCTCACGCCTCTGCCATCATCTTACCTCACGCCTCTGCCACCATCTTACCTCATGCCTCTGCCATCTTACCTCACGCCTCTGCCATTATCTTACCTCACGCCTCTGCCATCATCTTACCTCACGCCTCTGCCACCATCTTACCTCATGCCTCTGCCATCTTACCTCACGCCTCTGCCACCATCTTACCTCACGCCTCTGCCATCATCTTATCCCACGCCTCTGCCACCATCTTATCCCACGGCTCTGCCATCATCTTACCTCACGCCTCTGCCACCATCTTACCTCATGCCTCTGCCATCTTACCTCACGCCTCTGCCATTATCTTACCTCACGCCTCTGCCATCATCTTACCTCACGCCTCTGCCATCATCTTACCTCACGCCTCTGCCACCATCTTACCTCATGCCTCTGCCATCTTACCTCACGCCTCTGCCATCTTACCCCACGCCTCTGCCATCATCTTACCTCACGCCTCTGCCACCATCTTAGCTCACGCCTCTGCCATCATCTTACCTCACGCCTCTGCCATCATCTTACCTCACACCTCTGCCATCATCTTACCTCACGCCTCTGCCATCATCTTACCTCACGCCTCTGCCACCATCTTACCTCATGTCTCTGCCATCTTACCTCACGCCTCTGCCATTATCTTACCTCACGCCTCTGCCATCATCTTACCTCACGCCTCTGCCATCATCTTACCTCACGCCTCTGCCACCATCTTACCTCATGCCTCTGCCATCTTACCTCACGCCTCTGCCACCATCTTACCTCACGCATCTGCCATCATCTTATCCCACGCCTCTGCCACCATCTTATCCCACGGCTCTGCCATCATCTTACCTCACGCCTCTGCCATCATCTTATCCCACGCCTCTGCCATCATCTTACCTCACGCCTCTGCCACCATCTTAGCTCACGCCTCTGCCATCATCTTACCTCACGCCTCTGCCATCATCTTACCTCACACCTCTGCCATCATCTTACCTCACGCCTCTGCCATCATCTTACCCCACGCCTCTGCCACCATCTTATCCCACGCCTCAGCCATCATTTTACCTCACGCCTCTGCCATCATCTTACCTCACGCCTCTGCCATCATCTTACCTACCTCACGCCTCTGCCATCATCTTACCCCACGCCTCTGCCATCATCTTACCCCACGCCTCTGCCATCATCTTACCTCACGCCTCTGCCATCATCTTACCTCGCGCCTCTGCCATCATCTTACCTACCTCACGCCTCTGCCATCATCTTATCCCACGCCTCTGCCATCATCTTACCTCACGCCTCTGCCACCATCATACCTCACGCCTCTGCCATCCTGAACATTGATATTCTAAAAGTGTGCCGGTCCAGACCATCAGATTAGGTCATAAGTGCCACAAACCATGTCCTTGGCCTCGTTGTTTGCAATACTTTACTGTTGGTGAAGTACGAAATTGTCCGCTCTAAAGTCAAATTTGATTTGATCAGTTAACTAAGCCAGAATGTTCACCTGTACAATCTGGCCTTTTACACCCCCCCCCTCCCAAAACGTTCTTCTAAAATAGATTCTAGTTTGACCAATGAAGTAAGTCAGATATGTTTTAAAATTCCCCCAGTTTCACCACTTTCTGAAAAAAAATAATAGGACGAGGTGGGCCGCGTCCCAAATAACTCTGAAATAGAATCTGTTTGATCAATGAGCCAGGCCACGCAGATGTTTTTAATGAGCATTTTAATTAAAGAAACAATATCAGAGTTCTCTCCTAAAATGATTCGGAAATTGAATGTGTTTTTTAAGTAAAAAACTAAGAAGACAAGAAATGCTTTCGAAAACAGAATAGATTGCAGAAAGGCAGTGACAGCCACATGCACAATACAGTATCCCCCTTTCACCCACTGCCACCAGAGCAGCATTTCATCGAAGGTTTCCTGCATGAACACGTGCAGCGGTGTTATTGATTTGCCCCGTCCCAATCAATCAATGCATATCATTGATTCGCCTCTTCTTGAACCTCGCTAATGTAGACAGTGTTTTGACAGTATACATTAGCATTGCACAACATAGAGACATATTTATGACTCATGTTGAACATGCGGGCTGTCGTCCGCATGTAGTGGCCTTATTCTCGGCTGCACAAGGCAATGGCAACATCCTGCCACATACCATTATCAATCCATTGCTCAAGGCCCTAAAAACCTGGCTCTTTGCCTAACCACCGACTCCCCCAAGCCCCCTAACCTTCTATCCTTTTCTAGATGCCTTTGTGTCTAAGCGCTTTACAACAGCGCCCCGATGCCGGCGGGCTTAGGCGCTCTACAAATGTAAACATAAATTAATTCGAACCTGATCTCTGAACAGCGCAGTCCCATAGACATGCAGTCTCGCTTCTTTCGCCAGGAGTTGAGGGAGGAGAAAGAACCCTTTGTGCCAAATGAAGGTGGCTCTAAAATAGTATACAATCAATAAATAAATAATTCACCGCGCGCCATAAAAGTAAACGCGCAACACATACAAAAGACATTTAAATACATACGAATAACAACATTTAATGAAAATGGTGCAGGTAATTACTAAGCCGCAGCGTTTATTCTTATAGCATTCTGTAAATCCTTCGACGTTCTCTGAAACCCCTCTATAGAAAAATGGGGAACAGCGTGCTCTTGCTTACGTTCTTACTTTCGTAGACAAAGTAAATCACAGTTTCGTTAGTGTCAGGACAAAATGATCAGGCTGCAATTATGCATCTGTATTTCTCCCAGAAGGCCAAGTTATGACCAACCGTAAACAGTTTATCAATAACATCAAACGATCTGCCAAGCAATCCAGTTTAGATAATCTTCTTCCCGGACATAAGAATCAAATACAATAGGCCTCATTACGAGTTTGGTGGTAATTTGTGGTACGTTTCCCAAATTACTGCCCAACTCGATTACTACTATAGCCACCTGGTCCCATGGAGTTGCCATGGTGTTACAAGTGGTGATAGGGCGGTGTAATTCCCCATTTTGGGGGTCCGTAGAACTCCAGCAGGATTTTGGATGGATTTACTGCTGGTGGAATTACCGCCCATAAATCTGCCGATTTTGGGCGGTAAAGTGGAGGATTTACCTACAGCAACAAGCTGGAGATGTATTGGATACTTTACCACAGAAAATCGGCAGATTTATCATGCAGTCATTTTGCCAGCGGTAAATGTGCCAAAACGTATAATTTGATGGTGCAGGAAAAATGGTGGTAATTCTGTTACCACCGCAAAAAGTGGCTTCAACTTCATTACCGCCACTTTATCCTGCACCGCAAAACTTGTAATGAGGCCCAATGTATTTAGATAACGGATCTGGGCTCGCAGTAGTGTGCAGTTGTCCGAGAGGCTAGTGGTAGAGTGTGTGTGTGTGTGCACTGGCAGCTGTGTGAAGGTGAGAGGCAACATTGGACGGGTTGGAGTATTTTCTTTTCTAGCAGTGACAGCGTCATTTGGATGTGCTGTGTTACCTAGAATGTGAACCGTGCATTGTGTCCTGGCATCGTTTCGAAGCTGGTGCTATTTTTCGAGATGCATGATGTTTCCCCGCAGGACGATTTCGCTGAGAACTGGTTCACCGAGCATGGTTTCGGCACTGCCGGGAAACATCATTCCCTCCCCTGCGCCACCTTCCTTGGTCTCCCCATGCACCTTCCCTTTGCTGACATGTTAAGCATTCATTCACGCACATGCACACAAATACACATGCCCCCACCCTTCCCCAAACCACCTCTTTACGTCACAGTTTTCGTCGACATCTCCCCCGCCAGCCCCATCTCCTGCCTGGATGTGTTGCACGTGCATGTCTTGCTCCCTGATAGGCCGCTGCTTGGCAAAACCGGTATGTCGGGAATTTTTTTCTGCAAAAGTGGGTTATACCATTTTTCCAGGAATGGGTTCATCGTAGGGCATTTATTCCTGGAAGCGACTCGGTATCTGGAAGATACTGCTTCTTCTGTGGCACAAATATTCCCCTGGCAAGCATCCAGAGCTTTGCATCTGGCACACTGTTTTCTTATAGGCAGCGCTGGCCACAGGGAAGTCATTTCACCAAAATGCCAGGGGTAGTGGAAGTGACATAGCACGACCCTTGACCTCTGATGACACCACAGGAAGTGATGTCATTTGACTCCACCCCTAAGTGACATCATGGAAAGTGATGGGACACGACTTTTCCCCTCTCTGTGGGGAGGGGTGCCTTTTATCTATTCAGTGGCTTTGCTCGCCATTGATCTCCAGGGGATGAGGTGAGACTTAAAGTAGTTAATATGCTCTCAAGAGCACTCCTGGCAACAATGTGCGGCTCCTCACCCCCGCTCCATACCGTAGCGCAGCAAGCGCTTTGGTCTGTTGTGTCAGGTGTTTGCTGGGACAGAGGTAAAGGCAAGTCGGGTCCCGAGATCCGGCTAGATATCTGATGCCGGATCGCGGACCCAGCGAGAGCCGGCCCATTGGCCAGCCAGGGACATCTTTTGGGGGTCACCAGGGGTCGCAACCTCTGAGCTCTCCCTTGCTATCCCTGTGGTCTCCCTTGCAACCCGTAAAAAAAAGAATCATTTTTTACTTTTTAAAACATTTTTTATTGAAGCTACTGTGCTGCGGCCAGCGCCATGTGGCTCTTTGTTTCTGGAGTAGCTAGTTTCTTGTTCAGGACTCTAAAAAAAACAGGGGAGTTCCGCAAGGGTAACACTGAGCAGTGACCCTAAATAAGAAAGAATAGGAATAACAAATAATGTGTCTTTCTGGAATTGCTAGACTCATTAAAGATTTATTTCAGGCAGTGTTCAGGAGGTAAGTCACTGATTTTGGGCCTTATTCACAGAAGCGTTTTATAACGGCAAAACCCCGTTGGAAAACGCTCTGTGAATCAGGCCCTTAGTATGTTCTTAAACACCTCAAATTCACAATGCATACAAAACGTCCAAAAAGCATTTAGAGTATAATGAGCATCCATTTTGGACTATGTATTTTTCTTTTCGCAGGTTACATTTATAGCATGTTTTTTTTTGCCGCTGTCTCTGTGTCCTCGGTCACTTGATAAAATACTTGTGCCTAAAAGCTTGTGTACAGTGTAGAAATGTTTGACCATAGCACATAGTGTGGCCCTTGATTTCATTGTGCCAGAATTAATGTTTTGTTGTAATGTGTCTATCTTTCCTATCTCCCTGGCATGCTGTTCAGGATGTTTGTTTGCATGTATGAGGTAACAAGTGCAGAATACGGGATGCCGTGTCAGTGTGCTGCTTTACCTGTGCTGCTCTAAATTCTTTAATACACAGTTATGAACACTCCCAATTATATGTATGTTGCCAACCTCTGAAGCCTGTAAAGTAGATCCATGCAGACTTGGCATGAGACCAACTTTAGTTTGCAGAAGACCTGCAGATGAACTGACCTGCTGTTAAATCTCATTTACCAGTTTAATGGTATCCACTACAGAGTGTAATTTGCTTTCTTACTTTGAGAACATTCAGACACGTAATTGCTCATTTTAGTATAGCCGGTAAGATAGCTCAGTGGGTTGAGCACCTGCTGCTGCAATGTGTGTGTGTGTGATCCGTAGGTTCGAATCCCAGCGAGGCCAACTTAGCCTTTCATCCTTCTGAGGTCTATTAAATGAGTACCAACACAGGTTGGGTGATATTGTATGCATATTTGTTCTAAATAAACGAAAGCGCTTAAGCATAAGTGCTAATTATTAACACATAATTATCATTTGGCCTTGAGCGTCTGCTTACATTCACAGTAATTTGGTAATATGGGCCTATACACACTGGGCAAGGATCGTGTGAGGTCACTTCCGCTACCCCAGGTGAAATGACGTCCCTGTCATAATGGGGGCTGAATCCAATGGTACAGACTGCATAACTTGCAAAGCTCCTCTTATCAACGCGTCCCCTGCCTTCTAAAATTATAAAAAATAAAAAGACATCAGCTTTGTACTTTCCCCCTTCCCGCCATCTGTGCCGCTGCCTTCACCCACCGGCTGACAGGAAAATAGAAAAGGGACTCTTCAGAGAGCCTTGTCTCATATTTCTCGTGGCTACCATCTGGGTTGTAGTTTTTGCATGTGGAAAAAAGTGGAACGGGCTACATCAAGCCTTTTTTCCCCACAGAAAAAGAAACCATTGGTACCCTAGATATTATGTCAGTGTTCTAATGGCAACAATATTGGACGTGGCAGATCGTACCAGCCGCAAATGGATCAATACAGTTGAAAAATGATGTAGTTTAGTACACCAGCCGGGCTCATTCTCACCTAGAAAAAGTCCTCTGTTTTGGTGTACTCGCTTGCTCTGTGCAATGTGGAGCTGGAATAAAACTTTGGCCAGGACTGCTTTTAATTCCAAGCCCAGCGCTGCCCCCCAGGGAAACTGAATCTCAGTAAGTTTCCTGGGGTCGTTAGCTCCTGACTAAAGCATTGGAGACTGATTCATGGAAACATTTGCGTGTAAAATTGGGGATTTGCACGCCATACTGTGTGCAAATCTCAGTTTGTCGATTCATGGAATGGATTGTGCAGGACTTTTCCTGGACTTGCTTGGAGTTCACTCAGGTTCGGCACATCTCTGCTAGCCGTCAAGTGCCTTGCGTGATACACCACATAGAGCATGGGCCTGGCTTGCGCAGAGGGCTGGCAAGGGGACGGAACACAGAAAATGGGGAAGAACATGCGAAAAAGTGGGCGTTCCGAGAGATGGCCGGCAGGCAATCCCTCGCATGCCCACAATTGCGACAAATGATCCATGGAACCACCGGCGCAGCCTCTTGGCATAGTAATGGCCATGCAAATGACTCTATCTCTACGCCACCCGAAGGCAGGCGTAGGTACACTTGCGCGTCGGAATCACAGTGTGGAGGTGGGTTTGCATGTTGGATATAGGGTACGTGTACCCAACCGGAGTTCCGATCTAAATTAGGGGTGCGTGTACGCAGTGCAGCGGGTTGCAGGAACGGTTTAGGTGGGTTCGCACGCAGATTTTCCAAGTATTTACGTAGTTACGATTTTTCATACGCATGTTGTCGGGGTGCCGGCAACAGTTACAGGGGACCCTGTACAGGGTCCCCGAGATGCAGGCCTGCTTGCGGGGGACCCCACATACTGTTTGAAAGGTGCATGTATTCTCGCCCAAGGAGCACACAAAGCTAGCTATTCTGGCTGTTTTTGCTTTGGACACGGGCGTGTCGGGGGCGTTCCAGGCACGTCTTGCAAATATGGTTACTTTGCACAGTGAATTCCATGAATACCCAGGGTGAGCATTTTTTATTCTTTTCACAATGTCCTTCTTGGCGCGCAGCCCTTGCGGGATTGCTGCACACATTTCCATGAATATGGCCCTTGGTCTCTGGCATGAGGGCAGCCCGCACTTAATCCGATAACAGGGCTGATTTTGCCTTTCCTCCTTTCAAGGTTGATGTATCCAGTACCATTAAATGGGATAATAACACCTGTTATTTTCACATTGTGGCCTTCCGCCATCCCACCAGGCGCTCTGGGGCCATACGTTTAAAAGAGTTTGCCATTTGTGGCAGCTAGCGTGTAGATTCGAACTTGGTCCTTCGCAATAAATGCCTTTCGTTGGGTTTTTTCATTAATTTCACAGGTTATTGTATTTTCAGTGAAATGCATTTGCAATGTTTTTATTTGGTTTGCAAAGGATATATTCGTTTTTGTGGCAAAAATGCCAGCGGCATCTTTCCTGTATTCTTTACCCCCATTGGCACCCCCCTGTACAAAATTACCCCTCCCTCTCCACACCATCTAAACCTACCCCGTCTAGCCCATTTTATCTGGTGGATGGAGAATGTTTAGTTATCTTATTGTGATTTATACCGCGCACTGCTGTTATATTCATGGTCTCCAGATGCTCTGGTGGATCGGAAAAGGAAGGAGGGTTAGTTAGTGGGATCGAGAGGGAAAGTGCAAGAGAGCTTTCATGTGATATGATATGATATGGCATTTAAATTGTTGGCAGCTCCTCTTCGGATAAAACGGTCACTATGAGCTGGGTTTGTTTTTAGTGGGGTAGTGGCTAGGCAGTGTTTTGTGTATGAGTGTTTATAGGTGGTTTGTGTCTATGTGGTTTGGTTTTCTGTAGTGCATTTGGTATAGAATGCCAACACCAGTGTGTGCACTGCTGGCATTAGTTTGTTGGCAACAAAGAAGAAACATCACCCTGGATATGCCGCGTGCCGCAGCGACGGCGAGTCTGATGCCTGCGGGCTGCCGGCTCTTTACAAGCACCCATAACATAACATAGAGTGGTTGTCGCCAACAAGTCATCTAAACGTATTTCCAGCAAACCGACAGTTAACCGTGCTCTTCCTAGATGTTAGCCAGTTTTATGTTAAGCACATAGCCGATTATAAACAAAATGGCGTATTGTTTTACTCATGGTCCTATCTACACAAATCGAAAAGCTAGGCAGAGTTTCGGATCCGTGAATTCAGCAGGCAAAGCCTGAAGCTAGGTCCATGCTGAGCCACTCCTCTCTCCTGCTGAGTCCCCAGCCGTATTCTCACCTTTTTCTCATGTACTGGCCGATAAAGTCCTTTCTCTTCTCGCTCTTCCCTCGGACAAGACCACTCAATGGCCTTTACATTTCAGAGTAATTATTGTACGAGGTTCTCTACAAGTTACTCCTGGGGCTCCGTTTCTTCTTCGGAAAGCCACGATCAGCAATGAGCGAGATCATTTGTGTAGCGCTAATCATGTACTTAACTGTCTCTTGGCACAGTTACATGAGGGAGAACATTTTTACGTTAGATTTATCAAAGAACCTAAAATAAATTTCATTTAGTGCATATAAAGTGTTTTATGACCCCCCTTGACTCCCCACAACCACACCCACAAATCCCTTAGGAGGGTAATTACTTCTCCATCAACAACATCCCAACTCATACTATTTTCTCACATTAACACCCATAGTGTGACTGTTGCTGCCATTAACCTTCCCATTGAAAGACGCTTTGTGAATCAAGCCCATTATGCATTGCTTTTGGTGCTTTGGTACCCACTATATCACGTTACGGCCTCTTCCGAGTGCTTGTGCACCAGCCAGAAGCTGCAGAGGTGGAAGTGCGAGCCTCGGCTTAATAGGCAGCAGTGGTTTTCTGAACAGCTGAGGTTCTTATCCTGAGTAGTCTTAAGGAGAGCGAGCTGCTGAGTGTCCTGAAATCAGTGGTGCCTCGTGATCCCTCAGCAGGTTCCGGGTGAATTGGGTCTCATGACACTAAGAACTGGACGCACTTAGATACACACAAGCTATCAGTAGTACGGACTACATAGAAACTCCAAGTTGCCCAGGGTAATCCAGACGTGGACCCCTTTCCTACTGTGCTTAGAGGTGCACAGCTTCATATCACTGATGAGGGCCGACTAGGCTAAAACATCTGTCTGGGGCAGCTGTTGGTACTCCGGTTCAGAGGAGAATTGCCTACAAGTGCTGGTACTGCCTTAGTAAGTGGGACCAGACTGATATGCAAAGGGACATTTCTACTCTGAAAGGTACAGTGCGCTAAAACGTGGTTGTCGACCCTCCTGAGTGGAAACCTACCCAGAGAACAGGTTATTTGGCTGTGTTTGGTCTCAGTAGAGGGGCTCACAGACTTTTATATATGTGTTTAGGGACTTGGGGTTTCACCCTCAGTTGCCCAGGGTAATCCAGACGTGGACTCCTTGGTCACTGTGCTTAGAGAGGCACAGCTCCACCTCACTGATGAGGCCCAACTAGGCCGAAACACGTGTCTGGGGTTGCTGTTGGTACTCTTGTTCAGAAGAGAATTTTCTTACATTTCGGTGCTGAACTACCCTAAGTGGGTGGGACCAGACTGCTATGCAAATGGAGATTTCCACTCTGTGAAAGGTACAGTGAGCTAAAACGTGGTTGCAGACCGTCCAGAGCGGGCACCCTCACATAGAACAGGTGATTTGCCTATCTTTGTACTTGGTAGGGGGACTCCCAGACCTTTTTATGCCTACATAGAAACTAAAGTGTCTCTCGGCACAGGCCGCATGAGGGACGTAAGTGCTGAAGGTGGGACTGGAGGAGAAATCAGAGTGCGACAATGTGGATAATCCGAGTTAGACAAAAGAAGAGGGTGTGTGACAGAGAGGTATCGGCACATAACAGTGAGTTGAAAATCATGGCGTGTGACAGTAAGAGTATTCAAGGCCAATAAGTCAATTGAACTTCAATGTGTGGGACAATGAGACTATTCAGGGCCATTTACGAGTTGGATCTTAGTCTATGGAATGGTGAGAGTGTTCAGGGCCCACTAGTACATTGAAAATCGCTTTGTGTGACATTGCGATTAACCAGGCTTTCCTAGTTATAAATCGAGATCTCTGACAGAGAGAGGGTTCAGGGTCTTTTTCCAGGCATGAATAGAGGCCTTTTGCAACAGGCACCTCTAATGTCTGATTGCACAGCCGCAGCAAAAGTGGTCGTGTGTGTGTATTCCAGAGAGGGCGTGCATGGCAAAGGGTCAACATGCTGAACACCACATGGTGCAGTTGAGTTTGTCTTGTAGACATCACGCAGCTGGCAGCAGGCCACTCCAGTGGCTCAGTTTCCACACTCCGTCTGACTTGGGCGAACTAGTTTTGCATTTATGAAACGCTGCACTATGCTATCTTGTGTTCCCTTTCTAAAGTTACGGAGGGCGGTTCCATCTTCGGACCGATGGTTCCGTCTCATGGTCCCGTTCTGTGAATGGTGGTTTAACGAACTCACACGGGTAAGCCCCAACATTAAGAGTGTCCTTTAGTGTCCGTTTTGCTTTGGCACATTTTAACTAGAACTCCGATGTATTCATTTGTTGCCATTACCCTGTGAGACGATGGCAGACTCTGCTTTGGGACAGTTTCTTTTGCCTCTCTTTGCTTGTGGGAGCTGGAAGACGGGGGTCCTATCCCCAGGTATTCCATTAAGAACCACCTCCACATTTTCTGGTTAACTCTTGGATAACTGTTTTCCATATAGGTAGGTCAGATTCAGACATCTTGCCTCAGTGGGGGTCTCTCTCTTAATCTTTTAATCTCCAACTCCTAGGCGTTGGTTTCCAGTCGTGTGGTGATATGCACATGCGTCTGCCCCCTTTTCTTGTTTCGGTTCGCTGTGGGCTGTGCCAATGTAAGGTTTCTGCCTTCCCTCTACCTCTTTTGAGGTTCATATCATAATTCAGTAGGCATGGTTGGACTAAATTGCTTTAAAAAAAATCACAATGGATGTATGCCCTCTAGAATGTTTTCTTTTGTATTCTTGCAATTTTGTGTTTTTGCTTTACCCTGATGAAATAATGTTTTTTGAATAACTATACTTCGAAACCGGTTGGGACTGGTTGACTACAGGGTCCTAAAAATTGGTTAGAAACCCTTTCTCTGGACTAAAGATGTGTCTATGAAATTTGATTGCAAACCATGTGTTATTTTTCCGTAATTGTATTATTGATTGTGGATGAACTTGGATATGTGTGATTGGTATGGTTGAGTAAAGTGTTTGTACAAGTGACACATTAGGTGTTTGATTATTTACTAGGTAGGATTGAAGCAGGCTTGAAATGAGAAGGAACAGTGGGAGAGGAAAGGGAAGTGTTAAAGAGGGCAGCGAGAAAGTCTGGGAGGATTAGAAGAGCAGGAAGAGAGGAATTTGATTTGTGTTGGTGCTATTTAGATGTAATTAGTCTGTCAGAAGAATAGGAATTAATGGCCAATGTCAGCATCTAATTTAATTCACTGCCAATTCCCACGTATCCCGCAGGATAAATACCCTGGTGATAGTTCCTGGACATCTCGTGGTTGACCACAGTGTCATCTGCTCTGTACTGAACCAGGCTATGGACTCACATTTGCAGTGTACTGACTATATTTTATACATGTGTGTATCATGTTTGTACTGATTACAAAATAAAGCTTGTTTGGAACACATCTGTGTCTCTCCAGTTGAGCAGTCGAGGAGACCCTTTTGATGCAAGTCTCCATTCTCTGGTGTAGATAGAGTGCGTGCTTTCCCCACTACACGTAGCAAGCTGCATGCTCCTAGATGATTCGATCTTCTCTACCTTGGAGGGTGTCCAAATACTCCTGATGTATTGAACACTCAAAGACCAAGAGAATAGCTTGAGTTCTGGGCAGGGATAGGACCCTATCAGTCAGGTAATAGGTAATGATGAGCACGTCTTGAATTCTGTGCCCAGATGGCATCCTTGTGTAGCTGTAAAAAATAGGATGTCTTGTGTTCTGTGTAGGATGAATGCCTTTGATTGTAATTATGAGGATGTCTTGAGTTCTGGGAATGGATGGGAGCTTATGAGTGTCTGTAGCGAAGAGGATGGCTTAAATTCTGTGCAGGTATGGGAACTTTTGCGTGTCTGTAGCAATGAGGATGTCTTGAGTTCTTGGCATTCATGGGAGCCCATGAGTGTCTGTAACTATAAGAATGGCTTGAGGTCTGAGCAGTGATGGAAGCCTTTGTGTGTCTTTATCAATGAGGATGCCCTGAGTTCTGGACAAGGATAGGGATCTATGAGGGTCTGTAACTATGAGGCTGTTTTAAGTTCTGTGCAGGGATGGAAGGCACCAATGGGTGTAATAATGAGGAAGCCTTCAGCTCTAGGTGATGATGCAAGCCTTTGAGTTCTGGGCATGGATGGGAGTCTATGAGTGTTTGTAACCAAGACAATGGGCCTCATTACGAGGTGGGCGGTAACGGATTACCGGCACCGGTAAGGGCACCAGTGCCGGTAATCCCTTACCGCCCTACTACGAGTTCCCTTTGCGGGTTCTCCCTTAACGCCTGGTTTTTCCAGGCGTTAAGGACAGGACCCGCAAAGGGACTTTAGAGCTAATAACGGTACCGCAATTTGTGGTACCGTTATTAGCGCCTTCCCCATTCCCATTGAGCCCTATAGGGACTCAAATGGGAATGGGGAGGGCCCTGGTGAATGAGGAATTACCGGTCCCGCCAACCTTGGAGTGGACCGATAATTGCTCCTTTCACCAGGGCAGAGTCAGTAAGGATTTGGAGGCAGCCATGCCGCTAATAGCGCCATGGTTACCTCCAACCTCGTAATGAGGCCCGATATCTCTGGTTCTGCGCAGGGATGGGAGCTTTTGAGTGTCAGTAATGCTGAGGATGTTTTGATATTTTATTTCTGTATTTTTATTGAATGTTTATAGTGCTTGACACCTAAGCGATGAACAGAGAACCAGCGGTACAATACACATGAGCAGATAAAACAAAACCAACAGGATTAATGAGAGAAAAATTGGGTGTTTAGGCAGGACTTAAAGAGGAGAAAGGAGGATATGGAACGCAGAGAGAGAGGCAGATTTCAAGAGCTCCAGTTCTGTGTGGCGAGGAGAGCAAATGAGCAGAAGTGGGATAGGGCACATGGGGCATGAGGAACAGCTAAAACAAAAAGGGATTGGGAGCGAAATGGGCGGGCTGGCGACTAGAAAGAGATTAGAGAAGAGAGATCTGGGGCAGCAAGACCACAGAGGCACTTAAAAACAATACAGAGGAAGTTAAAACGCACAAGATTTTCAAAAGTAAAGCAAGGGGAGAGAGTGCAGAGCAGGAGTAATAGAGTGACAGGGGAAAGTTGGGCAATGTAAGATAGATCGAAGGGGGGCAAGATGAGTGCAGGGTGGCCAAGGAGAGAAGAGCAATAGAACAGCAGAGAGAAAACTAATGACATAAGAAGTTTTGTAGAGGGAAAAGTAAGAAACTGACAAGCTTTTTGAATATTAAATAGTTGATAACAGCATCAGTGAGAGATAGAGGAGATTTGAGCAGAAAAGGATAGTGAAGAATTGAGAATGATGGCAAGATTACGGGCAGAGGGAGAAATAGAGAGGGAAGAGGGGGAAGGAGAGTGAGGGGAGAGATAGAGCAGGGAATAGTCGAAGCAGGAAGACAAGAGGGATTGAGGTGGAGATGGTGAGAGGACATGCAGGATTGAATACCGAGGAGACAAACAGACAATGAAGAGTCGATAGAATCTGTAAATGAGGGGAAGGATAGAAAGATTTGCGAGTCATTCGCATATAGGTGACAAGAAAAGCCAAAGAATCATATAATAGAGCCAAGAGGGGAGGTGTAAAAGATAAAAAGAAGAGGGTCAAGAACTGAGCTTTGAAGAACACTGTGCATGAGGAGGAAAGTGGGGGAAGAGTGACCAGCACAGGAAACAGAGAAGGTGCACCCTAAGAGGTAAGAATGAAACCACAAGAGAACAGAATCATGGAAACCCAGACCAGTAAGAGAAGAGAGACGAATGCTGTGATCGACAGTATCAAATGTTGCCGAGAGATCAAGAAGAACGAGACGAGAAGAGAGTTTAGAGTGACAAGAAGAGAGAAGGGGATGGTACAATTACGGCGACTAAAAAATGTCGCCGATTACTAGAACTGTGCCTTTGTGCTGTTCAAAAATCTTGACCCCCCCATCACTGCGACTAGGGGAAGCAGGGGTTGCTGGGGTCCCCTCGCTTCCATTAGATAGAAGTGGCGGACAATTAAAAAAAGAAAAGTGGGGAAAAAAGCTGACACTATGGCACCAGTTTTGACGCATGTTAGTGGGTGAGAACTGACGCTGCAGGGATACAGGATAGATGGTGGAACATTTCTAGTTTGTGCTGCCGGCAAGATAGGTGGGAAGGGGGGAGGCGGGTAGGGGGATGCTATGTGATCACTGTGCCGCGCCATAATGTGATTCGGCAAAATGAAAGTCAACATTATTGGCGTCGCAGTGATCACACAGATCCGAGAGAAGTGTGTTAGTGACAGACAAAGAAGCAGTTTCCTTAGAGTGATGTGGCCTAAAGGCAGACTGGAAAGGAGGAAGAAGAGAGAGCAAGTTAATAAAGGAAAAAACCTGGTAGTAGACAATGCACTCTAGAAGGTTACAGAGAAAAGGAAGAGGAAATATAAGGCGGAAAGTGGGCGGCAAGGAGGGATCGAGGGTAGGTTTTTCCAAATAGGGAGGGTTGAAGCAGGCTTGAAATGAGAAGGAACAATGGAAGAGGAAAGGGAAGTGTTAAAGAGGGCAGTTAGAAAGAACAGAAGTGACAAGTAGACCGGAAGGACTAGAGGAGAAGGAAGAGAATCATCTGGGGAAGAAGTAGGATGAGCACTCGCTAGGGCAGAAGAAATGTCACCATCTGAGAGATGGTGTAATGTAGACATGGGAGGAGGGACTAGAATAGCTCAAGGGCTAGGAACGAGCAGAAGAAGAGGACGAAATGGAAGCGCAAAGTAGGGATTTTAGAAATGAAGTAGTTAGCAAAGTCAGATGCGCAGAGGGGAGAAGATGAAGAAGGGTCAGGAACTGAGAGGAAAGGATGCGGTTCAGATTTTGTAAAATAAGACGAGGAGAGAAGCATGTGAGGAAATGAGAGAATGGAAATATTGTTGCTTAGAAGAGAGAAGCAAAGAGTCATATGTGAAGTGGAGAGAAGATATACGAGATAAGTCAGTTGCTATCCCAGACTTGCACCAGCTCAGCCTGGCAGAGGGAGCGGCAAGTGGACCTTAGAGACAGTGACATCCAGAGTTGAGAGGGCCTATGAGATGGAGTAAAGGAAACCGAAGGATAGAGAAAGTCAAGTGAATCAGACAGTGCCAGACAAAAGAAAAGAGGCAGAGTCAGCAGAGAGAGAAGAATAAATAGAAATGGAAGGGAGAGTTCAAATGACAGCAGAAGAAAAAGAGGAGAGATCAAAGAGTCGAAGATCACAGTGATGAAAAGTAGAGGAGGATTGAGACGGAGGAAGGGGAACGGGCAGAGAAAAAGTGAAAGAAATACGAGAGTGGTTGGAGCAATAGATTGGGAGAGCAGTGACTGAAGCAGAAATAGGGATAGTGGAGAAAATAAGGTTGAGAGAGGATCTGGATACGTGGGAAGGTGTATAGGAATGTGTAGAAGTGAATAGGTATGAAGAATGGAAAGGAGCGGGACAGTGCCATGAACAGAAGAAAGATGGAGATTAAAGTCACCTAGAAGAAACATAGGTGTATTTGGGGACAGAAGAGTAGAGAGGAGAACATTAGGGCCATCGCAAAAAGTGGAGAAAGGTTTGTGGGGGTGATAAATGACAATGAAAGTAAGAGAGGGGCAAAAGAAAGAGCAGTAGTGGTATTCGAAGATGAGAAACAGGCACAGTTCAGCTGAGGAGATGGAAGAAGCAGCAGACACTGTAGACAAAATACCAATACCGCTGATACATGTAGTGGGGGAGGAGGAGTGGCAAAAGAATGACTAGGCAGAGGAAAGCGTGGCAGGGATAGCAGTATTGTACAAAGACAACCAAGTTCCCGTAAAACAGAGAAAATGAAAATGAAAAGGAGAAAAAATGTGTAGAACAGAATGAGCTATGTTGTTGAAGGAACAAGAGTTCCAAAGAGCAACATTAAAGGTTTGGGAAAGATCAGTCAAAGGTAGATGGATCAGATTAGAATGATTGCAGGGAGAGAAGTAGTTGGTCTGGGACCACTGTTGAAATAGTAACACAGGGAAGTCTGAAAGGGAGAGGAGACAGACATAACCCTTTGAGGAGGGGTTATAAATACACCAGTCCCCGGTGGTGGCTCTCTTAGTGTAAAGGTGTACCCATGCTTGTCCCCATTTTTATAAAACACCCCCTTCCCTTGTTTTCAGCATTCATTTGAAGCACCTCTTATTCCCGAAATCAAGGAGTTTGTAAGCAATTAGAACACCATGATGCATTGACATGTTTTACCTACACAAGACAACCAGATATCTCTGGGTATTGCCCTACTTGTCTTCACATCATAGACTTGTTTCATACAAGCATCTTCTGAATAAAATGTGCAAGTGTGCATGCATTACACTTTTTCGGGTTTATCTGATGCAGGCATTTACTGTGGAGAATACACAGAATGAGGGATTTTGGGGTGCCAATGGCTCTTTCCCAGTGAGCTGTGACTTGTCAGGGAAAGGGGCCATTAGCACTCTCGTGGGGAATGACCTGGGGCCTGTGAAGCCCAGCTATGGCTTTTACCATCACAGCACTTCAGAGCCCTGTTTAATGCCAACCTGCAGTATGCTAAAAAAAAGGTTTTCAAGGCGACAGACCTCCATTTTTACACTTCCAAAAAGCACCCTTTTCCTCGTTTTTTGGGACAAGGATGCATTAAGTGCCACCATCGGGCAGTAATGGTACATAAAGCAAGGAAGCCTGATGACAGCGATAGGGTGGCGTATGCAGAGGCGAAAGTCCAGAAGATGTGAGGGTGCAGACTGGCAGGGGAAGAAAAAGGATGAGAACCAGAGAAGCAGATAAATGCAACAGCATAGCAGGAACAGAGTAGAGTAGAGCTGCTACCAGCTGCGGACAGCACAGACCTTTTCCAGGACTTCATCTGGGGCTTTTCCCCAGGTGGGATGGTATTCCTTCTGGAGGTGGTGAGCAGGTCAGCAGGAGGGCGTGGCCAGGATCCAAGGGGCAGACAGAGAATGGTAGAGGTCTGCAGGGGAGCCGGTCTGTGCTGCGGCTGTGAAACGCTGGAAGGCACAGGACAGCTCTTCCCTCCGTCAGCTGATAAAATAGACGGCACACAATCCAGTAGAAGGCCAGGCTAGGGTCAGAGGCCGGACAGCTCCACGACACCACGTAGTCTGACAGAGACAGCACAGACTTGGCTAGGAAGCCCCAGGCCGGATGATAGCACTTCCAGAGGTGGTGGGTGGGTCAGTGTGGGGCGTGGCCAGGATCCAAGGGGTGGATGGAGGATGGTAGCAGTTCATAGGGGAGTCAGGAATTGCTGTGGCTGTGAAACGATGGAAGTCACAGGACAGTTCTTCCCTCTGTCAGCTGTTAAGAGAGAATTTTCTGCGCAATTCAGTAGAAGGCTGGGCTAGGGCCACAGCCAGCACAGCCCCACAACACCACATAGACTGGCAGAGACAGCATAGACTTTGCCGGGACTTCGCCTGGGGTTTCGCCCTAGGTGGGATGATATCACGGGATGACTCCACTCTGTCACAGATGCACAAGAACCACTCCCACTCTCAGAGGCGGCTCAAGGGTTTTTATTGACATTCTTGTGGGCCCTAGAGCCATTCCTCGTGCTCTCGTCTTGTATCGCACCTTCAGCCTAACCCAGGCATCCCTGACCGAGATGAATAGAATCAGAAGATTGACACCTACTGTCAATATCTATTTTTGACTAGTGTCGAGGACCTAAAGGCAGAATACCTCATCTCTCTAAACTCCCCCAGGGACTTTCCAACTTTCCCTACACTATCCAGTGGTTAATGTCCTGCTGGGATTCGGGAATTATGCCTTCCAAATACCCTGCTGAGTTGAGGCCCCCTGTTAGCATGCTCTCTCTCACCTCTCCCTTTTTCTACTCTTTTATCTTTCACTTTGCCTCACTCGCCCCCTTCAATGTTCTGTAATGAATCCTACGGACTCCTCACTAATTCCCTGCCTAAAGTCTCCTCCCAGTTGGCCAGGGAAATGTAGATGCTTTCTGATCCTGTCCTTGAGGGAGGTGTTCTGCGGGAGGATTACCTGGGAGGAGAAAAGGCCCAGGGGAGTAAGAGAAATGCATGGGATGAGACACACTATTTGTATTCCTCTAGGGAGAAGGGTTCCGCAATGCCAAAGTATATAATGGCTTGTTGTAATAACCATATTGCTGTTCCACAAGATACACATATAAATAGGAGTAAAAACAATCACAAACTACTAGGTCTTGGGAGAATTCAAAACCCTTCCAAAATGCAGTAGACTTGTAAAGCTGAAGACCTCTCTGGCACCCAAAGGTACAGTGCACAAAGTCTGTGGATAATAACAGCCTAAAAGAATTGCCTGCCCCTTGTCAATCAAGTTTGGTGACTAATTCTTCTGAAAGTCCTTTAAAGAATATTGTGAGGGACAAACGTGTGGTTAAAAATGAAAATCAAGCTCAGAAACCTAACTTTGTCATTAGGGACTTCGAGTCTCATAATTCCCTAAGAACTGGAACGAGGAAGAGGGCTGAAGAGGTGCAATGTTGCAGGAGTAGTCACATCATTAATACAAATGACCCACAGCTGAGAGAGACTGAGAGGCTTGAAAAGCCCCATCAGGTGCAGGCCAAGAGAGAGCAGGAGAAGAGCAGTAGCAGTAAGAAGCAGCAGCAGCCCAGACAGAAGCTGGAGGAGAAAGAAGACGCCGGGACCCTTGTGTAGCAGATTGCAGCTGCGGGTCCTGAGAGGGTCTGTGCCGCCCAGAGTCTGACGGGCAGAGGTTGCGCAGCGGGAAGCATGCAGGAGAGAAGCTTGCCAGTTTGAGCCCAAGTTTGCAGAGGCTCCGCAGTGGGAAGCAAAGGCAAAGGAAGCTTTCCTTCCCCGGAGGCCGTCTCAGGAAGCTTACATGCACCAGAGGGCCTCGAGGAGGTTTCTGCTGACTGTTGTTTATCAGAAGACCTCTGGCTGAAGAGAAGCTCCATATACAGGTGGCTCGGGGGCAGAGGTGGACTAAAGGAAGCAGTTTCCCGAGAAGCAAGGAGCCACAGAAGCAGAAGTCCTGTGAACAGCAAGGGGAATGAAGTCGCATTTCATACCCGGTGAGTTCACAGGTTTGTAGTGACCCTGCAGCGCTCCATCCCTGCTTGTGTGGCCCAGGCAGGCATCCAGCGAGTGAACAGTGCTTGCGTAGAAGTGAGAGAATTTCAGAGCTCAATTTTGAATGCCGAACTATTGAACAACAGCAGATGCAACACTCGCGTAGGAGTGAAAGTGATTCCCAAGGTGATTTTGAATCTCTACCTAGTGAAAAGCAACATATTGTAACCAAGGCGAATGACTGTAATGTTAAAGGTGTGAGTCTATGGAAAGCCCCACAAACCAAGGGGGCGATATTGGTAAAAGCTAAGACATACAAGCATTACCCAAGCCAAGATATACTATTGGTAAACGCTAAGACCTACAAGCACTGCCCAAGCCAAAATAGACTACTGGTAAAAGCTAAGACCTACTAGCATTGACCAAGCCAAAAGAGAATAAAAACTAGGCAAACATAATTTAGTCAATGTTGCCAACAGCAGAAGGGGGCTAATGAAAGGTCCCCAAGTTGGGAGGCTTATTGCTCATATTTTGTAGAACATATGGTGAAAGCTGGTATAAACTCACATTGCCAAAGCCAAGGGAGTAGCAGACAGAAACCCTATCATTGGCAGTCATTGGTTTCTGGTGTAGTGGGGAGACAATGATGGTAAAAAAAGGCTGCCCTTCTGGGAAGGGATATCCAGAAGGAGCAGAGCATCATTTGTAGAAGAATGTTAAAGAGCAACAATGTAAATCTTGTTTTCCCTGAAGGGTTGTTGCAACTGCTGAAGCTGAAATTTGTTGAATACTATGAATTTGTTGTGAACCTCAATTGTTCTAAACCACAAAAGCACTGTTGATGTGAAACATTGTTTGGACAGGGGAGTATACCCGGATGACAAACCTTTGGAGGAGTAGGCCTGGCATGGGAGTAAACCAGGTAGAAGTTGAAGAAGTGCTAACAAGTGGTTCTGACAGCAACTATTTATGATGTGTGTGGTGCTAAAAGAAAAGCTGAATAAAGCTGTTGCAAAGGAACTATATTTCTTTGGAACTTATTTGTTGTGGCAAATCATCCTAACCAAGGCTATTAATGTTGCTATTAATTAACTGAGAACTTATTCAAGGAGGAAGAGAAACCTTATACTTTCTTTGTTGGAACTTTCTGCTGACAAGTATAAGTGGCAAAAGACAGTGGGCCTCATCACGAGTTGGGCGGTAGCCCTTAAATCCGGCGATAACGGTATTAGCGCTGCCAATACCGCTCTGCCGGATCACAAGTCAGCACAAATACTACCAGACCCAGAACATACCGGCTTTATTACAGCCGGCACTATTAGAGCCGGCGCTATTACAGCCGGAGCTAATAGCGCCGACAACACAAAGCGCAATTACAGCCGTATCACAAGTGCATGCACTGCGGTATTAGCACCGAAAAACGGTGCTAATACAGCTGGGAATTACTGCCAGCCTCGAGCTGGAGGTAAATGAACCGAGGTGCCAGGAATCAAGCCACAGGTGAACACAATGCACACCAGAGGGTTATATAAGACTCACTCAGGCCCCAAACACTGTTTCCAACACCATGCTGCCATTATTTGCTGCAAGCTGGGACAGGCAACTGCTCACGCTGTCCCTGGACCTTGAGATGTAGGACAACCAGGCCAAGGCAATGGGAGCACGGGGGGGAAGAGGAGGAGGAGGATGACAACCCCAGAAAAGCAAGCACCCATTCCCAGGGTCAGGCCATCACCCTGTGCCCTCAGTGACACCCAGTTGGTAACTGAGTACCGTCTGGACAGGGAGACCATCACTGAGCTACTGGCCACAATACATGAAGACCTTGGGAGCAGGATTAACATCCGTACAGCCGTGCCCCCACTGGTGAAGCTGTTGGCAGTCCTGCAGTTCCTGGGGATGGACACCTTCCAGTACTCCGTGGTGATGATACATTGCATGGCACAGTCAACATTAAGACCAGACGTCCTTTGCGGGTCCCGCAAAGGGGACCAGAAAGCTAACAATGGGCCCGTTGTTAGCATGCTCCCCATTCCCATTTAGCCCCATGGGGGCTCAAATGGGAATGGGGATGGTCCGGGCTCCCTGAATGGGAAAATACCGGGCCCTCCAAAGTCGAAATGGCCCGGTATTTCCCCATTTAGGGACCACGGACCCGGACCCAAGTTTGGAGCTACCTCCAAACTCGAAATGTGGCCTTTTGTGTTGAGTGACCAGATCCTTTCTGAATCAGAACTTATCTAAAGGTATTCTTGAATTGATCCAGGGGAAGGGAGCCCAAACCTGGTCACAAGCATTACTTTCTAAAAACTATAAGTTTGAACTTTTGCACTGTTTTGTTGAACTGAAGACAGCCAAATATTCCTTATACGTTTCCGTTGTAGGTATTAGTGTGACTGTCAGCTTCCTTTTGGACACTAGGTCATCTTTCTTTAGTTTTAGTTTGCTGGGTAGGGACATTGTCGTTAGGATAGGGAAATATAGGCATTTATCTCACCCTTTTTATTTTAATAAAATGGCAAACATTGAGAAAACTATACCTTGTGTCCGTCTCACATTTCTGACCTCTCACACTCCTTGCACTAATTTTTCTAACCACACTCGCCACACAAACAAGTACACTCATACTGCACTACCGTTTTCACTCCCTAGCCAATACCTCACCTGCTCCAGAAATCGCCTCCACACTCTGCTGCTCCTTCCACCCTCCTGCTGATCTCTTGGTTATCCTCCAGCTCTACCTCTGGCCTCACCTGAATAACCCACACTTCCTGCTTCACCCTTCTATTTCCCCTCTCTCTGCTGCTATTGGTCTTCTCACCCTGGCCAAGCTGGTCCTGTCTTCCCCACCGGGGTGGGATAAAGAAATGAAAATGTGTAAGTAGCAGGGTAAGTCCTGCCCACTTTTTCCCCGTAGGCATGCCACAGGAAGGCTATTGCAGTCTGGGAATACAAAACTTCATGTTCATGTTCTGGGTCCTTGTTCTGCATACCCTTGACGTGCGTTCTATAGGGGGTGGTGAAGAGGGTCCTCCGCCTTGTCCCTGGTGGTCTAGGGAGCAAGTCCTTGCACATGCTTGCCAGTTTTCCCCAGGAGCACTATATGGTTCATCTACTTTCTGCATGTGGATGAGGCTTCCTTTTGCTGCTTGCTCCCCCTTTAGCTGCATATCACAGACGCGTGCAGCATTGGAGCACTTTGGCCTCACCGCTTTCTTTTCTCTTCTCAGTCTGCTTTCTCCTCAGGGGTATTTGCTGAGGTGGGCTGATATAAGGCTTGTTCCAGCTTTGTGGGGCGCTGGATCCGGATTCTCGCTCTTATATTTCCGTTTGGTTGCTTATTCGGTTGATGTTTCCCTAAAAGGAAAGGGAAACACGGGCAAGCATCTTGTAATGGAGGCATAGCTTGAGTTACAGATGCACTGCACAGAAACACAGTGGCAAAAGGGGGTAACAGGAATTGGGGCCCTCTCAACAGCCACCGTCTACCTGAGGGTAGGACTAGCTCTGGATCTCTCCCTAGTAGGCCTCCCACCTCTGGCTGAGAGTGGTGCCCATCCCCTCCTGATAAGGGTAGGTTACTGGCTTTATCACAATTTACATCTTCCATCTGACCAGCACCAGCACAAGGTGAAAAGGGAGAGTACATGTATGTTTCTCTTCCATTGTCCTTGAGCGATGGAACAGTGTTTCTCCACAAAGCCTCCACACTGATGCTCTTCACAGCCTAGCAGGCATGCACCTGTAGCACCGCTCTCCTCGTGCCCCTTTCAGATCCTCTCTCGGTCCTCTTTTCCATGGGCAAGGACATGTTCTTGTCATTACTGCCTTCCCGGACCGTCAATACGTTGCTGCTCCGTGCTTCTCTGAGCCCTCGCCTGTTACCCACGTTCTTGCTAACTGCCAACGGGCATCAGTTTCCTTTCCTTCTACGTCAGCATTCAAGTCATGTGTTTTGTAGCTGCCCCGTCACATACGCTGCTGCATCAGCTTTTAGTCATGTTTTTGCTACCTGCTGCACTGCCAAATGCAAAAGATATAAACATCCTGTTCTACTGAGTCATCTTTAAGTCATGTGGTTGCTAGCTGCATTGGCAACTGTATCCTGGCAACAAGGGTTTCGCTGCTCCACCAGCTTCCAGAGTCATTCTAGTTTGCATGCTGCCACATCGCCCCATCATTCTGCGAGCTACACTGTCCTCTCTAAGCCCTCAGTGTTCCATCCGATCACGTTGAAAAATGTCCATCTTTGGAGGCTTTGGCCTCACTAGAAGCCTCAAAATCACTAAGCTGGAATCTAAGCGACGCAGGAAGAAAAGAACCAGAACGCAGGTCTTCTCCTGGTATGCAGGCTGTAGCCCTAGCTCCTCCGGGTTCTTCAGTAGGATGTTGTGGGAGGATTTCTGATGGGCATCTGGGGCGCTCCTTTGTTTCTCGGATGGGATTCCCAGCTAGGGCCTTCCCCACTCAAACAATTACTTAAGCAGTGTGGGGGGGGGCATTAGTGCTACCTATAGGTCCTCTTGTGTAACCTGAACCTCACCAGGTTGCATCCTATTTGAGGCTAAGAGTATTTCTCCCTTTTTCAAAGTGTTCAGTTGGCAGGAGAGGGTGATGGGGACGGTCTTCATTATTCCCCAGTATAGACACAGATAGTTATTTTGGGGACATGTGTAACATATTAATTGTATAATCTGTGAAGAATTGCCACCTGGCAAGGGTGTAGAAGCGCTGGATGTTTTTCATTTTTATTCATTAATACAATTATGCAGGTAATTCTCAGAAAGGGTGATTTGCTAACCAGATGTCACTTGCATAAGCGCCATTCCAAAAGCATTGTGGCATGTGCCCTGCTGCATCAGTCTCATAATCAGCAGCGCCTGCTCTCCAGTGGCACAGAGCAGGTTCAGAGGTCACAGTTGCCCTTTTGACTGCTACTGCGACAGACAAGTTCTTCAGCCCAGACGTTGCATTTAAAGTATGCACCTTTGTTCAGAAATCACATAGTCATGAGCAATTACTATTCTGGTGTCAGTTTAATCTTTAAACATAAATCCATACCATACCATACCATATGAGTTTAGGGTATGGTGGATAGTAATTCACATAACTATAAGAAAGCCACGTAAGATTGATATCATACATGTGTCGGCCTTGTGAGCCCACACAAGCTGTTGCCAACCAGCAGGGCAGGAGACTGAATGACTGTGTCTCTCCTTTGATCCTTTTTGAGGTCTGGTAATAGCTCCCTTCAGCAGTGCAGCCTCCCAACAAGAACTGTCCTGGTTAAACAGGAAGGACTGGCCTTACGCAGGGGTGCTGGATACCAAAAAGGCCTTTGATGCTATGGACAAGGAAAGAGGGTGGAACTAGTGTTGACAGGGGGAGCACAGCATTTATGTAGGAAGATTCCACTATTTCTCCAGCATTGGATCTTTCATAGATTCAGATGCTTGAATATTCCCCGTCGTCAGACTGGGAATCCTCGGTGATAAATTAAATAATAATAATAATAATTTTTTTTAATTTTTTTTTAAATATATATATATATATATATATATATATATATAAATATACACTGCCCCCTAGCAGTGCATGTACATAGCCCATTATAGCCTATGAGCCACTTTATTATGTAGTCCCTCCACCTCACTTTGGTCCTTTATGGCCCCCGCCAATGAGGTGGCAGGGCTTAAGCTCCGCCCCCGGCAGCCATCTTCAGATTTTTCACCGCAGTCTATCAGACACAGGGAATCCTCAAGCTCTCTGAGCTTTTTCAAATTCTTTCTACTTTCGTGTGGAATATATTTGTAAAATATATTCCATCTTGTTCCCCTTCTTAGGGGCTTTCTTTCCAATTAACCTTGGTGGCAAAACTTGTTGTTTTTCCTCTCAAAATCGTCAACTGAACTTCTCTTCAGAAATGGAGGCACCTCAGGCTGTCAGGAAGCCTTCCCTGTTTAGGGACTGCACGAGGTGCAAGAAGAAATTGGTTTACTACAAAGACCCCCACGAGCATTGCATTTATTGTCTGTACCCGCATGACATTAAAAAATGCGAGATTTGTAAAACTTTTTCCACCAAGATCCTTCATGACAGGCATAGAAGACTCCTTTCATACCTGGAATCCAGGGATCAATCTTCGGACGAAGAGTCTGTCAGAACAGCTCCTGTCCAATCCAGCACTCCATCTGAGAGGCAAACTTCAAAGAGAAGGGCCTGTTCAGTGGAAAGGAGTTCCTCTCCCAAATCCAAAAAGAGGAAGCTGGAATTGATACCTTTTCTGCCTCCAGTTGACCTATCATGCCAGAAAAAGTCAGCAAAATCTGCCTCCAGAGGTAAGGAGGAGTTTGCAAAAAACGGGGGGGGGGGGGGCAGTCGTCGGCGGGTAAACCGTCCACGAATGAAGGGAAAGGTAAAGGCCCGTCATCGGCCATACCGTCGACGAAACCAGCATCGACGATGACGACGCTTAAGACATCGTCGACAGTTAGATCATCGTCATCGGACATGTCGACCGCGAAGCAATCGTCGACAAGCAAGAAACACCACTCGTCCACGAAGCATTCATCCATGACGCAGTCGTCCACGGAACACACTCCACGTTCGTCAACGAAGCCCTCGTCGACGGGAAAATGTCAGTCGACGACGACGAATCCCTCGTCGACTGGAAAATCTCAGTCGACAGCGAAGCCTTCGTCGACGGGACAATCTCAGTCGTCGACGGGAAAATCTCAGTCGGCGGCGAAACCCTCGTCGACGGGAAAATCTCAGTCGTCGACGAGGATAACATCATCCATAACGCCTTCAGAGGCACCGCAAATTTCGGCAGTTACAGAGGAATTACTGCCTCTCACTCTTGAAGCTCCTGTCACTACAGGCAATATCATTGAGAAGAATACTGTAACTGAACCTCTGGTGCAGCAATTTTCACCTTTGGGGCACATGGCAGAACTTCCGGATATAATTCTTCAGGAAGAATTCTCTGATGCGGAAGTGGTGGAAGAGTCCATCGGTCCCTTACCGAAACAATACAGCCCTCCTTGGCACCCGTCCACGGGAGAATCCGAATATCCTCATGACCCGGTCCTCATGTTATCCATGCAGAGGATTGTAGAAGAATTTTACAAACGGCAAAGGGAGAAGCAAATTCCGATTAATCCCATTCCTAGAGAGTCATCCCCGGTTCCAGGCACATCGGGTTGCTCTCCTTACAGGAGTAGACCGCAAAAACGGATGAGATCACCTGCTCGAAGACCGAGGAGCAGCACCCACAGTGCTTCACCACAGTCATCGCACAGACCGCGATCTCCGGACGTAGATCCCACCATGGTACCGTCCACCATCTCGGTATCAGACTGGCAGGAGGATCCTTTTGGTGAATTTTCGGAACCAGAAGAAGGAGAAATAACTCAGGCGCCAGACGCACCCAGTGATTGGGATGACTACGTCGTCGAGAAGCCCAGGAGGAGAGACTCGCCGGGCAAGGCCTCACCACCGGATGATCTCGTCTCTTTCCACACCATAATAGGTAAAGCCGCAGAACTGTTTAAAATTCAGGTTTCTTCGGAGGAAAGGCAATCAGTGCTCTATGAGCACAGGGACAAACGAAGGAGGACGGTGACCACAATTCCCCTCCTCGATACCATCTGGGATTCCGGATCCAAGATCCTATCTACGCCCTTATCGACTCCGGCGTTGGTGTCCAGGCCAGAAAAGAAATATAAAGCTCCGGATTCGGCTCCGCTTTGTTTAAGGGGTCATACGAAACCGGACTCCGTTATTACAGTGGCGGCCAGAAAGAAACTCGCCAACCCCTCGTCACCGTTGTCGGCACCACCGGATAAGGACGGACGTAAATTGGAAGCCATGGGCAGGAAAGTATCATCTTCTGCATCACTTACAATCAGAGCGGGTAATGCACTGGCCATGACCGCAAGATTCGATCGCGAGCTTTGGCTCCGCATGTCTAACTTGGCGAAACAATTACCACCGGAGCTCCAGGAGGAGGCAAAATCCATAATCGCGGATGGTGAAGCAACATCGGATCACATGATCGACGCAGCAGTTGATGTGGCCGAATCAGGCTTCAGGCAGATGGCGCACGGCACAGTGCTCAGAAGGCAGGCCTGGATGAAGGCTACTAACTTTAGACCTGAAGTTCAGGCGCAGATACTAGACATGCCATTTGACGGCCAAGATCTCTTTGGGAAAAAGATAGACGACCATTTGAAGGCAATCAAGACAGACACTGACACAGCCAGAGCCATCAGTTCTTTAAAGGACAAAAATAAGGACCATCGGTCTTTTCGTCCCTTTAGAGGTTCATCTTCCAAGTTCAGGGGATACAGCCGTTCCTCCTATGGTCAAAAAGCACAAGGCGGCACGTACCAAGATAATAAATATCAGTCATCCAACAGATACGCCCATAGAGGCAGACGTGGCTCCGCCCAAGGGAAGTCGCAAGGCAAGCAGAACTGACGACCAATCCCCCCCCCCTTCGCCACGCCCCGGTGGGGGGAAGGGTGAGCCAGTTTTTCCAGCGCTGGCGGTCAATTACATCGGACAAATGGGTGTTACAGGTGATCCGAAAGGGTCACACCTTGGAATTTCTGGACCAACCTCCTTCCCTGCCTCCAACTCCCCGCAGAGTGCATATGCTAAGACAGGTCATGTCCGAAGTGAAAAAACTGCTCCAGAAGGCAGCAGTAGAACCAGTACCCTATTCTCAGAGGGGAAAAGGTTTCTACTCCCGATTCTTCCTCGTCAGAAAGAAGAACGGTCAATGGAGGCCCATCTTAGACCTGAGGGCTCTCAACAAGTTCATCAAGCGCATAACTTTCAAGATGGTAGCTCTACAAGGGGTGCTACCTTGGTTAAACAAGCACGACTTCTTAGCCACTTTAGACTTGGAGGATGCATACTTCCACATTCCGATCCATCCAGCACACAGGCAGTTCCTCAGGTTCACAGTGGGACGGCTCCACTTTCAGTTTCAAGTGCTTCCTTTCGGTCTAAAATCGGCGCCAAGAGTTTTCACGAAATGCCTGGCACCGGTAGCGGCAAGTCTCAGGAGAGCAGGAACGGACGTTTTTCCATACCTGGACGATTGGCTTATAAAGGCAAGTTCAGCTGCAAAGGCTCGTTCGGCAGTGTCGAGGACGGTCAACCTCCTAAAAGAGTTAGGTTTCTCCATCAACCAGACGAAGTCCTGCCTCGTTCCCAGCAAGGTAGCTCTCTTCCTGGGAGCCGAGCTCGACTCCAACATTCCCAGAGTGAGACCATCCACAGAGAGAATAGCAGCGATTCTACGCTTAACTTCGAACTTCCTACAGAAAGAGACAACATCTGTACGCTCTTACAAATCCCTTTTAGGCATGATGTCATCATGCATATTCCTCATACCGAACTGCAGGCTTCGCATGAGGCCGGTTCAGGAAGCTCTGGACCACCAATGGAAACAAGCTTTCGGATGCTGGGAGGACATTGTCCAGATTCCATCGACGTTGTACAAGCCTCTTCGATGGTGGAACGCTCCGAGGAATCTTCTACAGGGAATGCCGTTTCAAGCACCGACATCGACCCTCCTGCTGCGGACGGACGCTTCCTTATCAGGCTGGGGCGCTCATCTTGCGGACCTCCAAACCAAGGGATCTTGGTCGGCACAAGAGTCCCAGCTCCACATCAACGTGTTGGAGCTCAGGGCCGTAAGGTTGGCGCTGAAGGCCTTCCTACCGGTTATAGCTGGTCAAGTTCTTACAGTCCAGACAGACAACACGACCTCCATGCACTATACAAACAAGCAGGGAGGCACGAGGTCTCAGATTCTGTCGCAAGAAGCCCAACAGCTATGGGCATGGGCCTTGCGCTACGGGATACAGATCAGGGCAGAGCACCTTCCAGGAGTGGACAATGTCCTAGCGGACAGATTAAGCAGAGAATACACAGCGTCACACGAGTGGGAGTTGGACGACAGAGAAACCCGACGGATATTTGCCTTATAGGGCCAATCTGCAGATCGACCTTTTTGCCACCAGGAACAACAAAAAATGCAAGATATTTGCGTCAAGATACCCCGAGCACCAATCGCTGGGAGACGCGTTCTCAGTGGATTGGTCGGGGAAGTTCCTCTACGCCTTCCCACCCATTCCCCTCATGTCGAGGGTACTTCGCAGGGTGAAAGAACAGGATTGTTCCTTGATTCTTATTGCACCCGATTGGGCACAGCAAGTCTGGTACCCGACGCTGAGACATCTATCCTGCAAAACCCCGATTCGTCTCAAATCACATCAATATCTACTGACACAACAGAACCGCAAGGTCCTCCACCACGACCCGAGGAGCCTGTCCCTCAAAGCATGGTTCCTGAGCAGCGTAAACTGATGCACCTAAAGTTACCATCAGAATGCTGGGATATCATCAGGGCCGCTAGAGCCCCGTCCACGCAACTCACCTACACCAGAAAATGGACCAGGTTTTCCAAATGGTGCGAGACCTCTGCGATCGATCCCCTCACGGCCTCGGTTGATCAAATTCTGCCTTACTTGTTGCACCTGGCTAAATCAGGACTCTCACTGTCCTCTATCAAGGTCCATCTGTCAGCCATAGCGGCCTACACAGTAACCGCGGAGACGCAAGCCTTACTGTCCTTACCAGCGATCAAGATCTTCCTGAAAGGACTGATGCATACTTATCCGCCTACACCTACACCAGTTCCGGACTGGAGCCTCAACACCGTCTTAACAGCCCTCATGCAACCTCCCTTCGAGCCCATACATACATGCGATATCAAATTCTTGTCCTGGAAGACATCCTTCCTGGTAGCCATCACATCGGCCAGAAGGATCAGTGAGTTGCAAGCTTTGTCTTCGGAACCTCCGTTTACCTTGTTCCAGAAGGACCGCGTCATCTTAAGGCCTCACCCTAAGTTCCTCCCCAAGGTACTTTCGGAGATGTCCTTCACTGAGCGCATTGTTTTACCAACCTTCTTCCAGAATCACGCTTCGGAAGCGGAAAGGACATTACACTCTCTAGACGTTTCTAGGGTGTTGAAGTTTTACTTGCAAAGAACCAAGGAGTTCCGCTCCTCAAACCGGCTATTCATTTCCTTCTCTGGCCGTACCAAGGGCCAACATATATCCAAACAAAGTCTGGCACGCTGGGTATCGTCCTGCATCACCCACTGTCATCAGTTGAAAGGCGACCCTTTAACTAGACCGCCGTCTGCGCACTCCACCAGAGGAAGGGCGGCGTCAACAGCATTCCACGCAGGGGTGGCCTTGAAAGACATATGCAGAGCTGCCACATGGAGCACTCTGCATACCTTCGCGAAACACTACTGCCTGACTGAAGATACCAACAAAGAAACTGCAGTTGGACAGGCAGTGCTCCGCCATCTCTTTGTATAAGGTAGGACCAGCCTCCTTTCCCACCTTTCCCGAAGTATGTAACCGTTGTGTTGCTGCATGGTAAAGGTTTGATCAGAAATATGTTTTTCTGTAATTATGCATATCTGTTTATAATGGTGGCATGTTTTAACTGCTTGGTATTCTATTCAAGCATCTGAATCTATGAAAGATCCAATGCTGGAGAAGTCTTAGTTACTTACCTGTAACTGTATTTCTCCAGCATTGGTATCTTTCATAGATTCACATGCGCCCGCCCGCCTCCCCTGAGAGGCTGCTCCTATGCTCGGCATCCATCATACTGTAATCTCTACGGTTCAAAATCTGAAGATGGCTGCCGGGGGCGGAGCTTAAGCCCTGCCACCTCATTGGCGGGGGCCATAAAGGACCAAAGTGAGGTGGAGGGACTACATAATAAAGTGGCTCATAGGCTATAATGGGCTATGTACATGCACTGCTAGGGGGCAGTGTATATATATATATATATATATATATATATATATATATATAAAAAAAGAATTATTATTATTATTATTTAATTTATCACCGAGGATTCCCAGTCTGACGACGGGGAATATTCAAGCATCTGAATCTATGAAAGATACCAATGCTGGAGAAATACAGTTACAGGTAAGTAACTAAGACATTTTCTATGACTTGCTTTCATTCTTGTATTCTCCACTTCCTTTAACACAAAGCACTTTGGTTATTAAATTAGAAAGCGAAGAACACCTGTCTCAGGGACAGGGATTGGGCCCCTTAAGGCAGGCTTGCTTTTGTGCAATCAGCTATGGGCCTTTGCATATAAAGGAAGGAGTCTACCACTCTGTCTTTAATACTTCCCTGGACTTCAACCCATCAAGAAGAATTTGTTAGGACCCTGTTGGTAGAGCAGTCCTTTCCAAGATCCTCCAGTTCTGAGATCAAGGCAGGTGATCCAAGGCAGAGGCAGGCTCTGCTCCCTAACCATCCCCAGGGCACATTGGGGGTGACCTTCGGCTGGAGCAAGACCTGCCTCTCTGCCAGCTACACCAGTACCCAGGACCTCACTGAAGGGGAAGGACCCCTGAGCAAACAAGAACAAGGAACTATCTTGACCCTGAGCCCCTGGATTGGAACGCCCAGGAACTGATGGAGCCAAGCAGCTGGCCTCCTGCATTTTGACTGCATTCAAACCAATGGAACCTGTGGTGCTGCATTTGGTACTTCTTCAAACTATTCAGACCTCTGTTGCTGCATCCTCAAACCAGTTTGCTGTGGCACCATGCCAACTGAGTACGTCATTGCCTCGGATGAATTCGAACCACCATGTGATTCACATCAAACGCCTGTTCCCTGTCTGCATCACCATGACTCGCTGCATCTGAACCTTATTTGAACGTCTCGCACAGCAGCAAGAAGCCTGGTTTGCCAGGAACAGCGAGAGGGTATTATTAACTGCTAACTGCCCCCTTTCCCCATCTTCAGGCATTATAGACCAATTAGGTCATCATTAATCCCTTTTAACATACTAGAACATATCCTTTTACAAACATTGTGGTTATTGATTGCCATTCACCCTTGCTACATTACCCAGAGTGCTGTATCTTTCTGTCTCTCACATATTCTGTGTTCTTTCCACAGGGGTGGGTTTTTGTAGTGTATTCTTTTGAGTTATTTTTGCATATGGTGTGTTTAATTAAAGTATATATATTTTTATAGACCCTTGACTGAACATTCCTTTATGTTGGACTTTGCTTTTTGGGTTGCTACTGTTTTACATTCAGACCCCTCACAAAGGTATAGCCTTCCCTCGGCCCAGGTTACCCCAAAAGGTGAAAGTGGTATATCTCTTACCTGTGCCTGTTTCACCCTTATTATTGGGGTCACTCCTATTTTGTAGACGCATGGGGGCGGAGTAGGTGGTTAAGCCACTACTCATTCTTGTACTCCTGCGGGCAGAAGTCATTTTGTCACAAAATCGGTGTACAATATTCTGTTCTTTCTGCTCCATGCTCCCATTGTGCTATGGAAAGCTGGTTGAAGTGTTCTGTGTTTTCTTGATATAGCTGTAAGGTAAGTGACAGAATCACATGCAGGGGGCTAGGGACAGGGGTGACGATCAATTGGAGACCAGTTAGAGTCGCCAGCTCCACAGTGGTAGCTCAAGAGGTCACATATGGAGGAACCCCCGGGGCCTCCCACCCAGACCTATTGTGAACCACCAACATCATCCCTGGCCTCTGAAAGAGGTCCTCCTGTCCACCCAAAAACACAGGTAGGACAGGAGATTCAGTCCCTACCACTCCATTTATATAAATCCCCTCTCACATTATGAGAGCAGGCTTGAGCCCTAGGAGCTACAAACAGCACAGGCCATCTGCAAGCTCGGATCACGATCAGGGAGAAGACAGGCGAGAGGAAGACCAGTGGTGAGCACATTTTGTGAGTAATACCAAAAACACCATTTGTAAAATGTTCAAATGCTTGTTGTCATAGGAGAGAGTCAGGGAGATGCGGGTGCAAGAGTCAGCAATAGAATTTTGAGAGAGCCAAGGGACATGCACACAGGGACGCCATTGTGGGATCAAGTGGCCATTATGACGTCCAGACTTGTGGAGCCACGAAGCCAAACCCATTTTCACGCACGCCATTGGGCACTCATGGGAACAGTGAGGGCCTGATTGCAATCAACTCATCCTGACCCAAAAACACTCAGAGAACCCTGGTGTTTATAATAGGACCCTCATTTCTGCAATCCCAGTAGGAGCTTAAGTATAAAATGGGTCAGGGCCAGGCTCAGAGTTTGGGGTAAGGTCAGCAGCAAACAGTTGTGTTGAGCAAGGAAGTAGGAAATACATGCAGAGGACAGAGGTGGAGAAGGGCTAGAGCATAGAAAAGGCGGAATGAGGAAACATCAGGGATGGGAAGGAGATGGAGGAGGGACAGAAGTCACAGGAGGAGGTTGGAGGAGAGGAGAATTGTGCAGATAAAGAAGGAGGTCATCTAACATAGGGAAGGGTTGGAGAAGGAGGAGGGTCAGAGAGAGGGAAGATGCAGATACAGAGGCCAAGACCAAAAAATCAGTATATGACAAGCCAGAAAGGCAAAGAGCAAGAAGGGGTGCTAAGAAGCAGACGTGGGGCCAGTGGCATTATGTATTTAAGCCATGAACTGATAGGGCAAAAAGCCTGAAGACCCCAAGAGAAAGCAAGGAAGGAAGCAAGATAAAACATTGTGGACTACTCAGGAGTTTCAGTCTGGGTTCTGGTGGGACTAGCTAACCCACCAGGGAGAATAAAGAAAACTTGCTTTGCGGGAGCAGAGAGAAGAAAACCTAGGAAAAAAGATGGACGAGGAGCCAAAAGACATATTCTGGGCCCTGATGGCATTGGAAATCTCACCTAAATATACAAAAATAGACTTGTGTGAGAAAAAACAGATTCATATTAGCTCTCTTAGAGTCCAAAAGAGCTAGCTGGAACCCAAGACCAGAGGGCTCATGCGGAGTCCGCAACAGGAAGACCCATTTAGTGCCAGAGCCAGGGAGAAACCAGACCCTGTGGAGAGCTCATGAACAACTGAGTTAGGTGCAGACCCCAAACGTAACACTCTGACCTTGGCTAGGGGTCCAAACAAAACAGACTGCAGCCTGAGCATCATTCACCCATGGGAGACGGGTAAGAAATCAACTGTCACCGAGACACTAGGCGACTAAAACCCCGAAGGGCCAATGCTAACCAGCAAGCTAGACGTAAAGTGCCCAGAGGCTGGGACCTCAAAGAGCAGTGGGCGACTTTGAACAATTCAATAGGGGCCATCTACCTCAGACCATGACCTTATGTAGAGTACGGTACATGGCATATAGTCCTCAGCTGTACTGTAGATCAGCCTTGGCTACTTTTGCCTTTCCTCTGAACTGTTGTGCTCTTATGAAGCTCCCTAATTATACAGAAATAAATCCTTCTCTTGGTTTGATCATAGACCCTTGCCCTGGGCCTTGCACTTTGACCGGAATAAAAACGTACTTTGTTGGAATCCATTTGTGTCGCAAGTATTTTATTGATCCATCAGCCTGTGACATGTAATGCAAGAGGGTTAGTTCTGTGAGGTATCCAGGAGGACTAAGTAGTGAAAAGTCTATAAAAAGACTGAAACAAACAAACAACGGACAGTTCCTTCATATATAAAGGCATGCTCACAGCTCATACCCCAGCCTTGCAAAATCATGGCCCGCACTGCTAGTTTGTGCCCTTTCTTCATTTGTGATGCCTTGATGCCCCACTGCCAAAGATTACTGTTGTGCAAATGTAGCTTTTGATGAAACCGCTTAGGATTGGATTCTGCTGTACAAGGGACTTCAAGAACTTGTTTAAGGTGCCATTTTTAGGGACTGCTCCAGGGCTTCTGTTCGTTTGCGACTGAGAGTGAAATGGTCAAGCTGGTCTTTGAGATCTACACACATTTCTGAAGATGTGTACTAAAAGGAGTTGCCTCTTGGCGCTAATAAACTACATTATTAGCATATACAGTCCTCCACATCCGTCCCCTTAATGTGGAAAGATAAGTGTTTTCAAATGTTTCCTAAATAGAAATCGGTCCTCCGCTCAGCCCTTCAGTGGCAGAGAATTCAACATTCTTGAGGCCAGCAACTCCATATCTGCTCCCCTTAAATATAGGGTGGGACGAATCTGAGGATGTTGTCCCTTCTTTCCAAAAGGGGGGGCACCTTGATGAGGCTGGGAGGGCACATCCCCAGTACAGTAATCCCCCTGGGGGTGTATGCCAGGGGAGAATCGCATTGAGAGAGAGTCCCTCTGTAGGACTAAGGACGATCATTACCGGGGAGCGCAGTGTCAATGTGCTTTACCACTATTGACAAATCCTCCTGCTCCCTCCTTGGAAAGAGCTAATATATATTGTCAAATTAGGCAAACCCCTTTACCATGTCCAACCCCTCTGACAAATCCTCCTGCTCCCTCCTTGGAAGGAGCTAATATATACTGTTGCCAAATTAGCCCCACTCCTTTATCATGTTGTTACCAAGCTGGTCATCCTAACTTGGATAATAACATTGAAAGGTCAGATAATACCAACTATTGCACCCATGGCTTGAAAGCCGATACTGTGACAAAGAAGATAATAGTATATATTATTGCCAACCCATGTTACATAACAGTGATAAAAACCCAGATGATACAAATTATTGTACCTGTAACTTTAAGACTGGTACAGTGAAAAGAAAATGATTTGGAGAAGGATCACTCATGAGGAATCGAGCCAGCAGTCTAGTTCCCAGTGGCCAGTGATTGGCTAAATGGAATACAAGTCAACACGGGAGACCCATGGCAGTTCAAACTCAAGCTCAGATGCTGAAGAGATGCAAAAGAACGAGGGCCCTCCCCTGAAGAGGACAAGCAGGAGCCATAACAGGACGTAAAACGAACCGTGGGAGAGACAGAGTGCACAGCAAAAGGGAGGCCTCAGTCTGCAGAGAAGCTGCAGACCCCGCTGGATGGCGAGATGCTACTGGAGCCTCCAGGAAGGCTGCAGCTGACCGGGAGCTGCCTGGCAAACCATGAGTACTGCCAATGTGAAGGCAGACAGGTACGCAGTTATCCGGGAGCTGTGGGAGGTCCTGGGTGAACTCAAGAAGTCAAAGGGAAACCTACGAGAAACCAAGGATAAGCGGGTCTGGGACCCTACCATTTGAAAGTCAGAGAGAAACAATTGAGAAACCAAGAATGAGAGGGTCCGACACCCTACCCTTTGGAAGTCAGAGGGAGACCAATGAGAAACTAACTATATACAGCATAACTTTGCAAGTCCGGGATCCACACCCAAAAGCCAGAGGGCCTGGGACTTTAACCAAAGTGAGGGTCTGCGGCCCTGATGTACATCAGAGACAGTTGTATACTTGGCAGGAGAGGCAACCCAGCAGATACAACACAACTGTGCGAGTCTGGGACCTGCACCCAAAAGCAAGAGGACCTGGCACTCTGGCTAAAGAAAGGACCTGCGATCCTGACCTGAAGTGAATAAGAGACAATTAAATACTTGGCAGGAAAGTGAACCAACTGGATACCACACAACCGTCCTAGTCTGGGACCCGCGGCCAAAGTCCTGAGGGACTGAGACCCGGATAAAAGAGAGGGTCCTAGGACTCAGAGTCAAAGGAGAGAAAGAGTGGTACACTTGACAAGAGAGTGACCCAGCTGGACACCACACAACATTGTGAATCTGGGGCTCACACGCAAGTATGTAAAAAGGGTTTGGGACCCTGAGAGAAACAAAGACACAATTCAATAATGATTATTTGATTGATAAGAGAGTAACTCAATCTCTACAAAGAAATTGCGAGTCGGAGACCCGCACTCACACAAGAAACTAAAAATAAGAAGGTAACACCCTGTGATAGAAGAGGGGGAGTTCTACACTTGATAGAGGATGTGCCAAACCAATAGGACACAAGCATTGCAAAGCTAACAATCCCTCTTGAATTATATTGTGACTTAAGATAAGACATAGTCTTGGGGAAAGGAGCATAAACCTAGCTTCTGGAAACCTGCATTTGTTTAACATTATTTTGGATCACTTTTTACTACCAGCGAAACTGGAACTTTTCTGTTGTTTGAAAACACAGTGAACACTTATTACTGTGAAGAGAGACTATCATTGCACAGTTACCTTAGGTTATTAGTTTTAGGGACACAAGTAGGTTTTGGGGATACGGCAATGACAGACATTTTAGTTTCACACTTCCTGGCAAAACCATAGGTTTCTTTTGAAGTAGGGAAATTGCTCTTAGCTTTAGAGATAGGGAGGCTGTTTTCCAACCTCTTTGTTCTTAATAAAAGTCTATAGCCAAAAATATAGCAACATTGTATCCAAGCCTTACTTCGCTACCTTTACAAGTGTTGGCCATCAGTAAAGCGAAGGGATATCAAAGTGCAAGATTGCATCATTCAAGTGGACCACATTTGTGGGGTATCTTTGGATTGGCACCTGGAACCGTACAGATATGGGATGCCTGTCCCTGAGGCCATATTTCCAACCACTGTTGTACAAGGAGGAGATGTAACTAGGGGGACCAATCACAACTCTGTCAGAGGAAAATGTCAGGAGACAAACAAGTGGAAAACTGAATATTGGCAGAGCAGTTACCTTGAAGAACGAAGTAGGATTTAGCATCAAGAAGAGATCAGCAGCAAGAAACTTGCCAGCAAGTACCCACAAGAGAAGGTAGCAGAAAACAATGGCAGAAGAGAAGATATCTGGGATCCAGAATCCCGAAAGGTCAGAGTGCTACCAAGAAGCACTGATGCGACATGTGTGCTCTATGGGCCGTCTTTTCTGCCAACACTGAAGTCAAAACCTGGAAGTAGAAACCACCAGTCTGTCAAATGGGAGTGGGTACAGATTTTCACAGGGGCTATGCTGGTGAGTGCATATTTCCTGAAATAGCCGGTAGACCAATGGCGATATACTCAAGAGAACCCTGCTGGAAAATGGAACGTTCCTCTTCCAGTTGAGCAGGAATTGCTGGTGAGCAATGATAGCAGCTAATGTTAAAAAAAATAGAAATTGATATCAGACTTTGGTCATAACCCTCTGCGCCATACATATGGATTTCAAATAGGTACAAGGTACGGCTGGTAGGTAGTGGAGTATGTGAAGGCATCATGAAGCAAGACACAGACAACAGATTCAAAGTTCAAAATAAAATACTTTATTAAATCAAATGTCAGGATGGTAGAAGGCTTAACGTGCCCTATGCTAAGGTGAGATTTCCCTACCTGAATGAAACTAACAAAAGTCTGAGTCAAAGAGTTCAACTTAAAACTCTGTCTGTGTCCAAAACCTATACTTGCCCTCACAACTAAAGCTAACAGATGTGTAGGCATGTCAATAATCAAAGAAATGGTGATTAACACAAAGTTCTGAGCTTTGGTAGCTCTCAGCTTCCGTTTCAGCTCCCCATCTGCAAGTTTAAGCAGGTTCCATAAAAGTGTCAAGATTACCTTTCTCAAGTTCAAGGCAATATGGTTCCACATAATCCTCGGGGTTCCCGTCCCCAGCTTCAAAAGAAAAGGGTCTTGAGGCTTAATTTTCAAGACAAAACTTGCAGTTCCTTAAGTCCCAGGATTCCCTTCCCCAAGACTTTAACTCAGCCACTTGTACTTATTTCAGTCTTCTCAAAAGTTCAACACAACTCTAGGTCAACCTGGCCCTCCTTTTGTATTGTATCACCAGTTTGATTACGGTGCTTCTCCTTGGCTTGTTTCACAATGTTTTTGGTTCTCACAGTTTAGGGCTGAGTGGTCTTGGCGCAATTATCAGACCACAAGGCTCACCCATCACCGGTCGTGCAACCAAGATCCCTAGGCCCTTCAGCCCACACAGGTTCTTATGTACAGGCTCTTGTGTACAGAGTCACATCCACCTAGCTCCTCTTTGTCTGCCTCTTGGCTTTATGTGTAGTTTTACACTCCTCTGGCTTCTCCTGATTAGCCTCTTGGCTTTGCCATAACGTGTCACACACCTCTTGCCAGTCTTTGGCTTTGGCGCACTGCATTCATTCATAAAAATCACTTTAGGGGTGTCTTATTCATGACCCACCTTTTCGATGGCACTCTTTCACACTTGGGCTCTTTTCCATAGGTTGCTTTCACATGGGCACTTTCCCTTTAGCTGCCATCTGTTATTTGCTTTGCCCATAAAGTTTTGCTCAATTCAATATTTAATGTACTTAATTTCAAGTTTTCATTCGGTTTGGTATTCAATATGCATTATTCAGCTTTGTTTCGAGTTTTCCTTCAGTTCGTATTCAATACGCATCATTCGGCTTGGTTTCAAGATTTCATTCTGTTCAATATTCAATATCACATAATTCAAGTCAGTTTCAAGTCTACATACACTTAGGTACTTTGTTACCTATGCGCAGTCCGCTTGGAGTGCCCCAGCTTCTGAGAGGCTTTGCCGAACACTCACATGTCCTTGGCGTTCCTCCCCAGCAGCTCCTGCTGCTTCCTATCTGCTTCTCAGGACAGCGGACCGGCCTCTGCGAGCCCCTGCTTGATTGCCGGGTGCTGTCTTCCACACACCAGCAACACAGCTGCTTCTGCACTGATGCAGACAGCATCCTCCCTTCTCCCTGCTTGCTCGCAGCTCCAGCTGCTCACTTTCAAACACAGAGGCTCCCACACCTGTGGCAGCCTAACGGCCCGACTGGCCTTGAGCTCCACAGGTCCTCTGGGACATCAGCCGGCATCCTGGCTCCTTCTCAAGCCCAACATGGTGACCCCTTACAAAAAGGGTCCTCTGCTGGTCTCTCCCACACAGGCCTTCCTGTTGCGCTCCTTGCTGTTCTCTGATTCTCCATTTATACACCTGCAGCCGCTTGACAGGTTGCAGGTGTGGATTCTCAACTGGGCTTGCCTGACAATAATTAAAAGAAAATGTCTGACCCTCATAGTACTCGGCAGGCATCTTCCTCATCCCAGTACTAGAGTGGTAAAATGTGTTTTGAGTGTTCATTACTCTCAGTCACCTCTTCCTCGTGCCAGTACTGTCAGAGGTACAATGTGGGGAAATAAGGGGAGCTGGCTTAAAGTAGCCTATAAAGGCCAGCGAGGGTCATATTGGTCTTCAATAGGGAAAGGAGGATACCATGTCTCTCCTGGTTTATCCTTAATCCTTCTTTCTGGTGCTTCTAGAGTGGTAATATCTTTGGGAATTTTCCGGGTCAGTGAGGCAGGGATAGCAATACCCCATAACTGCCTTTGGGATATAGGGTTCTGCCTCAAAGCGAACTGCGGAATGCTGCATCTCGCCTGATGACATCTCACTCCCAATCCTCAAGGACCCTCCACCAAGGTGATCCTCCATTACTTCTCCACCCCCAGGGTCGGGATCCAAGAGCAATGCCTTTCACTGGCCACCAGAGAAGAGGACCCAAGGAGAGTAGACGTGAGGATGCCCTCAGGTTTCTTACAAGTATTCGTAGTGCTGAAGAGATATTATTAAAGCGACTTAGAAGCAGATCAGACTGATTTACTAAGCTGAATAAGTAGTTTATTAAAATAAATAGTGTAAGTAGAGCTTAAGTCCTTTCTTGATGCAAGGGTAACTTACACTATTTTTTTAGCTTAGTAAATCAGCCCCACATATATATTTGTATTGGGCTGATTCAATAAGCTAACAAAATAGTTTAAGTAAAACTAGATTTACAATAGTGCAAGTAGAACTTAAGCCATTTGTTGGTGTACGGGTAACTTACACTATTTCTCTAGCTTAGTAAATCAGCCCCTGGTCTAAGTGAGCTGCAGCTTTCTGAACCCTCCTCAGTCAATGAATAAGATATAAGGGAAGCAATTTTAAGGTGCACTCACAGGGCACTGAGAGGGTTGATGCTGCTAACAATTGCTTGTCCCCAGCCCACTCCATGCAATGTGGATGGTTTTCTGTATGGCGCGTCCTTAAGCCACAGGAATCTAAGAAGTCCTAGGCTCTTGTGCCTTTTTGCAACCTATGCAGAAGGCAATTGGTAATGCCGTCTGCCATGCACATTCATTGCATCTGGCTTCACCATGAATCCTTATGCATCGCACTTGATTACCATCCAGTAGTCATAGGGATTCATGCATCTCTGACTTCATCAACATTGTATGTGGGGGTGGAGGCGCAGCTGACCTTATGCTTCATCCCGCAGCGCAGTGCAACTAATACGTTCAAAATGGCCCCAAACATGTATTACTGGTGATGTACTTGCCTTTCCCATTTTATGGGAAACTTAAAAGTACCCCATTGCAGTCTAAACTCTGTCGGGAAATGTTAAGAATGGAGGCTTTCAGGTTGAAGAACTCCTTTTTTAACGCAGCTGCAATCTGCATAAGGATTGTGTTAAGCTTGTCGAATTTGTCACTTTGTTGAATATTTTGTTCTGAAATGGCTAACTGAATACAGAAAGTTATGAAAATAGAAAAATAAAAAAGATTGTGTCAAGCTGCAATATATGCTTGTATTGACTTGCGAAAGTATTTCCTATGCATCCATGATGTGGCCACAACAAGCCTCATTACGAGGTCGGAGGTAGCCTTGCTGGTAAAACAGGCAAGGCTACCTCCAAACTCGCATCTGGGTCCAGCACCCACAAATTGGCAATTACCAGGCTATTCCGGTCCAGCCGGACCCGGTAATTGCCCTTTCGCGGGTCCCGGGCCTGTTACATCCCCATTCCCATTTGCGCCCCATAGGGCTCGAATGGGGAGGGTAGTAGCACTGGTACCATTAATAACGGTACCGATGCTACCATCATGTTCTGCTCGCGGGTACAAGTACAGCCACCAGGTCAGACATGGTGGCTGCAAGGGCACCCGTGAGCAGAACTCGTAGTATGGCGGTAGGTAGCAACGTTGCTGGTAGCGATACTGGCGCCGTTGTTGCCTTACCGCCATACTTGTAATGAGGCCCAATGTATCCAATATGTGCCACTCATCGAAATGTGAAAAGGGTTTACTTTCTGAGATGTCTACTGTTGGCAAACAGAAATATTCCAAAAAACTGGAAGACTGCGATTAAACTAAACATTGATTCTTGGGCAAAAAAGCAACGTCTCTGAGAATCTCACCGAAGAGGAGGGAATTATTAGGATTGTTGCCGGGATATCGGCTGAAGTTCCCATGCGCTTCTCCCAGAGATATATTTCTGAGATTTCAATTGAACACTTTACCAAATAGTCTAATAACTAGTATCAGAACCTTCCCAGAAAACACATTTCTGTTTTGCCTGTTTTTTAATGTGATGAGATCTTTGGAATCTTGGAGACATTTGTTTGGAGAGTTTCAGGGCACGTTCCAGTGCAGGCAGCACTAGTTAGGATCTTTTGTTTATTCAGATGAATCCCTATTGTCTGAGTATTTTTGGTACATACTTCATACCGGGAATTAAATTTATTTAACTGTAACGGTTCTCAAAGTTATTAATATGATCTTATGCAAATGTGTATACTTGTATGAAATTGTTACATTTAGAGAATTGATTTTAACTGAATTTCATCAATTGTGTATTGTATTGTATTGTATTTGGTTATTTATATAGCTCTCTTTTCCCACTTGTGTGGCCTCAATGCGCTTTTTTCCTGGTTGGAACGCCCTCGGTGACCGCAGTCGATGTGGTGGAAAATTCTAAGGAGTTTAGCTTAGGAGATGCATGTGTGCATGCTGCCGGTGTAGGACTTGGGTGGCTGGCAAGGCTCGACTAGGCAGCCTGAAGAGAGGTCAGGCACGTGGGTGGGTGCCGTTGGAGGTTTGCGATAGATTGCTATTGTTCAGAGAGTCGATGTGTGGCCAGCTGTACTGAGTTCCTTTCGGATAGTAGTCGCTGTATGCTATTGGCAGAGGTGTTGAGGTACGTCAGGTGTTTCAGTCTGGACGGCTATTTGCGATGCTAGGCCGGATGTGCTTAGCCATAGCAGCATTCTATCATGCATGGATGCTTGCCGTGCCTGCGGCCTGTGTCCACATTGGTGGTGTGAGGTATACATACCGTAAGATTCGGAGTTGTTCGGGATGTGGCGATCTTTGTCCAGTGCGGCAGAGGAAACAGGTCTAGGTTAGGTCGGGTATACTAGAATTGTATTGTATTGAACTTTGTATTGTCTTATATTTGTGACGGTATATTGTAAAACCGTGACACAATAATATACAATTTAAAAAAATTAAGACAATTTGAAGATAAATGGTGTTCATTTGTTGAATGCATTGAATTACACTGATATTCTGAAACGTTTAATGTATGTTACACCAGCTTCTTTGTGTGTGATTTGTACCTTGCATTGGTGTCTCGGATACTGATATATAATGGTGACATTTGTTAGAGTGTTTGTGTATTGTAATATATATTGCATTAATACACATTCTGAATTACTAATAAATTCATGCAGCATTTGACTGAGTTATGTGCAACAAAAGGAAGAGCTGCAATCTCCTCTCCTATCGATGTTTGCTCAGGTTTGTGTAATGATTTGCCTCCTCTGAGAGCAGCATTTGGATATTTTCTATTTTTTAATTTTCTCTTGGAATGGAGCAGAGAGTAACTGGGCACTAGCACAGTTAGGGGGTCACCCCCAGCGTTTGAGTTTAGTCCTGTGCAAGTTCTCCACCTGTGGTGTTGGCAGACATATCGGCTGTCGTGCGCTGACAGATCCATTGTCTGTTGGAACCTGGAAGCCTGGTTCTTCTGTCTATGGTGCTGAGATTACAACCTCTGGAAGCGGGAGCAAATAGGTAGTAGTATCACTGAGGTCCAATCAGAGAGCATCAAGGAACAAAGTGGTACCATCACGGCAGTGTTTTGATAGATCTTTCAAAACAATCAGAGAGCATGGCGTTGACTAGTAGTAGTAATAGTAGTCGTTTGTCATTTATATAGCACCTTTATCCCATTAGTATGGCCTCAACGCGCTTGCAGGGGGAACACCCTCAAAGACTGATGTCCAAGGCACGGGAAAATTGCCAGAAAGATTAAAATGCCTGCGTGCATTTGGCCAAAATAGGGAGTTGGGTGGGATAGCAAAGCCCCAGTACTCTACCCATGATGGTCAGGCATGTCGATGGGTGCCGAGAGGTGGTCAGGAGAGTGTGCGAGTGCGAGAGACTCTTTATGTGTACAGCCAGACTGCATTTTTTGTCGTAGGACCTAGCTGTATTCTGATGGCAGAGATGTTGTGCTTTGTGTTTTAGTCTAGTGTATGGAGGTGCATGCGTGCGGGTGGGCACCCATGCCTGTGGCTGGTGTCCACCCAAATGGTGCATAACTACATAGCTTGAGCCTCAGTTGGAGCTTTGCTTTTGATGTAGCCGTGTAATCAGATCATCCAGTCTGTTCTGAAATTATACTTTACCTTGCTGTGGAAAATATACTGGGGAGGAACTGGCCGTCGAAGCGTAGGTGTCATGAAGGTAAGCGTGAAATCGGGTACGTTTGTCAGGTTGCTGGAGGGAATAACCTGTTTTTAAGGGCCTTCCTGAAGGAGTGTGGAAACGAGTTCCAAAGGGTAGGAGCTTGGACAGAGAAGGAGGATCCTCCAACTCCAGTGGAATTGAAAGGAAGGGACCACAAGTCCTGGAACTGCAACAACTGTAGTTTTTTTTCAATGTTGTGCCCACATTTGAGTTTAGCAACCCAAATTGGATCAGTATTGCCATTTGTTACCTGAACCTTCAACATTGTTAACTAGATTATGAGTTACAATCAATTGATTTTGCCCCATCAGACCATCCCATCACAGCTGTCTGCTCACCACCACCAGAAACTCCTGTTCTAGATCGCTGCACAGCCCAGACTCGCTGCAGTCTAAGCTGTTGTCAAGAGAGAAGATGCGCAGACATATTTCACAGGCTAGCAAGTTCAAGCTTACTGGTGGGAGGCTATTACAAGCCCATAGCCTTCTAAGAAATTCCCTGTGGCACCAGTCTAATAGGGAAGGTTGACAAAAAAGGTATTTAGCACCTTATGGGATTACTCTGGGTCTTGAACGTAGACATTTTAGTATACAAAACCTTATTAACAAAGATTACGAAACTAGGGTGTCTTCTGTATTTTCTTCACCTGGACCATTCCTATGTCTGTCCCTTGCGTCCCTAGGCAACCATTACCAGAGGCTAGACCAGGATGGAGTACGGTAGTCTTGTGAATCGGACCACATGTTTATGAAAGGGAGAGGAATCTTTGGGAATGACAAGCGGTGAGCAAGGATTTCTGATCATTGAGAAGATCTTCCTCTGGGGTACTGTAGAATGGAGTCGGGATGTGTGTGGCAATATTTGTCTCCTAGCAACAGTAGGTGCTCCAAATGACCTTTATATTGGGAACTCTTTAAAGTAGGACTCCTGTGAAATTTGAAATGCAAACCACAGTAGAATGGTGACCTTAGCCAATCCCATGAGAGGGAAGGAAAAGTGTGCGAAAATGCAGGAAGGAGGAGGGGAGAAAGAATACACAGTAGCGGAGAGGGAGGATGAGAAAAGAGAAGAAGCAAGTGTGCACATATATATATATATATATATATATATATATATATATATATATATATATATATATATATATATATATATAGAGAGAGAGAGAGAGAGAGAGAGAGAGAGAGAGAGAAAGAGAGAGGTTGGCAAAGGGACAATGTGGAGAAAGCTAAAACAGGAAAGGAGTAATGGAACAATGTAGAAAAGCAAGGGGACATAGAGACCAGAGGGCCTGAAGAGGGTGAGAGATGTTAGCGGTAGAGAGAGAGAGATAAGCAAGGGGTAGGTAAACAAAATCGGGGAATTTAATTGTGAAAGAAAAAGAGTGGGGATAAAAAAAGAGGAAACAGAGAAGGTTACAGAGAGAAGGAGAATGTCAAGGAGCTGTCGGTAGCTGTGACTTAGAAATATACAGAGTGCCCAAGGGAAATGGGGGGGGTGGAGGGGTGGTGGAGAGAGAGAAATAGAAAGCATGAAAAGAAAAGTGAGAGAGTGATTCACCTTGCTTATTTGAAAATAAATTTCCAAAGAAAATAAAAATGCCATTAAACGGAAACTTGCTTTTTGATTAGTAGATACAAAAAAGACAAACATTTAGATGAGCGGTAATGCTAGGGTTTGAGGAGAGGCTGTAAATATGGCTGTGGATGAATCGTCCAAGAAGGGAAGGAGCAGGGCACTCTGATAAAAACAAGGGCAAGCATCTGAGCAAAAGGGATGGGTACAATACACATAGAGCAAACTAGAGTACATCTTGTACATTCATCTTCTACAAAGCACCTTCATAAAACAGATCCACCCCCCACCCCCCACAAACACAAGGGTTGGGAGTTTTTCTAACCCATGTATGTGCTGTGCAGTCCTTTGAAGCTGTGACTGTCCTGCGGTCTGCGTTCTTCCTTGTTATTGCTGATGGTGCTATTTTATGTTTTTGGAATATAGGAATAATTTATTTTCTGACTTGGCCTAAACAAAATACCAGAACGTGTTTTGTATTGACAGCATTCATTATTCAACTTCTATTTTATGGTTTAATAGAACCATATTTACATGGAAAAAAACGGCAAGTCTTATACTATAGATGCTTCCTCTTGTGGCCGTCTTGGTTTTAAGATGTAAAGCTCTTGTTATCATATGGGGAGCTGTCAACATGTTATTCTAGAACCCGGGATTCGAAAGTCTAGATTACAGAAGACATAGGGCAGTATTCACTGACAGGTAGCCCCATCAGACACATGTTTCTGGCTCAGCCACGGTTCTCCAAATCTTCCAGACTGGTGGGCAGTTTTGTGGCTTCCTTTATTGTCTCTGTGAGAACTCATGTCCTTTCCTCGCCTTGGACTCCCATGTTATGGTGATGGCCAGCTTGTGCTGTCACCAAATTCACACTTTAAGAAAGAACAAGCCTCTCTTCTAGAACCGTAAACTTCTCATGCTCCCTGCCTCAGTACCCTTTAGTGCTCATGTTCCAATGAGCCATAATGTAACTGGAAGGCATAAAAGCCTTGAGTAAGACAGGGAGGAATACAAGAAAATGATTATGTGATAAGCAAGCTATCGGAAATCAGGGCTCCCATGGCTCTGCGGTTCCCAGTGTTTGGGTGCAAGACCAGTTGTTCCACCCTGTATCTTTGACTATTTCTTAACTGGTTTACTAGACCTATTCCTGATGAGCCCTCTTTTGAGGACTCATCAGGGATGCACATTCCATGTATGCCTCCTTGTGCAAGTATCCTCTGAAGGCTGACTGGCTGGCCATCTCTGTTTAATGGCTGACCCTTTGTGATTGGAGTGAGGAACAGCCTTTTGTACCCCTAGGTGTCTCTACTAGGAATACCATGAAAACCCAGGTCAGAGTCCTGCAGCCAGGCATCCTATGAGTGCTTGAATGGGATACAGACGTGGCTGCGTACGGTCGAAATGTGAGTGCTCCTTTTTAATGGTATTTTAATGTTTGTATTCTGACTGTAGAATCATTGTTCCATTAGCATTAATTGGTAGAAAAAAGAAGAGCAGTATTTATTCAGGCTTTCTGGTTTGTAGTATAGAATAAGGTTGGCCAGCCAACCCCACTTGCCGTGAAAGAAGGAAAAGGATGTATCTTCTGCCATAAACTAGGGCTCACCAAGGCCCACAGAGAGGCTTCAGTTCTTGTAACCAAGAAAGAAACAATGATCTTCAGCTCACCGACACGCCCAGCTGCTGTTAAGCCACTGAGTCCACACAAGACCTACACAGCCAGGAAGGTCTTCCCTGTCTCCTATTGGTCCATGTGTAAAGGGAAAAACCACCAGGGTTGGGTACTATGGAAATTATTTCTCTCCTCTATAAGGTCATGGTGGTAGGAAAAGACTCAATGATGTAAGGAAGGTGACAAGGGAGCAGAGGATGAGATAATACAGATGTCAAGCATGCCATGATGGAACCACTGGGAAGCTATTGTTTTGTGTGACTTAATATAGTCTGACCTGGGCATCCTTTCTGATCCAGCTGCAGGGTCAGGAGGCCATGCCAATTTCCAATGGACATTACGAACAAAATGCATCTTAGCCAACCGGAAGTGATGGCGCGAGCCATTGTGAGTAGCATAGTCATAAGTGAACAAAAGCATAGGGCAAACACAGAAGATTCCTAGGTTGGCCATATAGGTCCATGTACAGATAACCCTACCCATGAGCCTTTGGCGAGCACTGTGTGTTGACTTCCAACTCCCGCCAGGATATTCCTTGTCATCGAGCTGGTGACAAAAGGCTGCCTACTGGCCTTCTCGGGGGTGTTCTGCCCGAATGAGCAATTCCCCAGCAGGTTGACAGCCTGCCTCTGCTGGCAGGGTGACCTTTCTGGTCTGGTCGTGTCATAGTTCTAACACAAAGCCGCAGCCCATGCATTAAGGATCTCTCGATTCCGTTTTCACTGATTTGTACACTAAACTAAAGACGGATATCATCGTTTCAGTTCAGTGTTTATTTGTGAAAAACCGGAAATGCATGTCTTTTGGTTGATATGGTCTTTTAGTGGTCAATCATGGGTTGCAGATTAAGGGCTGTGCAAAGTAGCATGACAGAAAGGTCAGCATTCATTTTCTTTTTAAGTTGTTTAAATGACTGCAGATATGCTGCTAAAAACAGCAGCAATAGCAGGAGCAGCCATTTTATTTTAAGATGTAAATAAAGCAAGAACTCAGATCTATGAGCGTGCCATTACAGGCATCCAAGGGCTAATGTGTTTTTTAATGCAGATACATGTGGCTAAATACGGGTTACACAATTATTTTCTTAAATGGAAATAGGTACACTTGGATGAATATAGGTAAAATTACCAAAACATACATATAAATAAATACAGGCTGAATGGGCAAAAAATAAATGCCATAAAACTGGGAGCCTTAATTATCTTCAGCTTGGCATGCTGGGGCGTTGGTCTTCACTTTCTATTTATTTTGGTTAACTGCACCCAAGGCAATGTTCCGGATGTATTCTCTTGATACCTTTACAATAAGGACGCTTTGGATTCAAAATGATTCTGATTGGATGCTCACAGTGAGCACTGGCAGGGAGTCATTCATTATTTAGCACCTGCACAATGCTTTGCAAGGAGATTTGGCAGCGACCAGTCCCTAGAGGAGGCTGGAGATACTGCAAATTGAAGACTGCAGTGTTACTGGACTGCTCATCCTATACCCGCCCCAAAACCCTTTCTTTCAGGGTCATTATTATTTTCCTCACCATACTGCACCCTCTTTGGGAAGTTGCACCCAGCATTATGGGGCACTTCAAATACTCCACCCTCCTCCTCTTATCTTTCCTGCACCTCATCTCATTGTAAAGAACCCCCTGCAGGTTTTGAACATCATTCTGAAACCCGAGTTATGGAGCCGTCTCAACACAAGGTAAGGGGTGGACGGTAGGGGCAGAGGGGAATATTTTCATGGCTTGCGGCTGTGTGCACTATTTGAGGGGGTTGAGGCTTGTGGGAAAGTTGGGGGTAGTTTTTTAGGAGAAACAATCAGGGATTCTAGCCCCTGCTCCGATTGCCTGACAAATGTCATTCATTGCCATGAAGGGCAAAAGGCGCAGCGAGCCAAGGAGCACAGCTCCTGAGTTATTTAGAGTGAGGTTTGAGATGCCTCTTAGTCTGTCAATTAACACCCAGTGGGTGGGAGACAGCCAATGCGGTGACTGGAAACATGGGCTGATACTTCTGATCTACCCCACGTTCCATGCTGCCTAGTGGCCGGCTCCACAGCCTGCAATCTTCCCTCCAGCCTCCGTTTCCCTTCTTGATCTCAACACCCACACCCCACCCCCCCGAAGCCCACTTACCTGATTGTTGCAGCAGTGCCGCAGCAGCTCCCTGCCTCTTTCTTTTCCAGCTACCATGGTAATAGATGAGGGGCTATGTACGCTCGGGCAGTTAACTCGGGCTGCCGGACTGTTTCCCCCGGTATGGCCTGTGGAACGGGTTAAGAGCATCATAATCACATACTACGGAAAGTGAAATGGGTACCTGGGGTCTTCATATCTCAGGCATCCATTTATGTGAACTAGGAGTTATGCTTCTCATAACCATTAGCACTTAGTGTATAGTAATGAGTGGAGTCTCAACACTGCCCCTTTCCCATATCTGACATTTACCAAATCCTGTTTGCACATGAGGTACAATGTATCCGTTAGAGAGAAAGAGAGAGAGAGCGCGAGAGGAAGAGAGAGAGAAAGAGAAAGTGACAAAATGCTAGATAGAGAAAATGGGATGTGTGTGCGGCAGCCAGTGGTAGGAGCGCAGGGTTCACACAAAGTTGTTTTTCATTATTAGGCCTTTTGCATGTGATGTGTTCCTATGACGTCTAATGCTTTATGATGACTTTAATGCCTTTCTTTGCCATGTTATGATGTTATCATTTACAATGTGGGGTTTCAGGAGTGTTTGCGCTCCTCACTAACTTGCCTTGCGAGGTCTCTGACTGTTTCCCAAATGAACAAGCTCAAATTCTACCTTCCAATGTACTATACACATATCAACTAAGCCAGCCACAACTGGCCAGTTGTGCTCCCTTCCCAACAAATATCAAACATCAGTAGACTACACCTCTACAACCAAATTACATACCACATCACAAGCAAATCCATCCTACCACCACAGACACACAAGGCTCTGCTCTGTACACAAATACCTCTATGCTCTTTGGGGTGGGACCAAGCCTGATTTGCATATGGTCTTTCCCCTTCGGTAATACCTTGTCAGGCTGCAAAAAACAATGGTCTGGAGGTTGCCCAGCGCAATAATGACGGTTATGATTAATTCAGAACTTTCCAGCCATCACACCTCAGTTTTGTATTAGTCACCCTGAGTGGGTCAGGTATGCCCAGACATGAGTTCGGAGCATGACAGCCTTGAGACCTAAGCTACACCTCACTGATTATACCCAATAAGGCCAAAACATGTCTAGGGTTGCTTGTGGTCTTAAACACAAGGGATGTAGCCTAACAGTTCGGGCTGGACTTCTCCTTTGGGGTGGGACTAAGTCTGATGTGCATGTTTCCTTTCACCTTCTGTAATGGTTTGACAGGACGAAAAACAATGGTTTGGAGGGTTGCTCAGAGCAGTGCTCATGGTTATGATCAATTAATAATCTTCCAGACACTCCTTTCAATTTTGCTTTAGACACTCCATGTGTCCTACACATGTTGGTCCCAGGGAGGAGTTTCAACAGGTTCCTTCTGCCTGGTCCCCTTGTTCACGTAAGTCAAAATGTTCCTGTACAGGTATGGTGGCAGTCATTTCAGAAATGTATTGAGTGCTTTGCTTTGCACACTTCACTGCCCATGAGTACTGGCTGCTGATTAAGCCCTATTTTGGGCCTGCCCTGTCAATCAGCCCCTGTTGGTACCACTTGCTTTAGTGGCCTTGTGCCACTCCACTGTTCTATCAAAGCATGTGTCAGCCATTTCTAATCAGCACTTAATTCCCTAGGTCTGCCATTTCTCCAGGAGCACACAAAGGTGTACCTCTGCTTTGGAATCACTCCTACATCTGTCATCTAGCCCCTATGGGCATTAGGGCTGCCCTCCTACTTTGTGTTTCCCATTGGACCCTTTCTGGCATGCCATGGCCTGGACCAGCTTTTAGCAATAAGTGTTCTTGGCATGTTTGACCCTTAGAGATGGCCTCTGTGTAGCCGTACTATGTGACACTCTCAACATACTCTTTGCACATGTTCATACCAAACTGTACCTTGCCATGTGTCTCCGGCACATGCCTCGTTACAGACTCCCCCATGTATGACATCCATCCTTGCAACATAGCTGAAGGTGCAGCCTGGAACCTGCAGCTTAAAAGGGCAAGGTGGAGGGCCATACACTAGCCAATTGAATAGAAAAGGATGTAGCATGCTCTCAAAAGAAGATATACTACACTACATCTTAGCCGAAGGAAGAAGCAATATAAGAACATAAAGGCCTTAGCCAAAGGAAGAAGCAATATAAGAACCGAAAGGCCTTAGCCAAAGGAAGACGCAATATAAGAATCGAAAGGCCTTAGCCAAAGGAAGAAGCAATATAAGAAAGTAAAGGCCTTAGCCAAAGGAAGAAGCAATATAAGAACCGAAAGGCCTTAGCCAAAGGAAGAAGCAATATAAGAAAGTAAAGGCCTTTGCCTAGCCAAATAAAAGATCTAGCTTGCTCTCAAAATAAGATATACTGCACTTCATCTTGGGCAAAGGAAAAAGGAATTTAAGATCATAAAAGCCTTAGCCTAGCCAAATAAAGAAGATGTAGCTTGGTCTCAAAAGAAGATGTACTGCACTTCGCTTTGGCCAAAGGAAGAAGCAAGATAAGAACATGAAGGCCTCAGCCTAGCCAAAAAAAAGAAGATGTAGCATGTTCTCAAAAGAAGATATATTACATTTTATCTTAACAAAAAAGAAAAAGCAATATAATAGTATAAATCAGTATTGAGTGTCTCCTTTGCTATTTTACTGGTCTTCTGTTCTGACGAGACTTGCCACGTTTCTCACCTAGATCTTGATCAGCATCTTCAGAATGTGAAGATGTAGGGTCATGGGCTTTCTTCTTAGACTTCCTCTGTATGGCAGAACTCTCCTTGCTCAGAAAAGAGTGATCCCTCTCCCCAGCCATCCTGTAGACACCAATTTGCACCGGTGAATACACAGAGGGATGTCTATAAATTGGGTAAAAAGCGTTTGCTGAAAAAAAACAATGGAGAGAGCAGCTCTGGTGGGCTGAGCAGATGCACATTCTGTTTGTCCGGATTTCCAAGAGTAACTGCAAGTAAGTAAGAGGGCTGGAGACAGGGCTGAAACGAAGGATGAAGAAGTCAAAAGTACCAAAAGTGCAGATGCATGGAAAACAGAAGCAAGGGGGTGGGGGAAAGAGGACTTGTGCAGAGCAGAGCAAGAGATTGAAGGCTACTTACACTAGCATTGGTTCCCGTAGGTAGAGAAAGGGTTGCACAGGTTCTGGAGAAGGCGTCCGACAGGTAGGGTCTTAGGAGGGACAAATGAAAAACAGGGTGAATCCTCTTCCAGGCTTTGGGTAATTTTAGTGTGTAGGCAACTGCGTTGATTCCTTTATCATCTCAAATGGTCTGAGTTATTGTGAAGCTAACTTAGAAGGACAAATTCATTGTGGAAGATATTTTGTGAATAGCAAGAGCTTGTCTCCTGGTTCCCAGGCTGGATCCTGCCAGCAATTTGGATCTGTGTATTTTGGTCTTTTCCCTGGCTCTTTTCCAAATTGGAATATGCCCTCTGATGATTTTCTGTTATTTTTTGCAAATAACAATCTAGACTTGAATATTTGACAGAGGAAGGTTGGCCACTGGGAGTGACCGTGGGTGTACGCCTTTCAAAGCAAAAAAAGGACTCATGCCAGTAAACAGATGCAAAGTATTTTTATACATAAACTCACCTGTGAGCTGGAGATCCACCCAGACGTCTAGATTGATAGACACAGAACAGCGGAGATATTGTTCTAATGTAAGGTTTACCCTTTCCATCTGTCCATTAGTCTGGGGATGGTATCCAGAGGATAGGGCTCTATTGATCTCCAATTTCGAAGGGATTGTGTCCTCCGACATATTCCTTATCTTAGATATCTTCTTCCAGCTCTGCTGGCCTCGGAAAATTTTTCTCTAGAGGGCGCTGCGCGTCGACGTCCTCCAAGTGGATGTCCCTAGACAGCCGCCGTATCGACGTCGACGTCATCCTGCCTATAAAGGCCGCGCGCAGCGTCCGTTGCTCAGTTCCGTTTTTCCGCGCTTACTCAGTGCCTCGGAATACCGTTGCTCAGTTTTGTCAGGTTAATCCTATTTACCTCGAGTTATTCGATACCGTACTCGATGGCTTCTTCGTCGGAACCGACAACTCCTCGATCCGGCTTCAAAAAATGCCGAGATTGTGGGAAAAAGATGTCGCTGACTGACCCTCACGGAGTTTGTCTGTGGTGTTTGGGAGCTGAACACCATTGTTCGGAGTGCGAGGACTGTATGTCCATGACAGCTAAGGCCCTGAAGGAGCGTATGGGGAAGCTGGAGAAAGGTAAGACTTTTAAAGCTTCTTCTTCCTTGACGAAGTCGAGACATTCGTCTCCTCGTCACCATTCGCGCTCCAGGTCTCGGAGTGGGTCTCATCACTCCTCAAGATCGAAGCACTCGAAGAGGAGACGTCAAAGATCCCCTTCTCCGTCTTCCTCTTCCTCTGTTTCTCCAAAGAGAATCCCTTGCCCCACGAAACATAGTTCCCGGGCTGAATGGGAGGAATTCCGCAAAAATATGATGAGCGTCTTCGAGAAAGTGGCCTCGACCCCCTCGAAGACTGCCGAGAGCGATGCTCTGGTCGAAAGACCCGAAGGTCAAAAACGCCGCGAGTCGCAGTACCCGGCGAAGGAAACCTCTCGAGCGCGTCTTGAACCCTCGAGTAGGACTATGACCTCAAAACCTTCCTCGAAGGTTCTGTCGACGCCGAGGTCAGTGTCTTCGACGCCGTTGTCGAAGGGACCTTCGACACACGGGTCTGTCGACTCGACGCCAGCTTCGACACCGGCGTCGACGCCAAGAAAGGTCACGGTTATGACACACCCAGTGACTATCCCCAGGTCCTCGATGACGATGACGTCGAGATTGTCGAGCAGAATCCCAATTCTGTCGAGGTCATCGAGGCCTCCGCCTTTGTTTTCGACGCCACGCTCGAAGCCTTCGACGTCGGCGTCGACGACATCGACGTTTTCGAGGCCGATTATGACAAGTTCGGCACCCTCTGCCTTGGAAATGGGGTTTACACCCTTTATGAGTTCAGAACAATTGAGAACTATGTCCTCAATTATGGAAGAGGGTGAATTGTCTGAACAGGAAGACACATTTGAGTTGCAGGGACCTGTAACCCCAATTAGAGAGGAATTTTCCTCTGAAGAACGCAGGTTAAAGGATCTTCATGATTCCTTACATGAGGCAAGTGGGTTAGACACTTCCCCTGAGGTGGAGTTTGCTAGGCCAGACCCGGGGGAGCATGCTGAAACCCCCTATAGAGCCTTAATGGCCAGGATCACAGAGTTTATGGGGTGGTCTGCACCTTCACAATCTTTCCAACAAGATGACCTCACGGATACTCTTGACAAAGGCCCACAGGAGGATCCTGTGGTGCCTTTTCATAAAGCTCTTCAGAGGAAGATTATGACGAACTGGGAAACCCCAGATGTCGTCCCGGCAGTAAATAAAAAACTGTCTACAAAATACAGGGTATCTTCTACAGACCCAGAGTTTTTGTCAAAACACCCATCCCCAGAAAGTCTGGTGGTACAGGCAGCATCTTCTACTGATGTCAAGATGGCTTATCCTACCGTCCCACAGGACAGAGACGATAAAAAATATGATGCTATGGCAAAGAAAGTTTTTTCGGCATGTAGCATGGCGTTAAAATCTGTTAATGCTACTTGCACCCTTGCTAGATTCAGCCATACACTTTGGGAGTGTGCTTCTACAGCGGCTGACTGCATCCCGGAGGGAGAAGAAAGGGAGGCATTGCTGAATATCATACAGGACGGTAAAGACGCTATGTGCGAATCCCTCCAGACGGGCATTGATTCAGCTGACAGTATCAGCAGAGCAATGGGGGCAAGTACAACAACCAGGAGATTTGCCTGGTTGAGAAAGTCTGGTTTTGCCCCAGATGTGCAAGCCAGGCTCTTGAACATGCCATTCGATGGCTCTTCTTTGTTCGGGAAAAAGGCGGATGACAGTTTAGAGAAACTGCAAACTTCAAAAGCAGCAGCAAAATCCCTAGGCGCTGCAATCCGTCAGACACCTTTTCGTCCCACAGGAACCTCTGCGAGGGGCAAGTCCTTTTGCTTCTACTCCGCATTCGGAAGAGATAGAGGACGACCGGCTCAAAGGGGACAAAGAAGAACTACCCGAGGTGGACGGGGTAGATATTCAAAAGCCGCAGCAACAGCAGGTGCCTCTTTACCATCGGCATCTGCATCAGCCGCCCCAAAACCACTCTGAGGACTTCCCTCACAGGACACCTGTAGGAGGCAGGTTGACTCAACATCTGGCGGAATGGCAGGCTATCACGTCAGATGCTTGGGCATTGGAAACAGTTGCCCAAGGTTACTGCCTGCCTTTCCTACGCATACCTCAGAGTCATCACCGGGGATCAGCTCTCAAAAAGCTCCAGATCCGCTCCTCTTGCAGGAAATTTTGGACCTGCTAGAGAAAGGTGCCATAGAACCGGTACCTGTAGCGTAGAGGAACAAGGGCTGGTACTCCCCTTACTTTCTCATTCCAAAGAAAGACGGAGGACTGAGACCCATCTTGGACTTGCGAGAATTGAACAAATTCCTCAGGAAAGACAAATTCAAGATGGTCACTCTTTCTCAGATCCTCCAGGCCCTTCAGTTCCAGGACTGGTTGGTATCTCTGGACCTTCAGGACGCTTATTTCCATGTGCCTATCCATCTCAAACACAGGAAATACCTGAGGTTCGCAATCGGCAACTCTCATTATCAATTTCGAGTGCTGCCATTTGGGCTGACCTCCGCCCCGAGGGTCTTCACCAAGCTGATGTCGGTAGCGGCTGCAAGTCTAAGGAGGGAAGGGATTCACGTCTACCCCTACCTGGACGATTGGTTGATCAGGGCTGTATCTTCGGAACAAGCTCAGATCCAGCTAAATCACGTGTGCCACTCCCTTCACAAACTGGGCTTCTCCCTCAATTTAAAGAAGTCACAAATGATACCATCGCAGAGACTCCAGTTCATCGGAGCGATCCTGGACACTTCCCTGGGAAAAGCCTCGCCACCAGAGATATTCTACAGATGGTTACCAAGTTCCAAAATGCCCAACGTCTCCCAGCCTTCGACTATTTGAGGTTGCTAGGCCTCATGGCATCCTGCATTTTCCTAGTGCCAGAGGCTCACCTGAGAATGAGATCCCTCCAGTGGGCACTGAGGACTCAGTGGTCACAATTCTCAGGAAGAATGACAGATCTTCTTCAGGTTCCCGACAGGGTGGCTCGAGACCTTCAGTGGTGGGCCTGTCAGGAGAACATTCTGAAAGGAGAACAGTTTTGGCAACCCTGGCCAGAGATAACAGTAGTCACGGATGCCTCACTCACGGGGTGGGGAGCCCACGCCAACGACTTGACCATCAGCGGTCGTTGATCTCCATCGGAGTCCAGACTACATATCATCCTGTTAGAGCTGAGAGTCATCAGACTTGCGCTGAAGGCGTTCCTGCCAGCTGTACAAGGAAAAAATGTCCTGATAATGACGGACAACACGGTGGCCATGCATTACCTCAACAAAAGAGGAGGCGTAGGATCTCTACCCCTGTGCAGAGAGGCGATGCAGCTCTGGTTTTGGGCAATCCAAGAAGGAATCTCTCTATCAGCAGTTCACCTAGCCGGAGAGAAGAACTTGACAGCGGACGCTCTGAGCAGGCAGAGTACAGTCTCCCACGAGTGGGAACTAGCTCAGGAAGTCCTTCAAGAGATCTTCGCCCTTTGGGGAACCCCTCAGGTGGATCTGTTCGCCACTAGCGTCAACAGGAAGTGCGATCTGTTCTGCTCAAGGGAATTTCCCCCGAGAGGAGCTCTGGGAGACGCGTTCATAGTGGACTGGGAGTTTCCGCTTCTGTACGCGTTCCCACCGGTCCCTGTCATTCCTCAAATGATAAGGAGGTTGAGAAGATTCCGGAGAACCATGATCCTAATTGCCCCGGATTGGGCCAGGAGAACGTGGTACCCGGACCTTCTAGACTTGTCCATCTGCCCTCCAATTCGACTTCCACTCAGAGAGAACCTACTCTCACAGAAGGGAGGTCAGGTTCTCCATCCAGACATCAAAACCCTCAACCTTCACGCTTGGCTTCTGAAAGGCTGAGGTACAAGGATTGGGACCTCCCTGATGATGTTATGGAGGTGTTGCTTTCGGCAAGGAGGCCAGCAACAAAGTCTTTATACCGCTGCTGTTGGAACAGATTTTGCAGCTGGTGTAGAGAACAGAATATCGACCCCTTTTCATGTGGTACACCAATGGTTTTGTCCTTCCTACTATATTTGGCGAATTCAGGCCTTCAAGTTGGCACCATTAAGGGCTATCTTGCAGCGCTATCCATCTTTAAGCGCACTGCGGAAGAACCATCCTATTTCAAGTTACCCTTGGTAATACAGTTTCTAAAGGGGTTAACCAATGTTTATCCCCCAAGACCATTCCAAGTTCACCTGTGGGATTTAAACTTAGTCCTAACTTTCCTGATGGGCTCACCTTTCGAACCACTCCATTCTTGTTCGTTAAGATTCCTTACCCTTAAAACTGTTTTATTAATAGCACTTACATCTGCTAGAAGGGTGAGTGAATTACAAGCTCTTTCTTGTAAACCCCCTCATACAATCTTTCACAAAGACAAAGTTGTCCTGCAAGTGAAGCCTAATTTCCTCCCAAAGGTGGTTTCTGAATTCCATATCACTCAGAAGATTACCCTACCATCTTTCTATCCTCCTCCTCATCCGGGGAAAGAGGAAGAGAGGTTACACAGGCTAGACCCTAGAAGGGCTTTACATTTTTACATTAGTAGACTAGCCAGGATAAAACAGGCAGACCAGCTGTTTGTAGGTTACACAGGTCACAAGCTGGGGTTACCAATAACTAAGCAGACCATTTCCAGATGGATCATTCTAGCCATTCTGGAATGTTATAAACTGGCAGGGAAAGAGCCCCCTCAAAACCTTAGGGCTCATTCGACCAGAGGTATTGCAGCTTCATCGGCCCTCAAAAGAGGTGTGCCGGTTAAAGACATCTGTGCGGCCGCTACATGGTCGCCTATCCATACCTTTACACGATTTTACAACTTGGATTCCTCCTCCAGTCAAGAGACTAGGTTTGGAAGGGCTGTACTGCACTCTATTCATCAATAGAAGACAGCGTGAAGTCAGTACTCCCTCCTCCAATGATAGAATACTGCTATGGGAGCCTATCTAAGATAAGGAATACGTCGGAGGACACAATCCCTTCGAAGAACAAGTTACTTCTTACCTTGTAACGTTCTTTCGACGGGATGTTCCTCCGACGTATTCCTTATCGACCCTCCCATCCATCCCCGCAGTTCTACTTCCCTTGTTGTTGCAGTTTACGCTCCTTCAGGGTGATTAGTCCAGTCCAGAAAGAATTATTGTGGGCTACAAAACGGAAGTGAGCAACGGACGCTGCGCGCTGCCTTTATAGGCAGGATGACGTCGACGTCGATACGGCGGCTGTTGAGGGACATCGACTCGGAGGACGTCGACGCGCAGCGCCCTCTAGAGAAAAATTTTCCGAGGCCAGCAGAGCTGGAAGAAGATATCTAAGATAAGTAATACGTCGGAGGAACATCCCGTCGAAAGAACATTACAAGGTAAGAAGTAACTTGTTCTTCTTACATAAAGCAGCCCAGAAGATTGAAGTATATTGCATGCCTGTGTCTGTGGTTATTACTTGAGGTAGTCCATGTAATCTGCAGTTTTCTTGTAGGAATATTTGAGCCATTTGTGGGCCTGAGGGTAGTTTCTTTAAAGTGGTGAAATGTGCCATCTTGGTGAAACCATCAATGGTAACCATGATTGTATTACATAAATTAGAAGGAGGGAGATCCACCACAAAATCGGTGGAGATGTGAGTCCAAGGACTTGTGGGCATGGGGCTTTGATGCAGCGTCCCTAGGGGTTTGGCAGAAGAGTATTTTCCTTTAGTGCAGATGGGGCAAGAAGGAACATCAGTCTTCCAGGAGGGCCACCAAAAAGAACGAGAGATAAGTTCTGAGGTGGCACCAACTCCCTTATGTCCGGCGGTCCGGTTGTCGTGACACCAGGTAAGGCTCTTACTCTGAAGCGTAGGATCAGAAACTATTAACCTAGAACCTAGGAATAGAAGTCTGTCCTTTCTAGAAACAGGCTCTGAATTGGCTGGCATATGTTTGACTGAATAACCCATTGTAGCTCTTCGTACCTGTTGGAGGAAAGTGTTGACAGACACCAGGAATCTCTTACCTGGAAGCAGGTATTCCTTTTCTCGAGGCTCCTCATTCTCCCTGTGGTGATGTCTGGAGAGACAATCTGCCATAACATTGGATTCCCCTGGTAGGTATGTGAGAAAGAAGTCATATTGAAGAAAGAAATATTCCTTGTCATCTATGTTCGTGGCATACAAGTTGACCACACATATGTCCTGGCACTCCAGTTGCCCCATAATGACTATTGCTCTCCCTTCGGTGTCCCCTATAGTGTGCTCCACCAATAGAGGGATCCCCGGGGCTACCCATATCAGTAACCCTCTGGCAAAAGTGGAGTACCAGGATCCAAACACCCTACCCCCCCAATCTGGACTCCAACTTCCTCAGATCCGCTCCTTGCAAATGGGTTTCCTGTAATAGTGACAGTTGTATAGCGTGTCACTTCATGTTCTGTCCTAGCCATAGCCGCTTTCAGCTGCTACCCAGCCCCCATACATTCCATGTGCCTATTCTAAGGTGGTGTGCATCTGTGCTCATTCTATTGGCATCCTGAATTTTCATTCACCCCGGTCCGGCGATAACAAATCTCAACCCTAAATAACTCCCCTTAAACTCCCATCTCCCCTCTCCCTACCCCCTCCCTCCCTTGTCCACTCCTCTCTCTCTGTCCCATCCCCAACTCCTCCTTCCCACAACTCTCAACCAACATCACCCGAGAAGGCCCTCCATCCAACACCTCGTCATAGATATGGACAGCCGGTCTCAGTGTTAGGGGCAGACTAGCTCATCCACCCTCTCCAACTGCAATCAATTTGTGCATATCTTCTTGCATTGTTCAGTGGATGCCCCACCAAGACATCAATTGAGTAATGCGGTCCACAAACTGTCGCTTCCACAGTTCCATTCAAATCACCCTCCAGTCTGCAGACATTCCCTGCCAAATGCTGGCCTGCAGTCCACTGTGGCACCTCTTTCAGTTGCTTCTTTTCCAGCCAGTCCCATGCTTACTGCGGGGAGGTGAAGAAAAAGGATCTGCCATCCTCAATCACAAGTAGCTTTGCCAGAAAAATTGTCATGTACTGTAGTTCATTTCCCTCAGCTTGCGCCAGTCAAAATCGAATGACTGCCACTGCTTCTGGGCCTCATGCATGAAATTTGGGAAAATCAGTATTTTGGCATCAAAGTGTCCAGCCTTACGTGCTGCCTGCAGGATCATATCCCTATCCCTGAAGTTAAGTAGTTTGGCCACTATAGGTCTTGGTTGCCCCCATGGAGGTGGGAGCCTGCCTGGAACTGTGTGCGCCCTCTCTACCGTAAACAGCTGTGATAAGCCTTTGAGACGTAACGAGCGCAATATCAACTTCTGCATGTACAGTTCAACACTCTGCCCTTCTTCCCATTCCAGGACCCCCACCAGGTAGATGTTGTTTGGATGGGAACAGCCTTCAGAGTCCTCTGCATTGACCTCCAGCTCCTTCATCGCCCCAATGAGGACACACACTTGGTTCTTAAGTAGAGCCAGATCATTTTCAATGCTGCTCCACCTCAGTCACATATTCACTCATTTCCGCAAGGCTGCTCGTACCAGAGATACATCGACCCCCACCTCCTGTATTTTCCCTTCCCAGGATATTCTGTACTCCTGTATTGCAGCCATCAACCTCTCCAGTGTGACTGTGCCACCTGCTTCCATATTTGCCCCAGATGCATCGCCGTCTCCTCCCATTGGTTTAGCTGATTTCTGTTTGTGAGCCATGTCATTTTCTATTCTCTGCTGGCCCTTCACCATGATGTCTGCCCAATGAGCATGATGTATGGATATTGCTATTTGAGCTGGGAAGAGGGGCCTGTAGGTGTATCCATGCTCTATGCACCCGACCCACTGCTCCCCTTGGGCCCCTCTCCCATCAAGCCTGTGCCTGTTTGTCTCTTGAGCCAATGGGGGCCGGCTTGCCTAGGTGTCTGTTTAGGTTCCGGAATGCACGGTCCAGCTTACCTCAAACTCTTCAAATTGCGGGTGATGTGCTTTCGTCCAGGATCAGGTGCACCCCTGAAAACTCTCTTCTGCGTTCTCCACCCAGACAGTGTCTAGCTTTGTCCCTCTCTTCTTCCCCACCAGAGGGAGGCACCAGGTATCTCCACCACTTTGTCCAGAGCTGTGAGAACTGTGGGATCCAGAATAGGGACTGTGATTCTCCGTGCTTCTCCCAACGTGGTGGCCTCAAGTGCTGGATGTGTCTTCAACTCCCAGCCGGCTCCCTGTCCTGTGTGGACCCCATGCTATCTACTTCGCGTGTCCCAAGGTGGGTGACCTCTGCCTTGGATTTGCTTGCTATATATAGGGGGCCAGGTAGCATAGCAGCCCATACACTGCATGTACCGTTCCCAGGCCCGCCATGCCCCCAGTGAAGTTCCCTGCTCTCGGATGTTCCTTCCACCAAATGTCATGCTGGGGATCAGGCTGTGTACAGGCCTCTTACCCACTGTGAAGTTTTCAGGATTGCCGTGCCCAAGCACTAGAGTCCTCTGTCATGTGTGTGCTGTCTTTTAGGCAGCGCATTGCCCCCCGGGCTGCATGTCCAGCCACCGGCAGCTCTTGCCTCAATCCGGGGCAATCCAAGCCCCAAAGTGCCAACCTTTGCTACAGGTGCATCTGCTGTAAATTGCTGTGTAAGGATTTAGGCCATGTGCTGAGCCACTCACCCCTTGTGCTCAGGTCCCGGGCCCTCTGTGCCCCTGTGCCGGGGTCCTTCGCTGCTAACCGACCCACTGAGAGACCAGCTGCTGATAGAATCATGCTTCAGCCATGTGCTGCAACCTGAGGCAATTCCTTGTCCTGTCTCCAGCGGCACTTCCCTGCTGTGCTTCCGCCTCCCCACGTTGGTCGCCTCCGGCACAGACACTGGTGTAGCAAGTCCCCGTTGATGGCACCTGGGATGCGGATATGCTGCAGGGAGTTTCGCCGAACAGCCCGCGGCTCTCCTAATCTAGATCTAGTTGGCAGCGGCCAGCTTGATGTTGCTGTCATCCCCTGCTCTCTGCAGCCATCACTCGGGCTAACAAGGGCCCCAGGTTCACTCGCTTCCCATTGGGGTGCGTTTCTGGTGCACAGGATGTTTCCGGGACCCAGTGCGCCTGGCCAATACTGTAGGAATTCTTTAAAAAAGGATAAATACAGGATATTCCACGGTCAGGAGCACGAGCTCCGGAGGTTCACCATTGCATCCGTCGCTCGCCAGCCACGCCCCCACATGTAAACCATTTTAAACATACATTTGACTGTACAGAATGTTCTGAATCAGTAAAATTCCAAGTGTGCAATTCAAACAAATATAGATATACTATTGTGCAAGCTTGTGTACATGGGCCAAAGTGCAGGTTTGCATTAACATAGTAGGACCACTATATAGCCTGAGGCAACAGCTCTCTCTAGCGGTGACAACAGGCGGAGAATCCCTACTGCACATGACGTCATCGGACATCGGACAAACATACATCTCGTCTTTTATTGTATAGGATGAACAATACTTAGTTATATTTAACAATCATCAAAACATTGGGCCTCATTACGAGTATGGAGGTAACCATGCCACTTTTAGCGGCATGGCTACCCCTATACCGGGTTCTGGGTCCATGTTCCAGGAATAGGGAATTACCAGGCCATTCCGACCTTGGAGGGCCCGGTAATTCCCTTTCCAATTTCAGCCCCCATGGGGGATGTTAGCATCCTGGTCTGCTAGCGGGTCCCGCTAAGTACGCCTGGTCTGACCAGACGTCCTTAGTGGGACCCGCTGTAGACCTCGTAATGAAGCGGCCCGGTATGAACGGTGCAAGTCCCTTACCGGCACCGTTCAGTCCGTGGCCGCCTGCCTCGTAATGAGGCCCATTGTTTCCTTATACAAATTAATCTATTCTTCGCTTTTTGTAATTGCAGAACTTACCCAATGTGTTTCGGATTCTTTTCATTCTTTCTCAAGGGTCAATACTGTTTGTTTCCCTAGAGAAATATATATAAGATATTTTGTGAATATTTGTTTAATTTGATTTACTACATTTATTAATCATACAGATCTAGTACTAACCTTGTTTATTCTTGTAACTTGTGGATTTTAAGACCATCTTGCCGCACTTGAATTTAAGGGCACATCAGATGTGATTCCATAATAATCAATAGATATATTTTACATCCCGGGAAAACACTATCGGGGCAGTTATTGGAGGCAAAATCTTTTAAATTAGGAGCGGGTTTATTTAGATTCTTGCAGATGATAAAGGTGATCCAATGAAGGATGAGGAATAATACGTGTGTTGTACAATAAAATTGTAATGAACTGTTTCTTTTAGTTATTTGAAGGTTTGAATGGAATTATGTTATATCTAATGTGTGAAGGAAATATAATTGTATATTGTGAAACTTCTGTTTTTTTTATGAAATTTAGCTGTTTTTATTTTTGTCTGATATTGCTGTTTTCCCCCTTTTAGGTGATTGTGTATGGTTTAATGTGTTTAAACCGAATGAACTTAATATATATATATATATTTCTGAGGCTTGTGGAATCTGCTTAGATCACATGCTGTGCATAGGCCGACATCTAGTGGAAGCTGCAGAGTATTACAGTTTGTTTTTCAAAACTCAAAAATGGGCGTCGACACAGAGCGTGCCAGTAATACTATCCCTAGTGTGACGTCTACTGTACCCATGATCCCTCACGTGTCTAGGACCCTCAGATTGTTTTTTTCCACCATACTTGTCGGAAGCATTCCACTGAGTTCCCTGGCTTTTAGCCATAAATTTGCAAATAGTATAATATTTCCCTGTTTCTTCCATTCCCACGTCAAGTCACCGAATTTCGAAGCTCGACGCCGGCCCGGAGAAGAAAACAACAGTCGAGAGCTGCACAACGGACTTTGGGCCTCGGAAGGCCTCTGGCCTCGGCCCGGTCTTTGGAAGGCCTCCGGCCTCGACCCTTCAAGTAGGGAGAGTGGAGGGTGGTGCATACTCTACACTCACATATATTTATATACATATATTCCTACACACACTAGCCCGCTGCCACAGGGTGCGTATGGAGGGTACCCCTTTCCAATTTTGCTCCAAGTGCAACCGCAAGTACCCTTGGGTTGACAGACACACCACCTGTAACCTCTGCTTGCCGAGGGACCACCTCGAGGCAAACTGCAGAACGTGTAGCTGGTTCAAGGCTAAGACTCTAAAGGACCGTTCGACCAAACATTGGGCCCACCACGCCAGGCAACGAGAGGCCATGGAAGCAGAGGGCACCTTCAGTGCTGGCAGCGACGCCGTACTATCGGACGGCGAGGGCAACATGACGTCGAAAGACAGCCAAGCGCAAGTCCCCGACCTCGGAAGGTTGTCCGGCCGGGCACCTATGGGGAGCACACCCGGCTACACGAGCGCTACCCACATCACTTCCACTAAACACTCGAAGTCCAACCGAGACTCGATGCGCGTGTCGAGTTCTCAGAAGGAGGCACACAAAGAACGGTCCACCGAATCGGTGTCCTCTGGGCGTTCTCGGTCAAGATCGCCACATGACACCAGGCAACCATCCACTGCTGCCAAGAGTGCCTCACTCACCAAAGTTATGGAGGTACGATTGTCGGAAGATGAAGCCGACCTCCATCCCCAGGCCGCACTCCAGGAGTCGGCGTCAGCAGACCGCTCGACGCCTGCTCCCGGATCCCGACGTCCTCACTCTAAGGAAAGGGACTCTACCCCCGAATCTCGGAGCCAGACGTTGAAAAGCTCAGAGAAGGTGAAAACGCCAGGGAAGCACTCTTCCACTCATGGGGAGGGGGGAAAACAGAAGAAGAAAACATCTCAGCTTTCTTCTACACCTCTGCTACATATAGACAGTGCTAAGTCTTCTAATAAACAGCTAGCCAAGACCCCTGGACAAGCCCATAGGTCCAGTCAGGTAACAGCAGGGAAACCCTCCCAAGAAAGGGTAATCCCCAGCTCCAAAGAATGGTCTAGTGAGGATACCTAGCGATACGAATACACTTTTGCACTTCAAAAGTGACCACCCTAGACATATTAGAGAAAATCTGCCCTTCGGACAATACCTCAGAATTAGAAGAAATTGCACTGCGCTAAAAGATTTTTATGAACATGCCAATGACCTCGACCACAGATTGATCGAGAGAGGTTATCCTCACAATGTGATCTCTAGATCACGGAAAAGAGCCAGATTTTTTAATAGAGACGCACTCCTGACGGACAAAATAGCTACCAACAATGAGAAACCAAGAACAACCTGTGTGATAACACATGGTGCTCACACATCATTAATTCGTAAATCTGTAACCAAACATTGGGCTTTGACTAGATTGTGCTTACCCAATGAACCTACACCACGATTTGCATATAAGCGGGGCAAAAACCTTAGAGATCAATTGGTACATTCCAAATTCTCTAGCCCTGCCCAAGATTGGATTTGTGGAATTTGAGATCACCTGTGGGACATTTCCCTTGTGGGAATTGTACCTCATGCAAATTTACTAAAAATATAAAAGACTTCAAGATCAATGACAGACAGTGGATCTTGAAAAGCCTGACAAACTGTAAAACTAAAAATGCGAATTATATCATTGAACGCCCGTGTGGCTTAAGATATGTCGGGCAAACTGAGAGACCTATCCATATTCGGATCTGTGAGCACCGCTCAAGAATAAGATGCAAACATGCAAGTGCTCCATTGGTGAAACATTACATGGAAGCCAAACACACAGTTGATGACATTTTATGGTGGGTAGTTGACACCATTACATCCTCCACAAATCTCACAATGAGTCTACTACAAAAAGAGGCACAATGGATCAATAGAGTAGATTCTTTCCAACATGGCCTCAACGAAGAATACCTCCCTTTTCATGCCCCTTATTTTGTTGGCATTTTTCTTCATTCTGATGGCCCGTGCTAAATTGAGCCTTTTTTCTCTTTAGCCTCTGCAGCACATCCCATTGAGCCTCACTTTTTTGGCCCATTTAGTCCGTAGGTCCTGCTTCTGCTTTTTCTTCTCTCTCTGCCCCTTCTGCCTTGCCTGCCGCGGTCTTCTGCATGTACTTTCTTGACATCAGATTAATCCGTCATTGTTTGACACTGCGGTAACTACAGCAACTTTTCTTGCTGACACCGCTAGACACGTCTGCAAAGCAAGACCCAGGAATGTACCACATGCTCCCAGGGTCCGCTCCATTTTCTTGCAGCACGTCTCGGTTAACGGGAACACATCCCCCGTTACGTATCTTATTCTGACATTTTCCTAACCAGGTGCAGTTTATTCGGCAAAATGTTTATTGCTGCTCTGACTGAATTACAGCATTTAATTTCACGTAACTTTACTAGAGCTTTCACACCCCTTGGTCCCGTGATTGGTAGAGTCCTACCGCACGGCATCATGGGGAGTGTAATATCAAGGGTTTCCTTGACTACCAGACGCCTTCGAACACAGTGTACTGTCGGCCGGGTTTACTTTCTCTCCAGTGCTTCATGAGCCTCATCGCACTCGCATTCAGTCGAACTTCAGTAAGTGTGTTTTTTACGCTTGACCACGTCTTTTGAAGTGCGAATCTTATCTGCTTTTTTTGAAGGATTCGTCTCCTTAATGCCTGTCTTGTCTCTACAGACACCTTGCCGCCACCAGCGGCAAACGAGAATGTGAGCCAAGGCGGTTTTTCCTCGTCACTCTGCATGAACTTTGTCATCATTTGGGACATCTTGCCCAGCAACCTCCACATTTAAGGAGCGCCCCAGTCGACAGCAGATTGGTGTACTCATTTTTAAGACACCTATACTTCGGTATGCATTTCCTTTTTTTCACTATGCCACCGCCAATTCCTTGGCTAGGTGCGTTATGGCTTTATCTGCCTCCTTTTACAAATTTCTTGTCCCGAGTTTTTAGCTCGGTCACTATTAACCCTTCCCGCATGACATCTTGTCTTGCCTCCTTTTCACCTACCTCTTTCACCAATTAACTTGTGAATTTATTTCTTTATATTTTCTCTATAAAATAGTTCATCCGTTTTTGGATTTTCAAGTGTTTCAGGTTTATTATTCAGAGACTCATCTCTCGCGGCTCCAGGGGGTTGAAGATTTCTGCCACCTACAAATCGTAAAGGCTGATAAGTCTGCACATCCCTGTTCCATATACAGGGTGAGTACAGTGCAGTCCTTTCACCTTTGTTTTAGCCAGCAGTACTGTTATTCTCCAACAATGTTTTAACCTTAATAGGAAATACTGTTGACAAACTGGGCTGATTGCATTTATTGCATTTACTGACCTTATATACCTGCCTTACCCCTCCCAATTTATTGTCTACTTGGACTCTATTTAGATCCAATTTGCCCTGAGGAAGGCTCTTCAATCAATGCCAAGAAAGATGGCAATAGCCGAAACGTGCCTTTAGTACAGCGCATATCAAAATCGCAAGAACTAATGTTTCTGTATGCATTACTACTTATGCATAGTTTCAATACTGGCACATAGGCAGCTCCACAAAACATGATCATACCTTGATCATGAATACACACAAAGGATAGGACCCTTTGATAAAAGACAGTCTAAATAACACTGTGTAAATACAAAATACTAAGTCTAATTTTGCAATTTGTATACTAAATGTGATTTTTGTCCATGCTTTGAACAAATCTCTCTCTTAGTATGTTTTAACCATCTACTTTGACAATTCTGTTTAATTCACTGTTTATGTACCTGAACAATCTATGTACAAAAACATCCTTATTGCATTGTTTAGAATTATTTTCTTTCATTTTTGTTTTACATTGGACATTTTAACCAATTTCGTTCTTGTTTCATTAAAATGTATGGTCAGTTTCGCTCCAGTTGTTCTTCTTGGTACTTTCCTATTTTTCTGACTCTTTAGGAGCAGAACATACATTGGTTTGGTAAATTTAGCATAAATTAGACCTTAACTTCTTTGTCAATTTACAGTGTGAGTTATATTCTTCTTTGTTTACTTTGTCCTTTGCCCCGAACCCACACTGAACACGCTGGGGGCGCCCCTATTTTTTCTGTAAAACCCAGTGAGGATATAGACAGAGTTATGTCTAGAATGTCATCCCTAGCAGACTTCTATGCCAAGAACCCAGATCACTTCCTCTCCTATACCCCTGATGGGGTTACTCCCTCAGGGTCTAGGGACCCGCAACCCCTGGAAAGAAACCTTGAGTTGAGGCACCAATGCAAACTCGGTCTTCTGACCCTTTCTACGTACCACCATACACTCAGTATAGTGAGGATCCACTACAATATGAGGATCCAGAATTGGTAGCATTGGACGACCAAACTGGGGGGATGACGAGGACCAAGAGGAGGAGGAAGATGACCCAGAAGTCTACAGAATAGTCTCCCCGGTAGGCAAAGAACCTCAGGTTACCGACTCCCCAGTCAACAACCAACCTCTCCTAAATGAGGTTTTGTCTAGAGTGGCAGAACACTTCCACATAGAGGGGAGGGACTTTGCCAAGGAACTAGTAGGAGAAAAGAAACCCACTGCCCAGGCCATCCCTATTCTCAAGTCTATACAAAGGAGAATTGATCCTTCCCTTCTCAATCCTAACCTCACCAGGGCGGTAAACCCCAGAATCGAAAAATTGTTCAGGGCAGCCCAATCAGACCTGCTTTACATAAAGGGGCAACTGAAACCTGACTCACTGGTAGTGACTAATACCCGGAAGAGGGCGTGAGCACCCCTATCTTCGTCGGAGGCTCCCCCTGACAAGGAGAGCAAAAAGATCTACGGGTTGGGAAGGAAGGTAGCCTCCACTTCCGCCTACCAGGCCAGGATTGCCAACTCCACGACCCTGTTGGCTAGTTACAACTGCCACCAGTGGGAGCAAGTTGCTGCACTTATCGACTCAGCACCGGAACCTTAAAAGGGCCAGTTGGCACAGGTTGCGTCAGAGGGGAGAGCCGTGTCCGGTTGCATCCTTAAGGCAACCTTTGATGCCGTGGATAACGCCGGCAGGCTAATAGCAGAGAGCACTGTCATTAAGAGGCATGCTTGGTTAAGACAGTCAGGGTTTAAACCCGAGACACAAGCATCCTTAATCGACATGCCGGTGGAGCCTAATCTACTGTTTGGCAAGGCGGTAGAGGATGCATTAAAAAATGCCAAAGATGAGTATGAGACTCTGAAATCCCTGGGACAGTTGACCAACAAACCACCTAATCAAAGAGGGAATGGCAATTTTCGTCGCCCACGCGGCCAAAATTTACAAAGAGGCTCCAACTATTCTCAGGGGCACGGTACATCATGGGGTAACAACCAGCAGTCTACCCAGAGTTACAACAGGGGAAACAAGAGGGGCCGTGTAAAGGGAAGAGGCAGCCCCAGCAGAGGTGGCACGCCTCCTGCGAAACAGTGACGCCGAGATCAGGGTCCCTTCCCACGCATTTCCAGTAGGGGCAGCCATTACCAACTTCACCAAGCTGGGGAAGGGATCACATCAGACAGATGGGTGCTGTCCACAGTGTCCGCAGGATACTGCATAGAACTGATTGAGCGTCCCCGAAACCACCCCTCACAACAAAAAGTACATTCCTTGGACCACCAGAAGATCCTCCTCGAGCAGATCGTCAATCTCCTAGAAAAGGACGCGATCGAACTCGTCCCAGGCAAACAGGTAAACAAGGGTAGTTATTCAACTTACTTCCTTGTGCCAAAAAAAGATCTGACAATGCGCCCAGTTTTAGACTTACGCCCTGCAAACAAGTATGTCAAGCCCCAAAAGTTTCACATGACTACTCTCCAAGAGGTAATCCCCCTCCTAAAAAAGGGGATTACATGCAACATTGGACATGTAAGATGCCTATTTTCATATTTCCATGTTCCCAGCACACAGAAGATTCTTGCGCTTCAAGGTGGATGGTCAACACTACCAGTTCAAGGTGCTGCCCTTCGGTATAGCCTCGGCTCCAAGGGTATTCACCAAGGTTCTGGCGGTGGTGGCAGCACACCTACGCAGGGAGGCAATCCCAGTGTACCCTTACCTGGACGACTGGCTCATCACAGGGGAGACCCCAGTAATTTGCAGTTCAAACATTCAGAGAACGATCAACCTCCTCTTCGAATTGGGTTTCTCCATAAACGAGAAGAAATCAAGCCTGGTGCCAAGCACATCCAAACAGTTCCTATGAGCTGTACTAAACACTCAAGAGGGGTTGGCCTTTCCATCGGAGGAAAGAATTTGGAATCTACTACTGCAAATTCCTCTATATCTGCCCAGATTACGGTGCGCACAGCGATGTGTTTGCTAGGCATGATGGCGTCATATATTTACCTGGTCCCCCACGCATGCTTGCGCAAGCGTCCCATGCAAGAATGGTTGGCAAAACAGTATTCTCAGGCAAGTGGTCAGTGGGACGATCTAGTGGTCGTTTCGCCAACACTGGTGGACAAGAGAAAACCTGTCAAAGGGGAAAACCTTTTACGATCCAGAAGTACAGGCTGTAGTCACTACAGATGCATCCCCGTCAGGGTGGGGAGCACACCTTCTTCACCACACAGCTCAGTGTCTCTGGTCTCACACAGTGGCCAAGAATCATATCAATCTGCTAGAGCTTCTAGCAGTATTCAGAGCGCTTCGAGCGTTCGAGCCCCACCTGTTGAACCTGTCAGTGCAGATCTTAACAGACAGCACAACAGCGATATTCTACCTAAACAAACAGGGAGGGACTTGTTCGCCAAATCTGTCCAAGCTTGCCCAGAAACATTGGATATGGGCACTCAGACAGAACATTTACCTGTCATCTCAACATGTTCCAGGGGATCTCAATTCACTAGCAGACACCTTGAGCAGAGATCCTCTCCCAAGAGAACACGAGTGGTCTCTACACAGAGAGGTCGTAGAAGACATCGTCCCACAGTGGGGTTTCCCACTATAGACCTCTTCGCCACAAGCGAAAACAGACAATGCCCAGACTTCGCATCCAGGTTTCCCCAGCTAGGCTCCAAGGGGAACGCCCTGTGGACGAACTGGTCAAGGATGTTTGCTTACGCTTTTCCACCAACTCCTCTAAGGTGGTCAACAGGATGCACAGAGAATTGATGACGCTTATCCTAGTTGCTCCCATGTGGGCGAGACAACCATGCTTCCCACACCTGCGCAGGCTAGCAGCGTGCGAACCCATCAGACTCCCGTGCTGGTACAACCTACTATCCCAGCACCAAGGTCAAACAGTGCATCCTAAACACAGCTCCATGAACCTGGCAGCATGGCTCCAGAAGTCATAGAGTTTGGACACCTCAACTTACCACAGAGGTGCATGGACATCCTAAAGGAATCTAGGAAGCCCAACACTAGGCACTGTTATTTTGACAAATGGAAAAGATTTGTTATCTGGTGCCAGAATAAGCAAATCAACCCAGTTGATTGTACTCCTTCCACTACAGCATACACGACCTCCCATGACAAGGTATCGTGGTGGAAAGTACCAGTGGTTAAAGCCTTCATGGAAGGGGTAAAGAGACTCCACCCTCCAATTTCTAACCCACCACCAGGGTGGGACCTTAATGTGGTGCTGGCTAAACTCATGGGCCTCCCATTCGAGCCCATGCATAAAAGCAGTCTCAAAAACCTGACATATAAAACTGCCTTCTTAGTAGCCATTACATCGATAAGAAGAGTCAGTGAAATTCAGGCTCTGTCAGTGCAGGATCCTTTCTTTACTGTTCATAAAGATAAACTGGTTTTACGAACACACCCTAGGTTCTCACCTAAGTTTATTTCTAAATTCCACGTTAACCAGTCCATTGAGCTTCCGGCTTTCTGCCAAGAACCCCAAAGCTCTGCTGAGGTGAAATTACACACCCTTGATGTGCATGGGGCGGTCCTATATTATGTAGACAAGCCCATGCCGCTAAGGAAAACAGACCAACTGTTTGTCTCCGTAACTACAGGCACAGAGGGAGATCGCGTCTCTAAAGGTGCCATCTCTAAGTGGATTATAAATTGTATCCAGCTGTGTTACTCCCTTTCTGAAAAAAGTCTGCCTTTCACGCCAAGAGCCCACTCTACAAGAGGCATTGGGACCACTGTGGCTTTCATTGCAAATGTACCCCTTGACACCATTTGCAAAACAGCTACTTGGAGCTCTATTCGCACTTTTACTCAGCACTACTGCATCACACTCATTCCAAGACAGATACTCAAGTGGGACAAGTGGTTCTAAGACATTTATTTGCTCATGTCTATTCTCACATCCCACCTCCTTCTTCTAACACTGCTCGCTAATCTATGCACATCATGTGATCTAAGCAGATTCCTCAAGCCTCAGAAGGGATACATTACTCACTGTAATCGTATTTTTGATGCTTGTATCTGCTTAGATTCACATGCGACCCACCCTTCCTCCCCTATCAGAGAAGGTGCATGGATGCTTGTAGTCTTATCTTTCTATCTATCTGCTTGGATAATCTGTACTCACGCTACTCCTCATGCTACCTCATGTCAGAATAAATACAATCTGAGGGTACTAGACGTGTGAGGGATCATGGGCACAGTGGACGTCACACTAGGGATAGTATTACTGGCACGCCCTGTGTCGATGCCCATTTTCGTGCGAAAAACAAACTGTAATACTCCGCAGCTTCCACTAGATGTCGGCCTATGCACAGCATGCAAATCTAAGCAGATACAAGCATCAGAAATACGATTACTGTGAGTAATGAATCCCATATATATATATATATATATATATATATATATATATATATATATATATATATATATATATATATATATATATATATATATATATAACGTGTACATGAATTTTAGAATACTATTTTCCTAAAACATCATTTTTTTTGCTGATATTATACACATTTGCAAAAACCTTTAGTAGATAGATAGAATGATGTTAGAAGAATGAAGAGTGAAGGTCCTCTACACCACTTAAAATCCACAAGTTACAAGCAGCTTTAGTTTGAAATAAAAAAGACAAAATGGTCGATTAAAAGTTAAATATATTTTATATGAATATGTTCAAAAGAGTTTATTCTCGTCTAGCGTTGTGGAGACTAACAGCAATTGTATTGCTGTTCAAAATTCATGAATTGGTTCTAATACTGATTGTGCCAAGATGGGCATGACAAGTGTGGTACCCCCACCTGCTACACATGCTGGTTGGAAGCTCCCAATCATGCTTCAGCCAGCACACAGCTGCAGCTAACAAGCACAAAACCACAAACTATGAACTTAGTAGTATGTCATAGCGTTTATACATTTGCTGCTGCCACCAAGATGCATGGACATTCTCAGGGAGCCATGGAAATCAAATATACACACTTATATATTTTAATAAGTGGAAGTAGTTTGCAATTAACTCAATGGGGGTCACAGCCACCAACATGATTACCTAATTAATACACCTATTGGATTCATGGCTGGTGTTTAAATCACTGAAGGTACACTTAGCGACCTTAAACGCATACACTACATCAGAAGAAGGTCACATGGTGTAATATCCTGGTGGTTAAAATCTTCATGGTAGGAGACAAACTCATTAATGCCCTGGTTGCGAACAGAGCTTCTAGCTGGTGTGTAAACAAGGTCTTGCACAGACTTTGAGATCATTCATAAATGTTGAATGACATGCATAACATACAAAGTAATATTTCTAGTATTGTTACATCAATAAGAAGGATAAACGAACTACAAGCATTGTCAGTGTATGAGCCTTTGTAACTACACTTAAACACAAGTTGGTCTTCAAACCTCACCCATGCTTCGCGCCAAAATACATGTTCAAGTTTCATGTTAAATTATCTATTGAGCTATCCACATTTTTTCATTATCAACAGCCCCAGGAGGGGCAAAACAATATTTACATAAACTGGATATATGAAAAGCAGTTATGTTCTACAAAGAAAGCACACAAACATTAAGAAAAACAAGTCAGTAGTTGGGTAACTAAATCCAGCATTATACAATGGATTGTGTGTTGCATTCTTTTGCACAAAATACTTTAACTGCAACCCCCGGAGCTCACTCTACTCGAGGAACAAGGGCCACTCTGGCATACATTACCAAAGTACGTCACAACATCATTTGCATGGCCACAACATGGCCATGAGTATACACACACATATAAAAAGCACAAGCATACAACTACAAGAGCATACTCACAAATTGTTCAAGTGAAGAAATTGTTTTTCTCTGTACCACCTGCACAATCATCACCAATTACAAACACTGCTTGCTAATCTATACATAGCATGCAAATCTAAACAGATTCACATACCACAGAACACAAACTTTACTTACTCAGTAATAGTCCTTCTGGAGCTTGCATCTGTTTAGAATCGCATGTGTCTACACAACCTCGCCAATTTCCAGTACACAGAAATCAATATATATATATAACTTGACACCCTAGCGAAGGGGACATTGTAGGCAAACAAGCAACAGTGAGCCTCTATGGTCACACTAGCTTTCACTGTTCAAAGACAACAAACCATCTCAAGGCATTGTTACCGAGGGGCACTATGAGTACATACACACATGTAGGTCTAGTATGGCAGAAATGTCCTGTCAATGCAGACATGTGTACTTTGGATGTAAACACATATTAAACACGTTTTAATACTCCAGACCTACCACCAGATGACGGAATGTGCATAGCATTAGATTCTCAATAGATTCAAGCTCCATAAAGTCTAATAGTGGGTAGTAACAAAGTCCCCTGCTTGACACTAGGAGCCACCAGGGAAGTGTCTCTGGGGGCCGGGGAACTCCCCTTGTTGGTGGATGATGGGCTTGGGGATAGAATGGAGAGGATTCCCATGCCACTCTCTGGAGCTTCATCATGCAGCATGGGTCGGTCACATTGCTACCAAAGTCCCACCTATATCTGTAATTGGCTCCATCCGTGTCAAGGACGTACGCTCAGGGGGCTTGTGGGTCTACAAACCCAATTTCCGCAAGTCGTGGGAAGTTTGTGGGACTATTTTCAAACATGACTGTGAAGTCTGCAAACAGGCTGATTTGGCAAACAAAGACAGGCATTACAGGGAACCCAAACATAGGATTCATACTGATTCCAAACTGCCCTGAATGTGGGCCCACACAGGCATGTGCCCCTGCCATATTGCTCTCCCTGACCGTGCTTCTGCATACATATTCTCCATGATAGCCACCCATAGTCACAATACCCCTCTATAGTCCTTATAGATTTAGACTAGACCCTCAGTCTTATTTTCACCCTCATGAAACTAAGGATCACAACCAATCATTGGCCTCAGTCCCTGGGAAACCGCAGGTACAATCGCCCAAGCCAAGTCCCACCCTGGGGTATGGGGTATCACCTGATATAAGCCAAGCAGTTGCGTCTTAGAGTGTGAGTTACAAGGATGGTGGCGGAGTTGAGGTTGCTGGAGGTGAGAGTGGTAGAGAGTTTGGAAGAGAAAAATATTGCATCAGGGGGAGGCGGTGAGAGGTGGGAGCAGGAGAAAGTGATATAAGGAGGTGGTGGTGAGAGTTTAGAGGAGGGAGAGAAGGTAACATCAGGAAGAGGTGGTGAGGCATTGGAGGAGGAGGGGGATATATTTGGAGCAAGCGGCGAGAAGTTAGATGAGGAGGTAACATCAGGTGGAGGGGTGGGAGATTTGGAGGAGGAGTTAAAGTCTGGATGAGGTGGGGAAATATGGAGAAGGTGTCAACATCTGGGGGGCTAGTGGAGTGCTGAAGGTGGGTGTAACAGGTGGAGAAGGCAATTATGAGGACAAGAGCAGGACGGTCCAAGGGGGTCGGCTGGACCACGGCAGGTGAAAAAGGTAGGAAGGGTCATGAGACCTAGCCAGGAAGATCTGAGCAGTGAGCTGTCTAGAAGCCAGTAGTGCCTAACCTACTACCTGATAGGGTTAGGAGGGGCCTGGGAACTTGAGAGTGGTGGTGGAAGCTCTTGGCTCGAATTTACAGGCCTTGAGAAGCTCAAGGACTAACTGAGGTTTTTGAGTCCAGTCATTTGTATTTGTACATCCTGCTCGGCCTACTATTAGATATTTATTTTTATACATATACCTATATATAGCTAAGGATATCTGTGCCAATTGGTGCAAGCAAACACCTTCCCCACATGATGGCACAATGTTTGAAAGTAGAACAGTATGCGACACAGAATTTGCTAGATTGGCATATGTTTTTCTGACAATAGGGTGTCTATTGTCCTTTTGTATTATATGTGGAGATTTTATCTTTCATTCATTTTGCCATATTTCATCTATTTAAGATTTGATTTTGTGGACCGTGAAATACATAATAATAACAAAAAAATAAACAAAATCATCAGAACTCAAGGGAAATGTATGTGACATCATTTCAGTGACAGCCTGTGTCTTAGTGGTCAATTGCTGTGGTGTGTGTGCTCTTTTGCAGGTTCTCGGTAAAGACTCTGTTGGAGAAGTACACGGCAGAGCCTATTGATGAGTCATCTGAAGAGTTCATCAACTTTGCAGCCATTTTAGAACAGATCCTCAGCCACCGCTTCAAAGGTGAGGAACAGGAAATGCTGAAATCCCAGCTTCCTGGGATACTAGTGAGTGTGGGTTACTGTGTTCACCATCAGCGTCTCTTGCTATAATGCTGTCCATTCAAACTCCAACTCTTGTATATTTATTCTTTCCCCCTGTTATTGCCTCCATTTGTCTCCACGATTTCTGCTTTTGTTCCTCAACATTCACCTATCATTCTTTCTCACTGGCAATTTTAAGTACCCTCCTGTGGCCATGCCACTGTGATTTCATCTCGCAGTTGCATTGTTTTCACCAATGCCTGTTCCTTTCAGGCCCTGCAAGCTGGTTCAGCTCTGATGGACAGAGGGGATTCTGGGACTATATCCGGATGGCTTGCAGCAAAGTGCCGAACAACTGCATCAGCAGCATTGAAAACATGGAGAACATAAGCACTTCCAGGGCAAAGGTCAGAGGGAGCTTATCTGAATTTGACACAATAACCGACACCAGGGTAAAGCGTATAGTGGAATCCAATTCTAGTTCCCATATTTTATATCCAAAAACCCATTATGAAGAGAGTCTCACAGTGATAACCATTCCATTTAAGACACACGCTGTGATGCTCTGATAATGGCATTGCAAACCAATGGGTCACGATAACCATGTATTCTTCTAAATAAAATAGTCGACTGATCAGTGAATTCAACTGGCAGTCACTCATGTCAAGTGCCCTCTTTCCTCACAATGGGCATTCTCCACTTCAGAGAAATCTCTGCTCTCAAAGACCATTGTCGCTAAAAATAGCAATGAGCACTCTACTCAACCTGTATCCTCTGCTTAACCAGTATCCTTCTTTCAACCAGCATCCTCTGCTCAGCATGTATCAGCCACTCAAACAGTATCCTCCACTGAAATAGTATCCACCACTAAAACTGCCTCCTCTGCTTGCACAAATCCTTGTCACTGAAAACATCACTAGGCGTCTTCCGCTCAAACAGTCTCCTACACCGAGACAGTCCCTTCCACTCAGAAATAGCGCCTGCTACTTAAACCGATCAATTCTGATTTGCAAAATGCTTTCCACCCTGTGCCGGGACAATGTGTAACATCCTATGCTCAGTCCAAGGTCTCCATTCTACACTCAGACAGTTTCCTCCACCTAGAACCAGTGTTTTTCATCCTACACTCAGGGGTTGCTCTTCGTGTCATAGAGGGGCTCCCAAGCTCTTGTTATTTTCCTTCGTCCACCACTCAAGGAGAGTGGTATCTCGGCAAGGCAGGCTCAGCCTTTCATCTTTCCAAGGTCAATAAATCTTGTATCGATAAATTGCGTATTAAAGACACTATTGTGACACTTAGAAGGAAGAGGGAACCAGCATGAAACAGTATATACAAATTCATTTCTATCCCCCCCAAGCAGAGTGCAACTATTTCATATTCACTCATTTGTCTTAGTGACTGTCACTTGGTGCAATCCCCCATTTTACACAGGTATCAAAGTTGCTCCTTTTTCTGCCCCCCAAATTCCTACCAGCTCAAGGGACCCTGGAACCACCAGGCACAAGTATCTGCCTTTTTTTCATGCTGCCCTAACTCTGCCTCTCCTGAATGATTCCTGGTTATGAGGTGAGCCTGGAACCACCAGGAGAAAGTTCCCAACTTTCCTTCAAGCAATCCATGCTCCTCTGCTCCTGGGCTGGTTCCTGGGACCACCAGGAGTCTTTTATTTCTGCTGCCAAAACGTCCCTCTGCTGAATGGTCCTTGACAGGTAAAATGACCCCAGAAACACCCCCTCTTCTACAGGGCTCTCGGGTCTTCCTGCGGTATGGCGCCCATCAGAGAAGGGCATACTCACATGAGAACAGCCACTGGTTTGCTCTGTTGCGACCCAAAAGTACTCAGAAACAGTGGCCCCATCTACCCAGCTGCCAGACTCAGGCCAGGCTACTCAGTGGCACCTCCCACAATGCACACCCAGCAGGACCAACAGACACTACTGCACCAACAACATCATCAACACAATCTCCAAACTCTGTCTTCCCTCCCTCAGATTACCCGACACCACAGACCTTTTGCCCTCTAGTGCAGAGGCTAAAAATACATCTAGCCAATTACTTGGCTATCTTATCAGTCTCAGATATTATGTAACACATATCCAAGATATCAACAACCTCATTGCTGATGGAAACTTCGATCTACTCTTCATCACTGAGACATATTCCACTGACACCTCAAAACCCTCATTTGATAACATTGTCGCCACAACTACTCACTCCACCATGCCAAAAGACTGTGACGAAGAAGTGGCAATCATACTGAAGAATACCCTCACCACCTTTCTTAACCCTTCATCTCTACCAAGCAACAATGATGTACTGCTTAGCATTCAATTAGAGATGTCCCCACAAATATGCTTCAAATGTACCATCGGCTACCACCCCTCTAGCCCACGGAAGGAGCTCTTCAAACCCTTAAAGCCCGCTGGAACAGCTCTTTCTTTCCTCCCAACACCTCCTTATTGCAGGGGACATTTGGCTAGAGGATGATACCATTGCCTCATGCAAGGGGCTCATGGACATCTGTGAAAGCCTCAACCAAGACATACTTAAAAACAAAAACCTAATATGACAAGGGACATTTCCAGGACATAGTGCCCCCAGCACAGGCCGGTGGTTGACACTCTCCATTTTAGAGACCCATGAAGGACATCTTTTTGGGACAATGGAAATTGTCGACTGTGCCCTATTCCAGAAAGAAACCAACCACTCACGCAGAAACCAATGGTACACAGATAACCCGAAGCACGTAAAAAAACACACACCACAAAAGAAAACAGTGTCGCAGAAATGGAAGGACCCCTTGGTATTTCTGGAACTCAAACACAACCTAACTATGTAATACAGAGCTCTCAGCTAACACAACATCTTTTTCACAAAAAAATCCCAAAAGCTATCAACAACCTAGAGTACTGTTTGAAATGGTTGAGAAATTCCTTTTTTACCAATGCACAAACTCAACCAGGCGCAAGAGCTTAGTGATAAAATAGCCACTGTCTTCAAAGGAAACATGCAAAGAATAGGGGCTTCAATCATTGGGGCAAACCTGATAAAGAACACTCTTCCGCTCCACCCCCATTGGTCACTTCTCATGCCAATCAAACCAACAGCTTCATCATCACTCAGCATCACCATCTCAGAAGACAATGAACACACCCTCATCACAAATCCCAGACTTGGTATGGTCTCAAATGATCTCTGCCATTGCTGCAGCCCACTTAGACATATGAAGCACCCCCCCCGCCATCACCATTAACCAGCTCTCTCCAATCAGACGGTGTGCCCCCACCTAAAGCCTCTCCTGGTCTCAGCTCCTAAAAAAGCATCAATGAACTTAAGGGATCAGAACAACTACCACCCAATAATTGCTCATTTTCCCTGGCATACCAAAATCCTGGAAATAAGTACTTATGGTACAACTCAGGAACAAGGAACAGAAATAGCCCTGGTCTCATTATGTGGTGACGTACTAAACCTAGCAGACAGGAGACCTATCAGCATGCTCACTCTCTCAATTTTAAACACTGTAGACCACAACACCCTTATCTACTGATTACAACACATAGCCAACATCTCTACCACTGCCTTCAAATGCTGTAGGTCCTTCCTGACTGACTGTAAACAGAACATTAGACATCACACACAGCCCTGTTGAATGTGGAGTCCCCCGGGGATCGTCCTTCATTCCACTTCTTCTTCTTTACATCTGCACACAATCCATGATGGATCTACTATGTGGCCACAAACAACCATTCCACTCATATGTAGAAAACACACACATATACCTGAATGTCCCACGCCACCAAGACCAGTTCAAAAAGGCAACAAAAGAGCTTGAAGCCATTGAGCATTGAATGGGGCAAGCCAGCTTCAAATTCAATGAATCCCCAAAGAGACTCTAGTCCCCCCGCCACATCTTTGCAAAATATTGACCACCCTGTGTATTCTCCCATCTTCTTTGAAGAAATGTTGCCTATCAAACCCAAGGTACAAAACCTGTGTTTCATATGGGATGAACACCATAGCATGAACTCAAAGGTCAGTACAGTAGTTAAAGCAGCCGTTTTGCAAGTTAAATTGCTAAACAAAATTCTTACTTTCATCTCACAGCAAAACCACTCAATGGTAGCAGACACCCTAGTACACCACAGGCTGGAGCACCACATTGCCTTATATGAGAGTCTCACTGCCTACTGCCACCAGGACAAGCATGGTCCACAACAGTTAGACACTGAGATAAAGGGCTGGATTCTCAAATCGAGAATCGTAGAACTTTTGGGCATTTAGAATTTTTAAATGTGCCTTTTGAAACAGGTGTAGGCGGAGGCGCACATCGTGGCTGTTTTTTAAGTATCCCAAGCACTTCTTCCATGTCGGAAGGTCACTTAGGTCCTGGTCAGATGCTTCTCCTCTTTATAGCTGCAAGAGGTCCCTTCCCTTCCAGGGATCTCCAGGTCCATGTGCACCTGCACACTAGGTCATGCAAGGGGTTGTGGTTGGGGCCTGTTAAGGACTGACAAACAGCAGAGCTGCCACCAGGAAATCAATAAATTGGCTTTCTGCGCTGTCTTTTGGTACCTGCCTTCCTGTCCCAGGGTCATGGCTCTATCCCCTGTAACTATACCCATGTCTTCCTCCTTGATGATTCAAAGTGGTTTCATTGCTAAGAGGATGTGCTTTCTCCTGCTCTCCGTTCTTCCTCTCTGATTTTCTCTTTACCACTCGCCTCACAACTCCTGCAGCCTTCTCCTCAAACCTGCTACCAACCTCTTTTTCACAACTTCCAGCCTCCTCCTTGATGTTCCTTTCTCCACCATCCTCAAAACTCCTGCCACCCGCCTCCCTTCTCCCAGCTCCTGTAATTCTTCTGACAACTTCCAATCTCCTCCTTGGTTTATCCTCCGGCCTTCCTCCATATACTCCCTCCTCTTTCTTCTCCCCTTCTCCCACCAGCCACATTCTGCCACATGCTGGCACCCCTAGCCTCCTCTCCTCTTTCTTGCAGTCTCTGTGGCTTTTATTGATCCCTAGTCCCTGCCTCTGTGTCATGCTTACTGCGAGCGAGCACCTGATCAGAAGCTCTGGGTTGGGATTGGCTTGTTAGATGTCTTTGAGAACAACTGTTGGTGGCTGTCCTTGTCAGGACACTAACCAAGTTCCCAAAAGACGTATCTGCCATTTTGTGTTGGACATTTACAGTTTGCTTGGTGCTGGGCAGAAAGCCCCTGCACAGCTTTCCACCACCAAGCCACTATGGCATCTGCACCGCAGTGTGCGCCGCCAAACCAGACACCAGCAATTTGTCCGTAACTTACACTGTTCTCTTGTCTCGCAGGGAGATCAATAGCGGTAACATTAGGATGGTGGCAAATGCAGCCGTCAGAGCAACACAATTAATGATAATTTAGGGCATCCTTTAAAGGAGCAGGTATTCAATGTACATGCTTCCAGTGGCAGTCCTCCGCCACAGAGCTTGGGCCTGGTGGGGTGGTCCAGGTAATCCTCCATATGCTATCTCCGGGCCCAGTATCACACAGCCGACAGTGACACCCGGCACCTAACCCACCTCAACCAACACCCACAGAGGCAGGCAGGGGACCTTCTCACACTTACAAATGCAAAGACTTCAAAAAGTACAAAATGCTGAAATAAGACTACTCTTCAGACTTAGAACATGTGAATTGGGCACCAGCCGCCTCAGGGTCCTCCACTGGCTCCCTGTGCAGGCCAGGATGTGCTCCGAGGTTCTGTGCTTCACACACAAATGCCCGGACAAAGCAGCCAACTCTTACCTCCAAGAGAAAAAAAACCCACAGCCCAAAAATAACCCTATGGTCAGGGAAGGCCAAGTGACTGACTCTCCCCAAAAGTAGATGTAAATGCCAAGGATGCAGGTGCTTTGCGGCCATGGCTTCCGTCTGTGAAAAAGCCCCCCTCACCTGAGACATGCTAACAGCCTCATGACATGCAGTGCCAGGTTTAAAATCTTATTGTAGCAGACCCCTGAATCTGCAAGCAGACAGACTTCAACCACAATGCTTAAGTTGAGTCTGGCAGAGTCCATGAGACGAATCAAACAAATATAAACATCCCAAGAGCAGGGGTCTCCTCCGCCTCGTTCTCTCTCTAGCCCTCTCTCCATCTTACTCTAACTCTCTGTCTCTCTTTCTATCCCTCTGTCTGTTTCGAGATACTTCTCTATCCCCCTCTCTCTCCCCCTGCCTCTGTCTGTTTTTCTCTATCCCGCTCCTTCTGCCCTGGTGCGTGCAGTAGGCAGACACTCGAGTATCATTAACGTGTTCATCTTTCAGGGCCGGGCCTGGATCCGTTTGGCGCTGATGGAAAAACGCTTGTCGGAGTACATAGCCACTGCCTTGAGAGACACGCGGACAACCAGGTGAGGTGTGCATACTTATGTCTTTCCTCAGAGAATTGCGCATTCACACCCACACCCGTCAAGGTAGTGAAACTCCTACCTTAGTAGGAGTACACTGGGCAGTGAGTAGCTATAGACGAAGCCTTATGAAAATCAGAGTCGCTACCATCAAAAACCAGATTCATGTATAGATGTGGGTTTTAGACCCCAAAGACTATGACAATTGATGGAAATACACTCAGTACAGGCTTTTCATGAGATTGTATCTGGCCCCAGGCATATTAAGATCACACTGGGTTTTCACACTCCTCTGTGTTTTCAAAGGAACTTTGGGTAGCCACTGAATTTGGTTTAAAATGTGCTCCCCCCTGACTTAGGCGGTATGAGCTCCTCCAATACCCCTTTCTTAGTCACTGAATCCAAGCGTGCCGTCCATGGGGTGTGTATGGGTGAGGCTCAAGATACAGCGATGGCTCTTGTGTAGAGAACAGCTCAAGCCTTTCCACCCATTATATTGCACTTTTAAGTTGGTGCCTAATTTCAAGGTGGTGCCACCTTGAAATTAGGCACAAACTTGAAAGTAATGAGAAAAATTGTAAACCAATAACAAAAATTGTCACCCAATACGTCTAAGGAACTGAATAAACTGCAAAGTTGTTATTGACTAACAAGTTTAAATTGACTCATTGGAGAGCCAAACCTGCAAGTAGTGTAAATACAAAGCGCACATGCCTACATAGAACCCACAAGGTGCAACTCTTGATCATACCCTGCATCCTGCCCTCGCAAACACAACATATGTGACCCTTTTGAATTAGGACATTTTGGATCTTCTGCAGCTCAATAACTTGTGGTCCACGCAAGAGAAAACTCTTTACATAAACATACTAGAACTGAAAGCCATTTGGCCTGCTCCTTGGACTTTTCGACGGTCCCTGCAGGGCCACTGCATGTTGATCCTCATGGACAATATGGCAGATATGCACTACCTGAACCAACAGGGGGGTGAGAGGGTACGAGATCTTTCCCTCTCTGCAGACTGGCTATTGAACTGTAGAAATGGGCCCTGCAGCATTCCATTTTCCCACAGGCAAGCCATCACAGTCGGGTCGGGATCCCAGAACATGTGGGCGGAATGTGCTCTTAGAGATTTGGTTTCGGACGCGCGGCTCTCTGCGGCTTGATCTGTTTAGCATTCTTGTTATCCACTGTGTGCTTCTAATTCCCTGGAAGATGCGTTTCTGCTCCTCTGGGAGGTAACAATCTTCAACACTGTTTGTCCCATTGCCATTCTGGGCAAATATTTCCACAAGATCAGCAGAGATCGGAACTGCAGAATGTTACTCAAAGCCCCTTATTGGCCCAAGAGCTTCTAGGTATTGTATCTCTTCGATTGACAGCGTGTTCGCCTCAGATTCTTCCTCTCATGCTGGACCTTCTCAAGCAGAAGGAAAGAATGGTTCTCCATCCCTCATTTTGCTGTTTTATCTGGGATCTCCCTGTTCCCCAAGACTTTGTTTACAGGAGCCCTGGGGCTGTCACATGAAAAGATTGTCATCTTTCACGCAGCACACAAAGATTCCAGGAGGAGGCAGTACAGCAGGAAACGGACAAGGTTGTGTCACTGATCCAGACATTGCTAGATGATGTGCTAGATTTAGTTTCAAGCCTGGTTCTGTTGAGAATAAAATGCAATTCACGTTGTATCTACCTTTCTGCCATTGGTGCTTACTGCAATTCGGGATGGGGGGAGTCTGTGTTTCCACTGCTGATCCTGTCTGTCAAAAGACATTTCCTGGTACTCATTAGGGTGTTTCCACTGTAAAATACCCGAGGCCCAGTGGGACCTTAATATGGTCTTGGCTACACTTATGCACAGACCCTTGAAGCCAATGGCATTAGAAGACGTAAAGCTGGTCTAATGAAAAAAAGCATTGCTGACACCCGTCACATTGGTTAGAAACAATGGGGAGTCGCAGGCCATGGCCTTGCTTCAGTCCGTCTTTCAGGAAAAGGAGGTTTGGGGCACACATTCTGCCTTCCTCCCTAACGTAGTAACAACATTTCACATCAACCAAGACATTTCTCTACCTGTTTTTTTTCCAGACCCCGCGGACAACTCATATAGAACATTGCACAATCTGGATGTGGCAAGAAAACTAAAGTTTTATCTGGAACATAAGAAAGACTGCAGGTCTTTGGACAGGCTGTCGATCACCTAAGCAGGAGCCTTAGGTGGCACCGAGGCAGTCAAGGCCATTATTGCCCGATATGTGGTCCGGTGCATCTGTGAAGTATACACGATTCAACAGTGCACGCGCGCCAAGGACCTTCATATATAGTTGGGCACATCCAAAGCCGCTTCAGTAGCCTTCTACAAGCATGTCCTCCTGAAGAACATTAGTAAGGCTGCCATCTGGCCCAACCCACATGCATTCAGTAGACATTACTCACTGGACACCAACTCCTGTGCAGATGTGAGACTCGGCCAAGAGGTTCTGAGGAAGCCTTTTGGTTAAAGCCTCCTGGGGGTTAGTGATCAGCCTGCTCAAGTGGTCTGTTTTTTTTCTCCATGGCAGTCGTCCTTGGTCAAGATGCTTTGATAGACTCCCAAAGATAAAAAGGAAAGGGGAAGGGACGTAGAAGTTACTCACAGTAGTGACTGCTGCACTCCTAGTGCAATATCCCCTTTCCCACACAGAGCACTCATGCCTTCTCCACTAGCAAGCATCATGTAGTAGTTAACACCCGCTAGGAAAGGGATGTGTGATAGGGAGCCAATGGACACGTGAGGGAGTGGCCAAGGCACAGATGTTTCCCATGCATGTGCCCTCAGCAAGCTTTTTGTTATCTACTGGGAAGAGTGCTCCGGTCCTCTACTTGTAGGCTTGACATCCCTAAGATATCGAAGAAATAGGACAATGGACTAGGAGTATATTACTCACGGTGGTGAGTAACTGTTTGGAATACTACACAAGTTTGTCCATCATTTTAAGTAAGTCTACCACAAATATTTCAGACATCCCCCAAAACAAAGCAGCCAAGCTCATCCTAAAACTCAAACCAAGAAACCACATATCAGTAGGTTTAAAAGACTGAATGCAAATCATTATGCCTCGCCCATAGGAGTGCATCCTCAACTGGCCCTAAATATATAGACCTTACTTAAATTAAAAGCCTAGCAACCACAAGAACTCTAAGATCTGCAGGAGAAAACAGCCTGAATTCTGAAAATTAAGTCAGGGAGCTGTAACTTGGCCATCCACGCCCGCAATCTATGGAACAAACTCTTGCTATATCCAAGAATCATGGTAATCACCACACCCTGATAAGAAATCTCCACCTGTGTAGCATCCTGCTTGCTTGGTGCATAATGGCCTGCCTAAACGCTAGTGGGATGCGTGGACTGGAATGTTGAGTGAGCGCAGTTAAGCATTCTCTCTGCATTGGTGGGGACAGGAGGATGGGAACATGGATCCCATGGTTGTCCAATGCTGACTCTCCTGCCTACCTCACTTACCTGGATGCTGTAACTCAATAAAGACTTTCCTTATGCATTCTATGGACTCGTGTCTGGTCCCTACCTGGCCCGCCTTCCTCCTCCAGTTTGTGATATTAGTTGTTGGTGCTTTGATATGCTTATCACAGGCTAGACCTTGCCTGGTGCCCTATTGAGGTACTGGAAAGGAATACCTATTAAAGCACATTGAACTTCGTGTACTAAGCATCCAAAGTGGCTTCTAGCTTCACGTGCCTTCCACGTGCAAAGCTCACACGTATTTGTAGAGATTTCCAATGTGCGCATGCATATGTTCATAGGTGATCGAGTTCAAGGATGTTGTTTCACTTACATACGGCTGCATGTCATTCCCCAGTGCATGCTCACATATATTCGATAATGGGCCCAGTCATGAGGAAATGCTTATTGCACACCTTGGGGCATGCATGTTGTCCGAGTTCGCACTCTGCACATTTATGGTGTGCCCGTCAATTCTGTGTTTGTCTGATGGTCTATGAATAATCTAGTTTTAGGTTTCAGTAGTGTTTTAGTCTTTACTGTGCTACCTTTTTTTTTGCGCATAGAACTACATAGGTTTTCTAGTTGCAACTTTGGCCTTGAGTATTTACATGTTTAGATGAGGTCACTTTATATCCTAGTGTGCATACCTTTTATCGCTTTTTTTTTAATTAAGTAACTCAATTTCTAATGGTATCACATGAGATCATGTGCCTAATTAACCCATGGTCGCATGCTTTTTCTCGTTTCTGCTCTCTTGCGGTACACGCTGCATTGAATGGGTCCTCTTTGTCTTGTTTTTACCTTTTGTATTCATGTCTACGTTTGCGGTTTCTTTGCTAGGGTGGGTGGTGTTGGTTGATTGCCTTGGTTGTGAATCCTCTTGCTTTGTGTTGGCTGGTATTCCTGTGAGTGTTTTTGAGTGGTTGCGTTTGGATTTTTAGCCTGACTTTCTTGCCTCTGGATTGGCTCTGTTACTCTTAGAGTTTTGCTTGGTTTGGTGGTGCCAGTTTTTCCTCCACCGTAGCAGTGTTTCACCGCGGGTGTGTGTGGTCAGTGTTCTTCCTCCTAGGGGGACACATACGCTGCTAGTGTTGAAGGAACTTCTGTGGTATGTTTGCGATTAGTGTTGAATGATAGATTGTGTGTTGTGGTTGTAGGAAAGTGTAGCATCCTACTTACCTGCTTGACAGGCATGAGTGCGAGTGGAATGTGGAATTCGTGTGGTTCAGGGTTCTATCTGGATCGGTTGGGAGAGGCAGGAGGCAACATGGATCCGGTGTTTGCCTTATCTTACTCTTCTACCAACTTCACATGCCTGCATGCTGTTGTTCAATAAGGACTTACCTTTTGCCTGCTACAAACTCCAGCCTGGTTCCCACATGGCCTACCTTCCTCATCTAGAACCTGCATGCTACCAACTGTGATTCTGGAAATAGGATTAACTTTCCCGTCCATCATAGACTGACAAGCCCTATTAGAAGTCTGTAGGCTTTCTAGTTTAGCCCAATCTTTCTTATATCCTTTTCCCCAATGAAATTACTTCAGATGACACAAGTGGACGCCCCAGGGTCCTCTGCACGAACTCAACATTTTCGCCAAGCTGGTAATATGACCAATTCCCACTATTCATTTTCAGTTTCATATCTTATCTTATTTTAAATGAACTTATAGAGCGCACGTACGCCCAAGGGCATGTTGTCGCTAAAGCAGCAATACAGTCAACAGGCCAGATCCTTACTAAGAGTGATCTGGCAAAAAGGAAGGTCTTCAAAGAACAACGGAAAAAGAGATGATCAGCCATTGCGCGAAGATGGAATGGGAGCAAGTTCCAGAGCCTTGCTGCAGCGGCGGAGAAGGCAGGCTCTCCCACCCAACAGAGCCGTACACGGGGACCTGGAATAGTGCAGGACTCCTAGCAACCAAGAGGGTGATTAGGAACATAAGGGCGGAACTTACACTGCAAATACGCAGCCCCTTTGCCATAGAAGTCCCTATGCACAATGCACATAGATTTAAATTGGACCCTCTGTGCGACCGGGAGCCAGTGTAGTTCCCGCAGAACAGGAAAAATATGCTCATGGTAGGCGGTATGAACCACCAATCTCGCTGCAGCGTTTTGCAATTCTTGGAGGCAGTGCGCCAAGTAGAGTGGCTGGACCAGATACAGTGAATTGCAATAATCTAGCACACCAAGCACTAGTGCACAACCACTGGAGCATGAAACTGCACAGGCAGAAAGCCCAGTACCCTGCGCAGAAGTCTAGGCATATAGTGTGCAGATTGGCATACAAATGCCACCTCAGCCTCCAGTGACAAAGAGGTGGAAATCTTAACTCCCAGATCCATCACCACAGAAGCCGGTATGGGAAATTAACCAAGAGGAGAAGGCCAGAAAGAAGTCGTCCATGGAGAAGAAACAGATTGGGGGACCACCACCAGGACCTCAGTCTTATCACCCTTCAATGTAAGCCAGTTGTAGCCCATCCAACAACTCACGTCCTCCAAGTAACTCTGCAGGTGAGACGCCAGATAGGGCTGAGATAGATCAAGCCACACAATAATCTGGGTATCATCAGCAAAGGAGTAGCATCGGAGGCTTTGAGAGTGGATGAGCTCAACCAAAGGCTCGAAGTACATGAAGTTCAGGACGAGGAACTGGGCCAGAGAAAATGCCCAGCACTCAGACACAGAGAGTCCAGAAATGGGACAAATATTTCAGTTTATTAAAGGCTGTTGCAACAGGTTTTGAGAATCAGATATTGCATAATTTCCAAAGCTCTCTCTCACCGGTCCAGGCCTGTCGTGAGGGTTTTGAGCCCCGGTGACCTCACAACCAACAGATACATTTTAAATCTTCAGGTGAAACAGGATTGGGTGAACAGTACAGATAGACATACATTCTATAGGGGACTGATGATCTGATTGGTCCGGCCATATCGGTTAACTCCGCCTGGGACATCCCACAAGACATTACACTGCAAGCATGCCAGGCTGGTACATTTCTATTGGCTTTTGCAACCAAGTGTGAACTATCATGGAAAATGGGAAAGGATTGGCTATTGCAGGCCTTCTCAGCCTGGGAAAGCAAACCGCACATGAGCACAATGGGGGCTGGGGAGGAGGACCCCAGAGCGCTGCCTTCTTTCCAATAAGGTTATTACTCTCTGACTCCTCCGGCCACGAGCAAGGACATTCTACCTTCCAATGTCATGCTGTGCTACTCTTATATCTTCTGTCTTCATTTTGGTGGGAACAACGATCTGTGCCTGGCTCGAATAAATGGGTTTTATTTCCCAGGTTCAGATCACGTGTGCAGGGACCGTAAACGTGAGCTTCTCTGCTTGTATTTATGAGAATTTGCAGCTTCTTGCCCTTGCAGGTGTCCTATCTTTTTGTTAACTTGAAACGTTCTCTCTCCTGGTGTCCTTGGCAAAGCTCTGCACAGTGGCTGCACTGCCAGTCTTGTCTGTGTTTCTCAGGGAAATCAGTGTGTGTCAGGCCTCTCCGGTGTCTTTCATTCATTTTAATGCAGCTGTGACTTCCATCTTTATTTTCATGGCTGGTCATGTTAGTTGTGTTTGAGTGTCAGTAAGCAGTTCATGTGTGTACTTGTGCACCTAGCTAAGTGAGCCATAAGCATGTTCTTCGTTCCTAAGAGTGATGCGGCCTAAATATCTGTGTAGCTTCCTCCAGGAATGTGTGTGCCTCATGTCTAATGCATCTATGTGTGTGTTCAGCCACGTGGCCTCTTCGTGATTACTTGGTGATGTCATTCAGTTATGGTCTGTGGGGCTATTTCAATGAGTGGTGTCTGTCATCTTGCTGGTATGCTAGGTGGGAAGCTTGGCGCCCCAACTACATACACATTGAATAAAGCGGGGGATAAGGCCGACCCCTGGGGGACCCCACAGGATAGAAGAACTGACACAGAATGAAAATGGGGGAAAGAGAGATTTTGCACAGTCACCCAGGAATGCTTGAAACCAGGAACCTGTCCAGTTATCCCCGCCCTGGCAAGACAAGCAAGCAGAATGGCATGGTCGACAGTGTCGAAAGCAGCTGATAGATCTAATAATATCAGTGTTCCCACTCCACATTGATCAGAGAGACGTGCAAGGTCATTCACAACAGAGACCAACACGCTCTCTGTGCCCCGGCCAGGGCGGAAACTGGACTGAAAAGGATCAAAGAAACTGGAAGTTTCAAGAAATGAACTGAGAAGAGGGGAGATAAGAGTTTGCAACAACTTCGTAAAGAAAAGTAGTAAAGAAATTGAATTGAAATTAGCGGCACAAGAAGGATCCATTGAGGGGTTTTTCAAGACAGGGATCACCTGTGCATATTTCAAATTTGGTGGACTGAACCCTGACTGACAGTAGTGATTAATGGTCTGAGCCCTCCATGGGGCAACAGTTGGCATAATGCTCTTACAGACAGCTAATGGAATAGAATCTAGATTTACGCTAAAGGTTCACCCTTGTTATGTCCTCTGGGGAAAAGGAAGGGAATGAGGACCACATACGCATTGGGGCACACGTAGACACAGCAGGATCATATACAGCTGGTACTAGGCCCAAAGACGCAATCCTGTTAGGAATAGACACAATTATGTCACAGAAAATGCTTGACAGGGAATTACACAAATTCTTTAAAGGAGTGACCCCTGCCTGTACTGTAGCGGGGTAGAATAGAGAACGTACAAGCTGAAATAATTATCTGGGCTGATTAAGAGTAGACCCCACCCTACCAGAGTAGAGCCTGCTCTTAGCAGTCACAATAGCCCTATGAAACAAGTGTGGCACCTCCCACAGGTGCCTATCTGTACATATCTTACCCCTTTGTAAGGGCAGTGGTCGAAGCGAGGGGGAGTGGTTGGGAGCGGTGCTCCTCTATTTTTTTAAATAAAGTTTTACTGTTCCTATACTTTTATTTTAAAAAGAAACCGCTCTGGAATGGTTTCGTTTCAAAATAAACGTGTAGGAAGAAGTTGAATCTTGCGCTTTCTGTGCACTGCACAGAACATCCCCTTAAACAACAGGTGCATGTGTTTGGGGGTTTGTATTGTGTCTGGGAGGCGGCGTAGTGATGGGGCTTGTGGGGAGTGTGTGCAGGCCAGCAGGGGACATAGTTCCACTACGTCTTTTCGTATACTTCAACCACTGTGTAAGGGCCTGTTTTTCTCTGACTCCACTACCAGGGTTCTGCCATAGATCCTATGGGATTACTTCAAATTTGGTATCACCTGCATACAGAGGCATCATTGAGGTGCTACAGCCTCAGGTCTTTTGGTTGCAGCCCCGGATAGAAGCTCAGGAGCAACAATCAAAAGGCTAGCTAGCCCCGAGTCCCGACGTTAGCGTAGCCCAGGAGCTTTTCCAGACCTAGCAAAGCCCTTCCTGTATATATTCTCATGACATGGCACTCAGCTGCAAATAGGTCCCATGTACATAGTTTAGAGGGCACTTTTTCTTCCTTGTTCAGTGTGATAAGCATCTGTACAAAAATGTCCTTTAACACCGAGATGGAATGCGTTATCATGTTTTCCTTGTTTAATAGGAATGGAGCACTCCTGCTCACATGGGATTGTTTCACTCACACTCATTGGGCCTCATTACAAGGTTGTGGGACCGGTATCAACGGTACTGGTAAGTTGCCTGTACGATTGTTACCGGACTTGCAAACTACGAGATCTGCTTGCAGGTGCCTGTCAGCACAGCAGGTCTGACCTGCCGTGCGGAACAGCACCCGCGAGCAGCCCTACATGGTAGCACGGTGCCGGTGCTACCGACCCCCCATTCCCATTTAGCCCTATGAGGCTCAAATGGGAATGGGGAGTAATAATTACCGGCAATGGGCAATTACTGGGTCCAGCTGGGCCGGAATGCCCCGGTAATTGCCCATTGCTGGGTGCCGGTAATTTCATGAATCCAGCAGCAGCTGTGCCGGTATTTACCGGCACGGCTACCGCCATTGTCATAATGAGGCCAATTGCCTCCTTTTTTGTACACCTGTAATTTGTAGCAAAATGGAGTAGCTGCTATAGAAATAAAAATGTTATTAAATATAAAGTAAGCACTACATAGATTTTATTCCATGTGAAATGAAATGCACATAGTTCCTAAAGATAAAATATCACAACTACTTATGATTGAAGACACAATCATTTCGTCCTAGTTGATATCTAACGTGCACACAACGGGTATTTAGGCTATATAAAACTATCGTTTTCGAAGGCAAATCCTAATCACAACAGCACACTCGCACAGTGAAGTTAACAAATGTTTTGATGGCCTAGCAGTGGAAGTATCCCCTCCTTGCATACATGTTGAATATGTCCAGAGTAGCCAGCAGTTCGGGCTGCCTCCTCTCTTTGAGGTCGCCCTAAAGATGAATTTGAATAGGCTAATGTGATGCAGGGGGAAAAGAGATGAAAATGGAATGATACCCGTAGATATTCCATGTTTTCACGAAGAGTTGGCCCCAGCATTCCCAAGCATTACATGTGTTCCTTCTATGTGGGAACACAGTATGTGTCCAAGAGTAGGCCTTTAGGATGGCTTGCCCCTCATGGAGTAATAAAATGTGTCTTTGCCTCCAGAAGGTTTTATGATGATGGTGCCATCATGTTGCGTGAGGAATCCACGGTGCTGACGGGAATGCTGATCGGACTTAGCGCTATCGACTTTAGGTAAGAGCAAAGAGCTTCAGCGGGAATCTGAAGGAGGGACGATTACTTTTGACTTGTTTTATTTATTTATTTTACTGAGAATTTGTTAGGCGCCTTATACAACAGAATTGTGTTTCTAAGAGCCACAAGACTAAATGGGAAGGGAACAGGGAAAAATAACATGGCAAAACAGTAAAATACAGTCATAGTCCTACTAGGCCTTGTGGCATTCAGACGTGCAAGTGCAGTGAGAAAAAGTGCAGGAGATAGGAAGGAGGGTGGGAGCAGAGGAGTGGACAAGTGCTGGTGGAGGAAGGTGCTAAGGGGAGCCAAGGAGGAGAACCTCAGGCTAAGTGCTAGTGCAGTTGTCTCCCAAAGGTGGGATGCAGAGCCGCCAAGCAGGGGCCAGCAAGGGCACTGCAGTGGAGGAGGAAGGGTGCTGGTATCGACTGAGAAGAAGAGTCTGGAATCCTGTGAGATTCTTGAGGATCAGGCCACCGGTCACAGTGCCAGTGGGGTGATTAACAGGGAAGGGAAAGAGGTGGAGAACAGCAGAGGTTTGAGCAGTTTCTGAAACTTAAGGAGCACCGGCTGAAGTCTGAGAGGGGCAGGGAGGCTGTTCCAAAGGGAGGCGCCAGCCGAAGAGAGAGACCTGCTCCCCACTGTCTGCCTGGAGAAGCATTTGGCAGTCAAAGAGTTGGAGTTAGAGGAGCACAGGGCTCTAGCAGGTGAGTAGTTGGGGAGGGAAAGTTGGAGATACTGTGGTCCCAGGACCCAGAAGGCCTGTGAATGATGCAGAGGGTCTTGAATTTGATTCTTGCAGCCACCGGGAACAAGTGAAGAGATTTTAGGGCTCAAGAGATACGGTCCCTGGGCTGGAGGCAAAGGATAAGTCTTGCAGCCCTGTTCTGGATAAACTGGAGGGGGCATAGGGAGGAAAGAAAGAATGCCTCTGAGGAGGTGGAGCTGGAAGTGGGACTTCTTAGTAAGATCCATGATATGAGGGGTGAAGGAGAGAGCGGAATCGAAGATCAACCTAAGGTTTTTGGCCTCACAGGATGGTGGGGGTAGAGAGCCCAAAGAGGGAGGCCAAAGAGTTGGAGGAAAAGAAGGCTCAGGTGTCCCAAAGAGAAGGAACTCTGCCTTACTGGCATTAAAACAAAGATTGGTAGCTGCACACCATGCCTCAATGGCGGACAGACAGTCAGGGATCAGAAAGGAGGAAGGGGAGGTAGCATAACACTGGAAATGAGGAGAGGAGGAAATCAGGTGTGCAAGAGGGGCAAGATAGATATTGAAGAGCCATGGCAATAGGATAGAGCCCTGGGGGATACCACAGGTGGAGAGTGAGGTGGTGGAAGAGAAAGGTCCCAGTTGCAACTGGGAAGGGCGGTTAGTGAGGAAAGAGGTCAGTCAATCCAGTGCCCAGTCAGTAATGCTGAGGGTGTCACAGAGTCGTTTTATGAGGATAGAATGGTTGACCGTGTCAAAGACTGAAGAGAGATCAAGGAGAATGAGAACAGCGGGAGAGTTGGAGTCTTGATTTGCGAGCATGGTTTCACGGGTGTTCAGGAGAGCAGTTTCCGTGCCCAGATTGATGGTAATGAAGGCAACCAACAAGATCAGTGTGGAGGGTCAGTCAGGGGAGGACCAGCTTCTCCAAGAGTTTACCCAGGAAGGGGGTAGTGAAAATAGATTGATAGTAAGCCGGGTAGGAGGGCTCAGTAGATGGCTTTTTTAAGAGAGGGTCCACAAGGGAGTGCTTGAGGGATAGCGGGAAGGAGCCAGTGGGGAAGTGCAGTGAGAGTGTGCTGACTCTGCTTCTTTGCAATAGTTTCACATTTCTGTTCTCCCATCACCCATGATATTACAGCCTACATCTGCCCACACCAGCTGCCTATAATACTTCGTATGGATTCACAGAGTCTACAATGTCATATGCTTTGTACAGTATCTTGCGTCACACTGACTCTGTTCCTTACACCTCAGCCATATATTCACAGAGTCCACAATGCCGTAGTCTTCAAACAGTATCTTGCGTCACATTGACTATGTTCCTTACACCTCAGCCATATATTCACAGAGTCCACAATGCCGTAGTCTTCGTACAGTATCTTGCGTCACACTGACTCTATTCCTCACAGCCCAGCCATAGATTCACAGAGTCTGCAGTGTCATAGTCTTCTTACTGCATCATGCTGCACATTGACCCTGGTCCTCACAGCCCAGCCATAGATTCACAGTCTACAATGCCATAGTCTCCATACTGTATCTTGCACCACACTGTCTCTGGTCCTTACAGCCCAGCCATGGATTCACAGAGTATACAGGGTCATAGTCTCCATACTGTATCTTGCACCACACTGACTCTGGTCCTCACAGCCCAGCCATAGATTCACAGAGTCTACAGTGTCATAGTCTCCGTACTGTATCTTGCACTACACTGACTCTGTTCCTCACAGCCCAGCCATAGATTCACAGTCCACAGTGTCATAGTCTCTGTACTGTATCTTGCACCCCACTGACTCTGTTCCTCACAGCCCAGCCATAGATTCACAGAGTCTACAGTGTCATAGTCTCCGTACTGTATCTTGCACCACACTGACTCTGGTCCTCACAGACCAGCCATAGATTCACAGAGTCTACAGTGTCATAGTCTCCGTACTGTATATTGCACCACACTGACTCTGGTCATCACAGCCCAGCCATAGATTCACAGAGTATACAGTGTCATAGTCTCCTTACTGTATCTTGCACCACACTGACTCTGTCCCTCACAGCCCAGCCATAGATCCACACTCTACAGTGTCATAGTCTCCGTACTGTATCTTGCACCACACTGACTCTGGTCCTCACAGCCCAGCCATAGATACACAGTCTACAGAGTCATAATCTCCGTACTGTATCTTGCACCACACCGACTCTGTTCCTCACAGCCCAGCCACAGATTCAGAGTATACAGTGTCATAGCCTCCGTATGTATCTTGCACCACACTGACTCTGTTCCTCACAGCCCAGCCATAGATTTACAGAGTCTACAGTGTCATAGCCTCCGTATGTATCTTGCACCACACTGACTCTGGTCCTCACAGCCCAACCATAGATTCACAGTCTACAGTGTCATAGTCTCCGTACTGTATCTTGCACCCCACTGATTCTGTTCCTCCCAGCCCAGCCATAGATTCACAGAGTATACAGTGTCATAGTCTCCGTACTTTATCTTGCACCACACTGACTCTGTTCCTCACAGCCTAGCCACAGATTCACAGAGTATACAGTGTGATAGTCTCCGTACTGTATCTTGCACCCCACTGACTCTGTTCCTCACAGCCCAGCCAGAGATTCACAGAGTATACAGTGTCATAGTCTCCGTACTGTATCTTGCACCACACTGACTCTGTTCCTGACAGCCCAGCCATAGATTCACAGTCTAATGTGTCATAGTCTCCGTACTGTATCTTGCACCACCCTGACTCTGGTCCTCACAGCCCAGCCATAGATTCACAGAGTATACAGTGTCATAGTCTCCGTACTGTATCTTGCACCACACTGACTCTGTTCCTCACAGCCCAGCCATAGATTCACACTCTACAGTGTCATAGTCTCCGTACTGTATCTTGCACCACACTGACTCTGGTCCTCACAGCCCAGCCATAGATTCACAGAGTGTACAGTGTCATAGTCTCCGTACTGTATCTTGCACCACACTGACTCTGGTCCTCACAGCCCAGCCATAGATTCACAGAGTATACAGTGTCATAGTCTCTGTACTGTATCTTGCACCACACTGACACTGTTCCTCACGGCCCAGCCATAGATTCACAGAGTATACAGTGTCATAGTCTCCGTACTGTATCTTGCACCACACTGACTCTGTTCCTCACAGCCCAGCCATAGATTCACACTCTACAGTGTCATAGTCTCTGTACTGTATCTTGCACCACACTGACTCTGGTCTTCACAGCCCAGCCATAGGTTCACCGTCTACAGTGTCATAGTCTCCGTACTGTATCTTGCACCACACTGACTCTGGTCCTCACAGCCCAGCCATAGATTCACAGTCTACAGTGGCATAGTCTCTGTACTGTATCTTGCACCACACTGACTCTGGTCCTCTCAGCCCAGCCATAGATTCACAGAGTATACAGTGTCATAGTCTCCGTACTGTATCTTGCACCACACTGACTCTGTTCCTCGCAGCCCAGCCATAGATTCACACTATCTTGCACCACACTAATCTGGTCCTCACAGCCCAGCCATAGATTCACAGAGTATACAGTGTTATAGTCTCCGTACTGTATCTTGCACCACACTGACTCTGTTCCTCACAGCCCAGCCATAGATTCACAGAGTATACAGTGTCATAGTCTCCGTACTGTATCTTGCACCACACTGACTCTGGTCCTCACAGCCCAGCCATAGATTCACAGTCTACAGTGTCATAGTCTCTGTACTGTATCTTGCACCACACTGACTCTGGTCCTCACAGCCCAGCCATAGATTCACAGAGTCTACAGTGTCATAGCCTCCGTATGTATCTTGCACCACACCGACTCTGTTCCTCACAGCCCAGCCATAGATACACAGTCTACAGAGTCATAGTCTCTGTACTGTATCTTGCACCACACTGACTCTGGTCCTCACAGCCCAGCCATAGATTCACAGAGTATACAGTGTTATAGTCTCCGTACTGTATCTTGCACCACACTGACTCTGTTCCTCACAGCCCAGCCATAGATTCACAGAGTATACAGTGTCATAGTCTCCGTACTGTATCTTGCACCACACTGACTCTGGTCCTCACAGCCCAGCCATAGATTCACAGTCTACAGTGTCATAGTCTCTGTACTGTATCTTGCACCACACTGACTCTGGTCCTCACAGCCCAGCCATAGATTCACAGAGTCTACAGTGTCATAGCCTCCGTATGTATCTTGCACCACACCGACTCTGTTCCTCACAGCCCAGCCACAGATTCAGAGTATACAGTGTCATAGCCTCCGTATGTATCTTGCACCACACTGACTCTGTTCCTCACAGCCCAGCCAGAGATTCACAGAGTCTACAGTGTCACAGCCTCCGTATGTATCTTGCACCACACTGACTCTGTTCCTCACAGCCCAGCCATAGATTCACAGAGTATATAGTGTCATAGTCTCCGTACTGTATCTTGCACCACACTGACTCTGGTCCTCACAGCCCAGCCATAGATACACAGTCTACAGAGTCATAGTCTCTGTACTGTATCTTGCACCACACTGACTCTGGTCCTCACAGCCCAGCCATAGATTCACAGAGTATACAGTGTTATAGTCTCCGTACTGTATCTTGCACCACACTGACTCTGTTCCTCACAGCCCAGCCATAGATTCACAGAGTATACAGTGTCATAGTCTCCGTACTGTATCTTGCACCACACTGACTCTGTTCCTCACAGCCCAGCCATAGATTCACACTCTACAGTGTCATAGTCTCTGTACTGTATCTTGCACCACACTGACTCTGGTCCTCACAGCCCAGCCATAGATTCACAGTCTACAGTGTCATAGTCTCTGTACTGTATCTTGCACCACACTTACTCTGTTCCTCACAGCCCAGCCATAGATTCACAGAGTCTACAGTGTCATAGCCTCCGTATGTATCTTGCACCACACCGACTCTGTTCCTCACAGCCCAGCCACAGATTCAGAGTATACAGTGTCATAGCCTCCGTATGTATCTTGCACCACACTGACTCTGTTCCTCACAGCCCAGCCATAGATTCACAGAGTCTACAGTGTCATAGCCTCCGTATGTATCTTGCACCACACTGACTCTGGTCCTCACAGCCCAACCATAGATTCACAGTCTACAGTGTCATAGTCTCCGTACTGTATCTTGCACCCCACTGACTCTGTTCCTCCCACCCCAGCCATAGATTCACAGAGTATACAGTGTCATAGTCTCCGTACTGTATCTTGCACCACACTGACTCTGTTCCTCACAGCCTAGCCATAGATTCACAGAGTATACAGTGTGATAGTCTCCGTACTGTATCTTGCACCCCACTGACTCTGTTCCTCACAGCCCAGCCAGAGATTCACAGAGTATACAGTGTCATAGTCTCCGTACTGTATCTTGCACCACACTGACTCTGGTCCTCACAGCCCAGCCATAGATTCACAGAGTATACAGTGTCATAGTCTCTGTACTGTATCTTGCACCACACTGACACTGTTCCTCACAGCCCAGCCATAGATTCACACTCTACAGTGTCATAGTCTCTGTACTGTATCTTGCACCACACTGACTCTGGTCTTCACAGCCCAGCCATAGGTTCACCGTCTACAGTGTCATAGTCTCCGTACTGTATCTTGCACCACACTGACTCTGGTCCTCACAGCCCAGCCATAGATTCACAGTCTACAGTGGCATAGTCTCTGTACTGTATCTTGCACCACACTGACTCTGGTCCTCTCAGCCCAGCCATAGATTCACAGAGTATACAGTGTCATAGTCTCCGTACTGTATCTTGCACCACACTGACTCTGTTCCTCGCAGCCCAGCCATAGATTCACACTATCTTGCACCACACTAATCTGGTCCTCACAGCCCAACCATAGATTCACAGTATACAGTGTCATAGTCTCTGTACTGTATCTTGCACCACACTGACTCTGGTCCTCACAGCCCAGCCATAGATTCACAGAGTCTACAGTATCATAGCCTCCGTATGTATCTTGCACCACACTGACTCTGTTCCTCACGGCCCAGCCATAGATTCACAGAGTATATAGTGTCATAGTCCACGTACTGTATCTTGCACCACACTGACTCTGGTCCTCACAGCCCAGCCATAGATACACAGTCTACAGAGTCATAGTCTCCGTACTGTATCTTGCACCACACTGACTCTGGTCCTCACAGCCCAGCCATAGATTCACAGAGTATACAGTGTTATAGTCTCCGTACTGTATCTTGCACCACACTGACTCTGTTCCTCACAGCCCAGCCATAGATTCACAGAGTATACAGTGTCATAGTCTCCGTACTGTATCTTGCACCACACTGACTCTGGTCCTCACAGCCCAGCCATAGATTCACAGTCTACAGTGTCATAGTCTCTGTACTGTATCTTGCACCACACTGACTCTGGTCCTCACAGCCCAGCCATAGATTCACAGAGTCTACAGTGTCATAGCCTCCGTATGTATCTTGCACCACACCGACTCTGTTCCTCACAGCCCAGCCACAGATTCAGAGTATACAGTGTCATAGCCTCCGTATGTATCTTGCACCACACTGACTCTGTTCCTCACAGCCCAGCCAGAGATTCAGAGAGTCTACAGTGTCATAGCCTCCGTATGTATCTTGCACCACACTGACTCTGTTCCTCACAGCCCAGCCATAGATTCACAGAGTATATAGTGTCATAGTCTCCGTACTGTATCTTGCACCACACTGACTCTGGTCCTCACAGCCCAGCCATAGATACACAGTCTACAGAGTCATAGTCTCTGTACTGTATCTTGCACCACACTGACTCTGGTCCTCACAGCCCAGCCATAGATTCACAGAGTATACAGTGTTATAGTCTCCGTACTGTATCTTGCACCACACTGACTCTGTTCCTCACAGCCCAGCCATAGATTCACAGAGTATACAGTGTCATAGTCTCCGTACTGTATCTTGCACCACACTGACTCTGGTCCTCACAGCCCAGCCATAGATTCACAGTCTACAGTGTCATAGTCTCTGTACTGTATCTTGCACCACACTGACTCTGGTCCTCACAGCCCAGCCATAGATTCACAGAGTCTACAGTGTCATAGCCTCCGTATGTATCTTGCACCACACCGACTCTGTTCCTCACAGCCCAGCCACAGATTCAGAGTATACAGTGTCATAGCCTCCGTATGTATCTTGCACCACACTGACTCTGTTCCTCACAGCCCAGCCAGAGATTCACAGAGTCTACAGTGTCATAGCCTCCGTATGTATCTTGCACCACACTGACTCTGTTCCTCACAGCCCAGCCATAGATTCACAGAGTATATAGTGTCATAGTCTCCGTACTGTATCTTGCACCACACTGACTCTGGTCCTCACAGCCCAGCCATAGATACACAGTCTACAGAGTCATAGTCTCTGTACTGTATCTTGCACCACACTGACTCTGGTCCTCACAGCCCAGCCATAGATTCACAGAGTATACAGTGTTATAGTCTCCGTACTGTATCTTGCACCACACTGACTCTGTTCCTCACAGCCCAGCCATAGATTCACAGAGTATACAGTGTCATAGTCTCCGTACTGTATCTTGCACCACACTGACTCTGTTCCTCACAGCCCAGCCATAGATTCACACTCTACAGTGTCATAGTCTCTGTACTGTATCTTGCACCACACTGACTCTGGTCCTCACAGCCCAGCCATAGATTCACAGTCTACAGTGTCATAGTCTCTGTACTGTATCTTGCACCACACTTACTCTGTTCCTCACAGCCCAGCCATAGATTCACAGAGTCTACAGTGTCATAGCCTACGTATGTATCTTGCACCACACCGACTCTGTTCCTCACAGCCCAGCCACAGATTCAGAGTATACAGTGTCATAGCCTCCGTATGTATCTTGCACCACACTGACTCTGTTCCTCACAGCCCAGCCATAGATTCACAGAGTCTACAGTGTCATAGCCTCCGTATGTATCTTGCACCACACTGACTCTGGTCCTCACAGCCCAACCATAGATTCACAGTCTACAGTGTCATAGTCTCCGTACTGTATCTTGCACCCCACTGACTCTGTTCCTCCCACCCCAGCCATAGATTCACAGAGTATACAGTGTCATAGTCTCCGTACTGTATCTTGCACCACACTGACTCTGTTCCTCACAGCCTAGCCATAGATTCACAGAGTATACAGTGTGATAGTCTCCGTACTGTATCTTGCACCCCACTGACTCTGTTCCTCACAGCCCAGCCAGAGATTCACAGAGTATACAGTGTCATAGTCTCCGTACTGTATCTTGCACCACACTGACTCTTTCCTCACAACCCAGCCATAGATTCACACTCTACAGTGTCATAGTCTCCGTACTGTATCTTGCACCACACTGACTCTGGTCCTCACAGCCAGCCATAGATTCACAGTGTCATAGTCTCCGTACTGTATCTTGCACCACGCTGACTCTGGTCCTCACAGCCCAGCCATAGATTCACAGAGTATACAGTGTCATAGTCTCCGTACTGTATCTTGCACCACACTGACTCTGTTCCTCACAACCCAGCCATAGATTCACACTCTACAGTGTCATAGTCTCCGTACTGTATCTTGCGCCACACTGACTCTGGTCCTCACAGCCAGCCATAGATTCACAGAGTATACAGTGTCATAGTCTCCGTACTGTATCTTGCACCACACTGACTCTGTTCCTCACAGCCCAGCCATAGATTCACACTCTACAGTGTCATAGTCTCCGTACTGTATCTTGCACCACACTGACTCTGGTCCTCACAGCCCAGCCATAGATTCACAGAGTCTACAGTGTCATAGTCTCCGTACTGTATCTTGCACCACACTGACTCTGGTCCTCACAGCCCAGCCATAGATTCACAGAGTATACAGTGTCATAGTCTCTGTACTGTATCTTGCACCACACTGACTCTGTTCCTCACAGCCCAGCCATAGATTCACAGAGTATACAGTGTCATAGTCTCCGTACTGTATCTTGCACCACACTGACTCTGTTCCTCACAGCCCAGCCATAGATTCACACTCTACAGTGTCATAGTCTCCGTACTGTATCTTGCACCACACTGACTCTGGTCTTCACAGCCCAGCCATAGATTCACCGTCTACAGTGTCATAGTCTCCGTACTGTATCTTGCACCACACTGACTCTGTTCCTCGCAGCCCAGCCACAGATTCACAGAGTATACAGTGTCATAGTCTCCGTACTGTATCTTGCACCACACTGACTCTGTTCCTCACAGCCCAGCCATAGATTCACACTCTACAGTGTCATAGTCTCCCTACTGTATCTTGCACCACACTGACTCTGTCCCTCACAGCCCAGCCATAGATTCACAGAGTATACAGTGTCATAGTCTCTGTACTGTATCTTGCACCACATTGACTCTGTTCCTCACAGCCCAGCCAGAGATTCACAGAGTCTACAGTGTCATAGCCTCCGTCTGTATCTTGCACCACACTGCCTCTGTTCCTCACAGCCCAGCCATAGATTCACAGGGTATATAGTGTCATAGCCTCCGTATGTATCTTGCACCACACTGACTCTGTTCCTCACAGCCCAGCCAGAGATTCACAGAGTCTACAGTGTCATAGCCTGCGTATGTATCTTGCACCACACTGACTCTGTTCCTCACAGCCCAGCCATAGATTCACAGAGTATATAGTGTCATAGTCTCCGTACTGTATCTTGCACCACACTGACTCTGGTCCTCACAGCCCAGCCATAGATACACAGTCTACAGAGTCATAGTCTCCGTACTGTATCTTGCACCACACTGACTCTGGTCCTCACAGCCCAGCCATAGATTCACAGAGTATACAGTGGCATAGTCTCCGTACTGTATCTTGTACCACACTGACTCTGTTCCTCACAGCCCAGCCATAGATTCACACTCTACAGTGTTATAGTCGCTGTACTGTATCTTGCACCACACTGACTCTGGTCCTCACAGCCCAGCCACAGATTCACAATCTAAAGTGTCATAGTCTCTGTACTGTATCTTGCACCACACTGACTCTGGTCCTCACAGCCCAGCCATAGATTCACAGAGTCTACAGTGTCATAGCCTCCGTATGTATCTTGCACCACACTGACTCTGGTCCTCACAGCCCAACCATAGATTCACAGTCTACAGTGTCATAGTCTCCGTACTGTATCTTGCACCCCACTGACTCTGTTCCTCACAGCCCAGCCATAGATTCACAGAGTATACAGTGTCATAGTCTCCCTACTGTATCTTGCACCACACTGACTCTGGTCCTCACAGCCCAGCCATAGATTCACAGAGTATACAGTGTCATAGTCTCCGTACTGTATCTTGCACCACACTGACTCTATTCCTCACAGCCCAGCCAGAGATTCACAGAGTACACAGTGTCATAGTCTCCATACTGTATCTTGCACCACACTGACTCTGTTCCTCACAGCCCAGCCATAGATTCACAGTCTAATGTGTCATAGTCTCCGTACTGTATCTTGCACCACACTGACTCTGGTCTTCACAGCCCAGCCATAGATTCACAGAGTCTACAGTGTCATAGTCTCCGTACTGTATCTTGCACCACACTGACTCTGGTCCTCACAGCCCAGCCATAGATTCATAGTCTACAGTGTCATAGTCTCCGTACTGTATCTTGCACCACACTGACTCTGGTCCTCACAGCCCAGCCATAGATTCACAGAGTATACAGTGTCATAGTCTCTGTACTGTATCTTGCACCACACTGACTCTGTTCCTCGCAGCCCAGCCATAGATTCACAGAGTATACAGTGTCATAGTCTTCGTACTGTATCTTGCACCACACTGACTCTGTTCCTCACAGCCCAGCCATAGATTCACACTCTACAGTGTCATAGTCTCCCTACTGTATCTTGCACCACACTGACTCTGTCCCTCACAGCCCAGCCATAGATTCACAGAGTATACAGTGTCATAGCCTCCGTATGTATCTTGCACCACACTGACTCTGTTCCTCACAGCCCAGCCATAGATTCACAGAGTCTACAGTGTCATAGCCTCCGTATGTATCTTGCACCACACTGACTCTGGTCCCCACAGCCCAACCATAGATTCACAGTCTACAGTGTCATAGTCTCCGTACTGTATCTTGCACCCCACTGACTCTGTTCCTCCCACCCCAGCCATAGATTCACAGAGTATACAGTGTCATAGTCTCCGTACTGTATCTTGCACCACACTGACTCTGTTCCTCACAGCCTAGCCATAGATTCACAGAGTATACAGTGTGATAGTCTCCGTACTGTATCTTGCACCCCACTGACTCTGTTCCTCACAGCCCAGCCAGAGATTCACAGAGTATACAGTGTCATAGTCTCCGTACTGTATCTTGCACCACACTGACTCTTTCCTCACAACCCAGCCATAGATTCACACTCTACAGTGTCATAGTCTCCGTACTGTATCTTGCACCACACTGACTCTGGTCCTCACAGCCAGCCATAGATTCACAGTGTCATAGTCTCCGTACTGTATCTTGCACCACGCTGACTCTGGTCCTCACAGCCCAGCCATAGATTCACAGAGTATACAGTGTCATAGTCTCCGTACTGTATCTTGCACCACACTGACTCTGTTCCTCACAACCCAGCCATAGATTCACACTCTACAGTGTCATAGTCTCCGTACTGTATCTTGCGCCACACTGACTCTGGTCCTCACAGTCAGCCATAGATTCACAGAGTATACAGTGTCATAGTCTCCGTACTGTATCTTGCACCACACTGACTCTGTTCCTCACAGCCCAGCCATAGATTCACACTCTACAGTGTCATAGTCTCCGTACTGTATCTTGCACCACACTGACTCTGGTCCTCACAGCCCAGCCATAGATTCACAGAGTCTACAGTGTCATAGTCTCCGTACTGTATCTTGCACCACACTGACTCTGGTCCTCACAGCCCAGCCATAGATTCACAGAGTATACAGTGTCATAGTCTCTGTACTGTATCTTGCACCACACTGACTCTGTTCCTCACAGCCCAGCCATAGATTCACAGAGTATACAGTGTCATAGTCTCCGTACTGTATCTTGCACCACACTGACTCTGTTCCTCACAGCCCAGCCATAGATTCACACTCTACAGTGTCATAGTCTCCGTACTGTATCTTGCACCACACTGACTCTGGTCTTCACAGCCCAGCCATAGATTCACCGTCTACAGTGTCATAGTCTCCGTACTGTATCTTGCACCACACTGACTCTGTTCCTCGCAGCCCAGCCATAGATTCACAGAGTATACAGTGTCATAGTCTCCGTACTGTATCTTGCACCACACTGACTCTGTTCCTCACAGCCCAGCCATAGATTCACACTCTACAGTGTCATAGTCTCCCTACTGTATCTTGCACCACACTGACTCTGTCCCTCACAGCCCAGCCATAGATTCACAGAGTATACAGTGTCATAGTCTCTGTACTGTATCTTGCACCACACTGACTCTGTTCCTCACAGCCCAGCCAGAGATTCACAGAGTCTACAGTGTCATAGCCTCCGTCTGTATCTTGCACCACACTGCCTCTGTTCCTCACAGCCCAGCCATAGATTCACAGGGTATATAGTGTCATAGCCTCCGTATGTATCTTGCACCACACTGACTCTGTTCCTCACAGCCCAGCCAGAGATTCACAGAGTCTACAGTGTCATAGCCTGCGTATGTATCTTGCACCACACTGACTCTGTTCCTCACAGCCCAGCCATAGATTCACAGAGTATATAGTGTCATAGTCTCCGTACTGTATCTTGCACCACACTGACTCTGGTCCTCACAGCCCAGCCATAGATACACAGTCTACAGAGTCATAGTCTCCGTACTGTATCTTGCACCACACTGACTCTGGTCCTCACAGCCCAGCCATAGATTCACAGAGTATACAGTGGCATAGTCTCCGTACTGTATCTTGTACCACACTGACTCTGTTCCTCACAGCCCAGCCATAGATTCACACTCTACAGTGTTATAGTCGCTGTACTGTATCTTGCACCACACTGACTCTGGTCCTCACAGCCCAGCCACAGATTCACAATCTACAGTGTCATAGTCTCTGTACTGTATCTTGCACCACAATGACTCTGGTCCTCACAGCCCAGCCATAGATTCACAGAGTCTACAGTGTCATAGCCTCCGTATGTATCTTGCACCACACTGACTCTGGTCCTCACAGCCCAACCATAGATTCACAGTCTACAGTGTCATAGTCTCCGTACTGTATCTTGCACCCCACTGACTCTGTTCCTCACAGCCCAGCCATAGATTCACAGAGTATACAGTGTCATAGTCTCCCTACTGTATCTTGCACCACACTGACTCTGTTCCTCACAGCCTAGCCATAGATTCACAGAGTAAACAGTGTGATAGTCTCTGTACTGTATCTTGCACCCCACTGACTCTGTTCCTCACAGCCCAGCCAGAGATTCACAGAGTACACAGTGTCATAGTCTCCGTACTGTATCTTGCACCACACTGACTCTATTCCTCACAGCCCAGCCAGAGATTCACAGAGTACACAGTGTCATAGTCTCCATACTGTATCTTGCACCACACTGACTCTGTTCCTCACAGCCCAGCCATAGATTCACAGTCTAATGTGTCATAGTCTCCGTACTGTATCTTGCACCACACTGACTCTGGTCTTCACAGCCCAGCCATAGATTCACAGAGTCTACAGTGTCATAGTCTCCGTACTGTATCTTGCACCACACTGACTCTGGTCCTCACAGCCCAGCCATAGATTCATAGTCTACAGTGTCATAGTCTCCGTACTGTATCTTGCACCACACTGACTCTGGTCCTCACAGCCCAGCCATAGATTCACAGAGTATAAAGTGTCATAGTCTCTGTACTGTATCTTGCACCACACTGACTCTGTTCCTCGCAGCCCAGCCATAGATTCACAGAGTATACAGTGTCATAGTCTCCGTACTGTATCTTGCACCACACTGACTCTGTTCCTCACAGCCCAGCCATAGATTCACACTCTACAGTGTCATAGTCTCCCTACTGTATCTTGCACCACACTGACTCTGTCCCTCACAGCCCAGCCATAAATTCACAGAGTATACAGTGTCATAGCCTCCGTATGTATCTTGCACCACACTGACTCTGGTCCTCACAGCCCAACCATAGATTCACAGTCTACAGTGTCATAGTCTCCGTACTGTATCTTGCACCCCACTGACTCTGTTCCTCCCACCCCAGCCATAGATTCACAGAGTATACAGTGTCATAGTCTCCGTACTGTATCTTGCACCACACTGACTCTGTTCCTCACAGCCTAGCCATAGATTCACAGAGTATACAGTGTGATAGTCTCCGTACTGTATCTTGCACCCCACTGACTCTGTTCCTCACAGCCCAGCCAGAGATTCACAGAGTATACAGTGTCATAGTCTCCGTACTGTATCTTGCACCACACTGACTCTTTCCTCACAACCCAGCCATAGATTCACACTCTACAGTGTCATAGTCTCCGTACTGTATCTTGCACCACACTGACTCTGGTCCTCACAGCCAGCCATAGATTCACAGTGTCATAGTCTCCGTACTGTATCTTGCACCACGCTGACTCTGGTCCTCACAGCCCAGCCATAGATTCACAGAGTATACAGTGTCATAGTCTCCGTACTGTATCTTGCACCACACTGACTCTGTTCCTCACAACCCAGCCATAGATTCACACTCTACAGTGTCATAGTCTCCGTACTGTATCTTGCGCCACACTGACTCTGGTCCTCACAGCCAGCCATAGATTCACAGAGTATACAGTGTCATAGTCTCCGTACTGTATCTTGCACCACACTGACTCTGTTCCTCACAGCCCAGCCATAGATTCACACTCTACAGTGTCATAGTCTCCGTACTGTATCTTGCACCACACTGACTCTGGTCCTCACAGCCCAGCCATAGATTCACAGAGTCTACAGTGTCATAGTCTCCGTACTGTATCTTGCACCACACTGACTCTGGTCCTCACAGCCCAGCCATAGATTCACAGAGTATACAGTGTCATAGTCTCTGTACTGTATCTTGCACCACACTGACTCTGTTCCTCACAGCCCAGCCATAGATTCACAGAGTATACAGTGTCATAGTCTCCGTACTGTATCTTGCACCACACTGACTCTGTTCCTCACAGCCCAGCCATAGATTCACACTCTACAGTGTCATAGTCTCCGTACTGTATCTTGCACCACACTGACTCTGGTCTTCACAGCCCAGCCATAGATTCACCGTCTACAGTGTCATAGTCTCCGTACTGTATCTTGCACCACACTGACTCTGTTCCTCGCAGCCCAGCCATAGATTCACAGAGTATACAGTGTCATAGTCTCCGTACTGTATCTTGCACCACACTGACTCTGTTCCTCACAGCCCAGCCATAGATTCACACTCTACAGTGTCATAGTCTCCCTACTGTATCTTGCACCACACTGACTCTGTCCCTCACAGCCCAGCCATAGATTCACAGAGTATACAGTGTCATAGTCTCTGTACTGTATCTTGCACCACACTGACTCTGTTCCTCACAGCCCAGCCAGAGATTCACAGAGTCTACAGTGTCATAGCCTCCGTCTGTATCTTGCACCACACTGCCTCTGTTCCTCACAGCCCAGCCATAGATTCACAGGGTATATAGTGTCATAGCCTCCGTATGTATCTTGCACCACACTGACTCTGTTCCTCACAGCCCAGCCAGAGATTCACAGAGTCTACAGTGTCATAGCCTGCGTATGTATCTTGCACCACACTGACTCTGTTCCTCACAGCCCAGCCATAGATTCACAGAGTATATAGTGTCATAGTCTCCGTACTGTATCTTGCACCACACTGACTCTGGTCCTCACAGCCCAGCCATAGATACACAGTCTACAGAGTCATAGTCTCCGTACTGTATCTTGCACCACACTGACTCTGGTCCTCACAGCCCAGCCATAGATTCACAGAGTATACAGTGGCATAGTCTCCGTACTGTATCTTGTACCACACTGACTCTGTTCCTCACAGCCCAGCCATAGATTCACACTCTACAGTGTTATAGTCGCTGTACTGTATCTTGCACCACACTGACTCTGGTCCTCACAGCCCAGCCACAGATTCACAATCTACAGTGTCATAGTCTCTGTACTGTATCTTGCACCACACTGACTCTGGTCCTCACAGCCCAGCCGTAGATTCACAGAGTCTACAGTGTCATAGCCTCCGTATGTATCTTGCACCACACTGACTCTGGTCCTCACAGCCCAACCATAGATTCACAGTCGACAGTGTCATAGTCTCCGTACTGTATCTTGCACCCCACTGACTCTGTTCCTCACAGCCCAGCCATAGATTCACAGAGTATACAGTGTCATAGTCTCCCTACTGTATCTTGCACCACACTGACTCTGTTCCTCACAGCCTAGCCATAGATTCACAGAGTAAACAGTGTGATAGTCTCTGTACTGTATCTTGCACCCCACTGACTCTGTTCCTCACAGCCCAGCCAGAGATTCACAGAGTACACAGTGTCATAGTCTCCGTACTGTATCTTGCACCACACTGACTCTATTCCTCACAGCCCAGCCAGAGATTCACAGAGTACACAGTGTCATAGTCTCCATACTGTATCTTGCACCACACTGGCTCTGTTCCTCACAGCCCAGCCATAGATTCACAGTCTAATGTGTCATAGTCTCCGTACTGTATCTTGCACCACACTGACTCTGGTCTTCACAGCCCAGCCATAGATTCACAGAGTCTACAGTGTCATAGTCTCCGTACTGTATCTTGCACCACACTGACTCTGGTCCTCACAGCCCAGCCATAGATTCATAGTCTACAGTGTCATAGTCTCCGTACTGTATCTTGCACCACACTGACTCTGGTCCTCACAGCCCAGCCATAGATTCACAGAGTATACAGTGTCATAGTCTCTGTACTGTATCTTGCACCACACTGACTCTGTTCCTCGCAGCCCAGCCATAGATTCACAGAGTATACAGTGTCATAGTCTCCGTACTGTATCTTGCACCACACTGACTCTGTTCCTCACAGCCCAGCCATAGATTCACACTCTACAGTGTCATAGTCTCCCTACTGTATCTTGCACCACACTGACTCTGTCCCTCACAGCCCAGCCATAGATTCACAGAGTATACAGTGTCATAGTCTCTGTACTGTATCTTGCACCACACTGACTCTGTTCCTCACAGCCCAGCCAGAGATTCACAGAGTCTACAGTGTCATAGCCTCCGTCTGTATCTTGCACCACACTGCCTCTGTTCCTCACAGCCCAGCCATAGATTCACAGAATATATAGTGTCATAGCCTCCGTATGTATCTTGCACCACACTGACTCTGTTCCTCACAGCCCAGCCAGAGATTCACAGAGTCTACAGTGTCATAGTCTCCATACTGTATCTTGCACCACACTGACTCTGTTCCTCACAGCCCAGCCATAGATTCACAGAGTATACAATGTCATAGTCTCCGTACTGTATCTTGCACCACACTGACTCTGTTCCTCACAGCCAAGCCATAGATTCACACTCTACAGTGTTATAGTCTCTGTACTGTATCGTGCACCACACTGACTCTGGTCCTCACAGCCCAGCCATAGATTCACAGTCTACAGTGTCATAGTCTCTGTACTGTATCTTGCACCACACTGACTCTGGTCCTCACAGCCCAGCCATAGATTCACAGAGTCTACAGTGTCATAGCCTCCGTCTGTATCTTGCACCACACTGCCTCTGTTCCTCACAGCCCAGCCATAGATTCACAGAATATATAGTGTCATAGCCTCCGTATGTATCTTGCACCACACTGACTCTGTTCCTCACAGCCCAGCCAGAGATTCACAGAGTCTACAGTGTCATAGCCTGCGTATGTATCTTGCACCACGCTGACTCTGTTCCTCACAGCCCAGCCATAGATTCACAGAGTATATAGTGTCATAGTCTCCATACTGTATCTTGCACCACACTGACTCTGGTCCTCACAGCCCAGCCATAGATACACAGTCTACAGAGTCATAGTCTCTGTACTGTATCTTGCACCACACTGACTCTGGTCCTCACAGCCCAGCCATAGATTCACAGAATATGCAGTGTCATAGTCTCCGTACTGTATCTTGCACCACACTGACTCTGGCCCTCACAGCCCAGCCATAGATTCACACTCTACAGTGTTATAGTCTCTGTCCTGTATCTTGCACCACACTGACTCTGTTCCTCACAGCCCAGCCATAGATTCACACTCTACAGTGTTATAGTCTCTGTACTGTATCTTGCACCACACTGACTCTGGTCCTCACAGCCCAGCCATAGATTCACAGTCTACAGTGTCATAGTCTCTGTACTGTATCTTGCACCACACTGACTCTGGTCCTCACAGCCCAGCCATAGATTCACAGAGTCTACAGTGTCATAGCCTCCGTATGTATCTTGCACCACACTGACTCTGGTCCTCACAGCCCAACCATAGATTCACAGTCTACAGTGTCATAGTCGCCGTACTGTATCTTGCACCCCACTGACTCTGTTCCTCACAGCCTAGCCATAGATTCATAGAGTATACAGTGTGATAGTCTCCGTACTGTATCTTGCACCCCACTGACTCTGTTCCTCACAGCCCAGCCAGAGATTCACAGAGTATACAGTGTCATAGTCTCCGTACCGTATCTTGCACCACACTGACTCTGTTCCTCACAGCCCAGCCAGAGATTCACAGAGTATACAGTGTCATAGTCTCCGTACTGTATCTTGCACCACACTGACTCTGTTCCTCACAGCCCAGCCATAGATTCACAGTCTAATGTGTCATAGTCTCCGTACTGTATCTTGCACCACACTGACTCTGGTCTTCACAGCCCAGCCATAGATTCACAGAGTCTACAGTGTCATAGTCTCTGTACTGTATCTTGCACCACACGGACTCTGGTCCTCACAGCCCAGCCATAGATTCACAGTCTAATGTGTCATAGTCTCCGTACTGTATCTTGCACCACACTGACTCTGGTCTTCACAGCCCAGCCATAGATTCACAGAGTCTACAGTGTCATAGTCTCCGTACGGTATCTTGCACCACACTGACTCTGGTCCTCACAGCCAGCCATAGATTCACAGAGTATACAGTGTCATAGTCTCCATACTGTATCTTGCACCACACTGACTCTGTTCCACACAGCCCAGCCATAGATTCACACTCTACAGTGTCATAGTCTCCGTACTGTATCTTGCACCACACTGACTCTGGTCCTCACAGCCCAGCCATAGATTCACAGAGTCTACAGTGTCATAGTCTCCGTACTGTATCTTGCACCACACTGACTCTGGTCCTCACAGCCCAGCCATAGATTCACAGAGTATACAGTGTCATAGTCTCTGTACTGTATCTTGCACCACGCTGACTCTGTTCCTCACAGCCCAGCCATAGATTCACAGAGTATACAGTGTCATAGTCTCCGCACTGTATCTTGCACCACACTGACTCTGGTCCTCACAGCCCAGCCATAGATTCACAGTCTACAGTGTCATAGTTTCCGTACTGTATCTTGGACCACACTGACTCTGGTCCTCACAGCCCTGCTATAGATTCTCAGAGTATACAGTGTCATAGTCTCCGTACTGTATCTTGCACCACACTGACTCTGTTCCTTGCAGCCCAGCCATAGATTCACACTATCTTGCACCACACTGATCTGGTCCTCACAGCCCAGCCATAGATTCACCGTCTACAGTGTCATAGTCTCTGTACTGTATCTTGCACCACACTGACTCTGGTCCTCACAGCCCAGCCATAGATTCACAGTCTACAGTGTCATAGTTTCCGTACTGTATCTTGGACCACACTGACTCTGGTCCTCACAGCCCTGCTATAGATTCTCAGAGTATACAGTGTCATAGTCTGCGTACTGTATCTTGCACCACACTGACTCTGTTCCTTGCAGCCCAGCCATAGATTCACACTATCTTGCACCACACTGATCTGGTCCTCACAGCCCAACCATAGATTCACAGTCTACAGTGCCATAGTCGCCGTACTGTATCTTGCACCCCACTGACTCTGTTCCTCACAGCCTAGCCATAGATTCACAGAGTATACAGTGTGATAGTCTCCGTACTGTATCTTGCACCCCACTGACTCTGTTCCTCACAGCCCAGCCAGAGATTCACAGAGTATACAGTGTCATAGTCTCCATACTGTATCTTGCACCACACTGACTCTGTTCCTCACAGCCCAGCCAGAGATTCACAGAGTATACAGTGTCATAGTCTCCGTACTGTATCTTGCACCACACTGACTCTGTTCCTCACAGCCCAGCCATAGATTCACAGTCTAATGTGTCATAGTCTCCGTACTGTATCTTGCACCACACTGACTCTGGTCTTCACAGCCCAGCCATAGATTCACAGAGTCTACAGTGTCATAGTCTCCGTACTGTATCTTGCACCACACTGACTCTGGTCCTCACAGCCCAGCCATAGATTCACAGTCTAATGTGTCATAGTCTCCGTACTGTATCTTGCACCACACTGACTCTGGTCTTCACAGCCCAGCCATAGATTCACAGTCTACAGTGCCATAGTCGCCGTACTGTATCTTGCACCCCACTGACTCTGTTCCTCACAGCCTAGCCATAGATTCACAGAGTATACAGTGCCATAGTCTCCATACTGTATCTTGCACCACACTGACTCTGTTCCTCACAGCCCATCCATAGATTCACACTCTACAGTGTCATAGTCTCCGTACTGTATCTTGCACCACACTGACTCTGGTCCTCACAGCCCAGCCATAGATTCACAGAGTATACAGTGTCATAGTCTCCGTACTGTATCTTGCACCACACTGACTCTGTTCCTCACAGCCCAACCATAGATTCACACTATCTTGCACCACACTGATCTGGTCCTCACAGCCCAACCATAGATTCACAGTCTACAGTGCCATAGTCGCCGTACTGTATCTTGCACCCCACTGACTCTGTTCCTCACAGCCTAGCCATAGATTCACAGAGTATACAGTGCCATAGTCTCCATACTGTATCTTGCACCACACTGACTATGTTCCTCACAGCCCATCCATAGATTCACACTCTACAGTGTCATAGTCTCCGTACTGTATCTTGCACCACACTGACTCTGGTCCTCACAGCCCAGCCATAGATTCACAGAGTCTACAGTGTCATAGTCTCCGTACTGTATCTTGCACCACACTGACTCTGGTCCTCACAGCCCAGCCATAGATTCACAGAGTATACAGTGTCATAGTCTCTGTACTGTATCTTGCACCACACTGACTCTGTTCCTCACAGCCCAGCCATAGATTCACAGAGTATACAGTGTCATAGTCTCCGTACTGTATCTTGCACCACACTGACTCTGTTCCTCACAGCCCAGCTATAGATTCACACTCTACAGTGTCATAGTCTCTGTACTGCATCTTGCACTACACTGACTCTGGTCTTCACAGCCCAGCCATAGATTCACCGTCTACAGTGTCATAGTCTCCGTACTGTATCTTGCACCACACTGACTCTGGTCCTCACAGCCCAGCCATAGATTCACAGTCTACAGTGTCATAGTTTCCGTACTGTATCTTGGACCACACTGACTCTGGTCCTCACAGCCCAGCCATAGATTCTCAGAGTATACAGTGTCATAGTCTCCGTACTGTATCTTGCACCACACTGACTCTGTTCCTTGCAGCCCAGCCATAGATTCACCCTATCTTGCACCACACTGATCTGGTCCTCACAGCCCAACCATAGATTCACACTCTACAGTGTCATAGTCTCTGTACTGTATCTTGCACCACGCTGACTCTGTTCCTCGCAGCCCATCCATAGATTCACACTCTACAGTGTCATAGTCTCTGTACTGTATCTTGCACCACACTGACTCTGGTCCTCACAGCCCAGCCATAGATTCACAGTATACAGTGTCATAGTCTCCGTACTGTATCTTGCACCACACTGACTCTGTTCCTCACAGCCCAGCCATAGATTCACACTCTACAGTGTCATAGTCTCTGTACTGTATCTTGCACCACACTGACTATGGTCCTCACAGCCCAGCCATAGATTCACAGTCTACAGTGTCATAGTCTTCTTACTGTATCTTGCACCACACTGACTCTGGTCCTCACAGCCCAGCCATAGATTCACAGAGTCTACAGTGTCATAGCCTCCGTATGTATCTTGCACCACACTGACTCTGTTCCTCACAGCCCAGCCAGAGATTCACAGAGTATATAGTGTCATAGCCTCCGTATGTATCTTGCACCACACTGACTCTGTTCCTCAAAGCCCAGCCAGAGATTCACAGAGTCTACAGTGTCATAGCCTGCATATGTATCTTGCACCACACTGACTCTATTCCTCACAGCCCAGCCATAGATTCACAGAGTATATAGTGTCATAGGGCCTCATCACGACCCAGGCGGTAAGGGGTTTACGGCGCCGTAAACAGCGCCGACCCTTACCGCCTGAGTATGAGGTCCCTTAGCGCCATGGCGAATTTAACACCTGCTTTTAGCAGGTGTTAAAATCCATGGCGCTAAGGGACCATGGAATTAATTACGCCACCGTAATTTACGGTGGCGTAATTAACGCCTTCCCCACTCCCATTATGCCCTATGGGGCAAAAATGGGAATGGGGAAGGGTAAACGGGGATTGGGGACTTACCGCCCCGCCAAGGTCCGAATGGGGCGGTAAGTCCGCCAACCACCATGGCGTAAACGTAGTTTACGCCATGGTGGTAAAGTCACGGCCCAGACGGTAACTTACCGCCTGGGTCGTGATGAGGCCCATAGTCTCCGTACTATATCTTGCACTACACTGACTCTGGTCCTCACAGCCCAGCCATAGATACACAGTCTACAGTGTCATAGTCTCTGTACTGTATCTTGCACCACACTGACTCTGGTCTTCACAGCCCAGCCATAGATTCACCGTCTACAGTGTCATAGGGCCTCATTACGACCCAGGCGGTAAGTTACCGCCTGGGCCGTGACTTTACCACCATGGCGTAAACTACGTTTACGCCATGGTGGTTGGCGGACTTACCGCCCCATTCCGAGGTCGGCGGGGCGGTAAGTCCCCAATCCCCATTTACCCTTCCCCATTCCCATTTTTGCCCCATAGGGCATAATGGGAGTGGGGAAGGCGTTAATTACGCCACCGTAAATTACGGTGGCGTAATTAACTCCATGGTCCCTTAGCGCCATGGATTTTAACACCTGCTAAAAGCAGGTGTTAAAAGCGCCATGGCGCTAAGGGACCTCGTAATTGGCGGTAAGGGGTCGGCGCAGCTAACGCTGGCGTAAACCCCTTACCGCCAGGGTCGTAATGAGGCCCATAGTCTCCGTACTGTATCTTGCACCACACTGACTCTGGTCCTCACAGCCCAGCCATAGATTCACAGTCTACAGTGTCATAGTTTCCGTACTGTATCTTGGACCACACTGACTCTGGTCCTCACAGCCCAGCCATAGATTCTCAGAGTATACAGTGTCATAGTCTCCGTACTGTATCTTGCACCACACTGACTCTGTTCCTTGCAGCCCAGCCATAGATTCACACTATCTTGCACCACACTGATCTGGTCCTCACAGCCCAACCATAGATTCACACTCTACAGTGTCATAGTCTCTGTACTGTATCTTGCACCACACTGACTCTGTTCCTCGCAGCCCAGCCATAGATTCACACTCTACAGTGTCATAGTCTCTGTACTGTATCTTGCACCACACTGACTCTGGTCCTCACAGCCCAGCCATAGATTCACAGTATACAGTGTCATAGTCTCCATACTGTATCTTGCACCACACCGACTCTGTTCCTCACAGCCCAGCCATAGATTCACACTCTACAGTGTCATAGTCTCTGTACTGTATCTTGCACCACACTGACTATGGTCCTCACAGCCCAGTCATATATTCACAGTCTACAGTGTCATAGTCTTCTTACTGTATCTTGCACCACACTGACTCTGGTCCTCACAGCCCAGCCATAGATTCACAGAGTCTACAGTGTCATAGCCTCCGTATGTATCTTGCACCACACTGACTCTGTTCCTCACAGCCCAGCCATAGATTCTCAGAGTATACAGTGTCATAGTCTCCGTACTGTATCTTGCACCACACTGACTCTGTTCCTTGCAGCCCAGCCATAGATTCACACTATCTTGCACCACACTGATCTGGTCCTCACAGCCCAACCATAGATTCACACTCTACAGTGTCATAGTCTCTGTACTGTATCTTGCACCACACTGACTCTGTTCCTCACAGCCCAGCCATAGATTCACAGAGTATACAGTGTCATAGTCTCCGTACTGTATCTTGCACCACACTGACTCTGTTCCTCACAGCCCAGCCATAGATTCACACTCTACAGTGTCATAGTCTCCGTACTGTATCTTGCACCACACTGACTCTGGTCTTCACAGCCCAGCCATAGATTCACCGTCTACAGTGTCATAGTCTCCGTACTGTATCTTGCACCACACTGACTCTGTTCCTCGCAGCCCAGCCATAGATTCACAGAGTATACAGTGTCATAGTCTCCGTACTGTATCTTGCACCACACTGACTCTGTTCCTCACAGCCCAGCCATAGATTCACACTCTACAGTGTCATAGTCTCCCTACTGTATCTTGCACCACACTGACTCTGTCCCTCACAGCCCAGCCATAGATTCACAGAGTATACAGTGTCATAGTCTCTGTACTGTATCTTGCACCACACTGACTCTGTTCCTCACAGCCCAGCCAGAGATTCACAGAGTCTACAGTGTCATAGCCTCCGTCTGTATCTTGCACCACACTGCCTCTGTTCCTCACAGCCCAGCCATAGATTCACAGGGTATATAGTGTCATAGCCTCCGTATGTATCTTGCACCACACTGACTCTGTTCCTCACAGCCCAGCCAGAGATTCACAGAGTCTACAGTGTCATAGCCTGCGTATGTATCTTGCACCACACTGACTCTGTTCCTCACAGCCCAGCCATAGATTCACAGAGTATATAGTGTCATAGTCTCCGTACTGTATCTTGCACCACACTGACTCTGGTCCTCACAGCCCAGCCATAGATACACAGTCTACAGAGTCATAGTCTCCGTACTGTATCTTGCACCACACTGACTCTGGTCCTCACAGCCCAGCCATAGATTCACAGAGTATACAGTGGCATAGTCTCCGTACTGTATCTTGTACCACACTGACTCTGTTCCTCACAGCCCAGCCATAGATTCACACTCTACAGTGTTATAGTCGCTGTACTGTATCTTGCACCACACTGACTCTGGTCCTCACAGCCCAGCCACAGATTCACAATCTACAGTGTCATAGTCTCTGTACTGTATCTTGCACCACACTGACTCTGGTCCTCACAGCCCAGCCGTAGATTCACAGAGTCTACAGTGTCATAGCCTCCGTATGTATCTTGCACCACACTGACTCTGGTCCTCACAGCCCAACCATAGATTCACAGTCTACAGTGTCATAGTCTCCGTACTGTATCTTGCACCCCACTGACTCTGTTCCTCACAGCCCAGCCATAGATTCACAGAGTATACAGTGTCATAGTCTCCCTACTGTATCTTGCACCACACTGACTCTGTTCCTCACAGCCTAGCCATAGATTCACAGAGTAAACAGTGTGATAGTCTCTGTACTGTATCTTGCACCCCACTGACTCTGTTCCTCACAGCCCAGCCAGAGATTCACAGAGTACACAGTGTCATAGTCTCCGTACTGTATCTTGCACCACACTGACTCTATTCCTCACAGCCCAGCCAGAGATTCACAGAGTACACAGTGTCATAGTCTCCATACTGTATCTTGCACCACACTGGCTCTGTTCCTCACAGCCCAGCCATAGATTCACAGTCTAATGTGTCATAGTCTCCGTACTGTATCTTGCACCACACTGACTCTGGTCTTCACAGCCCAGCCATAGATTCACAGAGTCTACAGTGTCATAGTCTCCGTACTGTATCTTGCACCACACTGACTCTGGTCCTCACAGCCCAGCCATAGATTCATAGTCTACAGTGTCATAGTCTCCGTACTGTATCTTGCACCACACTGACTCTGGTCCTCACAGCCCAGCCATAGATTCACAGAGTATACAGTGTCATAGTCTCTGTACTGTATCTTGCACCACACTGACTCTGTTCCTCGCAGCCCAGCCATAGATTCACAGAGTATACAGTGTCATAGTCTCCGTACTGTATCTTGCACCACACTGACTCTGTTCCTCACAGCCCAGCCATAGATTCACACTCTACAGTGTCATAGTCTCCCTACTGTATCTTGCACCACACTGACTCTGTCCCTCACAGCCCAGCCATAGATTCACAGAGTATACAGTGTCATAGTCTCTGTACTGTATCTTGCACCACACTGACTCTGTTCCTCACAGCCCAGCCAGAGATTCACAGAGTCTACAGTGTCATAGCCTCCGTCTGTATCTTGCACCACACTGCCTCTGTTCCTCACAGCCCAGCCATAGATTCACAGAATATATAGTGTCATAGCCTCCGTATGTATCTTGCACCACACTGACTCTGTTCCTCACAGCCCAGCCAGAGATTCACAGAGTCTACAGTGTCATAGTCTCCATACTGTATCTTGCACCACACTGACTCTGTTCCTCACAGCCCAGCCATAGATTCACAGAGTATACAATGTCATAGTCTCCGTACTGTATCTTGCACCACACTGACTCTGTTCCTCACAGCCAAGCCATAGATTCACACTCTACAGTGTTATAGTCTCTGTACTGTATCGTGCACCACACTGACTCTGGTCCTCACAGCCCAGCCATAGATTCACAGTCTACAGTGTCATAGTCTCTGTACTGTATCTTGCACCACACTGACTCTGGTCCTCACAGCCCAGCCATAGATTCACAGAGTCTACAGTGTCATAGCCTCCGTCTGTATCTTGCACCACACTGCCTCTGTTCCTCACAGCCCAGCCATAGATTCACAGAATATATAGTGTCATAGCCTCCGTATGTATCTTGCACCACACTGACTCTGTTCCTCACAGCCCAGCCAGAGATTCACAGAGTCTACAGTGTCATAGCCTGCGTATGTATCTTGCACCACGCTGACTCTGTTCCTCACAGCCCAGCCATAGATTCACAGAGTATATAGTGTCATAGTCTCCATACTGTATCTTGCACCACACTGACTCTGGTCCTCACAGCCCAGCCATAGATACACAGTCTACAGAGTCATAGTCTCTGTACTGTATCTTGCACCACACTGACTCTGGTCCTCACAGCCCAGCCATAGATTCACAGAATATGCAGTGTCATAGTCTCCGTACTGTATCTTGCACCACACTGACTCTGGCCCTCACAGCCCAGCCATAGATTCACACTCTACAGTGTTATAGTCTCTGTCCTGTATCTTGCACCACACTGACTCTGTTCCTCACAGCCCAGCCATAGATTCACACTCTACAGTGTTATAGTCTCTGTACTGTATCTTGCACCACACTGACTCTGGTCCTCACAGCCCAGCCATAGATTCACAGTCTACAGTGTCATAGTCTCTGTACTGTATCTTGCACCACACTGACTCTGGTCCTCACAGCCCAGCCATAGATTCACAGAGTCTACAGTGTCATAGCCTCCGTATGTATCTTGCACCACACTGACTCTGGTCCTCACAGCCCAACCATAGATTCACAGTCTACAGTGTCATAGTCGCCGTACTGTATCTTGCACCCCACTGACTCTGTTCCTCACAGCCTAGCCATAGATTCATAGAGTATACAGTGTGATAGTCTCCGTACTGTATCTTGCACCCCACTGACTCTGTTCCTCACAGCCCAGCCAGAGATTCACAGAGTATACAGTGTCATAGTCTCCGTACCGTATCTTGCACCACACTGACTCTGTTCCTCACAGCCCAGCCAGAGATTCACAGAGTATACAGTGTCATAGTCTCCGTACTGTATCTTGCACCACACTGACTCTGTTCCTCACAGCCCAGCCATAGATTCACAGTCTAATGTGTCATAGTCTCCGTACTGTATCTTGCACCACACTGACTCTGGTCTTCACAGCCCAGCCATAGATTCACAGAGTCTACAGTGTCATAGTCTCTGTACTGTATCTTGCACCACACGGACTCTGGTCCTCACAGCCCAGCCATAGATTCACAGTCTAATGTGTCATAGTCTCCGTACTGTATCTTGCACCACACTGACTCTGGTCTTCACAGCCCAGCCATAGATTCACAGAGTCTACAGTGTCATAGTCTCCGTACGGTATCTTGCACCACACTGACTCTGGTCCTCACAGCCAGCCATAGATTCACAGAGTATACAGTGTCATAGTCTCCATACTGTATCTTGCACCACACTGACTCTGTTCCACACAGCCCAGCCATAGATTCACACTCTACAGTGTCATAGTCTCCGTACTGTATCTTGCACCACACTGACTCTGGTCCTCACAGCCCAGCCATAGATTCACAGAGTCTACAGTGTCATAGTCTCCGTACTGTATCTTGCACCACACTGACTCTGGTCCTCACAGCCCAGCCATAGATTCACAGAGTATACAGTGTCATAGTCTCTGTACTGTATCTTGCACCACGCTGACTCTGTTCCTCACAGCCCAGCCATAGATTCACAGAGTATACAGTGTCATAGTCTCCGCACTGTATCTTGCACCACACTGACTCTGGTCCTCACAGCCCAGCCATAGATTCACAGTCTACAGTGTCATAGTTTCCGTACTGTATCTTGGACCACACTGACTCTGGTCCTCACAGCCCTGCTATAGATTCTCAGAGTATATACAGTGTCATAGTCTCCGTACTGTATCTTGCACCACACTGACTCTGTTCCTTGCAGCCCAGCCATAGATTCACACTATCTTGCACCACACTGATCTGGTCCTCACAGCCCAGCCATAGATTCACCGTCTACAGTGTCATAGTCTCTGTACTGTATCTTGCACCACACTGACTCTGGTCCTCACAGCCCAGCCATAGATTCACAGTCTACAGTGTCATAGTTTCCGTACTGTATCTTGGACCACACTGACTCTGGTCCTCACAGCCCTGCTATAGATTCTCAGAGTATACAGTGTCATAGTCTGCGTACTGTATCTTGCACCACACTGACTCTGTTCCTTGCAGCCCAGCCATAGATTCACACTATCTTGCACCACACTGATCTGGTCCTCACAGCCCAACCATAGATTCACAGTCTACAGTGCCATAGTCGCCGTACTGTATCTTGCACCCCACTGACTCTGTTCCTCACAGCCTAGCCATAGATTCACAGAGTATACAGTGTGATAGTCTCCGTACTGTATCTTGCACCCCACTGACTCTGTTCCTCACAGCCCAGCCAGAGATTCACAGAGTATACAGTGTCATAGTCTCCATACTGTATCTTGCACCACACTGACTCTGTTCCTCACAGCCCAGCCAGAGATTCACAGAGTATACAGTGTCATAGTCTCCGTACTGTATCTTGCACCACACTGACTCTGTTCCTCACAGCCCAGCCATAGATTCACAGTCTAATGTGTCATAGTCTCCGTACTGTATCTTGCACCACACTGACTCTGGTCTTCACAGCCCAGCCATAGATTCACAGAGTCTTCAGTGTCATAGTCTCCGTACTGTATCTTGCACCACACTGACTCTGGTCCTCACAGCCCAGCCATAGATTCACAGTCTAATGTGTCATAGTCTCCGTACTGTATCTTGCACCACACTGACTCTGGTCTTCACAGCCCAGCCATAGATTCACAGTCTACAGTGCCATAGTCGCCGTACTGTATCTTGCACCCCACTGACTCTGTTCCTCACAGCCTAGCCATAGATTCACAGAGTATACAGTGCCATAGTCTCCATACTGTATCTTGCACCACACTGACTCTGTTCCTCACAGCCCATCCATAGATTCACACTCTACAGTGTCATAGTCTCCGTACTGTATCTTGCACCACACTGACTCTGGTCCTCACAGCCCAGCCATAGATTCACAGAGTATACAGTGTCATAGTCTCCGTACTGTATCTTGCACCACACTGACTCTGTTCCTCACAGCCCAACCATAGATTCACACTATCTTGCACCACACTGATCTGGTCCTCACAGCCCAACCATAGATTCACAGTCTACAGTGCCATAGTCGCCGTACTGTATCTTGCACCCCACTGACTCTGTTCCTCACAGCCTAGCCATAGATTCACAGAGTATACAGTGCCATAGTCTCCATACTGTATCTTGCACCACACTGACTATGTTCCTCACAGCCCATCCATAGATTCACACTCTACAGTGTCATAGTCTCCGTACTGTATCTTGCACCACACTGACTCTGGTCCTCACAGCCCAGCCATAGATTCACAGAGTCTACAGTGTCATAGTCTCCGTACTGTATCTTGCACCACACTGACTCTGGTCCTCACAGCCCAGCCATAGATTCACAGAGTATACAGTGTCATAGTCTCTGTACTGTATCTTGCACCACACTGACTCTGTTCCTCACAGCCCAGCCATAGATTCACAGAGTATACAGTGTCATAGTCTCCGTACTGTATCTTGCACCACACTGACTCTGTTCCTCACAGCCCAGCTATAGATTCACACTCTACAGTGTCATAGTCTCTGTACTGCATCTTGCACTACACTGACTCTGGTCTTCACAGCCCAGCCATAGATTCACCGTCTACACTGTCATAGTCTCCGTACTGTATCTTGCACCACACTGACTCTGGTCCTCACAGCCCAGCCATAGATTCACAGTCTACAGTGTCATAGTTTCCGTACTGTATCTTGGACCACACTGACTCTGGTCCTCACAGCCCAGCCATAGATTCTCAGAGTATACAGTGTCATAGTCTCCGTACTGTATCTTGCACCACACTGACTCTGTTCCTTGCAGCCCAGCCATAGATTCACCCTATCTTGCACCACACTGATCTGGTCCTCACAGCCCAACCATAGATTCACACTCTACAGTGTCATAGTCTCTGTACTGTATCTTGCACCACGCTGACTCTGTTCCTCGCAGCCCATCCATAGATTCACACTCTACAGTGTCATAGTCTCTGTACTGTATCTTGCACCACACTGACTCTGGTCCTCACAGCCCAGCCATAGATTCACAGTATACAGTGTCATAGTCTCCGTACTGTATCTTGCACCACACTGACTCTGTTCCTCACAGCCCAGCCATAGATTCACACTCTACAGTGTCATAGTCTCTGTACTGTATCTTGCACCACACTGACTATGGTCCTCACAGCCCAGCCATAGATTCACAGTCTACAGTGTCATAGTCTTCTTACTGTATCTTGCACCACACTGACTCTGGTCCTCACAGCCCAGCCATAGATTCACAGAGTCTACAGTGTCATAGCCTCCGTATGTATCTTGCACCACACTGACTCTGTTCCTCACAGCCCAGCCAGAGATTCACAGAGTATATAGTGTCATAGCCTCCGTATGTATCTTGCACCACACTGACTCTGTTCCTCAAAGCCCAGCCAGAGATTCACAGAGTCTACAGTGTCATAGCCTGCATATGTATCTTGCACCACACTGACTCTATTCCTCACAGCCCAGCCATAGATTCACAGAGTATATAGTGTCATAGGGCCTCATCACGACCCAGGCGGTAAGGGGTTTACGGCGCCGTAAACAGCGCCGACCCTTACCGCCTGAGTATGAGGTCCCTTAGCGCCATGGCGAATTTAACACCTGCTTTTAGCAGGTGTTAAAATCCATGGCGCTAAGGGACCATGGAATTAATTACGCCACCGTAATTTACGGTGGCGTAATTAACGCCTTCCCCACTCCCATTATGCCCTATGGGGCAAAAATGGGAATGGGGAAGGGTAAACGGGGATTGGGGACTTACCGCCCCGCCAAGGTCCGAATGGGGCGGTAAGTCCGCCAACCACCATGGCGTAAACGTAGTTTACGCCATGGTGGTAAAGTCACGGCCCAGACGGTAACTTACCGCCTGGGTCGTGATGAGGCCCATAGTCTCCGTACTATATCTTGCACTACACTGACTCTGGTCCTCACAGCCCAGCCATAGATACACAGTCTACAGTGTCATAGTCTCTGTACTGTATCTTGCACCACACTGACTCTGGTCTTCACAGCCCAGCCATAGATTCACCGTCTACAGTGTCATAGGGCCTCATTACGACCCAGGCGGTAAGTTACCGCCTGGGCCGTGACTTTACCACCATGGCGTAAACTACGTTTACGCCATGGTGGTTGGCGGACTTACCGCCCCATTCCGAGGTCGGCGGGGCGGTAAGTCCCCAATCCCCATTTACCCTTCCCCATTCCCATTTTTGCCCCATAGGGCATAATGGGAGTGGGGAAGGCGTTAATTACGCCACCGTAAATTACGGTGGCGTAATTAACTCCATGGTCCCTTAGCGCCATGGATTTTAACACCTGCTAAAAGCAGGTGTTAAAAGCGCCATGGCGCTAAGGGACCTCGTAATTGGCGGTAAGGGGTCGGCGCAGCTAACGCTGGCGTAAACCCCTTACCGCCAGGGTCGTAATGAGGCCCATAGTCTCCGTACTGTATCTTGCACCACACTGACTCTGGTCCTCACAGCCCAGCCATAGATTCACAGTCTACAGTGTCATAGTTTCCGTACTGTATCTTGGACCACACTGACTCTGGTCCTCACAGCCCAGCCATAGATTCTCAGAGTATACAGTGTCATAGTCTCCGTACTGTATCTTGCACCACACTGACTCTGTTCCTTGCAGCCCAGCCATAGATTCACACTATCTTGCACCACACTGATCTGGTCCTCACAGCCCAACCATAGATTCACACTCTACAGTGTCATAGTCTCTGTACTGTATCTTGCACCACACTGACTCTGTTCCTCGCAGCCCAGCCATAGATTCACACTCTACAGTGTCATAGTCTCTGTACTGTATCTTGCACCACACTGACTCTGGTCCTCACAGCCCAGCCATAGATTCACAGTATACAGTGTCATAGTCTCCATACTGTATCTTGCACCACACCGACTCTGTTCCTCACAGCCCAGCCATAGATTCACACTCTACAGTGTCATAGTCTCTGTACTGTATCTTGCACCACACTGACTATGGTCCTCACAGCCCAGTCATATATTCACAGTCTACAGTGTCATAGTCTTCTTACTGTATCTTGCACCACACTGACTCTGGTCCTCACAGCCCAGCCATAGATTCACAGAGTCTACAGTGTCATAGCCTCCGTATGTATCTTGCACCACACTGACTCTGTTCCTCACAGCCCAGCCATAGATTCTCAGAGTATACAGTGTCATAGTCTCCGTACTGTATCTTGCACCACACTGACTCTGTTCCTTGCAGCCCAGCCATAGATTCACACTATCTTGCACCACACTGATCTGGTCCTCACAGCCCAACCATAGATTCACACTCTACAGTGTCATAGTCTCTGTACTGTATCTTGCACCACACTGACTCTGTTCCTCACAGCCCAGCCATAGATTCACAGAGTATACAGTGTCATAGTCTCCGTACTGTATCTTGCACCACACTGACTCTGTTCCTCACAGCCCAGCTATAGATTCACACTCTACAGTGTCATAGTCTCTGTACTGCATCTTGCACTACACTGACTCTGGTCTTCACAGCCCAGCCATAGATTCACCGTCTACAGTGTCATAGTCTCCGTACTGTATCTTGCACCACACTGACTCTGGTCCTCACAGCCCAGCCATAGATTCACAGTCTACAGTGTCATAGTTTCCGTACTGTATCTTGGACCACACTGACTCTGGTCCTCACAGCCCAGCCATAGATTCTCAGAGTATACAGTGTCATAGTCTCCGTACTGTATCTTGCACCACACTGACTCTGTTCCTTGCAGCCCAGCCATAGATTCACACTATCTTGCACCACACGGATCTGGTCCTCACAGCCCAACCATAGATTCACACTCTACAGTGTCATAGTCTCTGTACTGTATCTTGCACCACGCTGACTCTGTTCCTCGCAGCCCAGCCATAGGTTCACACTCTACAGTGTCATAGTCTCTGTACTGTATCTTGCACCACACTGACTCTGGTCCTCACAGCCCAGCCATAGATTCACAGCATACAGTGTCATAGTCTCCGTACTGTATCTTGCACCACACTGACTCTGTTCCTCGCAGCCCAGCCATAGATTCACACTCTACAGTGTCATAGTCTCTGTACTGTATCTTGCACCACACTGACTCTGGTCCTCACAGCCCAGCCATAGATTCACAGCATACAGTGTCATAGTCGCCGTACTGTATCTTGCACCACACTGACTCTGTTCCTCACAGCCCAGCCATAGATTCACACTCTAGTGTCATAGTCTCTGTACTGTATCTTGCACCACACTGACTATGGTCCTCACAGCCCAGCCATAGATTCACAGTCTACAGTGTCATAGTCTTCTTACTGTATCTTGCACCACACTGACTCTGGTCCTCACAGCCCAGCCATAGATTCACAGAGTCTACAGTGTCATAGCCTCCGTATGTATCTTGCACCACACTGACTCTGTTCCTCACAGCCCAGCCAGAGATTCACAGAGTATATAGTGTCATAGCCTCCGTATGTATCTTGCACCACACTGACTCTGTTCCTCACAGCCCAGCCAGAGATTCACAGAGTCTACAGTGTCATAGCCTGCATATGTATCTTGCACCACACTGACTCTGTTCCTCACAGCCCAGCCATAGATTCACAGAGTATATAGTGTCATAGGGCCTCATCACGACCCAGGCGGTAAGGGGTTTACGGCGCCGTAAACAGCGCCGACCCTTACCGCCTGAGTATGAGGTCCCTTAGCGCCATGGCGAATTTAACACCTGCTTTTAGCAGGTGTTAAAATCCATGGCGCTAAGGGACCATGGAATTAATTACGCCACCGTAATTTACGGTGGCGTAATTAACGCCTTCCCCACTCCCATTATGCCCTATGGGGCAAAAATGGGAATGGGGAAGGGTAAACGGGGTTTGGGGACTTACCGCCCCGCCAAGGTCCGAATGGGGCGGTAAGTCCGCCAACCACCATGGCGTAAACGTAGTTTACGCCATGGTGGTAAAGTCACGGCCCAGACGGTAACTTACCGCCTGGGTCGTGATGAGGCCCATAGTCTCCGTACTATATCTTGCACTACACTGACTCTGGTCCTCACAGCCCAGCCATAGATACACAGTCTACAGTGTCATAGTCTCTGTACTGTATCTTGCACCACACTGACTCTGGTCTTCACAGCCCAGCCATAGATTCACCGTCTACAGTGTCATAGTCTCCGTACTGTATCTTGCACCACACTGACTCTGGTCCTCACAGCCCAGCCATAGATTCACAGTCTACAGTGTCATAGTTTCCGTACTGTATCTTGGACCACACTGACTCTGGTCCTCACAGCCCAGCCATAGATTCTCAGAGTATACAGTGTCATAGTCTCCGTACTGTATCTTGCACCACACTGACTCTGTTCCTTGCAGCCCAGCCATAGATTCACACTATCTTGCACCACACTGATCTGGTCCTCACAGCCCAACCATAGATTCACACTCTACAGTGTCATAGTCTCTGTACTGTATCTTGCACCATACTGACTCTGTTCCTCGCAGCCCAGCCATAGATTCACACTCTACAGTGTCATAGTCTCTGTACTGTATCTTGCACCACACTGACTCTGGTCCTCACAGCCCAGCCATAGATTCACAGTATACAGTGTCATAGTCTCCATACTGTATCTTGCACCACACTGACTCTGTTCCTCACAGCCCAGCCATAGATTCACACTCTACAGTGTCATAGTCTCTGTACTGTATCTTGCACCACACTGACTATGGTCCTCACAGCCCAGTCATAGATTCACAGTCTACAGTGTCATAGTCTTCTTACTGTATCTTGCACCACACTGACTCTGGTCCTCACAGCCCAGCCATAGATTCACAGAGTCTACAGTGTCATAGCCTCCGTATGTATCTTGCACCACACTGACTCTGTTCCTCACAGCCCAGCCAGAGATTCACAGAGTATATAGTGTCGTAGCCTCCGTATGTATCTTGCACCACACTGACTCTGTTCCTCACAGCCCAGCCAGAGATTCACAGAGTCTACAGTGTCATAGCCTGCGTATGTATCTTGCACCACACTGACTCTGTTCCTCACAGCCCAGCCATAGATTCACAGAGTATATAGTGTCATAGTCTCCGTACTGTATCTTGCACCACACTGACTCTGGTCCTCACAGCCCAGCCATAGATACACAGTCTACAGAGTCATAGTCTCTGTACTGTATCTTGCACCACACTGACTCTGGTCCTCACAGCCCAGCCATAGATTCACAGAGTATACAGTGTTATAGTCTCCGTACTGTATCTTGCACCACACTGACTATGGTCCTCACAGCCCAGTCATAGATTCACAGTCTACAGTGTCATAGTCTTCTTACTGTATCTTGCACCACACTGACTCTGGTCCTCACAGCCCAGCCATAGATTCACAGAGTCTACAGTGTCATAGCCTCCGTATGTATCTTGCACCACACTGACTCTGTTCCTCACAGCCCAGCCAGAGATTCACAGAGTATATAGTGTCATAGCCTCCGTAAGTATCTTGCACCACACTGACTCTGTTCCTCACAGCCCAGCCAGAGATTCACAGAGTCTACAGTGTCATAGCCTGCGTATGTATCTTGCACCACACTGACTCTGTTCCTCACAGCCCAGCCATAGATTCACAGAGTATATAGTGTCATAGTCTCCGTACTGTATCTTGCACCACACTGACTCTGGTCCTCACAGCCCAGCCATAGATACACAGTCTACAGACTCATAGCCTCTGTACTGTATCTTGCACCACACTGACTCTGGTCCTCACAGCCCAGCCATAGATTCACAGAGTATGCAGTGTTATAGTGTCCGTACTGTATCTTGCACCACACTGACTCTGTTCCTCACAGCCCAGCCATAGATTCACAGAGTATACAGTGTCATAGTCTCCGTACTGTATCTTGCACCACACTGACTCTGTTCCTCACAGCCCAGCCATAGATTCACACTCTACAGTGTCATAGTCTCTGTACTGTATCTTGCACCACACTGACTCTGGTCCTCACAGCCCAGCCATAGATTCACAGTCTACAGTGTCATAGTCTCTGTACTGTATCTTGCACCACACTTACTCTGTTCCTCACAGCCCAGCCATAGATTCACAGAGTCTACAGTGTCATAGCCTCCGTATGTATCTTGCACCACACCGACTCTGTTCCTCACAGCCCAGCCACAGATTCAGAGTATACAGTGTCATAGCCTCCGTATGTATCTTGCACCACACTTACTCTGATCCTCACAGCCCAGCCATAGATTCACAGAGTCTACAGTGTCATAGCCTCCGTATGTATCTTGCACCACACTGACTCTGGTCCTCACAGCCCAACCATAGATTCACAGTCTACAGTGTCATAGTCTCCGTACTGTATCTTGCACCCCACTGACTCTGTTCCTCCCACCCCAGCCATAGATTCACAGAGTATACAGTGTCATAGTCTCCGTACTGTATCTTGCACCACACTGACTCTGTTCCTCACAGCCTAGCCATAGATTCACAGAGTATACAGTGTGATAGTCTCCGTACTGTATCTTGCACCCCACTGACTCTGTTCCTCACAGCCCAGCCAGAGATTCACAGAGTATACAGTGTCATAGTCTCCGTACTGTATCTTGCACCACACAGACTCTGTTCCTCACAACCCAGCCATAGATTCACACTCTACAGTGTCATAGTCTCCGTACTGTATCTTGCACCACACTGACTCTGGTCCTCACAGCCAGCCATAGATTCACAGTGTCATAGTCTCCGTACTGTATCTTGCACCACGCTGACTCTGGTCCTCACAGCCCAGCCATAGATTCACAGAGTATACAGTGTCATAGTCTCCGTACTGTATCTTGCACCACACTGACTCTGTTCCTCACAACCCAGCCATAGATTCACACTCTACAGTGTCATAGTCTCCGTACTGTATCTTGCACCACACTGACTCTGGTCCTCACAGCCAGCCATAGATTCACAGAGTATACAGTGTCATAGTCTCCGTACTGTATCTTGCACCACACTGACTCTGTTCCTCACAGCCCAGCCATAGATTCACACTCTACAGTGTCATAGTCTCCGTACTGTATCTTGCACCACACTGACTCTGGTCCTCACAGCCCAGCCATAGATTCACAGAGTCTACAGTGTGATAGTCTCCGTACTGTATCTTGCACCACACTGACTCTGGTCCTCACAGCCCAGCCATAGATTCACAGAGTATACAGTGTCATAGTCTCTGTACTGTATCTTGCACCACACTGACTCTGTTCCTCACAGCCCAGCCAGAGATTCACAGAGTCTACAGTGTCATAGCCTCCGTATGTATCTTGCACCACTCTGACTCTGTTCCTCACAGCCCAGCCATAGATTCACAGAGTATATAGTGTCATAGTCTCCGTACTGTATCTTGCACCACACTGACTCTGGTCCTCACAGCCCAGCCATAGATACACAGTCTACAGAGTCATAGTCTCCGTACTGTATCTTGCACCACACTGACTCTGGTCCTCACAGCCCAGCCATAGATTCACAGAGTATACAGTGTTATAGTCTCCGTACTGTATCTTGCACCACACTGACTCTGTTCCTCACAGCCCAGCCATAGATTCACAGAGTATACAGTGTCATAGTCTCCGTACTGTATCTTGCACCACACTGACTCTTTTCCTCACAGCCCAGCCATAGATTCACACTCTACAGTGTCATAGTCTCTGTACTGTATCTTGCACCACACTGACTCTGGTCCTCACAGCCCAGCCATAGATTCACAGTCTACAGTGTCATAGTCTTCTTACTGTATCTTGCACCACACTGACTCTGGTCCTCACAGCCCAGCCATAGATTCACAGTCTACAGTGTCATAGTCTTCTTACTGTATCTTGCACCACACTGACTCTGGTCCTCACAGCCCAGCCATAGATTCACAGAGTCTACAATGTCATAGCCTCCGTATGTATCTTGCACCACACTGACTCTGTTCCTCACAGCCCAGCCAGAGATTCACAGAGTCTACAGTGTCATAGCCTCCGTATGTATCTTGCACCACACTGACTCTGTTCCTCACAGCCCAGCCATAGATTCACAGAGTATATAGTGTCATAGTCTCCGTACTGTATCTTGCACCACACTGACTCTGGTCCTCACAGCCCAGCCATAGATACACAGTCTACAGAGTCATAGTCTCTGTACTGTATCTTGCACCACACTGACTCTGGTCCTCACAGCCCAGCCATAGATTCACAGAGTATACAGTGTTATAGTCTCCGTACTGTATCTTGCACCACACTGACTCTGTTCCTCACAGCCCAGCCATAGATTCACAGAGTATACAGTGTCATAGTCTCCGTACTGTATCTTGCACCACACTGACTCTTTTCCTCACAGCCCAGCCATAGATTCACACTCTACAATGTCATAGTCTCTGTACTGTATCTTGCACCACACTGACTCTGGTCCTCACAGCCCAGCCATAGATTCACAGTCTACAGTGTCATAGTCTCTGTACTGTATCTTGCACCACACTGACTCTGGTCCTCACAGCCCAGCCATAGATTCACAGAGTCTACAGTGTCATAGCCTCCGTATGTATCTTGCACCACACCGACTTTGTTCCTCACAGCCCAGCCACAGATTCAGAGTATACAGTGTCATAGCCTCCGTATGTATCTTGCACCACACTGACTCTGTTCCTCACAGCCCAGCCATAGATTCACAGAGTCTACAGTGTCATAGCCTCCATATGTATCTTGCACCACGCTGACTCTGGTCCTCACAGCCCAACCATAGATTGACAGTCTACAGTGTCATAGTCTCCGTACTGTATCTTGCACCCCACTGACTCTGTTCCTCCCAGCCCAGCCATAGATTCACAGAGTATACAGTGTCATAGTCTCCGTACTGTATCTTGCACCACACTGACTCTGTTCCTCACAGCCTAGCCATAGATTCACAGAGTATACAGTGTGATAGTCTCCGTACTGTATCTTGCACCCCACTGACTCTGTTCCTCACAGCCCAGCCAGAGATTCACAGAGTATACAGTGTCATAGTCTCCGTACTGTATCTTGCACCACACTGACTCTGTTCCTCACAGCCCAGCCATAGATTCACAGTCTAATGTGTCATAGTCTCCGTACTGTATCTTGCACCACACTGACTCTGGTCTTCACAGCCCAGCCATAGATTCACAGAGTCTACAGTGTCGTAGTCTCCATACTGTATCTTGCACCACACTGACTCTGGTCCTCACAGCCCAGCCATAGATTCACAGAGTATACAGTTTCATAGTCTCCATACTGTATCTTGCACCACACTGACTCTGTTCCTCACAGCCCAGCCATAGATTCACACTCTACAGTGTCATAGTCTCCGTACTGTATCTTGCACCACCCTGACTCTGTTCCTCCCAGCCCAGCCATAGATTCACAGAGTCTACAGTGTCATAGTCTCCGTACTGTATCTTGCACCACACTGACTCTGGTCCTCACAGCCCAGCCATAGATTCACAGAGTCTACAGTGTCATAGTCTCCGTACTGTATCTTGCACCACACTGACTCTGGTCCTCACAGCCAGCCATAGATTCACAGAGTATACAGTGTCACAGTCTCCGTACTGTATCTTGCACCACACTGACTCTGTTCCTCACAGCCCAGCCATAGATTCACACTCTACAGTATCATAGTCTCCGTACTGTATCTTGCACCACACTGACTCTGGTCCTCACAGCCCAGCCATAGATTCACAGTCTACAGTGTCATAGTCTCCGTACTGTATCTTGCACCACACTGACTCTGGTCCTCACAGCCCAGCCATAGATTCACAGAGTATACAGTTTCATAGTCTTCGTACTGTATCTTGCACCACACTGACTCTGTTCCTTGCAGCCCAGCCATAGATTCACACTATCTTGCACCACACTGATCTGGTCCTCACAGCCCAACCATAGATTCACAGTCTAATGTGTCATAGTCTCCGTACTGTATCTTGCACCACACTGACTCTGGTCTTCACAGCCCAGCCATAGATTCACAGAGTCTACAGTGTCATAGTCTCCGTACTGTATCTTGCACCACACTGACTCTGGTCCTCACAGCCCAGCCATAGATTCACAGTCTAATGTGTCATAGTCTCCGTACTGTATCTTGCACCACACTGACTCTGGTCTTCACAGCCCAGCCATAGATTCACAGAGTCTACAGTGTCATAGTCTCCGTACTGTATCTTGCACCAGACTGACTCTGGTCCTCACAGCCCAGCCATAGATTCACAGAGTCTACAGTGTCATAGTCTCCGTACTGTATCTTGCACCACACTGACTCTGGTCCTCACAGCCAGCCATAGATTCACAGAGTATACAGTGTCATAGTCTCCGTACTGTATCTTGCACCACACTGACTCTGTTCCTCACAGCCCAGCCATAGATTCACACTCTACAGTGTCATAGTCTCCGTACTGTATCTTGCACCACACTGACTCTTTTCCTCACAGCCCAGCCATAGATTCACACTCTACAGTGTCATAGTCTCTGTACTGTATCTTGCACCACACTGACTCTGGTCCTCACAGCCCAGCCATAGATTCACAGTCTACAGTGTCATAGTCTCTGTACTGTATCTTGCACCACACTGACTCTGGTCCTCACAGCCCAGCCATAGATTCACAGAGTCTACAGTGTCATAGCCTCCGTATGTATCTTGCACCACACCGACTTTGTTCCTCAAAGCCCAGCCACAGATTCAGAGTATACAGTGTCATAGCCTCCGTATGTATCTTGCACCACACTGACTCTGTTCCTCACAGCCCAGCCATAGATTCACAGAGTCTACAGTGTCATAGCCTCCGTATGTATCTTGCACCACGCTGACTCTGGTCCTCACAGCCCAACCATAGATTGACAGTCTACAGTGTCATAGTCTCCGTACTGTATCTTGCACCCCACTGACTCTGTTCCTCCCAGCCCAGCCATAGATTCACAGAGTATACAGTGTGATAGTCTCCGTACTGTATCTTGCACCCCACTGACTCTTTTCCTCACAGCCCAGCCAGAGATTCACAGAGTATACAGTGTCATAGTCTCCGTACTGTATCTTGCACCACACTGACTCTTTTCCTCACAGCCCAGCCATAGATTCACAGTCTAATGTGTCATAGTCTCCGTACTGTATCTTGCACCACACTGACTCTGGTCTTCACAGCCCAGCCATAGATTCACAGAGTCTACAGTGTCGTAGTCTCCATACTGTATCTTGCACCACACTGACTCTGGTCCTCACAGCCCAGCCATAGATTCACAGAGTATACAGTTTCATAGTCTCCATACTGTATCTTGCACCACACTGACTCTGTTCCTCACAGCCCAGCCATAGATTCACACTCTACAGTGTCATAGTCTCCGTACTGTATCTTGCACCACCCTGACTCTGTTCCTCCCAGCCCAGCCATAGATTCACAGAGTATACAGTGTCATAGTCTCCGTACTGTATCTTGCACCACACTGACTCTGGTCTTCACAGCCCAGCCATAGATTCACAGAGTCTACAGTGTCATAGTCTCCGTACTGTATCTTGCACCACACTGACTCTGGTCCTCACAGCCCAGCCATAGATTCACAGAGTCTACAGTGTCATAGTCTCCGTACTGTATCTTGCACCACACTGACTCTGGTCCTCACATCCAGCCATAGATTCACAGAGTATACAGTGTCATAGTCTCCGTACTGTATCTTGCACCACACTGACTCTGTTCCTCACAGCCCAGCCATAGATTCACAGTCTACAGTGTCATAGTCTCCGTACTGTATCTTGCACCACACTGACTCTGTTCCTTGCAGCCCAGCCATAGATTCACACTATCTTGCACCACACTGATCTGGTCCTCACAGCACAACCATAGATTCACAGTCTAATGTGTCATAGTCTCCATACTGTATCTTGCACCACACTGACTCTGGTCTTCACAGCCCAGCCATAGATTCACAGAGTCTACAGTGTCATAGTCTCCGTACTGTATCTTGCACCACACTGACTCTGGTCCTCACAGCCCAGCCATAGATTCACAGTCTAATGTGTCATAGTCTCTGTACTGTATCTTGCACCACACTGACTCTGGTCTTCACAGCCCAGCCATAGATTCACAGAGTCTACAGTGTCATAGTCTCCGTACTGTATCTTGCACCACACTGACTCTGGTCCTCACAGCCCAGCCATAGATTCACAGAGTCTACAGTGTCATAGTCTCCGTACTGTATCTTGCACCACACTGACTCTGGTCCTCACAGCCAGCCATAGATTCACAGAGTATACAGTGTCATAGTCTCCGTACTGTATCTTGCACCACACTGACTCTGTTCCTCACAGCCCAGCCATAGATTCACACTCTACAGTGTCATAGTCTCCGTACTGTATCTTGCACCACACTGACTCTGGTCCTCACAGCCCAGCCAAAGATTCACAGAGTCTACAGTGTCATAGTCTCCGTACTGTATCTTGCACCACACTGACTCTGGTCCTCACAGCCCAGCCATAGATTCACAGAGTATACAGTGTCAATGTCTCTGTACTGTATCTTGCACCACACTGACTCTGTTCCTCACAGCCCAGCCATAGATTCACAGAGTATACAGTGTCATAGTCTCCGTACTGTATCTTGCACCACACTGACTCTGTTCCTCACAGCCCAGCCATAGATTCACACTCTACAGTGTCATAGTCTCTGTACTGTATCTTGCACCACACTGACTCTGGTCTTCACAGCCCAGCCATAGATTCACCGTCTACAGAGTCATAGTGTCCGTACTGTATCTTGCACCACACTGACTCTGGTCCTCACAGCCCAGCCATAGATTCACAGTCTACAGTGTCATAGTCTCCGTACTGTATCTTGCACCACACTGACTCTGGTCCTCACAGCCCAGCCATAGATTCACAGAGTATACAGTGTCATAGTCTCCGTACTGTATCTTGCACCACACTGACTCTGTTCCTCACAGCCCAGCCATAGATTCACACTCTACAGTGTCATAGTCTCCGTACTGTATCTTGCACCACACTGACTCTGGTCCTCACAGCCCAGCCAAAGATTCACAGAGTCTACAGTGTCATAGTCTCCGTACTGTATCTTGCACCACACTGACTCTGGTCCTCACAGCCCAGCCATAGATTCACAGAGTATACAGTGTCAATGTCTCTGTACTGTATCTTGCACCACACTGACTCTGTTCCTCACAGCCCAGCCATAGATTCACAGAGTATACAGTGTCATAGTCTCCGTACTGTATCTTGCACCACACTGACTCTGTTCCTCACAGCCCAGCCATAGATTCACACTCTACAGTGTCATAGTCTCTGTACTGTATCTTGCACCACACTGACTCTGGTCTTCACAGCCCAGCCATAGATTCACCGTCTACAGAGTCATAGTGTCCGTACTGTATCTTGCACCACACTGACTCTGGTCCTCACAGCCCAGCCATAGATTCACAGTCTACAGTGTCATAGTCTCCGTACTGTATCTTGCACCACACTGACTCTGGTCCTCACAGCCCAGCCATAGATTCACAGAGTATACAGTGTCATAGGGCCTCATTACACGGTAGGCGGTGGACCAAGGTCCCCCTTCCATCATTGCCCTTCCCCATTCCCATTTTTGCCCTATAGGGCATAATGGGAATGGGGAAGGTGCTAATTACGGTACCGCAAATTTGCGGTGCCGTAATTAGCCCCAAGGTCCCTTCGCGGGTTGGGTTTTAACGCCTGCAAAAAGCAGGCGTTAAATTCCCCAACCCGCAAAGGGACCTCGTAGTACGGCGGTAAGGGTTAACGGTCACCGTTACCATTAACGGTGACCGTTAACCCTTACCGCCGTCCGTGTAATGAGGCCCATAGTCTTCGTACTGTATCTTGCACCACACTGACTCTGTTCCTTGCAGCCCAGCCATAGATTCACACTTTCTCCAGCATTGGATCTTTCATGGATTCACATGCTTAGAATATTCCCCGTCGTCAGGCTGGGAATCCCCGGTACATTATATAGACCCTTTCCCGTAGGAAACCTTTTTCGACGCTTATGCGTCCTATCCACCTCGTTTTGTATCATGCGTGCCCGCGCCGTCAGGACGCCATGATATAAATACAGGACCCGCCCCCGCGCTCCCTCAGATTTCAACCGTCTTTCAAAGTAGTGGGATCCTCGCGGTTACTGCTAATTGAAGTTAGGTTGTGTTTTCGCTTCGGCGAAGTTCCGTTCTGAAGAAAATATGTCCGGAAAAGCTTTATTCCGTCCTTGTGCGACATGTGGACTCAAAAAAGTCTATGAAGGTGATGCCCACATGGATTGTATCTACTGTCTCCACCCGCACCACACGGCGGATACATGCGAGATATGCCAGGGTTTCTCCCAAAAAACCCTTAAAGATCGGAAAAGAAGGTTGGTCGACTGGCTTAACGACGGAGCGGGTGCCTATCCGGCATCAGAAGTTGGCTCCACGGCCTCCAGGAGCAAGTTGGAACCTCCCTCGAAGAAGGCGAGGCCTGTCGAAAAATGCCCTGGGGACAAGCATGCGGGGAAGCATGCTGGGTCTTCCTCATCACACAGAAAGTCCTCATCCTCTAAGACGGAGAGGCAAGCGGCATCAAAATCCTCCTCAGGGGACCGTCCTAGGTCTTCCGTGAGTCGAGACGCTTCAGCAGGGAAGTCGGCAACGAAATCGGCTACGAAGTCTAAAGGCTCGGTGCCGGTGACTGGCTCGTCGACCCCGGTATCGCTGACGATGCCGATTACTATTCAGGCAGCAGCGGTGGGGATTCCTTCGTCGATAGGGACTCAATTTATGGCCTGGCAGCCAGAGGTTTGTGAACCGGCCCCCCCTGAGGTCCTGCTGCAAGACACGGCCTTGCCGGGGTCGTCGGTGGAAGGAGAAGGTGACATGGTTATGCAGCCGTCGGACTTGGGCCTACGGCCTTCCAATACGTCGACGACGAGTGCGAGTGGGGGTGTGGTCCCTCTATCCTCGACGTTGCTGACCCCCCAGACGGTTTTGTCTCTGGATGTGCTTAATACACTTCAGAAGCTCCTGCAGCGTCTGGATACGCAGATCCCTCAGCCTGGCACTTCATCGTCGATATTTTCTGCACCTTCCGTCGACGAACAAGCTCAAGCAGCTCGCACGACGACCAAAAGCCCTTCGGCCTCCCAGGTGGCGAAGGATCGTCCTCGAGTGCAGGAGGAGGGTGAGCTATCGGAGTCCGATTCTATACGAGGTGACTCAGGGTCGGACATCTCCCTGTCACCGTCGAGAGACCCAACATGGAATTCGGATGTAGAGGTAGAGTCTACGAGGAGCCAGGCACAACCATCTCCTCCGGATGATGTGGGAGCCTTCCATGCAATGATGGGGAAAGCGTGTTCCGAGTTCGGCTTAATTCCTGAGGAGCAGAAGAAAGATTGTTTTCTTTTTGATCACATGGGTCAAAGGAGGAAATCGGTATTTGCCATCCCAATCCTGGACCACGTATGGCAAGAAGGCCTCAAGACGATGCGTCATCCGTTCTCGGAACCGGCTATTAAGGGGCGTATTGAGAAAAAGTTTAAAGCTCCGGAGTCCACTCCAAAATGTCTAACATCACAACCACTGTCAGACTCTGTGGTATCGGCGGCAGCGGCTAGGAAGGCCAGAGTACAGCAAAAATGTTCAACCCCTCCAGAAAGCGAGGCAAGAAGACAGGACGCCTTCGGGAAAAAGGTGCTCTCAGTCGGCGCCACGAAGGTGAGAGCAGCCAACTCCTTGGCGATTGTATCGCGTTACGATAGGGAGATGTGGCATAAAATAGCCCCTATCCTAGAACACCTGCCGGAAGAACATCGCAAAGCAGCCATGTTACTAGTTCGGGATGGTGAGGAGGACTCGAACCATGCAATTAATATTACGGTGGACCTAGCAGAGTCGGGGTTCAAACAAATCAATCATGGCGTAGTACTTCGTCGACAAGCGTGGCTCAAATGTACTACTTTTAGACCTGAAGTCCAGTACAAAGTTCTAGACATGCCATGTGAAGGAGAACATCTGTTTGGAGATAAGGTTGATGAAGCCTTGAAGGGGATGACGGAAGACACGGATACCGCTAGGTCTCTTGGCGCCCTCCAGACAGGTAGAAGTTTTCGCTCTTTTCGCCCCTTCAGGGGCGCCTCCGGAAACTCCCGCTTTGGAGCCTCTAGGGAACGTGGATTTAACAGGCCCTCATACTCTTCACAAGGCTACAGACGGGCATCCCAGTCGGCACGTAGAGGCAGAGATTATCAAGCCTCCAGACGACGAGGCTCGGGTCCCTCGTCGAGGAAGGACAAGCAAACCATCAACCAATGACGGCCTTCGGAACATCCTGGGGGGTCGAGTCTCTCATCATATCGACCAATGGGAATGCATCACCACAGATCGATGGGTTCTGGACACGGTTCGCATGGGTCATGCGCTGCAATTCAAAAACAAGCCTCCGAGTCTTCCGCCAGTGTTTTCGGCTCAGCCCCACCTTCGAGTTCTAAGACAAGAGGTGGCGCTTATGCTACAAAAAGGAGCGGTAGAACGGGTTCCTGTGGCACAGGAAGGACAAGGGGTTTATTCCCGGTTCTTCGTCGTCAAGAAGCCAAATGGAAAATGGAGGCCCATTCTCGACCTGAGGGTACTCAACAAATGGCTAAAGAGCTCAAAATTCAAAATGCTAAAGCTCCAGGAGGTTATCAGGTCAGTGCAACCCATGGATTATCTGTCGTCGCTAGATCTTCAGGACGCATATTTTCATATCCCAATACGGCCACGACACAGGAGATATTTAAGGTTCGTCGTCGGCCAAAAGCATTTTCAGTTCAAGGTCCACCCGTTCGGTCTCAAGTCCTCCCCCAGGACGTTCACCAAGTGCTTGGCCCCCATAGCGGCTCATTTAAGGAAGGACGGTCACCATGTCTATCCATATTTAGACGACTGGCTGGTCAGAGGCTCGTCCATGGAACAAACACGAAACAGTCTGGGGGCCACGATGTCCCTTTTACAGGAACTGGGCTTCGCGATAAACTTCAGCAAGTCCTCCGTAGAGCCCTCGAGGACCTTGGTCTTTCTAGGAGCGGAGTTTCATACGCACACAGGCCTTGTAAGACCATCCAGGGAAAGAATACAGAAGCTACAAAGCTGGGCGTCGGAATGGAAATGCGGTACCAGGGTGTCGGTGCGCAAATACATGTCCCTGCTAGGGACCATGTCGTCCTGCATTCCGTTGATAAACAACTGCCGCCTGTTTATGAGACCTTGCCAGGAATTTCTAGCGGACCGTTGGATGCAGAGCCAAGGTCGCTGGTCCGACAGACTGGTCATCGACGAACAACTGGTACAAGCACTCCGCTGGTGGAGAGTTTCTACTCATCTAACGAAAGGAATGCCTCTGTTGGAACCGGAGTTCCAGAAGACGGTGGTGACGGATGCATCACTGAGCAGATGGGGAGCTCATCTGGAGACGTTACAAGTACAAGGCCGGTGGTCGTTGCAAGAGTCCTCCCTGCATATCAACCTGCTAGAACTGAGAGCAGTGCGGTGGGCTCTAAAATCTTTTCTTCCTCAACTGAGAGACTCTGTGGTGCGTGTCATGACGGACAACACGACTACAATGTTTTACTTAAGGAAACAAGGAGGAACACGTTCCAGGTCCCTGTCGACGGAGTCACAGAAAATCTGGCATTGGGCCCTGCAACACAACATGCTAATCTTGGCTTTCCACCTACCAGGTGTGAGAAATGTGGAGGCAGATGCCCTCAGCAGGGAAATGAACGAGGTTCACGAATGGGTGCTGAACGACCAGCAACTACAACATGCATTCAAGAAGTGGGGACATCCTTCCATCGATCTGTTCGCGACGAAGGACAACAGAAAATGCCCACAGTACGCAAGCAGATGGCCTCAGCAGGGCTCACTGGGAGATGCGTTCTCCTTCCCATGGACGAACAAATTCCTGTACACATTCCCTCCTTTTCCTCTTATCCGGAGGACGTTGCAATGGATCCCCTTAGTACCCATGTCGGGTGATTTTGGTAGCCCTGTATTGGGCCAGACAGGTGTGGTTCTCAGACCTGCTGCGCTTGGCTGCGGCGGAGCCAATGAGGTTCAGGAAGATCCCCAACCTTCTGTCTCGACAGGAGGGTATCATCTGGCATCACGACCCGGACAGCCTCAAGTTGACGGCCTGGCTCCTGACTTCGCCGAATTTGGCCAGCTAACGATTCCGGAGGAGTGTCGTCGTATTCTGCAAGCGGCAAGAGCACCTTCCACAAACACTTCATACTCGTACAAATGGAGGAGTTTCTGTCAGTGGTGTGGGGATCAACCAGGTTTGGATCCGCAGTTGATTATGCCGGAACAGCTCCTCCCATACTTGCTGTTCTTAGCTCAAAAGGGCTTATCAGTGTCGTCGATAAAAGTACACCTGGCCGCCATCTCCAGGTTTACACGTCAACGACATTCCGCACCATTATTCAGCGACCGCCTGATTAAGCACTTCCTTAAAGGGTTGTTCAGGAGTTTTCCTCCCGAGAAGAGATTTCCTCCGGTGTGGAGCCTCAATCTGGTGTTAGCGTCTCTTATGAAACCTCCTTTTGAACCAATGTCATCGTCGTCTCTAAAGTTTTTGTCCTGGAAATTGGCCTTCCTGGTGGCCATCACTTCAGCCCGACGTATTTCGGAAATCCAAGCCCTAATGGTAGACCCACCATACTTAAGATTTTTTAAGAACAAAGTGGTCCTTGCCACTAACCCACAGTTCATACCGAAGGCGCCTTCAGTGTTCCATAAACATTCCTCTATTGTCTTACCTACGTTTTTTCCAGAGCCATGCTCGGGAGCGGAGCGCACGTTACACACATTAGACGTGAAGAGGGCTCTCAAGTTTTATCTTCATCGCACGCAACCTTTCAGGGAAACGAGGCAATTGTTTGTGGCCTATGGTCTGGGTGCTAAAGGCAAAGCCATTTCAAAGCAAGGACTGTCAAGATGGGTATCGTCTACCATTTCGTACTGCCATTCCAAGGCTGGGAAGCCTCTTTTGCGACGCCCAAGAGCTCATTCCACTAGAGCGGCGGCATCGTTGACGGCGCTGTGGTCTGGAGTCCCTCTGGGGGACATCTGCATGGCGGCTACCTGGGCGGCTACACACACTTTTACCCGCCATTACTGCCTGTCACAACAACATGCCGAAGATACTCGGATGGGACTGGCTGTGCTTCGACACCTATTCCAATAAGGTAAGCCCCAGTTGAGGGGTTAGATCTGGTTGCAATTATGATTGAATATTGTTCGTTCTCTATGTTAACTATTGCCGATGGGTACACGACCATAGAGAACTGGCATTGTGAGGAAAGTATGTGAGTTTGCATGCACGCCTCTTCTCTTCGGGATGGTACTGCTATGTAATCTATTCTAAGCATGTGAATCCATGAAAGATCCAATGCTGGAGAAGGGAATAGTTTCTTACCTGTAACTCCATTTCTCCAGCATTGGTATCTTTCATGGATTCACATGCGCCCGCCTGCCTCCCCTGGCCATGCAAACTGGTTCCCCCACTACTTTGGGGGCCGAAATATGAGGGAGCGCGGGGGCGGGTCCTGTATTTATATCATGGCGTCCTGACGGCGCGGGCACGCATGATACAAAACGAGGTGGATAGGACGCATAAGCGTCGAAAAAGTTTTCCTACGGGAAAGGGTCTATATAATGTACCAGGGATTCCCAGCCTGACGACGGGGAATATTCTAAGCATGTGAATCCATGAAAGATACCAATGCTGGAGAAATGGAGTTACAGGTAAGAAACTATTCCCATCTTGCACCACACTGATCTGGTCCTCACAGCCCAACCATAGATTCACACTCTACAGTGTCATAGTCTCTGTACTGTATCTTGCACCACACTGACTCTGGTCCTCACAGCCCAGCCATAGATTCACAGTCTACAGTGTCATAGTCTTCTTACTGTATCTTGCACCACACTGACTCTGGTCCTCACAGCCCAGCCATAGATTCACAGTCTACAGTGTCATAGTCTTCTTACTGTATCTTGCACCACACTGACTCTGGTCCTCACAGCCCAGCCATAGATTCACAGAGTCTACAGTGTCATAGCCTCCGTATGTATCTTGCACCACACTGACTCTGTTCCTCACAGCCCAGCCAGAGATTCACAGAGTCTACAGTGTCATAGCCTCTGTATGTATCTTGCACCACACTGATTCTGTTCCTCACAGCCCAGCCATAGATTCACAGAGTATATAGTGTCATAGTCTCCGTACTGTATCTTGCACCACACTGACTCTGGTCCTCACAGCCCAGCCATAGATACACAGTCTACAGAGTCATAGTCTCCGTACTGTATCTTGCACCACACTGACTCTGGTCCTCACAGCCCAGCCATAGATTCACAGAGTATACAGTATTATAGTCTCCGTACTGTATCTTGCACCACACTGACTCTGTTCCTCACAGCCCAGCCATAGATTCACAGAGTATACAGTGTCATAGTCTCCGTACTGTATCTTGCACCACACTGACTCTTTTCCTCACAGCCCAGCCATAGATTCACACTCTACAGTGTCATAGTCTCTGTACTGTATCTTGCACCACACTGACTCTGGTCCTCACAGCCCAGCCATAGATTCACAGTCTACAGTGTCATAGTCTCTGTACTGTATCTTGCACCACACTGACTCTGGTCCTCACAGCCCAGCCATAGATTCACAGAGTCTACAGTGTCATAGCCTCCGTATGTATCTTGCACCACACCGACTTTGTTCCTCACAGCCCAGCCACAGATTCAGAGTATACAGTGTCATAGCCTCCGTATGTATCTTGCACCACACTGACTCTGTTCCTCACAGCCCAGCCATAGATTCACAGAGTCTACAGTGTCATAGCCTCCGTATGTATCTTGCACCACGCTGACTCTGGTCCTCACAGCCCAACCATAGATTGACAGTCTACAGTGTCATAGTCTCCGTACTGTATCTTGCACCCCACTGACTCTGTTCCTCCCAGCCCAGCCATAGATTCACAGAGTATACAGTGTCACAGTCTCCGTACTGTATCTTGCACCACACTGACTCTGTTCCTCACAGCCTAGCCATAGATTCACAGAGTATACAGTGTGATAGTCTCCGTACTGTATCTTGCACCCCACTGACTCTGTTCCTCACAGCCCAGCCAGAGATTCACAGAGTATACAGTGTCATAGTCTCCGTACTGTATCTTGCACCACACTGACTCTGTTCCTCACAGCCCAGCCATAGATTCACAGTCTAATGTGTCATAGTCTCCGTACTGTATCTTGCACCACACTGACTCTGGTCTTCACAGCCCAGCCATAGATTCACAGAGTATATAGTGTCATAGTCTCCGTACTGTATCTTGCACCACACTGACTCTGGTCCTCACAGCCCAGCCATAGATACACAGTCTACAGAGTCATAGTCTCCGTACTGTATCTTGCACCACACTGACTCTGGTCCTCACAGCCCAGCCATAGATTCACAGAGTATACAGTGTTATAGTCTCCGTACTGTATCTTGCACCACACTGACTCTGTTCCTCACAGCCCAGCCATAGATTCACAGAGTATACAGTGTCATAGTCTCCGTACTGTATCTTGCACCACACTGACTCTTTTCCTCACAGCCCAGCCATAGATTCACACTCTACAGTGTCATAGTCTCTGTACTGTAACTTGCAGCACACTGACTCTGGTCCTCACAGCCCAGCCATAGATTCACAGTCTACAGTGTCATAGTCTCTGTACTGTATCTTGCACCACACTGACTCTGGTCCTCACAGCCCAGCCATAGATTCACAGAGTCTACAGTGTCATAGCCTCCGTATGTATCTTGCACCACACCGACTTTGTTCCTCACAGCCCAGCCACAGATTCAGAGTATACAGTGTCATAGCCTCCGTATGTATCTTGCACCACACTGACTCTGTTCCTCACAGCCCAGCCATAGATTCACAGAGTCTACAGTGTCATAGCCTCCGTATGTATCTTGCACCACGCTGACTCTGGTCCTCACAGCCCAACCATTAATTGACAGTCTACAGTGTCATAGTCTCCGTACTGTATCTTGCACCCCACTGACTCTGTTCCTCCCAGCCCAGCCATAGATTCACAGAGTATACAGTGTCATAGTCTCCGTACTGTATCTTGCACCACACTGACTCTGTTCCTCACAGCCTAGCCATAGATTCACAGAGTATACAGTGTGATAGTCTCCGTACTGTATCTTGCACCCCACTGACTCTGTTCCTCACAGCCCAGCCAGCGATTCACAGAGTATACAGTGTCATAGTCTCTGTACTGTATCTTGCACCACACTGACTCTGTTCCTCACAGCCCAGCCATAGATTCACAGTCTAATGTGTCATAGTCTCCGTACTGTATCTTGCACCACACTGACTCTGGTCTTCACAGCCCAGCCATAGATTCACAGAGTCTACAGTGTCGTAGTCTCCATACTGTATCTTGCACCACACTGACTCTGGTCCTCACAGCCCAGCCATAGATTCACAGAGTATACAGTTTCATAGTCTCCGTACTGTATCTTGCATCACACTGACTCTGTTCCTCACAGCCCAGCCATAGATTCACACTCTACAGTGTCATAGTCTCCGTATTGTATCTTGCACCACCCTGACTCTGGTCTTCACAGCCCAGCCATAGATTCACCGTCTACAGTGTCATAGTCTCCGTACTGTATCTTCACTACACTGACTCTGGTCCTCACAGCCGAGCCATAGATTCACAGTCTACAGTGTCATAGTCTCCGTACTGTATCTTGCACCACACTGACTCTGGTCCTCACAGCCCAGCCATAGATTCACAGAGTATACAGTTTCATAGTCTCCGTACTGTATCTTGCATCACACTGACTCTGTTCCTCACAGCCCAGCCATAGATTCACACTCTACAGTGTCATAGTCTCCGTATTGTATCTTGCACCACCCTGACTCTGGTCTTCACAGCCCAGCCATAGATTCACCGTCTACAGTGTCATAGTCTCCGTACTGTATCTTCACTACACTGACTCTGGTCCTCACAGCCGAGCCATAGATTCACAGTCTACAGTGTCATAGTCTCCGTACTGTATCTTGCACCACACTGACTCTGGTCCTCACAGCCCAGCCATAGATTCACAGAGTAAACAGTGTCATAGTCTCTGTACTGTATCTTGCACCACACTGACTCTGTTCCTCACAGCCCAGCCATAGATTCACAGTCTAATGTGTCATAGTCTCCGTACTGTATCTTGCACCACACTGACTCTGGTCTTCACAGCCCAGCCATAGATTCACAGAGTCTACAGTGTCGTAGTCTCCATACTGTATCTTGCACCACACTGACTCTGGTCCTCACAGCCCAGCCATAGATTCACAGAGTATACAGTTTCATAGTCTCCGTACTGTATCTTGCATCACACTGACTCTGTTCCTCACAGCCCAGCCATAGATTCACACTCTACAGTGTCATAGTCTCCGTATTGTATCTTGCACCACCCTGACTCTGGTCTTCACAGCCCAGCCATAGATTCACCGTCTACAGTGTCATAGTCTCCGTACTGTATCTTCACTACACTGACTCTGGTCCTCACAGCCGAGCCATAGATTCACAGTCTACAGTGTCATAGTCTCCGTACTGTATCTTGCACCACACTGACTCTGGTCCTCACAGCCCAGCCATAGATTCACAGAGTAAACAGTGTCATAGTCTCCGTACTGTATCTTGCACCACACTGACTTTGTTCCTCGCAGCCCAGCCATAGATTCACAGAGTCTACAGTGTCATAGCCTCCGTATGTATCTTGCACCACACTGACTCTGTTCCTCACAGCCCAGCCATAGATTCACAGAGTATATAGTGTCATAGTCTCCGTACTGTATCTTGCACCACACTGACTCTGGTCCTCACAGCCCAGCCATAGATACACAGTCTACAGAGTCATAGGGCCTCATTACGACCCAGGCGGTAAGGGGTTTACGGCAGCGTAAACAGCGCCGACCCTTACCGCCTGAGTATGAGGTCCCTTAGCGCCATGGCGGATTTAACACCTGCTTTTAGCAGGTGTTAAAATCCATGGCGCTAAGGGACCATGGAGTTAATTACGCCACCGTAATTTACGGTGGCGCAATTAACGCCTTCCCCACTCCCATTATGCCCTATGGGGCAAAAATGGGAATGGGGAAGGGTAAATGGGGATTGGGGACTTACCGCCCCGCCAAGGTCGGAATGGGGCGGTAAGTCCGCCAACCACCATGTCGTAAACGTAGTTTACGCCATGGTGGTAAAGTCACGGCCCAGGCGGTAACTTACCGCCTGGGTCGTAATGAGGCCCATAATCTCCGTACTGTATCTTACACCACACTGACTCTGGTCCTCACAGCCCAGCCATAGATTCACAGAGTATACAGTGTTATAGTCTCCGTACTGTATCTTGCACCACACTGACTCTGTTCCTCACAGCCCAGCCATAGATTCATAGAGTATACAGTGTCATAGTCTCCGTACTGTATCTTGCACCACACTGACTCTTTTCCTCACAGCCCAGCCATAGATTCACACTCTACAGTGTCATAGTCTCCGTACTGTATCTTGCACCACACTGACTCTGGTCCTCACAGCCCAGCCATAGATTCACAGTCTACAGTGTCATAGTCTCTGTACTGTATCTTGCACCACACTGACTCTGGTCCTCACAGCCCAGCCATAGATTCACAGAGTCTACAGTGTCATAGCCTCCGTATGTATCTTGCACCACACCGACTCTGTTCCTCACAGCCCAGCCACAGATTCAGAGTATACAGTGTCATAGCCTCCGTATGTATCTTGCACCACACTGACTCTGTTCCTCACAGCCCAGCCATAGATTCACAGAGTCTACAGTGTCATAGCCTCCGTATGTATCTTGCACCACACTGACTCTGGTCCTCACAGCCCAACCATAGATTCACAGTCTACAGTGTCATAGTCTCCGTACTGTATCTTGCACCACACTGACTCTGGTCCTCACAGCCCAGCCATAGATTCACAGAGTCTACAGTGTCATAGCCTCCGTATGTATCTTGCACCACACTGACTCTGTTCCTCACAGCCCAGCCAGAGATTCACAGAGTCTACAGTGTCATAGCCTCCGTATGTATCTTGCACCACACAGACTCTGTTCCTCACAGCCCAGCCATAGATTCACAGAGTATATAGTGTCATAGTCTCCGTACTGTATCTTGCACCACACTGACTCTGGTCCTCACAGCCCAGCCATAGATACACAGTCTACAGAGTCATAGTCTCCGTACTGTATCTTGCACCACACTGACTCTGGTCCTCACAGCCCAGCCATAGATTCACAGAGTATACAGTGTTATAGTCTCCGTACTGTATCTTGCACCACACTGACTCTGTTCCTCACAGCCCAGTCATAGATTCACAGAGTATACAGTGTCATAGTCTCCGTACTGTATCTTGCACCACACTGACTCTTTTCCTCACAGCCCAGCCATAGATTCACACTCTACAGTGTCATAGTCTCTGTACTGTATCTTGCACCACACTGACTCTGGTCCTCACACCCCAGCCATAGATTCACAGTCTACCGTGTCATAGTCTCTGTACTGTATCTTGCACCACACTGACTCTGGTCCTCACAGCCCAGCCATAGATTCACAGAGTCTACAGTGTCATAGCATCTGTATGTATCTTGCACCACACCGACTTTGTTCCTCACAGCCCAGCCACAGATTCAGAGTATACAGTGTCATAGCCTCTGTATGTATCTTGCACCACACTGACTCTGTTCCTCACAGCCCAGCCATAGATTCACAGAGTCTACAGTGTCATAGCCTCCGTATGTATCTTGCACCACGCTGACTCTGGTCCTCACAGCCCAACCATAGATTGACAGTCTACAGTGTCATAGTCTCCGTACTGTATCTTGCACCCCACCGACTCTGTTCCTCCCAGCCCAGCCATAGATTCACAGAGTATACAGTGTCATAGTCTCCGTACTGTATCTTGCACCACACTGACTCTGTTCCTCACAGCCTAGCCATAGATTCACAGAGTATACAGTGTGATAGTCTCCGTACTGTATCTTGCACCCCACTGACTCTGTTCCTCACAGCCCAGCCAGAGATTCACAGAGTATACAGTGTCATAGTCTCCGTACTGTATCTTGCACCACACTGACTCTGTTCCTCACAGCCCAGCCATAGATTCACAGTCTAATGTGTCATAGTCTCCGTACTGTATCTTGCACCACACTGACTCTGTTCCTCACAGCCCAGCCATAGATTCACAGTCTAATGTGTCATAGTCTCCGTACTGTATCTTGCACCACACTGTCTCTGGTCTTCACAGCCCAGCCATAGATTCACAGAGTCTACAGTGTCATAGTCTCCGTACTGTATCTTGCACCACACTGACTTTGTTCCTCGCAGCCCAGCCATAGATTCACAGAGTCTACGGTGTCATAGTCTCCGTACTGTATCTTGCACCACCCTGACTCTGGTCTTCACAGCCCAGCCATAGATTCACCGTCTACAGTGTCATAGTCTCCGTACTGTATCTTGCACTACACTGACTCTGGTCCTCACAGCCGAGCCATAGATTCACAGTCTACTGTGTCATAGTCTCCGTACTGTATCTTGCACCACACTGACTCTGGTCCTCACAGCCCAGCCATAGATTCACAGAGTATACAGTGTCATAGTCTCCGTACTGTATCTTGCACCACACTGACTTTGTTCCTCGCAGCCCAGCCATAGATTCACCGAGTCTACAGTGTCATAGCCTCCGTATGTATCTTGCACCACACTGACTCTGTTCCTCACAGCCCAGCCAGAGATTCACAGAGTCTACAGTGTCATAGCCTCTGTATGTATCTTGCACCACATTGACTCTGTTCCTCACAGCCCAGCCATAGATTCACAGAGTATATAGTGTCATAGTCTCCGTACTGTATCTTGCACCACACTGACTCTGGTCCTCACAGCCCAGCCATAGATACACAGTCTACAGAGTCATAGTCTCCGTACTGTATCTTACACCACACTGACTCTGGTCCTCACAGCCCAGCCATAGATTCACAGAGTATACAGTGTTATAGTCTCCGTACTGTATCTTGCACCACACTGACTCTGTTCCTCACAGCCCAGCCATAGATTCATAGAGTATACAGTGTCATAGTCTCCGTACTGTATCTTGCACCACACTGACTCTTTTCCTCACAGCCCAGCCATAGATTCACACTCTACAGTGTCATAGTCTCCGTACTGTATCTTGCACCACACTGACTCTGGTCCTCACAGCCCAGCCACAGATTCACAGTCTACAGTGTCATAGTCTCTGTACTGTATCTTGCACCACACTGACTCTGGTCCTCACAGCCCAGCCATAGATTCACAGAGTCTACAGTGTCATAGCCTCCGTATGTATCTTGCACCACACCGACTCTGTTCCTCACAGCCCAGCCACAGATTCAGAGTATACAGTGTCATAGCCTCCGTATGTATCTTGCACCACACTGACTCTGTTCCTCACAGCCCAGCCATAGATTCACAGAGTCTACAGTGTCATAGCCTTCGTATGTATCTTGCACCACACTGACTCTGGTCCTCACAGCCCAACCATAGATTCACAGTCTACAGTGTCATAGTCTCCGTACTATATCTTGCACCCCACTGACTCTGTTCCTCCCAGGCCAGCCATAGATTCACAGAGTATACAGTGTCATAGTCTCCGTACTGTATCTTGCACCACACTGACTCTGTTCCTCACAGCCTAGCCATAGATTCACAGAGTATACAGTGTGATAGTCTCCGTACTGTATCTTGCACCCCACTGACTCTGTTCCTCACAGCCCAGCCAGAGATTCACAGAGTATATAGTGTCATAGTCTCCGTACTGTATCTTGCACCACACTGACTCTGTTCCTCACAGCCCAGCCATAGATTCACAGTCTAATGTGTCATAGTCTCCGTACTGTATCTTGCACCACACTGTCTCTGGTCTTCACAGCCCAGCCATAGATTCACAGAGTCTACAGTGTCGTAGTCTCCGTACTGTATCTTGCACCACACTGACTCTGGTCCTCACAGCCCAGCCATAGATTCACAGAGTCTACAGTGTCATAGTCTCCGTACTGTATCTTGCACCACACTGACTCTGGTCCTCACAGCCAGCCATAGATTCACAGAGTATACAGTGTCATAGTCTCCGTACTGTATCTTGCACCACACTGACTCTGTTCCTCACAGCCCAGCCATAGATTCACACTCTACAGTGTCATAGTCTCCGTACTGTATCTTGCACCACCCTGACTCTGGTCTTCACAGCCCAGCCATAGATTCACCGTCTACAGTGTCATAGTCTCCATACTGTATCTTGCACCACACTAACTCTGGTCCTCACAGCCCAGCCATAGATTCACAGAGTATACAGTGTCATAGTCTCCGTACTGTATCTTGCACCACACTGACTCTGTTCCTCGCAGCCCAGCCATAGATTCACAGAGTATACAGTGTCATAGTCTCCGTACTGTATCTTGCACCACACTGACTCTGTTCGTCACAGCCCAGCCATAGATTCACACTCTACAGTGTCATAGTCTCCCTACTGTATCTTGCACCACACTGACTCTGTCCCTCACAGCCCAGCCATAGATTCACAGAGTATACAGTGTCATAGTCTCTGTACTGTATCTTGCACCACACTGACTCTGTTCCTCACAGCCCAGCCAGAGATTCACAGAGTCTACAGTGTCATAGCCTCCGTCTGTATCTTGCACCACACTGCCTCTGTTCCTCACAGCCCAGCCATAGATTCACAGAGTATATAGTGTCATAGCCTCCGTATGTATCTTGCACCACACTGACTCTGTTCCTCACAGCCCAGCCATAGATTCACAGTCTAATGTGTCATAGTCTCCGTACTGTATCTTGCACCACACTGACTCTGGTCTTCACAGCCCAGCCATAGATTCACAGAGTCTACAGTGTCGTAGTCTCCATACTGTATCTTGCACCACACTGACTCTGGTCCTCATAGCCCAGCCATAGATTCACAGAGTATACAGTGTCATAGTCTCCGTACTGTATCTTGCACCACACTGACTCTGTTCCTCACAGCCCAGCCATAGATTCACACTCTACAGTGTCATAGACTCCGTACTGTATCTTGCACCACCCTGACTCTGGTCTTCACAGCCCAGCCATAGATTCACCGTCTACAGTGTCATAGTCTCCGTACTGTATCTTGCACTACACTGACTCTGGTCCTCACAGCCGAGCCATAGATTCACAGTCTACAGTGTCATAGTCTCCGTACTGTATCTTGCACCACACTGACTCTGGTCCTCACAGCCCAGCCATAGATTCACAGAGTATACAGTGTCATAGTCTCCGTACTGTATCTTGCACCACACTGACTTTGTTCCTCGCAGCCCAGCCATAGATTCACAGAGTCTACAGAGTCATAGCCTCCGTACTGTATCTTGCACCACACTGACTCTGGTCCTCACAGCCCAGCCATAGATTCACAGAGTATACAGTGTCATAGTCTCCGTACTGTATCTTGCACTACACTGACTCTGGTCCTCACAGCCGAGCCATAGATTCACAGTCTACAGTGTCATAGTCTCCGTACTGTATCTTGCACCACACTGACTCTGGTCCTCACAGCCCAGCCATAGATTCACAGAGTATACAGTGTCATAGTCTCCGTACTGTATCTTGCACCACACTGACTTTGTTCCTCGCAGCCCAGCCATAGATTCACAGAGTATACAGTGTCATAGTCTCCGTACTGTATCTTGCACCACACTGACTCTGGTCCTCACAGCCCAGCCATAGATTCACAGAGTATACAGTGTCATAGTCTCCGTACTGTATCTTGCACCACACTGACTTTGTTCCTCGCAGCCCAGCCATAGATTCACAGAGTCTACAGTGTCATAGCCTCCGTATGTATCTTGCACCACACTGACTCTGTTCCTCACAGCCCAGCCAGAGATTCACAGAGTCTACAGTGTCATAGCCTCTGTATGTATCTTGCACGACACTGACTCTGTTCCTCACAGCCCAGCCATAGATTCACAGAGTATATAGTGTCATAGTCTCCGTACTGTATCTTGCACCACACTGACTCTGGTCCTCACAGCCCAGCCATAGATACACAGTCTACAGAGTCATAGGACCTCATTACGACCCAGACGGTAAGGGGTTTACGGCAGCGTTATCAGCGCCGACCCTTACCGCCTGAGTACGAGGTCCCTTAGCGCCATGGCGGATTTAACACCTGCTTTTAGCAGGTGTTAAAATCCATGGCGCTAAGGGACCATGGAGTTAATTACGCCACCGTAATTTACGGTGGCGTAATTAACGCCTTCCCCACTCCCATTATGCCCTATGGGGCAAAAATGGGAATGGGGAAGGGTAAATGGGGATTGGGGACTTACCGCCCCGCCAAGGTCGGAATGGGGCAGTAAGTCCGCCAATCACCATGGCGTAAACGTAGTTTACGCCATGGTGGTAAAGTCACGGCCCAGGCGGTAACTTACCGCCTGGGTCGTAATGAGGCCCATAGTCTCCGTACTGTATCTTACACCACACTGACTCTGATCCTCACAGCCCAGCCATAGATTCACAGAGTATACAGTGTTAGAGTCTCCGTACTGTATCTTGCACCACACTGACTCTGTTCCTCACAGCCCAGCCATAGATTCACAGTCTAATGTGTCATAGTCTCCGTACTGTATCTTGCACCACACTGTCTCTGGTCTTCACAGCCCAGCCATAGATTCACAGAGTCTACAGTGTCGTAGTCTCCGTACTGTATCTTGCACCACACTGACTCTGGTCCTCACAGCCCAGCCATAGATTCACAGAGTCTACAGTGTCATAGTCTCCGTACTGTATCTTGCACCACACTGACTCTGGTCCTCACAGCCAGCCATAGATTCACAGAGTATACAGTGTCATAGTCTCCGTACTGTATCTTGCACCACACTGACTCTGTTCCTCACAGCCCAGTCATAGATTCACACTCTACAGTGTCATAGTCTCCGTACTGTATCTTGCACCACCCTGACTCTGGTCTTCACAGCCCAGCCATAGATTCACCGTCTACAGTGTCATAGTCTCCGTACTGTATCTTGCACCACACTGACTTTGTTCCTCGCAGCCCAGCCATAGATTCACAGAGTCTACAGTGTCATAGCCTCCGTATGTATCTTGCACCACACTGACTCTGTTCCTCACAGCCCAGCCAGAGATTCACAGAGTCTACAGTGTCATAGCCTCTGTATGTATCTTGCACGACACTGACTCTGTTCCTCACAGCCCAGCCATAGATTCACAGAGTATATAGTGTCATAGTCTCCGTACTGTATCTTGCACCACACTGACTCTGGTCCTCACAGCCCAGCCATAGATACACAGAGTATACAGTGTCATAGTCTCTGTACTGTATCTTGCACCACACTGACTCTGTTCCTCACAGCCCAGCCAGAGATTCACAGAGTCTACAGTGTCATAGCCTCCGTCTGTATCTTGCACCACACTGCCTCTGTTCCTCACAGCCCAGCCATAGATTCAGAGAGTATATAGTGTCATAGCCTCCGTATGTATCTTGCACCACACTGACTCTGTTCCTCACAGCCCAGCCATAGATTCACAGTCTAATGTGTCATAGTCTCCGTACTGTATCTTGCACCACACTGACTCTGTTCTTCACAGCCCAGCCATAGATTCACAGAGTCTACAGTGTCGTAGTCTCCATACTGTATCTTGCACCACACTGACTCTGGTCCTCACAGCCCAGCCATAGATTCACAGAGTATACAGTGTCATAGTCTCCGTACTGTATCTTGCACCACACTGACTCTGTTCCTCACAGCCCAGCCACAGATTCAGAGTATACAGTGTCATAGCCTCCGTATGTATCTTGCACCACACTGACTCTGTTCCTCACAGCCCAGCCATAGATTCACAGAGTCTACAGTGTCATAGCCTTCGTATGTATCTTGCACCACACTGACTCTGGTCCTCACAGCCCAACCATAGATTCACAGTCTACAGTGTCATAGTCTCCGTACTATATCTTGCACCCCACTGACTCTGTTCCTCCCAGGCCAGCCATAGATTCACAGAGTATACAGTGTCATAGTCTCCGTACTGTATCTTGCACCACACTGACTCTGTTCCTCACAGCCTAGCCATAGATTCACAGAGTATACAGTGTGATAGTCTCCGTACTGTATCTTGCACCCCATTGACTCTGTTCCTCACAGCCCAGCCAGAGATTCACAGAGTATATAGTGTCATAGTCTCCGTACTGTATCTTGCACCACACTGACTCTGTTCCTCACAGCCCAGCCATAGATTCACAGTCTAATGTGTCATAGTCTCCGTACTGTATCTTGCACCACACTGTCTCTGGTCTTCACAGCCCAGCCATAGATTCACAGAGTCTACAGTGTCGTAGTCTCCGTACTGTATCTTGCACCACACTGACTCTGGTCCTCACAGCCCAGCCATAGATTCACAGAGTCTACAGTGTCATAGTCTCCGTACTGTATCTTGCACCACACTGACTCTGGTCCTCACAGCCAGCCATAGATTCACAGAGTATACAGTGTCATAGTCTCCGTACTGTATCTTGCACCACACTGACTCTGTTCCTCACAGCCCAGCCATAGATTCACACTCTACAGTGTCATAGTCTCCGTACTGTATCTTGCACCACCCTGACTCTGGTCTTCACAGCCCAGCCATAGATTCACCGTCTACAGTGTCATAGTCTCCATACTGTATCTTGCACCACACTAACTCTGGTCCTCACAGCCCAGCCATAGATTCACAGAGTATACAGTGTCATAGTCTCCGTACTGTATCTTGCACCACACTGACTCTGTTCCTCGCAGCCCAGCCATAGATTCACAGAGTATACAGTGTCATAGTCTCCGTACTGTATCTTGCACCACACTGACTCTGTTCGTCACAGCCCAGCCATAGATTCACACTCTACAGTGTCATAGTCTCCCTACTGTATCTTGCACCACACTGACTCTGTCCCTCACAGCCCAGCCATAGATTCACAGAGTATACAGTGTCATAGTCTCTGTACTGTATCTTGCACCACACTGACTCTGTTCCTCACAGCCCAGCCAGAGATTCACGGAGTCTACAGTGTCATAGCCTCCGTCTGTATCTTGCACCACACTGCCTCTGTTCCTCACAGCCCAGCCATAGATTCACAGAGTATATAGTGTCATAGCCTCCGTATGTATCTTGCACCACACTGACTCTGTTCCTCACAGCCCAGCCATAGATTCACAGTCTAATGTTTCATAGTCTCCGTACTGTATCTTGCACCACACTGACTCTGGTCTTCACAGCCCAGCCATAGATTCACAGAGTCTACAGTGTCGTAGTCTCCATACTGTATCTTGCACCACACTGACTCTGGTCCTCACAGCCCAGCCATAGATTCACAGAGTATACAGTGTCATAGTCTCCGTACTGTATCTTGCACCACACTGACTCTGTTCCTCACACCCCAGCCATAGATTCACACTCTACAGTGTCATAGACTCCGTACTGTATCTTGCACCACCCTGACTCTGGTCTTCACAGCCCAGCCATAGATTCACCGTCTACAGTGTCAGAGTCTCCGTACTGTATCTTGCACTACACTGACTCTGGTCCTCACAGCCGAGCCATAGATTCACAGTCTACAGTGTCATAGTCTCCGTACTGTATCTTGCACCACACTGACTCTGGTCCTCACAGCCCAGCCATAGATTCACAGAGTATACAGTGTCATAGTCTCCGTACTGTATCTTGCACCACACTGACTTTGTTCCTCGCAGCCCAGCCATAGATTCACAGAGTCTACAGTGTCATAGCCTCCGTACTGTATCTTGCACCACACTGACTCTGGTCCTCACAGCCCAGCCATAGATTCACAGAGTATACAGTGTCATAGTCTCCGTACTGTATCTTGCACTACACTGACTCTGGTCCTCACAGCCAAGCCATAGATTCACAGTCTACAGTGTCATAGTCTCCGTACTGTATCTTGCACCACACTGACTCTGGTCCTCACAGCCCAGCCATAGATTCACAGAGTATACAGTGTCATAGTCTCCGTACTGTATCTTGCACCACACTGACTTTGTTCCTCGCAGCCCAGCCATAGATTCACAGAGTATACAGTGTCATAGTCTCCGTACTGTATCTTGCACCACACTGACTCTGGTCCTCACAGCCCAGCCATAGATTCACAGAGTATACAGTGTCATAGTCTCCGTACTGTATCTTGCACCACACTGACTTTGTTCCTCGCAGCCCAGCCATAGATTCACAGAGTCTACAGTGTCATAGCCTCCGTATGTATCTTGCACCACACTGACTCTGTTCCTCACAGCCCAGCCAGAGATTCACAGAGTCTACAGTGTCATAGCCTCTGTATGTATCTTGCACGACACTGACTCTGTTCCTCACAGCCCAGCCATAGATTCACAGAGTATATAGTGTCATAGTCTCCGTACTGTATCTTGCACCACACTGACTCTGGTCCTCACAGCCCAGCCATAGATACACAGAGTATACAGTGTCATAGTCTCTGTACTGTATCTTGCACCACACTGACTCTGTTCCTCACAGCCCAGCCAGAGATTCACAGAGTCTACAGTGTCATAGCCTCCGTCTGTATCTTGCACCACACTGCCTCTGTTCCTCACAGCCCAGCCATAGATTCAGAGAGTATATAGTGTCATAGCCTCCGTATGTATCTTGCACCACACTGACTCTGTTCCTCACAGCCCAGCCATAGATTCACAGTCTAATGTGTCATAGTCTCCGTACTGTATCTTGCACCACACTGACTCTGTTCTTCACAGCCCAGCCATAGATTCACAGAGTCTACAGTGTCGTAGTCTCCATACTGTATCTTGCACCACACTGACTCTGGTCCTCACAGCCCAGCCATAGATTCACAGAGTATACAGTGTCATAGTCTCCGTACTGTATCTTGCACCACACTGACTCTGTTCCTCACAGCCCAGCCACAGATTCAGAGTATACAGTGTCATAGCCTCCGTATGTATCTTGCACCACACTGACTCTGTTCCTCACAGCCCAGCCATAGATTCACAGAGTCTACAGTGTCATAGCCTTCGTATGTATCTTGCACCACACTGACTCTGGTCCTCACAGCCCAACCATAGATTCACAGTCTACAGTGTCATAGTCTCCGTACTATATCTTGCACCCCACTGACTCTGTTCCTCCCAGGCCAGCCATAGATTCACAGAGTATACAGTGTCATAGTCTCCGTACTGTATCTTGCACCACACTGACTCTGTTCCTCACAGCCTAGCCATAGATTCACAGAGTATACAGTGTGATAGTCTCCGTACTGTATCTTGCACCCCATTGACTCTGTTCCTCACAGCCCAGCCAGAGATTCACAGAGTATATAGTGTCATAGTCTCCGTACTGTATCTTGCACCACACTGACTCTGTTCCTCACAGCCCAGCCATAGATTCACAGTCTAATGTGTCATAGTCTCCGTACTGTATCTTGCACCACACTGTCTCTGGTCTTCACAGCCCAGCCATAGATTCACAGAGTCTACAGTGTCGTAGTCTCCGTACTGTATCTTGCACCACACTGACTCTGGTCCTCACAGCCCAGCCATAGATTCACAGAGTCTACAGTGTCATAGTCTCCGTACTGTATCTTGCACCACACTGACTCTGGTCCTCACAGCCAGCCATAGATTCACAGAGTATACAGTGTCATAGTCTCCGTACTGTATCTTGCACCACACTGACTCTGTTCCTCACAGCCCAGCCATAGATTCACACTCTACAGTGTCATAGTCTCCGTACTGTATCTTGCACCACCCTGACTCTGGTCTTCACAGCCCAGCCATAGATTCACCGTCTACAGTGTCATAGTCTCCATACTGTATCTTGCACCACACTAACTCTGGTCCTCACAGCCCAGCCATAGATTCACAGAGTATACAGTGTCATAGTCTCCGTACTGTATCTTGCACCACACTGACTCTGTTCCTCGCAGCCCAGCCATAGATTCACAGAGTATACAGTGTCATAGTCTCCGTACTGTATCTTGCACCACACTGACTCTGTTCGTCACAGCCCAGCCATAGATTCACACTCTACAGTGTCATAGTCTCCCTACTGTATCTTGCACCACACTGACTCTGTCCCTCACAGCCCAGCCATAGATTCACAGAGTATACAGTGTCATAGTCTCTGTACTGTATCTTGCACCACACTGACTCTGTTCCTCACAGCCCAGCCAGAGATTCACGGAGTCTACAGTGTCATAGCCTCCGTCTGTATCTTGCACCACACTGCCTCTGTTCCTCACAGCCCAGCCATAGATTCACAGAGTATATAGTGTCATAGCCTCCGTATGTATCTTGCACCACACTGACTCTGTTCCTCACAGCCCAGCCATAGATTCACAGTCTAATGTTTCATAGTCTCCGTACTGTATCTTGCACCACACTGACTCTGGTCTTCACAGCCCAGCCATAGATTCACAGAGTCTACAGTGTCGTAGTCTCCATACTGTATCTTGCACCACACTGACTCTGGTCCTCACAGCCCAGCCATAGATTCACAGAGTATACAGTGTCATAGTCTCCGTACTGTATCTTGCACCACACTGACTCTGTTCCTCACACCCCAGCCATAGATTCACACTCTACAGTGTCATAGACTCCGTACTGTATCTTGCACCACCCTGACTCTGGTCTTCACAGCCCAGCCATAGATTCACCGTCTACAGTGTCAGAGTCTCCGTACTGTATCTTGCACTACACTGACTCTGGTCCTCACAGCCGAGCCATAGATTCACAGTCTACAGTGTCATAGTCTCCGTACTGTATCTTGCACCACACTGACTCTGGTCCTCACAGCCCAGCCATAGATTCACAGAGTATACAGTGTCATAGTCTCCGTACTGTATCTTGCACCACACTGACTTTGTTCCTCGCAGCCCAGCCATAGATTCACAGAGTATACAGTGTCATAGTCTCCGTACTGTATCTTGCACTACACTGACTCTGGTCCTCACAGCCAAGCCATAGATTCACAGTCTACAGTGTCATAGTCTCCGTACTGTATCTTGCACCACACTGACTCTGGTCCTCACAGCCCAGCCATAGATTCACAGAGTATACAGTGTCATAGTCTCCGTACTGTATCTTGCACCACACTGACTTTGTTCCTCGCAGCCCAGCCATAGATTCACAGAGTATACAGTGTCATAGTCTCCGTACTGTATCTTGCACCACACTGACTCTGGTCCTCACAGCCCAGCCATAGATTCACAGAGTATACAGTGTCATAGTCTCCGTACTGTATCTTGCACCACACTGACTTTGTTCCTCGCAGCCCAGCCATAGATTCACAGAGTCTACAGTGTCATAGCCTCCGTATGTATCTTGCACCACACTGACTCTGTTCCTCACAGCCCAGCCAGAGATTCACAGAGTCTACAGTGTCATAGCCTCTGTATGTATCTTGCACGACACTGACTCTGTTCCTCACAGCCCAGCCATAGATTCACAGAGTATACAGTGTCATAGTCTCCGTACTGTATCTTGCACCACACTGACTCTGGTCCTCACAGCCCAGCCATAGATACACAGTCTACAGAGTCATAGGGCCTCATTACGACCCAGGCGGTAAGGGGTTTACGGCAGCGTAAACAGCGCCGACCCTTACCGCCTGAGTACGAGGTCCCTTAGCGCCGATGCGGATTTAACACCTGCTTTTAGCAGGTGTTAAAATCCATGGCGCTAAGGGACCATGGAGTTAATTACGCCACCGTAATTTACGGTGGCGTAATTAACGCCTTCCCCACTCCCATTATGCCCTATGGGGCAAAAATGGGAATGGGGAAGGGTAAATGGGGATTGGGGACTTACCGCCCCGCCAAGGTCGGAATGGGGCAGTAAGTCCGCCAACCACCATGGCGTAAACGTAGTTTACGCCATGGTGGTAAAGTCACGGCCCAGGCGGTAACTTACCGCCTGGGTCGTAATGAGGCCCATAGTCTCCGTACTGTATCTTACACCACACTGACTCTGATCCTCACAGCCCAGCCATAGATTCACAGAGTATACAGTGTTAGAGTCTCCGTACTGTATCTTGCACCACACTGACTCTGTTCCTCACAGCCCAGCCATAGATTCACAGTCTAATGTGTCATAGTCTCCGTACTGTATCTTGCACCACACTGTCTCTGGTCTTCACAGCCCAGCCATAGATTCACAGAGTCTACAGTGTCGTAGTCTCCGTACTGTATCTTGCACCACACTGACTCTGGTCCTCACAGCCCAGCCATAGATTCACAGAGTCTACAGTGTCATAGTCTCCGTACTGTATCTTGCACCACACTGACTCTGGTCCTCACAGCCAGCCATAGATTCACAGAGTATACAGTGTCATAGTCTCCGTTCTGTATCTTGTACCACACTGACTCTGTTCCTCACAGCCCAGTCATAGATTCACACTCTACAGTGTCATAGTCTCCGTACTGTATCTTGCACCACCCTGACTCTGGTCTTCACAGCCCAGCCATAGATTCACCGTCTACAGTGTCATAGTCTCCATACTGTATCTTGCACCACACTGACTCTGGTCCTCACAGCCCAGCCATAGATTCACAGAGTATACAGTGTCATAGTCTCCGTACTGTATCTTGCACCACACTGACTCTGTTCCTCGCAGCCCAGCCATAGATTCACAGAGTATACAGTGTCATAGTCTCCGTACTGTATCTTGCACCACACTGACTTTGTTCCTCGCAGCCCAGCCATAGATTCACAGAGTCTACAGTGTCATAGCCTCCGTATGTATCTTGCACCACACTGGCTCTGTTCCTCACAGCCCAGCCAGAGATTCACAGAGTCTACAGTGTCATAGCCTCTGTATGTATCTTGCAGGACACTGACTCTGTTCCTCACAGCCCAGCCATAGATTCACAGAGTATATAGTGTCATAGTCTCCGTACTGTATCTTGCACCACACTGACTCTGGTCCTCACAGCCCAGCCATAGATACACAGTCTACAGAGTCATAGGGCCTCATTACGACCCAGGCGGTAAGGGGTTTACGGCAGCGTAAACAGCGCCGACCCTTACCGCCTGAGTACGAGGTCCCTTAGCGCCATGGCGGATTTAACACCTGCTTTTAGCAGGTGTTAAAATCCATGGCGCTAAGGGACCATGGAGTTAATTACGCCACCGTAATTTACGGTGGCGTAATTAACGCCTTCCCCACTCCCATTATGCCCTATGGGGCAAAAATGGGAATGGGGAAGGGTAAATGGGGATTGGGGACTTACCGCCCCGCCAAGGTCGGAATGGGGCAGTAAGTCCGCCAACCACCATGGCGTAAACGTAGTTTACGCCATGGTGGTAAAGTCACGGCCCAGGCGGTAACTTACCGCCTGGGTCGTAATGAGGCCCATAGTCTCCGTACTGTATCTTACACCACACTGACTCTGATCCTCACAGCCCAGCCATAGATTCACAGAGTATACAGTGTTAGAGTCTCCGTACTGTATCTTGCACCACACTGACTCTGTTCCTCACAGCCCAGCCATAGATTCACAGTCTAATGTGTCATAGTCTCCGTACTGTATCTTGCACCACACTGTCTCTGGTCTTCACAGCCCAGCCATAGATTCACAGAGTCTACAGTGTCGTAGTCTCCGTACTGTATCTTGCACCACACTGACTCTGGTCCTCACAGCCCAGCCATAGATTCACAGAGTCTACAGTGTCATAGTCTCCGTACTGTATCTTGCACCACACTGACTCTGGTCCTCAGAGCCAGCCATAGATTCACAGAGTATACAGTGTCATAGTCTCCGTACTGTATCTTGCACCACACTGACTCTGTTCCTCACAGCCCAGCCATAGATTCACACTCTACAGTGTCATAGTCTCCGTACTGTATCTTGCACCACCCTGACTCTGGTCTTCACAGCCCAGCCATAGATTCACTGTCTACAGTGTCATAGTCTCCATACTGTATCTTGCACCACACTGACTCTGGTCCTCACAGCCCAGCCATAGATTCACAGAGTATACAGTGTCATAGTCTCCGTACTGTATCTTGCACCGCACTGACTCTGTTCCTCGCAGCCCAGCCATAGATTCACAGAGTATACAGTGTCATAGTCTCCGTACTGTATCTTGCACCACACTGACTCTGTTCGTCACAGCCCAGCCATAGATTCACACTCTACAGTGTCATAGTCTCCCTACTGTATCTTGCACCACACTGACTCTGTCCCTCACAGCCCAGCCATAGATTCACAGAGTATACAGTGTCATAGTCTCTGTACTGTATCTTGCACCACACTGACTCTGTTCCTCACAGCCCAGCCAGAGATTCACAGAGTCTACAGTGTCATAGCCCCCGTCTGTATCTTGCACCACACTGACTCTGTTCCTCACAGCCCAGCCATAGATTCACAGAGTATACAGTGTCATAGTCTCCGTACTGTATCTTGCACCACACTGACTCTGGTCTTCACAGCCCAGCCATAGATTCACAGAGTCTACAGTGTCGTAGTCTCCATACTGTATCTTGCACCACACTGACTCTGGTCCTCACAGCCCAGCCATAGATTCACAGAGTATACAGTGTCATAGTCTCCGTACTGTATCTTGCACCACACTGACTCTGTTCCTCACAGCCCAGCCACAGATTCAGAGTATACAGTGTCATAGCCTCCGTATGTATCTTGCACCACACTGACTCTGTTCCTCACAGCCCAGCCATAGATTCACAGAGTCTACAGTGTCATAGCCTTCGTATGTATCTTGCACCACACTGACTCTGGTCCTCACAGCCCAACCATAGATTCACAGTCTACAGTGTCATAGTCTCCGTACTATATCTTGCACCCCACTGACTCTGTTCCTCCCAGGCCAGCCATAGATTCACAGAGTATACAGTGTCATAGTCTCCGTACTGTATCTTGCACCACACTGACTCTGTTCCTCACAGCCTAGCCATAGATTCACAGAGTATACAGTGTGATAGTCTCCGTACTGTATCTTGCACCACACTGACTCTGGTCCTCACAGCCCAGCCATAGATTCACAGTCTAATGTGTCATAGTCTCCGTACTGTATCTTGCACCACACTGTCTCTGGTCTTCACAGCCCAGCCATAGATTCACAGAGTCTACAGTGTCGTAGTCTCCGTACTGTATCTTGCACCACACTGACTCTGGTCCTCACAGCCCAGCCATAGATTCACAGAGTCTACAGTGTCATAGTCTCCGTACTGTATCTTGCACCACACTGACTCTGGTCCTCACAGCCAGCCATAGATTCACAGAGTATACAGTGTCATAGTCTCCGTACTGTATCTTGCACCACACTGACTCTGTTCCTCACAGCCCAGCCATAGATTCACACTCTACAGTGTCATAGTCTCCGTACTGTATCTTGCACCACCCTGACTCTGGTCTTCACAGCCCAGCCATAGATTCACCGTCTACAGTGTCATAGTCTCCATACTGTATCTTGCACCACACTAACTCTGGTCCTCACAGCCCAGCCATAGATTCACAGAGTATACAGTGTCATAGTCTCCGTACTGTATCTTGCACCACACTGACTCTGTTCCTCGCAGCCCAGCCATAGATTCACAGAGTATACAGTGTCATAGTCTCCGTACTGTATCTTGCACCACACTGACTCTGTTCGTCACAGCCCAGCCATAGATTCACACTCTACAGTGTCATAGTCTCCCTACTGTATCTTGCACCACACTGACTCTGTCCCTCACAGCCCAGCCATAGATTCACAGAGTATACAGTGTCATAGTCTCTGTACTGTATCTTGCACCACACTGACTCTGTTCCTCACAGCCCAGCCAGAGATTCACGGAGTCTACAGTGTCATAGCCTCCGTCTGTATCTTGCACCACACTGCCTCTGTTCCTCACAGCCCAGCCATAGATTCACAGAGTATATAGTGTCATAGCCTCCGTATGTATCTTGCACCACACTGACTCTGTTCCTCACAGCCCAGCCATAGATTCACAGTCTAATGTGTCATAGTCTCCGTACTGTATCTTGCACCACACTGACTCTGGTCTTCACAGCCCAGCCATAGATTCACAGAGTCTACAGTGTCGTAGTCTCCATACTGTATCTTGCACCACACTGACTCTGGTCCTCATAGCCCAGCCATAGATTCACAGAGTATACAGTGTCATAGTCTCCGTACTGTATCTTGCACCACACTGACTCTGTTCCTCACAGCCCAGCCATAGATTCACACTCTACAGTGTCATAGACTCCGTACTGTATCTTGCACCACCCTGACTCTGGTCTTCACAGCCCAGCCATAGATTCACCGTCTACAGTGTCAGAGTCTCCGTACTGTATCTTGCACTACACTGACTCTGGTCCTCACAGCCGAGCCATAGATTCACAGTCTACAGTGTCATAGTCTCCGTACTGTATCTTGCACCACACTGACTCTGGTCCTCACAGCCCAGCCATAGATTCACAGAGTATACAGTGTCATAGTCTCCGTACTGTATCTTGCACCACACTGACTTTGTTCCTCGCAGCCCAGCCATAGATTCACAGAGTCTACAGTGTCATAGCCTCCGTACTGTATCTTGCACCACACTGACTCTGGTCCTCACAGCCCAGCCATAGATTCACAGAGTATACAGTGTCATAGTCTCTGTACTGTATCTTGCACTACACTGACTCTGGTCCTCACAGCCGAGCCATAGATTCACAGTCTACAGTGTCATAGTCTCCGTACTGTATCTTGCACCACACTGACTCTGGTCCTCACAGCCCAGCCATAGATTCACAGAGTATACAGTGTCATAGTCTCCGTACTGTATCTTGCACCACACTGACTTTGTTCCTCGCAGCCCAGCCATAGATTCACAGAGTATACAGTGTCATAGTCTCCGTACTGTATCTTGCACCACACTGACTCTGGTCCTCACAGCCCAGCCATAGATTCACAGAGTATACAGTGTCATAGTCTCCGTACTGTATCTTGCACCACACTGACTTTGTTCCTCGCAGCCCAGCCATAGATTCACAGAGTCTACAGTGTCATAGCCTCCGTATGTATCTTGCACCACACTGACTCTGTTCCTCACAGCCCAGCCAGAGATTCACAGAGTCTACAGTGTCATAGCCTCTGTATGTATCTTGCACGACACTGACTCTGTTCCTCACAGCCCAGCCATAGATTCACAGAGTATATAGTGTCATAGTCTCCGTACTGTATCTTGCACCACACTGACTCTGGTCCTCACAGCCCAGCCATAGATACACAGTCTACAGAGTCATAGGGCCTCATTACGACCCAGGCGGTAAGGGGTTTACGGCAGCGTAAACAGCGCCGACCCTTACCGCCTGAGTACGAGGTCCCTTAGCGCCATGGCGGATTTAACACCTGCTTTTAGCAGGTGTTAAAATCCATGGCGCTAAGGGACCATGGAGTTAATTACGCCACCGTAATTTACGGTGGCGTAATTAACGCCTTCCCCACTCCCATTATGCCCTATGGGGCAAAAATGGGAATGGGGAAGGGTAAATGGGGATTGGGGATTTACCGCCCCGCCAAGGTCGGAATGGGGCAGTAAGTCCGCCAACCACCATGGCGTAAACGTAGTTTACGCCATGGTGGTAAAGTCACGGCCCAGGCGGTAACTTACCGCCTGGGTCGTAATGAGGCCCATAGTCTCCGTACTGTATCTTACACCACACTGACTCTGATCCTCACAGCCCAGCCATAGATTCACAGAGTATACAGTGTTAGAGTCTCCGTACTGTATCTTGCACCACACTGACTCTGTTCCTCACAGCCCAGCCATAGATTCACAGTCTAATGTGTCATAGTCTGCGTACTGTATCTTGCACCACACTGTCTCTGGTCTTCACAGCCCAGCGATAGATTCACAGAGTCTACAGTGTCGTAGTCTCCGTACTGTATCTTGCACCACACTGACTCTGGTCCTCACAGCCCAGCCATAGATTCACAGGGTCTACAGTGTCATAGTCTCCGTACTGTATCTTGCACCACACTGACTCTGGTCCTCACAGCCAGCCATAGATTCACAGAGTATACAGTGTCATAGTCTCCGTACTGTATCTTGCACCACACTGACTCTGTTCCTCACAGCCCAGTCATAGATTCACACTCTACAGTGTCATAGTCTCCGTACTGTATCTTGCACCACCCTGACTCTGGTCTTCACAGCCCAGCCATAGATTCACCGTCTACAGTGTCATAGTCTCCATACTGTATCTTGCACCACACTGACTCTGGTCCTCACAGCCCAGCCATAGATTCACAGAGTATACAGTGTCATAGTCTCCGTACTGTATCTTGCACCACACTGACTCTGTTCCTCGCAGCCCAGCCATAGATTCACAGAGTATACAGTGTCATGGTCTCCGTACTGTATCTTGCACCACACTGACTCTGTTCGTCACAGCCCAGCCATAGATTCACACTCTACAGTGTCATAGTCTCCCTACTGTATCTTGCACCACACTGACTCTGTCCCTCACAGCCCAGCCATAGATTCACAGAGTATACAGTGTCATAGTCTCTGTACTGTATCTTGCACCACACTGACTCTGTTCCTCACAGCCCAGCCAGAGATTCACAGAGTCTACAGTGTCATAGCCTCCGTCTGTATCTTGCACCACACTGACTCTGTTCCTCACAGCCCAGCCATAGATTCACAGAGTATACAGTGTCATAGTCTCTGTACTGTATCTTGCACCACACTGACTCTGTTCCTCACAGCCCAGCCAGAGATTCACAGAGTCTACAGTGTCATAGCCTCCGTCTGTATCTTGCACCACACTGCCTCTGTTCCTCACAGCCCAGCCATAGATTCAGAGAGTATATAGTGTCATAGCCTCCGTATGTATCTTGCACCACACTGACTCTGTTCCTCACAGCCCAGCCATAGATTCACAGTCTAATGTGTCATAGTCTCCGTACTGTATCTTGCACCACACTGACTCTGGTCTTCACAGCCCAGCCATAGATTCACAGAGTCTACAGTGTCGTAGTCTCCATACTGTATCTTGCACCACACTGACTCTGGTCCTCACAGCCCAGCCATAGATTCACAGAGTATACAGTGTCATAGTCTCCGTACTGTATCTTGCACCACACTGACTCTGTTCCTCACAGCCCAGCCATAGATTCACACTCTACAGTGTCATAGTCTCCGTACAGTATCTTGCACCACCCTGACTCTGGTCTTCACAGCCCAGCCATAGATTCACCGTCTACAGTGTCATAGTCTCCGTACTGTATCTTGCACTACACTGACTCTGGTCCTCACAGCCGAGCCATAGATTCACAGTCTACAGTGTCATAGTCTCCGTACTGTATCTTGCACCACACTGACTCTGGTCCTCACAGCCCAGCCATAGATTCACAGAGTATACAGTGTCATAGTCTCCGTACTGTATCTTGCACCACACTGACTTTGTTCCTCGCAGCCCAGCCATAGATTCACAGAGTCTACAGTGTCATAGCCTCTGTATGTATCTTGCACCACACTGACTCTGTTCCTCACAGCCCAGCCAGAGATTCACAGAGTCTACAGTGTCATAGCCTCTGTATGTATCTTGCACCACACTGACTCTGTTCCTCACAGCCCAGCCATAGATTCACAGAGTATATAGTGTCATAGTCTCCGTACTGTATCTTGCACCACACTGACTCTGGTCCTCACAGCCCAGCCATAGATACACAGTCTACAGAGTCATAGGGCCTCATTACGACCCAGGCGGTAAGGGGTTTACGGCAGCGTAAACAGCGCCGACCCTTACCGCCTGAGTACGAGGTCCCTTAGCGCCATGGCGGATTTAACACCTGCTTTTAGCAGGTGTTAAAATCCATGGCGCTAAGGGACCATGGAGTTAATTACGCCACCGTAATTTACGGTGGCGTAATTAACGCCTTCCCCACTCCCATTATGCCCTATGGGGCAAAAATGGGAATGGGGGAGGGGTAAATGGGGATTGGGGACTTACCGCCCCGCCAAGGTCGGAATGGGGCAGTAAGTCCGCCAACCACCATGGCGTAAACGTAGTTTACGCCATGGTGGTAAAGTCACGGCCCAGGCGGTAACTTACCGCCTGGGTCGTAATGAGGCCCATAGTCTCCGTACTGTATCTTACACCACACTGACTCTGATCCTCACAGCCCAGCCATAGATTCACAGAGTATACAGTGTTAGAGTCTCCGTACTGTATCTTGCACCACACTGACTCTGTTCCTCACAGCCCAGCCATAGATTCATAGAGTATACAGTGTCATAGTCTCCGTACTGTATCTTGCACCACACTGACTCTTTTCCTCACAGCCCAGCCATAGATTCACACTCTACAGTGTCATAGTCTCCGTACTGTATCTTGCACCACACTGACTCTGGTCCTCACAGCCCAGCCATAGATTCACAGTCTACAGTGTCATAGTCTCTGTACTGTATCTTGCACCACACTGACTCTGGTCCTCACAGCCCAGCCATAGATTCACAGAGTCTACAGTGTCATAGCCTCCGTATGTATCTTGCACCACACCGACTCTGTTCCTCACAGCCCAGCCACAGATTCAGAGTATGCAGTGTCATAGCCTCCGTATGTATCTTGCACCACACTGACTCTGTTCCTCACAGCCCAGCCATAGATTCACAGAGTCTACAGTGTCATAGCCTCTGTATGTATCTTGCACCACACTGACTCTGGTCCTCACAGCCCAACCATAGATTCACAGTCTACAGTGTCATAGTCTCCGTACTGTATCTTGCACCACACTGACTCTGTTCCTCACAGCCCAGCCATAGATTCACAGAGTATATAGTGTCATAGTCTCCGTACTGTATCTTGCACCACACTGACTCTGGTCCTCACAGCCAGCCATAGATACACAGTCTACAGAGTCATAGAGTCCGTACTGTATCTTGCACCACACTGACTCTGGTCCTCACAGCCCAGCCATAGATTCACAGAGTATACAGTGTTATAGTCTCCGTACTGTATCTTGCACCCCACTGACTCTGTTCCTCCCAGCCCAGCCATAGATTCACAGAGTATACAGTGTCATAGTCTCCGTACTGTATCTTGCACCACACTGACTCTGTTCCTCACAGCCTAGCCATAGATTCACAGAGTATACAGTGTGATAGTCTCCGTACTGTATCTTGCACCACACTGACTCTTTTCCTCACAGCCCAGCCATAGATTCACACTCTACAGTGTCATAGTCTCTGTACTGTATCTTGCACCACACTGACTCTGGTCCTCACACCCCAGCCATAGATTCACAGTCTACCGTGTCATAGTCTCTGTACTGTATCTTGCACCACACTGACTCTGGTCCTCACAGCCCAGCCATAGATTCACAGAGTCTACAGTGTCATAGCCTCTGTATGTATCTTGCACCACACCGACTTTGTTCCTCACAGCCCAGCCATAGATTCAGAGTATACAGTGTCATAGCCTCCGTATGTATCTTGCACCACACTGACTCTGTTCCTCACAGCCCAGCCATAGATTCACAGAGTCTACAGTGTCATAGCCTCCGTATGTATCTTGCACCACGCTGACTCTGGTCCTCACAGCCCAACCATAGATTGACAGTCTACAGTGTCATAGCCTCCGTACTGTATCTTGCACCCCACCGACTCTGTTCCTCCCAGCCCAGCCATAGATTCACAGAGTCTACAGTGTCATAGCCTCCGTATGTATCTTGCACCACGCTGACTCTGTTCCTCCCAGCCCAGCCATAGATTCACAGAGTATACAGTGTCATAGTCTCCGTACTGTATCTTGCACCACACTGACTCTGTTCCTCACAGCCTAGCCATAGATTCACAGAGTATACAGTGTGATAGTCTCCGTACTGTATCTTGCACCCCACTGACTCTGTTCCTCACAGCCCAGCCAGAGATTCACAGAGTATACAGTGCATAGTCTCCGTACTGTATCTTGCACCACACTGACTCTGTTCCTCACAGCCCAGCCAAGATTCACAGTCTAATGTGTCATAGTCTCCGTACTGTATCTTGCACCACACTGACTCTGGTCTTCACAGCCCAGCCATAGATTCACAGAGTCTACAGTGTCGTAGTCTCCATTCTGTATCTTGCACCACACTGACTCTGGTCCTCACAGCCCAGCCATAGATTCACAGAGTCTACAGTGTCATAGCCTCCGTCTGTATCTTGCACCACACTGACTCTGTTCCTCACAGCCCAGCCATAGATTCACAGAGTATATAGTGTCATAGCCTCCGTATGTATCTTGCACCACACTGACTCTGTTCCTCACAGCCCAGCCATAGATTCACAGTCTAATGTGTCATAGTCTCCGTACTGTATCTTGCACCACACTGACTCTGGTCTTCACAGCCCAGCCATAGATTCACAGAGTCTACAGTGTCATAGTCTCCGTACTGTATCTTGCACCACACTGACTCTGTTCCTCACAGCCCAGCCATAGATTCACACTCTACAGTGTCATAGTCTCCGTACTGTATCTTGCACCACCCTGACTCTGGTCTTCACAGCCCAGCCATAGATTCACCGTCTACAGTGTCATAGTCTCCGTACTGTATCTTGCACTACACTGACTCTGGTCCTCACAGCCGAGCCATAGATTCACAGTCTACAGTGTCATAGTCTCCGTACTGTATCTTGCACCACACTGACTCTGGTCCTCACAGCCCAGCCATAGATTCACAGAGTATACAGTGTCATAGTCTCCGTACTGTATCTTGCACCACACTGACTTTGTTCCTCGCAGCCCAGCCATAGATTCACAGAGTCTACAGTGTCATAGCCTCCGTATGTATCTTGCACCACACTGACTCTGTTCCTCACAGCCCAGCCAGAGATTCACAGAGTCTACAGTGTCATAGCCTCTGTATGTATCTTGCACCACACTGACTCTGTTCCTCACAGCCCAGCCATAGATTCACAGAGTATATAGTGTCATAGTCTCCGTACTGTATCTTGCACCACACTGACTCTGGTCCTCACAGCCCAGCCATAGATACACAGTCTACAGAGTCATAGTCTCCATACTGTATCTTACACCACACTGACTCTGGTCCTCACAGCCCAGCCATAGATTCACAGAGTATACAGTGTTATAGTCTCCGTACTGTATCTTGCACCACACTGACTCTGTTCCTCACAGCCCAGCCATAGATTCATAGAGTATACAGTGTCATAGTCTCCGTACTGTATCTTGCACCACACTGACTCTTTTCCTCACAGCCCAGCCATAGATTCACACTCTACAGTGTCATAGTCTCCGTACTGTATCTTGCACCACACTGACTCTGGTCCTCACAGCCCAGCCATAGATTCACAGTCTACAGTGTCATAGTCTCTGTACTGTATCTTGCACCACACTGACTCTGGTCCTCACAGCCCAGCCATAGATTCACAGAGTCTACAGTGTCATAGCCTCCGTATGTATCTTGCACCACACCGACTCTGTTACTCACAGCCCAGCCACAGATTCAGAGTATACAGTGTCATAGCCTCCGTATGTATCTTGCACCACACTGACTCTGTTCCTCACAGCCCAGCCATAGATTCACAGAGTCTACAGTGTCATAGCCTCCGTATGTATCTTGCACCACACTGACTCTGGTCCTCACAGCCCAACCATAGATTCACAGTCTACAGTGTCATAGTCTCCGTACTATATCTTGCACCCCACTGACTCTGTTCCTCCCAGGACAGCCATAGATTCACAGAGTATACAGTGTCATAGTCTCCGTACTGTATCTTGCACCACACTGACTCTGTTCCTCTCAGCCTAGCCATAGATTCACAGAGTCTACAGTGTCGTAGTCTCCATACTGTATCTTGCACCACACTGACTCTGGTCCTCACAGCCCAGCCATAGATTCACAGAGTATACAGTGTCATAGTCTCCGTACTGTATCTTGCACCACACTGACTCTGTTCCTCACAGCCCAGCCATAGATTCACACTCTACAGTGTCATAGTCTCCGTACTGTATCTTGCACCACCCTGACTCTGGTCTTCACAGCCCAGCCATAGATTCACCGTCTACAGTGTCATAGTCTCCGTACTGTATCTTGCACTACACTGACTCTGGTCCTCACAGCCGAGCCATAGATTCACAGTCTACAGTGTCATAGTCTCCGTACTGTATCTTGCACCACACTGACTCTGGTCCTCACAGCCCAGCCATAGATTCACAGAGTATACAGTGTCATAGTCTCCGTACTGTATCTTGCACCACACTGACTTTGTTCCTCGCAGCCCAGCCATAGATTCACAGAGTCTACAGTGTCATAGCCTCCGTATGTATCTTGCACCACACTGACTCTGTTCCTCACAGCCCAGCCAGAGATTCACAGAGTCTACAGTGTCATAGCCTCTGTATGTATCTTGCACCACACTGACTCTGTTCCTCACAGCCCAGCCATAGATTCACAGAGTATATAATGTCATAGTCTCCGTACTGTATCTTGCACCACACTGACTCTGTTCCTCACAGCCCAGCCATAGATTCACAGTCTAATGTGTCATAGTCTGCGTACTGTATCTTGCACCACACTGTCTCTGGTCTTCACAGCCCAGCGATAGATTCACAGAGTCTACAGTGTCGTAGTCTCCGTACTGTATCTTGCACCACACTGACTCTGGTCCTCACAGCCCAGCCATAGATTCACAGAGTCTACAGTGTCATAGTCTCCGTACTGTATCTTGCACCACACTGACTCTGGTCCTCACAGCCAGCCATAGATTCACAGAGTATACAGTGTCATAGTCTCCGTACTGTATCTTGCACCACACTGACTCTGTTCCTCACAGCCCAGTCATAGATTCACACTCTACAGTGTCATAGTCTCCGTACTGTATCTTGCACCACCCTGACTCTGGTCTTCACAGCCCAGCCATAGATTCACCGTCTACAGTGTCATAGTCTCCATACTGTATCTTGCACCACACTGACTCTGGTCCTCACAGCCCAGCCATAGATTCACAGAGTATACAGTGTCATAGTCTCCGTACTGTATCTTGCACCACACTGACTCTGTTCGTCACAGCCCAGCCATAGATTCACACTCTACAGTGTCATAGTCTCCCTACTGTATCTTGCACCACACTGACTCTGTCCCTCACAGCCCAGCCATAGATTCACAGAGTATACAGTGTCATAGTCTCTGTACTGTATCTTGCACCACACTGACTCTGTTCCTCACAGCCCAGCCAGAGATTCACAGAGTCTACAGTGTCATAGCCTCCGTCTGTATCTTGCACCACACTGACTCTGTTCCTCACAGCCCAGCCATAGATTCACAGAGTATACAGTGTCATAGTCTCTGTACTGTATCTTGCACCACACTGACTCTGTTCCTCACAGCCCAGCCAGAGATTCACAGAGTCTACAGTGTCATAGCCTCCGTCTGTATCTTGCACCACACTGCCTCTGTTCCTCACAGCCCAGCCATAGATTCAGAGAGTATATAGTGTCCTAGCCTCCGTATGTATCTTGCACCACACTGACTCTGTTCCTCACAGCCCAGCCATAGATTCACAGTCTAATGTGTCATAGTCTCCGTACTGTATCTTGCACCACACTGACTCTGGTCTTCACAGCCCAGCCATAGATTTACAGAGTCTACAGTGTCGTAGTCTCCATACTGTATCTTGCACCACACTGACTCTGGTCCTCACAGCCCAGCCATAGATTCACAGAGTATACAGTGTCATAGTCTCCGTACTGTATCTTGCACCACACTGACTCTGTTCCTCACAGCCCAGCCATAGATTCACACTCTACAGTGTCATAGTCTCCGTACTGTATCTTGCACCACCCTGACTCTGGTCTTCACAGCCCAGCCATAGATTCACCGTCTACAGTGTCATAGTCTCCGTACTGTATCTTGCACTACACTGACTCTGGTCCTCACAGCCGAGCCATAGATTCACAGTCTACAGTGTCATAGTCTCCGTACTGTATCTTGCACCACACTGACTCTGGTCCTCACAGCCCAGCCATAGATTCACAGAGTATACAGTGTCATAGTCTCCGTACTGTATCTTGCACCACACTGACTTTGTTCCTCGCAGCCCAGCCATAGATTCACAGAGTCTACAGTGTCATAGCCTCCGTATGTATCTTGCACCACACTGACTCTGTTCCTCACAGCCCAGCCAGAGATTCACAGAGTCTACAGTGTCATAGCCTCTGTATGTATCTTGCACCACACTGACTCTGTTCCTCACAGCCCAGCCATAGATTCACAGAGTATATAGTGTCATAGTCTCCGTACTGTATCTTGCACCACACTGACTCTGGTCCTCACAGCCCAGCCATAGATACACAGTCTACAGAGTCATAGGGCCTCATTACGACCCAGGCGGTAAGGGGTTTACGGCAGCGTAAACAGCGCCGACCCTTACCGCCTGAGTACGAGGTCCCTTAGCGCCATGGCGGATTTAACACCTGCTTTTAGCAGGTGTTAAAATCCATGGCGCTAAGGGACCATGGAGTTAATTACGCCACCGTAATTTACGGTGGCGTAATTAACGCCTTCCCCACTCCCATTATGCCCTATGGGGCAAAAATGGGAATGGGGGAGGGGTAAATGGGGATTGGGGACTTACCGCCCCGCCAAGGTCGGAATGGGGCAGTAAGTCCGCCAACCACCATGGCGTAAACGTAGTTTACGCCATGGTGGTAAAGTCACGGCCCAGGCGGTAACTTACCGCCTGGGTCGTAATGAGGTCCATAGTCTCCGTACTGTATCTTACACCACACTGACTCTGATCCTCACAGCCCAGCCATAGATTCACAGAGTATACAGTGTTAGAGTCTCCGTACTGTATCTTGCACCACACTGACTCTGTTCCTCACAGCCCAGCCATAGATTCACAGAGTCTACAGTGTCATAGCCTCTGTATGTATCTTGCACCACACTGACTCTGGTCCTCACAGCCCAACCATAGATTCACAGTCTACAGTGTCATAGTCTCCGTACTGTATCTTGCACCACACTGACTCTGGTCCTCACAGCCCAGCCATAGATTCACAGAGTCTACAGTGTCATAGCCTCCGTATGTATCTTGCACCACACTGACTCTGTTCCTCACAGCCCAGCCAGAGATTCACAGAGTCTACAGTGTCATAGCCTCCGTATGTATCTTGCACCACACTGACTCTGTTCCTCACAGCCCAGCCATAGATTCACAGAGTATATAGTGTCATAGTCTCCGTACTGTATCTTGCACCACACTGACTCTGGTCCTCACAGCCAGCCATAGATACACAGTCTACAGAGTCATAGAGTCCGTACTGTATCTTGCACCACACTGACTCTGGTCCTCACAGCCCAGCCATAGATTCACAGAGTATACAGTGTTATAGTCTCCGTACTGTATCTTGCACCCCACTGACTCTGTTCCTCCCAGCCCAGCCATAGATTCACAGAGTATACAGTGTCATAGTCTCCGTACTGTATCTTGCACCACACTGACTCTGTTCCTCACAGCCTAGCCATAGATTCACAGAGTATACAGTGTGATAGTCTCCGTACTGTATCTTGCACCACACTGACTCTTTTCCTCACAGCCCAGCCATAGATTCACACTCTACAGTGTCATAGTCTCTGTACTGTATCTTGCACCACACTGACTCTGGTCCTCACACCCCAGCCATAGATTCACAGTCTACCGTGTCATAGTCTCTGTACTGTATCTTGCACCACACTGACTCTGGTCCTCACAGCCCAGCCATAGATTCACAGAGTCTACAGTGTCATAGCCTCTGTATGTATCTTGCACCACACCGACTTTGTTCCTCACAGCCCAGCCATAGATTCAGAGTATACAGTGTCATAGCCTCCGTATGTATCTTGCACCACACTGACTCTGTTCCTCACAGCCCAGCCATAGATTCACAGAGTCTACAGTGTCATAGCCTCCGTATGTATCTTGCACCACGCTGACTCTGGTCCTCACAGCCCAACCATAGATTGACAGTCTACAGTGTCATAGCCTCCGTACTGTATCTTGCACCCCACCGACTCTGTTCCTCCCAGCCCAGCCATAGATTCACAGAGTATACAGTGTCATAGTCTCCGTACTGTATCTTGCACCACACTGACTCTGTTCCTCACAGCCTAGCCATAGATTCAGAGTATACAGTGTCATAGCCTCCGTATGTATCTTGCACCACACTGACTCTGTTCCTCACAGCCCAGCCATAGATTCACAGAGTCTACAGTGTCATAGCCTCCGTATGTATCTTGCACCACGCTGACTCTGTTCCTCCCAGCCCAGCCATAGATTCACAGAGTATACAGTGTCATAGTCTCCGTACTGTATCTTGCACCACACTGACTCTGTTCCTCACAGCCTAGCCATAGATTCACAGAGTATACAGTGTGATAGTCTCCGTACTGTATCTTGCACCCCACTGACTCTGTTCCTCACAGCCCAGCCAGAGATTCACAGAGTATACAGTGCATAGTCTCCGTACTGTATCTTGCACCACACTGACTCTGTTCCTCACAGCCCAGCCATAGATTCACAGTCTAATGTGTCATAGTCTCCGTACTGTATCTTGCACCACACTGACTCTGGTCTTCACAGCCCAGCCATAGATTCACAGAGTCTACAGTGTCGTAGTCTCCATTCTGTATCTTGCACCACACTGACTCTGGTCCTCACAGCCCAGCCATAGATTCACAGAGTCTACAGTGTCATAGCCTCCGTCTGTATCTTGCACCACACTGACTCTGTTCCTCACAGCCCAGCCATAGATTCACAGAGTATATAGTGTCATAGCCTCCGTATGTATCTTGCACCACACTGACTCTGTTCCTCACAGCCCAGCCATAGATTCACAGTCTAATGTGTCATAGTCTCCGTACTGTATCTTGCACCACACTGACTCTGGTCTTCACAGCCCAGCCATAGATTCACAGAGTCTACAGTGTCATAGTCTCCGTACTGTATCTTGCACCACACTGACTCTGTTCCTCACAGCCCAGCCATAGATTCACACTCTACAGTGTCATAGTCTCCGTACTGTATCTTGCACCACCCTGACTCTGGTCTTCACAGCCCAGCCATAGATTCACCGTCTACAGTGTCATAGTCTCCGTACTGTATCTTGCACTACACTGACTCTGGTCCTCACAGCCGAGCCATAGATTCACAGTCTACAGTGTCATAGTCTCCGTACTGTATCTTGCACCACACTGACTCTGGTCCTCACAGCCCAGCCATAGATTCACAGAGTATACAGTGTCATAGTCTCCGTACTGTATCTTGCACCACACTGACTTTGTTCCTCGCAGCCCAGCCATAGATTCACAGAGTCTACAGTGTCATAGCCTCCGTATGTATCTTGCACCACACTGACTCTGTTCCTCACAGCCCAGCCAGAGATTCACATAGTCTACAGTGTCATAGCCTCTGTATGTATCTTGCACCACACTGACTCTGTTCCTCACAGCCCAGCCATAGATTCACAGAGTATATAGTGTCATAGTCTCCGTACTGTATCTTGCACCACACTGACTCTGGTCCTCACAGCCCAGCCATAGATACACAGTCTACAGAGTCATAGTCTCCATACTGTATCTTACACCACACTGACTCTGGTCCTCACAGCCCAGCCATAGATTCACAGAGTATACAGTGTTATAGTCTCCGTACTGTATCTTGCACCACACTGACTCTGTTCCTCACAGCCCAGCCATAGATTCATAGAGTATACAGTGTCATAGTCTCCGTACTGTATCTTGCACCACACTGACTCTTTTCCTCACAGCCCAGCCATAGATTCACACTCTACAGTGTCATAGTCTCCGTACTGTATCTTGCACCACACTGACTCTGGTCCTCACAGCCCAGCCATAGATTCACAGTCTACAGTGTCATAGTCTCTGTACTGTATCTTGCACCACACTGACTCTGGTCCTCACAGCCCAGCCATAGATTCACAGAGTCTACAGTGTCATAGCCTCCGTATGTATCTTGCACCACACCGACTCTGTTACTCACAGCCCAGCCACAGATTCAGAGTATACAGTGTCATAGCCTCCGTATGTATCTTGCACCACACTGACTCTGTTCCTCACAGCCCAGCCATAGATTCACAGAGTCTACAGTGTCATAGCCTCCGTATGTATCTTGCACCACACTGACTCTGGTCCTCACAGCCCAACCATAGATTCACAGTCTACAGTGTCATAGTCTCCGTACTATATCTTGCACCCCACTGACTCTGTTCCTCCCAGGCCAGCCATAGATTCACAGAGTATACAGTGTCATAGTCTCCGTACTGTATCTTGCACCACACTGACTCTGTTCCTCACAGCCTAGCCATAGATTCACAGAGTATACAGTGTGATAGTCTCCGTACTGTATCTTGCACCCCACTGACTCTGTTCCTCACAGCCCAGCCAGAGATTCACAGAGTATATAGTGTCATAGTCTCCGTACTGTATCTTGCACCACACTGACTCTGTTCCTCACAGCCCAGCCATAGATTCACAGTCTAATGTGTCATAGTCTCCGTACTGTATCTTGCACCACACTGTCTCTGGTCTTCACAGCCCAGCCATAGATTCACAGAGTCTACAGTGTCGTAGTCTCCGTACTGTATCTTGCACCACACTGACTCTGGTCCTCACAGCCCAGCCATAGATTCACAGAGTCTACAGTGTCATAGTCTCCGTACTGTATCTTGCACCACACTGACTCTGGTCCTCACAGCCAGCCATAGATTCACAGAGTATACAGTGTCATAGTCTCCGTACTGTATCTTGCACCACACTGACTCTGTTCCTCACAGCCCAGCCATAGATTCACACTCTACAGTGTCATAGTCTCCGTACTGTATCTTGCACCACCCTGACTCTGGTCTTCACAGCCCAGCCATAGATTCACCGTCTACAGTGTCATAGTCTCCATACTGTATCTTGCACCACACTAACTCTGGTCCTCACAGCCCAGCCATAGATTCACAGAGTATACAGTGTCATAGTCTCCGTACTGTATCTTGCACCACACTGACTCTGTTCCTCGCAGCCCAGCCATAGATTCACAGAGTATACAGTGTCATAGTCTCCGTACTGTATCTTGCACCACACTGACTCTGTTCGTCACAGCCCAGCCATAGATTCACACTCTACAGTGTCATAGTCTCCCTACTGTATCTTGCACCACACTGACTCTGTCCCTCACAGCCCAGCCATAGATTCACAGAGTATACAGTGTCATAGTCTCTGTACTGTATCTTGCACCACACTGACTCTGTTCCTCACAGCCCAGCCAGAGATTCACAGAGTCTACAGTGTCATAGCCTCCGTCTGTATCTTGCACCACACTGCCTCTGTTCCTCACAGCCCAGCCATAGATTCACAGAGTATATAGTGTCATAGCCTCCGTATGTATCTTGCACCACACTGACTCTGTTCCTCACAGCCCAGCCATAGATTCACAGTCTAATGTGTCATAGTCTCCGTACTGTATCTTGCACCACACTGACTCTGGTCTTCACAGCCCAGCCATAGATTCACAGAGTCTACAGTGTCGTAGTCTCCATACTGTATCTTGCACCACACTGACTCTGGTCCTCAAAGCCCAGCCATAGATTCACAGAGTATACAGTGTCATAGTCTCCGTACTGTATCTTGCACCACACTGACTCTGTTCCTCACAGCCCAGCCATAGATTCACACTCTACAGTGTCATAGACTCCGTACTGTATCTTGCACCACCCTGACTCTGGTCTTCACAGCCCAGCCATAGATTCACCGTCTACAGTGTCATAGTCTCCGTACTGTATCTTGCACTACACTGACTCTGGTCCTCACAGCCGAGCCATAGATTCACAGTCTACAGTGTCATAGTCTCTGTACTGTATCTTGCACCACACTGACTCTGGTCCTCACAGCCCAGCCATAGATTCACAGAGTATACAGTGTCATAGTCTCCGTACTGTATCTTGCACCACACTGACTTTGTTCCTCGCAGCCCAGCCATAGATTCACAGAGTCTACAGTGTCATAGCCTCCGTACTGTATCTTGCACCACACTGACTCTGGTCCTCACAGCCCAGCCATAGATTCACAGAGTATACAGTGTCATAGTCTCCGTACTGTATCTTGCACTACACTGACTCTGGTCCTCACAGCCGAGCCATAGATTCACAGTCTACAGTGTCATAGTCTCCGTACTGTATCTTGCACCACACTGACTCTGGTCCTCACAGCCCAGCCATAGATTCACAGAGTATACAGTGTCATAGTCTCCGTACTGTATCTTGCACCACACTGACTTTGTTCCTCGCAGCCCAGCCATAGATTCACAGAGTATACAGTGTCATAGTCTCCGTACTGTATCTTGCACCACACTGACTCTGGTCCTCACAGCCCAGCCATAGATTCACAGAGTATACAGTGTCATAGTCTCCGTACTGTATCTTGCACCACACTGACTTTGTTCCTCGCAGCCCAGCCATAGATTCACAGAGTCTACAGTGTCATAGCCTCCGTATGTATCTTGCACCACACTGACTCTGTTCCTCACAGCCCAGCCAGAGATTCACAGAGTCTACAGTGTCATAGCCTCTGTATGTATCTTGCACGACACTGACTCTGTTCCTCACAGCCCAGCCATAGATTCACAGAGTATATAGTGTCATAGTCTCCGTACTGTATCTTGCACCACACTGACTCTGGTCCTCACAGCCCAGCCATAGATACACAGTCTACAGAGTCATAGGACCTCATTACGACCCAGACGGTAAGGGGTTTACGGCAGCGTTATCAGCGCCGACCCTTACCGCCTGAGTACGAGGTCCCTTAGCGCCATGGCGGATTTAACACCTGCTTTTAGCAGGTGTTAAAATCCATGGCGCTAAGGGACCATGGAGTTAATTACGCCACCGTAATTTACGGTGGCGTAATTAACGCCTTCCCCACTCCCATTATGCCCTATGGGGCAAAAATGGGAATGGGGAAGGGTAAATGGGGATTGGGGACTTACCGCCCCGCCAAGGTCGGAATGGGGCAGTAAGTCCGCCAATCACCATGGCGTAAACGTAGTTTACGCCATGGTGGTAAAGTCACGGCCCAGGCGGTAACTTACCGCCTGGGTCGTAATGAGGCCCATAGTCTCCGTACTGTATCTTACACCACACTGACTCTGATCCTCACAGCCCAGCCATAGATTCACAGAGTATACAGTGTTAGAGTCTCCGTACTGTATCTTGCACCACACTGACTCTGTTCCTCACAGCCCAGCCATAGATTCACAGTCTAATGTGTCATAGTCTCCGTACTGTATCTTGCACCACACTGTCTCTGGTCTTCACAGCCCAGCCATAGATTCACAGAGTCTACAGTGTCGTAGTCTCCGTACTGTATCTTGCACCACACTGACTCTGGTCCTCACAGCCCAGCCATAGATTCACAGAGTCTACAGTGTCATAGTCTCCGTACTGTATCTTGCACCACACTGACTCTGGTCCTCACAGCCAGCCATAGATTCACAGAGTATACAGTGTCATAGTCTCCGTACTGTATCTTGCACCACACTGACTCTGTTCCTCACAGCCCAGTCATAGATTCACACTCTACAGTGTCATAGTCTCCGTACTGTATCTTGCACCACCCTGACTCTGGTCTTCACAGCCCAGCCATAGATTCACCGTCTACAGTGTCATAGTCTCCGTACTGTATCTTGCACCACACTGACTTTGTTCCTCGCAGCCCAGCCATAGATTCACAGAGTCTACAGTGTCATAGCCTCCGTATGTATCTTGCACCACACTGACTCTGTTCCTCACAGCCCAGCCAGAGATTCACAGAGTCTACAGTGTCATAGCCTCTGTATGTATCTTGCACGACACTGACTCTGTTCCTCACAGCCCAGCCATAGATTCACAGAGTATATCGTGTCATAGTCTCCGTACTGTATCTTGCACCACACTGACTCTGGTCCTCACAGCCCAGCCATAGATACACAGAGTATACAGTGTCATAGTCTCTGTACTGTATCTTGCACCACACTGACTCTGTTCCTCACAGCCCAGCCAGAGATTCACAGAGTCTACAGTGTCATAGCCTCCGTCTGTATCTTGCACCACACTGCCTCTGTTCCTCACAGCCCAGCCATAGATTCAGAGAGTATATAGTGTCATAGCCTCCGTATGTATCTTGCACCACACTGACTCTGTTCCTCACAGCCCAGCCATAGATTCACAGTCTAATGTGTCATAGTCTCCGTACTGTATCTTGCACCACACTGACTCTGTTCTTCACAGCCCAGCCATAGATTCACAGAGTCTACAGTGTCGTAGTCTCCATACTGTATCTTGCACCACACTGACTCTGGTCCTCACAGCCCAGCCATAGATTCACAGAGTATACAGTGTCATAGTCTCCGTACTGTATCTTGCACCACACTGACTCTGTTCCTCACAGCCCAGCCACAGATTCAGAGTATACAGTGTCATAGCCTCCGTATGTATCTTGCACCACACTGACTCTGTTCCTCACAGCCCAGCCATAGATTCACAGAGTCTACAGTGTCATAGCCTTCGTATGTATCTTGCACCACACTGACTCTGGTCCTCACAGCCCAACCATAGATTCACAGTCTACAGTGTCATAGTCTCCGTACTATATCTTGCACCCCACTGACTCTGTTCCTCCCAGGCCAGCCATAGATTCACAGAGTATACAGTGTCATAGTCTCCGTACTGTATCTTGCACCACACTGACTCTGTTCCTCACAGCCTAGCCATAGATTCACAGAGTATACAGTGTGATAGTCTCCGTACTGTATCTTGCACCCCACTGACTCTGTTCCTCACAGCCCAGCCAGAGATTCACAGAGTATATAGTGTCATAGTCTCCGTACTGTATCTTGCACCACACTGACTCTGTTCCTCACAGCCCAGCCATAGATTCACAGTCTAATGTGTCATAGTCTCCGTACTGTATCTTGCACCACACTGTCTCTGGTCTTCACAGCCCAGCCATAGATTCACAGAGTCTACAGTGTCGTAGTCTCCGTACTGTATCTTGCACCACACTGACTCTGGTCCTCACAGCCCAGCCATAGATTCACAGAGTCTACAGTGTCATAGTCTCCGTACTGTATCTTGCACCACACTGACTCTGGTCCTCACAGCCAGCCATAGATTCACAGAGTATACAGTGTCATAGTCTCCGTACTGTATCTTGCACCACACTGACTCTGTTCCTCACAGCCCAGCCATAGATTCACACTCTACAGTGTCATAGTCTCCGTACTGTATCTTGCACCACCCTGACTCTGGTCTTCACAGCCCAGCCATAGATTCACCGTCTACAGTGTCATAGTCTCCATACTGTATCTTGCACCACACTAACTCTGGTCCTCACAGCCCAGCCATAGATTCACAGAGTATACAGTGTCATAGTCTCCGTACTGTATCTTGCACCACACTGACTCTGTTCCTCGCAGCCCAGCCATAGATTCACAGAGTATACAGTGTCATAGTCTCCGTACTGTATCTTGCACCACACTGACTCTGTTCGTCACAGCCCAGCCATAGATTCACACTCTACAGTGTCATAGTCTCCCTACTGTATCTTGCACCACACTGACTCTGTCCCTCACAGCCCAGCCATAGATTCACAGAGTATACAGTGTCATAGTCTCTGTACTGTATCTTGCACCACACTGACTCTGTTCCTCACAGCCCAGCCAGAGATTCACGGAGTCTACAGTGTCATAGCCTCCGTCTGTATCTTGCACCACACTGCCTCTGTTCCTCACAGCCCAGCCATAGATTCGCAGAGTATATAGTGTCATAGCCTCCGTATGTATCTTGCACCACACTGACTCTGTTCCTCACAGCCCAGCCATAGATTCACAGTCTAATGTTTCATAGTCTCCGTACTGTATCTTGCACCACACTGACTCTGGTCTTCACAGCCCAGCCATAGATTCACAGAGTCTACAGTGTCGTAGTCTCCATACTGTATCTTGCACCACACTGACTCTGGTCCTCACAGCCCAGCCATAGATTCACAGAGTATACAGTGTCATAGTCTCCGTACTGTATCTTGCACCACACTGACTCTGTTCCTCACACCCCAGCCATAGATTCACACTCTACAGTGTCATAGACTCCGTACTGTATCTTGCACCACCCTGACTCTGGTCTTCACAGCCCAGCCATAGATTCACCGTCTACAGTGTCAGAGTCTCCGTACTGTATCTTGCACTACACTGACTCTGGTCCTCACAGCCGAGCCATAGATTCACAGTCTACAGTGTCATAGTCTCCGTACTGTATCTTGCACCACACTGACTCTGGTCCTCACAGCCCAGCCATAGATTCACAGAGTATACAGTGTCATAGTCTCCGTACTGTATCTTGCACCACACTGACTTTGTTCCTCGCAGCCCAGCCATAGATTCACAGAGTCTACAGTGTCATAGCCTCCGTACTGTATCTTGCACCACACTGACTCTGGTCCTCACAGCCCAGCCATAGATTCACAGAGTATACAGTGTCATAGTCTCCGTACTGTATCTTGCACTACACTGACTCTGGTCCTCACAGCCAAGCCATAGATTCACAGTCTACAGTGTCATAGTCTCCGTACTGTATCTTGCACCACACTGACTCTGGTCCTCACAGCCCAGCCATAGATTCACAGAGTATACAGTGTCATAGTCTCCGTACTGTATCTTGCACCACACTGACTTTGTTCCTCGCAGCCCAGCCATAGATTCACAGAGTATACAGTGTCATAGTCTCCGTACTGTATCTTGCACCACACTGACTCTGGTCCTCACAGCCCAGCCATAGATTCACAGAGTATACAGTGTCATAGTCTCCGTACTGTATCTTGCACCACACTGACTTTGTTCCTCGCAGCCCAGCCATAGATTCACAGAGTCTACAGTGTCATAGCCTCCGTATGTATCTTGCACCACACTGACTCTGTTCCTCACAGCCCAGCCAGAGATTCACAGAGTCTACAGTGTCATAGCCTCTGTATGTATCTTGCACGACACTGACTCTGTTCCTCACAGCCCAGCCATAGATTCACAGAGTATATAGTGTCATAGTCTCCGTACTGTATCTTGCACCACACTGACTCTGGTCCTCACAGCCCAGCCATAGATACACAGTCTACAGAGTCATAGGGCCTCATTACGACCCAGGCGGTAAGGGGTTTACGGCAGCGTAAACAGCGCCGACCCTTACCGCCTGAGTACGAGGTCCCTTAGCGCCGATGCGGATTTAACACCTGCTTTTAGCAGGTGTTAAAATCCATGGCGCTAAGGGACCATGGAGTTAATTACGCCACCGTAATTTACGGTGGCGTAATTAACGCCTTCCCCACTCCCATTATGCCCTATGGGGCAAAAATGGGAATGGGGAAGGGTAAATGGGGATTGGGGACTTACCGCCCCGCCAAGGTCGGAATGGGGCAGTAAGTCCGCCAACCACCATGGCGTAAACGTAGTTTACGCCATGGTGGTAAAGTCACGGCCCAGGCGGTAACTTACCGCCTGGGTCGTAATGAGGCCCATAGTCTCCGTACTGTATCTTACACCACACTGACTCTGATCCTCACAGCCCAGCCATAGATTCACAGAGTATACAGTGTTAGAGTCTCCGTACTGTATCTTGCACCACACTGACTCTGTTCCTCACAGCCCAGCCATAGATTCACAGTCTAATGTGTCATAGTCTCCGTACTGTATCTTGCACCACACTGTCTCTGGTCTTCACAGCCCAGCCATAGATTCACAGAGTCTACAGTGTCGTAGTCTCCGTACTGTATCTTGCACCACACTGACTCTGGTCCTCACAGCCCAGCCATAGATTCACAGAGTCTACAGTGTCATAGTCTCCGTACTGTATCTTGCACCACACTGACTCTGGTCCTCACAGCCAGCCATAGATTCACAGAGTATACAGTGTCATAGTCTCCGTTCTGTATCTTGTACCACACTGACTCTGTTCCTCACAGCCCAGTCATAGATTCACACTCTACAGTGTCATAGTCTCCGTACTGTATCTTGCACCACCCTGACTCTGGTCTTCACAGCCCAGCCATAGATTCACCGTCTACAGTGTCATAGTCTCCATACTGTATCTTGCACCACACTGACTCTGGTCCTCACAGCCCAGCCATAGATTCACAGAGTATACAGTGTCATAGTCTCCGTACTGTATCTTGCACCACACTGACTCTGTTCCTCGCAGCCCAGCCATAGATTCACAGAGTATACAGTGTCATAGTCTCCGTACTGTATCTTGCACCACACTGACTTTGTTCCTCGCAGCCCAGCCATAGATTCACAGAGTCTACAGTGTCATAGCCTCCGTATGTATCTTGCACCACACTGGCTCTGTTCCTCACAGCCCAGCCAGAGATTCACAGAGTCTACAGTGTCATAGCCTCTGTATGTATCTTGCAGGACACTGACTCTGTTCCTCACAGCCCAGCCATAGATTCACAGAGTATATAGTGTCATAGTCTCCGTACTGTATCTTGCACCACACTGACTCTGGTCCTCACAGCCCAGCCATAGATACACAGTCTACAGAGTCATAGGGCCTCATTACGACCCAGGCGGTAAGGGGTTTACGGCAGCGTAAACAGCGCCGACCCTTACCGCCTGAGTACGAGGTCCCTTAGCGCCATGGCGGATTTAACACCTGCTTTTAGCAGGTGTTAAAATCCATGGCGCTAAGGGACCATGGAGTTAATTACGCCACCGTAATTTACGGTGGCGTAATTAACGCCTTCCCCACTCCCATTATGCCCTATGGGGCAAAAATGGGAATGGGGAAGGGTAAATGGGGATTGGGGACTTACCGCCCCGCCAAGGTCGGAATGGGGCAGTAAGTCCGCCAACCACCATGGCGTAAACGTAGTTTACGCCATGGTGGTAAAGTCACGGCCCAGGCGGTAACTTACCGCCTGGGTCGTAATGAGGCCCATAGTCTCCGTACTGTATCTTACACCACACTGACTCTGATCCTCACAGCCCAGCCATAGATTCACAGAGTATACAGTGTTAGAGTCTCCGTACTGTATCTTGCACCACACTGACTCTGTTCCTCACAGCCCAGCCATAGATTCACAGTCTAATGTGTCATAGTCTCCGTACTGTATCTTGCACCACACTGTCTCTGGTCTTCACAGCCCAGCCATAGATTCACAGAGTCTACAGTGTCGTAGTCTCCGTACTGTATCTTGCACCACACTGACTCTGGTCCTCACAGCCCAGCCATAGATTCACAGAGTCTACAGTGTCATAGTCTCCGTACTGTATCTTGCACCACACTGACTCTGGTCCTCACAGCCAGCCATAGATTCACAGAGTATACAGTGTCATAGTCTCCGTACTGTATCTTGCACCACACTGACTCTGTTCCTCACAGCCCAGCCATAGATTCACACTCTACAGTGTCATAGTCTCCGTACTGTATCTTGCACCACCCTGACTCTGGTCTTCACAGCCCAGCCATAGATTCACCGTCTACAGTGTCATAGTCTCCATACTGTATCTTGCACCACACTGACTCTGGTCCTCACAGCCCAGCCATAGATTCACAGAGTATACAGTGTCATAGTCTCCGTACTATATCTTGCACCGCACTGACTCTGTTCCTCGCAGCCCAGCCATAGATTCACAGAGTATACAGTGTCATAGTCTCCGTACTGTATCTTGCACCACACTGACTCTGTTCGTCACAGCCCAGCCATAGATTCACACTCTACAGTGTCATAGTCTCCCTACTGTATCTTGCACCACACTGACTCTGTCCCTCACAGCCCAGCCATAGATTCACAGAGTATACAGTGTCATAGTCTCTGTACTGTATCTTGCACCACACTGACTCTGTTCCTCACAGCCCAGCCAGAGATTCACAGAGTCTACAGTGTCATAGCCTCCGTCTGTATCTTGCACCACACTGACTCTGTTCCTCACAGCCCAGCCATAGATTCACAGAGTATACAGTGTCATAGTCTCCGTACTGTATCTTGCACCACACTGACTCTGGTCTTCACAGCCCAGCCATAGATTCACAGAGTCTACAGTGTCGTAGTCTTCATACTGTATCTTGCACCACACTGACTCTGGTCCTCACAGCCCAGCCATAGATTCACAGAGTATACAGTGTCATAGTCTCCGTACTGTATCTTGCACCACACTGACTCTGTTCCTCACAGCCCAGCCACAGATTCAGAGTATACAGTGTCATAGCCTCCGTATGTATCTTGCACCACACTGACTCTGTTCCTCACAGCCCAGCCATAGATTCACAGAGTCTACAGTGTCATAGCCTTCGTATGTATCTTGCACCACACTGACTCTGGTCCTCACAGCCCAACCATAGATTCACAGTCTACAGTGTCATAGTCTCCGTACTATATCTTGCACCCCACTGACTCTGTTCCTCCCAGGCCAGCCATAGATTCACAGAGTATACAGTGTCATAGTCTCCGTACTGTATCTTGCACCACACTGACTCTGTTCCTCACAGCCTAGCCATAGATTCACAGAGTATACAGTGTGATAGTCTCCGTACTGTATCTTGCACCACACTGACTCTGGTCCTCACAGCCCAGCCATAGATTCACAGTCTAATGTGTCATAGTCTCCGTACTGTATCTTGCACCACACTGTCTCTGGTCTTCACAGCCCAGCCATAGATTCACAGAGTCTACAGTGTCGTAGTCTCCGTACTGTATCTTGCACCACACTGACTCTGGTCCTCACAGCCCAGCCATAGATTCACAGAGTCTACAGTGTCATAGTCTCCGTACTGTATCTTGCACCACACTGACTCTGGTCCTCACAGCCAGCCATAGATTCACAGAGTATACAGTGTCATAGTCTCCGTACTGTATCTTGCACCACACTGACTCTGTTCCTCACAGCCCAGCCATAGATTCACACTCTACAGTGTCATAGTCTCCGTACTGTATCTTGCACCACCCTGACTCTGGTCTTCACAGCCCAGCCATAGATTCACCGTCTACAGTGTCATAGTCTCCATACTGTATCTTGCACCACACTAACTCTGGTCCTCACAGCCCAGCCATAGATTCACAGAGTATACAGTGTCATAGTCTCCGTACTGTATCTTGCACCACACTGACTCTGTTCCTCGCAGCCCAGCCATAGATTCACAGAGTATACAGTGTCATAGTCTCCGTACTGTATCTTGCACCACACTGACTCTGTTCGTCACAGCCCAGCCATAGATTCACACTCTACAGTGTCATAGTCTCCCTACTGTATCTTGCACCACACTGACTCTGTCCCTCACAGCCCAGCCATAGATTCACAGAGTATACAGTGTCATAGTCTCTGTACTGTATCTTGCACCACACTGACTCTGTTCCTCACAGCCCAGCCAGAGATTCACGGAGTCTACAGTGTCATAGCCTCCGTCTGTATCTTGCACCACACTGCCTCTGTTCCTCACAGCCCAGCCATAGATTCACAGAGTATATAGTGTCATAGCCTCCGTATGTATCTTGCACCACACTGACTCTGTTCCTCACAGCCCAGCCATAGATTCACAGTCTAATGTGTCATAGTCTCCGTACTGTATCTTGCACCACACTGACTCTGGTCTTCACAGCCCAGCCATAGATTCACAGAGTCTACAGTGTCGTAGTCTCCATACTGTATCTTGCACCACACTGACTCTGGTCCTCATAGCCCAGCCATAGATTCACAGAGTATACAGTGTCATAGTCTCCGTACTGTATCTTGCACCACACTGACTCTGTTCCTCACAGCCCAGCCATAGATTCACACTCTACAGTGTCATAGACTCCGTACTGTATCTTGCACCACCCTGACTCTGGTCTTCACAGCCCAGCCATAGATTCACCGTCTACAGTGTCAGAGTCTCCGTACTGTATCTTGCACTACACTGACTCTGGTCCTCACAGCCGAGCCATAGATTCACAGTCTACAGTGTCATAGTCTCCGTACTGTATCTTGCACCACACTGACTCTGGTCCTCACAGCCCAGCCATAGATTCACAGAGTATACAGTGTCATAGTCTCCGTACTGTATCTTGCACCACACTGACTTTGTTCCTCGCAGCCCAGCCATAGATTCACAGAGTCTACAGTGTCATAGCCTCCGTACTGTATCTTGCACCACACTGACTCTGGTCCTCACAGCCCAGCCATAGATTCACAGAGTATACAGTGTCATAGTCTCTGTACTGTATCTTGCACTACACTGACTCTGGTCCTCACAGCCGAGCCATAGATTCACAGTCTACAGTGTCATAGTCTCCGTACTGTATCTTGCACCACACTGACTCTGGTCCTCACAGCCCAGCCATAGATTCACAGAGTATACAGTGTCATAGTCTCCGTACTGTATCTTGCACCACACTGACTTTGTTCCTCGCAGCCCAGCCATAGATTCACAGAGTATACAGTGTCATAGTCTCCGTACTGTATCTTGCACCACACTGACTCTGGTCCTCACAGCCCAGCCATAGATTCACAGAGTATACAGTGTCATAGTCTCCGTACTGTATCTTGCACCACACTGACTTTGTTCCTCGCAGCCCAGCCATAGATTCACAGAGTCTACAGTGTCATAGCCTCCGTATGTATCTTGCACCACACTGACTCTGTTCCTCACAGCCCAGCCAGAGATTCACAGAGTCTACAGTGTCATAGCCTCTGTATGTATCTTGCACGACACTGACTCTGTTCCTCACAGCCCAGCCATAGATTCACAGAGTATATAGTGTCATAGTCTCCGTACTGTATCTTGCACCACACTGACTCTGGTCCTCACAGCCCAGCCATAGATACACAGTCTACAGAGTCATAGGGCCTCATTACGACCCAGGCGGTAAGGGGTTTACGGCAGCGTAAACAGCGCCGACCCTTACCGCCTGAGTACGAGGTCCCTTAGCGCCATGGCGGATTTAACACCTGCTTTTAGCAGGTGTTAAAATCCATGGCGCTAAGGGACCATGGAGTTAATTACGCCACCGTAATTTACGGTGGCGTAATTAACGCCTTCCCCACTCCCATTATGCCCTATGGGGCAAAAATGGGAATGGGGAAGGGTAAATGGGGATTGGGGATTTACCGCCCCGCCAAGGTCGGAATGGGGCAGTAAGTCCGCCAACCACCATGGCGTAAACGTAGTTTACGCCATGGTGGTAAAGTCACGGCCCAGGCGGTAACTTACCGCCTGGGTCGTAATGAGGCCCATAGTCTCCGTACTGTATCTTACACCACACTGACTCTGATCCTCACAGCCCAGCCATAGATTCACAGAGTATACAGTGTTAGAGTCTCCGTACTGTATCTTGCACCACACTGACTCTGTTCCTCACAGCCCAGCCATAGATTCACAGTCTAATGTGTCATAGTCTGCGTACTGTATCTTGCACCACACTGTCTCTGGTCTTCACAGCCCAGCGATAGATTCACAGAGTCTACAGTGTCGTAGTCTCCGTACTGTATCTTGCACCACACTGACTCTGGTCCTCACAGCCCAGCCATAGATTCACAGGGTCTACAGTGTCATAGTCTCCGTACTGTATCTTGCACCACACTGACTCTGGTCCTCACAGCCAGCCATAGATTCACAGAGTATACAGTGTCATAGTCTCCGTACTGTATCTTGCACCACACTGACTCTGTTCCTCACAGCCCAGTCATAGATTCACACTCTACAGTGTCATAGTCTCCGTACTGTATCTTGCACCACCCTGACTCTGGTCTTCACAGCCCAGCCATAGATTCACCGTCTACAGTGTCATAGTCTCCATACTGTATCTTGCACCACACTGACTCTGGTCCTCACAGCCCAGCCATAGATTCACAGAGTATACAGTGTCATAGTCTCCGTACTGTATCTTGCACCACACTGACTCTGTTCCTCGCAGCCCAGCCATAGATTCACAGAGTATACAGTGTCATAGTCTCCGTACTGTATCTTGCACCACACTGACTCTGTTCGTCACAGCCCAGCCATAGATTCACACTCTACAGTGTCATAGTCTCCCTACTGTATCTTGCACCACACTGACTCTGTCCCTCACAGCCCAGCCATAGATTCACAGAGTATACAGTGTCATAGTCTCTGTACTGTATCTTGCACCACACTGACTCTGTTCCTCACAGCCCAGCCAGAGATTCACAGAGTCTACAGTGTCATAGCCTCCGTCTGTATCTTGCACCACACTGACTCTGTTCCTCACAGCCCAGCCATAGATTCACAGAGTATACAGTGTCATAGTCTCTGTACTGTATCTTGCACCACACTGACTCTGTTCCTCACAGCCCAGCCAGAGATTCACAGAGTCTACAGTGTCATAGCCTCCGTCTGTATCTTGCACCACACTGCCTCTGTTCCTCACAGCCCAGCCATAGATTCAGAGAGTATATAGTGTCATAGACTCCGTATGTATCTTGCACCACACTGACTCTGTTCCTCACAGCCCAGCCATAGATTCACAGTCTAATGTGTCATAGTCTCCGTACTGTATCTTGCACCACACTGACTCTGGTCTTCACAGCCCAGCCATAGATTCACAGAGTCTACAGTGTCGTAGTCTCCATACTGTATCTTGCACCACACTGACTCTGGTCCTCACAGCCCAGCCATAGATTCACAGAGTATACAGTGTCATAGTCTCCGTACTGTATCTTGCACCACACTGACTCTGTTCCTCACAGCCCAGCCATAGATTCACACTCTACAGTGTCATAGTCTCCGTACTGTATCTTGCACCACCCTGACTCTGGTCTTCACAGCCCAGCCATAGATTCACCGTCTACAGTGTCATAGTCTCCGTACTGTATCTTGCACTACACTGACTCTGGTCCTCACAGCCGAGCCATAGATTCACAGTCTACAGTGTCATAGTCTCCGTACTGTATCTTGCACCACACTGACTCTGGTCCTCACAGCCCAGCCATAGATTCACAGAGTATACAGTGTCATAGTCTCCGTACTGTATCTTGCACCACACTGACTTTGTTCCTCGCAGCCCAGCCATAGATTCACAGAGTCTACAGTGTCATAGCCTCTGTATGTATCTTGCACCACACTGACTCTGTTCCTCACAGCCCAGCCAGAGATTCACAGAGTCTACAGTGTCATAGCCTCTGTATGTATCTTGCACCACACTGACTCTGTTCCTCACAGCCCAGCCATAGATTCACAGAGTATATAGTGTCATAGTCTCCGTACTGTATCTTGCACCACACTGACTCTGGTCCTCACAGCCCAGCCATAGATACACAGTCTACAGAGTCATAGGGCCTCATTACGACCCAGGCGGTAAGGGGTTTACGGCAGCGTAAACAGCGCCGACCCTTACCGCCTGAGTACGAGGTCCCTTAGCGCCATGGCGGATTTAACACCTGCTTTTAGCAGGTGTTAAAATCCATGGCGCTAAGGGACCATGGAGTTAATTACGCCACCGTAATTTACGGTGGCGTAATTAACGCCTTCCCCACTCCCATTATGCCCTATGGGGCAAAAATGGGAATGGGGGAGGGGTAAATGGGGATTGGGGACTTACCGCCCCGCCAAGGTCGGAATGGGGCAGTAAGTCCGCCAACCACCATGGCGTAAACGTAGTTTACGCCATGGTGGTAAAGTCACGGCCCAGGCGGTAACTTACCGCCTGGGTCGTAATGAGGCCCATAGTCTCCGTACTGTATCTTACACCACACTGACTCTGATCCTCACAGCCCAGCCATAGATTCACAGAGTATACAGTGTTAGAGTCTCCGTACTGTATCTTGCACCACACTGACTCTGTTCCTCACAGCCCAGCCATAGATTCATAGAGTATACAGTGTCATAGTCTCCGTACTGTATCTTGCACCACACTGACTCTTTTCCTCACAGCCCAGCCATAGATTCACACTCTACAGTGTCATAGTCTCCGTACTGTATCTTGCACCACACTGACTCTGGTCCTCACAGCCCAGCCATAGATTCACAGTCTACAGTGTCATAGTCTCTGTACTGTATCTTGCACCACACTGACTCTGGTCCTCACAGCCCAGCCATAGATTCACAGAGTCTACAGTGTCATAGCCTCCGTATGTATCTTGCACCACACCGACTCTGTTCCTCACAGCCCAGCCACAGATTCAGAGTATGCAGTGTCATAGCCTCCGTATGTATCTTGCACCACACTGACTCTGTTCCTCACAGCCCAGCCATAGATTCACAGAGTCTACAGTGTCATAGCCTCTGTATGTATCTTGCACCACACTGACTCTGGTCCTCACAGCCCAACCATAGATTCACAGTCTACAGTGTCATAGTCTCCGTACTGTATCTTGCACCACACTGACTCTGGTCCTCACAGCCCAGCCATAGATTCACAGAGTCTACAGTGTCATAGCCTCCGTATGTATCTTGCACCACACTGACTCTGTTCCTCACAGCCCAGCCAGAGATTCACAGAGTCTACAGTGTCATAGCCTCCGTATGTATCTTGCACCACACTGACTCTGTTCCTCACAGCCCAGCCATAGATTCACAGAGTATATAGTGTCATAGTCTCCGTACTGTATCTTGCACCACACTGACTCTGGTCCTCACAGCCAGCCATAGATACACAGTCTACAGAGTCATAGAGTCCGTACTGTATCTTGCACCACACTGACTCTGGTCCTCACAGCCCAGCCATAGATTCACAGAGTATACAGTGTTATAGTCTCCGTACTGTATCTTGCACCCCACTGACTCTGTTCCTCCCAGCCCAGCCATAGATTCACAGAGTATACAGTGTCATAGTCTCCGTACTGTATCTTGCACCACACTGACTCTGTTCCTCACAGCCTAGCCATAAATTCACAGAGTATACAGTGTGATAGTCTCCGTACTGTATCTTGCACCACACTGACTCTTTTCCTCACAGCCCAGCCATAGATTCACACTCTACAGTGTCATAGTCTCTGTACTGTATCTTGCACCACACTGACTCTGGTCCTCACACCCCAGCCATAGATTCACAGTCTACCGTGTCATAGTCTCTGTACTGTATCTTGCACCACACTGACTCTGGTCCTCACAGCCCAGCCATAGATTCACAGAGTCTACAGTGTCATAGCCTCTGTATGTATCTTGCACCACACCGACTTTGTTCCTCACAGCCCAGCCATAGATTCAGAGTATACAGTGTCATAGCCTCCGTATGTATCTTGCACCACACTGACTCTGTTCCTCACAGCCCAGCCATAGATTCACAGAGTCTACAGTGTCATAGCCTCCGTATGTATCTTGCACCACGCTGACTCTGGTCCTCACAGCCCAACCATAGATTGACAGTCTACAGTGTCATAGCCTCCGTACTGTATCTTGCACCCCACCGACTCTGTTCCTCCCAGCCCAGCCATAGATTCACAGAGTCTACAGTGTCATAGCCTCCGTATGTATCTTGCACCACGCTGACTCTGTTCCTCCCAGCCCAGCCATAGATTCACAGAGTATACAGTGTCATAGTCTCCGTACTGTATCTTGCACCACACTGACTCTGTTCCTCACAGCCTAGCCATAGATTCACAGAGTATACAGTGTGATAGTCTCCGTACTGTATCTTGCACCCCACTGACTCTGTTCCTCACAGCCCAGCCAGAGATTCACAGAGTATACAGTGCATAGTCTCCGTACTGTATCTTGCACCACACTGACTCTGTTCCTCACAGCCCAGCCAAGATTCACAGTCTAATGTGTCATAGTCTCCGTACTGTATCTTGCACCACACTGACTCTGGTCTTCACAGCCCAGCCATAGATTCACAGAGTCTACAGTGTCGTAGTCTCCATTCTGTATCTTGCACCACACTGACTCTGGTCCTCACAGCCCAGCCATAGATTCACAGAGTCTACAGTGTCATAGCCTCCGTCTGTATCTTGCACCACACTGACTCTGTTCCTCACAGCCCAGCCATAGATTCACAGAGTATATAGTGTCATAGCCTCCGTATGTATCTTGCACCACACTGACTCTGTTCCTCACAGCCCAGCCATAGATTCACAGTCTAATGTGTCATAGTCTCCGTACTGTATCTTGCACCACACTGACTCTGGTCTTCACAGCCCAGCCATAGATTCACAGAGTCTACAGTGTCATAGTCTCCGTACTGTATCTTGCACCACACTGACTCTGTTCCTCACAGCCCAGCCATAGATTCACACTCTACAGTGTCATAGTCTCCGTACTGTATCTTGCACCACCCTGACTCTGGTCTTCACAGCCCAACCATAGATTCACCGTCTACAGTGTCATAGTCTCCGTACTGTATCTTGCACTACACTGACTCTGGTCCTCACAGCCGAGCCATAGATTCACAGTCTACAGTGTCATAGTCTCCGTACTGTATCTTGCACCACACTGACTCTGGTCCTCACAGCCCAGCCATAGATTCACAGAGTATACAGTGTCATAGTCTCCGTACTGTATCTTGCACCACACTGACTTTGTTCCTCGCAGCCCAGCCATAGATTCACAGAGTCTACAGTGTCATAGCCTCCGTATGTATCTTGCACCACACTGACTCTGTTCCTCACAGCCCAGCCAGAGATTCACAGAGTCTACAGTGTCATAGCCTCTGTATGTATCTTGCACCACACTGACTCTGTTCCTCACAGCCCAGCCATAGATTCACAGAGTATATAGTGTCATAGTCTCCGTACTGTATCTTGCACCACACTGACTCTGGTCCTCACAGCCCAGCCATAGATACACAGTCTACAGAGTCATAGTCTCCATACTGTATCTTACACCACACTGACTCTGGTCCTCACAGCCCAGCCATAGATTCACAGAGTATACAGTGTTATAGTCTCCGTACTGTATCTTGCACCACACTGACTCTGTTCCTCACAGCCCAGCCATAGATTCATAGAGTATACAGTGTCATAGTCTCCGTACTGTATCTTGCACCACACTGACTCTTTTCCTCACAGCCCAGCCATAGATTCACACTCTACAGTGTCATAGTCTCCGTACTGTATCTTGCACCACACTGACTCTGGTCCTCACAGCCCAGCCATAGATTCACAGTCTACAGTGTCATAGTCTCTGTACTGTATCTTGCACCACACTGACTCTGGTCCTCACAGCCCAGCCATAGATTCACAGAGTCTACAGTGTCATAGCCTCCGTATGTATCTTGCACCACACCGACTCTGTTACTCACAGCCCAGCCACAGATTCAGAGTATACAGTGTCATAGCCTCCGTATGTATCTTGCACCACACTGACTCTGTTCCTCACAGCCCAGCCATAGATTCACAGAGTCTACAGTGTCATAGCCTCCGTATGTATCTTGCACCACACTGACTCTGGTCCTCACAGCCCAACCATAGATTCACAGTCTACAGTGTCATAGTCTCCGTACTATATCTTGCACCCCACTGACTCTGTTCCTCCCAGGACAGCCATAGATTCACAGAGTATACAGTGTCATAGTCTCCGTACTGTATCTTGCACCACACTGACTCTGTTCCTCTCAGCCTAGCCATAGATTCACAGAGTCTACAGTGTCGTAGTCTCCATACTGTATCTTGCACCACACTGACTCTGGTCCTCACAGCCCAGCCATAGATTCACAGAGTATACAGTGTCATAGTCTCCGTACTGTATCTTGCACCACACTGACTCTGTTCCTCACAGCCCAGCCATAGATTCACACTCTACAGTGTCATAGTCTCCGTACTGTATCTTGCACCACCCTGACTCTGGTCTTCACAGCCCAGCCATAGATTCACCGTCTACAGTGTCATAGTCTCCGTACTGTATCTTGCACTACACTGACTCTGGTCCTCACAGCCGAGCCATAGATTCACAGTCTACAGTGTCATAGTCTCCGTACTGTATCTTGCACCACACTGACTCTGGTCCTCACAGCCCAGCCATAGATTCACAGAGTATACAGTGTCATAGTCTCCGTACTGTATCTTGCACCACACTGACTTTGTTCCTCGCAGCCCAGCCATAGATTCACAGAGTCTACAGTGTCATAGCCTCCGTATGTATCTTGCACCACACTGACTCTGTTCCTCACAGCCCAGCCAGAGATTCACAGAGTCTACAGTGTCATAGCCTCTGTATGTATCTTGCACCACACTGACTCTGTTCCTCACAGCCCAGCCATAGATTCACAGAGTATATAATGTCATAGTCTCCGTACTGTATCTTGCACCACACTGACTCTGTTCCTCACAGCCCAGCCATAGATTCACAGTCTAATGTGTCATAGTCTGCGTACTGTATCTTGCACCACACTGTCTCTGGTCTTCACAGCCCAGCGATAGATTCACAGAGTCTACAGTGTCGTAGTCTCCGTACTGTATCTTGCACCACACTGACTCTGGTCCTCACAGCCCAGCCATAGATTCACAGAGTCTACAGTGTCATAGTCTCCGTACTGTATCTTGCACCACACTGACTCTGGTCCTCACAGCCAGCCATAGATTCACAGAGTATACAGTGTCATAGTCTCCGTACTGTATCTTGCACCACACTGACTCTGTTCCTCACAGCCCAGTCATAGATTCACACTCTACAGTGTCATAGTCTCCGTACTGTATCTTGCACCACCCTGACTCTGGTCTTCACAGCCCAGCCATAGATTCACCGTCTACAGTGTCATAGTCTCCATACTGTATCTTGCACCACACTGACTCTGGTCCTCACAGCCCAGCCATAGATTCACAGAGTATACAGTGTCATAGTCTCCGTACTGTATCTTGCACCACACTGACTCTGTTCCTCGCAGCCCAGCCATAGATTCACAGAGTATACAGTGTCATAGTCTCCGTACTGTATCTTGCACCACACTGACTCTGTTCGTCACAGCCCAGCCATAGATTCACACTCTACAGTGTCATAGTCTCCCTACTGTATCTTGCACCACACTGACTCTGTCCCTCACAGCCCAGCCATAGATTCACAGAGTATACAGTGTCATAGTCTCTGTACTGTATCTTGCACCACACTGACTCTGTTCCTCACAGCCCAGCCAGAGATTCACAGAGTCTACAGTGTCATAGCCTCCGTCTGTATCTTGCACCACACTGACTCTGTTCCTCACAGCCCAGCCATAGATTCACAGAGTATACAGTGTCATAGTCTCTGTACTGTATCTTGCACCACACTGACTCTGTTCCTCACAGCCCAGCCAGAGATTCACAGAGTCTACAGTGTCATAGCCTCCGTCTGTATCTTGCACCACACTGCCTCTGTTCCTCACAGCCCAGCCATAGATTCAGAGAGTATATAGTGTCCTAGCCTCCGTATGTATCTTGCACCACACTGACTCTGTTCCTCACAGCCCAGCCATAGATTCACAGTCTAATGTGTCATAGTCTCCGTACTGTATCTTGCACCACACTGACTCTGGTCTTCACAGCCCAGCCATAGATTCACAGAGTCTACAGTGTCGTAGTCTCCATACTGTATCTTGCACCACACTGACTCTGGTCCTCACAGCCCAGCCATAGATTCACAGAGTATACAGTGTCATAGTCTCCGTACTGTATCTTGCACCACACTGACTCTGTTCCTCACAGCCCAGCCATAGATTCACACTCTACAGTGTCATAGTCTCCGTACTGTATCTTGCACCACCCTGACTCTGGTCTTCACAGCCCAGCCATAGATTCACCGTCTACAGTGTCATAGTCTCCGTACTGTATCTTGCACTACACTGACTCTGGTCCTCACAGCCGAGCCATAGATTCACAGTCTACAGTGTCATAGTCTCCGTACTGTATCTTGCACCACACTGACTCTGGTCCTCACAGCCCAGCCATAGATTCACAGAGTATACAGTGTCATAGTCTCCGTACTGTATCTTGCACCACACTGACTTTGTTCCTCGCAGCCCAGCCATAGATTCACAGAGTCTACAGTGTCATAGCCTCCGTATGTATCTTGCACCACACTGACTCTGTTCCTCACAGCCCAGCCAGAGATTCACAGAGTCTACAGTGTCATAGCCTCTGTATGTATCTTGCACCACACTGACTCTGTTCCTCACAGCCCAGCCATAGATTCACAGAGTATATAGTGTCATAGTCTCCGTACTGTATCTTGCACCACACTGACTCTGGTCCTCACAGCCCAGCCATAGATACACAGTCTACAGAGTCATAGGGCCTCATTACGACCCAGGCGGTAAGGGGTTTACGGCAGCGTAAACAGCGCCGACCCTTACCGCCTGAGTACGAGGTCCCTTAGCGCCATGGCGGATTTAACACCTGCTTTTAGCAGGTGTTAAAATCCATGGCGCTAAGGGACCATGGAGTTAATTACGCCACCGTAATTTACGGTGGCGTAATTAACGCCTTCCCCACTCCCATTATGCCCTATGGGGCAAAAATGGGAATGGGGGAGGGGTAAATGGGGATTGGGGACTTACCGCCCCGCCAAGGTCGGAATGGGGCAGTAAGTCCGCCAACCACCATGGCGTAAACGTAGTTTACGCCATGGTGGTAAAGTCACGGCCCAGGCGGTAACTTACCGCCTGGGTCGTAATGAGGTCCATAGTCTCCGTACTGTATCTTACACCACACTGACTCTGATCCTCACAGCCCAGCCATAGATTCACAGAGTATACAGTGTTAGAGTCTCCGTACTGTATCTTGCACCACACTGACTCTGTTCCTCACAGCCCAGCCATAGATTCACAGAGTCTACAGTGTCATAGCCTCTGTATGTATCTTGCACCACACTGACTCTGGTCCTCACAGCCCAACCATAGATTCACAGAGTCTACAGTGTCATAGCCTCCGTCTGTATCTTGCACCACACTGACTCTGTTCCTCACAGCCCAGCCATAGATTCACAGAGTATACAGTGTCATAGTCTCTGTACTGTATCTTGCACCACACTGACTCTGTTCCTCACAGCCCAGCCAGAGATTCACAGAGTCTACAGTGTCATAGCCTCCGTCTGTATCTTGCACCACATTGCCTCTGTTCCTCACAGCCCAGCCATAGATTCAGAGAGTATATAGTGTCCTAGCCTCCGTATGTATCTTGCACCACACTGACTCTGTTCCTCACAGCCCAGCCATAGATTCACAGTCTAATGTGTCATAGTCTCCGTACTGTATCTTGCACCACACTGACTCTGGTCTTCACAGCCCAGCCATAGATTCACAGAGTCTACAGTGTCGTAGTCTCCATACTGTATCTTGCACCACACTGACTCTGGTCCTCACAGCCCAGCCATAGATTCACAGAGTATACAGTGTCATAGTCTCCGTACTGTATCTTGCACCACACTGACTCTGTTCCTCACAGCCCAGCCATAGATTCACACTCTACAGTGTCATAGTCTCCGTACTGTATCTTGCACCACCCTGACTCTGGTCTTCACAGCCCAGCCATAGATTCACCGTCTACAGTGTCATAGTCTCCGTACTGTATCTTGCACTACACTGACTCTGGTCCTCACAGCCCAGCCATAGATTCACAGAGTATACAGTGTCATAGTCTCCGTACTGTATCTTGCACCACACTGACTTTGTTCCTCGCAGCCCAGCCATAGATTCACAGAGTCTACAGTGTCATAGCCTCCGTATGTATCTTGCACCACACTGACTCTGTTCCTCACAGCCCAGCCAGAGATTCACAGAGTCTACAGTGTCATAGCCTCTGTATGTATCTTGCACCACACTGACTCTGTTCCTCACAGCCCAGCCATAGATTCACAGAGTATATAGTGTCATAGTCTCCGTACTGTATCTTGCACCACACTGACTCTGGTCCTCACAGCCCAGCCATAGATACACAGTCTACAGAGTCATAGGGCCTCATTACGACCCAGGCGGTAAGGGGTTTACGGCAGCGTAAACAGCGCCGACCCTTACCGCCTGAGTACGAGGTCCCTTAGCGCCATGGCGGATTTAACACCTGCTTTTAGCAGGTGTTAAAATCCATGGCGCTAAGGGACCATGGAGTTAATTACGCCACCGTAATTTACGGTGGCGTAATTAACGCCTTCCCCACTCCCATTATGCCCTATGGGGCAAAAATGGGAATGGGGGAGGGGTAAATGGGGATTGGGGACTTACCGCCCCGCCAAGGTCGGAATGGGGCAGTAAGTCCGCCAACCACCATGGCGTAAACGTAGTTTACGCCATGGTGGTAAAGTCACGGCCCAGGCGGTAACTTACCGCCTGGGTCGTAATGAGGTCCATAGTCTCCGTACTGTATCTTACACCACACTGACTCTGATCCTCACAGCCCAGCCATAGATTCACAGAGTATACAGTGTTAGAGTCTCCGTACTGTATCTTGCACCACACTGACTCTGTTCCTCACAGCCCAGCCATAGATTCACAGAGTCTACAGTGTCATAGCCTCTGTATGTATCTTGCACCACACTGACTCTGGTCCTCACAGCCCAACCATAGATTCACAGTCTACAGTGTCATAGTCTCCGTACTGTATCTTGCACCACACTGACTCTGGTCCTCACAGCCCAGCCATAGATTCACAGAGTCTACAGTGTCATAGCCTCCGTATGTATCTTGCACCACACTGACTCTGTTCCTCACAGCCCAGCCAGAGATTCACAGAGTCTACAGTGTCATAGCCTCCGTATGTATCTTGCACCACACTGACTCTGTTCCTCACAGCCCAGCCATAGATTCACAGAGTATATAGTGTCATAGTCTCCGTACTGTATCTTGCACCACACTGACTCTGGTCCTCACAGCCAGCCATAGATACACAGTCTACAGAGTCATAGAGTCCGTACTGTATCTTGCACCACACTGACTCTGGTCCTCACAGCCCAGCCATAGATTCACAGAGTATACAGTGTTATAGTCTCCGTACTGTATCTTGCACCCCACTGACTCTGTTCCTCCCAGCCCAGCCATAGATTCACAGAGTATACAGTGTCATAGTCTCCGTACTGTATCTTGCACCACACTGACTCTGTTCCTCACAGCCTAGCCATAGATTCACAGAGTATACAGTGTGATAGTCTCCGTACTGTATCTTGCACCACACTGACTCTTTTCCTCACAGCCCAGCCATAGATTCACACTCTACAGTGTCATAGTCTCTGTACTGTATCTTGCACCACACTGACTCTGGTCCTCACACCCCAGCCATAGATTCACAGTCTACCGTGTCATAGTCTCTGTACTGTATCTTGCACCACACTGACTCTGGTCCTCACAGCCCAGCCATAGATTCACAGAGTCTACAGTGTCATAGCCTCTGTATGTATCTTGCACCACACCGACTTTGTTCCTCACAGCCCAGCCATAGATTCAGAGTATACAGTGTCATAGCCTCCGTATGTATCTTGCACCACACTGACTCTGTTCCTCACAGCCCAGCCATAGATTCACAGAGTCTACAGTGTCATAGCCTCCGTATGTATCTTGCACCACGCTGACTCTGGTCCTCACAGCCCAACCATAGATTGACAGTCTACAGTGTCATAGCCTCCGTACTGTATCTTGCACCCCACCGACTCTGTTCCTCCCAGCCCAGCCATAGATTCACAGAGTATACAGTGTCATAGTCTCCGTACTGTATCTTGCACCACACTGACTCTGTTCCTCACAGCCTAGCCATAGATTCAGAGTATACAGTGTCATAGCCTCCGTATGTATCTTGCACCACACTGACTCTGTTCCTCACAGCCCAGCCATAGATTCACAGAGTCTACAGTGTCATAGCCTCCGTATGTATCTTGCACCACGCTGACTCTGTTCCTCCCAGCCCAGCCATAGATTCACAGAGTATACAGTGTCATAGTCTCCGTACTGTATCTTGCACCACACTGACTCTGTTCCTCACAGCCTAGCCATAGATTCACAGAGTATACAGTGTGATAGTCTCCGTACTGTATCTTGCACCCCACTGACTCTGTTCCTCACAGCCCAGCCAGAGATTCACAGAGTATACAGTGCATAGTCTCCGTACTGTATCTTGCACCACACTGACTCTGTTCCTCACAGCCCAGCCATAGATTCACAGTCTAATGTGTCATAGTCTCCGTACTGTATCTTGCACCACACTGACTCTGGTCTTCACAGCCCAGCCATAGATTCACAGAGTCTACAGTGTCGTAGTCTCCATTCTGTATCTTGCACCACACTGACTCTGGTCCTCACAGCCCAGCCATAGATTCACAGAGTCTACAGTGTCATAGCCTCCGTCTGTATCTTGCACCACACTGACTCTGTTCCTCACAGCCCAGCCATAGATTCACAGAGTATATAGTGTCATAGCCTCCGTATGTATCTTGCACCACACTGACTCTGTTCCTCACAGCCCAGCCATAGATTCACAGTCTAATGTGTCATAGTCTCCGTACTGTATCTTGCACCACACTGACTCTGGTCTTCACAGCCCAGCCATAGATTCACAGAGTCTACAGTGTCATAGTCTCCGTACTGTATCTTGCACCACACTGACTCTGTTCCTCACAGCCCAGCCATAGATTCACACTCTACAGTGTCATAGTCTCCGTACTGTATCTTGCACCACCCTGACTCTGGTCTTCACAGCCCAGCCATAGATTCACCGTCTACAGTGTCATAGTCTCCGTACTGTATCTTGCACTACACTGACTCTGGTCCTCACAGCCGAGCCATAGATTCACAGTCTACAGTGTCATAGTCTCCGTACTGTATCTTGCACCACACTGACTCTGGTCCTCACAGCCCAGCCATAGATTCACAGAGTATACAGTGTCATAGTCTCCGTACTGTATCTTGCACCACACTGACTTTGTTCCTCGCAGCCCAGCCATAGATTCACAGAGTCTACAGTGTCATAGCCTCCGTATGTATCTTGCACCACACTGACTCTGTTCCTCACAGCCCAGCCAGAGATTCACAGAGTCTACAGTGTCATAGCCTCTGTATGTATCTTGCACCACACTGACTCTGTTCCTCACAGCCCAGCCATAGATTCACAGAGTATATAGTGTCATAGTCTCCGTACTGTATCTTGCACCACACTGACTCTGGTCCTCACAGCCCAGCCATAGATACACAGTCTACAGAGTCATAGTCTCCATACTGTATCTTACACCACACTGACTCTGGTCCTCACAGCCCAGCCATAGATTCACAGAGTATACAGTGTTATAGTCTCCGTACTGTATCTTGCACCACACTGACTCTGTTCCTCACAGCCCAGCCATAGATTCATAGAGTATACAGTGTCATAGTCTCCGTACTGTATCTTGCACCACACTGACTCTTTTCCTCACAGCCCAGCCATAGATTCACACTCTACAGTGTCATAGTCTCCGTACTGTATCTTGCACCACACTGACTCTGGTCCTCACAGCCCAGCCATAGATTCACAGTCTACAGTGTCATAGTCTCTGTACTGTATCTTGCACCACACTGACTCTGGTCCTCACAGCCCAGCCATAGATTCACAGAGTCTACAGTGTCATAGCCTCCGTATGTATCTTGCACCACACCGACTCTGTTACTCACAGCCCAGCCACAGATTCAGAGTATACAGTGTCATAGCCTCCGTATGTATCTTGCACCACACTGACTCTGTTCCTCACAGCCCAGCCATAGATTCACAGAGTCTACAGTGTCATAGCCTCCGTATGTATCTTGCACCACACTGACTCTGGTCCTCACAGCCCAACCATAGATTCACAGTCTACAGTGTCATAGTCTCCGTACTATATCTTGCACCCCACTGACTCTGTTCCTCCCAGGCCAGCCATAGATTCACAGAGTATACAGTGTCATAGTCTCCGTACTGTATCTTGCACCACACTGACTCTGTTCCTCTCAGCCTAGCCATAGATTCACAGAGTCTACAGTGTCGTAGTCTCCATACTGTATCTTGCACCACACTGACTCTGGTCCTCACAGCCCAGCCATAGATTCACAGAGTATACAGTGTCATAGTCTCCGTACTGTATCTTGCACCACACTGACTCTGTTCCTCACAGCCCAGCCATAGATTCACACTCTACAGTGTCATAGTCTCCGTACTGTATCTTGCACCACCCTGACTCTGGTCTTCACAGCCCAGCCATAGATTCACCGTCTACAGTGTCATAGTCTCCGTACTGTATCTTGCACTACACTGACTCTGGTCCTCACAGCCGAGCCATAGATTCACAGTCTACAGTGTCATAGTCTCCGTACTGTATCTTGCACCACACTGACTCTGGTCCTCACAGCCCAGCCATAGATTCACAGAGTATACAGTGTCATAGTCTCCGTACTGTATCTTGCACCACACTGACTTTGTTCCTCGCAGCCCAGCCATAGATTCACAGAGTCTACAGTGTCATAGCCTCCGTATGTATCTTGCACCACACTGACTCTGTTCCTCACAGCCCAGCCAGAGATTCACAGAGTCTACAGTGTCATAGCCTCTGTATGTATCTTGCACCACACTGACTCTGTTCCTCACAGCCCAGCCATAGATTCACAGAGTATATAATGTCATAGTCTCCGTACTGTATCTTGCACCACACTGACTCTGGTCCTCACAGCCCAGCCATAGATACACAGTCTACAGAGTCATAGTCTCCGTACTGTATCTTACACCACACTGACTCTGGTCCTCACATCCCAGCCATAGATTCACAGAGTATACAGTGTTATAGTCTCCGTACTGTATCTTGCACCACACTGACTCTGTTCCTCACAGCCCAGCCATAGATTCATAGAGTATACAGTGTCATAGTCTCCGTACTGTATCTTGCACCACACTGACTCTTTTCCTCACAGCCCAGCCATAGATTCACACTCTACAGTGTCATAGTCTCCGTACTGTATCTTGCACCACACTGACTCTGGTCCTCACAGCCCAGCCATAGATTCACAGTCTACAGTGTCATAGTCTCTGTACTGTATCTTTCACCACACTGACTCTGGTCCTCACAGCCCAGCCATAGATTCACAGAGTCTACAGTGTCATAGCCTCCGTATGTATCTTGCACCACACCGACTCTGTTCCTCACAGCCCAGCCACAGATTCAGAGTATACAGTGTCATAGCCTCCGTATGTATCTTGCACCACACTGACTCTGTTCCTCACAGCCCAGCCATAGATTCACAGAGTCTACAGTGTCATAGCCTCCGTATGTATCTTGCACCACACTGACTCTGGTCCTCACAGCCCAACCATAGATTCACAGTCTACAGTGTCATAGTCTCCGTACTATATCTTGCACCCCACTGACTCTGTTCCTCCCAGGCCAGCCATAGATTCACAGAGTATACAGTGTCATAGTCTCCGTACTGTATCTTGCACCACACTGACTCTGTTCCTCACAGCCTAGCCATAGATTCACAGAGTATACAGTGTGATAGTCTCCGTACTGTATCTTGCACCCCAATGACTCTGTTCCTCACAGCCCAGCCAGAGATTCACAGAGTATATAGTGTCATAGTCTCCGTACTGTATCTTGCACCACACTGACTCTGTTCCTCACAGCCCAGCCATAGATTCACAGTCTAATGTGTCATAGTCTCCGTACTGTATCTTGCACCACACTGTCTCTGGTCTTCACAGCCCAGCCATAGATTCACAGAGTCTACAGTGTCGTAGTCTCCGTACTGTATCTTGCACCACACTGACTCTGGTCCTCACAGCCCAGCCATAGATTCACAGAGTCTACAGTGTCATATTCTCCGTACTGTATCTTGCACCACACTGACTCTGGTCCTCACAGCCAGCCATAGATTCACAGAGTATACAGTGTCATAGTCTCCGTACTGTATCTTGCACCACACTGACTCTGTTCCTCACAGCCCAGCCATAGATTCACACTCTACAGTGTCATAGTCTCCGTACTGTATCTTGCACCACCCTGACTCTGGTCTTCACAGCCCAGCCATAGATTCACCGTCTACAGTGTCATAGTCTCCGTACTGTATCTTGCACCACACTGACTCTGGTCCTCACAGCCCAGCCATAGATTCACAGAGTATACAGTGTCATAGTCTCCGTACTGTATCTTGCACCACACTGACTCTGTTCCTCGCAGCCCAGCCATAGATTCACAGAGTATACAGTGTCATAGTCTCCGTACTGTATCTTGCACCACACTGACTCTGTTCGTCACAGCCCAGCCATAGATTCACACTCTACAGTGTCATAGTCTCCCTACTGTATCTTGCACCACACTGACTCTGTCCCTCACAGCCCAGCCATAGATTCACAGAGTATACAGTGTCATAGTCTCTGTACTGTATCTTGCACCACACTGACTCTGTTCCTCACAGCCCAGCCAGAGATTCACAGAGTCTACAGTGTCATAGCCTCCGTCTGTATCTTGCACCACACTGCCTCTGTTCCTCACAGCCCAGCCATAGATTCAGAGAGTATATAGTGTCATAGCCTCCGTATGTATCTTGCACCACACTGACTCTGTTCCTCACAGCCCAGCCATAGATTCACAGTCTAATGTGTCATAGTCTCCGTACTGTATCTTGCACCACACTGACTCTGGTCTTCACAGCCCAGCCATAGATTCACCGTCTACAGTGTCATAGTCTCCGTACTGTATCTTGCACTACACTGACTCTGGTCCTCACAGCCGAGCCATAGATTCACAGTCTACAGTGTCATAGTCTCCGTACTGTATCTTGCACCACACTGACTCTGGTCCTCACAGCCCAGCCATAGATTCACAGAGTATACAGTGTCATAGTCTCCGTACTGTATCTTGCACCACACTGACTTTGTTCCTCGCAGCCCAGCCATAGATTCACAGAGTCTACAGTGTCATAGCCTCCGTATGTATCTTGCACCACACTGACTCTGTTCCTCACAGCCCAGCCAGAGATTCACAGAGTCTACAGTGTCATAGCCTCTGTATGTATCTTGCACCACACTGACTCTGTTCCTCACAGCCCAGCCATAGATTCACAGAGTATATAGTGTCATAGTCTCCGTACTGTATCTTGCACCACACTGACTCTGGTCCTCACAGCCCAGCCATAGATACACAGTCTACAGAGTCATAGTCTCTGTACTGTATCTTACACCACACTGACTCTGGTCCTCACAGCCCAGCCATAGATTCACAGAGTATACAGTGTTATAGTCTCCGTACTGTATCTTGCACCACACTGACTCTGGTCCTCACAGCCCAGCCATAGATTCACAGAGTATACAGTGTTATAGTCTCCGTACTGTATCTTACACCACACTGACTCTGGTCCTCACAGCCCAGCCATAGATTCACAGAGTATACAGTGTTATAGTCTCCGTACTGTATCTTGCACCACACTGACTCTGTTCCTCACAGCCTAGCCATAGATTCACAGAGTATACAGTGTGATAGTCTCCGTACTGTATCTTGCACCACACTGACTCTTTTCCTCACAGCCCAGCCATAGATTCACACTCTACAGTGTCATAGTCTCTGTACTGTATCTTGCACCACACTGACTCTGGTCCTCACACCCCAGCCATAGATTCACAGTCTACCGTGTCATAGTCTCTGTACTGTATCTTGCACCACACTGACTCTGGTCCTCACAGCCCAGCCATAGATTCACAGAGTCTACAGTGTCATAGCCTCTGTATGTATCTTGCACCACACCGACTTTGTTCCTCACAGCCCAGCCATAGATTCAGAGTATACAGTGTCATAGCCTCCGTATGTATCTTGCACCACACTGACTCTGTTCCTCACAGCCCAGCCATAGATTCACAGAGTCTACAGTGTCATAGCCTCCGTATGTATCTTGCACCACGCTGACTCTGGTCCTCACAGCCCAACCATAGATTGACAGTCTACAGTGTCATAGCCTCCGTACTGTATCTTGCACCCCACCGACTCTGTTCCTCCCAGCCCAGCCATAGATTCACAGAGTATACAGTGTCATAGTCTCCGTACTGTATCTTGCACCACACTGACTCTGTTCCTCACAGCCTAGCCATAGATTCAGAGTATACAGTGTCATAGCCTCCGTATGTATCTTGCACCACACTGACTCTGTTCCTCACAGCCCAGCCATAGATTCACAGAGTCTACAGTGTCATAGCCTCCGTATGTATCTTGCACCACGCTGACTCTGTTCCTCCCAGCCCAGCCATAGATTCACAGAGTATACAGTGTCATAGTCTCCGTACTGTATCTTGCACCACACTGACTCTGTTCCTCACAGCCTAGCCATAGATTCACAGAGTATACAGTGTGATAGTCTCCGTACTGTATCTTGCACCCCACTGACTCTGTTCCTCACAGCCCAGCCAGAGATTCACAGAGTATACAGTGCATAGTCTCCGTACTGTATCTTGCACCACACTGACTCTGTTCCTCACAGCCCAGCCATAGATTCACAGTCTAATGTGTCATAGTCTCCGTACTGTATCTTGCACCACACTGACTCTGGTCTTCACAGCCCAGCCATAGATTCACAGAGTCTACAGTGTCGTAGTCTCCATTCTGTATCTTGCACCACACTGACTCTGGTCCTCACAGCCCAGCCATAGATTCACAGAGTCTACAGTGTCATAGCCTCCGTCTGTATCTTGCACCACACTGACTCTGTTCCTCACAGCCCAGCCATAGATTCACAGAGTATATAGTGTCATAGCCTCCGTATGTATCTTGCACCACACTGACTCTGTTCCTCACAGCCCAGCCATAGATTCACAGTCTAATGTGTCATAGTCTCCGTACTGTATCTTGCACCACACTGACTCTGGTCTTCACAGCCCAGCCATAGATTCACAGAGTCTACAGTGTCATAGTCTCCGTACTGTATCTTGCACCACACTGACTCTGTTCCTCACAGCCCAGCCATAGATTCACACTCTACAGTGTCATAGTCTCCGTACTGTATCTTGCACCACCCTGACTCTGGTCTTCACAGCCCAGCCATAGATTCACCGTCTACAGTGTCATAGTCTCCGTACTGTATCTTGCACTACACTGACTCTGGTCCTCACAGCCGAGCCATAGATTCACAGTCTACAGTGTCATAGTCTCCGTACTGTATCTTGCACCACACTGACTCTGGTCCTCACAGCCCAGCCATAGATTCACAGAGTATACAGTGTCATAGTCTCCGTACTGTATCTTGCACCACACTGACTTTGTTCCTCGCAGCCCAGCCATAGATTCACAGAGTCTACAGTGTCATAGCCTCCGTATGTATCTTGCACCACACTGACTCTGTTCCTCACAGCCCAGCCAGAGATTCACAGAGTCTACAGTGTCATAGCCTCTGTATGTATCTTGCACCACACTGACTCTGTTCCTCACAGCCCAGCCATAGATTCACAGAGTATATAGTGTCATAGTCTCCGTACTGTATCTTGCACCACACTGACTCTGGTCCTCACAGCCCAGCCATAGATACACAGTCTACAGAGTCATAGTCTCCATACTGTATCTTACACCACACTGACTCTGGTCCTCACAGCCCAGCCATAGATTCACAGAGTATACAGTGTTATAGTCTCCGTACTGTATCTTGCACCACACTGACTCTGTTCCTCACAGCCCAGCCATAGATTCATAGAGTATACAGTGTCATAGTCTCCGTACTGTATCTTGCACCACACTGACTCTTTTCCTCACAGCCCAGCCATAGATTCACACTCTACAGTGTCATAGTCTCCGTACTGTATCTTGCACCACACTGACTCTGGTCCTCACAGCCCAGCCATAGATTCACAGTCTACAGTGTCATAGTCTCTGTACTGTATCTTGCACCACACTGACTCTGGTCCTCACAGCCCAGCCATAGATTCACAGAGTCTACAGTGTCATAGCCTCCGTATGTATCTTGCACCACACCGACTCTGTTACTCACAGCCCAGCCACAGATTCAGAGTATACAGTGTCATAGCCTCCGTATGTATCTTGCACCACACTGACTCTGTTCCTCACAGCCCAGCCATAGATTCACAGAGTCTACAGTGTCATAGCCTCCGTATGTATCTTGCACCACACTGACTCTGGTCCTCACAGCCCAACCATAGATTCACAGTCTACAGTGTCATAGTCTCCGTACTATATCTTGCACCCCACTGACTCTGTTCCTCCCAGGCCAGCCATAGATTCACAGAGTATACAGTGTCATAGTCTCCGTACTGTATCTTGCACCACACTGACTCTGTTCCTCTCAGCCTAGCCATAGATTCACAGAGTCTACAGTGTCGTAGTCTCCATACTGTATCTTGCACCACACTGACTCTGGTCCTCACAGCCCAGCCATAGATTCACAGAGTATACAGTGTCATAGTCTCCGTACTGTATCTTGCACCACACTGACTCTGTTCCTCACAGCCCAGCCATAGATTCACACTCTACAGTGTCATAGTCTCCGTACTGTATCTTGCACCACCCTGACTCTGGTCTTCACAGCCCAGCCATAGATTCACCGTCTACAGTGTCATAGTCTCCGTACTGTATCTTGCACTACACTGACTCTGGTCCTCACAGCCGAGCCATAGATTCACAGTCTACAGTGTCATAGTCTCCGTACTGTATCTTGCACCACACTGACTCTGGTCCTCACAGCCCAGCCATAGATTCACAGAGTATACAGTGTCATAGTCTCCGTACTGTATCTTGCACCACACTGACTTTGTTCCTCGCAGCCCAGCCATAGATTCACAGAGTCTACAGTGTCATAGCCTCCGTATGTATCTTGCACCACACTGACTCTGTTCCTCACAGCCCAGCCAGAGATTCACAGAGTCTACAGTGTCATAGCCTCTGTATGTATCTTGCACCACACTGACTCTGTTCCTCACAGCCCAGCCATAGATTCACAGAGTATATAATGTCATAGTCTCCGTACTGTATCTTGCACCACACTGACTCTGGTCCTCACAGCCCAGCCATAGATACACAGTCTACAGAGTCATAGTCTCCGTACTGTATCTTACACCACACTGACTCTGGTCCTCACATCCCAGCCATAGATTCACAGAGTATACAGTGTTATAGTCTCCGTACTGTATCTTGCACCACACTGACTCTGTTCCTCACAGCCCAGCCATAGATTCATAGAGTATACAGTGTCATAGTCTCCGTACTGTATCTTGCACCACACTGACTCTTTTCCTCACAGCCCAGCCATAGATTCACACTCTACAGTGTCATAGTCTCCGTACTGTATCTTGCACCACACTGACTCTGGTCCTCACAGCCCAGCCATAGATTCACAGTCTACAGTGTCATAGTCTCTGTACTGTATCTTTCACCACACTGACTCTGGTCCTCACAGCCCAGCCATAGATTCACAGAGTCTACAGTGTCATAGCCTCCGTATGTATCTTGCACCACACCGACTCTGTTCCTCACAGCCCAGCCACAGATTCAGAGTATACAGTGTCATAGCCTCCGTATGTATCTTGCACCACACTGACTCTGTTCCTCACAGCCCAGCCATAGATTCACAGAGTCTACAGTGTCATAGCCTCCGTATGTATCTTGCACCACACTGACTCTGGTCCTCACAGCCCAACCATAGATTCACAGTCTACAGTGTCATAGTCTCCGTACTATATCTTGCACCCCACTGACTCTGTTCCTCCCAGGCCAGCCATAGATTCACAGAGTATACAGTGTCATAGTCTCCGTACTGTATCTTGCACCACACTGACTCTGTTCCTCACAGCCTAGCCATAGATTCACAGAGTATACAGTGTGATAGTCTCCGTACTGTATCTTGCACCCCAATGACTCTGTTCCTCACAGCCCAGCCAGAGATTCACAGAGTATATAGTGTCATAGTCTCCGTACTGTATCTTGCACCACACTGACTCTGTTCCTCACAGCCCAGCCATAGATTCACAGTCTAATGTGTCATAGTCTCCGTACTGTATCTTGCACCACACTGTCTCTGGTCTTCACAGCCCAGCCATAGATTCACAGAGTCTACAGTGTCGTAGTCTCCGTACTGTATCTTGCACCACACTGACTCTGGTCCTCACAGCCCAGCCATAGATTCACAGAGTCTACAGTGTCATATTCTCCGTACTGTATCTTGCACCACACTGACTCTGGTCCTCACAGCCAGCCATAGATTCACAGAGTATACAGTGTCATAGTCTCCGTACTGTATCTTGCACCACACTGACTCTGTTCCTCACAGCCCAGCCATAGATTCACACTCTACAGTGTCATAGTCTCCGTACTGTATCTTGCACCACCCTGACTCTGGTCTTCACAGCCCAGCCATAGATTCACCGTCTACAGTGTCATAGTCTCCGTACTGTATCTTGCACCACACTGACTCTGGTCCTCACAGCCCAGCCATAGATTCACAGAGTATACAGTGTCATAGTCTCCGTACTGTATCTTGCACCACACTGACTCTGTTCCTCGCAGCCCAGCCATAGATTCACAGAGTATACAGTGTCATAGTCTCCGTACTGTATCTTGCACCACACTGACTCTGTTCGTCACAGCCCAGCCATAGATTCACACTCTACAGTGTCATAGTCTCCCTACTGTATCTTGCACCACACTGACTCTGTCCCTCACAGCCCAGCCATAGATTCACAGAGTATACAGTGTCATAGTCTCTGTACTGTATCTTGCACCACACTGACTCTGTTCCTCACAGCCCAGCCAGAGATTCACAGAGTCTACAGTGTCATAGCCTCCGTCTGTATCTTGCACCACACTGCCTCTGTTCCTCACAGCCCAGCCATAGATTCAGAGAGTATATAGTGTCATAGCCTCCGTATGTATCTTGCACCACACTGACTCTGTTCCTCACAGCCCAGCCATAGATTCACAGTCTAATGTGTCATAGTCTCCGTACTGTATCTTGCACCACACTGACTCTGGTCTTCACAGCCCAGCCATAGATTCACCGTCTACAGTGTCATAGTCTCCGTACTGTATCTTGCACTACACTGACTCTGGTCCTCACAGCCGAGCCATAGATTCACAGTCTACAGTGTCATAGTCTCCGTACTGTATCTTGCACCACACTGACTCTGGTCCTCACAGCCCAGCCATAGATTCACAGAGTATACAGTGTCATAGTCTCCGTACTGTATCTTGCACCACACTGACTTTGTTCCTCGCAGCCCAGCCATAGATTCACAGAGTCTACAGTGTCATAGCCTCCGTATGTATCTTGCACCACACTGACTCTGTTCCTCACAGCCCAGCCAGAGATTCACAGAGTCTACAGTGTCATAGCCTCTGTATGTATCTTGCACCACACTGACTCTGTTCCTCACAGCCCAGCCATAGATTCACAGAGTATATAGTGTCATAGTCTCCGTACTGTATCTTGCACCACACTGACTCTGGTCCTCACAGCCCAGCCATAGATACACAGTCTACAGAGTCATAGTCTCTGTACTGTATCTTACACCACACTGACTCTGGTCCTCACAGCCCAGCCATAGATTCACAGAGTATACAGTGTTATAGTCTCCGTACTGTATCTTGCACCACACTGACTCTGTTCCTCACAGCCCAGCCATAGATTCATAGAGTATACAGTGTCATAGTCTCCGTACTGTATCTTGCACCACACTGACTCTTTTCCTCACAGCCCAGCCATAGATTCACACTCTACAGTGTCATAGTCTCCGTACTGTATCTTGCACCACACTGACTCTGGTCCTCACAGCCCAGCCATAGATTCACAGTCTACAGTGTCATAGTCTCTGTACTGTATCTTTCACCACACTGACTCTGGTCCTCACAGCCCAGCCATAGATTCACAGAGTCTACAGTGTCATAGCCTCCGTATGTATCTTGCACCACACCGACTCTGTTCCTCACAGCCCAGCCACAGATTCAGAGTATACAGTGTCATAGCCTCCGTATGTATCTTGCACCACACTGACTCTGTTCCTCACAGCCCAGCCATAGATTCACAGAGTCTACAGTGTCATAGCCTCCGTATGTATCTTGCACCACACTGACTCTGGTCCTCACAGCCCAACCATAGATTCACAGTCTACAGTGTCATAGTCTCCGTACTATATCTTGCACCCCACTGACTCTGTTCCTCCCAGGCCAGCCATAGATTCACAGAGTATACAGTGTCATAGTCTCCGTACTGTATCTTGCACCACACTGACTCTGTTCCTCACAGCCTAGCCATAGATTCACAGAGTATACAGAGTGATAGTCTCCGTACTGTATCTTGCACCCCACTGACTCTGTTCCTCACAGCCCAGCCAGAGATTCACAGAGTATATAGTGTCATAGTCTCCGTACTGTATCTTGCACCACACTGACTCTGTTCCTCACAGCCCAGCCATAGATTCACAGTCTAATGTGTCATAGTCTCCGTACTGTATCTTGCACCACACTGTCTCTGGTCTTCACAGCCCAGCCATAGATTCACAGAGTCTACAGTGTCGTAGTCTCCGTACTGTATCTTGCACCACACTGACTCTGGTCCTCACAGCCCAGCCATAGATTCACAGAGTCTACAGTGTCATATTCTCCGTACTGTATCTTGCACCGCACTGACTCTGGTCCTCACAGCCAGCCATAGATTCACACTCTACAGTGTCATAGTCTCCGTACTGTATCTTGCACCACCCTGACTCTGGTCTTCACAGCCCAGCCATAGATTCACCGTCTACATGTCATAGTCTCCGTACTGTATCTTGCACCACACTGACTCTGGTCCTCACAGCCCAGCCATAGATTCACAGAGTATACAGTGTCATAGTCTCCGTACTGTATCTTGCACCACACTGACTCTGTTCCTCGCAGCCCAGCCATAGATTCACAGAGTATACAGTGTCATAGTCTCCGTACTGTATCTTGCACCACACTGACTCTGTTCGTCACAGCCCAGCCATAGATTCACACTCTACAGTGTCATAGTCTCCCTACTGTATCTTGCACCACACTGACTCTGTCCCTCACAGCCCAGCCATAGATTCACAGAGTATACAGTGTCATAGTCTCTGTACTGTATCTTGCACCACACTGACTCTGTTCCTCACAGCCCAGCCAGAGATTCACAGAGTCTACAGTGTCATAGCCTCCGTCTGTATCTTGCACCACACTGCCTCTGTTCCTCACAGCCCAGCCATAGATTCACAGAGTATACAGTGTCATAGTCTCCGTACTGTATCTTGCACCACACTGACTCTGTTCCTCACAGCCCAGCCATAGATTCACACTCTACAGTGTCATAGTCTCCGTACTGTATCTTGCACCACCCTGACTCTGGTCTTCACAGCCCAGCCATAGATTCACCGTCTACAGTGTCATAGTCTCCGTACTGTATCTTGCACTACACTGACTCTGGTCCTCACAGCCGAGCCATAGATTCACAGTCTACAGTGTCATAGTCTCCGTACTGTATCTTGCACCACACTGACTCTGGTCCTCACAGCCCAGCCATAGATTCACAGAGTATACAGTGTCATAGTCTCCGTACTGTATCTTGCACCACACTGACTTTGTTCCTCGCAGCCCAGCCATAGATTCACAGAGTCTACAGTGTCATAGCCTCCGTATGTATCTTGCACCACACTGACTCTGTTCCTCACAGCCCAGCCAGAGATTCACAGAGTCTACAGTGTCATAGCCTCTGTATGTATCTTGCACCACACTGACTCTGTTCCTCACAGCCCAGCCATAGATTCACAGAGTATATAGTGTCATAGTCTCCGTACTGTATCTTGCACCACACTGACTCTGGTCCTCACAGCCCAGCCATAGATACACAGTCTACAGAGTCATAGGGCCTCATTACGACCCAGGCGGTAAGGGGTTTACGGCAGCGTAAACAGCGCCGACCCTTACCGCCTGAGTACAAGGTCCCTTAGCGCCATGGCGGATTTAACACCTGCTTTTAGCAGGTGTTAAAATCCATGGCGCTAAGGGACCATGGAGTTAATTACGCCACCGTAATTTACGGTGGCTTAATTAACGCCTTCCCCACTCCCATTATGCCCTATGGGGCAAAAATGGGAATGGGGAAGGGTAAATGGGGATTGGGGACTTACCGCCCCGCCAAGGTCGGAATGGGGCAGTAAGTCCGCCAACCACCATGGCGTAAACGTAGTTTACGCCATGGTGGTAAAGTCACGGCCCAGGCGGTAACTTACCGCCTGGGTCGTAATGAGGCCCATAGTCTCCGTACTGTATCTTACACCACACTGACTCTGATCCTCACAGCCCAGCCATAGATTCACAGAGTATACAGTGTTATAGTCTCCGTACTGTATCTTGCACCACACTGACTCTGTTCCTCACAGCCCAGCCATAGATTCATAGAGTATACAGTGTCATAGTCTCCGTACTGTATCTTGCACCACACTGACTCTTTTCCTCACAGCCCAGCCATAGATTCACAGAGTATACAGTGTCATAGTCTCTGTACTGTATCTTGCACCACACTGACTCTGTTCCTCACAGCCCAGCCAGAGATTCACAGAGTCTACAGTGTCATAGCCTCCGTCTGTATCTTGCACCACACTGCCTCTGTTCCTCACAGCCCAGCCATAGATTCAGAGAGTATATAGTGTCATAGCCTCCGTATGTATCTTGCACCACACTGACTCTGTTCCTCACAGCCCAGCCATAGATTCACAGTCTAATGTGTCATAGTCTCCGTACTGTATCTTGCACCACACTGACTCTGGTCTTCACAGCCCAGCCATAGATTCACAGAGTCTACAGTGTCGTAGTCTCCATACTGTATCTTGCACCACACTGACTCTGGTCCTCACAGCCCAGCCATAGATTCATAGAGTATACAGTGTCATAGTCTCCGTACTGTATCTTGCACCACACTGACTCTGTTCCTCACAGCCCAGCCATAGATTCACACTCTACAGTGTCATAGTCTCCGTACTGTATCTTGCACCACCCTGACTCTGGTCTTCACAGCCCAGCCATAGATTCACCGTCTACAGTGTCATAGTCTCCGTACTGTATCTTGCACTACACTGACTCTGGTCCTCACAGCCGAGCCATAGATTCACAGTCTACAGTGTCATAGTCTCCGTACTGTATCTTGCACCACACTGACTCTGGTCCTCACAGCCCAGCCATAGATTCACAGAGTATACAGTGTCATAGTCTCCGTACTGTATCTTGCACCACACTGACTTTGTTCCTCGCAGCCCAGCCATAGATTCACAGAGTCTACAGTGTTATAGCCTCCGTATGTATCTTGCACCACACTGACTCTGTTCCTCACAGCCCAGCCAGAGATTCACAGAGTCTACAGTGTCATAGCCTCTGTATGTATCTTGCACCACACTGACTCTGTTCCTCACAGCCCAGCCATAGATTCACAGAGTATATAGTGTCATAGTCTCCGTACTGTATCTTGCACCACACTGACTCTGGTCCTCACAGCCCAGCCATAGATACACAGTCTACAGAGTCATAGTCTCCGTACTGTATCTTACACCACACTGACTCTGGTCCTCACATCCCAGCCATAGATTCACAGAGTATACAGTGTTATAGTCTCCGTACTGTATCTTGCACCACACTGACTCTGTTCCTCACAGCCCAGCCATAGATTCATAGAGTATACAGTGTCATAGTCTCCGTACTGTATCTTGCACCACACTGACTCTTTTCCTCACAGCCCAGCCATAGATTCACACTCTACAGTGTCATAGTCTCCGTACTGTATCTTGCACCACACTGACTCTGGTCCTCACAGCCCAGCCATAGATTCACAGTCTACAGTGTCATAGTCTCTGTACTGTATCTTTCACCACACTGACTCTGGTCCTCACAGCCCAGCCATAGATTCACAGAGTCTACAGTGTCATAGCCTCCGTATGTATCTTGCACCACACCGACTCTGTTCCTCACAGCCCAGCCACAGATTCAGAGTATACAGTGTCATAGCCTCCGTATGTATCTTGCACCACACTGACTCTGTTCCTCACAGCCCAGCCATAGATTCACAGAGTCTACAGTGTCATAGCCTCCGTATGTATCTTGCACCACACTGACTCTGGTCCTCACAGCCCAACCATAGATTCACAGTCTACAGTGTCATAGTCTCCGTACTATATCTTGCACCCCACTGACTCTGTTCCTCCCAGGCCAGCCATAGATTCACAGAGTATACAGTGTCATAGTCTCCGTACTGTATCTTGCACCACACTGACTCTGTTCCTCACAGCCTAGCCATAGATTCACAGAGTATACAGTGTGATAGTCTCCGTACTGTATCTTGCACCCCACTGACTCTGTTCCTCACAGCCCAGCCAGAGATTCACAGAGTATATAGTGTCATAGTCTCCGTACTGTATCTTGCACCACACTGACTCTGTTCCTCACAGCCCAGCCATAGATTCACAGTCTAATGTGTCATAGTCTCCGTACTGTATCTTGCACCACACTGTCTCTGGTCTTCACAGCCCAGCCATAGATTCACAGAGTCTACAGTGTCGTAGTCTCCGTACTGTATCTTGCACCACACTGACTCTGGTCCTCACAGCCCAGCCATAGATTCACAGAGTCTACAGTGTCATATTCTCCGTACTGTATCTTGCACCACACTGACTCTGGTCCTCACAGCCAGCCATAGATTCACAGAGTATACAGTGTCATAGTCTCCGTACTGTATCTTGCACCACACTGACTCTGTTCCTCACAGCCCAGCCATAGATTCACACTCTACAGTGTCATAGTCTCCGTACTGTATCTTGCACCACCCTGACTCTGGTCTTCACAGCCCAGCCATAGATTCACCGTCTACAGTGTCATAGTCTCCGTACTGTATCTTGCACCACACTGACTCTGGTCCTCACAGCCCAGCCATAGATTCACAGAGTATACAGTGTCATAGTCTCCGTACTGTATCTTGCACCACACTGACTCTGTTCCTCGCAGCCCAGCCATAGATTCACAGAGTATACAGTGTCATAGTCTCCGTACTGTATCTTGCACCACACTGACTCTGTTCGTCACAGCCCAGCCATAGATTCACACTCTACAGTGTCATAGTCTCCCTACTGTATCTTGCACCACACTGACTCTGTCCCTCACAGCCCAGCCATAGATTCACAGAGTATACAGTGTCATAGTCTCTGTACTGTATCTTGCACCACACTGACTCTGTTCCTCACAGCCCAGCCAGAGATTCACAGAGTCTACAGTGTCATAGCCTCCGTCTGTATCTTGCACCACACTGCCTCTGTTCCTCACAGCCCAGCCATAGATTCAGAGAGTATATAGTGTCATAGCCTCCGTATGTATCTTGCACCACACTGACTCTGTTCCTCACAGCCCAGCCATAGATTCACAGTCTAATGTGTCATAGTCTCCGTACTGTATCTTGCACCACACTGACTCTGGTCTTCACAGCCCAGCCATAGATTCACCGTCTACAGTGTCATAGTCTCCGTACTGTATCTTGCACTACACTGACTCTGGTCCTCACAGCCGAGCCATAGATTCACAGTCTACAGTGTCATAGTCTCCGTACTGTATCTTGCACCACACTGACTCTGGTCCTCACAGCCCAGCCATAGATTCACAGAGTATACAGTGTCATAGTCTCCGTACTGTATCTTGCACCACACTGACTTTGTTCCTCGCAGCCCAGCCATAGATTCACAGAGTCTACAGTGTCATAGCCTCCGTATGTATCTTGCACCACACTGACTCTGTTCCTCACAGCCCAGCCAGAGATTCACAGAGTCTACAGTGTCATAGCCTCTGTATGTATCTTGCACCACACTGACTCTGTTCCTCACAGCCCAGCCATAGATTCACAGAGTATATAGTGTCATAGTCTCCGTACTGTATCTTGCACCACACTGACTCTGGTCCTCACAGCCCAGCCATAGATACACAGTCTACAGAGTCATAGTCTCTGTACTGTATCTTACACCACACTGACTCTGGTCCTCACAGCCCAGCCATAGATTCACAGAGTATACAGTGTTATAGTCTCCGTACTGTATCTTGCACCACACTGACTCTGTTCCTCACAGCCCAGCCATAGATTCATAGAGTATACAGTGTCATAGTCTCCGTACTGTATCTTGCACCACACTGACTCTTTTCCTCACAGCCCAGCCATAGATTCACACTCTACAGTGTCATAGTCTCCGTACTGTATCTTGCACCACACTGACTCTGGTCCTCACAGCCCAGCCATAGATTCACAGTCTACAGTGTCATAGTCTCTGTACTGTATCTTTCACCACACTGACTCTGGTCCTCACAGCCCAGCCATAGATTCACAGAGTCTACAGTGTCATAGCCTCCGTATGTATCTTGCACCACACCGACTCTGTTCCTCACAGCCCAGCCACAGATTCAGAGTATACAGTGTCATAGCCTCCGTATGTATCTTGCACCACACTGACTCTGTTCCTCACAGCCCAGCCATAGATTCACAGAGTCTACAGTGTCATAGCCTCCGTATGTATCTTGCACCACACTGACTCTGGTCCTCACAGCCCAACCATAGATTCACAGTCTACAGTGTCATAGTCTCCGTACTATATCTTGCACCCCACTGACTCTGTTCCTCCCAGGCCAGCCATAGATTCACAGAGTATACAGTGTCATAGTCTCCGTACTGTATCTTGCACCACACTGACTCTGTTCCTCACAGCCTAGACATAGATTCACAGAGTATACAGAGTGATAGTCTCCGTACTGTATCTTGCACCCCACTGACTCTGTTCCTCACAGCCCAGCCAGAGATTCACAGAGTATATAGTGTCATAGTCTCCGTACTGTATCTTGCACCACACTGACTCTGTTCCTCACAGCCCAGCCATAGATTCACAGTCTAATGTGTCATAGTCTCCGTACTGTATCTTGCACCACACTGTCTCTGGTCTTCACAGCCCAGCCATAGATTCACAGAGTCTACAGTGTCGTAGTCTCCGTACTGTATCTTGCACCACACTGACTCTGGTCCTCACAGCCCAGCCATAGATTCACAGAGTCTACAGTGTCATATTCTCCGTACTGTATCTTGCACCGCACTGACTCTGGTCCTCACAGCCAGCCATAGATTCACACTCTACAGTGTCATAGTCTCCGTACTGTATCTTGCACCACCCTGACTCTGGTCTTCACAGCCCAGCCATAGATTCACCGTCTACATGTCATAGTCTCCGTACTGTATCTTGCACCACACTGACTCTGGTCCTCACAGCCCAGCCATAGATTCACAGAGTATACAGTGTCATAGTCTCCGTACTGTATCTTGCACCACACTGACTCTGTTCCTCGCAGCCCAGCCATAGATTCACAGAGTATACAGTGTCATAGTCTCCGTACTGTTTCTTGCACCACACTGACTCTGTTCGTCACAGCCCAGCCATAGATTCACACTCTACAGTGTCATAGTCTCCCTACTGTATCTTGCACCACACTGACTCTGTCCCTCACAGCCCAGCCATAGATTCACAGAGTATACAGTGTCATAGTCTCTGTACTGTATCTTGCACCACACTGACTCTGTTCCTCACAGCCCAGCCAGAGATTCACAGAGTCTACAGTGTCATAGCCTCCGTCTGTATCTTGCACCACACTGCCTCTGTTCCTCACAGCCCAGCCATAGATTCAGAGAGTATATAGTGTCATAGCCTCCGTATGTATCTTGCACCACACTGACTCTGTTCCTCACAGCCCAGCCATAGATTCACAGTCTAATGTGTCATAGTCTCCGTACTGTATCTTGCACCACACTGACTCTGGTCTTCACAGCCCAGCCATAGATTCACAGAGTCTACAGTGTCGTAGTCTCCATACTGTATCTTGCACCACACTGACTCTGGTCCTCACAGCCCAGCCATAGATTCACAGAGTATACAGTGTCATAGTCTCCGTACTGTATCTTGCACCACACTGACTCTGTTCCTCACAGCCCAGCCATAGATTCACACTCTACAGTGTCATAGTCTCCGTACTGTATCTTGCACCACCCTGACTCTGGTCTTCACAGCCCAGCCATAGATTCACCGTCTACAGTGTCATAGTCTCCGTACTGTATCTTGCACTACACTGACTCTGGTCCTCACAGCCGAGCCATAGATTCACAGTCTACAGTGTCATAGTCTCCGTACTGTATCTTGCACCACACTGACTCTGGTCCTCACAGCCCAGCCATAGATTCACAGAGTATACAGTGTCATAGTCTCCGTACTGTATCTTGCACCACACTGACTTTGTTCCTCGCAGCCCAGCCATAGATTCACAGAGTCTACAGTGTCATAGCCTCCGTATGTATCTTGCACCACACTGACTCTGTTCCTCACAGCCCAGCCAGAGATACACAGAGTCTACAGTGTCATAGCCTCTGTATGTATCTTGCACCACACTGACTCTGTTCCTCACAGCCCAGCCATAGATTCACAGAGTATATAGTGTCATAGTCTCCGTACTGTATCTTGCACCACACTGACTCTGGTCCTCACAGCCCAGCCATAGATACACAGTCTACAGAGTCATAGGGCCTCATTACGACCCAGGCGGTAAGGGGTTTACGGCAGCGTAAACAGCGCCAACCCTTACCGCCTGAGTACAAGGTCCCTTAGCGCCATGGCGGATTTAACACCTGCTTTTAGCAGGTGTTAAAATCCATGGCGCTAAGGGACCATGGAGTTAATTACGCCACCGTAATTTACGGTGGCTTAATTAACGCCTTCCCCACTCCCATTATGCCCTATGGGGCAAAAATGGGAATGGGGAAGGGTAAATGGGGATTGGGGACTTACCGCCCCGCCAAGGTCGGAATGGGGCAGTAAGTCCGCCAACCACCATGGCGTAAATGTAGTTTACGCCATGGTGGTAAAGTCACGGCCCAGGCGGTAACTTACCGCCTGGGTCGTAATGAGGCCCATAGTCTCCGTACTGTATCTTACACCACACTGACTCTGATCCTCACAGCCCAGCCATAGATTCACAGAGTATACAGTGTTATAGTCTCCGTACTGTATCTTGCACCACACTGACTCTGTTCCTCACAGCCCAGCCATAGATTCATAGAGTATACAGTGTCATAGTCTCCGTACTGTATCTTGCACCACACTGACTCTTTTCCTCACAGCCCAGCCATAGATTCACAGAGTATACAGTGTCATAGTCTCTGTACTGTATCTTGCACCACACTGACTCTGTTCCTCACAGCCCAGCCAGAGATTCACAGAGTCTACAGTGTCATAGCCTCCGTCTGTATCTTGCACCACACTGCCTCTGTTCCTCACAGCCCAGCCATAGATTCAGAGAGTATATAGTGTCATAGTCTCCGTACTGTATCTTGCACCACACTGACTCTGGTCTTCACAGCCCAGCCATAGATTCACAGAGTCTACAGTGTCGTAGTCTCCATACTGTATCTTGCACCACACTGACTCTGGTCCTCACAGCCCAGCCATAGATTCATAGAGTATACAGTGTCATAGTCTCCGTACTGTATCTTGCACCACACTGACTCTGTTCCTCACAGCCCAGCCATAGATTCACACTCTACAGTGTCATAGTCTCCGTACTGTATCTTGCACCACCCTGACTCTGGTCTTCACAGCCCAGCCATAGATTCACCGTCTACAGTGTCATAGTCTCCGTACTGTATCTTGCACTACACTGACTCTGGTCCTCACAGCCGAGCCATAGATTCACAGTCTACAGTGTCATAGTCTCCGTACTGTATCTTGCACCACACTGACTCTGGTCCTCACAGCCCAGCCATAGATTCACAGAGTATACAGTGTCATAGTCTCCGTACTGTATCTTGCACCACACTGACTTTGTTCCTCGCAGCCCAGCCATAGATTCACAGAGTCTACAGTGTCATAGCCTCTGTATGTATCTTGCACCACACTGACTCTGTTCCTCACAGCCCAGCCAGAGATTCACAGAGTCTACAGTGTCATAGCCTCTGTATGTATCTTGCACCACACTGACTCTGTTCCTCACAGCCCAGCCATAGATTCACAGAGTATATAGTGTCATAGTCTCCGTACTGTATCTTGCACCACACTGACTCTGGTCCTCACAGCCCAGCCATAGATACACAGTCTACAGAGTCATAGTCTCCGTACTGTATCTTACACCACACTGACTCTGGTCCTCACATCCCAGCCATAGATTCACAGAGTATACAGTGTTATAGTCTCCGTACTGTATCTTGCACCACACTGACTCTGTTCCTCACAGCCCAGCCATAGATTCATAGAGTATACAGTGTCATAGTCTCCGTACTGTATCTTGCACCACACTGACTCTTTTCCTCACAGCCCAGCCATAGATTCACACTCTACAGTGTCATAGTCTCCGTACTGTATCTTGCACCACACTGACTCTGGTCCTCACAGCCCAGCCATAGATTCACAGTCTACAGTGTCATAGTCTCTGTACTGTATCTTTCACCACACTGACTCTGGTCCTCACAGCCCAGCCATAGATTCACAGAGTCTACAGTGTCATAGCCTCCGTATGTATCTTGCACCACACCGACTCTGTTCCTCACAGCCCAGCCACAGATTCAGAGTATACAGTGTCATAGCCTCCGTATGTATCTTGCACCACACTGACTCTGTTCCTCACAGCCCAGCCATAGATTCACAGAGTCTACAGTGTCATAGCCTCCGTATGTATCTTGCACCACACTGACTCTGGTCCTCACAGCCCAACCATAGATTCACAGTCTACAGTGTCATAGTCTCCGTACTATATCTTGCACCCCACTGACTCTGTTCCTCCCAGGCCAGCCATAGATTCACAGAGTATACAGTGTCATAGTCTCCGTACTGTATCTTGCACCACACTGACTCTGTTCCTCACAGCCTAGCCATAGATTCACAGAGTATACAGTGTGATAGTCTCCGTACTGTATCTTGCACCCCACTGACTCTGTTCCTCACAGCCCAGCCAGAGATTCACAGAGTATATAGTGTCATAGTCTCCGTACTGTATCTTGCACCACACTGACTCTGTTCCTCACAGCCCAGCCATAGATTCACAGTCTAATGTGTCATAGTCTCCGTACTGTATCTTGCACCACACTGTCTCTGGTCTTCACAGCCCAGCCATAGATTCACAGAGTCTACAGTGTCGTAGTCTCCGTACTGTATCTTGCACCACACTGACTCTGGTCCTCACAGCCCAGCCATAGATTCACAGAGTCTACAGTGTCATATTCTCCGTACTGTATCTTGCACCACACTGACTCTGGTCCTCACAGCCAGCCATAGATTCACAGAGTATACAGTGTCATAGTCTCCGTACTGTATCTTGCACCACACTGACTCTGTTCCTCACAGCCCAGCCATAGATTCACACTCTACAGTGTCATAGTCTCCGTACTGTATCTTGCACCACCCTGACTCTGGTCTTCACAGCCCAGCCATAGATTCACCGTCTACAGTGTCATAGTCTCCGTACTGTATCTTGCACCACACTGACTCTGGTCCTCACAGCCCAGCCATAGATTCACAGAGTATACAGTGTCATAGTCTCCGTACTGTATCTTGCACCACACTGACTCTGTTCCTCGCAGCCCAGCCATAGATTCACAGAGTATACAGTGTCATAGTCTCCGTACTGTATCTTGCACCACACTGACTCTGTTCGTCACAGCCCAGCCATAGATTCACACTCTACAGTGTCATAGTCTCCCTACTGTATCTTGCACCACACTGACTCTGTCCCTCACAGCCCAGCCAGAGATTCACAGAGTCTACAGTGTCATAGCCTCTGTATGTATCTTGCACCACACTAACTCTGTTCCTCACAGCCCAGCCATAGATTCACAGAGTATATAGTGTCATAGTCTCCGTACTGTATCTTGCACCACACTGACTCTGGTCCTCACAGCCCAGCCATAGATACACAGTCTACAGAGTCATAGTCTCTGTACTGTATCTTACACCACACTGACTCTGGTCCTCACAGCCCAGCCATAGATTCACAGAGTATACAGTGTTATAGTCTCCGTACTGTATCTTGCACCACACTGACTCTGTTCCTCACAGCCCAGCCATAGATTCATAGAGTATACAGTGTCATAGTCTCCGTACTGTATCTTGCACCACACTGACTCTTTTCCTCACAGCCCAGCCATAGATTCACACTCTACAGTGTCATAGTCTCCGTACTGTATCTTGCACCACACTGACTCTGGTCCTCACAGCCCAGCCATAGATTCACAGTCTACAGTGTCATAGTCTCTGTACTGTATCTTTCACCACACTGACTCTGGTCCTCACAGCCCAGCCATAGATTCACAGAGTCTACAGTGTCATAGCCTCTGTATGTATCTTGCACCACACCGACTCTGTTCCTCACAGCCCAGCCACAGATTCAGAGTATACAGTGTCATAGCCTCCGTATGTATCTTGCACCACACTGACTCTGTTCCTCACAGCCCAGCCATAGATTCACAGAGTCTACAGTGTCATAGCCTCCGTATGTATCTTGCACCACACTGACTCTGGTCCTCACAGCCCAACCATAGATTCACAGTCTACAGTGTCATAGTCTCCGTACTATATCTTGCACCCCACTGACTCTGTTCCTCCCAGGCCAGCCATAGATTCACAGAGTATACAGTGTCATAGTCTCCGTACTGTATCTTGCACCACACTGACTCTGTTCCTCACAGCCTAGCCATAGATTCACAGAGTATACAGAGTGATAGTCTCCGTACTGTATCTTGCACCCCACTGACTCTGTTCCTCACAGCCCAGCCAGAGATTCACAGAGTATATAGTGTCATAGTCTCCGTACTGTATCTTGCACCACACTGACTCTGTTCCTCACAGCCCAGCCATAGATTCACAGTCTAATGTGTCATAGTCTCCGTACTGTATCTTGCACCACACTGTCTCTGGTCTTCACAGCCCAGCCATAGATTCACAGAGTCTACAGTGTCGTAGTCTCCGTACTGTATCTTGCACCACACTGACTCTGGTCCTCACAGCCCAGCCATAGATTCACAGAGTCTACAGTGTCATATTCTCCGTACTGTATCTTGCACCGCACTGACTCTGGTCCTCACAGCCAGCCATAGATTCACACTCTACAGTGTCATAGTCTCCGTACTGTATCTTGCACCACCCTGACTCTGGTCTTCACAGCCCAGCCATAGATTCACCGTCTACATGTCATAGTCTCCGTACTGTATCTTGCACCACACTGACTCTGGTCCTCACAGCCCAGCCATAGATTCACACTCTACAGTGTCATAGTCTCCCTACTGTATCTTGCACCACACTGACTCTGTCCCTCACAGCCCAGCCATAGATTCACAGAGTATACAGTGTCATAGTCTCTGTACTGTATCTTGCACCACACTGACTCTGTTCCTCACAGCCCAGCCAGAGATTCACAGAGTCTACAGTGTCATAGCCTCCGTCTGTATCTTGCACCACACTGCCTCTGTTCCTCACAGCCCAGCCATAGATTCAGAGAGTATATAGTGTCATAGCCTCCGTATGTATCTTGCACCACACTGACTCTGTTCCTCACAGCCCAGCCATAGATTCACAGTCTAATGTGTCATAGTCTCCGTACTGTATCTTGCACCACACTGACTCTGGTCTTCACAGCCCAGCCATAGATTCACCGTCTACAGTGTCATAGTCTCCGTACTGTATCTTGCACTACACTGACTCTGGTCCTCACAGCCGAGCCATAGATTCACAGTCTACAGTGTCATAGTCTCCGTACTGTATCTTGCACCACACTGACTCTGGTCCTCACAGCCCAGCCATAGATTCACAGAGTATACAGTGTCATAGTCTCCGTACTGTATCTTGCACCACACTGACTTTGTTCCTCGCAGCCCAGCCATAGATTCACAGAGTCTACAGTGTCATAGCCTCCGTATGTATCTTGCACCACACTGACTCTGTTCCTCACAGCCCAGCCAGAGATTCACAGAGTCTACAGTGTCATAGCCTCTGTATGTATCTTGCACCACACTGACTCTGTTCCTCACAGCCCAGCCATAGATTCACAGAGTATATAGTGTCATAGTCTCCGTACTGTATCTTGCACCACACTGACTCTGGTCCTCACAGCCCAGCCATAGATACACAGTCTACAGAGTCATAGTCTCTGTACTGTATCTTACACCACACTGACTCTGGTCCTCACAGCCCAGCCATAGATTCACAGAGTATACAGTGTTATAGTCTCCGTACTGTATCTTGCACCACACTGACTCTGTTCCTCATAGCCCAGCCATAGATTCATAGAGTATACAGTGTCATAGTCTCCGTACTGTATCTTGCACCACACTGACTCTTTTCCTCACAGCCCAGCCATAGATTCACACTCTACAGTGTCATAGTCTCCGTACTGTATCTTGCACCACACTGACTCTGGTCCTCACAGCCCAGCCATAGATTCACAGTCTACAGTGTCATAGTCTCTGTACTGTATCTTTCACCACACTGACTCTGGTCCTCACAGCCCAGCCATAGATTCACAGAGTCTACAGTGTCATAGCCTCTGTATGTATCTTGCACCACACCGTCTCTGTTCCTCACAGCCCAGCCACAGATTCAGAGTATACAGTGTCATAGCCTCCGTATGTATCTTGCACCACACTGACTCTGTTCCTCACAGCCCAGCCATAGATTCACAGAGTCTACAGTGTCATAGCCTCCGTATGTATCTTGCACCACACTGACTCTGGTCCTCACAGCCCAACCATAGATTCACAGTCTACAGTGTCATAGTCTCCGTACTATATCTTGCACCCCACTGACTCTGTTCCTCCCAGGCCAGCCATAGATTCACAGAGTATACAGTGTCATAGTCTCCGTACTGTATCTTGCACCACACTGACTCTGTTCCTCACAGCCTAGCCATAGATTCACAGAGTATACAGAGTGATAGTCTCCGTACTGTATCTTGCACCCCACTGACTCTGTTCCTCACAGCCCAGCCAGAGATTCACAGAGTATATAGTGTCATAGTCTCCGTACTGTATCTTGCACCACACTGACTCTGTTCCTCACAGCCCAGCCATAGATTCACAGTCTAATGTGTCATAGTCTCCATACTGTATCTTGCACCACACTGTCTCTGGTCTTCACAGCCCAGCCATAGATTCACAGAGTCTACAGTGTCGTAGTCTCCGTACTGTATCTTGCACCACACTGACTCTGGTCCTCACAGCCCAGCCATAGATTCACAGAGTCTACAGTGTCATATTCTCCGTACTGTATCTTGCACCGCACTGACTCTGGTCCTCACAGCCAGCCATAGATTCACACTCTACAGTGTCATAGTCTCCGTACTGTATCTTGCACCACCCTGACTCTGGTCTTCACAGCCCAGCCATAGATTCACTGTCTACATGTCATAGTCTCCGTACTGTATCTTGCACCACACTGACTCTGGTCCTCACAGCCCAGCCATAGATTCACAGAGTATACAGTGTCATAGTCTCCGTACTGTATCTTGCACCACACTGACTCTGTTCCTCGCAGCCCAGCCATAGATTCACAGAGTATACAGTGTCATAGTCTCCGTACTGTATCTTGCACCACACTGACTCTGTTCGTCACAGCCCAGCCATAGATTCACACTCTACAGTGTCATAGTCTCCCTACTGTATCTTGCACCACACTGACTCTGTCCCTCACAGCCCAGCCATAGATTCACAGAGTATACAGTGTCATAGTCTCTGTACTGTATCTTGCACCACACTGACTCTGTTCCTCACAGCCCAGCCAGAGATTCACAGAGTCTACAGTGTCATAGCCTCCGTCTGTATCTTGCACCACACTGCCTCTGTTCCTCACAGCCCAGCCATAGATTCAGAGAGTATATAGTGTCATAGCCTCCGTATGTATCTTGCACCACACTGACTCTGTTCCTCACAGCCCAGCCATACATTCACAGTCTAATGTGTCATAGTCTCCGTACTGTATCTTGCACCACACTGACTCTGGTCTTCACAGCCCAGCCATAGATTCACAGAGTCTACAGTGTCGTAGTCTCCATACTGTATCTTGCACCACACTGACTCTGGTCCTCACAGCCCAGCCATAGATTCACAGAGTATACAGTGTCATAGTCTCCGTACTGTATCTTGCACCACACTGACTCTGTTCCTCACAGCCCAGCCATAGATTCACACTCTACAGTGTCATAGTCTCCGTACTATATCTTGCACCACCCTGACTCTGGTCTTCACAGCCCAGCCATAGATTCACCGTCTACAGTGTCATAGTCTCCGTACTGTATCTTGCACTACACTGACTCTGGTCCTCACAGCCGAGCCATAGATTCACAGTCTACAGTGTCATAGTCTCCGTACTGTATCTTGCACCACACTGACTCTGGTCCTCACAGCCCAGCCATAGATTCACAGAGTATACAGTGTCATAGTCTCTGTACTGTATCTTGCACCACACTGACTTTGTTCCTCGCAGCCCAGCCATAGATTCACAGAGTCTACAGTGTCATAGCCTCCGTATGTATCTTGCACCACACTGACTCTGTTCCTCACAGCCCAGCCAGAGATTCACAGAGTCTACAGTGTCATAGCCTCTGTATGTATCTTGCACCACACTGACTCTGTTCCTCACAGCCCAGCCATAGATTCACAGAGTATATAGTGTCATAGTCTCCGTACTGTATCTTGCACCACACTGACTCTGGTCCTCACAGCCCAGCCATAGATACACAGTCTACAGAGTCATAGGGCCTCATTACGACCCAGGCGGTAAGGGGTTTACGGCAGCGTAAACAGCGCCGACCCTTACCGCCTGAGTACAAGGTCCCTTAGCGCCATGGCGGATTTAACACCTGCTTTTAGCAGGTGTTAAAATCCATGGCGCTAAGGGACCATGGAGTTAATTACGCCACCGTAATTTACGGTGGCTTAATTAACGCCTTCCCCACTCCCATTATGCCCTATGGGGCAAAAATGGGAATGGGGAAGGGTAAATGGGGATTGGGGACTTACCGCCCCGCCAAGGTCGGAATGGGGCAGTAAGTCCGCCAACCACCATGGCGTAAACGTAGTTTACGCCATGGTGGTAAAGTCACGGCCCAGGCGGTAACTTACCGCCTGGGTCGTAATGAGGCCCATAGTCTCCGTACTGTATCTTACACCACACTGACTCTGATCCTCACAGCCCAGCCATAGATTCACAGAGTATACAGTGTTATAGTCTCCGTACTGTATCTTGCACCACACTGACTCTGTTCCTCACAGCCCAGCCATAGATTCATAGAGTATACAGTGTCATAGTCTCCGTACTGTATCTTGCACCACACTGACTCTTTTCCTCACAGCCCAGCCATAGATTCACAGATTATACAGTGTCATAGTCTCTGTACTGTATCTTGCACCACACTGACTCTGTTCCTCACAGCCCAGCCAGAGATTCACAGAGTCTACAGTGTCATAGCCTCCGTCTGTATCTTGCACCACACTGCCTCTGTTCCTCACAGCCCAGCCATAGATTCAGAGAGTATATAGTGTCATAGCCTCCGTATGTATCTTGCACCACACTGACTCTGTTCCTCACAGCCCAGCCATAGATTCACAGTCTAATGTGTCATAGTCTCCGTACTGTATCTTGCACCACACTGACTCTGGTCTTCACAGCCAGCCATAGATTCACAGAGTCTACAGTGTCGTAGTCTCCATACTGTATCTTGCACCACACTGACTCTGGTCCTCACAGCCCAGCCATAGATTCATAGAGTATACAGTGTCATAGTCTCCGTACTGTATCTTGCACCACACTGACTCTGTTCCTCACAGCCCAGCCATAGATTCACACTCTACAGTGTCATAGTCTCCGTACTGTATCTTGCACCACCCTGACTCTGGTCTTCACAGCCCAGCCATAGATTCACCGTCTACAGTGTCATAGTCTCCGTACTGTATCTTGCACTACACTGACTCTGGTCCTCACAGCCGAGCCATAGATTCACAGTCTACAGTGTCATAGTCTCCGTACTGTATCTTGCACCACACTGACTCTGGTCCTCACAGCCCAGCCATAGATTCACAGAGTATACAGTGTCATAGTCTCCGTACTGTATCTTGCACCACACTGACTTTGTTCCTCGCAGCCCAGCCATAGATTCACAGAGTCTACAGTGTCATAGCCTCCGTATGTATCTTGCACCACACTGACTCTGTTCCTCACAGCCCAGCCAGAGATTCACAGAGTCTACAGTGTCATAGCCTCTGTATGTATCTTGCACCACACTGACTCTGTTCCTCACAGCCCAGCCATAGATTCACAGAGTATATAGTGTCATAGTCTCCGTACTGTATCTTGCACCACACTGACTCTGGTCCTCACAGCCCAGCCATAGATACACAGTCTACAGAGTCATAGGGCCTCATTACGACCCAGGCGGTAAGGGGTTTACGGCAGCGTAAACAGCGCCGACCCTTACCGCCTGAGTACAAGGTCCCTTAGCGCCATGGCGGATTTAACACCTGCTTTTAGCAGGTGTTAAAATCCATGGCGCTAAGGGACCATGGAGTTAATTACGCCACCGTAATTTACGGTGGCTTAATTAACGCCTTCCCCACTCCCATTATGCCCTATGGGGCAAAAATGGGAATGGGGAAGGGTAAATGGGGATTGGGGACTTACCGCCCCGCCAAGGTCGGAATGGGGCAGTAAGTCCGCCAACCACCATGGCGTAAACGTAGTTTACGCCATGGTGGTAAAGTCACGGCCCAGGCGGTAACTTACCGCCTGGGTCGTAATGAGGCCCATAGTCTCCGTACTGTATCTTACACCACACTGACTCTGATCCTCACAGCCCAGCCATAGATTCACAGAGTATACAGTGTTATAGTCTCCGTACTGTATCTTGCACCACACTGACTCTGTTCCTCACAGCCCAGCCATAGATTCATAGAGTATACAGTGTCATAGTCTCCGTACTGTATCTTGCACCACACTGACTCTTTTCCTCACAGCCCAGCCATAGATTCACAGAGTATACAGTGTCATAGTCTCTGTACTGTATCTTGCACCACACTGACTCTGTTCCTCACAGCCCAGCCAGAGATTCACAGAGTCTACAGTGTCATAGCCTCCGTCTGTATCTTGCACCACACTGCCTCTGTTCCTCACAGCCCAGCCATAGATTCAGAGAGTATATAGTGTCATAGCCTCCGTATGTATCTTGCACCACACTGACTCTGTTCCTCACAGCCCAGCCATAGATTCACAGTCTAATGTGTCATAGTCTCCGTACTGTATCTTGCACCACACTGACTCTGGTCTTCACAGCCCAGCCATAGATTCACAGAGTCTACAGTGTCGTAGTCTCCATACTGTATCTTGCACCACACTGACTCTGGTCCTCACAGCCCAGCCATAGATTCATAGAGTATACAGTGTCATAGTCTCCGTACTGTATCTTGCACCACACTGACTCTGTTCCTCACAGCCCAGCCATAGATTCACACTCTACAGTGTCATAGTCTCCGTACTGTATCTTGCACCACCCTGACTCTGGTCTTCACAGCCCAGCCATAGATTCACCGTCTACAGTGTCATAGTCTCCGTACTGTATCTTGCACTACACTGACTCTGGTCCTCACAGCCGAGCCATAGATTCACAGTCTACAGTGTCATAGTCTCCGTACTGTATCTTGCACCACACTGACTCTGGTCCTCACAGCCCAGCCATAGATTCACAGAGTATACAGTGTCATAGTCTCCGTACTGTATCTTGCACCACACTGACTTTGTTCCTCGCAGCCCAGCCATAGATTCACAGAGTCTACAGTGTTATAGCCTCCGTATGTATCTTGCACCACACTGACTCTGTTCCTCACAGCCCAGCCAGAGATTCACAGAGTCTACAGTGTCATAGCCTCTGTATGTATCTTGCACCACACTGACTCTGTTCCTCACAGCCCAGCCATAGATTCACAGAGTATATAGTGTCATAGTCTCCGTACTGTATCTTGCACCACACTGACTCTGGTCCTCACAGCCCAGCCATAGATACACAGTCTACAGAGTCATAGTCTCCGTACTGTATCTTACACCACACTGACTCTGGTCCTCACATCCCAGCCATAGATTCACAGAGTATACAGTGTTATAGTCTCCGTACTGTATCTTGCACCACACTGACTCTGTTCCTCACAGCCCAGCCATAGATTCATAGAGTATACAGTGTCATAGTCTCCGTACTGTATCTTGCACCACACTGACTCTTTTCCTCACAGCCCAGCCATAGATTCACACTCTACAGTGTCATAGTCTCCGTACTGTATCTTGCACCACACTGACTCTGGTCCTCACAGCCCAGCCATAGATTCACAGTCTACAGTGTCATAGTCTCTGTACTGTATCTTTCACCACACTGACTCTGGTCCTCACAGCCCAGCCATAGATTCACAGAGTCTACAGTGTCATAGCCTCCGTATGTATCTTGCACCACACCGACTCTGTTCCTCACAGCCCAGCCACAGATTCAGAGTATACAGTGTCATAGCCTCCGTATGTATCTTGCACCACACTGACTCTGTTCCTCACAGCCCAGCCATAGATTCACAGAGTCTACAGTGTCATAGCCTCCGTATGTATCTTGCACCACACTGACTCTGGTCCTCACAGCCCAACCATAGATTCACAGTCTACAGTGTCATAGTCTCCGTACTATATCTTGCACCCCACTGACTCTGTTCCTCCCAGGCCAGCCATAGATTCACAGAGTATACAGTGTCATAGTCTCCGTACTGTATCTTGCACCACACTGACTCTGTTCCTCACAGCCTAGCCATAGATTCACAGAGTATACAGTGTGATAGTCTCCGTACTGTATCTTGCACCCCACTGACTCTGTTCCTCACAGCCCAGCCAGAGATTCACAGAGTATATAGTGTCATAGTCTCCGTACTGTATCTTGCACCACACTGACTCTGTTCCTCACAGCCCAGCCATAGATTCACAGTCTAATGTGTCATAGTCTCCGTACTGTATCTTGCACCACACTGTCTCTGGTCTTCACAGCCCAGCCATAGATTCACAGAGTCTACAGTGTCGTAGTCTCCGTACTGTATCTTGCACCACACTGACTCTGGTCCTCACAGCCCAGCCATAGATTCACAGAGTCTACAGTGTCATATTCTCCGTACTGTATCTTGCACCACACTGACTCTGGTCCTCACAGCCAGCCATAGATTCACAGAGTATACAGTGTCATAGTCTCCGTACTGTATCTTGCACCACACTGACTCTGTTCCTCACAGCCCAGCCATAGATTCACACTCTACAGTGTCATAGTCTCCGTACTGTATCTTGCACCACCCTGACTCTGGTCTTCACAGCCCAGCCATAGATTCACCGTCTACAGTGTCATAGTCTCCGTACTGTATCTTGCACCACACTGACTCTGGTCCTCACAGCCCAGCCATAGATTCACAGAGTATACAGTGTCATAGTCTCCGTACTGTATCTTGCACCACACTGACTCTGTTCCTCGCAGCCCAGCCATAGATTCACAGAGTATACAGTGTCATAGTCTCCGTACTGTATCTTGCACCACACTGACTCTGTTCGTCACAGCCCAGCCATAGATTCACACTCTACAGTGTCATAGTCTCCCTACTGTATCTTGCACCACACTGACTCTGTCCCTCACAGCCCAGCCATAGATTCACAGAGTATACAGTGTCATAGTCTCTGTACTGTATCTTGCACCACACTGACTCTGTTCCTCACAGCCCAGCCAGAGATTCACAGAGTCTACAGTGTCATAGCCTCCGTCTGTATCTTGCACCACACTGCCTCTGTTCCTCACAGCCCAGCCATAGATTCAGAGAGTATATAGTGTCATAGCCTCCGTATGTATCTTGCACCACACTGACTCTGTTCCTCACAGCCCAGCCATAGATTCACAGTCTAATGTGTCATAGTCTCCGTACTGTATCTTGCACCACACTGACTCTGGTCTTCACAGCCCAGCCATAGATTCACCGTCTACAGTGTCATAGTCTCCGTACTGTATCTTGCACTACACTGACTCTGGTCCTCACAGCCGAGCCATAGATTCACAGTCTACAGTGTCATAGTCTCCGTACTGTATCTTGCACCACACTGACTCTGGTCCTCACAGCCCAGCCATAGATTCACAGAGTATACAGTGTCATAGTCTCCGTACTGTATCTTGCACCACACTGACTTTGTTCCTCGCAGCCCAGCCATAGATTCACAGAGTCTACAGTGTCATAGCCTCCGTATGTATCTTGCACCACACTGACTCTGTTCCTCACAGCCCAGCCAGAGATTCACAGAGTCTACAGTGTCATAGCCTCTGTATGTATCTTGCACCACACTGACTCTGTTCCTCACAGCCCAGCCATAGATTCACAGAGTATATAGTGTCATAGTCTCCGTACTGTATCTTGCACCACACTGACTCTGGTCCTCACAGCCCAGCCATAGATACACAGTCTACAGAGTCATAGTCTCTGTACTGTATCTTACACCACACTGACTCTGGTCCTCACAGCCCAGCCATAGATTCACAGAGTATACAGTGTTATAGTCTCCGTACTGTATCTTGCACCACACTGACTCTGTTCCTCACAGCCCAGCCATAGATTCATAGAGTATACAGTGTCATAGTCTCCGTACTGTATCTTGCACCACACTGACTCTTTTCCTCACAGCCCAGCCATAGATTCACACTCTACAGTGTCATAGTCTCCGTACTGTATCTTGCACCACACTGACTCTGGTCCTCACAGCCCAGCCATAGATTCACAGTCTACAGTGTCATAGTCTCTGTACTGTATCTTTCACCACACTGACTCTGGTCCTCACAGCCCAGCCATAGATTCACAGAGTCTACAGTGTCATAGCCTCCGTATGTATCTTGCACCACACCGACTCTGTTCCTCACAGCCCAGCCACAGATTCAGAGTATACAGTGTCATAGCCTCCGTATGTATCTTGCACCACACTGACTCTGTTCCTCACAGCCCAGCCATAGATTCACAGAGTCTACAGTGTCATAGCCTCCGTATGTATCTTGCACCACACTGACTCTGGTCCTCACAGCCCAACCATAGATTCACAGTCTACAGTGTCATAGTCTCCGTACTATATCTTGCACCCCACTGACTCTGTTCCTCCCAGGCCAGCCATAGATTCACAGAGTATACAGTGTCATAGTCTCCGTACTGTATCTTGCACCACACTGACTCTGTTCCTCACAGCCTAGACATAGATTCACAGAGTATACAGAGTGATAGTCTCCGTACTGTATCTTGCACCCCACTGACTCTGTTCCTCACAGCCCAGCCAGAGATTCACAGAGTATATAGTGTCATAGTCTCCGTACTGTATCTTGCACCACACTGACTCTGTTCCTCACAGCCCAGCCATAGATTCACAGTCTAATGTGTCATAGTCTCCGTACTGTATCTTGCACCACACTGTCTCTGGTCTTCACAGCCCAGCCATAGATTCACAGAGTCTACAGTGTCGTAGTCTCCGTACTGTATCTTGCACCACACTGACTCTGGTCCTCACAGCCCAGCCATAGATTCACAGAGTCTACAGTGTCATATTCTCCGTACTGTATCTTGCACCGCACTGACTCTGGTCCTCACAGCCAGCCATAGATTCACACTCTACAGTGTCATAGTCTCCGTACTGTATCTTGCACCACCCTGACTCTGGTCTTCACAGCCCAGCCATAGATTCACCGTCTACATGTCATAGTCTCCGTACTGTATCTTGCACCACACTGACTCTGGTCCTCACAGCCCAGCCATAGATTCACAGAGTATACAGTGTCATAGTCTCCGTACTGTATCTTGCACCACACTGACTCTGTTCCTCGCAGCCCAGCCATAGATTCACAGAGTATACAGTGTCATAGTCTCCGTACTGTTTCTTGCACCACACTGACTCTGTTCGTCACAGCCCAGCCATAGATTCACACTCTACAGTGTCATAGTCTCCCTACTGTATCTTGCACCACACTGACTCTGTCCCTCACAGCCCAGCCATAGATTCACAGAGTATACAGTGTCATAGTCTCTGTACTGTATCTTGCACCACACTGACTCTGTTCCTCACAGCCCAGCCAGAGATTCACAGAGTCTACAGTGTCATAGCCTCCGTCTGTATCTTGCACCACACTGCCTCTGTTCCTCACAGCCCAGCCATAGATTCAGAGAGTATATAGTGTCATAGCCTCCGTATGTATCTTGCACCACACTGACTCTGTTCCTCACAGCCCAGCCATAGATTCACAGTCTAATGTGTCATAGTCTCCGTACTGTATCTTGCACCACACTGACTCTGGTCTTCACAGCCCAGCCATAGATTCACAGAGTCTACAGTGTCGTAGTCTCCATACTGTATCTTGCACCACACTGACTCTGGTCCTCACAGCCCAGCCATAGATTCACAGAGTATACAGTGTCATAGTCTCCGTACTGTATCTTGCACCACACTGACTCTGTTCCTCACAGCCCAGCCATAGATTCACACTCTACAGTGTCATAGTCTCCGTACTGTATCTTGCACCACCCTGACTCTGGTCTTCACAGCCCAGCCATAGATTCACCGTCTACAGTGTCATAGTCTCCGTACTGTATCTTGCACTACACTGACTCTGGTCCTCACAGCCGAGCCATAGATTCACAGTCTACAGTGTCATAGTCTCCGTACTGTATCTTGCACCACACTGACTCTGGTCCTCACAGCCCAGCCATAGATTCACAGAGTATACAGTGTCATAGTCTCCGTACTGTATCTTGCACCACACTGACTTTGTTCCTCGCAGCCCAGCCATAGATTCACAGAGTCTACAGTGTCATAGCCTCCGTATGTATCTTGCACCACACTGACTCTGTTCCTCACAGCCCAGCCAGAGATACACAGAGTCTACAGTGTCATAGCCTCTGTATGTATCTTGCACCACACTGACTCTGTTCCTCACAGCCCAGCCATAGATTCACAGAGTATATAGTGTCATAGTCTCCGTACTGTATCTTGCACCACACTGACTCTGGTCCTCACAGCCCAGCCATAGATACACAGTCTACAGAGTCATAGGGCCTCATTACGACCCAGGCGGTAAGGGGTTTACGGCAGCGTAAACAGCGCCGACCCTTACCGCCTGAGTACAAGGTCCCTTAGCGCCATGGCGGATTTAACACCTGCTTTTAGCAGGTGTTAAAATCCATGGCGCTAAGGGACCATGGAGTTAATTACGCCACCGTAATTTACGGTGGCTTAATTAACGCCTTCCCCACTCCCATTATGCCCTATGGGGCAAAAATGGGAATGGGGAAGGGTAAATGGGGATTGGGGACTTACCGCCCCGCCAAGGTCGGAATGGGGCAGTAAGTCCGCCAACCACCATGGCGTAAATGTAGTTTACGCCATGGTGGTAAAGTCACGGCCCAGGCGGTAACTTACCGCCTGGGTCGTAATGAGGCCCATAGTCTCCGTACTGTATCTTACACCACACTGACTCTGATCCTCACAGCCCAGCCATAGATTCACAGAGTATACAGTGTTATAGTCTCCGTACTGTATCTTGCACCACACTGACTCTGTTCCTCACAGCCCAGCCATAGATTCATAGAGTATACAGTGTCATAGTCTCCGTACTGTATCTTGCACCACACTGACTCTTTTCCTCACAGCCCAGCCATAGATTCACAGAGTATACAGTGTCATAGTCTCTGTACTGTATCTTGCACCACACTGACTCTGTTCCTCACAGCCCAGCCAGAGATTCACAGAGTCTACAGTGTCATAGCCTCCGTCTGTATCTTGCACCACACTGCCTCTGTTCCTCACAGCCCAGCCATAGATTCAGAGAGTATATAGTGTCATAGTCTCCGTACTGTATCTTGCACCACACTGACTCTGGTCTTCACAGCCCAGCCATAGATTCACAGAGTCTACAGTGTCGTAGTCTCCATACTGTATCTTGCACCACACTGACTCTGGTCCTCACAGCCCAGCCATAGATTCATAGAGTATACAGTGTCATAGTCTCCGTACTGTATCTTGCACCACACTGACTCTGTTCCTCACAGCCCAGCCATAGATTCACACTCTACAGTGTCATAGTCTCCGTACTGTATCTTGCACCACCCTGACTCTGGTCTTCACAGCCCAGCCATAGATTCACCGTCTACAGTGTCATAGTCTCCGTACTGTATCTTGCACTACACTGACTCTGGTCCTCACAGCCGAGCCATAGATTCACAGTCTACAGTGTCATAGTCTCCGTACTGTATCTTGCACCACACTGACTCTGGTCCTCACAGCCCAGCCATAGATTCACAGAGTATACAGTGTCATAGTCTCCGTACTGTATCTTGCACCACACTGACTTTGTTCCTCGCAGCCCAGCCATAGATTCACAGAGTCTACAGTGTCATAGCCTCTGTATGTATCTTGCACCACACTGACTCTGTTCCTCACAGCCCAGCCAGAGATTCACAGAGTCTACAGTGTCATAGCCTCTGTATGTATCTTGCACCACACTGACTCTGTTCCTCACAGCCCAGCCATAGATTCACAGAGTATATAGTGTCATAGTCTCCGTACTGTATCTTGCACCACACTGACTCTGGTCCTCACAGCCCAGCCATAGATACACAGTCTACAGAGTCATAGTCTCCGTACTGTATCTTACACCACACTGACTCTGGTCCTCACATCCCAGCCATAGATTCACAGAGTATACAGTGTTATAGTCTCCGTACTGTATCTTGCACCACACTGACTCTGTTCCTCACAGCCCAGCCATAGATTCATAGAGTATACAGTGTCATAGTCTCCGTACTGTATCTTGCACCACACTGACTCTTTTCCTCACAGCCCAGCCATAGATTCACACTCTACAGTGTCATAGTCTCCGTACTGTATCTTGCACCACACTGACTCTGGTCCTCACAGCCCAGCCATAGATTCACAGTCTACAGTGTCATAGTCTCTGTACTGTATCTTTCACCACACTGACTCTGGTCCTCACAGCCCAGCCATAGATTCACAGAGTCTACAGTGTCATAGCCTCCGTATGTATCTTGCACCACACCGACTCTGTTCCTCACAGCCCAGCCACAGATTCAGAGTATACAGTGTCATAGCCTCCGTATGTATCTTGCACCACACTGACTCTGTTCCTCACAGCCCAGCCATAGATTCACAGAGTCTACAGTGTCATAGCCTCCGTATGTATCTTGCACCACACTGACTCTGGTCCTCACAGCCCAACCATAGATTCACAGTCTACAGTGTCATAGTCTCCGTACTATATCTTGCACCCCACTGACTCTGTTCCTCCCAGGCCAGCCATAGATTCACAGAGTATACAGTGTCATAGTCTCCGTACTGTATCTTGCACCACACTGACTCTGTTCCTCACAGCCTAGCCATAGATTCACAGAGTATACAGTGTGATAGTCTCCGTACTGTATCTTGCACCCCACTGACTCTGTTCCTCACAGCCCAGCCAGAGATTCACAGAGTATATAGTGTCATAGTCTCCGTACTGTATCTTGCACCACACTGACTCTGTTCCTCACAGCCCAGCCATAGATTCACAGTCTAATGTGTCATAGTCTCCGTACTGTATCTTGCACCACACTGTCTCTGGTCTTCACAGCCCAGCCATAGATTCACAGAGTCTACAGTGTCGTAGTCTCCGTACTGTATCTTGCACCACACTGACTCTGGTCCTCACAGCCCAGCCATAGATTCACAGAGTCTACAGTGTCATATTCTCCGTACTGTATCTTGCACCACACTGACTCTGGTCCTCACAGCCAGCCATAGATTCACAGAGTATACAGTGTCATAGTCTCCGTACTGTATCTTGCACCACACTGACTCTGTTCCTCACAGCCCAGCCATAGATTCACACTCTACAGTGTCATAGTCTCCGTACTGTATCTTGCACCACCCTGACTCTGGTCTTCACAGCCCAGCCATAGATTCACCGTCTACAGTGTCATAGTCTCCGTACTGTATCTTGCACCACACTGACTCTGGTCCTCACAGCCCAGCCATAGATTCACAGAGTATACAGTGTCATAGTCTCCGTACTGTATCTTGCACCACACTGACTCTGTTCCTCGCAGCCCAGCCATAGATTCACAGAGTATACAGTGTCATAGTCTCCGTACTGTATCTTGCACCACACTGACTCTGTTCGTCACAGCCCAGCCATAGATTCACACTCTACAGTGTCATAGTCTCCCTACTGTATCTTGCACCACACTGACTCTGTCCCTCACAGCCCAGCCAGAGATTCACAGAGTCTACAGTGTCATAGCCTCTGTATGTATCTTGCACCACACTAACTCTGTTCCTCACAGCCCAGCCATAGATTCACAGAGTATATAGTGTCATAGTCTCCGTACTGTATCTTGCACCACACTGACTCTGGTCCTCACAGCCCAGCCATAGATACACAGTCTACAGAGTCATAGTCTCTGTACTGTATCTTACACCACACTGACTCTGGTCCTCACAGCCCAGCCATAGATTCACAGAGTATACAGTGTTATAGTCTCCGTACTGTATCTTGCACCACACTGACTCTGTTCCTCACAGCCCAGCCATAGATTCATAGAGTATACAGTGTCATAGTCTCCGTACTGTATCTTGCACCACACTGACTCTTTTCCTCACAGCCCAGCCATAGATTCACACTCTACAGTGTCATAGTCTCCGTACTGTATCTTGCACCACACTGACTCTGGTCCTCACAGCCCAGCCATAGATTCACAGTCTACAGTGTCATAGTCTCTGTACTGTATCTTTCACCACACTGACTCTGGTCCTCACAGCCCAGCCATAGATTCACAGAGTCTACAGTGTCATAGCCTCTGTATGTATCTTGCACCACACCGACTCTGTTCCTCACAGCCCAGCCACAGATTCAGAGTATACAGTGTCATAGCCTCCGTATGTATCTTGCACCACACTGACTCTGTTCCTCACAGCCCAGCCATAGATTCACAGAGTCTACAGTGTCATAGCCTCCGTATGTATCTTGCACCACACTGACTCTGGTCCTCACAGCCCAACCATAGATTCACAGTCTACAGTGTCATAGTCTCCGTACTATATCTTGCACCCCACTGACTCTGTTCCTCCCAGGCCAGCCATAGATTCACAGAGTATACAGTGTCATAGTCTCCGTACTGTATCTTGCACCACACTGACTCTGTTCCTCACAGCCTAGCCATAGATTCACAGAGTATACAGAGTGATAGTCTCCGTACTGTATCTTGCACCCCACTGACTCTGTTCCTCACAGCCCAGCCAGAGATTCACAGAGTATATAGTGTCATAGTCTCCGTACTGTATCTTGCACCACACTGACTCTGTTCCTCACAGCCCAGCCATAGATTCACAGTCTAATGTGTCATAGTCTCCGTACTGTATCTTGCACCACACTGTCTCTGGTCTTCACAGCCCAGCCATAGATTCACAGAGTCTACAGTGTCGTAGTCTCCGTACTGTATCTTGCACCACACTGACTCTGGTCCTCACAGCCCAGCCATAGATTCACAGAGTCTACAGTGTCATATTCTCCGTACTGTATCTTGCACCGCACTGACTCTGGTCCTCACAGCCAGCCATAGATTCACACTCTACAGTGTCATAGTCTCCGTACTGTATCTTGCACCACCCTGACTCTGGTCTTCACAGCCCAGCCATAGATTCACCGTCTACATGTCATAGTCTCCGTACTGTATCTTGCACCACACTGACTCTGGTCCTCACAGCCCAGCCATAGATTCACACTCTACAGTGTCATAGTCTCCCTACTGTATCTTGCACCACACTGACTCTGTCCCTCACAGCCCAGCCATAGATTCACAGAGTATACAGTGTCATAGTCTCTGTACTGTATCTTGCACCACACTGACTCTGTTCCTCACAGCCCAGCCAGAGATTCACAGAGTCTACAGTGTCATAGCCTCCGTCTGTATCTTGCACCACACTGCCTCTGTTCCTCACAGCCCAGCCATAGATTCAGAGAGTATATAGTGTCATAGCCTCCGTATGTATCTTGCACCACACTGACTCTGTTCCTCACAGCCCAGCCATAGATTCACAGTCTAATGTGTCATAGTCTCCGTACTGTATCTTGCACCACACTGACTCTGGTCTTCACAGCCCAGCCATAGATTCACCGTCTACAGTGTCATAGTCTCCGTACTGTATCTTGCACTACACTGACTCTGGTCCTCACAGCCGAGCCATAGATTCACAGTCTACAGTGTCATAGTCTCCGTACTGTATCTTGCACCACACTGACTCTGGTCCTCACAGCCCAGCCATAGATTCACAGAGTATACAGTGTCATAGTCTCCGTACTGTATCTTGCACCACACTGACTTTGTTCCTCGCAGCCCAGCCATAGATTCACAGAGTCTACAGTGTCATAGCCTCCGTATGTATCTTGCACCACACTGACTCTGTTCCTCACAGCCCAGCCAGAGATTCACAGAGTCTACAGTGTCATAGCCTCTGTATGTATCTTGCACCACACTGACTCTGTTCCTCACAGCCCAGCCATAGATTCACAGAGTATATAGTGTCATAGTCTCCGTACTGTATCTTGCACCACACTGACTCTGGTCCTCACAGCCCAGCCATAGATACACAGTCTACAGAGTCATAGTCTCTGTACTGTATCTTACACCACACTGACTCTGGTCCTCACAGCCCAGCCATAGATTCACAGAGTATACAGTGTTATAGTCTCCGTACTGTATCTTGCACCACACTGACTCTGTTCCTCATAGCCCAGCCATAGATTCATAGAGTATACAGTGTCATAGTCTCCGTACTGTATCTTGCACCACACTGACTCTTTTCCTCACAGCCCAGCCATAGATTCACACTCTACAGTGTCATAGTCTCCGTACTGTATCTTGCACCACACTGACTCTGGTCCTCACAGCCCAGCCATAGATTCACAGTCTACAGTGTCATAGTCTCTGTACTGTATCTTTCACCACACTGACTCTGGTCCTCACAGCCCAGCCATAGATTCACAGAGTCTACAGTGTCATAGCCTCTGTATGTATCTTGCACCACACCGTCTCTGTTCCTCACAGCCCAGCCACAGATTCAGAGTATACAGTGTCATAGCCTCCGTATGTATCTTGCACCACACTGACTCTGTTCCTCACAGCCCAGCCATAGATTCACAGAGTCTACAGTGTCATAGCCTCCGTATGTATCTTGCACCACACTGACTCTGGTCCTCACAGCCCAACCATAGATTCACAGTCTACAGTGTCATAGTCTCCGTACTATATCTTGCACCCCACTGACTCTGTTCCTCCCAGGCCAGCCATAGATTCACAGAGTATACAGTGTCATAGTCTCCGTACTGTATCTTGCACCACACTGACTCTGTTCCTCACAGCCTAGCCATAGATTCACAGAGTATACAGAGTGATAGTCTCCGTACTGTATCTTGCACCCCACTGACTCTGTTCCTCACAGCCCAGCCAGAGATTCACAGAGTATATAGTGTCATAGTCTCCGTACTGTATCTTGCACCACACTGACTCTGTTCCTCACAGCCCAGCCATAGATTCACAGTCTAATGTGTCATAGTCTCCATACTGTATCTTGCACCACACTGTCTCTGGTCTTCACAGCCCAGCCATAGATTCACAGAGTCTACAGTGTCGTAGTCTCCGTACTGTATCTTGCACCACACTGACTCTGGTCCTCACAGCCCAGCCATAGATTCACAGAGTCTACAGTGTCATATTCTCCGTACTGTATCTTGCACCGCACTGACTCTGGTCCTCACAGCCAGCCATAGATTCACACTCTACAGTGTCATAGTCTCCGTACTGTATCTTGCACCACCCTGACTCTGGTCTTCACAGCCCAGCCATAGATTCACTGTCTACATGTCATAGTCTCCGTACTGTATCTTGCACCACACTGACTCTGGTCCTCACAGCCCAGCCATAGATTCACAGAGTATACAGTGTCATAGTCTCCGTACTGTATCTTGCACCACACTGACTCTGTTCCTCGCAGCCCAGCCATAGATTCACAGAGTATACAGTGTCATAGTCTCCGTACTGTATCTTGCACCACACTGACTCTGTTCGTCACAGCCCAGCCATAGATTCACACTCTACAGTGTCATAGTCTCCCTACTGTATCTTGCACCACACTGACTCTGTCCCTCACAGCCCAGCCATAGATTCACAGAGTATACAGTGTCATAGTCTCTGTACTGTATCTTGCACCACACTGACTCTGTTCCTCACAGCCCAGCCAGAGATTCACAGAGTCTACAGTGTCATAGCCTCCGTCTGTATCTTGCACCACACTGCCTCTGTTCCTCACAGCCCAGCCATAGATTCAGAGAGTATATAGTGTCATAGCCTCCGTATGTATCTTGCACCACACTGACTCTGTTCCTCACAGCCCAGCCATACATTCACAGTCTAATGTGTCATAGTCTCCGTACTGTATCTTGCACCACACTGACTCTGGTCTTCACAGCCCAGCCATAGATTCACAGAGTCTACAGTGTCGTAGTCTCCATACTGTATCTTGCACCACACTGACTCTGGTCCTCACAGCCCAGCCATAGATTCACAGAGTATACAGTGTCATAGTCTCCGTACTGTATCTTGCACCACACTGACTCTGTTCCTCACAGCCCAGCCATAGATTCACACTCTACAGTGTCATAGTCTCCGTACTATATCTTGCACCACCCTGACTCTGGTCTTCACAGCCCAGCCATAGATTCACCGTCTACAGTGTCATAGTCTCCGTACTGTATCTTGCACTACACTGACTCTGGTCCTCACAGCCGAGCCATAGATTCACAGTCTACAGTGTCATAGTCTCCGTACTGTATCTTGCACCACACTGACTCTGGTCCTCACAGCCCAGCCATAGATTCACAGAGTATACAGTGTCATAGTCTCTGTACTGTATCTTGCACCACACTGACTTTGTTCCTCGCAGCCCAGCCATAGATTCACAGAGTCTACAGTGTCATAGCCTCCGTATGTATCTTGCACCACACTGACTCTGTTCCTCACAGCCCAGCCAGAGATTCACAGAGTCTACAGTGTCATAGCCTCTGTATGTATCTTGCACCACACTGACTCTGTTCCTCACAGCCCAGCCATAGATTCACAGAGTATATAGTGTCATAGTCTCCGTACTGTATCTTGCACCACACTGACTCTGGTCCTCACAGCCCAGCCATAGATACACAGTCTACAGAGTCATAGGGCCTCATTACGACCCAGGCGGTAAGGGGTTTACGGCAGCGTAAACAGCGCCGACCCTTACCGCCTGAGTACAAGGTCCCTTAGCGCCATGGCGGATTTAACACCTGCTTTTAGCAGGTGTTAAAATCCATGGCGCTAAGGGACCATGGAGTTAATTACGCCACCGTAATTTACGGTGGCTTAATTAACGCCTTCCCCACTCCCATTATGCCCTATGGGGCAAAAATGGGAATGGGGAAGGGTAAATGGGGATTGGGGACTTACCGCCCCGCCAAGGTCGGAATGGGGCAGTAAGTCCGCCAACCACCATGGCGTAAACGTAGTTTACGCCATGGTGGTAAAGTCACGGCCCAGGCGGTAACTTACCGCCTGGGTCGTAATGAGGCCCATAGTCTCCGTACTGTATCTTACACCACACTGACTCTGATCCTCACAGCCCAGCCATAGATTCACAGAGTATACAGTGTTATAGTCTCCGTACTGTATCTTGCACCACACTGACTCTGTTCCTCACAGCCCAGCCATAGATTCATAGAGTATACAGTGTCATAGTCTCCGTACTGTATCTTGCACCACACTGACTCTTTTCCTCACAGCCCAGCCATAGATTCACAGATTATACAGTGTCATAGTCTCTGTACTGTATCTTGCACCACACTGACTCTGTTCCTCACAGCCCAGCCAGAGATTCACAGAGTCTACAGTGTCATAGCCTCCGTCTGTATCTTGCACCACACTGCCTCTGTTCCTCACAGCCCAGCCATAGATTCAGAGAGTATATAGTGTCATAGCCTCCGTATGTATCTTGCACCACACTGACTCTGTTCCTCACAGCCCAGCCATAGATTCACAGTCTAATGTGTCATAGTCTCCGTACTGTATCTTGCACCACACTGACTCTGGTCTTCACAGCCAGCCATAGATTCACAGAGTCTACAGTGTCGTAGTCTCCATACTGTATCTTGCACCACACTGACTCTGGTCCTCACAGCCCAGCCATAGATTCATAGAGTATACAGTGTCATAGTCTCCGTACTGTATCTTGCACCACACTGACTCTGTTCCTCACAGCCCAGCCATAGATTCACACTCTACAGTGTCATAGTCTCCGTACTGTATCTTGCACCACCCTGACTCTGGTCTTCACAGCCCAGCCATAGATTCACCGTCTACAGTGTCATAGTCTCCGTACTGTATCTTGCACTACACTGACTCTGGTCCTCACAGCCGAGCCATAGATTCACAGTCTACAGTGTCATAGTCTCCGTACTGTATCTTGCACCACACTGACTCTGGTCCTCACAGCCCAGCCATAGATTCACAGAGTATACAGTGTCATAGTCTCCGTACTGTATCTTGCACCACACTGACTTTGTTCCTCGCAGCCCAGCCATAGATTCACAGAGTCTACAGTGTCATAGCCTCCGTATGTATCTTGCACCACACTGACTCTGTTCCTCACAGCCCAGCCAGAGATTCACAGAGTCTACAGTGTCATAGCCTCTGTATGTATCTTGCACCACACTGACTCTGTTCCTCACAGCCCAGCCATAGATTCACAGAGTATATAGTGTCATAGTCTCCGTACTGTATCTTGCACCACACTGACTCTGGTCCTCACAGCCCAGCCATAGATACACAGTCTACAGAGTCATAGGGCCTCATTACGACCCAGGCGGTAAGGGGTTTACGGCAGCGTAAACAGCGCCGACCCTTACCGCCTGAGTACAAGGTCCCTTAGCGCCATGGCGGATTTAACACCTGCTTTTAGCAGGTGTTAAAATCCATGGCGCTAAGGGACCATGGAGTTAATTACGCCACCGTAATTTACGGTGGCTTAATTAACGCCTTCCCCACTCCCATTATGCCCTATGGGGCAAAAATGGGAATGGGGAAGGGTAAATGGGGATTGGGGACTTACCGCCCCGCCAAGGTCGGAATGGGGCAGTAAGTCCGCCAACCACCATGGCGTAAACGTAGTTTACGCCATGGTGGTAAAGTCACGGCCCAGGCGGTAACTTACCGCCTGGGTCGTAATGAGGCCCATAGTCTCCGTACTGTATCTTACACCACACTGACTCTGATCCTCACAGCCCAGCCATAGATTCACAGAGTATACAGTGTTATAGTCTCCGTACTGTATCTTGCACCACACTGACTCTGTTCCTCACAGCCCAGCCATAGATTCATAGAGTATACAGTGTCATAGTCTCCGTACTGTATCTTGCACCACACTGACTCTTTTCCTCACAGCCCAGCCATAGATTCACCCTCTACAGTGTCATAGTCTCCGTACTGTATCTTGCACCACACTGACTCTGGTCCTCACAGCCCAGCCATAGATTCACACTCTACAGTGTCATAGTCTCCGTACTGTATCTTGCACCACACTGACTCTGGTCCTCACAGCCCAGCCATAGATTCACAGTCTACAGTGTCATAGTCTCTGTACTGTATCTTGCACCACACTGACTCTGGTCCTCACAGCCCAGCCATAGATTCACAGAGTCTACAGTGTCATAGCCTCCGTATGTATCTTGCACCACACCGACTCTGTTACTCACAGCCCAGCCACAGATTCAGAGTATACAGTGTCATAGCCTCCGTATGTATCTTGCACCACACTGACTCTGTTCCTCACAGCCCAGCCATAGATTCACAGAGTCTACAGTGTCATAGCCTCCGTATGTATCTTGCACCACACTGACTCTGGTCCTCACAGCCCAACCATAGATTCACAGTCTACAGTGTCATAGTCTCCGTACTATATCTTGCACCCCACTGACTCTGTTCCTCCCAGGCCAGCCATAGATTCACAGAGTATACAGTGTCATAGTCTCCGTACTGTATCTTGCACCACACTGACTCTGTTCCTCACAGCCTAGCCATAGATTCACAGAGTCTACAGTGTCGTAGTCTCCATACTGTATCTTGCACCACACTGACTCTGGTCCTCACAGCCCAGCCATAGATTCACAGAGTATACAGTGTCATAGTCTCCGTACTGTATCTTGCACCACACTGACTCTGTTCCTCACAGCCCAGCCATAGATTCACAGAGTCTACAGTGTCATAGCCTCCGTATGTATCTTGCACCACACTGACTCTGGTCCTCACAGCCCAACCATAGATTCACAGTCTACAGTGTCATAGTCTCCGTACTATATCTTGCACCCCACTGACTCTGTTCCTCCCAGGCCAGCCATAGATTCACAGAGTATACAGTGTCATAGTCTCCGTACTGTATCTTGCACCACCCTGACTCTGGTCTTCACAGCCGAGCCATAGATTCACAGTCTACAGTGTCATAGTCTCGTACTGTATCTTGCACCACACTGACTCTGGTCCTCACAGCCCAGCCATAGATTCACAGAGTATACAGTGTCATAGTCTCCGTACTGTATCTTGCACCACACTGACTTTGTTCCTCGCAGCCCAGCCATAGATTCACAGAGTCTACAGTGTCATAGCCTCCGTATGTATCTTGCACCACACTGAATCTGTTCCTCACAGCCCAGCCAGAGATTCACAGAGTCTACAGTGTCATAGCCTCTGTATGTATCTTGCACCACACTGACTCTGTTCCTCACAGCCCAGCCATAGATTCACAGAGTATATAATGTCATAGTCTCCGTACTGTATCTTGCACCACACTGACTCTGGTCCTCACAGCCCAGCCATAGATACACAGTCTACAGAGTCATAGTCTCCGTACTGTATCTTACACCACACTGACTCTGGTCCTCACAGCCCAGCCATAGATTCACAGAGTATACAGTGTTATAGTCTCCGTACTGTATCTTGCACCACACTGACTCTGTTCCTCACAGCCCAGCCATAGATTCATAGAGTATACAGTGTCATAGTCTCCGTACTGTATCTTGCACCACACTGACTCTTTTCCTCACAGCCCAGCCATAGATTCACACTCTACAGTGTCATAGTCTCCGTACTGTATCTTGCACCACACTGACTCTGGTCCTCACAGCCCAGCCATAGATTCACAGTCTACAGTGTCATAGTCTCTGTACTGTATCTTTCACCACACTGACTCTGGTCCTCACAGCCCAGCCATAGATTCACAGAGTCTACAGTGTCATAGCCTCCGTATGTATCTTGCACCACACCGACTCTGTTCCTCACAGCCCAGCCACAGATTCAGAGTATACAGTGTCATAGCCTCCGTATGTATCTTGCACCACACTGACTCTGTTCCTCACAGCCCAGCCATAGATTCACAGAGTCTACAGTGTCATAGCCTCCGTATGTATCTTGCACCACACTGACTCTGGTCCTCACAGCCCAACCATAGATTCACAGTCTACAGTGTCATAGTCTCCGTACTATATCTTGCACCCCACTGACTCTGTTCCTCCCAGGCCAGCCATAGATTCACAGAGTATACAGTGTCATAGTCTCCGTACTGTATCTTGCACCACACTGACTCTGTTCCTCACAGCCTAGCCATAGATTCACAGAGTATACAGTGTGATAGTCTCCGTACTGTATCTTGCACCCCACTGACTCTGTTCCTCACAGCCCAGCCAGAGATTCACAGAGTATATAGTGTCATAGTCTCCGTACTGTATTTTGCACCACACTGACTCTGTTCCTCACAGCCCAGCCATAGATTCACAGTCTAATGTGTCATAGTCTCCGTACTGTATCTTGCACCACACTGTCTCTGGTCTTCACAGCCCAGCCATAGATTCACAGAGTCTACAGTGTCGTAGTCTCCGTACTGTATCTTGCACCACACTGACTCTGGTCCTCACAGCCCAGCCATAGATTCACAGAGTCTACAGTGTCATATTCTCCGTACTGTATCTTGCACCACACTGACTCTGGTCCTCACAGCCAGCCATAGATTCACAGAGTATACAGTGTCATAGTCTCCGTACTGTATCTTGCACCACACTGACTCTGTTCCTCACAGCCCAGCCATAGATTCACACTCTACAGTGTCATAGTCTCCGTACTGTATCTTGCACCACCCTGACTCTGGTCTTCACAGCCCAGCCATAGATTCACCGTCTACAGTGTCATAGTCTCCGTACTGTATCTTGCACCACACTGACTCTGGTCCTCACAGCCCAGCCATAGATTCACAGAGTATACAGTGTCATAGTCTCCGTACTGTATCTTGCACCACACTGACTCTGTTCCTCGCAGCCCAGCCATAGATTCACAGAGTATACAGTGTCATAGTCTCCGTACTGTATCTTGCACCACACTGACTGTTCGTCACAGCCCAGCCATAGATTCACACTCTACAGTGTCATAGTCTCCCTACTGTATCTTGCACCACACTGACTCTGTCCCTCACAGCCCAGCCATAGATTCACAGAGTATACAGTGTCATAGTCTCTGTACTGTATCTTGCACCACACTGACTCTGTTCCTCACAGCCCAGCCAGAGATTCACAGAGTCTACAGTGTCATAGCCTCCGTCTGTATCTTGCACCACACTGCCTCTGTTCCTCACAGCCCAGCCATAGATTCAGAGAGTATATAGTGTCATAGCCTCCGTATGTATCTTGCACCACACTGACTCTGTTCCTCACAGCCCAGCCATAGATTCACAGTCTAATGTGTCATAGTCTCCGTACTGTATCTTGCACCACACTGACTCTGGTCTTCACAGCCCAGCCATAGATTCACCGTCTACAGTGTCATAGTCTCCGTACTGTATCTTGCACTACACTGACTCTGGTCCTCACAGCCGAGCCATAGATTCACAGTCTACAGTGTCATAGTCTCCGTACTGTATCTTGCACCACACTGACTCTGGTCCTCACAGCCCAGCCATAGATTCACAGAGTATACAGTGTCATAGTCTCCGTACTGTATCTTGCACCACACTGACTTTGTTCCTCGCAGCCCAGCCATAGATTCACAGAGTCTACAGTGTCATAGCCTCCGTATGTATCTTGCACCACACTGACTCTGTTCCTCACAGCCCAGCCAGAGATTCACAGAGTCTACAGTGTCATAGCCTCTGTATGTATCTTGCACCACACTGACTCTGTTCCTCACAGCCCAGCCATAGATTCACAGAGTATATAGTGTCATAGTCTCCGTACTGTATCTTGCACCACACTGACTCTGGTCCTCACAGCCCAGCCATAGATACACAGTCTACAGAGTCATAGTCTCCGTACTGTATCTTACACCACACTGACTCTGGTCCTCACAGCCCAGCCATAGATTCACAGAGTATACAGTGTTATAGTCTCCGTACTGTATCTTGCACCACACTGACTCTGTTCCTCACAGCCCAGCCATAGATTCATAGAGTATACAGTGTCATAGTCTCCGTACTGTATCTTGCACCACACTGACTCTTTTCCTCACAGCCCAGCCATAGATTCACACTCTACAGTGTCATAGTCTCCGTACTGTATCTTGCACCACACTGACTCTGGTCCTCACAGCCCAGCCATAGATTCACAGAGTCTACAGTGTCATAGCCTCCGTATGTATCTTGCACCACACCGACTCTGTTCCTCACAGCCCAGCCACAGATTCAGAGTATACAGTGTCATAGCCTCCGTATGTATCTTGCACCACACTGACTCTGTTCCTCACAGCCCAGCCATAGATTCACAGAGTCTACAGTGTCATAGCCTCCGTATGTATCTTGCACCACACTGACTCTGGTCCTCACAGCCCAACCATAGATTCACAGTCTACAGTGTCATAGTCTCCGTACTATATCTTGCACCCCACTGACTCTGTTCCTCCCAGGCCAGCCATAGATTCACAGAGTATACAGTGTCATAGTCTCCGTACTGTATCTTGCACCACACTGACTCTGTTCCTCACAGCCTAGCCATAGATTCACAGAGTATACAGTGTGATAGTCTCCGTACTGTATCTTGCACCCCACTGACTCTGTTCCTCACAGCCCAGCCAGAGATTCACAGAGTATATAGTGTCATAGTCTCCGTACTGTATCTTGCACCACACTGACTCTGTTCCTCACAGCCCAGCCATAGATTCACAGTCTAATGTGTCATAGTCTCCGTACTGTATCTTGCACCACACTGTCTCTGGTCTTCACAGCCCAGCCATAGATTCACAGAGTCTACAGTGTCGTAGTCTCCGTACTGTATCTTGCACCACACTGACTCTGGTCCTCACAGCCCAGCCATAGATTCACAGAGTCTACAGTGTCATATTCTCCGTACTGTATCTTGCACCACACTGACTCTGGTCCTCACAGCCAGCCATAGATTCACACTCTACAGTGTCATAGTCTCCGTACTGTATCTTGCACCACCCTGACTCTGGTCTTCACAGCCCAGCCATAGATTCACCGTCTACATGTCATAGTCTCCGTACTGTATCTTGCACCACACTGACTCTGGTCCTCACAGCCCAGCCATAGATTCACAGAGTATACAGTGTCATAGTCTCCGTACTGTATCTTGCACCACACTGACTCTGTTCCTCGCAGCCCAGCCATAGATTCACAGAGTATACAGTGTCATAGTCTCCGTACTGTATCTTGCACCACACTGACTCTGTTCGTCACAGCCCAGCCATAGATTCACACTCTACAGTGTCATAGTCTCCCTACTGTATCTTGCACCACACTGACTCTGTCCCTCACAGCCCAGCCATAGATTCACAGAGTATACAGTGTCATAGTCTCTGTACTGTATCTTGCACCACACTGACTCTGTTCCTCACAGCCCAGCCAGAGATTCACAGAGTCTACAGTGTCATAGCCTCCGTCTGTATCTTGCACCACACTGCCTCTGTTCCTCACAGCCCAGCCATAGATTCAGAGAGTATATAGTGTCATAGCCTCCGTATGTATCTTGCACCACACTGACTCTGTTCCTCACAGCCCAGCCATAGATTCACAGTCTAATGTGTCATAGTCTCCGTACTGTATCTTGCACCACACTGACTCTGGTCTTCACAGCCCAGCCATAGATTCACAGAGTCTACAGTGTCGTAGTCTCCATACTGTATCTTGCACCACACTGACTCTGGTCCTCACAGCCCAGCCATAGATTCACAGAGAATACAGTGTCATAGTCTCCGTACTGTATCTTGCACCACACTGACTCTGTTCCTCACAGCCCAGCCATAGATTCACACTCTACAGTGTCATAGTCTCCGTACTGTATCTTGCACCACCCTGACTCTGGTCTTCACAGCCCAGCCATAGATTCACCGTCTACAGTGTCATAGTCTCCGTACTGTATCTTGCACTACACTGACTCTGGTCCTCACAGCCGAGCCATAGATTCACAGTCTACAGTGTCATAGTCTCCGTACTGTATCTTGCACCACACTGACTCTGGTCCTCACAGCCCAGCCATAGATTCACAGAGTATACAGTGTCATAGTCTCCGTACTGTATCTTGCACCACACTGACTTTGTTCCTCGCAGCCCAGCCATAGATTCACAGAGTCTACAGTGTCATAGCCTCCGTATGTATCTTGCACCACACTGACTCTGTTCCTCACAGCCCAGCCAGAGATTCACAGAGTCTACAGTGTCATAGCCTCTGTATGTATCTTGCACCACACTGACTCTGTTCCTCACAGCCCAGCCATAGATTCACAGAGTATATAGTGTCATAGTCTCCGTACTGTATCTTGCACCACACTGACTCTGGTCCTCACAGCCCAGCCATAGATACACAGTCTACAGAGTCATAGGGCCTCATTACGACCCAGGCGGTAAGGGGTTTACGGCAGCGTAAACAGCGCCGACCCTTACCGCCTGAGTACAAGGTCCCTTAGTGCCATGGCGGATTTAACACCTGCTTTTAGCAGGTGTTAAAATCCATGGCGCTAAGGGACCATGGAGTTAATTACGCCACCGTAATTTACGGTGGCTTAATTAACGCCTTCCCCACTCCCATTATGCCCTATGGGGCAAAAATGGGAATGGGGAAGGGTAAATGGGGATTGGGGACTTACCGCCCCGCCAAGGTCGGAATGGGGCAGTAAGTCCGCCAACCACCATGGCGTAAACGTAGTTTACGCCATGGTGGTAAAGTCACGGCCCAGGCGGTAACTTACCGCCTGGGTCGTAATGAGGCCCATAGTCTCCGTACTGTATCTTACACCACACTGACTCTGATCCTCACAGCCCAGCCATAGATTCACAGAGTATACAGTGTTATAGTCTCCGTACTGTATCTTGCACCACACTGACTCTGTTCCTCACAGCCCAGCCATAGATTCATAGAGTATACAGTGTCATAGTCTCCGTACTGTATCTTGCACCACACTGACTCTTTTCCTCACAGCCCAGCCATAGATTCACAGAGTATACAGTGTCATAGTCTCTGTACTGTATCTTGCACCACACTGACTCTGTTCCTCACAGCCCAGCCAGAGATTCACAGAGTCTACAGTGTCATAGCCTCCGTCTGTATCTTGCACCACGCTGCCTCTGTTCCTCACAGCCCAGCCATAGATTCAGAGAGTATATAGTGTCATAGCCTCCGTATGTATCTCGCACCACACTGACTCTGTTCCTCACAGCCCAGCCATAGATTCACAGTCTAATGTGTCATAGTCTCCGTACTGTATCTTGCACCACACTGACTCTGGTCTTCACAGCCCAGCCATAGATTCACAGAGTCTACAGTGTCGTAGTCTCCATACTGTATCTTGCACTACACTGACTCTGGTCCTCACAGCCGAGCCATAGATTCACAGTCTACAGTGTCATAGTCTCCGTACTGTATCTTGCACCACACTGACTCTGGTCCTCACAGCCCAGCCATAGATTCACCGTCTACAGTGTCATAGTCTCCGTACTGTATCTTGCACTACACTGACTCTGGTCCTCACAGCCGAGCCATAGATTCACAGTCTACAGTGTCATAGTCTCCGTACTGTATCTTGCACCACACTGACTCTGGTCCTCACAGCCCAGCCATAGATTCACAGAGTATACAGTGTCATAGTCTCCGTACTGTATCTTGCACCACACTGACTTTGTTCCTCGCAGCCCAGCCATAGATTCACAGAGTCTACAGTGTCATAGCCTCCGTATGTATCTTGCACCACACTGACTCTGTTCCTCACAGCCCAGCCAGAGATTCACAGAGTCTACAGTGTCATAGCCTCTGTATGTATCTTGCACCACACTGACTCTGTTCCTCACAGCCCAGCCATAGATTCACAGAGTATATAGTGTCATAGTCTCCGTACTGTATCTTGCACCACACTGACTCTGGTCCTCACAGCCCAGCCATAGATACACAGTCTACAGAGTCATAGGGCCTCATTACGACCCAGGCGGTAAGGGGTTTACGGCAGCGTAAACAGCGCCGACCCTTACCGCCTGAGTACAAGGTCCCTTAGCGCCATGGCGGATTTAACACCTGCTTTTAGCAGGTGTTAAAATCCATGGCGCTAAGGGACCATGGAGTTAATTACGCCACCGTAATTTACGGTGGCTTAATTAACGCCTTCCCCACTCCCATTATGCCCTATGGGGCAAAAATGGGAATGGGGAAGGGTAAATGGGGATTGGGGACTTACCGCCCCGCCAAGGTCGGAATGGGGCAGTAAGTCCGCCAACCACCATGGCGTAAACGTAGTTTACGCCATGGTGGTAAAGTCACGGCCCAGGCGGTAACTTACCGCCTGGGTCGTAATGAGGCCCATAGTCTCCGTACTGTATCTTACACCACACTGACTCTGATCCTCACAGCCCAGCCATAGATTCACAGAGTATACAGTGTTATAGTCTCCGTACTGTATCTTGCACCACACTGACTCTGTTCCTCACAGCCCAGCCATAGATTCATAGAGTATACAGTGTCATAGTCTCCGTACTGTATCTTGCACCACACTGACTCTTTTCCTCACAGCCCAGCCATAGATTCACAGAGTATACAGTGTCATAGTCTCTGTACTGTATCTTGCACCACACTGACTCTGTTCCTCACAGCCCAGCCAGAGATTCACAGAGTCTACAGTGTCATAGCCTCCGTCTGTATCTTGCACCACACTGCCTCTGTTCCTCACAGCCCAGCCATAGATTCAGAGAGTATATAGTGTCATAGCCTCCGTATGTATCTCGCACCACACTGACTCTGTTCCTCACAGCCCAGCCATAGATTCACAGTCTAATGTGTCATAGTCTCCGTACTGTATCTTGCACCACACTGACTCTGGTCTTCACAGCCCAGCCATAGATTCACAGAGTCTACAGTGTCGTAGTCTCCATACTGTATCTTGCACCACACTGACTCTGGTCCTCACAGCCCAGCCATAGATTCACAGAGTATACAGTGTCATAGTGTCCGTACTGTATCTTGCACCACACTGACTCTGTTCCTCACAGCCCAGCCATAGATTCACACTCTACAGTGTCATAGTCTCCGTACTGTATCTTGCACCACCCTGACTCTGGTCTTCACAGCCCAGCCATAGATTCACAGTCTACAGTGTCATAGTCTCCGTACTGTATCTTGCACTACACTGACTCTGGTCCTCACAGCCGAGCCATAGATTCACAGTCTACAGTGTCATAGTCTCCGTACTGTATCTTGCACCACACTGACTCTGGTCCTCACAGCCCAGCCATAGATTCACAGAGTATACAGTGTCATAGTCTCCGTACTGTATCTTGCACCACACTGACTTTGTTCCTCGCAGCCCAGCCATAGATTCACAGAGTCTACAGTGTCATAGCCTCCGTATGTATCTTGCACCACACTGACTCTGTTCCTCACAGCCCAGCCAGAGATTCACAGAGTCTACAGTGTCATAGCCTCTGTATGTATCTTGCACCACACTGACTCTGTTCCTCACAGCCCAGCCATAGATTCACAGAGTATATAGTGTCATAGTCTCCGTACTGTATCTTGCACCACACTGACTCTGGTCCTCACAGCCCAGCCATAGATACACAGTCTACAGAGTCATAGGGCCTCATTACGACCCAGGCGGTAAGGGGTTTACGGCAGCGTAAACAGCGCCGACCCTTACCGCCTGAGTACAAGGTCCCTTAGCGCCATGGCGGATTTAACACCTGCTTTTAGCAGGTGTTAAAATCCATGGCGCTAAGGGACCATGGAGTTAATTACGCCACCGTAATTTACGGTGGCTTAATTAACGCCTTCCCCACTCCCATTATGCCCTATGGGGCAAAAATGGGAATGGGGAAGGGTAAATGGGGATTGGGGACTTACCGCCCCGCCAAGGTCGGAATGGGGCAGTAAGTCCGCCAACCACCATGGCGTAAACGTAGTTTACGCCATGGTGGTAAAGTCACGGCCCAGGCGGTAACTTACCGCCTGGGTCGTAATGAGGCCCATAGTCTCCGTACTGTATCTTACACCACACTGACTCTGATCCTCACAGCCCAGCCATAGATTCACAGAGTATACAGTGTTATAGTCTCCGTACTGTATCTTGCACCACACTGACTCTGTTCCTCACAGCCCAGCCATAGATTCATAGAGTATACAGTGTCATAGTCTCCGTACTGTATCTTGCACCACACTGACTCTTTTCCTCACAGCCCAGCCATAGATTCACCCTCTACAGTGTCATAGTCTCCGTACTGTATATTGCACCACACTGACTCTGGTCCTCACAGCCCAGCCATAGATTCACAGTCTACAGTGTCATAGTCTCTGTACTGTATCTTGCACCACACTGACTCTGGTCCTCACAGCCCAGCCATAGATTCATAGAGTATGCAGTGTCATAGCCTCCGTATGTATCTTGCACCACACTGACTCTGTTCCTCACAGCCCAGCCATAGATTCACAGAGTCTACAGTGTCATAGCCTCCGTATGTATCTTGCACCACACTGACTCTGTTCCTCACAGCCCAGCCATAGATTCACAGAGTATATAGTGTCATAGTCTCCGTACTGTATCTTGCACCACACTGACTCTGGTCCTCACAGCCAGCCATAGATACACAGTCTACAGAGTCATAGTCTCCGTACTGTATCTTGCACCACACTGACTCTGGTCCTCACAGCCCAGCCATAGATTCACAGAGTATACAGTGTTATAGTCTCCGTACTGTATCTTGCACCACACTGACTCTGTTCCTCACAGCCCAGCCATAGATTCACAGAGTATACAGTGTCATAGTCTCCGTACTGTATCTTGCACCACACTGACTCTTTTCCTCATAGCCCAGCCATAGATTCACACTCTAAAGTGTCATAGTCTCTGTACTGTATCTTGCACCACACTGACTCTGGTCCTCACACCCCAGCCATAGATTCACAGTCTACAGTGTCATAGTCTCTGTACTGTATCTTGCACCACACTGACTCTGGTCCTCACAGCCCAGCCATAGATTCACAGAGTCTACAGTGTCATAGCCCCCGTATGTATCTTGCACCACACCGACTTTGTTCCTCACAGCCCAGCCACAGATTCAGAGTATACAGTGTCATAGCCTCCGTATGTATCTTGCACCACACTGACTCTGTTCCTCAAAGCCCAGCCATAGATTCACAGAGTCTACAGTGTCATAGCCTCCGTATGTATCTTGCACCACGCTGACTCTGGTCCTCACAGCCCAACCATAGATTGACAGTCTACAGTGTCATAGTCTCCGTACTGTATCTTGCACCCCACTGACTCTGTTCCTCCCAGCCCAGCCATAGATTCACAGAGTATACAGTGTCATAGTCTCCGTACTGTATCTTGCACCACACTGACTCTGTTCCTCACAGCCTAGCCATAGATTCACAGAGTATACAGTGTGATAGTCTCCGTACTGTATCTTGCACCCCACTGACTCTGTTCCTCACAGCCCAGCCAGAGATTCACAGAGTATACAGTGTCATAGTCTCGTACTGTATCTTGCACCACACTGACTCTGTTCCTCACAGCCCAGCCATAGATTCACAGTCTAATGTGTCATAGTCTCCGTACTGTATCTTGCACCACACTGACTCTGGTCTTCACAGCCCAGCCATAGATTCACAGAGTCTACAGTGTCGTAGTCTCCATACTGTATCTTGCACCACACTGACTCTGGTCCTCACAGCCCAGCCATAGATTCACAGAGTATACAGTGTCATAGTCTCCGTACTGTATCTTGCACTACACTGACTCTGGTCCTCACAGCCGAGCCATAGATTCACAGTCTACAGTGTCATAGTCTCCGTACTGTATCTTGCACCACACTGACTCTGGTCCTCACAGCCCAGCCATAGATTCACAGAGTATACAGTGTCATAGTCTCCGTACTGTATCTTGCACCACACTGACTTTGTTCCTCGCAGCCCAGCTATAGATTCACAGAGTCTACAGTGTCATAGCCTCCGTATGTATCTTGCACCACACTGACTCTGTTCCTCACAGCCCAGCCAGAGATTCACAGAGTCTACAGTGTCATAGCCTCTGTATGTATCTTGCACCACACGGACTCTGTTCCTCACAGCCCAGCCATAGATTCACAGAGTATATAGTGTCATAGTCTCCGTACTGTATCTTGCACCACACTGACTCTGGTCCTCACAGCCCAGCCATAGATACACAGTCTACAGAGTCATAGTCTCCGTACTGTATCTTACACCACACTGACTCTGGTCCTCACAGCCCAGCCATAGATTCATAGAGTATACAGTGTCATAGTCTCCGTACTGTATCTTGCACCACACTGACTCTTTTCCTCACAGCCCAGCCATAGATTCACACTCTACAGTGTCATAGTCTCCGTACTGTATCTTGCACCACACTGACTCTGGTCCTCACAGCCCAGCCATAGATTCACAGTCTACAGTGTCATAGTCTCTGTACTGTATCTTGCACCACACTGACTCTGGTCCTCACAGCCCAGCCATAGATTCACAGAGTCTACAGTGTCATAGCCTCCGTATGTATCTTGCACCACACCGACTCTGTACCTCACAGCCCAGCCACAGATTCAGAGTATACAGTGTCATAGCCTCCGTATGTATCTTGCACCACACTGACTCTGTTCCTCACAGCCCAGCCATAGATTCACAGAGTCTACAGTGTCATAGCCTCCGTATGTATCTTGCACCACACTGACTCTGGTCCTCACAGCCCAACCATAGATTCACAGTCTACAGTGTCATAGTCTCCGTACTGTATCTTGCACCCCACTGACTCTGTTCCTCCCAGCCCAGCCATAGATTCACAGAGTATACAGTGTCATAGTCTCCGTACTGTATCTTGCACCACACTGACTCTGTTCCTCACAGCCCAGCCATAGATTCACAGTCTAATGTGTCATAGTCTCCGTACTGTATCTTGCACCACACTGTCTCTGGTCTTCACAGCCCAGCCATAGATTCACACAGTCTACAGTGTCGTAGTCTCGGTACTGTATCTTGCACCACACTGACTCTGGTCCTCACAGCCCAGCCATAGATTCACAGAGTCTACAGTGTCATAGTCTCCGTACTGTATCTTGCACCACACTGACTCTGGTCCTCACAGCCAGCCATAGATTCACAGAGTATACAGTGTCATAGTCTCCGTACTGTATCTTGCACCACACTGACTCTGTTCCTCACAGTCCAGCCATAGATTCACACTCTACAGTGTCATAGTCTCCGTACTGTATCTTGCACCACCCTGACTCTGGTCTTCACAGCCCAGCCATAGATTCACCGTCTACAGTGTCATAGTCTCCGTACTGTATCTTGCACCACACTGACTCTGGTCCTCACAGCCCAGCAATAGATTCACAGAGTATACAGTGTCATAGTCTCCCTACTGTATCTTGCACCACACTGACTCTGTCCCTTACAGCCCAGCCATAGATTCACAGAGTATACAGTGTCATAGTCTCTGTACTGTATCTTGCACCACACTGACTCTGTTCCTCACAGCCCAGCCAGAGATTCACAGAGTCTACAGTGTCATAGCCTCCGTCTGTATTTTGCACCACACTGCCTCTGTTCCTCACAGCCCAGCCATAGATTCACAGAGTATATAGTGTCATAGCTTCCGTATGTATCTTGCACCACACTGACTCTGTTCCTCACAGCCCAGCCAGAGATTCACAGAGTCTACAGTGTCATAGCCTGCGTATGTATCTTGCACCACACTGACTCTGTTCCTCACAGTCCAGCCATAGATTCACAGAGTATATAGTGTCATAGTCTCCGTACTGTATCTTGCACCACACTGACTCTGGTCCTCACAGCCAGCCATAGATACACAGTCTACAGAGTCATAGTCTCCGTACTGTATCTTGCACCACACTGACTCTGGTCCTCACAGCCCAGCCATAGATTCACAGAGTATACAGTGTCATAGTCTCCGTACTGTATCTTGCACCACACTTACTCTGTTCCTCACAGCCCAGCCATAGATTCACAGAGTATACAGTGTCATAGTCTCGGTACTGTATCTTGCACCACACTGACTCTGTTCCTCACAGCCCAGCCATAGATTCACACTCTACAGTGTTATAGTCTCTGTACTGTATCTTGCACCACACTGACTCTGGTCCTCACAGCCCAGCCATAGATTCACAGTCTACACTGTCATAGTCTCTGTACTGTATCTTGCACCACACTGACTCTGGTCCTCACAGCACAGCCATAGATTCACAGAGTCTACAGTGTCATAGCCTCCGTATGTATCTTGCACCACACCGACTCTGTTCCTCACAGCCCAGCCACAGATTCAGAGTATACAGTGTCATAGCCTCCGTATGTATCTTGCACCACACTAACTCTGTTCCTCACAGCCCAGCCATAGATTCACAGAGTCTACAGTGTCATAGCCTCCGTATGTATCTTGCACCACACTGACTCTGGTCCTCACAGCTCAACCATAGATTCACAGTCTACAGTGTCATAGTCTCCGTACTGTATCTTGCACCCCACTGACTCTGTTCCTCCCAGCCCAGCCATAGATTCACAGAGTATACAGTGTCATAGTCTCCGTACTGTATCTTGCACCACACTGACTCTGTTCCTCACAGCCTAGCCATAGATTCACAGAGTATACAGTGTGATAGTCTCCGTACTGTATCTTGCACCCCACTGACTCTGTTCCTCACAGCCCAGCCAGAGATTCACAGAGTATACAGTGTCATAGTCTCCGTACTGTATCTTGCACCACACTGACTCTGTTCCTCACAGCCCAGCCAGAGATTCACAGAGTATACAGTGTCATAGTCTCCGTACTGTATCTTGCACCACACTGACTCTGTTCCTCACAGCCCAGCCATAGATTCACAGTCTAATGTGTCATAGTCTCCGTACTGTATCTTGCACCACACTGACTCTGGTCTTCACTGCCCAGCCATAGATTCACAGAGTCTACAGTGTCATAGTCTCCGTACTGTATCTTGCACCACACTGACTCTGGTCCTCACAGCCAGCCATAGATTCACAGAGTCTACAGTGTCATAGTCTCCGTACTGTATCTTGCACCAAACTGACTCTGTTCCTCACAGCCCAGCCATAGATTCACACTCTACAGTGTCATAGTCTCCGTACTGTATCTTGCACCACACTGACTCTGTTCCTCACAGCCCAGCCATAGATTCACACTCTACAGTGTCATAGTCTCCGTACTGTATCTTGCACCACACTGACTCTGGTCTTCACAGCCCAGCCATAGATTCACCGTCTACAGTGTCATAGTCTCCGTACTGTATCTTGCACCACACTGACTCTGGTCCTCACAGCCCAGCCATAGATTCACAGAGTATACAGTGTCATAGTCTCTGTACTGTATCTTGCACCACACTGACTCTGTTCCTCACAGCCCAGCCATAGATTCACACTCTACAGTGTCATAGTCTCCGTACTGTATCTTGCACCACACTGACTCTGGTCTTCACAGCCTAGCCATAGATTCACCGTCTACAGTGTCATAGTCTCCGTACTGTATCTTGCACCACACTGACTCTGGTCTTCACAGTCCAGCCATAGATTCACAGTCTACAGTGTCATAGTCTCCGTACTGTATCTTGCACCACACTGAATCTGGTCCTCACAGCCCAGCCATAGATTCACAGTCTACAGTGTCATAGTCTCCGTACTGTATCTTGCACCACACTGACTCTGATCCTCACAGCCCAGCCATAGATTCACAGAGTATATAGTGTCATAGTCTCCGTACTGTATCTTGCACCACACTGACTCTGTTCCTCGCAGCCCAGCCATAGATTCACAGAGTATACAGTGTCATAGTCTCCCTACTGTTTCTTGCACCACGCTGACTCTGTTCCTCACAGCCCAGCCATAGATTCACAGAGTATACAGTGTCATAGTCTGTGCTGTATCTTGCACCACACTGACTCTGTTCCTCACAGCCCAGCCATAGATTCACACTATCTTGCACCACACTGATCTGGTCCTCACAGCCCAACCATAGATGCACACTCTACAGTTTCATAGTCTCTGTACTGTATCTTGCACCACACTGACTCTTCACAGCCTATTTGCTGTAGCTGCCTGACAGGCAATGCTCATCTGCATTAGTTTTTTACCTGATACCAGCAGCCTGCATCATGTCAAATAATCACACACCGTCATCTGTTGCTCCCACATGATTGCCTTCATCTCTGTCAGTTCCTGCGCGCCACTCCCCAAAAACATGCAACACGTCCAGTGCCCATGCACTAGTCCCCATGGCTCACGCATTAGTGTCCTAGCTTGGAGTTACTAATCAACATACTACACAAGTCCTCATCCCAGCCCATTGTCTTAGACTATTGACTTCTTTAATTCCCCAAACCAGGTTTGGTACATGCATTTCTACAAGTCAGTGGGCCTCATTACGAGTAGGGCGGTAAGGGATACCGGGCACCGGTAACGAGACCGGTGCCGGTAATCCCTTACCGCCCTACTACGAGTTCCCTTAGCGGGTCCCTCCTTTAACGCTTGATCTGACCAGGCACTATGGACGGGACCCGTTAAGTGACTTCAGAACTGATAACGGTACCGCACATTGCGGTACCGTTATTAGCTACTTCCCCATTCCCATTGAGCCCTATGGGGGCTCAAATGGGAATGGGGAATGGTTTTTTCAATGGGGACTTACCGGTCCCACAAAGGTCGGACTACACCGGTAAGTCCCCATTGAACGAGACCGGTGCCGGTACCGTTATTGGAGGCAGTCATGGCGCAAATAGCGCCATGACTACCTCCAATCTCGGAATGAGGCCCAGTATGTCTAAAGTTCATCCAACACTGCCATTAAAGCTTCAGGTGTTTGTGCAGCACAGAGGCAGCCGCCCTGCAGCACATAGATAATGAGGGCCTCTAACTCCTGGACTCAGAAAAGGCTGGCCTCCATAACTTGGTAAACCTCGTGCAAATACTCAAGTGCTTGCCTTCCCCCACATCATAACCTTATTGGCCAAACTGGCAAAGCCTTCCTTCATCCCCTTGAGTCAGTTCTTTATGCCACAGCAAGATGTGTCACTTGCCCCGAACATGTCACCATTGCACTTCCCCTACTCCTCCTTCCTCTAGTCCAATCTCCAAGCTTGTATCACCTTTAAATCAGATGGTGCCATTTACATGCTTGGAATACTTACAAGACCAGAATACCTAATCCGAAAACTCATCTTCTCAGGTGATTGTCACACAACCATCAGACAAGATCCTGTCCAAGTGGATCTAAGAAAATTCACCCAACAAACTCTCCGAAATTAACCATCTTGGCATTTACCGCAAGAGATCTCTCCTCCAACCAACAACTGCGCTGAAGTACTAAAATCACTTCCTTACTGGCAACACTTCAACCTACAATGCTAGGTCAACTGACTCGACCTGTCTCTGTTGGGTCCTGTGTAGACTGATTTTTCGCGGCCTTCGTGCTCCTGCATTGTAAGGCTCAAGAACCCAGAATCATGTCTCACGCTTTGCTATGGTTTGTGTCATGCTACTGTTGCTGGCAGATCCATCAGCTAATCACAAAGTGACTTTTCTGCTGTGCACATTCCAAAAATAAAACGGATTGTTTGGGGCTCTTCTTTACAAAGTTTGCCTTTTTACACCTGTCCTTTCTGTATCGACATGAATGTCTTTATTGTCATCAGGGGTGACATGGTGACGCATATGAGACAAGCCCTCTGCCTGTTTATCTGCTTCTCTGCCATTTTGGAACTGTTTCCCCGGACAGAGCAGGGCACAGAGTGGACAATTCACCCTGCCTGTTTCTCTGCCGCTTTGTAGAGAAAACAAGAGCATCTCGGTCACATCATCAGATTTTGATTCAGGCAGAGAGGGCGGGGTCCCTATGGATTACGACTGACATTTTACACCTGAAATAAACAGGCGGAATCGGTAGGGATTCCTTGTAATGGCAATTGCCATGTTTGTACATGGTGGCCGCCATTACTAGTCACCACAGTGAATCCGTGCACAGTGGAATTGATCAAAGTGTTGCTTTTATTGGGTGCAAACATTGGCACAGGAACCAGTGAACTGCTTGGATTCCCGTGCCATGTTCCACCCCAGGTTTGAAAGGATCTCAGTCTGGCTAAGCAGACAGTAGAAGTGATCATGCCAGAGTCCCATTCTACCAGATTCAGTGGTGGAAGGAAAGAGGGTGCCGCGAATCTTTGTCAACCTCCAGTGACAATGTTCAGTTGTGTTAAAAGTTGATCTGTCTCCTGTTGATTTCTCCCAGTTTCTGTCTGAAGGGTGAAGTGATGGATGGGAAGACGCCGGCTGTGATAGACTACACTCCATACCTGAAGTTCACCCAAAGGTAATGCCTGATGGTGGCCAAGCGTTTAACTAAGGAAAGAAGCACGTTACTGTTCATCTTTGTGCTGCTACCATAGCATACCATAGCATGAAACAGCCCCTGACAAATGGCAAGTTGTGTTACCCTTGCACGAGCATGTTCTAGCAGTTACCATTGCCTGAACTGCCCCCTTTCCATCTATCTCCAGGCGTGGTAGCATTGCATTAAGCGGCCTCTGACACACTGACGCAAGCTGAGCTGCTACTCCATGAATGGCCTTCTAACTCATCTGCTAGCTGGGGTACACTTGCATGAAGTGACCATCTGCCACATCTCCAAGCTGCGTTACCATGGCATGACACTGCACGCCACTCTGGCACATCTCCTAACTGTATTATCATGGCAAGGCACGCCACTCTGGCACATCTCCTAGCTGTGTTACCATGGCACGCCACGCCACACTGGCACATCTCCTAGCTGTGTTAACATGGCACGCCACGCCACTCTGGCACATCTCCTAGCTGTGTTACCATGGCACGCCACTCTGGCACATCCCCTAGCTGTGTTAACATGGCACGCCACGCCACTCTGGCACATCTCCTAGCTGTGTTATCATGGCACGGCACGCCACTCTGGGACATCTCCTAGCTGTGTTACCATGGCACGCCACACCACACTGGCACATCTCCTAGCTGTGTTACCATGGCACAGCTACGGCCATGTGACTTATGTCCTAGCTGCCTTACCATGGCATGAAATAAACAAATGGCACGAAGTGATCTACTGGCACTTCTACTGGCACTGACCTATTTCCTAGCTGTGGACTCATAGCAGGCATTGCTGACCCCTCATGGCATCTCCTAGCTCATCTAGCACTGCATGAAAATGTGGGGCGGGCATTCATTGACCCAGTAACACAGCTGCTAGGTGTGTCGCCACTGCATCAAGCAGGCCAGTGCTGCATGTCCTAGTTGTGTTAACATGGCATGAAGTGACCCACTGACACCCACCCTGAGCTTGCCCAAATGTACAGATTGTGAGTTTGTGTTTTCATCGTAGAATTATACCACTCCTGGGAAATATTTTCTGTGAGCCAGGCTTTTAATTAAAAAAAATACACCTTTCTGCCTACCCATAAAACCAGGGTCTTCAACTTTTGGCTCACCTGATGTTATAGACTGCAACTCCCATCAGCCCTGACCAGTATACTAAGTGGTGAGGGATCATGGGAATTGTAGTCTAAAACATCTGGAGCGCCACAGGTTGCAGATCCTTGCCATAAAATAAGCCACCTTTGGCCTGCCATTTTTCTAACCTACACATAGCTGGTGAAAACTAAACTGTGTGGGTCAGTCCAGCCCACGTGAACTCCTGACATGTGGACGGCTGGAGACGCATGTAAGCAATACATTCTCTGTCTTCCTTTTCCCCAGCTATGACTATCTAAGTGACGAGGACGACCGGCGGAGTGTTGACAGCAGTACAAGTGGGGAGAGCACCCCTGAGCACCCATACATGCCGCTCGTCACGGATGACGACAGCTGGTACAACAAGTGCAGAAAGATGGAGCAAAAGTTCCGGATTGTCTATGCCCAGAAGGTACCCCAAGACTTCCCCCTGACATTATTACCTATGCGTCATAGACTCTGTACTCCCAAGGCTCTTTTCTCTGTGTTGGGGGACTCCTTGCACAAAAACATACAATTCTGGGAGCGCTGCAGGTTCACAGTCTCTCCTGGTTCGCTGCTTGTGTAGCAGCGAGGCCTCCCTATCGCACCACAGCAGTGACCAGGCCAAGCATTTAAGGGATTGACTTTGCATACCTTTCCAGCATCCTGTTCTTGGCGTGTGTAGTCCCTGTGATGTGTTGAGAGATGTGTGAGTAGGCCCACACTTCAGCGCTGTGTGTACAGAACTGAGAAATGATGATGGCAAGGCAGCCATAAGGCAAGAATAGATCCCTGTTTTTTAGCTCAGACATAGTGCTGTCTTTGTAGCATACAGTTAGTTAGACCCATTTCAATATGGGACATGTGGTTCCTGATCACTTCACAGGGACTGTAGTACCTTAGCTGGCCAAAGACTGAAAGTCCATCTCGAGTGGGGATTTCTTTTCAGGGGCCCTGGGGTGGGGCGTCTCTGAACATCCATGGTGATCTTTTCTAGATCAGATTACAAAGTGGGGGATTTGGGGGGCGAAAGGCCTGCAGACATGGACACTTATGGTTATGTCACCCTTCTGATGGACATTAGTAGACCATGTGTTCAGTCCTAGGATATCTGTGGCTTATTCACCCAACCTCCGGATACTGGTGGAAGTGTTGCCCAACCCAGTGAATTGGGAGCATTGTTACCAAACCGCAGAATCTTGGAGACAGTGCTACCCAACTCAGATCTTGGTGGCAGTGATAAAGAGTTTGACGATTTTGTGTCCAATCTCAGCATATTGGTACCTGTGTTATCCAGACCCAAGACACTATAGGTAGTGTGCCCTTAATCTCAGGATTCAGAGTGTGGGCCTTGTAGAAGCCTGTCCACTGACAGCAGCACTCTACATAACCAACGTATAGGAGGGGATCAAGGCCTATAATATGAAATTGTACTCAACAGTCCTACATGAGGATGGAATCCCAGGCACGGTGGAGGCCTACATTTTAGAAGGTAACTTGCAGTGATTGCTCCTGTGGCTCCAGAGAAGTACTTCAATTGTGGCCGTGAACATGGAAAAAGGGCTAATGGGCTTTGCAGTTAAAGCACAATTTAGCCTTCTTTAATTTTGTAAGGAAACTGTGTACCTCAGCCACAGGGTAGGCGTTGCTGGCATTAAAACATACACTTAAGGGTTATGTTGAATCTTATTAACGCAGAGCAGCTACAAGAGAGGTTAGCAGAACATTCACCAGGAAGTATGACTCGGGAGCAGTAACTAATCATGCACTGACACTTTTGTTCCCTCTATGCGATGGATGTTGATTGGACCAAATCCAGTTGATTAAGCTCAATTGAGTTTTTTCCAATCACTCCCTGAGAGAGGAGCCTTAAATTGATACCTGGCACATGCACATCCCAGAGATATTTAGAGACAGGTTCTTCAGGCAAAGTTTTTTTTTCTAAAGTCAAAATGGTGTGCGGTGCTTGGAAAGCTGGAAAGAGTTTGTCAATGTGATGGCATAGCCTAGATGCAGGACATTTAAAAAGGTTAGGCAGTTCCTGTTACAGAAAATATTTTTGAATGGATTGTGTCTCCCACGTATTCCTCATCTTGTGATATTCGTTATCGCCAGCTTCGCTGCTGCAGAATTATTTTTACAGTAGAGGGCGCTGTGCCTGAGGTCGTGGCATCGATTGTCCCTCGACGGGTTCCATACCGTCATACGTCACTGCTGGTATAAATAGCTTGAGCCGCGCATGTTGGCTTCAGTTCCTATTTTTTCCTGATTGCTTCGCTCTCGAGAACGGCGCGCTTCGAGATTTTCTGTCAGAAAATGTCATCATCATCTACTGCTTCTACACCCAAGGCTGGGATTAAGAAGTGTATTGACTGTGGTTCGAAGATGTCAATCACCGATCCTCAACGCATCTGTCTTTGGAGCCTGGGTTCAGATCATCGAACCAGCGACTGTGGCTCCTGTCAGTCGATGACAGAGAAGGCCCTCTCTGAGAGGAAAGGTAAACTAGCGGTGGGGCGGGAGGCTTCGAAAGGCCACTTCGAAGGCCTCGTCGAAAAGACATAAAAAATCGTCTGATTCAAAAGAATCATAAAGTCACAAAAAACACTCTAAGAGATCCCAATCTCGTAGTAGATCGAGGCGATCGTCATCTTCATCTTCTAAAAAAGTTAAAAGGAGACATAGATCTCCATCATCATCTGATACATCGACCAAATTGGTTCGATGCCCTACTAAATGGGATTCCCCAAGAAAATGGGAGGATTTTAGAAGAAAGATGATGGAGGTCTTTGAGAATGCGGCCTTGACCCCCTCAAAGAAACCCCAAAAGATCCAGGCCCTGGTCGCTCCATTGGACGACACAGGGAAGTCGGGAACTAATGCGGTAAGACCCAGTAGTATGGGTGAAACCTGTAAAACTCGAGTCGACAAATCCTCGAGGAATCCTCAAGAGTCGAGTGTTTCACTGACACTCTCATAAAAAACAGAAGTTGTCGAAAACATCCGCAACTTCGTCGACGCCATCGGCGCTGACAGCTTCGATATCAAAGCCTAAAACGTCTTCGACGCCTTTGTCGAAGATTTCATTGGGGTCGTCAAAGATTCCTTCGACACGTTCGAAGAATCCTTCCATTCCTTCGACGAAAACTCTGGATGAAGAGAGGAGATTTACGCCATTACCAAAATCAGACTTTTTTAAGTCTATGTCCTCGATTTCTGAAGAAACTGGCTCTGAGGATGAGGACTTCTCTCCTTTTGGAGTGCAATATGGCACTAGATAAGTTCCAGAGGAATTTATAGACCCAGAATCTAAAATGAGAGACCTGTGCGAGACTCTGCATTCTGCTAGTGGCATTGACACGTCACCTGAATTAGAGTTTGCAAGACCTGACCCTGCAGAACATGCAGATGGAGGGTACAGGAGTTTAATGAACAGAGTGGTAGAATATATGGGCTGGGGTAGAGCCTCACCCACTTTTGAACAGGACGATATGATGGACATAATTGTTCGGGGCCCCCAGAAGGATCCAGTTATCCCCTTCCATAGGGCGCTTCAGAGAACAGTGGAAAATAACTGGGAAACCCCTGACAACATTGCTGCGGTAAACAGCAATTTTCCTAAGAAGTATAGAACTTCTACTTCTGATCCTGTGTATCCGAATAGACATCCCACTCCAGAAAGTCTGGTTATTTAGGCTGCATCTACTTCGAGACAAACTGCATATCCAACCATACCTCCAGATAGAGAGGATAAGAAGGTTGATGCGTGGGCCGTAAAGTTTTTACTTCGGGTAGCATGGCCTTAAAGTCAACCAATGTCATCTGTACCCTAGCCAGGTTCACACATACCTTGTGGGAATGCATTTCGACGGCGGCTGAACATATTCCGGAAGGCGAGGAAAGGGAAGGCTTTCTGAATATTGTCAAAGACGGGAAGGAGGCAATGGCGGAATGTCCCCAGTCTGGACGGATACTGCTGAAAGTATTAGCAGATCCATGGCATCAAGCACAGTGCTACACAGATTTGCGTGGTTGAGAAAGTCGGGTTTTGCACCAGATGTGCAGGCCAGGCTTCTCAACATGCCTTTTGATGGCCCGAGGCTGTTTGGTAGTAAGGCTGATGAGAGCCTAGAAATCCCTTAGTGCCTCCATGCGACAACCTTAGAAACCCTATTCGGGCTCATCTTCCTGGAGGGGTCGTCCTTTTCGGTACTACTCTTCTTTTGGTAGAGGAAAAGGACAGGCATTTCAAAGGTGCAAAAGAAATGTCACTCGTGGTGGATGAGGAAAGACTACAAAGCCATCTTCAGGAATGGCATCTTTACCCTCAGCCGCTCATGCAGCCGCCTCCAAATCACTCTGAGGCCTTATCATACAAAACACCAGTGGGAGGCAGAATCTCTCAGCATCTGAAAGAATGGCGGGGCATTACTTCAGATGCCTGGGTACTGGAAACAGTAGCTCAAGGTTACTGCCTTCCCTTCCTAAAAAGGCCTCACAATCATCCACCGGGAGCCAACTCGACCAAAATTCCAGACCCGCGGCTTTTGCAGGAAATTTTAACCCTGCTAGAGAAAGGTGCAATAGAACATGTACCTGTGGTGGAGAGGAACATGGGTTGGTACTCCCCTTATTTTCTCATCCCAAAGAAGGACGGAGGATTGATACCCATCTTGGACTTAAGAAACTTGAACCAGTTCCTCAGAAAGGACAAGTTCAAGATGGTAACCCTTTCTCAGATCCTTCAGACTCTTCAACTCCAAGACTGGTTGGTATCATTGGACCTTCAGGATGCTTACTTTCATATGCCAATCCATCTCAAGCACAGAAAGTACAAGAGGTTCGCAGTTGGCGGTTCTCACTATCAGTTTCGAGTTCTGCCATCCGAGCTGACCTCCGCCCGAGGGTTTTCACCAAGCTGATTGCGGTAGTGCCAGCGAGTCTCAGGAGAGGGGGGATTCACGTCTACCCCTACCTGGATGACTGGTTGATCAGAGCACGTTCTCCCGAACAAGCTCAAAAACATCTGTCGATCACCTGTCACTTCCTTCACAATCCCACATGATACCATCCTAAAAATTCCAGTTTATCGGAGCAGTCTTGGACACTTCCTCGGGCAAAGCCTCACCTCCCGAGATAAGAGCTCTCCACATCCTTCGATTTTCTGAGGTTGCTCAGCCTCATGGCATCCTGCATATTTCTGGTGCCAGAGGCCATATTGAGAATGATATCCCTTCAATGAGCCCTTAGGACTCAGTGGTCCTAGTTCTCAGGGAGTATGTCGGATCTTCTGCAAGTCCCGAGCGCAGTTGCTCAGGATCTACTATGGTGGGCTTGCAACAACAACATCCTCAAAGGGGAATCTTTTTGGCAACCATGGTCGGAGATAACAGTAGTAACGGACGCCTCACTCACGGGGTGGGGAGCTCATACCAACGATCTGACAATCAGCGGTCGTTGGTCTCCATCGTGGTCCAAACTACACATCAACCTGTTGGAGCTGAGGGCGATCAGACTAGCGCTGAAGGCCTTCCTGCCCTCTGTACAAGGAAGGAATGTCCTGATAATGAAGGACAACGCAGTGGCCATGTACTACCTCAACAAAAAAGGAGGCGTAGGATCACTACCACTGTGCAGGGAAGCAATGGAGCTCTGGTTCTGGGCAATATGGGAAGGAATCTCTCTATCAGCAGTTCACCTAGCCGGGGAGCAGAACACGGCGGCAGACGCTCTGAACAGGCAGAGCACAGTCTCCCACGAGTGGGAGTTAGCTCAGGAAGTCCTTCTGGAGATCTTCACCCTTTGGGGAACCCCTCAAGTGGATCTGTTCACGACCGAGGTAAACCGAAAGTGCGAACAATATTGCTCAAGGGAATTTAGGGAATTTCCCCCGAGAGGAGCTATAGGGGACGCGTTCGTGGTGGACTGGGAGTTCCCCCTACTGTACGCATTTCCTCCAGTCCCTGTGATTCCTCAAGTAATCAGGAGGTTGAGAAAGTTCAAGAAAACCATGATCCTAATTGCCCCGGATTGGGCCTGGAGGACGTGGTACCCGGACATTCTGGACATGTCCATCTGCCCTCCAATACATCTTTATTTGTATTTATATTTGTATTTGTATGTATTTATATGTAAAGCGCTTCCTTGCTGTGAGGCATCTGGGCGCATAGTTACAAGAAGGTGGTTACAGGCAGGCATAACATGTTCCCCTCGGGGAGCAGTCTTACAGAGAAAAAGCAATGTAACTTACAGTGATACAACTAGAGACAAAGCAAAGCAATTTACACTAAGTTACTCCAGCGTATAGCAGAGACTAGAGGCAAAGTAAAGGCTGTAAATGAGAGAGAGAGAGGAAGAGAAACATAAAGAGTTAGACCAGGGAAAGAAGTGCTCGAGTGCTGCGGTGGCACCTATGAGGAGGGCGTAGTCGGCTCATCAAGCTTGTGAAGCCAGCATTTGGTGTTAGTTTTGAAGGAGTGGAACGTAGGTTCTGACCTGAGTGTGGAGGGGGTGGTGTTCCATAGTTTGGCTGTGAGGACTGGGAAGCTAGACCCCCCCTGCAGATTGTAACTTAAATCTGGGAATAGAGAGTGTGTTGACATAGGCTGATCTCAGAGGTCTGTGCGCAACATGCTGTGAGAACCTGCTGGTCAGATAAGCTGGTACCAGGTTATTCTGGGCCTTGTAGGTTAACGCTAAGGTTTGAGCGAAATTCGCTGCGCGACAGGTAGCCAGTGGAGGTTGCGTCTGATGTCTGAAATGTGGGATCTTCTAGGGATGTTGAGGGCGGCCCGGTTGGCATTGTTTTGTGTAACCTGTAACTTGTCAAATTTTTTTTTTTGGCTAGTCCCTAGGTAGAGGGCGTTGCAATAGTCTATTTTTGCCATGATTAGTGTTCTAGCTAGAATGATGCAATTTTCAGTGTTCAGGAAGGGTCTGCAGGCTGTGATGAGTTTACAGGAATAGGCTGAGGCAGATGCTACGGCGTTGGTTTGTTTGGTTAGCGATAGTGTGGCGTCGAGATAAATGCCTAGAGTTTTAGCTACATTCGACACTTTAATGATGTTGCCGTCTATGGTGAATGATTTATATGCTGGGTCGAGTTTAGCTAGTTTGATGTGCGATCCAAGGATGAGTAGCTCCGTTTTCTCATCGTTGAGGCAAAGCCCATCATGAGCCATCCAAGCCTGGATGATACGGTAGATATCATTAAGTGCCTTTGTATCCAGAGCAAAGTCACCTGAGATAGGGATGAGTATCTGGGTGTCATCAGCATAGTTGGTGTATGAGACACCCAAATAGTCAAGTATGTCAAAGAGAGGCTTGGTAAACACATTGTATAATGTGGGAGAGACGCAGGATCCTTGGGGGACTCCGCAAAGGACAGGTGCAGGTTCAGCAGAGGCTAGAGGGGAAAAAACCCTCATGGTTCTGTTTGCTAAGAAGGAACTGATCCAGGATGATGGTGAGTCCGAAAAGTGCGCAGCAATTTTGAGATGGTGGCAGACAATTTTATGATCAACTAAGTCGAAAGCTTCTGACAGATCGAGCAAGAGGAGGAGTGCCAACTTGCCCTCATCTTTTAGATCGTCAATTTGAGTTTTTAAGTCAATCAAGGCGGTTTCGGTGCCGTGTCTAGAACGGAAGCTGGATTGACGAAGACCAAGTAGTTGGTTTGATTCAAGAGAATCCTGAATTTGCAGTTATGCAGCGCGGGCCAGAATTTTTAGAAGGTATGGTACCGTAGTGATAGGCCTATAGTTGGCAGGGTTGATTGGGTCAAGGGAAGGTTTTTTGATTAGTGGGATAACCCAAGCGTCCTTGAGGTTATCTGGGACAAATCCCGATCTAAAGGAGGCATTTATAAAAGTAGTGATGAATGGTGCAAGGTCATGCGCAGCTTCCTTGATGATAAGAGCTGGGCAAGTGTAGCCTTGACAATTTGAAGGTTTAAGCTTTTTGATAATATTTTCCACTTCCGCAATGGATAGCGGTGAGAAGCTAAAAGGTTTTAGAGGCTGTGAGGGGACAGGGAGGTTGAGTGGAGATGTATTCAGTGAAAGATCGGTTAGGGTGTTCTTTTTGGCATTAATTTTCGTTTGCAGTAAGGCAATTTTATCTAACAGTGCCTTTTGAATATTTGAACACCAGTCAGCATCAGGGGAGCAAGCAAGCAAGGGGGCAACAGGAGACTCTAGTTCCTTGAGGATCCTAAAGAGTTCCTTCGTGTTTGACTGAGCCTGCGTGATACGTTTGTTGTATACATCTTTTTTGGCTGCATGAATAGCCGTTTTGTAGGTGGAGGATGCCAGGTTAAGGTTGTTTTTGTTGACAATAGAGGGTACATTTTTCCAAAGGGACTCAGCCTTTCTTTTTTCTATGCCTAAGTCTCTAAGATGTGGAGTGAACCAGGAGTTCAGATGAGAACGTGGTTTCTGTTTACGCAATTTGAGCGGTGCAATAGTATCGAGGGCATTGAGCATGGCCTGGTTGTAGATGTCCACTAAGACTGTAGGGTTTGAGTTGGTGGTCAAAGAGGTATTTAGAAGAGGAAGGATGATAGGAAGGAGTTTCTCGGTCGTGATATCCTTTTTATTGCGTGTTTGAATGGCTGGGGCTAGATTGGGTTTGGGATATTGCGGGCTGGAATTAATAGCAAAGGTTATTTTGAAGTGGTCTGACCACAAACAAGGGCTCACAGGGATCAATTTAACCTTGCAGTTTAGGTCAGCCACCCAGTCGAGCGTGCAACCTTTGATGTGAGTGGGCTCTTTGATGTGTTGGGTGAGTCCAAAATCATTTAGAGTGTTTAGGAGGTCAGTAGCTTTGGGATCATTCGCATCTTGGTAGCCTAAATTAAAGGATCTGCGAGTTGGGCTTGGTGCTGGAAGCAAGGATGAAGGATAAGTCATCAATAAATGAGGAGAGAGGATCTTCTCTCGCAAGAGGAAGGTCGGGTTCTCCATCCAGAGGTCAAGACACTCAACCTTAACGCATGGTTTCTGAGAGGTTGAGAGAAGGCCAGCAACAAAATCCTTGTATCAGTGCCGTTGGAACAAATTCAGTAACTGGTGCAAAAATAAGGATGTGGACCCTTTTCAATGTGGCACCCCAATGATGCTTTCTTTCCTATTGCATCTAGCCAATCTGGGGCTCCAGATCAGAACAATTAAAGGATATCTTGCTGCGCTGTCCATTTTCAAGCGCTCCTCAGAAGAGGTTTCTTACTTCAAAATTCCATTAATCATTCAGTGCCTGAAAGGACTTACCAATGTATATCAACCAGTACCGTTTCATGTCCCAACTTGGGATTTAAACCTAGTTCTTAAATGTATAACTTGTATACCATTTGAGCCTCTGCACTCCTGTCCATTGAGGCTTCTAACACTAAAAACTGTCCTTCTTGTAGCATTAACATCAGCCCGCAGGGTTAGTGAACTACAGGCTCTCTCATGTAAACCTCCATATACCACATTTTACAAGGACAAGGTAGTTCTTAAGGTTAAACCATCTTTCTTGCCGAAAGTAGTTTCTGACTTCCATTTGTCACAAAAAATAATTTTACCAACATTCTATCCTCCTCCTCATTTGGGTAAAGAAGAGGAGAGTCTGCCCTCAGTTTTTACTTTTCAAGAATACCAAAATTACGTCAAGATAACCAACTCTTTGTGGGTTATACAGGTGGAAAATTGGGGTTGGCGGTGACAAAACAAACTATATCTTGCTGGATCATTCTAGCTATATTGAAATGCTATGGATTAGCAGGAAAAAAACCCACTGGATGGGCTATGGGTCCATTCCACTAGGGGAATGGCTGCTTCTGTGGCTTTGAAGAGGGGAGTCCCTGCAAAAGATATTTGCTCGGCTGCAACATGGGCATCAATGCATACCTTCATCAAGCATTACTGCTTAGATGCCTCCTCCTCCAATGAGGGTTTATTTGCCTGGGCGGTACTTTATTCTGTCCATGAAAACAATAACTAGTACTCCCACCTCCAAAATGACCACTGCTATGGGAGTCTATCACAAGATGAGGAATACGTGGGAGGACACAATCCATTTGAAGAACAAGTTACTTACCAACTGTAACGTTCTTTCGACTGGATGTTCTTCAGCCTACCCCGCAGTACAGTTCACGTTTTCTTACACTGTCCTCTCATGATGGGCCTTTCAGTCACAGGTCACGCCTGGGTGTTCCTCGAATATTTCCTCGGAAAAACAGAACTGAAGCCAACGGGCGCGGCTCAAGCTATTAATACCAACAGTGACGTCGACAGGGTACGGAGCCCGTCGAGGGACAATCGACGGCACGACCTCGAGCACAGCACCCTCTGCCAAATGTTTTTTTCGAAGCAGCGAAGCTGGCGATAACGAATATCACAAGATGAAGAATACGTGGGTGGAACATCCAGTCGAAAGAACGTTACAGTTGGTAAGTAACTTGTTCTTTTTTAAAAGAAATGGCCACCGGGGAAGGGAAAACAAAGTCTGTTTTCCCTTTCCATGGCAGCCATTGAAAATGGTTGTCAAAAAGTAAGCAAACAAAATGGCTGCCATGGAAGTAGTCCCTTCTCCCTTTCCATGGCGGGCATTCAAAAATTTGTGAAAAATGTAAACAAAAAAAACGGCCAGCATGGAAAGGAGAGAAGTCCCTCCTCATTGGCTGAGTGGCTGCCACACCCCCCCCCTCTGCCTCCCACCGGGGAAGGAAGCAATATTTTAGGGGGACGTAATCCCGGTCGGGTAATGCCCCAGCGAGCATCAATGAGATTGTATGTTACAATCTCATTGTTCCTCCGCCGCATACTAATTAGCAGTGGTCGAAGTGAGCGGGAGCGGTCGGGAGCAGTGCTCTTCTACTTTTTAAAATTACCTTTTACAGCTCCGTTCTGGAATGGTTTCGTTTTAAAATAAAAGTGTAGGAAGAAGTTGAAACTTGCCCTTTCAGTGCAATGCACTGAGCATTCCCTTAAACAGCAGGTGCATTTGTTTGGTGATGTGTATTGTGTGTGGGAGGAGACGTGATGATGGGGTTTGTGGGGAGTGGGTGCAGGCCAGCAGGGAACATAGTTCCACTACTTCTTTTCGTACACTTCGACCACTGCTAATTAGGCAATATGACACAAGGAGGGGGGCCATTACTGGTCTGGTAATGCCCCCAGGCCAAGTTAACAGAGCCTTGGGGGCATTACCCGACTGGTAATGGCCCCCCTCCGAGGGACATATAGCCATAGGTACGCTGGCATGTCGTACCTGGGTACTAATTGCAATTTTTCTCGAGTCGAGAAATGGCACTGCGACCGTTTCTCGAGAAATAGAAAATGACTGCCGGGAATCAGGCGAAGGGACTACTCGTAGTCCTATCTCCCATTCCATGGCCACCATTGAAATCAATGTAAAGAAATAAATGAAAAAAATGGCTGCAATGGAACAGGGAGAAGGGACTACCCGTAGTTCCTTCTCCCTTTCGATAGCGGCCAGTAGCAAAAGGAACCCCGTAGCCACGGCAATGAGGGGGCCTTTTTGGCCGGGTAATTCCATGGCAAGGGCCAATGACCTTGCTTCTAACAAGCTCATTGACCCTCGCCGGGAACTAATATTGTAAAGTGGTTCCTAGTTACTGAAAATTGATATGATATTAAGAAGAGAATATTCAGAAATCTACTTAAGTAAAATGTTTTCAACTAATCCTGGACTCTGTGCTCCCCATAGTTGCACAGATAAATACAGTCGTATCTTTTGCTTTCTTGGCACTAGTTAATAAGCTTTTAGGCATGCTAGGGAATCAGTGGTTTTGATTATTTTCCCTGGCAGCTTATACTAGAGCCACCAAATTGTACAGCCTGATATCATATTTACTGGTATTCTCATATATTCTGAGTACTAAAAAATAAATGATATCATCTTTGCTTAGATTGAAAGTCGTGTATCCTCATTTGGCCTTCCAAATATTACTGATGACAGTATCCTCATAACTTCATACCCTTTGTATCCTTAGATGGATTATGGAGTATTAGTGACAATATCCTCATAACTTCCTAACCTCAATAGCCTCATAACTTCATAACCTCTACACGTATTCGCTCTTGCTGTTGTGCATCAGTAGGATTAACTACTTTTGTACAAGTAACTAGTCAGCTGTTTGCATGGAGTAGTTTTCCTTTCTTTTATATTCGTATGTACACAATGTTCGTATGTCGTATACCTGCATGTCTTGTGGGGGCGATGGTTTTCTGTCTGGTGTATGTCTCATATATTTAATGGGGCCAAGTTTTGTTCATTGTGCTTAATTAATGATAATGGTTGCGTAGGTTTCTTGTGTGGTAGAACCTGATGGCCACAAGGCATAAATACGAAAATTAGGTACATAAGAATATATAACAAAGTAAGACTTCTTGGAGGAGGCAAATATGTGCTCACTGTGCCCACATTCAGATGCTAAAATGTGCTTCCACCATGATGCAAAAATGATCCAATGATGCAAACATTCTGATGCAAAAACCTACCCCTGAGCTACAGCAATGCCTTTAAAATGGATTTCATGAATAGAATATATAAATATGATGGTATTGGGTAGGGCAATTTGGTGTCCCAAGTATATGTTGCCAGGGAAAAGGCACGCCTAAAAGCTTACTAACTACTGCCAAGAAAGCAAAAGATATGACTGTATTAATTCGGGCCAACACTCAGAGGCGAAGTGTGGTCCCGGAACACTCATTTTGATGCAAATATGTCCTCGCAGAGACCACATTCAGATAAAGAATGCGCTCACAGTGTCCACATACCTACTGAAACATTTAAATGCTCTGCCTCACTACCTATAAAATAAATGAAAATGTACACACACCCTACAGGAAACCCTAGAAACCTATTTTGTTGCAAAGGCATTCTCCTAATCTTTCATCATCTTAACCCCCATCTTGGATAAATAGTGCCTTCATCCTCCAGGAATATCATTAACTAAAGTTTTCATGTTTGTGCCTGGCCTGCAGGGCTACCTGGAAGAATTGGTGCGTCTACGCGAATCTCAGTTGAAGGATCTGGAGGCAGAGAACAAGCGACTGCAGATGCGGTTGGAGGAGGTGAAGATACAGAACCAACTGGAGAAACGGGAGCTGGAAGGGGTCATCCTGGAGCTGCAGGAACAGCTGTACGTTTGCCCCGGGAGTGTGATGCACCGCTTGTCCCCGAACAGCATATCCGTTGCCCACCCATCAATTAATACTGACCCTCTACCTTGGCCCTATGCTGTGTCCAAATGGCAACAGGATAATCCCATTCCTTAACCATGCAGCGCTTCTTCTATGGGGTACACTCTCTTGAAGATCCCTAATTCAATACTGCCATGGACTCATTCTGTGATTTTGTGTCCACATCTCCTTTTATCCTGTAAGCCCAACATGATTTTACTATTCCATGAGTCGAAAAGATCATCTGTCTCTCTTTAATCATAAGACTGCTCTTTCCTTATCATGTTTATTGAATTAATGTACTTATTGACTAGCCGTGTTGCTAGACCTGAACACCAGAGCAGTAGTAGTTAGATGAAAAGGCACGGTCTAGCTAATCATTCATTCCTCGCCTCGTACTTCCCTCCCTGCGTCAATTCATTTTCATTCCTTAACCCTTCTTGTTTTCTTTTTTTTTTCTCGAATTCAGGACTGGTTTGATCCCCTGTGACAACCCTCACTTGTCGAACCTGTCCAAGGAAATGGCGACTCCTTTAGTGAACCAGTGGCCCTCGCTCGGGAATCTCAACGAGCACAAGTCCATCCTGAACCCCAAACTGTTCCGAAGGTAAATCTTCCATACCAAATCCAGGAAGGATTCTGGCCTAAATACACCTTGAATGTGAAAACCCACTGCTGTACAGAATCTGCTTTGCACCCATAGCAGTAAATCGACTACGGTGTGCAGAACTATAATATAATAGGGTATTAGGGGTCATAAGGAACTTAGCTGGCCACCAGACAAGACATAATATGCATCCTCCAGCATTGCATCATCCACAGATTCATATGCTTTGCATCTGGCCCAGGTGATGTTTCAGGAATACTTTATTTAGTAGAAAGGTGCATTAGTACCTATCTTTAATGTTCAACATTAGTACTGACGCTTCCTCTTATGATGTCACAGAGGTCAGGAAAAATTGGCGACCATCTTACATTCCTTTTTGACATCATCAGCGAGGATGTCTGAACACTGCTGCCTCAACATCAGCAGCTTTTTTGGCAGTAAATTGCCTTACAGTTTTTGTGGCACTTAAGCATATTTCCCGCTCTTTTTTCAACCCTTCTTTGCAGTCTCCATTCATTTTGCAATGAAGTCAAGGAAATACTTATTTTTTCTACTAGTGCCTGAATAATTGTATTGCATGTTCCTCTTATACTACTCCCTTACGCTGTTTTGTAAAACAAATTCTTCCATTTTTACTTTTTTGTTCCTAAGGTTTCTCAAGCATTGTATGCATTCCCTACTATGTTACTGTCTTTCAGTTGAAATGGTGGGAAGCTGCCGACAAGGCTTTAAAACTAGCATTCTTTAGGCTTGTAGGGCATGAAAGAAGGATTTCCGTGATGAGGATGAAAAAGAGGCCATTGCCCAGGTCCACTATTCACAGTATTCTGACAATTCAAAAATACTGTTTGCTCATTGGATCATTGGTGATCCCCACATACAAATGTTTAAAATCTCCTTGTACCCTTGTAAGGAGTCTACTGTACTAAAAACGACTTCAACAATATCAAAATCTACCTCTGAAATAACTTTATTTGAAAAAAATTGAAAAGAAAGACTTGCCACTTCCCACAGGTTCCAATGCGCCCTGTGGCTCAGCACCGAAAGCCCAGATACCCAAGATGAAATCATCCGAGAAGTCTCATTTGACACCATCTGACAAGGCTGCATTTCTGTTTCTTCTGCCACCAAGAGCTTTGACTTAATACAATGTTTAGGAACTGTGACAAGGTCAGTACTCTGACGCCCCTTGTCAAGGGGTGTAAGGACCCCTCTCAGCCTTGGGTAGGTGGCCTACCAAAGTGGAAGCCAGAGCCGTTCCTTCCCCAGAGGGGAAAGGTGGCAATTGAGGGGGACCCAGTTCCTATGCCCTCTCCAGGTGCATGCATGTTTCTTGGCAGATCACCCCTTACCTCTTGAGAATCAGGCTGGCCAGTGTCTTTCCATTTCTTGCAGATCCATTCAAAGGGCATCTAATTCCTTGGGAGACAACCAGGGTAGGACTTGGGTATAAAATTGTCTTGGGCACCAATGAAAAAGTGGCCCACAATTGCAAATGGCTATTCATTCCTTTTGCGACACTGTTTGAATAGTACCCACGGGGGAATCTTTTGATAAAATGTGATGCAAATTGTGCAATTTAAAGAATATTTATTCAGCAACACTGGGTCACACTAGCATTTTGGGGTTTTGGTTCGGGCATTGGCCTTTTGTCCTGTAGGCCAGTCTGAACCTGGTGACCACCCGCAAGACAGTGACCCACCAGCATCTCACACCAGCAGATTCCAGACACCCAGCGGCCAAGGTAAAAGAGAAAGAGAGAAGGCAAACAAAACGTCAGAGAGCCCGCACAGCCGCCAGGGATGCCGCACACAGCTTCCCGAGAACTGCGCGCATGGCACACTGACACCAGCGCCAGCACTTATAAAGACAAGACAACACAGACTTGCAGCGGAGCAGCTTTCATATTTGAGTAAGGAGTGTTACTTACCTGATTTAAACTTCAGTCCAAAGCAGCTTTCCAACATGAACTGGGACACTCTGCAATGCGGGCCACAATTGATACAGCATGGCAGCCCTGTGTGGGAAAAGGGGAGGCGGCTTACCCCCTTATTTGTAACCACTGACTGCTGTGACACCTCTCGGGCAACGGAGGCAGGGTTAGGTTGGTCAGGGTCAGAATTCCAATGGGAAAAGGCAGGGGAGGATAAGAAGAGGGACAGGAAGCTGTGGGTCAGAGGAGGTGAAAGTGGCAGACCAAGAGACCAGCAGGAGGAAGGACCGGGGACTGGAGTGTGGAGGCATTTGGAAGAAAAGGTGAGGTATTGGTTGGTGAGACCAAGTTGTACTGTAAGGTGAATGTGTTTGTAAGCTAGGTGAGTGAGAGTGTTTGAGAGTAGATAGTGAGTAGGAAATGTTTGGGGGAGTGAAAGGAGGGTGACTGTGGAAGAAGGTGTGGGAGGTGTGTAGAGTAGTGAGGAGGGAGTAGTAGTGTGGAGAAGAGGGTAGTAGTGTAGAGAGGAAGTAGAATTACAATTACAATTACAATGGTCATAACATCAATGGGTGGAGGAAGACGATAGAATGGGAAGAAGAGGCACTGGAGTGACAGACGGAAAGAGTAACAGGAGAGCATAGAGGGGAGAAGTTAGAAGGAGAAGAGTAGTGGAGAAGAGCAAGCATTAGGGATAGGAACATCAGGGCACGAGAGGAAGGAGCCAGAGTGGGACTTGATTGTCTGTAAGGCACAACCCTACATTTCCTTTAGAACGAACATAGGTGAACATAGGCGTATACCAAGCTTAGAATGCCCCAGACAGAGTGTAGATAAAGTGATTGCCTTTAGGTCCTCATTAAACCTAATGCAACATAACATTTCAATTGAGGTAATTCTTTGACCGATGAATGAGTTCTTTTATTTATGCATTTAGTCGTTTGTATAGTGCTGGAGCCTGCAGACATCACGGCACAGAAGAGGGCAAGGAAAAAACAAGATTCGGAAACCTAGAAGTACACGAAGGTCCAGTATTATTCAATCAGGAGGGTTTTCAACCGTTTCCTAAATTTCAAGAGATTAGATTCGGTGCAGAGTTCTTTCAGTAGTTTATGCCAGGCTGTAGATGCCTGCCCAGGAAAGGATCTACCGTATCCTCTGACCCGTTTATTGCTAGGAACCCCAATACTTATTTCATCACTGGATCTAGTGGCTCTTTTGGGGACGAGCACTTTCATGCGTCTCTTTAAGTATTCTGGGGCTTGACCATAACAGCATTTATGCACAACAGTAAGTTCCTTAAATCAAGTCCTAGCCTCCACCGGGATCCAGTGAAGGTTTCTCCTGTGCTCCGAGATAGGCTCCTAAATGTGGACGTTTTTACCAGGTGCACGGCATCATTTTGTAAAACCTGCAAGTTGGCCAACAATGCCCTAATGAGTAAAGCATTACAATAGTCGATCCTGGGCAAAAATTAACACACAAGCTAAGATCATCCAATTAGACTCTCAGTAATCTGAGGTGATACTGAGCCAATAAGCCCAGAAACGGCGGGCCATTACCGCCTAAGGTAATGCCCCCAGGGCCCACAGTTACAGGCCCGGGTGCAGCAAATGGCCCGCCGTCGAGGGGCTTATTGCCAGTAGTACCCTGGCATGTTAGACCAGGGTACTAATGTTTTTTTATCCCCCAGCTGCGAGACATGTTGTGTTTCACAGCAGAATATTTTTTTTTTAAAGTAACAAAAAAATTGCCGCCGTGGACAGAAAACATAGTCCGTTTTCTCTTTCTGCGGCGGCCATAGTAAACAAAGAATTTTGCCACCTTGGAAGTGGAGAAGGGGCTACGTGTAGTGCCGTCTCCCTTTCCATGGTGGCCATTCACTTAAAATGAAAACAAAAGTAAACAGAAAAAATGGCCACCATGGCGAAGAGACTATGTGTGGTCCCTTCTCCCTTTCCATGGTCGCCTGAAAAAAAAATAAAAGAAGACGACCTGTGGGATTACCATCTGGTAAGGCTTGCAAATGTACCAATTGGTACATTTGTTTCCAGTGAAAAACCCTGCACCAGGTACTAATGAGTTTTATTTATCACATTTTGTGGGTGGTCTGAACTAAGAGAAGACGCTTCCAGAACGACTCCTAAAGTCTTCAACTTTGGGGATGTAGTGTTTATGAATAGTAAATCCCATGTAAGAGTCTTCTAGCTTCCCTTTAGCTTGGGATAAACCAAAAAGAAACAGTTCAGACTTTGCAGCGTTCAGACACATGCCATTATCTGTCATCCAGCTCTGAATAGTGCTATAGACCAGTGAGACTCTCTCTGCGTCTGTCTTATAAACTCCACAAAGCTCGAGGACGAGCGGTGTGTTGTCTGCATAATTAGTAAAATAGACACCTCGATCATCCAGAAGAGTACACAGACGTTGACAGAAAACATTGAACAGGGTGGGCGACAAGCATGCCCTGTGTGGGACGCCACACTTCAGCACCTCAAGAGTCGAGCCTGCATCCCCCCAATCTTAGATAATCTATCATCCAGGAATGAGGCGATCCATGCAGATGCATCATCAGAGCATCCACCTACCATCCTCATCCTGCTCATGAGTTTAGTATGGTCCACCAGGTCAACGGCTGCTGACGGATCTAATAGCATCCGCAGCCCTGCCTTGCTTTTGTGAGCAGGAGCATTTCTTTCTGTCAGTCCACCAGGGCACATTCAGTGCTGTGGTGTACTCTAAAGCCTCCAATGCAGGGCCTGTGCACTTTCAAAATATTCTTGTATTTGGATTGTTGCCATCCTATCAATTATTTTCAGAAGAAAGGGAGCATTACAAATGGGACTGTAGTTCGAATAGTTGTTAGGGTCCAGGCCAGGCTTTTTTATCAACACAGTCACCACAACTTTTTTTAAAGCCATGGGAATTTTGCTCTCTCTAAAAGAAGCATTAATTAGGCGAGTCAAAAAGGGTACAAACAATTCTCTATTCCCCAAGTTAATCTTCGAGGGAAGGGTTTCCCCAACACAGGTCGATGGTCTCATGGATTTTAGGGCTTTTTCCAGCTCATCATCTTGAATCGGTTCAAGCGAGAATTTGGGATATTCTAATATTGCTGTTTTGCTCTCATTCTCTATATATGTCTCTATGTCAACCCGTTCTTTATTGAGGACAATATTACCATGAGCTTTTGCAATCTTGTCTGAGAATGCTTTCTGGATATTTTGGCAGTCTGTGTTAGAGGGCATCATTTTATGTATCACAGCTTTGGGTTTTTCTAAGTCTTTAAGAATATTGAACAATTTCTTAGAGTCATTTTTTGCATTAAGGATTTGGCGAATCAAAATAGTATTATTTTTCGCCAAGACGATTTCAGCACGATATGCTTTCTCTAGTGCTTTCCACATATATTTGTTAAAGGGGGTTTTGTCCCAGAGTCTTTCTGTCTTCCATTTTTCTTTTTAAGTTTAGTCAGAGATGCCGTATACCACTTCTGGTTGTTGGTCTTCTCCCTACAGCTTTTGATTTTGATGGGAGCTACATGATCTAACAGATTAAATATCACCTTTTCGTACTCTGAAGCTAATAAATCAGATGAATCTGAAGCTGAAGTAATCTTCATAAAATGAGTAACACAAGTCGCCAAGCCTTCTTGGCTTAATTTATTATAGTTCCTGCTGACCACTTTCCTCAAAGAATTTTTTTAATCTAGGATAAGGAAGGCCATTTCGAGATTAAAGGAGCCAAAGAAGTGTTCCGACCAAATACAAGGGCTTACAATTAATATGGTCAGAAGTACATTTGTACTGATGACCCAGTCCACAATATTCCCCAGCGTGTGTGTGGGGAGCTTGATTCTTGGACAATGGAAATGTATAATTCATTTGAAAAGATGCACTTTATTTGAAGGTATACATTTGATCAAGTCTTGCTTTTAACATTTGAGTAGATCCTAAACATGCTTATGTGGTTGTAGGAGAATTGTAAGAAAGGTATGCATTTTATCCTTGAATAAGGGAATCAGCAATTTATTTGACGGAATTTACTTGATCAAGTGGCACTTTGTTTGAAGGTAATTCATGTGACAAGAGTACTTGTGATGTAGGAGATTGGTAACCAAGAGATGTATTTTATCCTCAGACAAGGCACTCTATACCAAACGAATTTCCTTCAAAGAAGTTTACTTTGTTGTCCTTTTATTTTGCAATGCATGATTTGTTAATAGTTGAAGGAATAATCTCTATATAAAAAGTAATGCGCAAAAAATACAATGACCTCATTTGATTTATTGTTGTTCTACTTTGCACTAGCAAGTAGTGTACCTAGGCATTCTGACTACAGCTGAGGACATATTAATAACAAAGTTGTCTCATATTGGGCTTGATTGAAATTCAGACATATCTCAAACAGGGTTCTAATTTGACACTGCATTTATTCTGCATTTTAATAAATTAACGATCCAAATGTCACCATGCAGTCTCCCGGGGAGCTCTGTTCCTTCCCTCACCCATCAACCTACTTCTGATTTTCTTTGCAGAACAATCCATCAATCACTGTTCACTAACATATTGCATGTTGCATGTCATTTTACACAGGCACAGCTTTGCCAGCACGGAACAGTTGTCAGCTGAGATGAGCCTCAGTTCAGACTCCCAAAGGCAGGCTGACGGGAAGCAAGACAGTGAACCTTGGGGTCCCCTGGGTGAGTGCTCATCTTTCATGATCTTTTCTTATTTCTCAAACCAAAAGCAGAATTATTACAACACTATTCATCATTCTCCTACTAGTCTTTATCCCGAAACACAGTGAGATGTTGTATTTGCTCTTGTTCTCTGTTGGATGGTGAGAGGTGAATGTCTGTAGATTTTCCTCATGATGGAGGATATACTGAATGACTATCCAATCCCTTTCTCTGGTTGGGCATAAGGGGTGGGTGAAACTGCTGTCTCTGGTCTCTGATAAGTGGTAAGTGTATTGACCTGCCTCTAGAAATCCTTTTATTGTCAAAGCCAATTCCACAATACATTCCTGATTAGTCTCTCATGGACCCCTCCACAATCCTCCTGGATAAATGGGGTTATTTTGTTCTCTTGCTAGGGTCTTGCCGTGCCTGCTCTCGGTTCGTCTGCCAGGGTTCAGGACCCCCTCTGGAAGTCAAGTTCAACCAACCCATCCTGTGTGATCCCTAATTTCTGACCAGAGCTCTCCCTGGCATCACTCACAGTCTCTTGTACAGTAGAGTATTTCTGGCCAATGACATCCTTTTGAAGGAATGGCCTTTCATCTAGCAGCCATTGGGGGCAGGGGCAGGGGGCTCTGCCCATTTGTATCACTCTTAGTGTAACTTCTTGTTCTTCTGAAGCAAGCTTCACAGAGTCTCCTTAAGTTGAGGTGGTCCTCAAGGGTGTGATCCTGGAGGGTGCTGACATGCTGGTTCGGGCTCTGTGTCACAGCCCTGTCTTAGAGTCCTGAACATAGAACCTCATGGCCTTGTGAGGGTGTAGAAGTAGGATACAAACACGGGCGGAATGCTTTTGGCTGTAGACTTCTATTGGTGAGAAAATAAATGAGAAAACGTTGTCTGACCCTAGTTCTAAGAGGGGGGTCCCGGCCTCAACTAAATACTAAGGCATCTGTCAGGATGTCAGTTTAAAGCAAAAAGTCCACCGTCCTGTGTCCTAAAACCTTTTTTTCAAGCCCTTATGTTATTAACCCAACTAAGGAAAAGGGGGGGTCTTCTGGACGACAGCTGAAAATTCACCTCTGGGTGATGCAAAATAAATATTCTTCTCAAAGGATACAAATCAAAAGTCTCAAAAGGTTCCTTTGATTGAGGTGCCAGTAAAGCACATGGAACAAAATAACTAGTATCTTCAGTTTTAGGGGGTTGACTCCCTCACCTGACCTTTCTCAGGTTTCTCGGTTGTTTTCCTAATGTCAGGACAATTGTCTTTCTTCTCCTGGTCTTTATTAGACTCTTCACAATGCCAAGAGAATGACTCCCTCCTCTTGGATCCTTTAACAATGTTCACAAACACCAGGGGGTATGTCTCCCTTCCCCTGGCCTTTCTCAAGATCTTACAGTGCCAAAAGAATGACTCACCTCTCTTGACTCCTTCCACAATGTTAACAAATACATAGAGGTTTTTCACCCTCCCCTGGCTTTTCTCACAATACTCACTGTGTTTGCAGACCACCTGGTTCACTATCCTGCCAGGTACTGTGACTATGATGATGGCATTGGAGGCAGTTTATTATTGGGTGTGGATCCAATCCCTTCTTAGCTATTCTTGATTCTCAATAATTGTACCCAGTTCACTGTCCTGACAGGTTTTCTTTTTTGTTGGGTCCAGACCCATTTGGTTTCTTTTTCTCTGGTCCCAGGCCCCTTTGGTTTCTTCCTCTCGGGTCCCAGGCCCCTTGACGAAGGCGTATTACGTGGGCTATGGGGATACCATGTTCTCCCCAAGTTGTCACTAATTCCATAGGGGGCTTCCGTGCCCAAGATATCCATCATCCCCAGGGGGACTATGAAGTAGCGACCTCTCCTCCCTGGCCTCATGGGAAAGGGCTCCTCCTAGGGAAGAAGTGACGACATCCAGGGATTCAACACAACCTCCTCTTGCCTTCCAACATGCAGAGCCAATGCTCACTCATTCCAGTGCACCTTGTACTCAACCTCATCTCTAGCCCTCAAGCTGAATGCTGACTAACATCCTTGACATTCCGAACTTGCTTGTTCCTCCTCCCACTTTTCCCCTACAACTAACAGACTTAAGTTTCTAAACTTGCTTTCTGGTGCTCTACCTGCATCTCCAGTGGTTCTGTGGCTGTCCACCCTCACTCTGTGTGTTTCCTTTCCTCTTTTCCAACTGCCTCACCTCCCCGCTTCCAACTTCTATATCTTTTCCTGTTCTGATCACCTTCCACTTTCCTCTTTCTACACTACCAGCTCTTCCTACACCACCAACTCCTATTCCACCTCTCCCTCTTCTGGGAACTTCATTTCCTCCTGCACCACATTTTCTGCCACCACCCACTTCTCCTCTGCCTCCAACTCCTCCTGCAGTACCAGGTCATTCTTCACCTGCATGTCTTCCTGCACCTTAAGATTTTTCTCGACCACCACCTCCATCTCCTCCTCAAACTTAACCGCTCATCCTCTCGCTGCTTCACTACTCCAAACTTATATACCCAACTGTTAATTGTGCAGGCTTTCATAAGGGTTCCTCCATCTCCATGGAGGTGAGGGGATGTGCTTAGGTTAAGGATCTGCCACTGAGTGCAGTAATCTTTTTTGCTTGGGTAATGGGTACTGAGCCCAGAGCAATGCCAGCGGTTAAGGTTAATTCTAAATCCTCCAGCCATCACCCCGTTTGTTTTGCTATCGCACAATCACTGTGGACTGGAAATCTTGTGTTCTTTTCTCTAAGGGGTGCACAGAAGGATGGCTATATCTTGTCTGTCTTCAAGAAATGGAAAATAAATGTTGCTGTCCCTGGTCTGCATGAGTTTGATCAATGGGAAAATGTGTTACCAGAAACTCTAGTATGACTACTCCGTAGGCTTCCCTATTACCAATGATTGGAAACTTTGTAACAAAGTAGTTAGGATTGAAAGGGGATGCACAATTAAAACAAATACATCTCAGGGAACATCAAAGCATTCTCTCATTCATGTAGCAGTTTCGTCTCCCCTGCACCCTGCCCAGGAGTCACCTGCGTGTCTCTCCTTCAGTTGTCCCATAAATGTCAACTAATTTACAGAGAAAGCGTTTCCCCAAAACAAAAACCTGAATAGCTTAAATAGCTCCAGGTTGACACATCCAAGTTGTGGCTCTGCCTCAGAATATGGATTCAGAAAGAAAGCTGGCAATGTAACTACCTGGGTCAGATGAAACATAGATACAATGTTGGGTACAAAAGAGAGATGAGGTCTGAAAGTCATTTTCTCTCCATGGCATTTCAGATATGGCTCCCGGTAGCATGCGGCCTGGAGTTCCTCTACTTGCAAAGCTGAAGTGACAGTGTCTAAGAAAGCAGCCTTCCAGGTTACCAAACATAGCTGACAATGCCATACACTAAAAGAGCTTGTGATCTTAAGTAGAGGGACCATTGAAGACGCATGCAGCATCCGAGGCCGAGACAGGTGGCTTGCAATCTAAGTACATACTTGAAGGGCCTTTTTGCAACAGGGAGAGGTTTGTTCTTGTCAAAGTGCCCCAGGGAGACCACTGTTGACATTTCCTCAGCAATGACCTGGAACGTGCAATCCAGATTCGTTGGGGTAACCATATAAGGTGTCACCCGGACTTTCTTGGCCTCCATCAGCACATCATGGTGAAGAGAAGGAATCCCTGTTTTGTCCTTTCTCATGCCCAACATTTCCACCAGGACACCTCCCTCCACTGTAGGAGAAAGCAACGACGGGCCTGGAGAATCTTCGAGTGGAGCTTTGTAAAGGAGGAGCAGAGATCCTCTCCATGATTCCCATCAAACAGGGTGTCAGCCACATCCATATTGGTCAGAGAAGGTGTCCGACTATTTGGAGGACGAGGAGGACGAGGAGGAGCAGGGACCACTCTGGGCAGAGAAGGCAGAAGAGCTGCTCTGAGAGCCTGAGGAACAGGAGGAGATGCTGTTATAGTAAAGGACTTTGTCACCCAAGCCTGGGGCACTGGATTCAAGGTTTAGTTGTTGTAAAGGCCTGACCTAAAGTGTCGGGAGAACGAGGTAGCCTTGCTAGAGACCAATTGAATATCCTCATTTTTTTAACCTTTATTTATTTAATTCATTTTCCACAAGTAACAAGCAATATATGTGCGACAATCACTTCCACTTTCTGTATCAATAGCATAGTTGGGCAAACACTGTATAATAAAGCCTCCTTCTACCCCCTTGCACTCCAGGAACAAAAATGGCCCAATAGATGGCCTACTCTCCTAAGCATTTTACAGAGCCAAAAAATAACATCATAAATCAAAGAACAAGTCAATCAGCATTGCTAGTATCACAAACATAAATTGGACATGCCATGATGTGATCTATCTATAGGCTGATCAACATCACAACTCGCAGGTGGGATGCACCTTTCACTTGAATGGGAAGTTGTCTGAGTGGAGGAAGGTGTGCCAAATGGATGGAACCGAACTTCCAAGCTACTTGACCTCTCTAGGGATGTCCCTACAGTCACCGACTCTATTAAGTCAAGAGTCCATTTCACAATGTTCGCTAAATGAGAGTCTTGCCACGGCATGGCACTTAGTCGCTTTGCAAGTGTAAGGTGGTTCTCCCAAGGGAAAGGGGGGAAAGAGCAGCTACCGGTAAGAGTCCTGAGCAGGGGATTCTACACCTTAACGCAGACATGTGCACATTTGAACCCAGGGGGAGGGATGGTCTAATCTTTGCCCTATGAACCGCCCAGCCCTGGTTGCCAGCCGTCCTATGGTTGCACCAGGTGAAATAAACAGTCACACCTCATGTGATTTGGATAGAGTAAAACTTCTTATTTATATAACAGTAATATACCAACAGATCTGCTCTTTGGTATCCCTGAGTAAAATGGCATTTACAAATTCCTCTAGTTCAGTTGATGCACATACATTTAGGATTCCTTCTTACATTTCCTCCAATAGTTCTAGTTCTCTTTAACCCCCAGTGTGGTTACTGGAGGGGGCAGCACCCGTCAAAGTGGATAAGTCAATACACAAATAGTACAGTGGGAACACTTATGACTTATATCAGTCTATTTGAATAATTACATAACTGTTTTCCCTTTGCTGTGAGCACTTAGCACATCATCCTTCACATATGGTAAGTAACCAACTGTTTCACAGTGATGAGGAGCCTTTGCGAGTAAGCTTATTTATATTTGATAAATAAATAACTCGTTTACTTCAATGGGAGCCTTTGCGAGCCAGATTTGTCACACTAGATAAATGAACCCTTCCATCACCTCAGTGGGGCATTTGAGAGCAGGATTATTCACATTTGAGAAGTAACCAACTCTTTTACTTCATGAGGGGCATTTGCGAGTGACATTTGTCACATTAGATGAGTAAACAAGTCTTTGACTTCATAAGGGGCATTTGCGAGCGAGGTTTGTCACATTAGATAAATAAACAACTCTTTCACTTATTGAGGGGCATTTGCGAGCGAGGTTTGTCACATTAGATAAATAAACAACTCTCACTTATTGAGGGGCATTTGCGAGCAAGAGTTGTCACATTAGATACATAAACAACTCTTTCACTTCATTTAGCACTTCCCAGCAGCTGCAGGCCACCATCTATGCCCCCTCATACGGTGCAGACTCACATCAGGTCGTCCTCTGAGTCCTGAGAGAAAACCTCCCTCCTAAGAGCCACTCGGCGGTCCCGGCCCATAATGGTTGTTACCTCAATACCCCCAGAGCCACCCGCGTTGGGCGTTACTCTCGGCCTAGGAGATCTTTGATTGGGACTCTAAGGTGCAAAGTCCGGCAGGGTGCCCTGAAATTATCTCTGTGTTCTGACAAGAGCTCCCAGACTACTTTCTTCCCCACACATGCAGCAGTAAACGTAGTAAAACTCCTATGAAGTCGTCCCTACCCCTGAAGGCTTTCTCTAATGTTCCCCCTCTCTCTCTACTCTGCGTACATGAACGCACCACAGAGATGTGGTATCAGCAATAATCAGTTAACATATATCCCCCTTCACTCTCCGACGTTCTTCTTCAATAAAGCTGAAACAGGAAATTGACATTGGCCGTCAAGGCTGCAACGGCGAGATAATATACTTTTCTACTTATCACGGGCCACACTATGTTGCCAGCTTCGTGGACCTTTTCCGCTCCTACCTCCTGTCACAGAAACAAGGGAAAGGCAGACTTGCATCCGCTACCGTCTGTCCTTGGAACTGGCGCGAACACATAGGCACTTCCAGCCCGTGCTGGGCTGTGTCCCCCACCACGCAGTGCGCTTCCTCTAACCTGGAGATGGGAGAGCGTATACCGGTCAGGTACAGCCCTCAGTGGATCTCTTCAGCACAGAGGGCCAGGACGCCCCTGCGCATTCTTGAAGACAATGCTCTCTCTCTACGCACCTTGCCGCCACTATATACATTCCATGGTCCTGTCCACCTGTCCTCCAGACGGGGAGACAGTGACAGGATTTTTGTAAAAATAGCCTCATCTTTGCTCCCACTGCCCCTGCAGGCGGCCTGTACCAGGTCCCCCGGATACTGAGAGAAATAAATACCAGCAGACATAAAAACAGGACTGATATTATTCAGGTAAGAATCCCTCTCCATGCATTAAAATTTAAAACTCCCTCATTGGCATACCATATTATATTCTGTTTTTGTTAGACAATTGCTCGTTCTGTGTCCGAGGTGGCCTCTGAGGGAAGTGCGATTGTCGGAGGTGCGGCTTGACACGGCTTGACACGGAGGTGCGGCTTGACACGTTCGACGCGTAGGACGCGTAGGAGGGTCCTTTCTTCGAATCCTGCATCCCGTTTCGCTCGAGTGTGCAGGCGAGGGAGAGAGGCAGCGAGGACAACAACGCGGGGGAAAGTGCGGGAGAAGGAGAAGAAGAAGGAGAGGCCCCGGTCGTGAGGAGTAGCACAGGCAAGATTACAGGTGAGAGCCTAGCCGCGCCGCTCCGAGTTCTGGGTTTGCTCCGGAATTGTGCTAAATACCGCACGGCACGGCGGCCCCTGAGGCTCCCAGTGGTGCTCGGTCCCCACGGTCCTACTGGCATTGACATAAAGCCAGTTGTGGCTCCGGGTGATTGGCCCCTTCATTTAAAAGGAGCCTTCCTGAAAGAGGTGGTGCGGTGCCTGCAGCACCCCCCCAGGAATAAGTCTGAGGGGGTGTACACGTCAGTCCCTCTACCCTGACGGACCTCTCCCCTTGATAGGAGGGGGGGCTGGGATTAGAGGAGACGGTGAGGCACCTATAAGTGGTGCAGTGACCTCTGACGGACCTCTCCCCTTGATAGGAGGGGGGGCTGGGATTAGAGGAGACGGTGAGGCACCTATAAGTGGTGCAGGGAGTAGAGAATAAGCATACCCTACCCTGGCCTGGGTATCCTCGGAAGGAAGATAGAGCCGTACCTGGGAAGAAGGGGAACCTGCCAATATCACCCAGAGACTGAGGGCCTTGGCCTGGGATTCGGGTTTCATAGCCCCCTGGTTGACCGACAAGGGGGGTCCACAGGAAAAGGCGGGAAATCAATTTTGCCTCCCAGCGTGGAACGAGGGGAACCATCTCACCACGTAAACATCAGCCCTCTCTATCACTAGTCTGGGAAGCGAAGTGAGCTATAACATAGACATGCAGCGGGGTAGAAGAGCCCCTCACTCGATATACAATCTACGCAAAAATAAGTGCCCACCCATTAAGGAATCTAAAGAGTGCCCAAAGAAAGGGGGAAAAACTAAAAAGAATGCCAAATATGCCCTACCGGTGGTGCAAGGGGCTATAACTGAGTTTTTTCCGGTGAATCCTCCCCCTGCCATCAACTCCACAGTAAACGAGGATATGTCAGCACTGATACATAATGGTGGCATCTCCTTAAACACCTCTAATTTCGATGATATAGACAACAACTTCCTTCTAGATCTATGTCTGACTATACAGAGAGGGATGCAGGCACAAACTCCTATGAGGCCAAACAGTGGCATAACGTCCACTAAAGATAGTAGCATGAATAGTGTCACAGGGGAAGATAACGCTCCGGAAAGGAGCGGACGATTGTCTGCTTCTCCTAATTTAGTAATGACGTCGATGGAGGACGATCCAGACAACGTGACGGAAGATAACATCGATCTACACCCTAGCTCATCAAAGATAACTGAGCTGCAATCGTCGGTGGCGGCCCTGCAATTTGCCCTCAAGATACTTTTACAGATGTCGGGACGTATCCTGGCTAATACCAATTCTATTACTATGGCATTAGGCTCTAAAGGCCTTCCTCGAGAAGAGGCAGAAATCAATCTATCAGCTGCACTACTCACAGCAGATGAGATCAACGAGCAGGAAGTGGAGATGGAAGAGAGCGAGGGGCCACATGCACCCAATAGCAACAGCATAACTGAGATACCTCCTGAGGAGGTGGATGAACAGGAGCAAGAGCATAGTCCCCAGTCCCCCCTAACACGTAAACAGCGCAGATTGGCAAAAAAGGCACTGAAGGATAAGCCAGCGGCAACAGGTGCCCAACCTCCTATATCGGGACCTAAATTAGCACCTGAGACACGGTCAAAAAAGGCCAGGAAAAGAATGGTGAGAGCAGCTCAACGGGCGGCTAGGGCAAAGGGCCCTCTGTCAGATTGGCTGATATCTGAAGAGAAGGCAACTGAAGTGGACGATAATGAAGCATCTGTGCTGTGCGAAGAGCCTGACCAGGAAACCAGCATATATACACAGCCAGAGTATGTTCCCTAGACACAGGCGTCAGAGGAACCTGGTGAGTCTCCATCACTGGATCAGAAGAGAGCAGTGAATGATACAACTACTAATCGCACCTGCTTCATTAAGAACTTATACCCCACCGGCAAAAATCCCTGGTTAGCACGCTCAGAGCTGCTCGCAAGACTATATCACATACCTCAATTGCGTGTTTTAAAATCTGAGGACTTTCTTTTCATTGAACCACTTGGGTGCTCTAATCCCAATGTCTCGACCATACATTGTATCTTCCCGACTACGGCGCATTTAATCGGGAATTATAAAGAGGATCTGATGGCAGTGGACATTGAGATTGATGTGGACCCTATGGAGAAGGGCCCATTGCCTAAACCAGAAGACATTATGCCTTCAGTCCCGGTGGATACTGTGCTTAAAGCTGGGGGGGGGGATAACCCTGCTCTGGCTGAAATACAGCAAGCCCTGAAATCACTGCTAGAATCCATCCTGCAAATGCTAAAGAACCATTGATGCTTGTCATTACTTTCCTGGAACTGCAGAGGCTTTCCCCATCTTCTGAGATCTGAGGGTTCTGTAGACCTACTGTCACAATACAGCTGTATCTGTCTCCAAGCGACATGCAGGCCGATTCATGGAATAATTAGCGCGGCGCAAGTGGGCAAAAACGTGCGAATCGCAGTGGAATAGCGAAAATCGCAGTGCGAGTGCGAAAATCGCACGAAAAGCAGCGCACATCGATTCATGGAAGTCCGTGCGCGAGAAAACCAGCGGATGTGCGATAAAAAAGTGCACGGCGCACGTTGGCGCACAGGCCATCTAACAGCGTGTGCCAGGTCACAGCGAAAATTGCACAGGCCACAGCGAAATTCGCACATAGCGCGGCACACGCAACAAAAGTAGGCGGAACACGGGCGTAACACTCGGAATGGGGAACAACTTGCCAAAACGTGGGCGTCACGGGGGAAAGTACAGGGCACAAGTGCGCGGAACGCCCACACGCTCGCCTACAACACGTATTCATGGAATAGAATAGGGGAAAAAAGCGCACACTCAAACCAGCGCACAGGCACAAACACGACTGCCACAAGAAAGCAGGCGGTAGCGTCTCTGCGGCTGTAAGAAATGTGCGCCAAAAGGTGCGCCAACAAATAGCACCTATATACTGCCATGATGAATGTCCTATACTGTGGCCCTCCAGGACAAATGACGTGCAAAGGGGTACCCACAAACACGGACACCCGCTGACAAAAAATACGTGTGCGTGTATACCGCGGTGCGCGGGAAGTCTCACACGCGATTTCAGCAGGGTACGTGTATTACAGGGGTTCGCGTGAAGTTTTTCACGCGATCGGGCCTGGGGGAGCGGGCTACGTGTATTACAGGGGTTCGCGTGAAGTTTTTCACGCGATCGGGCCTGGGGGAGCGGGCTACGTGTATTTCAGGGGTTCGCGTGAAGTTTCTCACGCGATCGGGCCTGGGGGAGCATGCTATGTGTATTTCAGGGGTTCGCGTGAAGTTTCTCACGCGATCGGGCCTGGGGGAGCGGGCTACGTGTATTTCAGGGGTTCGCGTGAAGTTTTTCACGCGATCGGGCCTGGGGAAGCGTGCTACGTGTTTTTCAGGGGTTCGCGTGAAGTTTTTCACGCGATCGGGCCTGGGGGAGCGGGCTACGTGTATTACAGGGGTTCCCGTGAAGTTTTTCACGCGATCGGGCCTGGGGGAGCGGGCTACGTGTATTTCAGGGGTTCGCGTGAAGTTTCTCACGCGATCGGGCCTGGGGGAGCGGGCTACGTGTATTACAGGGGTTCGCGTGAAGTTTTTCACGCGATCGGGCCTGGGGGAGCGGGCTACGTGTATTACAGGGGTTCGCGTGAAGTTTTTCACGCGAGCGTGAAGTTTTTCACGCGATCAAGCCTGGGGGAGCGGGCTACGTGTATTTCAGGATCGGGCCTGGGGGAGCGGGGTACCACTCACCGTCTGCCTTGCGTGTAGATGAACGCGTAGCCAACACCCGCTGTGAAGTAATAGCGTGTGAACCCCAACGGATGGAAAACACACGCACCGCACGAAAAGCACGTACAGAACATAAAGGCACGCGGGATCACCAAGCCCTGCCAGGGCAACGCCCGTGCGCAAAACGTCACAGACGCGCTTACGCTGTAAGGGCCTTTGGTCCAATGAAATCGCGTACGCGTGCTGACGCGCTTACGCGCTAAGGGCCTTTCCTCGATTTTCACGCTGACGTGCAGGATTTTCACGTGGCAAATCACTCCGTATCAAGCTGGCCACGCGAAAACACACGGAAGACCACGCTCCTGCCCAGAAAGCCGAATTACTGCCCCCCAGTGCCCCGAGCAGCCTCCCATGTGTCATCTGCTGCTGCCTGCCTGCCTGCTGCCACCGTGCCCTGCCATTTGGTGCCTGCACATCAGCCATCTGCAGGTGTCCAGTTGCTGTGTCCACCCCTGCTGGAACAGAAGACTCCCGACTCGGATAACATCGCTCCACAGCCCAGCCCCAGGACCCAGTTGGCCACCCACTCCTGCCCCTGGGGTTGCCATGTCGGGCACATCAACATCTGGCACCAGTGGCCAGAGGGGCAGAGGGGCACCAGCTTCACTGCCACCGAAGTTGGTGTCCTGGTGGAGCAAGTCCTGGGGCAGTATGATGCCCTCTTCGGATCGTCCCGCGCCAACAAGGAAGGACGGGACAGGATTTGGGCCGACTGTGTGGTTGCCATCAATGCGGAGGGGGTGGCAACCCGCACCATCCAGAAGGTCAAGAAGCGCTGGGAAGACTTGAGGTCCAGGACCCTCATGAAGGCCCGGCACCTCGTGGAGGGGGGCCGGGGCCGCATGAGTTCCATCCAGTTGAGGGTCCTGGAACGCGCACACCCAGCGCTCCACGCCCAGGTCCTTGAGAGGGAGACCCGTCTGGAGTTGAGCGGTAAGTGGCCAAGCATTGCTGTGTGAGACAGGGCATGTTGCAGTGTGCTGGTTGTCTGATACTTGCCTGCATGTGTGACATAGGCCATGTACGCATGTATGTGTGCAGGGACATCATGGGAATGCATGTGCGACCTGTAATGTGTGAACCGCACGGTTGTTGCATGTGTTTGAATGCGACATGGGGAGCCCTGTGCAGATTGCACACATGAGAGCATGGCAGTCTCTGTTCCTGGACATGGGTGGGGGCGAGGGATGGGTGCTGATGCCAGATACATATGTGGTATCCATGTCTGTGTGCCTGACCTGCGTGTCTGTGATTTGTGAGTGCCATGGATGCATGACACATGTCTGTGACAATGTACAGATTCACTGATGCAGCCTAGTCATCCTTGTATGCACTGTGATTGGGGTGTACGGGGCCAGATGGATGTGACTGAGGTGAAGTGTGTGCATGTGATAGGCATGACCCATGATGCTTGTGAGTCCCATTACATTGTATGATTCGAGAGTCCATTGGACATGCATTGAAATGTCCATGGCACGCACCATGACTGTCACTGTGTGTGTTTTGCCTGGACTGACACATGTGTTGTGGTGTGACATGATGGAAGTGTACTTTGACAGTGGCACTCATCTGCTATTGCTTCCTGTCTAGGGGACCATTGTACAGTACCCTGATGCTTGTGTTCTATGTCTCCCTCTACGCAGCGGCTAGTGAAGGAGAGGGCGGAGACGGCGCTGTGGAGCAAGGCGGCGGGGATGCCCCCACGGCTGCAGCGGAAGGGGTGGGTGAGCCCCCACAGGGGCCTGCTACGGCGGTAGACGGCGAGGAGCCATCCAGGTTGGTGGTTTCCACAGAGGAGGAGGAGGCCGCCACTGATGCGCACATGGGGCCTGGTGGGGGCATCCCTGCTGGTGCAAGTGGTGCAGTCCAGGGGCAGGAGGCAGCACAGGTCACCGTGGAGGGGCCTGTGCATGTCGCTGTCCCTGAACCTGTGGGTGCACCACCTTGCACCAGCAGGGATGCCCCGTCCCAGGCCCGTCCGCAGGTAGAGGGGATGTCCATGTCATCTGACTCCCCTCCACCTGCGGACGAGGGGACCCCTGGCCGTGTGGAGAAGGTCCTGATTGGGGTCGCGATGCGCACAGCTGTGATTCGTGATGCCGTGCGTGCTTCCCAGGAGGAGCACGCACGTCATCACGAAGAGCACCGTGCCGACGTGGCCCAATTGGGATCGGCCATGTTCGGGGGTTTCCTGCATGTGTCGGCCAATCTGGCGGCCCTCTCCTCCTCTGTGGAGACTATACGCCAGTCGTTCTCCTTGCCGTCTTCCGGCCCAGATGCCACCAGGGCCCCCTGTGGACCTGCCCTGACCAATGCAGCCAGCTCGGTGGGGATCCCATCCCTGCCACAGTCGGGAGTCAGAGGTCCAGCAGGGGTGGACAACACAGCAACTGGACCCCAGCAGATGGAGCATGTGACGGCATCATCGGGCACGGCACGTGCACGACGGCGTCAGTGGTTTCCATCATCCTGGATGCCGTCGTGCTGGCAGAGGCAGTGGCGTCGGAGGCAGCAGCAGGCTCGACGTGGGAGGCATCATGGCTCGGGGCCATCAAGATCAGAGGGGCAGGCATCGGCCGGAGGGCAGGAGAACCCTGGGATGGTAGTGTCTTCCGTGTGGGAGCAGTTGGTTCAGCGGATAGGTGCGGAGCAGCAGCGGGCGGAAGAGGAGCGGCTCACCATGGTCAGGGCGGAGTTCTCCATGCGTCGGGCGTTGAGGCGGGCTGAGTGCCTCGAGGAAGCTCGCAGGGAGTTTGAGGTGAACATGGGGTTATCCCTGCGAGACCTCGGGGCCAGGACAGAGTCCCGCCTCCAGGACATCGACATGGAGTTCGATGATGCCCTGGCCGGCAACATCACAGAGTGAGCCGCAGGACTTGCCCGCTGCCATTGTATATAGTTCTTTAGTTAGTTAGTGTTAGGTTTCCTTTATTTTATGAGATTTTTTTGGACCGCTCGGACAATGGCCACTTTTCTGTATATAGTTTTTTTATTAGGTAGTAGTAGGTTTCATTTATAATGTTGGGCTCATGGACCCTGGAATATTCTTGTGTATAGTTGGATTTTTTAAAATACATTTTTTTGATTTACATTTGTGTTCACTATGAGGCAATGGTTTTTCCTTATTTTTTTTCACCATGATTTTGCTTTGGACAACATTAGTTTTTGGATTCCTTTGTTTTTTGGATTTTTACATTACTTATCGGACAAGGACAATTTATTTTGTTATCCCCATTGTTGTATGTTTGATTAGTTTACTTCATTTTCTTCGAGAATACATGTTTTTATAACTTTCTTTTGTGGTATTTTCTCATTGGTTTCATGCATGTCATGATATGGGTTTTGACATTCACTTGCACCCATTGTGTATGTGTGTGTGACGGACATGTGTTCATTTACATACTTGCCATTGGGGTTGTATCATGTAATTGCATTTGCTATGTGGGTGGATGCAATCCTTGGCTGGGTGTTTGTGCTGGGTATGCTGCCCATTACTGCCATGATTGTGTATCGTCAGGACCTGGGGGCAGGGGGACATGGTTGGGGGCCTGCTGGCAGGTGCCCCACAGTGCTGGGGGGTGGGGGTGGTGGGAGACATGAGTGGGGGCCTGGTGGAGGGTGCCCCTGGATGGTGGGGGGTGGGGGTGGTGGTAGACATGAGTGGGGGCCTGGTGGAAGGTGCCCCTGCACTGCTGGGGGGTGGGGGTGGTGGGAGACATGAGTGGGGGCCTGGTGGAGGGTGCCCCTGGATGGTGGGGGGTGGGGGTGGTGGTAGACATGAGTGGGGGCCTGGTGGAAGGTGCCCCTGCACTGCTGGGGGGTGGGAGTGGTGGGAGACATGAGTGGGGGCCTGGTGGAGGCTGCCCATGGTGGCTGGGGGGTGGGGGTGGTGGGAGACATGAGTGGGGGCCTGGTGGAGGGTGCCCCTGGATGGTGGGGGGTGGGGGTGGTGGGAGACATGAGTGGGGGCCTGGTGGAGGGTGCCCCTGGATGGTGGGGGGTGGGGGTGGTGGGAGACATGAGTGGGGGCCTGGTGGAGGCTGCCCCTGGTGGCTGGGGGGTGGGGGTGGTGGGAGACATGAGTGGGAGCCTGGTGGTGCTGCCCCTGCACTGCTGGGGGGTGGGGGTGGTGGGAGACATGAGTGGGGGCCTGGGGGGGGATGCCCCTGCACTGCTGGGGGGTGGGGGTGGTGGGAGACATGCATTGTTGATCAGTAGTGCAAGGTGACATGTGGGTTGGCTCCGGGGCATGCCCATGGTGGATGGGCTGCCTGCGGGACATGAGCAGGGGTGCAGGGTAGTCCCCCGTGGTGTGGGCTGCCTGCAGGGGCCGTGGAGGTTGTCGAGCGTACACCTGGGAGGACCCACACGGCCAATTCACGTGTAGTACTCCCCAGAACCCCTGGAATTCACATACCCTGATGGAATCGCATGTGGAACTTTCCGCACACCCATGGAATACAGTACCCTGCTCGCACTGGGCCAATCGCGTGTGGAACATCCCGCGCACCCCTGAAATACACGTACCCTGCTGAAATCGCGTGTGGAACTTCCCGCGCACCCCTGAGATACACGTACCCTGCTGAAATCGCGTGTGGAACTTCCCGCGCACCCCTGAAATACACGTACCCTGCTCGCACTGGGCCAATCGCGTGTGGAACTTCCCGCGCACCCCTGGAATACACGTACCCTGCTGAAATCGCGTGTGGAACTTCCCGCGCACCCCTGAAATACACGTACCCTGCTCGCACTGGGCCAATCGCGTGCGGAACTTCCCGCGCACCCCTGGAATACACGTACCCTGCTGAAATCGCATGTGGAACTTCCCACGCACCCCTGGAATACACGTACCCTGCTCGCACTGGGCCAATCGCGTGTGGAACTTCCCACGCACCCCTGGAATACACGTACCCTGCTGAAATCGCGTGTGGAACTTCCCGCGCACCCCTGAAATACACGTACCCTGCTCGCACTGGGCCAACCGCGTGTGGAACTTCCCACGCACCCCTGAAATACACGTACCCTGCTCGCACTGGGCCAATCGCGTGTGGAACTTCCCGCGCACCCCTGAAATACACGTTCCCCGCTTGGCGTTTGCTGTTTGCCAGCCCGGTGAACTGGTCCAGGGTTAGCGCAGCCCTTTGCGATGATTTAGCGATTTTGATGGCTTTTCCTTGCGCGAGGGCGTTCTTGGGGGCGTTACTGGCGCTGCTGCAGGGTCGCTGCGATTCTCTGCGCCACGGCTGGTTTGGGAGCCTAAAATCCATGAATACGCTGTGCGCGGAAATCGCTTTTAGCGCACGTTCCTGGCGCACACAATCGCACGCGGACACTCTGCGCCAGCCGCTTGCGACACTTTTCGGCGAAATTCTATGAATTACCCTGTTGGTCTCTTGACCCACTATTACTAGACAGCTTTGTCATACATCAAGCGGTGGCTAAACGTGGCAGTAAGGGTCATCCCTATGGGGGGCTACTAACTGGGGTAATGAATTCGATTATTTCTCGTAAGATACAGTGTGAAGCTGAGGAGCAGCTCCTGGCAGTAGAAGTCGAACTTCATGATGAAAGAGGTCTGGGAAGGTACCTAGTAATTAATCTTTACAACCCCCCAGGAGAACTGACTCGTGATTCGTTACAGGAGGCGATTCAGGACCTGTTGTCTTCCTGGTGGCTGAGAGATGGAAATGTGGCTGTGGTGGTCATGGGCGATTTTAATTGCCATATGACAGATGAAACACTCATATCCTATAATCCTGACCTTAGCACTAGGTGTGTAATGACCCACGGAAAGAGGGAAGCTGAAGGTCTAGGCTGGCTACAATTGTTTGGAGCTTGGGACATGGCTATGATCAATGGCCGTACCAGGGGAGATCGGCCGGGGAAACATACCTGGTCTAATGGCGATTCTACTAGCACATTGGACTATATATTTATGTGCCCCGAGCTGCAGACAAGAGTAGTTGACATGGCCGTGGAGCACAACGAATGGAGCGACCACGCGTCGCTACAGTGCACTCTATGCATCTCTATTCCTACATCTGTACCTCCTAATATAGGTAGTATCCAAACCAACTGTGCCGGATCCAGAATTGTATGGTCTGAGAGAAATATAAGCTCCGCTATGGAAGCACTTGAATCTACTGCCACCCTAGATTTCCATGAGTTCGAACACATGTCGATAAATGAGACTGAGGATTGGATATCTAGATTCTCAGGCCAGCATGCTATGGCCATGGCCAATAAGGGACATATGTTAAAGATAGGGGGGTGCATACTCCCGTTTAACAGGCAAATTAGGGATGCTAAGAGAGGTCTAAGAGCGGCTATTCGAGGTCTGAAACCGATGAATTTACCTGGAGCCTTATACCGTGAGAAACTAAGGAAAATCAAAAATCGATACAGAGCAGATATTAAAGGGATGCTCTAGTAAAAAATTTTATTTAAAAAATACATAGGCAACATAAAAAAAAATACTAGCATTCTCCGTTTTAAAACTTCCTATGTAAAATTTTGAGCTATTCAAGCTCAAAATTCGCAAAAGCAAGCACATGGGCGCATCCATTTTGTGAAATGGAGGCCCCGCCTGTGCTGGCTTTTGCTTTTGCGGCACTAATGAAGGAAAAGCCAGCCAGCTGTAGTAAACAAAGGCTACCGCTGGGTGGCTTTCCCTTCATTAGTGCTGTAGGCGGAGGACGGGGACCGGAGACCAGAGCAGGAAAGCTGCAACTGAATCTCGGTAAGTGCTATTTTTTTTACAAAAAATAAGCACTAGCTGCGGTTTTTTTTCTAGGCTGGAGGAGCCCGGAAAACTTAGAAATAAAACCGCAGCTTTAAAAACGTATTTATGTTTGCGGTCGCTTTTGAAGCGACCGCAAATATAAATACAAAGTTATTGTGTTGGAAAACGCTGCGGTTTTTCTTTCCACGTTTCTCAGGCTCCTCCGGCTCAGAGGAGCCTGAGAAACTTGGAAAGAAAAACCGCAGCGTTTTCCAACACAACCGCGTGTGTTTCTGCCTGCTGTGGCTATCACTTTGGGTCTACGGTGCTCCTAGGGGAGCACCGGAGACCCAAAGTGAAAGCCACAGCAGGCAGAAACACACGCGGTTATGTTTACATGCCGCGTAGTGTTTCTACCTGCAGCTGATTTCCCATTTGGGACCCAAATGGGAAATGCTAAATGCTGCGTTGTCTGCCTAAATCTGTTTTCCCATTTGGGGCTCTCGGGCTCCCCGTGGGGAGCCCGAGAGCCCCAAATGGGAAAGCAGATTCAGGTAGAAACAACGCGGTTGTTTTCCGCAATGCTGCGTTGTTTCTGCCTGAATCTGCTTTACCATTTGGGGCTCTCGGGCTCCCCACGGGGAGCCCGAGAGCCCCAAATGGGAAAGCAGATTCAGGTAGAAACAACGCGGTTGTCTTCCGCAATGCTGCGTTGTTTCTGCCTGAATCTGCTTTACCATTTGGGGCTCTCGGGCTCCCCACGGGGAGCCCGAGAGCCCCAAATGGGAAAGCAGATTCAGGTAGAAACAACGTGGTTGTTTTCCGCAATGCCGCGTTGTTTCTGCCTGAATCTGCTTTACCATTTGGGGCTCTCGGGCTCCCCACGGGGAGCCCGAGAGCCCCAAATGGTGAAGCATATTCAGGCAGAAACAACGCGGTTTTGTTGGAAAACGCTGCGTTTTTTCTTTCCAAGTTTCTCAGGCTCCTCCGAGCCGGAGGAGCCTGAGAAACTTGGAAAGAAAACCTGCAGCGTTTTCAAACACAATAACGTTGTATTTATGTTTGCGGTCGCTTCAAAAGCGACCGCAAACATAAATACAACGTTTTTAAAGCTGTGGTTTTATTTCTAAGTTTTCCGGGCTCCTCCAGCCCGGAAAACTTAGAAAAAAAAACACAGCTAGTGCTTATTTTTTAAAAATAAATAAATAGCAGTTACCGCGATTCAGCTGCAGCTTTCCTGCTCTGGTCTCCGGTCCCGTCCTCCGCGTACAGCACTAATGAAGGGAAAGCCACCCAGCGGTAGCCTTTGTTTACTACAGCTGGCTGGCTTTTCCTTCATTAGTGCCGCAAAAGCAAAAGCCAGCACAGGAGGGCCTCCATTTCACAAAATGGATGCGCCCATGTGCTTGCTTTTGCGAATTTTGAGCTTGAATAGCTCAAAATTTTACATAGGAAGTTTTAAAACAGAGAATGCTAGTATTTTTTTTTATGTTGCCTTTCTATTTTTGAAATAAAAATTTTTACTAGACCATCCCTTTAAGAACATTAAGAGCACTGAAAAAAATGCCAGGTATCAGAAGCTAGTACAAACGATCTGCACTAGAAACTCTCGCGGCATTTGGTCTCTCCTTAATGAGAACAGAGAAAAGGTTGAAGGCCCCTTAATTAATCCAATAAGTAAGGAGGCATGGGAAAAGTTCCTATTAGACCGGAACTCAGGAGGTATAGAAACCTTGAACAGTTTTCGGGTGAAGGCTCCCTCTCAGTTGCCTTTTGATGTCTCAGCAGAGGCAATATTGAACAAAATAGTTGCCCTCAAGTCCTCCAGATCCCCTGGACCTAACGGGTTAGCCAATATAATGATGAAGAGCTATCCTCTATTCTGGGCCGACTTGTTTTCCTTACTTTTCAATAAAATATTAGAGCAGGAGGTAATTCCCAGCTCATGGCAAACTGCCATTCTTATTCCTGTATTTAAAAAAGGTAGCCGCTTGGATCCTAATAATTACAGGCTTATATCCATGTTAGATATCTCTGGTAAGCTGTTTGCCTCACTGTTACTCAGTGAGCTGCAGAAATGGGTAGACAATTCCAAAATACTCAGCAGATTTCAATGCGGGTTTAGGCGGGATTTTTCCACCTCACATAACCTTCTGGTTATGGATATACTTCGTACACAGGCACTTAGCAAGGGGCAGCCCCCGTTGTACGCCTTATATATCGACTTTAAGGCCACATTTGACTCCATCCCCCGAGGGAGACTATGGACCAAGCTAGAGAAATTGGGATGCCCGACAGGCTTGTTATATTATTTAAAACTACTCCATCACAATACTACGGCGTGCCTCAGATTGAATCAGGAAGGAAATTTAACTCGCAATGTGACTCAAGACAGTGGGGTAAAGCAGGGATGCGTCACAGCACCCCTCATTTACAATCTTTACGTGTACGACATCCCTGCAGCCCTGGCCGAGGTTGACAATTGCCCTCCTAAAGTTGGGGAAGTATCATGCAGAGTATTGGCATATGCGGATGATTTGGTTGTCTTTGATAATACCATAGGTGGTTTAAGGTGTTCTGCTACTTCTCTTTGGGACTATGCCAGAATAAATGGCCTAACGATCAACCTGGACAAGACAAAAGTATTAAGATTCACGAGAAAAAGAGCAACACGTGTGAATCTGATGGTACATGGAAATTCCATACCCTACGCTCCATCCTACCTCTATTTGGGAGTTGACATTGAGCCCCTAGGCGATTACTCACTCTGTAGACAGGGGCGAATCACAAGAGCAATGCAAGTCACCTCACTTATTTCCTCTTTTACAAATAAGCAGGGCGGTTTCACCTTGGGGGGGACGCGTCATCTTTCTATCCAAGTGTTTGCACCCATGATTGTATACGGTCTCGAATCACTACATACTATGGATCTAGGGTGGTTACAAGTGCTGGAGGGCAAGTTCTGGAGACGGATCTTGGGGTTATCCCCGGGGGTACCGGTGGCACTGATTAGACTAGAACTGGGTCTTCCCTCCCTTAAAGCTATGGTACTGAGGAAAAGAGCTGGCTTTCACCTTAAGATGATAAGTGACTCTACCAACCCCCTACTATCCGTGATCCACCAGGAGGTGACCAAAAAATATTCTACCTCTCCCCTCTATAAAGACATGGTTAAATTTTTCATTGACATTGGATGGATACATAGAGGGACTATGGTCACAAAGGAAACCTTACATGCATTAGGTAAAAAAGTAGACATATGGGACTGGCTAGAGAATTTCGCCCACATAAGTAATCTCGAGACATATCACTTTGTTAAATATCAATTGTATAACTTCATGAAGCCTCAAGCTTACTTATCTCTCTGCCCCTCCAGAAGACTTAGACGCTTCATCATCCTGTTTAGATTAGAGCAATTACCCACCTTGTATATTAGAGGGGCTTGGGAGAAAATCCCTGTGGACAAGCGCATATGTCGTCTCTGCAAATCCCCAGATTGTCTTGAGACAGCTAGATACCTTCTCACGGAATGCCAGATATTGAGAGACACAATTTTTCGCCATTTGGGCAACTTTGTACATGATTGTGCAACAATACGTGATATGTCTTTTTGGATCTATTGCAACAATACCAGCAACATGCACTTATTTATTGCACTCTATAACATCTGGCAACAAGTGGAATTTGGTCTGAAGGGTGGGGTGGAATTATCCCAAGATTGAGGAGCACATGAGAACATACAGAGTTCCTCAGTGGAGAGGGAAATTAGCTAGTTACGTAGTCTATGCAATGGTTCTTTTCAGTTGTAGTTTTTAATGTTGATATTCATTTATGATTTTATTTGTAGGTTTATGTATATTCTTGAATTGAGTATAATGTTTTGCAATTTGAAATATGTAAAAAATTGTATGTGTAAAGTTTGAATTTATTTTCATTCTGTATCACATCAAAGAATTAAAAATTTTAAAAAAATTAAAACTCCCACGTTGGTATGTGTGGGGGTTTACACTAGTATCAAGCCAAGAGATGTGAACCTAATTGTGTGCATGCTCTTTTTCTTTTTGGGAAATTCTCCAGCAAAAACCTATATCGCTCTGCCTAAGAGAATCATAGCGTGGATTGCACTCTTCTGGTTGAATTTATACAGAAGCTTAAGCAAAGTATCCAATGTATGGAAGTACATTATGGTACCTTGATTGGTAATGATTTAAATGTAAAAATCTAGGGGGACAATCATCTTGATCAAAGCTGCACCTCCTATTACTGACAGTGGATAACACACCCAGAAATCAGCATTGCCTCTTAAGTTCCCCAGCTGCCCAGTAACATTTGAGGAAGAAATGATGGGTGTCTTAGAGCCTGATTCATGGAATTGTTTACGCGTAAAATAGTGGCTTTGCATGCCATTCAGTCTGCAAAACCCCCTTCGTCGATTCATGGAATCGACTTTGCAGGACTTTTCAGGACACTAAAGGACCCTACACGTCTCTGCGTGTAGTTGAGCACATTGCACGAGACTCCACACAGAGGTTGGGAATAGTGGGAAGAATATGCAAATTCTACATTCTCAATGCAGAATGGGGAAGAACAAGGTATAATCTGGGGGTGTCGAGGGACGGCCTGCACGAAGAAATTGCACACCCAGGACCACGCACAACCAATCGTACTCATGGATCTGACTGCGCAACATCACATAAGAGAAATCAGCATGCAAAGCGCCCGAGCACACCGCCATGTGAAGGCAGGCCCAAGCCCCCAATCCATAGGGATCAGCATGCAAAGGTAAGGTCTGAGCATGAATTTAGGGAAGCATGCATGCAGTTGGGGTGCTGATTGCAGTTAGGGGTGCATATATGCAGAGTAGCAGGGTGCAGCCACGGTTTACGGGGGTTCACGCGCATATTTACTGGGTAATGACAACAGTTACTGAAAATGGTACACATATTGACATGGTGCTGTAAATAGTGATGGGGGGCCCCAGGCAGTGTTGCCAGGGTGCTGCCTTGGTGGGGGGGGTTAGCATGCAGCATTGCCGAGGTTCATTACTTCGTGGATGAGGAGGGCGCAAAGGTTGATATAAGTGGCTGGATTTGCTATATGTGGGAGCGTGTCGTGGGCGTTCTGGCAGCTACTTGCGCTTAGGCTAACTTTGCAGTCTGCGTTCTTTTCTATGACTCGGGCCCTTAATGCCTTAATGCTCTCTCTTATTAGCAAGTCTTTTTTAAGTTGTAAGTCTGATTCCCTGCTAGGAGATTTACAATTACATATTCCAATTCCGTGGTAGTCCAAACACAAGCCTGCATTTTTTTTACTATCTCTAAAATCTGTGGGAACTTAACCAGACGAGATGCAATATTAAGTAGCACATCGTCGGCATAGAGTAAGACCACATGAATGAACCTATCTGGTCTGATGCCCTCGTCAACAAAGCCACCATGCAGTAGTTGCAACATTAGATATTTCTCTGGGGCAAATATGAGTGGGGGGAAGGGAACTTTGTCACATCCTCCTATAAATCGGCCAGCCTTGTGACAGCACCTATTTAGCTCTCACCCTTGCTTTAGGGGCAGAATACAATAGAGATACCCATCATAAATAACTTTCACCAAGATCACATTTCTTAAGCACCTCCATCGTGTAGGTCCAGTCAATAGTGCCAAAACTGTGAGCATACAAGCTGGCAATGGCCATGCTATTCCTTCAATATGTAGTGTGCGCTGTGTTATAAATTATAAAATTCGTCCTCGCATTTTGTTGCAAGGTAAAACCACACTGATCATTGTGTATCGATATAGACTCAACACTCACCAATCAACCTGCCCCTACTTTACCAATTACCTAATTATCAACATTGATCAGCAACAAGGGCCTCTATAATTGCAGAATGGAATAACTTCCTTATTCAGATCTGCAATAAATGGTATTGTCGGAAGGGGAGGTCATGGATATGCGGAATCTCGCCAGTAGTGGCTTGATTTCCTCAGCTTCTGGTAGTGAGAGCCGGCCTTGGCCCGTTTGGGTATGCCTTTTTAAAGGTTAGGTTGGCCGATATTGGACTCATGAAGCCTGAAGAGCATGGGGAAGTGTGAAGGAAGCAAGGCCTCCCTCAAGGGACAGGGCGACTCGGTCATCGTTGGCAGTTTAGGTCGATCATGAATAGGCAAAACTTCTTGGCCAACGCCCATTTCTGAATGTGCACAAGATTGAATGACAGAGTTCCTGACTCCTCCCGAGGGGGGCTGAGCAATTAGAATCTGCTCCTGTGTTCGAATTGTGAGGAGTATTGGCCCTCCCCTCTGTAGCCAGGGGCTTTGGGCCCTTTGTTTTTCAATGATCAGCTAGTTTGTGATACACCCTGTTGTGGACTGGTGAGGTTGTGGCACTGTCATCCCCTGCAAGGGTGTGCTGCGGGGGCATGAGCAGGCCAGGCGATGGTACTTATATGGCGTTAATCCCCCATTCCAGTCGCTGGAATGGGGGATAATGGCCTGGCAACCCAAGTTATTGGCCCGAGCGAACAGGGGATTCAGGCTATTAGCACCACGGGTTACCAAAGTGATAACCCGGGGTGCTCAAAAAAAGGATTTGTCTCCATACAACGGGATGCGCGGGCCGTTCCGTTGTATGACGGAAAATCCTTTTCCAAGATGGCCACCATGGAAAGGAAAGCGGGGCTCTGTGTGGAGCCCATCTTCCCTTTCCATGGTGGCCTGTGGGAGGCAAGGGGAAGGAGCTCATGCAGCAGCGGCAACTGCCACCACCGGAGTAAGGAGGGTGGGGGAATTTACAAAAAAGTGACCCGCGGGTGGGGGAAGATGGCAGAGGGGGTAGCCGGCCATCATGCGGCATGGAATGCAGGCTTGTACCGGTGGTTCAAGCCCTCGTTCCTAGCCATCTGATTGGCTGGCTTCCCCAGACAGGATGCTAATAGAGCTTCATTGACTAAGAGATAGGTAGCAGCAAGGTACTGTCAGGTAATGTGAGGTGTGCTAGTGGGGATCTCCTCCCCCATAGAGTCAGGAAGATATTGGAGACTGACCGGGTCAGATTAAGCCGGCAGATGCAGCCCCTCAGGCATGTGCTCAGTGATTCAAGGGCCTCAGTAAGTCCCTTGAGGGACCTTGGGTTTAGGCCCAGTAATAGTGGCCTTATAGCTCAAGAAAAGGTCCATAGAAGTGCTCCCGGAACGGTTGCACTTGCCCACAGAGCCTTTTTAGCTCTAACAGGATGCTCAGGATTGGGCGGTGACATGACCTGTATGGCTGAAGTTGGTCCTGCAGGGAACCCTGGATGCCCCTACTATGAAGGGGCCTGCCGGCCTGTGATAGGAAACCTCTAATTTGCGCTTGGTGACAATAGCCTGGCAACTCAGGAAGTAATCAATGGACGCCCTCCAGGTTCTGGAGCATTCCAGAAACGTGTCCCCTGGCTGAAGTGCCAGACTCAAAAGAGAACTTACCTTTCTTGAAGTCACAACGTCTTAGATGTGAGAAGGAGAGGAATGGAAGTCTTCTTGTTGTTGTTATTGTTATTGCTCCTCCATTCTGGTGGAAGTGTGTGCCTCTACCACCCGTAGGTATCTAAGTGTGCAGGCAATAAAAAACAATGAATAAAGAAAGAACAGTGGCAGATGCTACAATCATCAGAAAACCAGCGAAAAGGTCTAAATGGACAGATTGAATCAATGTTTAGAATAAATATGTTTTAATTCGCCTCCTAAATATGTAAAGATCACTAATGCATGCAGCTCGGACTGTAAGGAGTTACACAATCTGGCTGTCACTGTGGAGCTTGCACATCCCAGTGCTCTAGAGCGATGAACCTGGTATATGAACTTGGTGTTCCGAGTGGAGACGCCTTAAGGGCACATTAATACATGCCATTTCAATCATTGTTTAATATATTGTGGCCTACAGCCATATAAGACTGTATGTGTGATGATAAGGAGTTTGAATGAAACCCTTGCTTTCATAGGGAGCCAGTGCAAATGTCTTAAGAATGGTGTAATGTGAGAATATTTGCGCATGTTAGTAACAATTCTGGCAGAGGCATTCCGTAGTAATTGTAGGCGATGGATTAATGTTTCTGTAACACCCACATACAAGATATTACAATAGTCTAATTTAGTGCCTATTGTAAGGGTAAAGAAGGAGGCGACTGGACACACAGGTGGCATGATGATTGCTATAGACCTTTATTAATCAAGATAATAAAGAGGAAACCTAACTTTATCTCTAAGAGGGGTTCCCTTCCTCAACTAAAACATTAAGGGCTCTGTCAGGATGTCCGTATAACTCAATAGTCCACCACCCTGTGTCCAAACCCCTACTTCTGTCCCTTACACTTAAAGCTAAACTGGGGATAAAGTAGACCTTCTTAGTGCAGAAGAATGACTCCCTTCTTCTGTACTGGGGATAAAGTTCACTTCCAGGTGTTGGCTTCTTCTTAACGGAATGACTCCATTCCCCAGGGAAAATTGTCCTCCAACACAAAAGACAAAGTCCCAGCACTTATTTTGTCAGACAGACTGCTTATCTTTTAACACTTTGTATCATAAAGTCTTTTCCATTTTGGTTCTCCTGGTATCTTGATTTTACAGTCTAACACAAACCAGGGGAAAGACTCCCTTCCCCTGGTCTTGGTTACCAGGAGAATGACTCCCTTCACCTGGTATCTTGGCTTCAGAGTACGATACAACCAGGGGCAATGACTCCCTTCCCCTGGGCTCTCTTCTCTTTCACTTTGGTTTCACAGTTTACTACCAGGAGGAATGACTCATTTCCCCTGGCCTCTCTTTCACTTTAGTTTCACAGTTCAGCACTTGCAGTCTTTCAGCTTGAGTGTCCCAGACCCAGGCTCCCTGTCTCCAGACTGGGATGGACTTGGTTTACTCTCCTGCCAAGTACTGCCACAAGGAAGTTGGTTTGTACTCCTCTTGTGGGTATGGGCCAGTATTTCTCTACTGCTTTGCTTTGGCAGACCTGGTTCACTCTCCTGCCAGATACTGCCACGAAGAAGATGACTTGGACTTCTCTATTGTGAGTGCAGGTCCCAGACCCGAGTTTCTCTGCTACTTTGATTTGGCAGACCTGGTTTACTTTCCGGCCAGGCACTGCCATGAAGAAGATAACTTATAGAGATCTTCTATTGTGGGTGTGGGTCCAGACCCAAGTGGCTCTACTGCTTTGGTTGGAAAGATTTGGTTCCCTCTCCTGCCAGGTACTGCCATGAAGAAGATGACTTGTAGGGATCTTCTTCTGTGGGTTCAGGTCCCATACCCAACCTCTTCTCGTTCTGTTTTGGCACTCTTAATGATTTTTTCTTCTCCCCCAGGGGCTTCCTCCTCACCCCTACTCTGTAGTTTAAGCATCTTCCACGACTCTGCTGTGCTCTCATCAACCGTCCTGGCAACCCCTGTAACTTTAGGGTGGCTGCCAGTGTGCTCTGGTCTGTCTCTTTCTGCTTGTGGCTTCTCGTGGCTTGTCAGGCTCTTCATTGGGCTGCAGTGACTCTGCAGCATTTGGTTCCTCAGAGAATCTGCGTCTTAACTCAACCACATGGTCCCATTGTGTCGCACGCCTGATCCTTTCCTTCTCCCTCTTTCTGATTGGCTTTTCCACGGTGGACAGGATAGGTATGTTTTGCGTGCCGGCTAGCGTCTCGGTCAACATCCTCTTCTGTTCTCCATGCTGAATGACTCCTACGCTTGCGGTTCCTACAGGGAGGGCTTGACAACATGGTAAGTCCGGCTTTTGTTTTTATCATTAGCGGACATAGAAGACTTCATTGGTCCGCACCTCCTCCTCATCCCAGTACTTGTTAAGTAGGTCTCCCTAAGGTAGTCCCTGTTCTTCCTCGTCTCAGTAGTTATTATGTTTTCGGACTTACAGACATACAGGTAAGTCTGGAATATGGAGTTGGGTTTTATGGGATAGGAAGGTGTGCAGGGTGTGGGTGGAGGGTTGGCATACCACATTCTCCTGAGATGTTCTTCCTTGTTCCCAGCAATCCTCCTGCTGAGCGCTACTACCAGGGGGACTGTCAGGTAGCAGCCTCACCTCCCTGGCTTCATGGGACGGGGCTCCCCCTTGGAAGAAGTGCGACATATTGGGATTCATCAGGCTACTATAGCTCTTGCAATGGTGGTGCAATGCGACATGGATAGATAAGATCTAATTTGCCTAAGAATCATTAGGTGGTAATTAGTGGAGCATGCAATCTTATTGATTTTTGGGGCCATGGATAACGAGGAGTCCAGTATAAAGCCTAATGCCTTTGCACATAATACAGGTCTAATTGTATAACCTGAAAGGGTAAATTGCAGATATAACTCAAGAGATTTCTCCAAGGAGGTTGCTGAACTAACCATTAAGATTTCAGATGTTTCCTTGTTCAAGCCACGCCATTCTCAGCCATCCAATGTTCAACTGACTGAAAAACCAATTGAATCTTTTTCTGGTCGGATGTCGGACCCGCATCAAGACTAAATTATCTGCATGTCATCTATATAATTATTGTATTCCACTTCGAAATTTAACAGGTGTTCACGGAGTGGTTTTACATATATGTTAAACAAAATGGTAGAAATGCAGGCTCCTTGTGGGACTCCATATTGAACTGTTTTTGGAGAAGAAACACACTCATCCACTTTGACTTTTGCTATTCTATCACGTAAAAAAGAGCAGAGCATTGAGGTAGAATTCTCAGATGCCCCAAGTACGGTTTGAAAACGATGGAGGAGAATAATGTGTTCGAGGGTTTGAAGGCCGCTGATAGATCCAACAACATGAGAAGTCCAGTATTGCCTTTATCTAAAATCCGAGCAAGAGAGTCTGTGATATGACTGAGAGCCAGTTCAGTCCCTAAACCAGGCCTGAATCCTGACTGCCTGCCTGTCCCCAAGTACATGTTTTGATTCTAAATGAACCTGCAATTGAATGGATGCTGCTTTTTCGAGCACTTTCAGGAGAAATGGGACGTTGGATATGGGAAGAGAGCTGGCCACTTCCTTAGCCACTTCCTAAGTGTCCTGCCTGAAAGAGAATCACTTTAAGCACAGAACGAACCATCCATGCTCTGAACCAAACAAACCGTGTGCAGGTCTGCTGTGTAGGAGCATTGGGAACCGGATGCACAGTCCATAAACCTGCTGGTGCAGGGTATAATGACAACAAGGTAGGGCCAAATAGAAAAATAATTAAGGTGAGGGAATGGGCCAGGAGGATAGCTCGAAAGCAAGACAACACCGAGCAGCAGGGGTTCAATACCCGGTCCTGCGTTTAGTGGCTGGACTCCAGCATAAAGCGCGATATAAAACCCCATTAAATGTTTAATAGCAGAACTGCTGCACAAAGCTCAGGTTCTACCCAAGCAGAGAAAAAGACTGCATGGTGAGGAGGGGAGAATGTGAATGGCGGTCTCGTCTCTGTACACAGGGGCGTGCCCCACTTGTGCACACAGCCTGCCATTCTCCTTTTGCAAATATACGCTCCTGCGCAGTATGCTCGGGGTTCGTTCCATCCCTATATAACATCCCTTTGAAATGGAGGGAAAGGGGTGGGCCATAGCAGTGCATTTGCGCTAACCAACAAATAAATAAAGTTCTAGTGCGGGTCATACAAAAGGGAACCAAGGGACAATACATGCAGGGGAAATAAGTGGGAAAACACAGGTAAGAATTCGAGGCACACTATTTGTTGCTGACACCGATTGCCACAGTGATGCAAGGTAGTGCGTGACCTTATGAGACGCTGGAGTATCTCCAGGAGCAGCGGCGAGGCAGGCAGTTCTGAGAGAAGCAACTCTGGTTTGGCCAAACCACCACAAAAATGTACGTCCAAATATTGCCAATGTGAGTGAACTGCAACATTTTCATGAGCAAGGAAATGAGAAATGGAGCATGTTTTACAAGTCAATGACACGGGGTATATTACACACAGGTAAAATGAGAGCAGAAACATGAAATTGACGATGAGGCATGGAATAGCCAAGGCATGGCTGGGCAGGCGGGATGTGACGGTGTGGTAGTCTGGTTGCACACTTTGGAAAACCTAGGGCAAGTCCTGTTTCTATTATTTGGAAAAAGTATTCACAAATGTTGGGAAAGCGAGAGTAACACGAATATTATACTGGGTGGTAAACTGGAATCTGGTGCCAGAACCATTCAATTTTCACAAATATCAGAGTCTGGTTGTGTTAGAGAGTCCAAAAGCAAGCTTACTGTCGCCCTTCAGAATAAGTGGGCAATGGTACAGAATGAGAGGGGTAGAAGAGAGTTCCAAATGTGTGGCATCCTGGACATAGAAGGCTTGGTGAGCTTTGCTCCTCTTGCAGAAAGAGAGGCTTGACAGCACAGACCACTGTGTAGGAGGCTTATGCCATAAGGTATCTTACAAAAAGGGGGCCTGAGGGCTGTGGAAAGAGGCGTACCCAATGCCTTCTGGCTAAAATTTCCAAGTGGTGTCAAGTAGTCCATCAGCGTTAGTCGAAGAGATGTTTTATAGGCTGAATCTTTTGTAACCTTTTTCAATGTTTGCTTTTGTCCCCATCCAGGAAAAGATCCAACGCCCTCGATGCTGGGCCTCTGCGGCTCCCTGGCTTCCCTGCCCAGCTGTAAGTCCTTGGCCAGCCTAAAGTCCAGCGAGTGTCTAATGAACGACAGCAATGAAGCCAGTCCTGCCCTCAGCCCTAGCTGAGATCCTGCAGTAATCTGCCCGGGGGAGGCGCCTTTGTTCACCAGGGACTCTGCAGCGGTGGCTCGAGGAACTGGCCTTATGTCAATGGAAGAATCTAAAGCCGACATTTCCTGCAACCCAAAAGGAAGCTCTTCCAGGTTTCCTGGAGATGCCAAGCAGACCTACCGAGCAGAAGGTGAGAACCCAGATAGAACTACAACCGTTGGTCCCTCAACGAAGAAAGAAAGACTGGAGGGCAGTGCAAGCCTTAGAAAGGGAGTGCCCCCACCAGCATTTAAAAGTGCTAACCGGCAATGCCAGGTGGGTGGTTAGGAGGAGCTCCATTGGGAAACGTAAGAGGGAGGTGACTCCAATACACAGACAATGCAATCCATAACAGACCGGCCTACGTTCACTTTCATAACTCATGGGGAGAGAAGCTAATGTAAAGACAACGCCTTGTTAGGGCAGACAAGGGGCGGGGGTCACCCTCGGTGATCTCTGCTGTGGAGCATCCCATCAGATTCAAGTAGAACATTTCCATCTAGAAGCAAAACCTGGAACAAGGCAAAAGAAATTGAAAAACATGGTCTTCTTGGTCTGTTGTAGGAACAAATGTCATCATTATATCACTACCTGCCGACCATATAAAGAATGGGGCTGGATCATGAGCCCCTCATTCCCATCTGCTCGTTATATGACGGGGAACCCTATGCTGCCCCAGACGTCAATCCCAGGTCAACGCCCTAGCAGTTTCCACTGACGGATTTACAGTTTCAACTTGGCATGGTGACAGAGCGGGCTACTGCTACACCGGCGGAAGAAGATCAGGCCTTCTCTTAAACAGGAAAAGAGGAACTCTGGGGGAAAAAAACATCGCCTGTTATATTTCACTCTTGTATTTCAAAAACACATTAAAAACGGATGCAACTCTTAGCCACACAATTGGATTCTGGATTACAAAGATATGACTATTTTGGCCAATATGACTTTCGGAAAGCAAAAAATGGATTCCTTCATCACCATAAATCCTGTCCTTTATCAGGAGAAATGCAAGATGCAGCACATTGCAGTTTTAATCAGCCACACAATATGGCCGTTCGTGGCCCAGCTGGCTCTGTTTTTATTTAAGGATTATCTCATTTCCTTTCCAGGCAGGTAACAAGACCATGAGAGAGTAGGGAGCCCACAGAGTGGCCGACAAGCCATCACGCACCCATAGTAAAACAGGTCTAAAGAAGCTGTCTTGGGAAAGCCAGTGAAGGATGGGGCAGATGGTGGAACACAACTCCTCCAACACAATTCCACTCCACAAGTATGATACACCCTGAATCTGTCCTACACATGGCACCAACTACACACATAAAAACAATACACCAGAACTTCAGTTTCCCAAAAATCTTAACAATAGTGTAACTGAAACAACCAGTTGACATTTAATTCCAGAAAAGCTCATTCACTGTATGCCCTCTCCGCTTTCCAGCTAATACCTTTATCCTGAGAGGCAGGTCAGCTCCTTAAATGCTGTGCCAGTCGCCTGATGCATGTAAAGTAGGGCACACCCACTGAATCGAAGAAAGACCTTACCATATGTGTTTAAGTTTTGACCAGTGTCGGGCTACGTATTTTCCACCTTTTGTGATCCCAAAACACAGAGGAGCTCATGTTTATTAAAGACGTAATTTGGCAGTTGGGGGCCATTACTTGTTGACATGCACGCGTACATGCTTGTTGCCTGCAAGCATGGCAGGCAGCATGTATAATGGAGCCCTATGGGGTACGCCAGCTTTATGATGTTGCATAAAGCTGGCAGACACCATAGGGAGCCCCAGCATTTGCACCGCCACGAAAATCCATGCCGGTGAAGATGCTGGAAAATTTGAGAGGAAGGGAGGCGTCAGAGATGCAAGATGCATTCCGCCTCTCCTCTCCGCCATACAAAAGCATGAAAATGAGGAGTGGCGTGATTGAAAGGCATTGGCGCCTTTCAATCAAATGTCGCCACTGACCAACTTGAGCCCTACAGAGTGAGGAGATCACAATGAAAGGTGGACCCAAAGAGTGAGCAGCTGTTTGGTTCGGCTCAGTTTCCCGGCCTTTCTTTCGCCACTAGGTTGTAGGTTCCGACATGACTCAAGCCAGTGGTGATCAAAGGTGGACACTATCTGACAGCGCGTCCACGTGGGTTTACATGGAGCATCTTGGTGTTTTCGGGGCAGGTCTTTGTAGGCAGTTGTCCATTTTGCACAAGTCCCCTGCCACATCCAGAGGCACGCCATGCTCCTGCGTGGCGATCCAGGGAGGCCGACAGATAAGCATGGTTTGTCAATGATGATCACGAAGGCCATTATGAGATAAAGGGCTTGATGAACGACGAGAAAGTTTCATGAGCACTGGAGGGGGGGGTCAGTGTGAGGCAGCCTGCTGCTGTGCTCAACTTCAAACTCCAGGTTTAATAATCTTGCTTCCATCATGGCCACTAAAAGCCCACTAGCTCCTAGAGGCAAGTCAGTGGGCCGGGTGCTCTATGCAAAAAGACATCTCACAAATTAGATTAAAAAAAGGACGAGCAGAGGACCTTTTTTAACAGTTGCATATACTACCATTGCATTGACCATCCATTACGTTCTATGCAAATTAGCAATGGAGACACAGCTTTTAATTGGTGGGAATGATCATGGTATCTTCTACTGCTATCTCCAGAACCAGTAACGCCATTTGAGTGGGGAGTACAGATGCAGGAACTGCGATAGCCCAGTCTTCACCATACAACACCTGGTGTCCATTATGAACGGAAGATGCTATAAACGGATTATAATGTCTCATTTGGTATCAAACATCCAATTTATTAGACATTCTAAAAAGGCTTGGACCGTTGATCGTGCCCTAACCAATCAGAACCAGAGAATGCAGTCTTGGAGCGTGCATTACCTACTAACAGGTGACTGTATCCCTTGTTTCAAGATTATCTGGGGCACACAGAAAACCCATACCCAATGTTGTACCCGTGTGCCTTTTTGACAATACGATTTAAATAAAACAAATCTTCTCACTGTACCAATAAACTGATGCCTGTGCTGTGCCAATGGAGGTTTCCCCTGAAGCGTAAGGTGTTGCGGCGATGAACCAAATTCCTGAAGCTTCCGCTCACCATTTTTATTGTGCTTCTTCATTAACAGGCCTTCAGATCAGTCTGTATCAGTATTTGGTGGCCTTCCCCGTCATCTTCACCTCAAGATGCAGGGGGCAGCCATCAACCATCAATAATACAGGCCTTCCAAACACGCACCACCATGACAAGGTCATTACACACCCCATCATCTTCCTATCTCCCCAAAGCTTTTTAAAACAATCTTGCAGCTCAATTTTATCCACATTCTTTGGCGCATCAACATTCCGTTTTGAACACAATGACGCCTTTGCAGATCTTCTGTAGCACTGCCATTTTCTGCATGGTGAGAATTTCTGTGCGCACAAAATGGCATCCTATCCTACAGGGACGGCGCTCACATATCCCCTCCACTGGTCGAGAGGCCTTGTGTGAGGGCATGGCTGGTCCAAGGCCTGGCTCCTTCCTCTGGATGCATTGAAACAATGGCTTTGCACGCGGCCCCAGGGCTGCACTCGTGACTCCTCGCCCGGGATCACCAACATTACGTGTTACAAACTCTCACAGACACCTATTTCATCTCTACTGCCAGTGTTGAAGGAAATGCTTCCGTTGTGACCGAAATAAACATCTTCTTCATTTGAAACTCCCGCTCGTGTTGGTGTTCTGTATCTCTGTGTCTCGGGCTCATATGGCGGGGGTTCATTGAGAAGCGTTCCTGAGTATCAGCTTGTTCTTAGGCATGTCATGCCATGGCCCCGCCCCCTCCCAGAAGTGTGAGTGTCCCTCCATCAATATCCCAGCCATACCCTATCAGTGTTCCAGCAGTGTGTCTGCCCAGAAGTACCCTGTCGGCGGGTCTGCCAGCAAAGGGAGCGTCATCCCAGCAGTACCTTATCAGTGTTCTAGCAGTGTGAGTATTCTCCCTGCAGTACCCTATCAGCTAGGGCTCTAGCCATGTGAGTATTCTCCGAGCAGTATCCTAGCAGTGTGTCTGTTCTCCCAGAAGTACCCTATCAGTACTCACCAACGGGAGCACCCTCCCACCTGCATCCCAGCAGTACCAGGTCAGTGCTCTAACAGCACGGGCATTCTCCCAGCAGTGCCCTGTCAGTGTCTCGTCAGTGTGAGCATGCTCCCAGCAGTACCCTATTGGTGTTCCAGCAATGTGGGCAATCTCCAAGCAGTGCCCTGTCAGTAGTCCACCAATGGGAGCACCCTCCATCAGTTATCTGTCAGTGCTCCAGCAGCGTGAGTATTCTCCCAGAGTAGGCTGTCAGTGCCCCAGGGTGTTCAAATTCTCCAAACAGTACTCTGTCAGTGCACCAGCAGTCTGAACATTCTCCAGATAGCGCCAAGTCACTGCTCCAGCAATGTGTGCTTTCTCCCTTCATTGCCCAGGGAGTGTGTGTGTCATTTCAGAAGTACCCTGTCACCATTCTAGCAGTGTGAGGTGATTGCTCCCAGCAGTACCTGGTTAGTACTCCAGCAATGTGAGCATTCTGCCGGCAGTACCATGTCACTTGTCATTGATCCAACAATATGCAAATACTCCGAGCAGTGCCCAGTATGTGCGGTATCAGGTAATAATGTCCCCATACGTAATGTCCCCATACATAATGTATGTACGGTATCAGGTAATAATGTCCCCATACGTAATGTCCCCATACATAATGCATGTACGGTATCAGGTAATAATGTCCCCATACATAATGTCGCCGGGAAAAGCCATTCGCGACATTATATATGGTGACATTATGTATGGGGGCGGGTTGCGGGGATGTCCCCTGCTCCCCTTGTAAAAAATAAAAAAGAAGAAGAATTCGAGGTTGCAGGGGTGTCCCCCGCATGTTCAATGTAATAATGTCTCTGCAAAAAAACAGCGACTTTTTTGTCAGACGACATTTTTGCGGGGACATTATTACATGGAACCGTATGTGCTCCGTACTTCAGTAGTGTTAACTTGGTGTGTCATGCCAGCAGTACCCTGCCCCTTGAAAGCACCCCAGCAGTGTGAGCGTTCCCCAGGCTGTACCCACTCAGTTCTCTGGTAAGGTGAGCATCCCCAGCACACACCCTATTAGTGCTTCACCAGTGTGAGCATACTTCAAGCAGTGCATTATCAGAGCTCCAGCAGTGTGAGTGTCCCTCAAAGAGTCCAGAGAGCCCTCTCTTGGTAGCAATGTTTTCCAAGAAATACCTTGAGACTGCGCACCAGCGTGAGCGTTCACACAGCAGTGTCTATCAGTGCTACAGTACAGGGTGCTTCCTGACAGCAGTGTGGCCTGATTCTCCTAGGCCACATGTCAATGTGAACTACCCAACATCAAGACACATCTGCATGTCACGATTCACATAAGTGTATCACAAGAGGGATCGCAATGCTGCTAGGTGTGCAACCTAAGGCACGGTGAAAAGAACACAGTGTAATCTCAATGACTTTCTAAGGCTGCCAAAGGTACTGTTGCACAGGTCTGTATCCTGTCAGGACAGCTCAAGAGAGCTGTGACTTTCTTTTTATCAATGTCATTGGGCTGATGCTAGCTTTTAGTACATCTGGGATTGCACACAAGCAGGTGGTTTTCCAGATGGAGAAGTTGTGATCCAAATGGACCACCACGCAGTTCTGGAGTCACCTGCTTGTGGATACATGTCTGTTCTTGCTGCACACACACTTCCGGACACAGTCCATCCGTATGTCTGAAACCTTCCTGGCTACTGTTTGAAATATGATTCAACCTTACTTGTAGAGCGTCCACAGAAATCCCATCGCTGGGGTCCTGTCTGCTTGACTGAGAATTAAGATCTCCAATCCGAAACACGGATCCCAAGAAGAGGAGTCTGATGTGGAGAGGATGCTGGTTGCCAAGCAACTAGAACATCATGGGTGTAGTTTTCATGTAGTCATGGCCCAAGATGGCTGCAAGAATTCTTTCATGAGTCCCAAAGTTCCATGACACTTTAGATGATTGCCTGTCAATCGCTTGGTGTTTCAAGGCATTCTCCTGTGAGCCTGAAGCTGAGTTCCTGGATGTTTAAACCTGCGACGACTGCCTAGCATTAGATTAAGATTCGGGGTTGTCTTATATTCTTATATAGGGGGTGTACGTGTGGGTGTGTGTGTTGCACTACTGGCAGCTGGAGTGGAGCATGGGCTGTCTGTGCAGGACCTTACTAAGTTAGTTCTGGCATATCCTTCCAACTGATAGATCCAGCTTCCAGCAATCGGCATCTGTGATCCAGTTGGGACGGGGCATTCCCATCAGCCTGTGCTCCAAGCAGAGCAACGTTTCTTAAGTGCTATCACTCTCTTCTACACTTCTTTCACTTTTGCTCTCTCTCCTCTGATTCAATGTTCATCTACTCCAGCCTCTTCTGCTTTCTCCCTTTCCGCTGGATTAGCTTCGCCTCCAAACTGTTCCAATCTCCCCCCTTCCTTGATGTTCACCACCCCCAACCTCTTCTGCGTTCTATCCTTCTCCCGCTCCTTCACCTCCACCTCCACCCTTACATTTATCCATGCTTTGAACACCTTCTTTACCTCCACCTCCTCATTTCTTGACCTTCAGTAAGGCACATTACAGCCGGTTTGGTCAAGACCCGCCAGTGTACCTTGTATTGACAAGGATCTGGTCCAAAAGCATCGCGCTGGTCTGGGTGATCCAGTGTTCCGTTCCGCTCACCCTTCACTAGAGACTCAAGTCATTTCCGGCAGCCGCAACAGGGGCCAGTACTACCGCCTTTCCAACAACCCCACCGGACATGTAGTCAAAAATGTTAGATGCTTCAGCGCGCACAGTTTTTGCTCCGGTACCTCTATTCTTGCTAGATACTCAAATGTAATGTGGGACACTGCTGAGCGAGCTGGAAAACGCCTGCGACTGGATTTTCAGGCATCTTTTTCCTAGTAGGACAGCACTCAGAGCATTGTAGAAGTGGGTCTCGATTCCACTGTGTGGCTTCCGCCATGGTCTCTGGAGCTGTTTTGAGCCATGGTCTCTGGAGCTGTTTTGAGACATCGCCCCTTAACCAGGTTACATATTTCATACAGGCTGTCCAATCTAATTCACTAGACTTGGCACTCGACAGATCCAGTCTGCTAGGAACCAAGGCAGATGAAAGCATAAAAAAGCCAGGCCTCAACGTCCCTAGGCCTTTCTGTTTCTTCTGCATCTTCATCATCCTTTAGGGGCAGATATAAACCATATTATTTCCCAGTAAAAGGTCACTGCACCAGCAGCAGCATTAGCAGCAACAACCACGAAGGAACCCTTAGCACCTTTAGGGAGGGAAAGGGTTCAAAAACCAAGTTGGCAGCATTTGTGCCCTTCGGTTCAGAAGCACAACAACCGCTTTCACCTTCCCCTTCACATCACATGTGTTTCCTGTGAGGAGCACAGTTTGACTCATTAAGGAATCTTGGTTGAAAATAACATTGACAAGAGCATCTTTCAGATGAAGGTCTAACCTCTCCTTTCTGTCAAGTTCCTTTCAGGATCCCTGACTGTGCAACTTCTGGAAATGTTCTTGTTACAGGAAATATCCAAGTTGTGGATAAAGGGAGGGGTGGAGCATGTACCATAAGAAGAAGTTGGAAAAGGTTGGTAATCCTGCTGTCAGAACTTTGGAGGTCCCAGACCCATCGTAGATCTGAGGCTCCCCATCAAGCTCCTCCAAAAAGGGCTGATTTAAGATAGTAACCCTCACATAGATCCTCCAAGCTTTGGAGTTACATAATTGATTGGTATCAATGGTTCTGCAGGATGCATACGTTCCCTTTTCTTTCCACCCCAAGACATTGGGGATCATTACGAGTTTGGAGGTAGCCATGGTGCTATTAGCGCCATGGCTGCCTCCAAACTCGTGTCCGGGTTCTTTGAATGGGGACTTACCGGGTCAGTCCAACCTTGGAGGACCTGGTAAGTCCCCATTCAAAATACCCATCCCCATTCCCATTGGAGCCCCCATAGGGTTCAATGGGAATGGGGAGGGAGCTAATAAAGGGCCCGTTAATAACGTGCCATTATTATCTCCCTGGTCCCCTTGCAGGACCCGCAAAGGACGTCTGGTCTGACCAGACGTCCTGAGCGGGTCCCGCGAGGGAACCTCGTAATGCGGCGGTAAGGAGTTAACAGCACCAGCATCCTTACTGGCGGTATTAACCCCTTACCGCCGTACTTGTAATGACCCCCATTGTAAGTACCTTTGTTTTGTGGTGGAAGTACTCACTACCAGTTTGCAGTGCTACCATTTGGGCTCCGGCGGTGCATGTCTTTCCCTACCTTGATGACTGGCTCCTCCAGGCCACACCAGAGGAGGGGACCCCATGGGACCTAGGGACAACATGTACTTTGCTCCACCAATTAGGTTTGCCCATCAAACCAAACAAATCCTTTCTGACCCCCCTCCAAGGGTTTACAGTTTATAGGGGCTGTTCTGAATATGGAAAGAGGGATGGTGTACCCAACTGTAGAGAGTGACAAGCATTCAGACCATGGTGCCCTCTTCTAGCTAAATGGGGGACTCCCGGCTGTGGTTGACCTGAGGATGCTAGGACGGTTTTAGGTGAAAGGGTCGAATGAAAAGATTCGAAATACAATAGTTTAGAATCAAAAGGACCAAAAACCAAAAAATCAAATGCATTTTTTGGGGGGGGACCCCCCAAACACCCGTTTTTTTGGCCAAAAACCACAATTTTTACCTATACCAAGCCCCCCAAAAAAATACATTTAAAAAAAGGCTTTCGATCCTTTTTTTCGATCCTTTTGAGTCGAACATATTGTATTCGACCCTTTTTCATTCGACCCTTTGACTGGACACATGCTAGGACTCATGGTGCCCTGCATTTACAAAGTCCCTGAAGCAATACTATGGATGCTGTTGCTACAGTAGTTCCTGAGAAGCCAGTGATCCCAATACAATGGGGGACATGAAATACACTATCCCAGTCCTCCCACAGGTCCACAGGGACCTGCTTTAGTGGTCATTCATGACCAACCACCTTCAGGGGGCCCATTTCGTCATCCGAGGCTGACAACCACCATGGTCCCAGATGCATCTCTCATGGGATGGCTAGCTCATCTGCATGATTCTTCAGTGAGCAGTGAGTTGGAAGGCCTGGAGAAGTCCTTTCACATCATCTTGCTTGAGATCAGGGAGGTACATCCAGCACTGCAATCATTGTTCCCATCAATCAGAGATTCAACTTTCCAGGTTCTCACTGACAACACCACTGCCATGTGCTACTAGATGGATAGACTAGGTTTGCTCCAGCTGTGCAAGGAGACCATGCCTTCGTGGTTTTGGGTGATCGAGAAAGAGGTGAGAGTTTGGCATCTCACCTTGCCAGTAGTTTGAATGTGCAGGTGAATACATTGAGTAAACCTTTGTGGGGGTGTCACATTAGTGGGAGCTCAATGGGGAGACTGTGGAGGAGAACATCTCTATCTGGGATTCTCTCCAGGTTTACCTGTTTGCAACCATTTCATGCAAGAAGTGCACAGGCATTTGCTTCAGCGAGTTCATGAAGGGGGACTGTCTTGGTGATGCGCTGTTGATCTCTTGCAAGTTCAACCTGGCATATGTGTCCCCTCCAATCCCGCTGATTCAGTTGGTGCTGAGAAAGTTGAAGCAGAGTGGAAAGTCAATGATCTTGATTGCTCTGGATGGGGCACAGAGGACCTGGTACATAATCATGCTAGGGATGCTGCAATGCCCCATTGTAGCACCCCCTGGAATGAAGATCTTCTAAACTCAAACATGTGGTTGAGGGCTTCACCCAATGCCAGGACTTTTAGCATGCAGGGAAGTACCACAACTCTGAACTTGCCTGGCTATGTAGAGGTACAAAGATGGGGCCCTGTCCAAGGAAGTTATTGGTGTGATGCTTTCTGTGAGGGACACATCCATCAAGTCCATCTACACTTGTCGCTGGCACCAATTCGTCATTTAGTACCTGGACCAAGAGCTCAACCCTGGTACGTTGGTGGACTTTGCACTTTTGCTGGCTAAAGCTAGTTCTAATGGTGGCACAGTTAAGGGCTATTTTTCAGCCTTATCCATTTCCAAATGCATGTATGAGCAAGGTCCATTTTTCACTGTTCCTATGGTGTGAAAAGGCTCACAAATCCCTTTCCACCAAGTTACACAGTGGGATCTGAATTTAGTGCTCACTTTTTTTAATGGCAGCCCATTCAGCCTATCCAATCTTGCCCCTTTGCAACCTCTTTCATTCAAAGCTGCATTCCTGGTTGCAATAAGGTCAGAGCATAGGGTCACAGAGTTTCAGGCTCTATCAAGAAGAGAGCCCACATCCAACCCCGCGTCTCTACAGCCTCTAACAACACGGCCAAACTCTTTGAAATCTGCAAGCAGCTGGTCAATCCTTCTGCAGTCTGCACCTCTCCTTTTCCCTCCCAGGCCCTCCGTATGCCTCTGGCTTCTCACTTAACCACTAAAACTCAGGACATCCTGTCCTCTCTCTTCTCTTCCTCTCCCTCTACCTCTATTGGCCCCCCTCTGGCTTTCTCTCCCTCTTCTCATCCTTTCTCCTTGTTCTCTCCAACCACACCTGACGTTTCTAGACAAGGCCGATCTATGAAAGTGTCGTCCAAGCAGGTGCTGCCCTGCTCCTCCAGAACCATAAAGGGCCACGTTGACACCCTCACTCGAGCCTTGGCCGATTTCTGCAAACACTCTTTTGCCACTGGAACTTTCCCCCCTTCCCTCAAGCACTCACTTGTGAACCCCCTCCTGAAAAAGCCTTCTGCCAATGTGTCCTGTCCGGCAAACTTCCACCCAATCTTTATCACTCCTTTCTTAGGCAAACTCCTGGAAAAGCTGGCCATCTCCTAGCTTACGCTCCACACTGAATCTGTTGGTTGTTTCCATGACCATCAGTCTGGTTTCAGAGCAGTCAGAGGCACAGAAACTGCTCTCCTGACCACCTGTGGAGATCTGCTCAATAATCTTCATTCGAAGGGATTGTGTCCTCCGACGTATTCCTCATCTTAGATATCTCCTTCCAGCTCTGCTGGCCTCGGAAAAATTTTTCTCTCCAGAGGGCGCTGCGCGTCGACGTCCTCCGAGTCGATGTCCCTCGACAGCCGCCGTATCGACGTCGACGTCATCCTGCCTATAAAGGCCGCGCGCAGCGTCCGTTGCTCAGTTCTGTTTTTCCGCGCTTACTCAGTGCCTCGGAATACCGTTGCTCAGTTCTTGTCAGATTAATCCTATTTACCTCGAGTCATTCGATCCGTACTCGATGGCTTCTTCGTCGGAACCGACAACTCCTCGATCCGGCTTCAAAAAATGCCGAGATTGTGGGAAAAAGATGTCGCTGACTGACCCTCACAGAGTTTGTCTGTGGTATTTGGGAGCTGAACACCATTGTTCGGAGTGCGAGGACTGTATGTCCATGACAGCTAAGGCCCTGAAGGAGCGTAGGGGGAAGCTGGAGAAAGGTAAGACTTTTAAAGCTTCTTCTTCGTCGACAAAGTCGAGACACTCGTCTCCTCGTCACCATTCGCGCTCCAGGTCTCGGAGTGGGTCTCATCACTCCTCGAGATCGAAGCACTCGAAGAGAAGACGTCGAAGATCCCCTTCTCCATCTTCCTCTTCCTCTGTTTTGCCAAAAAGAATCCCTTGCCCCACGAAACATAGTTCCCGGGCTGAATGGGAGGAATTCCGCAAAAATATGATGAGCGTCTTCGAGAAAGCGGCCTCGACCCCCTCGAAGACTGCCGAGAGCGATGCTCTGGTCGAAAGACCCGAAGGTCAAAAACGCCGCGAGTCGCAGTACCCGGCGAAGGAAACCTCTCGAGCGCGTCTCGAACCCTCGAGTAGGACTATGACCTCCAAACCTTCCTCGAAGGTTCCGTCGACGCCGTCGACGAGGGTTCCGTCGACGCCGAGGTCGATGTCTTCGACGCCGTTGTCGAAGGGACCTTCGACACACGGGTCTGTCGACTCGACACCAGCTTCGACACCGGCGTCGACGCCAAGAAAAGTCACGGTTACGACACACCCAGTGACTATCCCCAGGTCCTCGACGTCGATGGCTTGAGATTGTCGAGTAGAATTCCAATTCTGTCGAGGTCTTCGAGGCCTCCGCCTTTGTTTTCAACGCCACGCTCGAAGCCTTCGAAGTCGGCGTCGACGGCATCGACGTTTTCGAGGCCGATAATGACAAGTTCGGCACCCTCTGCCTTGGAAATGGGATTTACTCCCTTTATGAGTTCAGAACAATTGAGAACTATGTCCTCAATTTTGGAAGAGGGTGAATTGTCTGAACAGGAAGACACATTTGAGTTGCAGGGACCTGTAACCCCAATTAGAGAGGAATTTTCCTCTGAAGAACGCAGGTTAAATGATCTTCATGATTCCTTACATGAGGCAAGTGGGTTAGACACTTCCCCTGAGGTGGAGTTTGCTAGGCCAGACCCGGGGGAGCATGCTGAAACCCCCTATAGAGCCTTAATGGCCAGAATCACAGAGTTCATGGGGTGGTCTGCACCTTCACAATCTTTCCATCAAGATGACCTCACGGATATTCTTGACAAAGGCCCACAGGAGGATCATGTGGTGCCTTTTCATAAAGCTCTTCAGAGGAAGATCATGACAAACTGGGAAACCCCAGATGTCGTACCAGCAGTAAATAAAAAACTGTCTACAAAGTACAGGGTATCTTCTACAGACCCGGAGTTTTTGTCTAAACACCCATCCCCAGAGAGTTTGGTGGTACAGGCAGCATCCTCTACCGATGTCAAGACGGCTTATCCTACCGTCCCACAGGACAGGGACGATAAAAAATATGATGCTATGGCAAAGAAAGTCTTTTCAGCATGTAGCATGGCGTTAAAATCTGTTAATGCTACTTGCACCCTTGCTAGGTTCAGCCATACACTTTGTGAGTGTGCTTCTACAGCGGCTGACTGCATCCCGGAGGGAGAAGAAAGGGATGCTTTCCTGAATATTATACAGGACGGTAAAGACGCTATATGCGAATCCCTCCAGACGGGCATTGATTCGGCTGACAGTATCAGCAGAGCAATGGCGGCAAGTACATCAACCAGGAGATTCGCTTGGTTGAGAAAGTCTGGTTTTGCCCCAGATGTGCAAGCCAGGCTCTTGAGCATGCCATTCGATGGCTCTTCTTTGTTTGGGAAAAAGGCGGATGACAGTTTAGAGAAACTGCAAACTTCAAAAGCAGCAGCAAAATCCCTAGGAGCTGCAATCCGTCAGACTCCTTTTCGTCCCACAGGAACCTCTGCGCGGGGCAAGTCCTTTTGCTTCTACTCCACATTCGGAAGAGGTAGAGGATGTCCGGCTCAAAGGGGACAAAGAAGAACTACCCGAGCTGGACGGGGTAGATATTCGAAAGCCGGAGCAACAGCAGGTGCCTCTTTACCATCGGCATCTGCTTCAGCCGCCCCAAAACCACTCTGAGGACTTCCCTCACAGGACACCTGTAGAAGGCAGGTTGACTCAACATCTGGCGGTATGGCAGGCTATCACGTCAGATGCTTGGGCATTGGAAACAGTTGCCCAAGGTTACTGCCTGCCTTTCCTACGTATACCTCAGAGTCATCCACCGGGGATCAGCTCTCAGAAAGCTCCAGATCCGCTCCTCTTGCAGGAAATTTTGGACCTGCTAGAGAAAGGTGCCATAGAACCGGTACCTGTAGCGGAGAGGAACAAGGGCTGGTACTCCCCTTACTTTCTCATTCCAAAGAAAGACGGAGGACTGAGACCCATCTTGGACTTGCGAGAATTGAACAAATTCCTCAGGAAAGACAAATTCAAGATGGTAACTCTTTCTCAGATCCTCCAGGCCCTTCAGTTCCAGGACTGGTTGGTATCTCTGGACCTTCAGGACGCTTATTTCCATGTGCCTATCCATCTCAAACACAGGAAATCCCTGAGGTTCGCAATTGGCAACTCTCACTATCAATTTCGAGTGCTGCCATTTGGGCTGACCTCCGCCCGAGGGTCTTCACCAAGTTAATGTCGGTAGTGGCTGCAAGTCTAAGGAGGGAAGGGATTCACGTCTACCCCTACCTGGACGATTGGTTGATGAGGGCTCTTTCTTCGGAACAAGCTCAGATCCAGCTAAATCACGTGTGCCACTTCCTTCACAGACTGGGCTTCTCCCTCAATTTAAAGAAGTCACAAATGATACCATCGCAGAGACTCCAATTCATAGGAGCGATCCTGGACACTTCCCTGGGAAAAGCCTCGCCACCAGAGGTGAGGGCTCAAGATATTCTACAGATGGTTACCAAGTTCCAACATGCCCAACGTCTCCCAGCCTTCGACTTTTTGAGGTTGCTAGGCCTCATGGCATCCTGCATTTTCCTAGTGCCAGAGGCTCGCCTGAGAATGAGATCCCTCCAGTGGGCACTGAGGACTCAGTGGTCACAATTCTCAGGGAGAATGACAGATCTTCTTCAGGTTCCCGCAGGGTGGCTCGAGACCTTCAGTGGTGGGCCTGTCAGGAGAACATTCTGAAAGGAGAACAGTTTTGGCAACCCTGGCCGTAGATAACAGTAGTCACGGATGCCTCACTCATGGGGTGGGGAGCCCACGCCAACGACTTGACCATCAGCGGTCGTTGGTCTCCATCGGAGTCCAGACTACATATCAACCTGTTAGAGCTGAGAGCCATCAGACTTGCGCTGAAGGCGTTCCTGCCAGCTGTACAAGGGAAGAACGTCCTGATAATGACGGACAACACGGTGGCCATGCATTACCTCAACAAAAGAGGAGGCGTAGGATCACTACCCCTGTGCAGAGAGGCGATGCAGCTCTGGTTTTGGGCAATCCAAGAAGGAATCTCTCTATCGGCAGTTCACCTAGCCAGAGAGAAGAACTTGACAGCGGACGCTCTGAGCAGGCAGAACACAGTCTCCCACGAGTGGGAGCTAGCTCAGGAAGTCCTTCAAGAGATCTTCGCCCTTTGGGGAACCCCTCAGGTAGATCTGTTCGCCACCAGCCTAAACAGGAAATGGGACCTGTTCTGCTCAAGGGAATTTCCCCCGAGAGGAGCTCTGGGAGACACGTTCATAGTGGACTGGGAGTTTCCGCTTCTGTACGCGTTCCCACCGGTCCCTGTCATTCCTCAAATGATCAGGAGGTTGAGAAGATTCCGGCGAACCATGATCCTAATTGCCCCGGATTGGGCCAGGAGAACGTGGTACCCAGACCTTCTAGACTTGTCCATCTGCCCTCCTATTCGACTTCCACTCAGAGAGAACCTACTCTCACAGAAGGGAGGTCAGGTTCTCCATCCAGACATCAAAACCCTCAACCTTCACGCTTGGCTTCTGAAAGGCTGAGGTACAAGGATTGGGACCTCCCTGATGATGTTATGGAGGTGTTGCTTTCGGCAAGGAGGCCAGCAACAAAGTCTTTATACCGCTGCCGTTGGAACAGATTTTGCAGCTGGTGTAGAGAACAGAATATCGACCCTTTTTCATGTGGTACACCAATGGTTTTGTCCTTCCTACTATATTTGGCAAATTCAGGCCTTCAAGTTGGCACCATTAAGGGCTATCTCGCAGCGCTATCCATCTTTAAGCGTACTGCGGAAGAACCATCCTATTTCAAATTACCCTTGGTAATACAGTTTCTAAAGGGGTTAACCAATGTTTATCCCCCAAGACCATTCCAAGTTCCCCTATGGGATTTAAACTTAGTACTAACTTTCCTGATGGGCACACCTTTCGAACCTCTCCATTCTTGTTCGTTAAGATTCCTTACCCTTAAAACTGTTTTATTAATAGCACTTACATCTGCTAGAAGGGTGAGCGAGTTACAAGCTCTTTCTTGTAAACCCCCTCACACAATATTTCACAAAGACAAAGTTGTCCTGCAAGTGAAGCCTAATTTCCTCCCAAAGGTGGTTTCTGAATTCCATATCACTCAGAAGATTACCCTACCATCTTTCTATCCTCCTCCTCACCCGGGGAAAGAGGAAGAGAGGTTACACACGCTAGACCCTAGGAGGGCTTTAAGTTGGTACATCAGTAGACTAGCCAGGATAAGACAGGCAGACCAGCTGTTTGTAGGTTACGCAGGTCACAAGCTAGGGTTACCAATAACTAAGCAGACCATTTCCAGATGGATCATTCTAGCCATTCTGGAATGTTATAAACTGGCAGGGAAAGAGCCCCCTCAAAACCTTAGGGCTCATTCGACCAGAGGTATTGCAGCTTCATCGGCCCTCAAAAGAGGCGTGCCGGTTAAAGACATCTGTGCGGCCGCTACATGGTCGTCTGTCCATACCTTTACACGTTTTTACAATTTGGATTCCTCCTCCAGTCAAGAGACTAGGTTTGGAAGGGCTGTACTGCATTCTATTCATCAATAGAAGACAGCGTGAAGTCAGTACTCCCTCCTCCGATAATAGAATACTGCTATGGGAGCCTATCTAAGATGAGGAATACGTCGGAGGACACAATCCCTTCGAAGAAGAAGTTACTTCTTACCTTGTAACGTTCTTTCGACGGGATGTTCCTCCGACGTATTCCTCATCGACCCTCCCATCCATCCCTGCAGTTCTACTTCCCTTGTTGTTGCAGCTTACGCTCCTTCATGGTGATTAGTTTAGTCCAGAAAGTATTATTGTGGGCTACAAAACGGAAATGAGCAACGGACGCTGCGCGCGGCCTTTATAGGCAGGATGACGTCGACGTCGATGCGGCGGCTGTCGAGGGACATCGACTCGGAGGACGTCGACGCGCAGCGCCCTCTGGAGAGAAATTTCCGAGGCCAGCAGAGCTGGAAGGAGATATCTAAGATGAGGAATACATCGGAGGAACATCCCGTCGAAAGAACGTTACAAGGTAAGAAGTAACTTGTTCTTCTAGCCTATTTCTGTCCTCATCCTCCTTGATCTCTCCTCTGCTTTTGACAATGTCAAGCACGCCATCCTGATCAACCGTCTCTGTGAGAACCTGGGCATCACGGATCAGGCCCTGGCTTGGTTGACCTCCTTCCTCCAGGACCGACCCTCCCAGGTCCAACTTGAGTCCTTCCTCTCCACCACCTCTCTCTCTGCATGTGGTGTTGCCCAGGGCTCTAACCTCTCACCCTGGTTCTTCAATGTCTACTTGGCCCCTTTGGCCCACCCTATTATGACCTCCTCCTCTAACTTTCAGTACTATGTGGATGACACTCAGCTCTCCATCTGGCTCCCCTCAGCCTCCTCTGGTCTCTCGCTCATTCCTGACTGTCTATCCGTGATTCAGGAGTGGTGCGTCTCCAACGATCTCTGCCTTAATGACAGTAAAACGAAGATCCTTCTCATTGGGACCCTTGCTCCCGCTTTCCCTTGCTCACTCTGGCCATCCTCCTTGGGCCCACTTCCTTTGCCTTCCTGGGAGGCAAAAAACCTTGGTGTCAACTTGGACTCTCTTCTTCTCTCCTCACATCACAGAGCTTGCCAAGAAGGCCCACTACCAGCTGCACCCCGTCAGAGGTATTCTTCCTTATCTCACTTTCCCCCAGAAGCTCATTGTCTCCAGAACCCTGGTTCTCTCTGGGCTGGATTACAGCAACAGCCTCATTCTTAATCTGATTTATTCTACTCTCTGCCCTTTGCAACTAATCCAGAACAGGACTGCAAGACTTGTCTTTGGCCTGAAGCCCACGGACTGTATCTCTCCAGCCCTGAAAACTCTCCACTGGTTCCCAGTAGCTGCAAGGATCAAGTTCAAGACCCTCTGCATCGTTCACAAGGCTTTCTGGGGGCGGGTCCCACACTACATCCAACTCTCTCTTCCTAAACACCTTCCTTCTCGAGCCCTTCGCTCAGCCACCTCTAACTCTCTGGGGGTCAGACGCTTCTCCAGGCAGAGAGTGGAGGGTAGATCGCTCTCCTCTGCAGGTGTCTCCCCCTGGAATGTCCTCCCTGCCCCTCTCAAACTTGAGCAAGACCACCTGAAGTGCCAGAAGCAGCTCAAGACCACCCTTTTTGCGTCTGCTTTCTCTCTCTCTCTCCCCCGCAACCTACCTGTCTGCTGTGATGAGTGGTTGCCTGGCTACCCTCAGAGTATGACTGAGTACCAGGCTGCTCCACTCCACGGCCAGTAGCCCCTGCACTGCCTCTGTGCCTCCCGCACACCCAGGCGCTGTATCTGGAACCCTACAGTCTCCTGCCATCTTGCACTTACCCAGAGCCGTGCTGCACTGGCTGCACTTACTCAGAGTAATGCTGCACTGATTACACTTCCCCTTCCCTCCCCCTTCCACTCCCCCCTGCACTTAGCGTATCGCACTTTCACCATTTGAATGACACAGGGTCTAGTAAGCTTGTTTGTTTTGTTCTCCCTCTGTCTTCCCTCCCTTGTCTTGTCGCGCCTAGAAACACTTGTGTACAGGCGCATTATAAATGACTCATCATATCATTTAATTTCTTGTTCCCCTCCTTTTATATTGTTTTCCAAAGACAAGGCCATGCTTAAGAGTAAACCATTATTCCTACCAAAGGTGATATCAGAAAATCCATCTACTAGTATTCTTTCCCCCCCTAGATCCTTTGAATGTGGAGGAATGATCACACCGATTACACCCTTGACGGTTAGTGAAAATGTACTGTTGAAGAACGAGTGAATACAGGATCATTGATAAAATTTTCATTGAATTTGTTGGCGCCTACAAAGGCAAGGCAATCCCCAAGCAAACAATTTCCAGGTAGATCGTCCTTTGCATAAAGACCTGTTATGAGCTAGCAAACAAAATAAGGTCCTAAAGGCCTCTTGCCGCATTCCACTCTGGGTCAAGCAGCTACATTAACTCTACAAAGAGGTGTTAAGTTAAGTGAAATTTGTGAAGCAGCAACTTGAGCCACTCTCCATATGTATACAATGGATTACTGTGAATTGATTGAAAAAATGTACCTACTGGAGCATTGACCGAATTTATTTTGTTCAATTTGTTTTTAAAATGATGCGGGGGTAGACCGCCAACCCTACCTTACTTCCCCCTACCATAACCTATTCCCTAACCCCACCCGACACCTATATTTAACAAAAATGAACTAAAATATTTGACCCCAAAAATTTGGTCAAATCTGAGTAGGTCAATTTGTTATTCGATCAATTTGGGTAATACTGTATATTAAACATTACCTGCTAAATCAGATAGCTGTGGAAGATGCTAGAATTGGTCGGTCACAAAATGTCCTGTTATAAAATCTACTTGTTCTCATCCTGCCTCCTTCGGATTTGGATACAACTTTGGGAGTCTTTCAAAGATGGGAAATCTGTAGGAGGAATGTATCTCTTAGAGGAACTAATCACTTTCCTGTCGGTATTGTTTGTTCTGATGGATACAGATATTCCTTCCATAGATGTGTCATGGGAAAATCAACCACAGACTCTCTAGGTGGATTGGTGAAGGTCTTTAAAGGCAGGCAGCAAAGCCAGCATACATAGAGCGGCAGTACCCAACAACAGAACAAGACTCTGCGTAGCAACCCCCCACCTTCAAGGCACAGAGTTTATATACAGAAGAGCACACATGCATTTCAATGGGAAGGGGAGTTCAGACAGGGCATGAGATCGTCAAGCAACAATGTTTCAGGTGAATGTGCACAGTCTCAGCATACAAGTTTTAGGCAGAAGATACGTTCTCACGCTTGAGAAGACACAATCTAGATGTCAGTGGGAGACATTTTATGATACATTGCTATTCCTGCAGGGTAAGGTACTAAATTCCATGCAACATGAGGTATTCAGGCCCGCTTAATAAATTACTAGTTCTGTATGCAAAAGCTGCCATGCTTAGAAAGGCATTTTACTAAAACCCACTTAAACCTGGAAAGCAGGAAACATGTCAGAGGCGAGAGCTATGGAAGCATGCGCTGCTATGCAACAGGCGGTAAAACCTTCATGATTAAGACATGCACAGTAGAAGATAGAGCTTCAAAGCAACATTTTATGTACTTAATTTTCCCCCATAATTCCTTGCCATGAGACCTTCACTCATGTCTCATTCGTCACTACCTGCGGGGAACAAACATCACATTCTGGCAGGTCGTAACACCTCACCTCTTCAGTAATCATAATTATAATTGTTATTTTATGACGCACTTAATACCAACAAGTGGTTTCTAAGTACAGGATCAGGATTCACACCTGTGTTGCACTGCATTGTCTTGCTTCCAAGACAAAAGCGTTGCCCATGAGCTATCCTTCTTCCTCTACAGTAAAGTACCTGAGTTGTCTGGGGAGTTGCTGGGCATTTGGCACAAATGCAATAATAAGGTCATTTGCAACTCATCAACAGACAGGACAAGTTTAGGATTAAAAACAGTATTATGAGTAGGATCTGTCCAATGTAAGCACACATGGGTCACAGAATACACACCATCTTGGACCAGAAGGTCCACGAGGACTGGGGGAGTGACATGGAAATCATTTATTGTGCTACGGATGTGGGTGACAATGTCTGTGATGTTGCTGGCGTAACTAGGTATGAAAGTACAGCATTCACTCTTCACAATTGCGCATAACCCTCCTTGTGCGGCTAAGAGGGTGTCCAGCACTATACAGTTCTGTCGAGCCAATTTTTCGGATGGTTACCTGCTCGTGGGTCAGGACCGCCAGGGAGGATGCAGTAGCATTTGTAATATCCTCAACCAGTCGTAACAGCCGGTCATGCAGTCCCTTTTCAGGTTAACACAAAGGGCTGGTATGAGGTAATCCATTCCAGCAATGAACAGTAGGTAGGACATATCCCATGTAACAACTTCCTCCCCGATTAATGGGCAACCACGGGTAAACCTTGTCCCCACAGACAAAATTTGTCCCAGAATGCTTGACATGCCCGGATTGAGTGATGGTGAAATCAGGGTCAAAGGCGAATGTAACATTATTGATGACTCTACTGGTGTTGGTTGAAAGGTAATATTGACACTTGCTGGCTCCCATGAATGATGTACCCCTTTGGGTGTGGCAGAGAAGGCCAGTAGCCTGAGATGAAAGGTAAAGTGCTGCATGTTTTCTGGATACCTGATCTGGGCTGCATAAATTTGGAGGACCAGTAAACCCCATCTGGGAATGTAAATTGCTACAGGGTCCGCAGCCTCGAGATTGGGTGACCAATTTGAGATCTAGGAAGACATCCCTCCAGGTGAAGGGAATATGGGCTAAGGGGAAATGGAAGGACAAGTCATGAGTTAGGTGTGAACATACCCAACAATCAGAAATGTTAAAAATGCATGCATAGTGCCAGGTGAGGTGAAGCTAAGTGTTTTCACTGTGAATCCAAGGGTGAGCAGATGGACCATTGTTCCCATGACATGTGGTTTTAAAAGAAGCAATCACAGTGAGTCAGAGATAACTCAATAATCTAACAACGATAATAACAGTAGTCAGGTAAACAGACATGATGAGTACCCAGGCCATGAGCCTAGTACTCAGATGCTGGGAAGTCCTGTCAGTGCTGGAAAACCAAACTTCGGTAATGGGGGCGCGAGTTCAATTTGTATTGAGCATGGGCAATTCAAGTGGTGTAGTTCACTACTGTCTCTTCCGTCCAGAGAGACTGTCAGTTGTTTCACAATGAGACAAATCATGTTCAAAGGCAAGTTCCAGCTAGGCTCGGACACTTGCCTGTTCTGGGCAAATGTTCAAGCAGTTCACACAGGTTGTGACTGTATTGGAGCAACGGATGCTAAGTAAGTTCAAACTAAAAATACCCATAGCACCACAGCCACACACTCACAGTGGTCATCAGGACAAAGAGAATGACCAGGAGATGATAACAACAGGGTCTCAATCCAGCAGGCACTGGCATATCAGTTGAGGCATTTTCCAATCTTTGCCAGTACACTAATACATTAGGAAGATTCATCATCATCCAATGGCCAGGTCCAGTGGAGTATTGGCATGCCAACTGGCCCCCAACTCTGGATCACTGACCCTGTGGTGGCCTTCTGCGGGACCACATGGCATACCTTCATGGACCTGATTGGTAAGGTCCAACGTGATCAAACGCTGGAGGTGGTAGGTGAGGAGGGGGACCTGGATTGGGGTTGTCCCTTCCTGTGCTTCGGTTGTCTGATGAAGAAGTCCGAACAGTAGCTCCTGCAGCAAGCCCACTAGTGTGAACAGGCTGAAGAGCTGGGGATCTTGATTTAGCACCTGTGGCTACCGACGGTTGACGGTGCTCGCGGCTGGAATTGATCTCAGTAGCTGGAGATCGAACGAGGTGGAGGCAATGTCATCGTCAGGAGCTGGGTCCTTGCGGCAGTGGGTCGCATGCATACAGGAAGTCAGGCCAGAATGCTTGATGGCCATCTGTGTGGTCAGCAACACCTGATGTGGTCCGCGTCACCTGGGCTGGAGCACAAAGGTTTATTGATGGACTATCAAGAGGGCCCATTCTTCTGCCTGCAATGAATGGCAGGGAGCAGTTACCAGCTCAGGTAAGACAGTTCAGACCTGTGCATAAAGAGAATGAACAGTCTTGACTAAGGTGCAACAATACTTGAGAACAGTCTCATCTTCTATGTGCAGATTCAGGAAACGTGGAGATGCTGTGGGAGCGGTTCCCATTTGCATGGGGTGTCCTGTAAAGGTGTAATGGGCGTATAGACCATTCTTGTGCATGGGGCCATGCCAATGACCACTTTAGGCCTGTTTCCTGACACTGTGGACAGTCTAAGCTTTAGATCACCATTGCAGTGTTCCACTGCGCCACTCAACTGAAATGGTAAGCGCAGCGAACTGCTGAGAAATGCCTAGTGCCTTGCACAACTCTCAAACAATTTGACCAGTGAAATGGGTACCTCGATCACTGTCTATAACAAGGGGGAGCCCAAATCGAGGTATACATTCTGCAAGCAATTTCTTTGCTATGGTGACAGCATCTGCCTTCCGGCAGGGCTAGGCTTCAGTCCACCTAGAGAACACATCTACCACCACCAAACACTCAGAGAATTTCAGACATGTAGGGAGCTGCACACAATCTGTCTGCACATTTTGAAAGGGACCCCCTGGTACTGTACATGCAGGCAGCTTTGTCTTTACCAATTACCCAACATTGTGTGTAATGCATATTGACCAGCTTTCGCAAATAAGCCTGTGCAATGGACGCAAAGCCGGGGACAACCCAATCACAGTTCACTTGGACAATCATTGCATTTTTACCTCAGTGGGAAATGCTGTGGGTCTCTTGGGCCAGGTATGGAAGGAGTACCTTGGGTGCCACCAGGCAGCCGTCTATGAGAATGGCAAAGTGAGTCCTACATTAACTTACAGAATCACTAAATTCAGTTCACCTTTTCCTCTTCAGGAGCTTGGTCTTGCAATATGGCAAGGCTGGAAAGGGAGGCACTTGGTGACTGTTGGACTGCAACACAAGCAAGAGTTTCATTAGGAGCCAGCAGCCCATTTAAGGCTGACGAACAAGCTGCACTGTCTGCCAGGGTATTGCAATGGGCAGTGAAAGACTGTGAAGGGTCATGTCCTTTGAACTTGACTATAGCCAGGGCAGCTGGGAGCAATACAGAATGTATATGTCAAATAACTTCTTTGCTTCCAGAGTACCCGAAATCCTGCACTACTCCATGAGCGCATAGGGAGTCAGAGTAAATCAATGCTGACTTGAGTTTAGCGAGGACACAAGCTTGGGTGATATCCATGGGTTCGGCTACCTAGGCTCACTTTGCATTCAGCAGATGATATGCCTCATGGATGGCATGGGGGTACATACAGAGTAACCTGAGACCAGTTCTCTTGTTCCTGGTTTACGAAGATTTGAGCCGTCCAAAAAGAGTATCAGGTTGGGGTTCTGAAATGAGATATCTTGCAAATAATTGTGGGTGAGTTTCTACAACAAACAGGCAGTCATGTGGTTCCACATCCTGCAGGGTTGGCAATAAGGAGGCAGGGTTCAGAACAGGACAACGGGTTAATGTAACATTAGCAGCAGAAATTAGCAGTTTCTCATATTTAGTGAGAGAGGAGTTAGACATGTGCTATGTCTTTCACTTTAGCAGCAAGATTAACAGTGAGTGGGGCACAGAGATTGTGATACAGTGACCTTGTACCAATGAATCAGTCTTTTCTACCAGCAGGGCTGCAGCGGCAATGGTTCACAGACATGCTGGAAGTCCAGCCACCACGGGATCCAATGCAACAGTGTGATATGACACAGGCTGATGCTTATCGCAGTGTAACTGTCTTAACACTCCTTGGGCAAACCCATCCCGCTCATCACGGAACAATAAAAATGACTTGTGATAATCAGGCAACTCCAGAGGTGGGGCTGTTGCAAACACTTGCTTTATATGACCAAGGCATCATCAGCATCCTGGGACCATCGCAGGGGTTCCAGGGTCAAGGCATTTGTAAGGGTCTGAAGGGGCTTAACTATGGTGACATACCCTGGGACCCACTGTCTGCAGTAAGTGACCATCCCGAGAAATCCTCTCATTTGCTTCTTGGACTGGGGCTTTGGCACTTTCTGAATTGTCTAAATACGATCCGGGGGCAGGTGTATTTTCCCTTATGAAATCTCACGCCCCAGGTATCGAACACAGGGTAAGCACACTTGTAGATTGTCTTTGGACACCTTGGGTCCCTTATCGGCAAGCACTGTCATCAGTGGTATCCTGCTCACAGGCTTCCAAGGAAGGGGAGGCCAGCAACAGATCGGATCGTCTATGTAATGCACCAGAACAGACACTCCTGTGAACTCTAGTGAGTCAAGATCCTTCTTGAGGATTTGGGAAAACAAGGTGGGACTTTCTTTCTACATACCCAACAGGAAGACATGTTAACTTGTGCTGGGTGCATTACAGGTAAAGGCAAAGAAATACTGGATATCGGGGTGGATTGGTATGGAGAGAAATGCTGAACACAAATCCACAACTGTAAAATAAGTGGCTGATGCACAGATGCAAGTCAGGAGGGTAGTAGGATGGTAGCAGGGTTGGGGACCACGGCAAAAGCTGGCAGAACAGCATAATTAACTCCACGCAGGTCATGGATAAAACGATAGACCTCTTTACCTTGCTTCTTGGTGGGCAGGATCGGAATATTACATGGGCTACCAGGGGGTACAATAATACCTTGTTCAAGCAGAGGCTATGTAACGGGGCGAATACCTTCTTCCACCTGTTTGGAAATAGGGTACTGAGGTACACATATGGCAGAGGTTTGGCTGGGTTCAGGGTGATTTTGACTGGCTCGGCATTCAGCATATAACCAGCTTCATTCGCATGCGTAGACCATAATTTGTCAGCACCTCAATCTAACGCTCTCTGCTGCAACAAGGGAGCAATGGTACGGTCACTTGGGTTCAAATGGGGCTCCCCCTGTAGCACAGCCAAAACCTCATGTTCCCTAGAGGCAGGAATGTTGAGAAATATACACAATAGATCCAGACGTAACAGATTAACAGGGGAATATGGGGCCTCATTATAAATTTGCCAGTCTGGAAACAACGGTACCCGTAAGCTTGCCGGTACCATTGTTTCCGGAATGGCAAACTACGAGTTCTGCGAGCAGGAGCCTTTCGACACACCAGGTCTGACGGGCGCAATGGCACCCGCTCGCAAACCATGTCGGATGCACCAGCACCATTCACGAATGGTGCCGGTGCATCCGAGCTCCCCATTCCCATTGAGTCCAATGGGACTCAAATGGGAATGGGGACTAATATTTTCCAGCACCCAAGAATGGACAATTAGCGGGTCCGCCAGGGCTGTAATGCCCCGGTAATTGCCCATTCCCGGGCGCTGGAAAATTCATGACTCCGGAGGCAGCTGTGCCAGTATTTACCGGCACGGCTACCGCCAGGGTCATAATGACCCCAATGGACTCAACAAGAAAACCTGGTTGTCAGAGATGGGACCCAGAGTAAACATAAGTGGTGGAGACACAGGGTGAGGTATGGTTGTACCTCCGATATCGAAAGAAACGCAACCCTGTGTTACCACACGGTAGCCCCATATGCACTCCTATGGGAAAATCTCCCTGGTAACACTCACATGTCTATCCACCCTACAGTCGCTAGGAGGGAATGCAGATGGGAGTATAGCCTTAAACTTTATAAAACTGTTTTAAGAAACCAATGTCTTGTACCAGCACTTAATCTGTATACCTCTCGAGAAGAGAGCAGGCATGTTTACTTGGTAAATTTGCAATTTTAAAGAAAAGTGGTAAGAGAGCCGATGCTCAAACGTACATACAAATTCAAATGAGGGTATGCGTATGCATCAGATAGATTTTTTAATGATGCAGAAGAGTATAACAAGTGAAGTACAGTAATGAGTTCAAGTGCTACTCAGCCCTAATCAGCAACATCTGTATAACACACTTTCTAATTTTTCTTCAAACAATAACAAAGACTATCGTTTCTTGCGAGTTTTCAAAACAGGATAAGAGGGCTTCTCAAAGAAATTCACAGTGGCTTGTGTTTACAACATTCACACTAGAACTGTTTTTAAGTAAAACCTCAAAGTCCATTAGGACTTTTCCAAATAGCACAGTTGAATTCAAACAGTTGCCAACGCGTTTCGGATTACTACGGAATCCATCTTCAAGGCTGACCTAATACAACTAACCTCCGATATCAACAGCATTGACAATTTCATCACCGTGCATAACCTGCGGAAATTCAGAAGCTTTCAGCGCTGAGTGTGACGCTTCAGTATCAAACAAATATGAAACCTTTTGACCAGCAATGGTACAATCAACATACAGTGCAGTGGAATTAAGCAGTATAAGTGGTGCAAGACGTTCTGGAACACCTGGACAATCCTAATGAGTATTCTGAGGATATAGCAGTGGAGGCGGGGGCAGAACCAACCCAATCAGCATGCTTGGCTGACTGCCTCGACCTTCATATTGCGGCCGATTCGGTCATTCCGTTTTCCAGTGTCCATATTCCTTGCAATAGTTGCACTGGTTGGCAGGATAAAGTGTCAAGGAGAGTAGCTAGTTGGGTTACAAGAATGCAGAGTCAGTGTGTTTACAATGAAAATTATTCCAGGCAGGGAGAATGTTTTGGCAGTTAATTTGTCTCGGTTAGGTGGATATGAGGAAAAGGAGAATGTCTGAAATGGTGTTTGTGTCACACGATGGAATAATTGGTAAGGCGGAATGGGAAGTTGCAATGAGAGATAACTGTAGGATTGTGCGGGCAGTACAATTCAGAGCGGCTGTTCAAGTGGAGATTGAAGGGTGAGGAAAAAGCATATTGGGAAGTGAGAGAGGCATTAAGTGTTGAAGGGGGTTTGTTGTAGAAGTAGGGGCGAGTGGTAGTCCTCAGCACATTGAGGGTTAAATTGTTAGGTTTGGCTAATGCAGCGCACATAGGTGTGCCAAGGACCAAAGCAGTGTTGAAAGGAGATTACCTGTGGCCAGGGTTTGAATGAGAAGTAGAGCGGAGGTTGGAGAATTGCATTGAATGAGAAAAGTCTGGCAAGGGTGTTGTGGCTCGTGCAAAACCCATGGTTAAGGTGGAGGTGCCAAGAGGTGTGTGGGATGAGTTAGCTAATTATGTGGTGGGTCCTGTTGATGTTGGTGGGAACAATGGTAGATTAATCATGGTAGTGGTGGATCTATTGTCGAGAAGGATAGAACTCAAGGTGGTGAGAGAAGCAAGCACGGTTATTGCAACAGAATTTTTGGATGACATTTATTTAAGGGGAAACTACCCTGGAAGCATTTTAACAAATAATGGGAGCCAATTTGTGGGAAAGGTATTTGGGGAATTCCGGAGGAGGTGTGGTATTGTTCACAAAAGAACGTCTCTCTATCATCCAGAGAGTAATGGAATGGTTAAGAGAGTCAACAGGAGTATCATGGATGCTATAAGGATGGCATGTGTATGTTGGGGAAATAAGAAAGTGGCGGTAATCAAGCACTTATATGCATTTCGGATGTCTTCACATTCAGCCACGGGTGTGAGACCTTTCGAGATGATTAGAGATAAGAAGGGAAATACGACGGTTTGCCTTCATGGTTGGGGAAGGCGAGATAGACAGATCATATGGTGGAGGATGTAAGGAGTGGAGCGGATGGCAGAAAGGAGGAATGGTTGAGGAAAGTTAATGAGAGGAGGAAGTTAATGAGACGAAAGGTCACAGAATGTGTGTGGGTGACTGGGTGAGGATTAAGACAGGAGTGATGAGAAGATTGGGTGAGCCCTTGTATAGTGAGCCTGTGCATGTTGATAAAGTGATGAAGGGGGCAGTGAGCATCAAGAGTGGAGCGGCGTGGAATTTCGGTAGGGTGGCAAGAGTAAGGAGAGATGTGGTGTGGGAGATAGTGAGTGAGGAAGGAGGGGTGGTGTGTTATATTGTGCTGAGTGGGATAGATGGAATGCAAGGGGTAGAATCTGGAGTGTGATGTTGTTAGGGTGTGGAAAGAGGGCTCCAGAAGAGTCAGTTGGCCAGCGGGGGATGCCTGCTTTATGCTTGGGACTGCTGCATGGCAACTTTCATGCCATTATAGATGTTAATGCATCCCTGCTGTGTCAAAGTGTCTTCCTAATACCTATTAGAACGGATTGTATACCCTCTACCACCTTCGGTTATAACCCCATGACAAATTGTGACACCACAGCCTGGGGGGGCTATGGCAGCGGCATCAATTATTCGGAAATAATGTTCAAAACAAAGCTATAGATGTTTGAGGTTTATTTTCTGCTGGATGTTCACCCTTCTTAGCCCAATCAGTCTTTCGGGGACAAATATCAATAATCGTCTGTGCTATGCTATCAGTGAAAGCATTTAACCTGCCAGTAGGAGGTTCCTCATCTGGCCAGTTACAGTGCTGTCTCACCAATGTGAAAGTGTCAGTAGGAAGAGCAAGAGCAGCTTGCAGTAATTGGTTTAGATCAGTACATGTTGGTCTGTTGCATTCTATGATGACCTGCTGTTCTTCTTGGAACTGAACGGGATCTTCTTGAATCTTAGGGAATCCATGAACCCTAGGACATCAGTGGCACTCCAAGGTGCATGTACTGTGGCTCTGGTATTTCCTCCTCCTGGTCGCTGTCTTAGAGGGTACGCACTGGTGGTGCTATTAGCAGGGGATCCAGGAAACCCTTTGAAGGTGCGCGAGATGGTTGACAGTGGAGACTGAAAGAGATTGGAAATTTGAGCTTGCAATGCAGCTGAGATTGGGCTGGCCGATGAACTGATCAGGGTGGACTGGTGGTAGGATGGTGGTTGGGTGGAGTCTGGGCTAACTATCTGCGCAGTACTATGTGGCTAAGCAGCAGCTGCGGGATCGAGTATACCTGGGTTTTAAGAGTCCAGGATGTCCTCGGGGAATTCCTTTGGTGGGAGTGCCCCTTGGATAGCAGGTTTCTGCTGCTTTCTTCTATGGCCACCTGACAGGTGGTCTTATCGGCTCCTTCCTGGTTAAGTCCCAAAGCCCTTAAAGGACCTGCAACTGTCTTAGCAAGAGGCTAAGGACCAGCTCTGATAGGGTTTTGTTAGGCCTAAGTGAAGATTGACAAAGAACAACAACTTGGATGCCACTGTGTCAGACTTATTCCATCAGTTTGTTCATCTACTGAATTAACAAAAATAATTTTCCCACCCAGTAAGATGAGGTAGCCTGACTGGTTGCCACCCTTCTTCTCCTCGGTTCGTGGCCCTGAAGCTTTTGTCACATGCACCATGGCAGAGCTCATAAGGTACATTGGGCCTCAGCACGAGGTTGGAGGTAGCCTTGCCGGATTTACCGGCAAGGTTGCCTCCATACCGGCATGAAAATCTGGCCCCCACGAACGGGCAATTACCGGGTCATGCCGACCTTGGTGGACCCAGTAATTGCCCATTTGCAGGTGCCTGTGCCGGTATATCCCCATTCCCATTGAGCCCTTTAGGGCTCAATGGGGATGCCTGTAGCACCGGCACAGTTCATTACCGTGCCGGTGCTACAGGCTTGCTGTACTCGCAGGTGTCTTCCATACCACCAGGGCTGGCCTGGCGGTATGGAAGGCACCCGCAAGCACAACTCGGTAAGCATACCGGTACCGTTGTTACCGGACCGCCAATCTTGTAATGAGGCCCATTATGTATGCTTGATAAGATTGATACTGGTTCTGAGCTCTTTTCTTTGATAGGTGCCACTGGAATGGAACTCTTACATATGAGTAGGAGACGGAGGAGAAAATCTTCCACCAAATCTACGTAACCAAAGATAATTTTGTGGTTGAAAACTGCCAGGACAGACGTCATCTTCCCTTTATGACTGCCCAGTGATACATTTGTTGTAGATGTTCCCAATGGAACTGAAAAGTCGTGGCCCTTTAGTTAAAGACGATAACCTGATGGGACTGCATCATTTTCAGTACTGCCAAGACAACAAAACAAGGTGCTGGAGGAATGGAAGTGACCCAGAAGGAGTTGCCATGCTTAACCCACTTTTTAAGGTTGAATTTATAGTTCACCATCAGAGTAGAAGGAATTTGGAGGAAGTAGGTGGAGCAGCCATTGAACCTGCATGCGCTGTGATGCTGCACTTATGATTTTCAGAGAGCAGGAGAGAAGGTGCCCACTCTATGGCAGTGTGCAGCGGTGCTGGTGCTCTAAGCGGTCGGCCCTATGTGAGGCCATTCGAGAAGGAGGAGACGTGGTGAACCTGGGGTATTCTACATGGGGATCTCTACATTCCAGATTGTCATGGAGCAGGCCTAGCATGGCTATAGCAACAGGTGAAGAAGGAAGAGAAACAAAGTTGGGAGACATGGAATCTAAGGACAGGCTCATCAGGGGATGCCTGTCAATTTGCCGGAGACCGTAACACTTTGGCTCTCCCGTTTGTGTCCCTGTGATGTTCCTTGACCCAATGGAGAATAGATGGTGTATGAATGGGGGAGTTTGCGGTTACCTTACAGTCGGCCCTGCACCTCCCCTATCTGGATACATTGATCTTTGTTCAATACACTGGCCCTTCATTTTGATTTGACAATAAAACTACCTAGCATATGTGGCCCCTCAGCAGGTCCCTGTATCCGCACCTTGAAGCTTTGCTCCCCAACCTAATGTGTTTCTGCTTCAGTTGCCCTCTTGCAAGAGTGCTGCTCTCTTTTTGTTGGGTTCGCTTTATTTTGGCAGACTCTGAAAGAGTTCTGGCATCCACTTGAGAGATCTATTCTGTCCCGTTGCCGCCTGGCCAAGACCCTTCATCAGAGAAGGTGTAAGGTGCAAGCTTCTTTAGATCTACCCAAAACATAATACCCTACAAAAGCATGTGGAAGAAGCAGGCCTTGAAGATGGATCCTCCCCTGGTTGCTCCACAGAGTTCCCCATGCAGATCTGAATTTAGGAGGCACAGAATACTAAAACAGGCTCTTAGTCCTATGTGGAGGATCCCATGATGAGGGTTTCAGAAGCATCAGGTGACAACAATGACATTTTGTGAAGACTCCTTTGATAATATTGTTCCTCTAAACCTGAGAAAATGACCATCGACTGAGATTCTGAATAGGGGTCAGGTCAGGTGGCCTCAGGCCCATGGATTGCGAGGTTCTGCCGGCGGCACGGGTAGCCCTAAAACTGCAAAAACAAATTGGTAATGGCTGGAAGGTTAAGAATTAATCTTTACCTCTGGCATTGCTCTGGACAACCCCCCAGACCATCGTTCTTCACCTGTGAAGCCATTACAAAAGGGGAAAGACCATATGCAAATCAGGCTTGGTCCCACCCCAAAAGGGGCAGTCCAGTCCAAACTGCTAGGCCACATCCCTTCTGCACGAGACCACAAGCATCCCCAGACGGTTACCAGTCAAATGGTCGAAAACATTTGGTCGACAGGACAATTGGTTGACACCATTTGGTCGAATGCCAAATGGTCGAATTTTTTTTTTTTTTTTTTTACCCATTTTTTGTTTTTTTTGGGGGGGGGCAACCCCCTTTTTTTTCTTTTTTTTCTTTTTTTTTCCCACACGAAAACCCACAAAACACATATATATAAAAAAAAAAATTCAACCATTTGGCATTCGACCAAATGGTGTCGACCAAATTGCAGTCGACCAGTTTGTTGTCGACTAGTTGACTGGACACCTCCCCAGACATGTTCAACCTCTTTGGGCGTCATCAGTTAGGAGTAGCTTGGGTCTCTAGGCCCAGCAGGCACAGGACCCATGTCTCGGCACACTCATCCCACTCAAGTGACAAAGCAAAAACAAAGAGGTTATGGCTGGAAGTGATGGAACTCATCAGTATGGTTGTGTTCTCCCTGAACTCCAGACCCGAGTCCTTCCATTAGGTGCATTCCCCCTGTTTATTTTGGTCATGGGGCTTGATTGGGACCATGGAGAGCTGCCGATGAAATGAGGTGCACGAAATGCAGGCACTTTGATGAGTTCTGTCCCCAGGAGTAATCTACGAGACTTCATGCCATACACAGCGCCATCTAGATGGTTGATGCAACCTGAGGATGACCAGGTGGTGCACTCGGAGGAGGCGCGATTGCCAACAAGCTTTAGACGAATGTGGATCTTCACCCCCTGGGGTAGCTCCCTTGGACCAGCCGACTGCTGAACCCACTGCACAGACCTCTTTGGGCTTCAGTCTTGGTGTGCTGCAAACGACCTCTGCCTCAACGCCACTAAGACTGAGGTTGTTTGCATTGTGACCCCAGCTCCTGCTTTCCCACTCTCGCTCTGGCCGGCCTCCCGTGGACCTGCGCCTGCACAAACTTGCAAACCAAGAAAACTGAGGGTCATCTTTGACTCCACTCTCTCCTTCTCCTCTCACATTTCAGACATCTCTAAAAAATCTAACTATCAGTTGCACCTCCTCAGAGGTACTCTACCTTTTCTCACTTTCCCCCAGAGGCTCACTGTCTCCAGAGCCCTGGTTCTCTCCAGGCTGTACTATTGCAAAAGTATTCTTTGTCAACCTCCCTCCTTTTGCCCTAACCCTTTGTGCACTTGTTCGATTCGCACGACTGGGCCTGAAGAGGCTCCGTCTGTTCTCCATTGTCTTCACCCCTTAATTGCACTGTTAAAACTTCAGAATTGCCGCCAGGCCTATTTGCTGTCGCCCAAACTGTTTAAATGTCCCCATATTCCCACCCTCCTTGAGCGCTTTGAAACACTTGCCTGTGTATAGGCGCTATATAAATAAACAATACTATACCATACCATACCACAGCTGTTGACTGTGACCAAACCACTCCCGAGACAGAGGGGTCCTTATTGAGTGCGCACTGCCAATACGGAGGGTGGCTATGACTCGGCACCCGGCACCAATGTAAGTGCTACAGAGTTCCTCCTATGGGGAACTGGGACGGGGCTCACACTGATGTTCAGGATGTGCAAGGTCGGCGAGCGGTGCCACAGAAGGGCAGTATGTCATGTGTGAGGTGATGACCCCAAGGTTTTTTGCCTCGGAGGTGGGTGCGGGCGCAGGGCCAGGATAGGCCAGCCAGGGTGAGTGTGAGAAAGCGGGAGCAGGAGTCCCAATGCAAACAACCTCAGTCTTACTGGCGTTGAGGCAGAGGTTGTTTGCAGCACACCATGACTGATTTGTGGACAGTCAGATATGAGTGAGGTAAAGGAGGTGGCTGAGGTATTCAAATTAACAAGGGGGTCCTGGGAATCCCTCTGCCAGAAATTAGTCCTGGTTACGAGAGACATACCCAGAGTCTTTAGCTCACTATCTTTCACAGAGAAGAAATATCCCAAACATATCAGTCTTTGTCCTGTCATGGGGCAGTCCAGCACTGAAATGCTAGGCAATTCTCCTATGAACAAGAGTACCAAAAGAAACCCCAGACACGTGTTTCGGTCTGGTTGGACCTCATCAGTAGGGTGGATCTGTGCCTCTCTAAGAATAGTGAGCAAGGGATCCACGTCTGGATTCCCCTAGTAACTTAGGGTGAGACCCAAAGTTACTTAAATATGCAAATTAACAAGGGGGTCCTGGGAGTCCCTCTGCCAGACATTAGTCCTGGTTATGAAAGATTTACCCACAGTCTTTAGCTCACTATCTTTCACATAGAAGAAATATCCCAAACATTTTTTTTAAAACTTTCTTTATTGGTTTTCAACAGATTAACAGACCACCAACATTTCAAGTACTATAAATATGCCACATGTCCAAAACTTCCCCAACACCACCCCCCGCCTCCCTCCCCCACCCCCAAGGTCCAGGTCAACACCCCCGTCCTATTCCAAACCAGTTTAGAGGCTGGGGCTGGCCGATCCTTCTGAGGGGTCGTCCACCGCTCTGGGGTGGAGTAATGGCACTGTCAGCGACACCCAGCAGTGTAGTTCCGCACTGGAGTCTAGCCTCTGTTCGTGGATTGCGGTTTCCCATGCTCCAGTCTCGGCAACTATCCACTTTGTGAGGTCGTCCCACCATTGCGCTTCAATCGGGCCTCTGGGGCTCTTCCAACCCATGGCTATGCGTCTTTTCGCCGTGATATAAATTAAGTCTCTAAGTCTGTTTAGGGGCTTGTTCTTGCGGTCACTGCTGCACCTACCCAGGATGCATGCCGCAGGGTCGTGCACCTCTAGTACAATATCTGCTTTTGCCACCCTTTCCCGTACTTGCGTCCAAAAGGTGCGTATCACTGGGCAACCCCAGAACATATGAGTCATTCCCGCCCTCGGCTCATTGCATTTAGGGCATAGTTCGATAGCGGCGCCCTTGAAACTCGATATGGTTTCGGGAGTAAGGTAGGCCCTGTTGGTGATGTATAGTTGGATGAGTTGTAAGTGGGCGTTTCTGGAGATTTTCTTGTGGTAGAGGGTGACCCTTTCCCATTCCTTATCATCGAATTCCAGGCCTAGTTCGTGTTCCCACTTTCCTCTGCTTCTGAGCTCATTTCCGGTCGTGCCTAACATTAAGGCTTTGTAGAGCCGCGAGGTTTCGTGGCCCCCTTCGGCGGTGTTTAGCATTGTTTCTATGGTCTCGTTGTCCGTAGCAAGGGTGGCCGCCGTAGGCCATCTATCCTTCAGAGCCTGGATCACTGCTCTATGGAGCAGGAATTGTCCTGCTGGTAGCTCTGTGGTCTCGCTGAGGTCGGAGAATGTTAGGATTTCCTGATCCTGAACCAGGTCTCCAAGGGTGGCCACCCCGCAGGGCTCCCATTGTGAACGCGTTTCCAGACGGCCCCATGGGAGATGGGCCATGAGTGCAGCTATGGGAATCTGTGGGGAATATGGGTCTGAGGACCCCAATGTTCTGCAAGCCCTTCGCCAGAGCCGGGTTCCGAGCTTCGCCAGGTATGGGTACTGCCCTGGGGTTCCCTCCTTGACCCAAAGTAGGTCTCTGAGTAAGAGGCCGGTCAGGGCTGGTTGGAGAAGTCTGGTATCTGTAGTGATCTCATCGGCCATCCATCGCATCACGTGCCTTAGCTGGCATGCTAGGTAGTACAGTTCGAAGTTTGGGACTTTCAATCCTCCCCTTTCGTATGGTCTTTGGAGTGTCTCCAGCGCCACCCTGTGCCTGCGCCCCTGCCAGAGGAACTGCCTACATAACTTATTAATGTCACTGAAGAAGGAGGGGGGGATGTTGAAGGGAACATTGGTGAAAGTGTGTAGTAGGCGGGGAAGTGTAACCATCTTGAGGAGACCCGCTCTCCCAGCCATGGAAAGTGGAAGCTTCCCCCAGAAGTCCATGAATTTTGCTAGGGTGTCTTTAGCTCTGATCGTATTGAGGATGTGTTCCGTGTGAGGGTTACGGTGTATAGTGATTCCCAGGTATCTAAAGGAGGTCACCTGCCATTGGAGATCTAAGGGGGGCAGGGATCTGAAGTCTTCTCTGTATAGTGCGGCTAACGGGTAGAGGCAGGACTTGTCTTTGTTGATCCGGATTCCCGTGTGTTTGTGAAAGCATTCTAGGGTTTCAAGAATGTAGGGCAAGAGGTGTTCGGGGTTATGTAAGTATAACAGGGTATCATCAGCGTACATGGAGACAAGGTGGGTTATCCCGTCATTCTCAATGCCCCCATCCCCGTATTCCTGTCTGAGGTATGCGGCCACAGGTTCGTTGGCGATGATGTATAGCATCGGGGAGAGTGGGCATCCCTGGCGGGTGCCCCTGTGGAGGAACCACGAATCAGAGTATGTTTTGTTGGTCCTCACCCTGGCAGTAGGATTGGTGTAAACCAATTTGGACCATTTCAGGAAGACTGGTCCTATTCCCATTTTTACCATGGTGGCGTACAGCCACTCCCACCGCACTGAGTCGAAGGCTTTGGTGGCGTCTAGAGACGCAACCGCATATTTCTGGGGCCTCAGTTCCGTGCTGTATATAACGTGGTGCAACCTTCGCAGGTTCTCGGTTATGGAGCGCCCGGGCACATAGCCCGTTTGATCCTGATGAATTAAGTGAGGTATTACTCTGCGCAATCTGTTCGCTAGGAGGGAGGTCAGTATCTTGCTGTCAACGTTCAACATGGAAAGGGGCCTGTAAGAGCCGCAATCTATACCATCCCTGCCAGGCTTGAGGAGGGGGATAACAACGGCTTCCCTCATGGTGTCAGGGAGGGTGCCATGCTCACAAGCTTCATTAAACACCTGGGCCAGCAGAGGGGCTAGAGTCTCCACATAAGTCTTGTAGAACTCCCCGGGGAGGCCATCAGTACCTGGGGCTTTTCCAGATGGAAGGGATCTAATGATTACCTTTACTTCGTCAGGGGTGATGGGTTCGTCTAGCGTCTCAGCCATCTGTGAGTCCAATTTAGGCAGCTCAATGATGTCCAAGACATCTTCAATACTGGCATCAACCACAGACGGGGTCTCGGAGTACAGGTTGCGGTAGAAATCTGAAAAAACTGAGTTGATTTCTTTTTGGGTGTGTGCCGTAGTGCCATCCGGCTTAAGAATTTGGCAGATGGGTGCGCGGGGGGTTTCCCTTTTATACAGCTAGGCTAGGAGTTTCCCGGGTTTGTCTCCCAGGGCGTGGGTTCTTTCAATGTGTTTAGTGTAACCCAATTTGCCCAGGGATTCCCAGTGAGTTAAGCATGTCTGCTTTATGTCGGTTATTTTTTGTAGGAGTTCTGGGGTAGGGTCGGCTCTGTTTTCTAATTCGCCCAGTTCCCCTTCCAAGCGTTCCAGGGAGGATGTAATGGATCTACGGGCTCCACCTATGGACGCAATCATTTCCCCTCTCATGACCACCTTGTATGCCTCCCATGCAGTGCCCATGTATCTGACGCTGTGCAAATTACGTTCCCAGTAATCCTCGGTACAGTCACTTATGTGTTCCCGGAAAGTCGCATCATGAAGGGCTTCGGCTCTAAGCCTCCAAGTAGGGACTGGGGGTCTAGGCGGGAATACTTCCCAGGTGGCCAGCAATGGGGAATGGTCAGACAGCACCCTGGGCAGGTAAAGGGCGTCGCCGAACATAGCCTGTTGTTCTTGACTTACAAACAAATAATCCAGCCTTGTGTGGACTGCATGGGGCGGGGAGTAAAAGGAAAATACTTGTTGGTCAGGGTGCAGTTCTCTCCACAAGTTGCGGAGTAGCAGCTGGCGAGTCAGTGTGGACAAGATCTTGGCGGGGGGGGGACGGGCGGGTATGTTTATTGTCCGATCTATATTTTAGAGGGTCTAGAGTGCAATTGTGATCCCCTCCCCAGATCATGGCGCTGTCCCTGTAGGGGCTAAGCCTCGGGTACAGGGAATGGAAGAAAGCCGTAGCGTCGTGGTTGGGTGCGTAGGTGCTAACTAGGCATACCTCTCTGCCTTCGATGGTGCCGCATGCTAGTGCCATCCTGCCCTCATCGTCTGTTTTGGTGCATGTTAGTCTGAAGGGGATGGATGGGTTAACCCATATCAAGACTCCCCTAGCATAAGAGGAGTAGGAGGATCCTATCAAGGTCCCACGCCAAGTTTTAGCCAATGTCTTTAGTTTATCCGCAGATAGATGTGTTTCTTGGAGCATGGCAATCCCGGCATTGCATCTCTTCAAATATGCGTGGATGCGACGTTGTTTCACATAGCTATTCATGCCTCTGACGTTCCACGTGATGATTTTTATCGTGTCAGCCATGGGTAATTGGAGGTATAGCGTTTATTTGGGGGACTAGTAAGTGGCATGGAGTGTGTAGAGAATTCTGGTGGTCTTGGTGCTTCTAGATGGAGGTACATGACTATAACGCCACCACTTCCCGTCTCCCCTCTGAAGGTATACATCTACATATATGTATATTTAGTACTCACACATGGTGCTAATATAGTTATGTTATATGTATAATGAATGGAATGGCTATTCTCAGGACAAACTTACAGGCAGGCCTGAAAAGAAAGCTCAGCACTACACGAAGTATGTGGCTGTGCAAATATGGTGCAAATGTCAGGGCTGGGGGAAGAATCCGCTGACCCAGCGAAGGAAGGGTTGTTTTGTCTAATCGGGAAGGAGCATAAATCTAACAAAACTACTTGCAAAGCAGTTCTCTCGCGAACAAAGGCCGGAAGAATGTAGATAACAGGAAACCATAATAACAGATGTGCAAAGGTCGTTCTGAGGGCCTATCCCAACTGGAGAGAAGCGGTTTGGAGCGGATATGTGCTACGTGCAGCAATGTATTGCTATCTGACTGGAAATGTATAAATAAAGCCACGATGTACAATGCGGGGCGGCACTTCGACGACTTGCTTTGCGAGACGTGCGAACTTGCGGCCCATTCGCGAATGCTTGTGTGATAATAAAGTAATTGTTTTCTTTCTCGGCTTGTTGTCTGAGTTTATAGGGTCCCCGTTTACTGGTTATGGTGACGGCGACAAAATCGCACCCACAATTTTGGTGTCAGAAGTGGGATCCCAAGGAGCGACAGCCCTTCACTGGGTGAGGACCGCCGCGACGGAACCGGAGAAGGAATTGATCACGGGGCCCCACTGACTGAATCCGCACCATTGATTGCAACCGACGCGTCATCCTTGTTTGTCCGGCTCCGTCGACGACGGGACAGCAGGCTGTCGCCCTTCGGGTCCAGAACACTCTGGCGGGACCCTAAAAGATAAGTAAAGTGGTTGTGCGTGTGATGAGATTGACGGTGGTAAGTCCGTCTATATCATGTTGATTGATGATTCAATTGATTGGACAATGTTATAAGTAACAGTTGTTTTTGGAAATCTGTCTGGTAAGTGACAGTTTGGATATACCGGTATAATGGGTCAGACGGCTTCCTTAGGAAAGGGTATAGGAAAAAGACACTATGCCCCTCTCGAAGGAACTCCGGCTTTTGATATGCTAATTAAACATGGATTGAATTCAACGTTGTTTTTGAAAGAGTGGTCAGAGTACACGAAAGATTCCATAGAACATAAGTGGCCAGATACAGGATCCTTTGATTTAGATCGGATTAGTAAGGTAGAAATTGAATTAGCAAAACGGGGGGTTAGCCCCGCCCAGTTTGAAGCCATCCGATTGTGGAGAGTAGAAGGAATGCGCAGGCGCAATGCAGCGAATAAACAGAAGGCAAAAGAGTTAAAACGAACAGTTAACCAGAAATTACATGACTTACATGAAAGGGAGAGAGATGAAAAGTATGATCAGGTGGACAGACGCATGATGATTAAACATAGTGGAGGTATGTTTCCTGTCACGCCGGCGCCTCGGTACGAGGACATTGCACAAGGGTTAGAAGCAGAACAGACGACATCAGACTTGTTATTTCCGGGAGCCTCGGCTCCGCCGGCTGACAGTGTGGGAGTGGGGGTGGAATTCCCAATGAAATATGGAGATGAGGAAAGGTACATGGGCCGGACAAGAACCGGACACGTTAGCAAGTCAAGGGAAGATGAGCTATCAGACATAGTGGGTAATATCTACGGGTTAGAACTAGATGAGAATGTAAAAGGGCAATTAGGCCGATTACTACCGTCAGAGTTCAAGAGGGTAGGTCGGAAAATGTATGAACTATTCGAGGCAACGAGAAAGGTGAGAGGCAGAGCACAACCAGACTTTTCCCCAGAATATCAAGAAGCCGTGCATGTTCTAGATACGGTTTCTACCAATACTGAATTGTGGGAGTGTATGACCAAAATAATCAATGAAATACAAGACGCCCAAAAGAGGTGGCGTAGGGAACAGGAAGTTGATGATCGCATACAAAAGTCCAGGCAGCCCGAGATCAATGCCGCAGCCCCAGATGCCGCAGCCCTAGTTTCTCGTTTAACGAAACAAATCCGGGATAAGACAGCTGAAGTCCTTGCTAGGGAAGTGGAGAATTGTGGGTGGGCACTCCAGGTGAGGATTATCACTGACCTCATAGATAGTTTGACGGATCTCGATGATGGTAGTAAAACCGTTTATGCCAATAGACGGAACAAAACTAAGTCTGATCTAGACAGGCGCCTTCATCCAACAAAGGATGTCCAGGTTGATAAGGAAAGAGAGTGGAGGGTGAAGACAATACAGAGTTTGTTGAGAGACTATAAATCTTTGGATCACTCGCAGAATCTAGCAACGCTTGAAGCAAATATCCAGAGGGGCGGTGAGACTGTGATAGAGGCGGGTTCTCAATTTCCCATGCGAGAATGTCAACCCACGATGGACATCAAGGGAGCCACGGTTCGTACTTATGTACATGTTCCCTTAACCCGCATGGAATTAATACAGATTGCAAAAGGCATTCCAGACCCCAGAATAGATCCAGCAGGGTTCTATAAAGAAGTGGGAAAGTTGTTCCGTCCTGATTTATACACAGTAGAGGATGTAGACGCCATAATGACTAGTTTATTACCAGAAGAAATATGGACACCTTTTCGGGCAGTCGATAATGACCGCATTAAGTGGAGGGAGGTAGAGGAAGCCAGTAAAAATAGGAAACTGAATGAGCAATATCCAGCTGCCTTAAAGGGTTACGGCATGAATGTTTTGAAAGCCTTAGAGAAGGTCCTACCCCCGTTTGATGTGAATGTAGAAAAATTAACGGCGGTAATGCAGGGCCCAACTGAAGATGCAGCGCAGTATTTCTTGAGATTTGAGGCTGCTTTCAAAGCTCACAGTGGGTTAGACATAGCTTCAGAAACAGGTCAGAGATACTTTGTGACTAATTTTCTGGAAGGACTCCATGGATATATTCAGGATAGTATCAGAAAAGCACAGAGCACATGGATGAACAGTAGTCCTCGAGATATATTAGAAATGGACAGGTATTATGAAAGAGGGGAAAAGGTTAAAGGATTACAAAGGAGTAAGCAAGATAGAGATCTAAAAACAAAAGTGTTGATGCAGCAGTTACAGCAAGGGCCATCGGGTAAGTTTAACTATAGTACCAATGCTCCCTCCCAGACCTACCACAATATGCCAGGAAACCAGTTTAGGGGAACTGCACCAGGGACAGTCCAATACGCTAGAAGGGATGGTCTACCCCAGGACGTGTGTGCCTTTTGCAAGAAACAGGGACATTGGAAAGCTCAATGTCCCCAAAGTGGAGCAAGGGGAAGGGGTGTGCGTCAAGGTCCTCAGCCGATCTTCAACTCCGGCAATAGAAACAACGGGACAAGTAACCAAAACAATAGGATTTACAAATCACCACAACCCAATGCCTTTGACGAACAGGCCGGAAGCGATTCCTCTTGGCCAGCTCCGCCACCCCCAAATTTGCTTTACCAACCCAGACAGACAAGCCAAGTACAGGGGGTGTGTGTGGGTGATGATTGCAGGGACAATATATATTACAATGATGACTTTCAGGACAACACAAGTGGAATGTCCTGAAGAGGCCGGAATGAGACAGCGGGAGTGGTACATGTCCCTATTGATCAAAGGGGTCCCTATGCCTCTGTTCGGATAGGACCCCATAATAATTTGAAATGCCTGGTAGACACAGGAGCCGGTAACAGTTCCGTGAATATCAGGGCCGTCCCCGCTGTCCCATTGTCGGATAAGAACAAGGTATCTGTTGGATTTGGGGGCAATCCAATCACGACTCCCGTAAGCAAAGTAGTGGAGGCTGAAATACATGGAGTGAAATGGGAGAATGGGTGGCTACTGACTGACCACTGCCCCGAAAACCTGTTAGGAATTGATGCGCTAAAAGCTTTACATGCCACAATATACTGTTCCCCGCAAGGTGTGCGAATGACCATTAGCCAACCGGTGGGTATGATAGGGGTCATACAGGATATACCCCCAGAATTGCAGGATATCCCAAATGAATTATGGGCCACCCATGGTAGTGATGTAGGGGTCCTAGATGTATCTCCAATAGTGATAAAATTGAAACCAGACGTACGACTGCCCAGGATAAGACAATATCGCATCTCACATGAGGGTGAACAAGCACTGTACGAAATTGTTCAAGACATGATAAAATTGGGAGTAATTGAACCAACAAATGATAGCCCATGCAACTCCCCGATCCTTCCTGTCCATAAAAAAGGTGCAGAGGCTCTGCCGTATCGTTTTGTTATTGATCTAAGAGAAATAAACAAAATAGTTGAACCACGCTATCCAGTTGTCCCTAATATTGCAAGTGTTCTCACTCTGATCCCTTCCACTGCAAAATGGTTTTCAGTAATAGATTTAAAGAATGCTTTCTTTAGCATACCCATTGCTGAAGAGAGTAGATATCTATTTAGCTTCACGCTACGAGACAGACAATACCGTTTTACCAGGGCCCCGCAGGGGTACACTGAGAGTCCAGCCATATTTAGTCAGGCTTTGAAAACACAAATGGATGATTTAGTGTTACCTGCTAACACCGCATTGGTTCAATATGTTGATGATTTACTATTATGTGCTGACACAGAAGAGGAATGTCACCAGGTGACCCGACTGGTGTTGTTGCACCTGGCTGCAAATAAACACAAGGTGTCCTTGGCAAAGATGCAATACGTTAAACAAAAGGTCCACTATCTAGGGTTCCAGTTATCTGCAGAGGGGCGGACTTTGTCCACTGACAGGATTGCCCTAATCCAGGCTATAACAGGCCCCAAGACTGCAAAAGAGCTTCGAAGGGTGGTGGGAATCCTATCGTACTGTCGACATTGGATCCCAGAATTCTCTGTAATGATTAAACCATTACTAGCCATCTTGAAAGAGACACAGGGAGATGACCCAATACAATGGACAGAGGAATTAGAAAATGCCCTGACATCAATAAAAGATGTACTGTGTCATGCCCCAGCCCTCGGCACACCCAATTATGCTAAGAAATTTATCTTATTTGTAGATGAACAGAAGGGTTGTGCTGTTTCGGTCTTGACTCAAGAACAAGGGGGAAGACAGAGACCCTGTGCATATTTTTCCACTTCTTTAGATTCGGTGGCAAAGGGTCTTCCGCCATGCATGAGAGCAGTCGCAGCGGCAGCAGCTGCATTAAGACAAAGTGCCGGGATAGTGCTGGGAAGCGAGGTTATAGTGAAAGTTCCCCATGCAGTAGATGTCCTGTTGAACAGAGTATATACGCAACATCTCACAACAGCTAGACTCACACAATATGAGATGATCCTTTTTGCGAGCAATGTAAAATTAGAACGATGTAATACTCTGAACCCGGCCACATTACTGCCCCTACCTGAAACGCCTAATGACATCACACATGATTGCATAATACACACTGAAGAACACACGAAAGGGAGGACGGATTTATGTGATATTCCACTCCCAGATGCGGATGGTATCTTGTTTTGTGATGGTTCATGTTTCAAGCTGCCAAACGGGGAGTCGGTAGCCGGCTATGCTGTAACTACTGGGGAACGATTGATTGAGAGTGGGAAAGTACAGGAGAAATCAGCACAGGCAGCCGAGCTGATCGCTCTAACTAGAGCTCTTGTGTTAAGTAGCGATATGAAGGTAACAATATACACTGATTCTGCATATGCCCATGGAGTGGTTTCTAATTTTGCCCGATTATGGGGAGAACGTGGGTTTTTGACCTCTCAGGGAGAAACCATAAAACATGCACGTTTGATCGCCCAATTGTTACAAGCACTGACTCTGCCTGCTAAAGTTGCCATAGTGAAATGCGCAGCACATTCAAGAATACAAGATTATGTCACACAGGGAAATGCTTTAGCCGACAAAATGGCAAAATCAATAGCCACAAGGGATTCCAGGTGGGAGAGTAGACAACTCATTGTAGGGAAAGATGTAACTGAGGAAGGAATGAAGCAACGCATAAAAGAAATACAAGCTGATGCTACCATCGAGGAAAAACAAACTTGGCACAAGGATGAGCAATTCAAGGAGACAGTAGATGGCCTATGGACACATGTGCCCACGGACACTTGGGTGTTACCTGATGCCTATTTACCCATTATTGTGAGTGTAACTCATGGCCCATCTCATGTCAATGCCAGAACTATGGAGGAAGTACTAAGAACTGTCTGGTACAACAAAAAGCTGGGGATGTATTGCCGACAATGGGCGAAACAGTGTGAAATATGTGTTCTGCATAATGTGGGCAAAGGAGTACCAGCTCCACCGGGTCATAGCAAATTGCCAACGTGTCCCTTTGAAGTGGTGTATATGGATTTTATTCAACTTGAACCTGTAAACAAGCACTCCTATTGCCTGGTGATGAAATGTGGTTTTTCAGGATGGGTGGAGGCGTACCCCTTACGAGACAATAGTGCCACATCAACTGCACGATGTATACTGAAGCACTGGGTGCCGTTGTACACGGTTCCCAGATTTCTCTGGTCTGATAACGGTACTAATTTCACCAGTGAGGTTGTAAATAAGGTGTGTAAGGCCCTTGGCATTGACCAACGCTTCCACGCAATTTTTCATCCCCAATCAGCCGGGATAATAGAAGGAACAAACAAGGTGTTAAAGAATAAACTGGCTAAAATCTGTGCTGAAACAGGACTAAAGTGGCCTGATGCTTTACCCATCGCTTTGTTAAGTATGCGCACTATGCCTAAACGAACACATGGATTGTCTCCGTTTGAAATTGTTATGGGCCGACCACCAAGTGTCGGCACACCTATGTCACCTGCTAGATTGTCTGACCAAACATGGCCTGCCTTGCAACAATACTGTATTGGTTTAACTAATAGGTTGATTTCTATTAATGCGCAGGTAAAGGCCGCAGCGCCGCTTCCTTTGGTGGGGACAGGACACGATGTGCAACCCGGAGACGGGTTGTAATAAAGGTATTCGACCTTACCAGTGGACTACAACCCAGCTGGAAGGGACCTTTCCAGGTACTACTGGCAACACAGACAGCGGTTAAAGTTGATGGTAAGCCCCATTGGTACCATGCTAACCACATCAAAAGGGCACCACCGCTACTCTTTGCTCCAACCACTAAGCCTGGTCTCCTGCCGCGTGCTGATACACCATTAGTTTCAGCTACTGACCAATGTGTCCATCACCTCCCATCTCGTGACGTGTTTGTGCCAAGCAACATGTAAGGACACTATTTTGAACTTTGACCATTAGGGAGACGAACTTTTCTGGACTCTCTTATTGGTTTTAGCAGAATTCTGCCTTACTGAAGTCGACGGGCTTGTAGCCTGAAGGGCCTCCGGCGATCCCCTCCTGGGACAGGCACTACGAGACGTGGGACAGATCGGAAGACGGTTCTCAGTGAAACCTACCTCCTTCAGGGTAACAAAGACACTGGTGCTTTAATTAGGGATTTCCTACAACAACGCTGGGTTACAGTGAAACCATGGCTTCTGCTGTATATAATAACCTAGGTCCTTCACAAACAAACGTACACTTATTTATCCCTGGAGACGAACGGATAAGCAGTGGTTGCTCAAGCCGATGCAAAATAATAACTGGTGGATGTATTATATGTATCCTTATATCCATGGCAATTTTATTTTGGTATCTAGAACGACCATCTGTACATGGATCAAACAAAGTGTTGAACAGTGGGAAGGATAAGCAATATGTGATAAGTACTAACCGACATGAACATGATTATAGTGATATTGACGAACATGGTGAGAATACTTTTGTACGATTGATGAACCATACGCAAATTGCCCTCAACATAACCAACTGCTGGATATGTACCCATTTGCCGCGACATGGTGGTGAAGGGGTGCCTCTATATGCGGCATCAGTAACCCAATATGAGGGGTGTGTACTTTTGCATTTACGTGTACCACAAGTGGAAGGATATTTTCCGCCTACTTCATGGTGCGGTTCCTACGGGAACATTTATAACGAATCCAAGGTCTTTGTAGAGATTTACCATAGCTATACTTATGCCCATAGGTTTCGTGCAAATGACATCCCAGATGCTCTATACCCACAGACACACCCTCCGACCCCAATGATGGTAACTCGTGAATTTAGACAAAACTGCACATGTTTTAGTAGGCATCAAAGTGCCTTACGTTATAACGGCGGATGTGCTATTACTATTGATCTTACTAACCATACTAGAGGTATAACACAAATAGAGGGCCACATGTATATATGTGATAAGAAAGCCTATCTTTGGTTATGGAAGAATTTTACTGGACTGTGTTATATTGCTAAGGTAACTCCAGCAGCAATTGTGTATACACCATCCCAACTATATGAGAAAGCCCATACTAGGATGAAAAGGGCTATCAATCCAAAGCTCCCCGTATATCAGTCCACTAGTTGGGAAATATTTGTTGATCTGATGGGGGCCATGGTTCCACCAGCAGGAATATTTTTGAATAGCCGAGAAATCAGGCGACTCGGTAAAGCACTCGAATTTGTTATTGAAGAAACGGCAGATATATTAGAAAATATCACCTATGAAATGAAGGCCATTAGGCTGGTGGCTTTACAGAATAGGTATGTCTTGGACATGCTTACGGCAGAAAGGGGCGGGGTTTGCTCCCTAGTGGGTTCCCAATGTTGTGTTTACATACCAGAAGGAAGTACAGGTATCCTAGAGGGTGTGAATAAATTACATAGAGTAGCTGATAGTATCCATCAGGAGGAGGGTTCCGGTGACAGTTGGTGGATGGCCACACTTAAGGATTTAGGATGGAAATTGTTGACCCCTCTCTTTGTTCTATTAGCAATAATAATTGTTATATGCCTTTGTATACAGTGTCTCCCAGCGTGCTTATCATGTTGCCTGACAAATTGTGCGTCACTGAGCACAACTATGTTTAACGCCCTAAAACCTGAACCCTTTCACCGAGTGGATGTACCTCCAGACATGGGAGGTCTCGAGCATATCGAATTGTTCAACACTGTAACATAAGATGCCCATTTCGACCTCATTTTCGTATACACATGTGTGAGCAAAGGGTGGATTGAAGGTATACATCTACATATATGTATATTTAGTACTCACACATGGTGCTAATATAGTTATGTTATATGTATAATGAATGGAATGGCTATTCTCAGGACAAACTTACAGGCAGGCCTGAAAAGAAAGCTCAGCACTACACGAAGTACGTGGCTGTGCAAATATGGTGCAAATGTCAGGGCTGGGGGAAGAATCCGCTGACCCAGCGAAGGAAGGGTTGTTTTGTCTAATCGGGAAGGAGCATAAATCTAACAAAACTACTTGCAAAGCAGTTCTCTCGCGAACAAAGGCCGGAAGAATGTAGATAACAGGAAACCATAATAACAGATGTGCAAGGGTCGTTCTGAGGGCCTATCCCAACTGGAGAGAAGCGGTTTGGAGCGGATATGTGCTACGTGCAGCAATGTATTGCTATCTGACTGGAAATGTATAAATAAAGCCACGATGTACAATGCGGGGCGGCACTTCGACGACTTGGTTTGCGAGACGTGCGAACTTGCGGCCCATTCGCGAATGCTTGTGTGATAATAAAGTAATTGTTTTCTTTCTCGGCTTGTTGTCTGAGTTTATAGGGTCCCCGTTTATTGGTTATGGTGACGGCGACAAAATCGCACCCACACCTCTCAGCAGCTTGGGGGTCGCAGAGCCCCGGGGCCGTGTTGACTTCAAGTTGTGTATGGTGGACGTCGGTGGTCTAGGTGTTTCCCTTTCCCGGCACCTAACATTCGTGCCAACTCCCGTTTTCCCTCCCCCCCATAACCTTAAACTCCCAAAACTGAAAGAAGGTCGAGCGAGGTCTCCCTCGTTGTGACTGTCCCGTTTCCGCTCCGTTAGACCGTGCATAGGTCGCCTGGTGCCCTACGGGCGGGTATGTATATATCCAAAAAAGGAAACTTCCGGGGGTGGAAGAGTGTTCGACTCGGGTGCCCCGCTGTGTAGAATCTGTTCAGCTGTGTAAAGTTGGCATTAGCGTGGAAGGGCCCTGGAGGGTCCTCGGGCCCGAACGCCGCCATCTTGGCGTGGTTCAGCGCGGTCGCCTTCCCCTTACCTCTATGTCAGGGATCTGTTCTCTGTCCATCCAGTCCCGGGCCTCAGATGGGGTGTCAAATAGATGGGCTTTGTTGTTGCGTATAACTTTCAATCTGGAGGGGTAAAGGAGCATGTAGCGCAGACCGGCTGTCTTCAATCTGGCTTTAGTATGTATGAATTGAGCCCTCTTCAATTGGACCTGGAAGGTGTAGTCGGGGTAGATGGATATTTTGGCCGAGTCTTTGAGGATCTGACCACCCGACCGTGAGTAGGCCAGGATGGTCTCCCGGTCTCTGTAGTTAAGAACCTTCGCTATTATAGGTCTGGGAGGGGCGCCAGGGGGAGGCCTTTTAGTGAGGGATCGGTGGGCCCTTTCAATCGTGAAGCCCTGAGATAGTTTCTCCGCGCCGATCTCTTGTAGTATTAAGTTCTCCACGTAATTCGTGGGGTCGGACCCCTCAATGTCCTCGGGTAGGCCCAGGAGGCGGATGTTATTCCGGCGTGCTCGTAATTCTGCCTCCTCGGCCCTTTCCTCCAAGTTCTTCAGTTTTTGCTGCAGCTCATCAACATCTTTGAGGAGCACCACTTTGGATTCAGTGTTTTCACGCACCTGAGCCTCTAGTGTATCAATCCTGTTGGTCAAGGAGCGGACGTCCTGGCGTAGGAGGCCCAGGTCTACGGCCACCGCGTCAATTTTGTGTTCCATTGTGGTCTGGAGCTGTTTAATGGCTTCAAGGATAAGGGTGTTGCTAGGTTCAGTAGCCGATCCCGGGGGGACAGGCTGTGCATCTATGATTGAGCCGTCGGAGGTTTCGGAAGCCAGGGGTCCCCCAGCCGTGAAGGTGTCCAAGGTGGTTTGGCGCGGTTTGGACCTGGCCCCTTTGGTGGACATGGCGGGTGGTCCGGTGGATCGCTGTCTGCTCTAGCGTGGGCCCGGGGTGGTCCGAACGCAGCGGGGGCTGGGCGGCCGTGTGGTCCCCGATAAAGGCGCTGATGGTAGGGTTCCTCAACGCCTCGGGGCAGGTCGCCCCTCCTGGCCGACACCGGGCCGAGACTTCTAGGCCTGTCCTACAGGGCCTCGGGTATACAGTTCGTGGTGTTGCGCCCCACCTGGGGGTCCCAGTGAGTAAGGTGGGCAAAGAATGGGGGGGGGAAATGCTGGCACGGCAATCCGGTGATCTTGCTAGTAATGGGCTTTCCCCCCCCGCTCACCTCGTGGGCGTAGCGACGCCTGGGTTCTCCGTTCCTCTCCCCGGCCGTCACTCCAGGGGCCCAGCTCCAAGCAGGCCACACCGCCCTCTGCCCGCGCGCCGGGCCGCGTGTGTCTTTCGATGTCTTCCGATGGCTTCCCTCGCCGATCGGCTAGGCCTCGCAGGGTCCTCTGCTCAGCTGGGGAACCCCGGAGTGGTCCCGGGCTCCGAGCACCGCGCAGGTAGGTGAGGAGGGACAGGGCGGGACCTCAGAGCTGCCGCAGGGGCCGTATCCTGCCCTCCGCCCGTGCGGCTCCACCAGCCGGCCGCTCCGAGGGCGATGTTCGTAGCTGAGGGGCTTCCCAGTCGGGTGTGTCCTGCGTTGGCTCCCTGCGCGGGTCGGGCCGGATCGCTGGTGTCGTTATGTCCAAGGGTATCCGATCGGTTCAGCCGGCGCGGCGTCACAGCCCAGGTGCGGCACTGGTATGGGGGCCGGCGCGTATCTTAACGCGAGGGAGCCGCCATTTTGGCTCGGATCTGCCGCGACTTTCCGTGCGGCCGCTCGGTCTTCGTAGGGCGTCTACGAGTCAGGAAAAAAGCCAGCGGGTGCAGGAAGGTAGCAGCGTTCGGTGAAGAGGACCACGGGCGTCCAGGGTTCACAATTTAGGTAGGAAAAAACAGCTTATGTTGGTCGCATCGAGCGGAGCTCAACCAGAGCACGTCCTCTTCACATGGCAGTTGGCCACGCCCCCAGAAATATCCCAAACATATCAGTCTTTGTCCTGCCATGGGGCAGTCCAGCACCGAAATGCTAGGCAATTCTCCTCTGAACAAGAGTACCAACAGAAACCCCAGACACGTGTTTCGGTCTGGTTGGACCTCATCAGTAGGGTGGATCTGTGCCTCTCTAAGAATAGTGAGCAAGGGGTCCACGTCTGGATTCCCCTAGTAACTTACAGTGAGACCCAAAGTTACTTAAATATGCAAATTAACAAGGGGGTCAGGGGAGTCCCTCTGCCAGACATTAGTCCTGGTTACGAGAGACTTACCCAGAGTCTTTAGCTCACTATCTTTCACAGAGAAGAAATATCCCAAACATATCAGTCTTTGTCCTGCCTTGGGGCAGTCCAGCACCGAAATGCTAGGCAAATCTCCTCTGAACAAGAGTACCAACAGAAACCCCAGACACGTGTTTCGGTCTGGTTGGACCTCATCCGTAGGGTGAATCTGTGCCTCTCTAAGAATAGTGAGCAAGGGGTCCATGTCTGGATTCCCCTAGTAACTTAGGGTGAGACCCAAAGTTACTGAAATATGCAAATTAACAAGGGGGTCCTGGGAGTCCCTCTGCCAGACATTAGTCCTGGTTACAAGAGACTTACCAAGAGTCTTTAGCTCACTATCTTTCACAGAGAAGAACTGTCCCAAACATATCAGTCTTTGTCCTGCCCTGGCGCAGTCCAGTACCGAAATGCTAGGCAATTCTCCTCTGAACAAGAGTACCAACAGAAACCCCAGACACGTGTTTCGGTCTGGATGGACCTCATCAGTAGGGTGGATCTGTGCCTCTCTAAGAATAGTGAGCAAGGGGTCCACGTCTGGATTCCCCTAGTAACTTAGGGTGAGACGCAAAGTTACTTAAATATGCAAATTAACAAGGGGTCCTGGGAGTCCCTCTGCCAGACATTAGTCCTGGTTACGAGAGACTTACCCAGAGTCTTTAGCTCACTCTCTTTCACAGATAAGAAATATCCCAAACATATCAGTCTTTGTTCTGCCCTGGGGCAATCCAGCACCGAAATGCTAGGCAATTCTCCTCTGAACAAGAGTACCAACAGAAATCCCAGACACATGTTTCGTTCTGGTTGGACCTCATCAGTAGGGTGGATCTGTGCCTCTCTAAGCATAGTGAGCAAGGGGTCCACGTCTGGAGTCCCCTAGTAACTTAGGGTGAGACCCAAAGTTACTTAAATATGCAAATTAACAAGGGGGTCCTGGGAGTCCCTCTGCCAGACATTAGTCCTGGTTACGAGAGACTTACCCAGAGCCTTTAGCTCACTATCTTTCACAGAGAAGAAATATCCCAAACATATCAGTCTTTGTCCTGCCCTGGGGCAGTCCAGCACCAAAATGCTAGGCAATTCTCCTCTGAACAAAAGTACCAACAGAAACCCCAGACACGTGTTTCGGTCTGTTTGGACCTCATCAGTAGGGTGGATCTGTGCCTCTCTAAGAATAGTGAGTAAGTGGTCCACGTCTGGATTCCCCTAGTAACTTAGGGTGAGACCCAAAGTTACTTAAATATGCAAATTAACAAGGGGGTCCTGGGAGTCCCTCTGCCAGACATTAGTCCTGGTTATGAGAGACTTACCCAGAGTCTTTAGCTCACTATCTTTCACAGAGAAGAAATATCCCAAACATATCAGTCTTTATCCTGCCCTGGGGCAGCCCAGCACCGAAACGCTAGGCAATTCTCCTCTGAACAAGAGTACCAACAGAAACCCCAGACACATGTTTCGGTCTGGTTGGACCTCATCAGTAGGGTGGATCTGTGCCTCTCTAAGCATAGTGAGCAAGGGGTCCACGTCTGGAGTCCCCTAGTAACTTAGGGTGAGACCCAAAGTTACTTAAATATGCAAATTAACAAGGGGGTCCTGGGAGTCCCTCTGCCAGACATTAGTCCTGGTTATGAGAGACTTACCCAGAGTCTTTAGCTCACTATCTTTCACAGAGAAGAAATATCCCAAACATATCAGTCCTTATCCTGCCCTGGGGCAGCCCAGCACCGAAACGCTAGGCAATTCTCCTCTGAACAAGAGTACCAACAGAAACCCCAGACACATGTTTCGGTCTGGTTGGACCTCATCAGTAGGGTGGATCTGTGCCTCTCTAAGAATAGTGAGCAAGGGGTCCACGTCTGGATTCCCCTAGTAACTTACGGTGAGACCCAAAGTTACTTAAATATGCAAATTAACAAGGGGGTCCTGGGAGTCCCTCTGCCAGACATTAGTCCTGGTTATAAGAGACTTACCCAGAGTCTTTAGCTCACTATCTTTCACAGAGAAGAATTATCCCAAACATATCAGTCTTTGTCCTGCCCTGGGGCAGTCCAGCACCAAAATGCTAGGCAATTTTCCTCTGAACAAGAGTACCAACAGAAACCCCAGACACGTGTTTCGGTCTGGTTGGACCTCATCAGTAGGGTGGATCTGAGGGTAGCCTGGAGAAGAGTTGCGTGTCATCCGCATAACACTGGAAGTTAGAGATGAAAGTGGCAATCACACGTGCCAGGGCAGCCATGTAGACATCGAAGAACCAGGGGGATAGGTTAGAACCCTGGGGAACGCCACAGGTTGAAAGAGTGATAGAGAGAAAGGACCCAAGTTCCACCTGGGATGGGCGGTCGGAAAGGAAGGAGGTTAACCACAACAGAGCCATGTAGTAACATGTCAAACCAGAAGGGCAACCTTCATAAGTGCTGGAGGCAGCATTACTTGAGTAACACCTCAAGGGTCAGTATGAATACCCCCGCACAGCCAGGCACTCCACTAACATAACAAGATCTTTTACAATACCTTCAGCCATTTTAGCAACAATGGGCCCAAACATTTCGCTTCCAGTTTAAATGATTTTAAAACTGAAATTACTTAATCTATTTCATACGGTTTATAGTGAAAGGTTCGAATACAAAAGGATCGAATGCAATAGTTTTGAATCAAAAGGATGGAAAAAAAGAAATTTGAATTGAGGTTTTTTTGGGGGGGGTTTTTGGGCGGTCCCCCCTCAAACCCACATTTTTTGGGGGAAAAACTAGTATTTTTTCCTATACGAAGGCAAAAAAAAAACATTTAATAAAGACATTCACATTTTTTTTTCGGTCTTTTTCATTCAAAACTATTGCAGTTCGAAAAAAATGTATTTGACCCTTTGACTGGACACCATTTCAGACATAAGGGTGGAAGTTGAAGCACTGGGTGTCAGAGTTGACTCCTCTGAGAGGACTGTCCAGGACTTGACATCAAGATGGAGGTGCAAGGTGCAAGGGTTATAGTCCCTGGCAAAATCCATGGACAGGGAGTGCAAGGACTAAGAGAACAGGACAAAATGAGACCATCTTCACATCGACAATTTGTAAGAAGGAACAAGGGCCATTAGCCTTCTTGACTGCATACAATATCTCTTTAAAGATATTCTAGATGCGCAGCCAGGAGTGAACATTGGGATAGAACAGGTGCACTGTGTGGGGCAAAGTCAATCTGACAGACCAAGAGACATTAATAAGGGCATGGCTACCCCCAAACTCGGATCCCGCGAAAGGGGAATTACCGGGCCATTCTGACCTTTGCAGGCCCGGTAATTCCCCTTGCGCAGGACCCAGTGCCGGTACGTCCCCATTGCCATTTGAGCCCCCATAGGGAATGGGGAGGATGGTAGCAGCGGTACCGTACATAACAGTACCATTGCTACCATCCTGATCTGCTCGCGGGTGCCGCTCTGCACAGAGCGCCCCCCTGCAAGTAGAACTCGTAATGTAGCGGCATGGGAACAACGGCACCGGTAGCACTACCGGCGCCGTTGTTGCCTTACCGCCACTGTTGTAATGAGGCCCATTGTTGTTCAAATATCTTTTTGGAAAATGGAAGAGCTGCTACAACAGTCCAGACAACCGGGGCCCATGTGATATAATGATTCAGAATCCAAATATTCAAGGACTTTGTCATTTCAACCCTTTCTAAAAGGCAGGGTCTGCAGCAGATCACTGGAGAGTTCAAAAATAGGCAAGTCTGATAGAAAGGACTGTAGCCCTTTATCCTTCAATTTAGTCTGAAAGACCAGATTAGCTGGAAGAAAGTTGCTGTATCTTCAGCATGGACCTGGGAGTCGAACCAGAGGAATGTTCTACTATATCGAAATTTAGACCACAATAGTGAAGTTGTAGGCCGACCATGTCCAGAAGAGAAAAACCGTAGCACAAGACTTCTCAAGGATTCAAAAGACTGACTCGTGTTCTGTTCACCAGAAATGGATGCGTTGATTCAGCGAGCCCTGGTCGACCCTTTCCTTTTTTCTTCTTGTCTCTTAATGTTAGTTCATTAATGAAGGGGGCTCTTATGCAGGGTGGACGATTGGGGGTGTAGTTCCCGATGCATAAGTCAACTTCGGGTCTTAATTAATTTCCAGTAGCATTATTGAATACCATTTCTGACCTGCTCTGGCCAGTTCTGACCTGCTGGTGGAAAATCAGGGTTTTCAATTAATCAAAATGGCTGGGGTAGTAGATGTGTCATCCCTCATTCAAAGACATCAGAGGATGTAACAGCACAGAACTTTTGACCCTGGCGGCATCACAGCAAGAAGCATTGCAGATACATGAAAATAATAACTTTGAGATTGATAAATTAACAGACAGCTAAGTACAAACCATTTTGCAACTAGGGTGTGACTTGACAGGGCAGAGGTTCACACAGTAGAAGCCGCTTAGGCCTGGGGCAATGCCTTTATCTGGCAGAACAGCCGTATATGGCCTGCTACTGACATCTCATGACAGTTATAACCTATCACACAAGGTATAATCATCATATGCTAAATTCTGTCATTAGTCAGTAATACGCTGAATGTAGACTCTTAGATGCAAGTACTGGCAATCTCTTCTGGTTGCAGTATCACATGCCACATATGCCATAATATGCAAAGGACATGTCCATGTGATGCCAACACATGCCAAGTGAGGTCTTAATAACCTAATAATGGCATATGATGCCAGTTAATGCCACACATGCCAGGTATAGTCACTGTATTTAAGAGAAAGCCTCACATGGCTAGGTTCTGCAGAGCCTCAAGTGCATCGTCATCAAGTTTAAGGTATGGGCTTGCATATTCAGATGCACACATCCTGCCGCCACTCTTAGCTCAAAGGGCCTCCTAAGTATCATCTTTTGCTGCCAGGCAAAGCAAGACATTGTTTAACCTCTTGCAGTACTGAGGACAGCAACAGTGCAATTTCAAAGTACTTTTAAAACTTCAAGTACAACATGCAGGCATGCTGCTTTATGGTATGAGAGTACAGTAAATAACTTTGAAAGTTGTCCTTTGCAGGCCAATCATTTCGTTTTGCTTTGCACTTCCTTTACACTGTTTTAACGATTTTATTTATTTTAATTTATTTGTTTATGATTCTGAAAGAATCTTTACAAACAATGCATTTTAAAAATGATGATTTCCACATTACATAGGTCAGTACATTAATCATAGCATTACATTTTAGTATTAGATTAAAATCTATAGGCAAACAGTCTTACTTAAAAGGAAACAAGCAATTATGTCTTTATCTTAAATTAGGTGGATCTATAAAAGTGAAAAATGAAAAGGACGGAAAAGGAAGGGAAAGAGATGGGAATAAAAATGGACAGGCGCATAAGAATGTGCAAATATGCAAACATTTGCACATATGCAAGTATGTGCAAATATGAGTAAATATATTCGTATTACTATTAAAACAATATTCATTCAAATCGATGCGTACAAGTAAAAATTAAAGTTGTATTTGACAGTGCATTGCGTAGCTGCCACTGTGGATTAAAGACTGACTCCAAAATGTGGCATTTTCTTTATGCATGCAATTCTGGAAGGTTTTTCTTTTCCCATTATAAATGAAGGACTACAAGTTCAACAATGTAAAGAAAAAAGCATGACTGGACAGGCAGTTCCCAAATTGCATGGGGCATGTGGAAAGTAGGAATTATTAACTTTCTAAAAAAATCTATATGCACTCAATGGGGCCAGATTACAGAAACTTTGCACTGGTGCAAGTGCAAAGTGGGCACGGTATTAGCACTAGGGCAAAGTTTGCCCTATTCATTTAAATCACTGGGACAAATTAAAAAACCATTGCACCTCAACAAGTGCAGTTTGGTGTATTAAAAGCACCAGGGCGAAAATTGCCCTAGTACAAAAAAGATGCATTTTCACTACATGTTTGCACCAGGGCAAATTTTGCCCTAGTGCCTATAAGGAATGATATTAACAATAGGGCAAACTTTGCCCTGATGCAAAAGAGCATCAAAAAAGCATCTTTTTAGCACTCTGGCAATTTTAGCCCTGGTGCTTTTAATTTGCCAAACTGCACTTGTCGGGTGCAATGGTTTTTTAATGTGTCCCACTGTTTTTATAAATAGGGCAAACTTTGCCCTAGTGCTAATACCGTGCCTACTTTGCACTTGCGCCGGGCAAAGTTTCTGTAATCTGGCCCCTCAGCAATCGTAGCAAGTCAGGACATTTTTCTCCAGAACACTTTATTAATGTTTAAAATATAAGCTGGGAATATCTTAAATGTGACATGTAAAGCTCTGTGCAAAGAATTTTTTTAATACATCAAGCACACCCATACTGCCATTGTTACCATGGGTGAAAGCTAATATTGTGCCTTTCATAAGTTATGTTATGTTAAAGGTACTTATATAGCGCACCGTCACCAACGGAATTGGTCCCCAGGCGCTCTGGCGGATCTGCAAACGAGAAGGTGGGATGGGTTAGTAAGGTGAAGATGGAGTAGGATAGTGAGAGTAGTGGTGTACTGTTGGCAGCTTCAACTCGGTAGGCACCGGGTGCTTTGGTGCAAGTATCGGAGTCAGGCCTCATGTGCTGTAGGTGCGGCTTATGTGTTGGTGAAGTGTGTGCGGCTTGTTGTGCAAGAGATGGTTGTGTGAGTTTTTTGAGAGAGATGCGTATGCAGAGATTTTGAGCTTATATTTGTTATTGGGTTACATGACATTTAACATGCTAACATTCACAGTTCTGTCTAAGTGTAGTACTTGCTAATCTACATATTCCGTCCAAGTGTGGCACTCGCTAATCTTCCCAATAGTTATCTCGATGTGGGGCAGGATAATGTTCTCAATTCTAAGTGCGGCACATGGTAACATTCAAGTTCCATCTAGGTGTGGCACGTGCTAACATTCAGATTTCTATCTAGATGCGACGTAGGCTAAAGTTAAGAAAACCATCTAAGTGTGGTACATGGTAACATTCAATTTTCTATCTCTATGTGACGCAGGCTGAGGATAGGAAATCCATCTAAATGTGAAACATGCCAATATCCACATTTTTGTCCAGATGCGATGCGCGCTAAGGTTAAGAACACCATCTAAATGTGGCAAATGCTAACATTCACTTTTTCTATCTCTATGTGACGCAGGCTGAGGTTAAGAATTCCATCTAAGTGTGGCACATGCTAACATTCAAATGTCTATCAGGAAGCCATGTAGGTTAAAGTTAAGAATTCCATTTAAGTATGGCACATGCTAACATTAGGAATTATGTTCGTAGGTAATGCAATACAACATTTACATGAATCTCTCTAAATGTGCATGGTGTAAGTCTATGGCGGTGTACTTTATGGAGAGGTAAGGTAGAGTGGTGGGGGCTTTCTGCAGTAGAGTATTTGCTCTACACCCCACCCAAGCCAGCACTTACAGTTTTTGTTGGTGTCTGTTGACTGCTGGCTTCATTGGCTTCCCCTGCTGACACCTGCAGACACGTCTTGGAGCCGCCATTGTAGGAGGCGCCATTGTAGGAGTCGCCATTGTAGGAGCCACCCTTGGCCTTGGGGCCCTTACCCGAAGGGGCTGCATGGGCAGGGGGCTGCCCTGCGGGGCTTGATGAAGGTGTGATGCGCCAATCTGGGAGGGGGGGCGTTGAGGGAGTCGGGTAGAGGGAGGTTCAGGAAGCGGTTTGGGAAGGGGATAGGGACCACGCACCGAGTGCGCTCACCGTGTTTTAAGCACAGGTGCAAAACGAATTTGGAAACCACAAGATGGCGGGGTCAGGGGGCACCTACCTGATCAGCAGCTCATGTTCAGATGAGACAGGACAGATGCTGCAGGTCATGCACTGGCCTGGATTACGTTTTTTTTTTCCTACTTCTGTGCACCAATCAGGGTGAGGGGGTTGAGGGAGGCGAGTAGCGGGAGACTCAGGAAGCAGGTTGGGAAGGGGAGAGGGACCACGCGCCGAGTGCGCTCACCATGCTTTTAAGCACAGGTGCAAAACGAATTTGGAGGCCACAAGATGGCAGGGTCAGGGGGCACCTACCTGATCAGCAGCACACGTCATTGGAGTCAAGTGACTAATAAATGTGCTCATGGAGTCCTCCAGTCGAACAAGATTGATCTCATGCTTCCATCAGCACTTGGGCAAGGTCATTCTAGCAGCATTTTAGCCAAACAGCACATCAATGAAAGCAACAAAGTTTACAAGAATTAAATCCACCCAGCCCACACACACCTTAGCAGGGCAAAAGACACACTGCTTTTCGGTGTGGCTGCACTTCTGTGCTGCTGAGATGTTCAACCAATCCACAAAAGAAACAAGGCTCATGAGCCATGCTTTGTCTTCTCTGTTTGGCACTGCTCGTTGGACCTCTTTCTCAACTAAGAGTCGCAAGAAGGTATTCCTGGAAATGATCGGTAAAAGCTGGATGCGCAATTATTGCGCATTCGGCTCGGCCTAAAAAAGCCCTTAATGCCGAACATGGGGAGCAGCGGTGTCGGGGCTGTCCCCTGTTCCCCGTGTTCGGCATTACAGGCCTCAGGGTTTGCAGCAGTATCCCCTGCTTCCGTGACATTGGAAGCGGGTGACAATAAAGAAAATGTGCTCTGTTGCTCTGTTGCACGTTAGTGGAAGGGAACTCGCGCCATAGGGGAACAGGAGAGTCGGCAGGACACTTCTGTGTGTGCTGCTGAAAAGTGTGGTGTGGGTAGGGGGACGTGGTATGGCGGACAGTGATCTATGTGATCACTGTGCAGCACGATTTTGCAATTCGGTCTTTTTGGATTCGCAATATCCTGATGCACAGTAATCATGCAGATCCCGCAAGAACAGATGCAAGTGGTACCAAAGAAGGATCCAAGGGTGGGGCTGCAGCTGTCACGCCCGGCAAACCCTCAAGTGACATGCATGAGAAGGATTCTTCCACCAGAGCACTTTATTGCACTAAGGACCCGATTTACAAAAATAGGAATGAGGCCCTGCAGTTACCAACCATGATCTATCTAAAATAGAGAGTCAGCTGTTTAAAAGGCGGGTGACACCCGCCAAAAGCGTGTAAGGTGGGAGCTATGACTCAATGAAGAAATGCCCTAGCATTGGGATACCAACGGGTGATTTTGCACTAGTTCTTGCATGCCACACACTCTAGAATCTAAGACAGGCAGCTTGCCTCACTGGGGGCGCATTTGCAGCACAGTACTGCGAGTATACCCCTAGCCCACCTGCCCTGACCACCCTACTTTTAACGTTTGGTTGCCTTGACAACCGCTACATGCTTAGATGAGGACACACAGTTCCGGCATCAGCAGCAAGGTAAGTTATGCACAGAGTGTTAGGCCAGGGCAATGATATGAGCCTGTAAGCACGACTATCACATATAGGGCTGTTAGACCCAGAGCGCTTGCACAACTGACCGAGACCACTCTGATAGGAAGATTAACTCTATGCCTCGCACAATGCTTGCAACATTACTCTTAGACCCCTTAAGTGTGCTGGCTCTTTGAGCTCTGTGTGAACCACACTTGATTTAATGTTTAATTTTACTTTGTAACAGGCATCTGCCCTTCTGTATATTCATTTTTCAGAATTTACTTTTGAAATACTCGCATGGGCAAGCTCCAGCAATTTTGGCTTCCCAGCAGGAAGGGACTTTGTGGATGGCAGCACAAATGGGCCACACTCACCTTTAAGGTAGACCATTTATCCTACCCTCTAGGCTAGGCGGGGGGTCGTAGATATATTTCAGATACACCTAAAGATGATGGGGGTCCTATTCATTACATCTACCACTTACAGTGCTCCAACAGACCTGCGTCGATCTTGTGCTAACATCAGACCTCTATTCTTCGGTCTTGTCACAACTCAAAGATAGTGTACCAGTTGTAGCAGATAACACTCCCCCTTTTGGGGGCGCGTTCTTCACTCTTTAAATATGAAAGTCTCCAACGTGATATGCCAAAGACTTTCCCCCCCCAAGAGCTCAGCCTACAGAGATCAATTACGCCTGTCAGGCCAGGGGCTTGAGTGAAAAGGCAGGAGCAGAGCTAGAGGGACAAAGAACAAAGCAGTTGTTCAGAAAATGCAGCCATGAAGTGCCGGAAAAACAGCAAACATCACCCACGAGTACCCACTCTTACCTGCTCCGTGGAGAAAAATACCAGCAACCTACTAGTATTCAAATGAAGAGACAAGAACTGGATATAGTGAAGGAGGAGTGTACCAGTATAACAGGAAACCAATCTAAGTGTTGAAGCAGCAAAGTGTCCCAAAAAGTGTCCAAAAGCAATCCAATGTTGAAACAGCAAAGCGTCGCAAATAGTGTCCAAAGCAATCCAATGATGAAACAGCAATGCGTCCCAAAAAGTGTCCAAAGCAATCCAATGATGAAACAGCAAAGTGTTCCAAAAAGTGTCCAAAGAAATCCAATGTTGAAAGAGCAAAAACGTGCCAAAAAAAGAAATATAAAAAAAAAGAAAACAAAGACCGGGGAGGCAAGCGTTAACCTCACGCAAGCTCCCTTGAAAACAGTGTTTGAGTTATCAGGGCGTCACAAGCTATGGGATCAGGAATCGGAGGTCGAGGTGAGAAAAGCCGAGTTTGTATTTTCCGGGGAAGCAGTCGAGGGAGGCAGGCGTCGGGAAACCAAAAAGGGGCAAGGCAAAGGCAAGGTCTTGATTTGTGCGCCGGGTTTCAGGTTTGGACAGAAGTCAGGAAAACAGATGCTCGTAACGTAACAACAGTTTAGGAGCACCCGATGTTTGCAACAACAGTACTTAAATACGGCATTCACGGACAGGACACATAAACGTAATACGTGTGTGTCACGTGACTATAGTAGAAGGAATGATGGGAATCTTATTATCAAGAAGCTCTGTGTGCCGAACAGCGTTCAAACAAACGCCCGGGCAGTCTCCAATTGTTGCTAGGTACACCTAGATGCCGCCATTCGGAGAACCGGATGTGACAGGTCTTCTGGCACAGATTAACTCCTTCATCCGCTGTCTAAGGCTGACTGCTGAAAGTAAGACACGCATTCTCAGCAGCTATGTAGAGATCTCACCCCACCCCTTTTTTAAAAATGTTGGTATGATAGTGGTGCCTTTCTCCCTTTTTCTTATGTTTCCTTGCAGGGGAGCACCCATTATTAATAAATGATGGGCCTTGGCCTTTATTTAGCAATTTGACTGCACTGGCTCTTCGTAGATTCTCTTTCTTGTTTTGGTTCTCAGGGGTCGCTGTATTCTGTTTGGTCCTGAGGAAGGTGGTACATGGATTTTCAACCGCTGAAACATAAAGCGCCCTTTGAAGCACATGAGGCTCATAAGAATGAGGCTCTGCGGTTATTGCCTATATAACTGTGGTTCTACGTAGATCCCTGGTTTTAATTAGGTTCTCACTGGCCTATTGGTGGTCTCCCTTTAGTCTAGCCAGTTAGTAAGGATTCAGAGAGTGATACACAAGTTTGTCATTGTCAGAATCATTTGTGAATGCTGTTACTTGCAAAATACACTCCCTGTTTTTGTTCTGTGTTAAAAAGAACCAATCATGTCCACATGTATATGTTGTATGCTCTATTGGATGTATGCATTATTTTCTTTGTATTTAACATCTGATGTATATATGTTTATCTAGCTTTTAGAAAGATTAGAAAGTGGCTTTATTTTTATTTGGAAAAATAAAATACAATACATGTAAATTACAGGATTCAAAAAGCATTTGTGATCTTTTCAAGATGTAAGAAAACATCTTTGGAGACAGTTTTCCCCTAACTCATTAGAGCAATACCAAGAAGAGTAGCATTAAGTGTCTCTGCATCCACTGCATTTGAATAGTGTACTGAATTTAGTTCTGAAGATTCAAATATTTCCTGGCGGGGCATCACTCTTTGTACTGTGTTCATACTACCCCGGCTGCAGTCAGAATAGGGGACACCCTCAAGTCCAGGGGTGGACTGGCCTATAAGGACGTCTGGAGATTTCCCTGTAGGCATCTGCACCCTGGGCCACTTGTGTGTGGTAACCTATTTTATATTCAAATGTTCTCATAGGAAAATGGTTGGGCTAGTTGAAAATGTGTCATACGTGGCCACTTTGAACATTATTTCCAGGGCCTCTTTTGGTTCCCAGTCCACCCTTCTGCTCAAGTCTACACATAGGGCCTCATTACACGGTATGCGGTAACCATGGCGCTATTTGCGCCATGGTTGCTGCCGGTATTTTACCGTGTCCGCCTTGGTGGATGGCGGAATTACCGCCCTACTCCAAGGTGAGCGGGGGCGGTAATTTCCCATTCACCACGGCACTTCCCCATTCCCATTTTTGCCCCATAGTGCTCAATGGGAATGGGGAAGGAGCTAATTACGGTACCGCAAATTGCGGTACCGTAATTAGCACCAAGGTCCCTTTGCGGGCACGTTCCTTAACGGCTGGTAAAACCAGCCGTTGAGGTTGGGTCCCACAAAGGGACCTCGTAGTAAGGCGGTAAGGGTTTACTGGCACCGGTGCCCTTACCGGTACCGGTAAACTCTTACCGCATTCCGTCTAATGAGGCCCATAATCTTTATTTATCCATCGATTTCACTTTGATCAGTATTTGAAAGGTGCCTATACAACAAATAGAGTCACAAGGCGCCACAAAACATAAAGTGGGTAGGAAAAAAAGGGGAGTAACAATAATAACAACAAACAAACAATAGTAGTCATACTAGGCCTTGTCACCTTCGAATCGTGCAAGTGCAGTTACAACTAAAGGAGAGAGGGAAGGGCTGTTGATGGACCAAGGTATGGGCAGGTGCTTCTCGGAGTCCAGGGGGGGGGAAGTGCCAGGTGGTACTAGGGGAGGAGACCACTGCCTAAGTGCTTGGGCAGAGGTGTCTCAAGGTGTGGATGTCCAGCCACCCGGCAGTCAGGTGGGGAGACCAGAGGGCAGTGCTGTTGGGGGTGGGTGCTGGTGTCGACTTGGCAGAGGGCTTGGTAGCCTGTAAGACTCCTGAAGGATCAGGCCACCAGTCACAGCAGCTATGGGAGACCACCGGGAGTCAGTGGAGAGATTTTAAAGCTGGAGAGATGCGGTCCTTGGGCTTCAGGCCAATGATAAGCCTTGCAGCCCTACTGTGTATTAATTGAAGGGGATGAAGGGAGGAAAGAGGCAGATTGAGGAAGAGGCTCTTGCAGTAGTCCAGCCGGGAAAGTACTGGAGCTCTGAAAACATTGAACTTCTGAGGGAAGTTGAGGAAAGGGAGAATGCTTTGAAGGAGGTGTAGTTGAAAATGTGCCTTTGTGAGGGGTGAATGAGGGAGAGGAGTCTTACTTCACCCTAAGATTTTTGACCTCACTAGATTGTGAGGTTAGACGGCCCAATTAGGGTGGCCAGGGGGCTGGAGGGAAACCGATTGCCGGGATCCCAAACAGAAGGATCTCAGTCTTACTGGTATTAAGACAGAGATCATTGTCTGTGCACCAAGCCTGAATAGCAGTCAGACAATCGGGAATTAGAGAGGAGGAAGAAGAGGTAGTAGAGGTAAGCTTGAAGGAAAACTGTGTGTCATCAGCACAACACTCGAAATGAGTAGAGAAGGAGGACATTGGGTGTTACATAAACCTTTGCTCTGTTTCAATCTGCAGCCAATTAGCAAGATTTCGACTTTCAAGCGAAGTTAGACTCTGTATCTCAAAAGACAGTTTGCACCCCATTAATATTTGTATTTCTATTGTATTGAGCATTTGTAAGGTGCTTCAAACAACAAAATTGTGTTTCAAAGTGCCACAAGGCTTAATGGGGTGGAAACAGGGGAAATAATAATAGCAATGGCAAAAACAGTAACTATACAGTCATGGTCCTACTAGGCGTTGTTGTATTAGAACGTGCAAGTGCAATTCTGGGGAAGTGCAGGGGATGGGGATGGAAGGAGGAGCAGAGAAGTGGACAAGTGCTGGAGGAGAGACCGGGAGGGAAATGCTAAGGGGAGCCAAGGAGGAGAACCTCATGCTAAGTGCAAGTACAGGCAACTCACAAGGGTAGGATGTTAAGCCACCTAGCAAGGACCCAGAGGGCAGTACAGTGGGGGTAGAGGGGTGCTGGAATGGACTGGGAGGAAGGGCCAGGGATCATGTACGATTCACAAAGGTCAGGCCACTAGTCACAGCAGAAGTGGGTTGATTAGCAGGGAAGGGAAAGAGGTAGAAAAGAGCACAGTTTTGAGCGGTTTCCGTAATTTAAGGAGGTCCTGCTCATGTGTGAGGGGGCAGGGAGGCTGTTCCAAAGGGAGGCACCAGCTATGGAGACAGACCTGCCCCCTACTCTCTGCAACTTTGTACAGTTAAAATCATTTGCAAACACTATGTAAAAAGGTTCAAACTGGCTTTATTTACAAATAAAAAGAAAAATTGTGATGATAGACACACATCATTTGAATCTTGAAGTCAAACTTTCAATAAGTTCAAATTTGGGAGGGCAAACCTCTATTGGAATGTTCTCTGGAATAGACTGGACCCTGGGAACAAAATCTGAAGCTATTCCATGAGTGTTCATGGACAGCACATTAAATGTCAGATCTTTTACAAATTGAAAATCCATCGGCTGGAAGATTGGCTTTGCCACCCACTGTTTGCTTCTTTTGGTAAACTCCTTATTGTAACACAGATTCCCGATGTTCCTGCAGTTTTTGATTGTTTTCTGCCAACGTTCGCGTTATGTGCAAGTACAGCCAGTCTTGTTCTGTCCTCCATACCATCTTTTGAAAAATGCAACCTTTTAGGCCTGTACTTCAGGCACATATTATGGAAAACATCCACATCTCCAGTGTGGCAGAATTAGGTAAGTCCCCTCATGCCTCTTGACAGTGTTTTGTCATACACAATCTTCTCAAGCGCTGTGTGAGGAGGGGAGCCTCGAACCAACCACCTTTTCTAATACTCAAGCTCCTTGCTCAATGGTCCATGTGCACAATCATGGAAATGTTTGTTTAATTCCCATGAGTGTTTGTATGAACAATGGTGTATCAATGAACGCCATTTTGCAAGCAGCATATCTACAGATCCATCGCAAGTTTTTGAGCTCCACCAAAGATGTTTGCTGATAGAATGTGACCAACTTAAAATGTTTTCTGTATCCTTTTTTTATCAGCAGCTATTGCTTTTTTAGAAATTGATTTTCCAATGGGCCATACATCATACTGATGCTGTATGTGTGGGAACTGCTCTTGCATGATCTTGCTATTCCCACGTGCCTGTCAGTGGATTGCAAAAGTTCAATGGATTTAATTAACCTATATTTTTCCCATTGCAACTGAAGATGTACATTCAGACACTTGCATGACGAGTGAACTCACTTTGTTTTATTTATTTATTTATTTATTTAGATTAGATATACTTTTAGCCAAAAAGGCTTTGTATATCACAAAACATACAACATAAACAGGTAATCATACAGATAACTAAAATTACACAATTCTAAAATACAACAGCCAAATACACTTTAAAATACATCATTCAATACATTTTAAAATTGCCACAATCTTTACATAAAATATGACAAAATAGTATATTAATTTTGAATCCTTACCTCTCATAAAAGACATCCATAATTCAGTAATATGCGTCATGTCAATTGCATTGTCAAAAGATTTAAAAGATTTGGTTCTTATCGCAATCAGGCTTTCACATTTCATGATTAGGTGGTAAAGTGACTCATAAACATCGTTGCTGCATAAACAACATTTCCTCATTTCATATGGGATACCAATAATATGGATTTAATTAACCTATATTTTTCCCATTGCAACTGAAGATGTACATTCAGACACTTGCATGACGACTGAACTCACTTTGTTTTTGGTTTCCATGTCTTCGAAGTGGAAAGTGCAGTATTTAGCAGAAAAACCTGGACTGTCACACTGTCCATCACCCACAAGCCTGATATTTTTTCCATTGAAATCATTGTCCAAAGATATTTGTTCAAGTGTCCATGCCTGGCTAATAGCAGAGAACAAGAATTTCTTCTGATATCTGCAGTGTTGTTTTTTGCAAGGAACTCAAGTCCCACAAATGTACAGAAACTTGAGATTTTACTGAACGTTGATCCGCTAAACAGCAAAGCAGATGAACAAGGTTCATTTCCAGCAGGGACTTTTCCAAGTATAGGTTGAGCAGACCATGACAGTGTGTTATGGTTGTGTACACAGCTACCCTTCATTTTCATGTTTGTGCCTTCAACTATACGAGTAAAGTTCACCAATGGCTCCCTACCAATCCTCTTATGTAATTTATGATCCCACCTTATCATTTTCTTAATCTGAATGAGGCGGAAGTTGAATACAATGGGCCTCATTACATGGTAGGCGGTAAAAAACTGAATTATTCCGGCATGGCGCTATTAGCGTGTCCGCCCTCGCAGGCGACCGTTAATAGCGCCCCATTCCGAGTACGCGGACACGCGCATAGTGCCATGCCGGTAAATGACCCTACCGCCATGCCGCAAAAGTCCCCCAAGAGCACCTTACCGGCATTGACCAAAGTGCTGATAGCACCTCCGCCCTCACGCTACATGGAAATAGCGGTAACCGTGAAAAAGAGGAACCGGAAATAGCGTCATTGCACAGGAACGGGAAAGAGCTCGGCGGCCATCTTTAAAAACACAATCCATTGCCATCCGCTGCACCCAGGACCTGCAGCAACAACACAGATGGAAAAACTGCTTCCCACGACATCAAAGAATGCCCAAGGCCCTAAAGAAAGGTGATGCGCGCCAGCGCAAACAACACTTCTCCGGCGAGGAGTTGACAATGCTAGCAGACACACTAGCTGAAAACACAGATTTAGTGTTTGCAAGCGACATGCGCCGTCCCGCACTGCTGAGAAAAAAGGAGATCTGGGCAGAGGTGGCGCGGAAAGTCAGTGCGGTGGGTACCACCCCCCGCACCGTAAAGGACGTGCGCAAGCGGTGGGACGATCTGTGCCTCCGTGTACGCAGTATACTATCGGCCAACAGGAGTCTGGCCATGGGCACAGGAGGCGGAGGAGGATCCCCGATGAAGATGCAGGAGTGGGAGGAGACATGTGCCAGCATCATTGGCATTGAATGCATCGAGGGAGTGGGCCAAATGGAGCGCGGTGTGGCAACAACGTCAGATGGAGGTGAGTGTCCACGCAAAACACTGCAAAGCAAAGCATGAGGTCCTCCCCCAAATGTGACATGGGAATTATCTAATGGATGGGGGCATCACACACACATGTATAGAACCCTGCACATATGCCGTGCACATCCCCACACAACGACATGCATGCAGCACCTCACACACGTGTCACCCTGACTCATGTCTGGATGACCCACCCATCTGGCCAACAACTGCATGTCCAAACCAGATGTCCAAATCCATAGAACTGCAGCAACAACAACATATGCATGATGCACGTTGACCCATCACTGATGCTATCCCTGTCTTGCTCCCCCACAGGCTCACAATCTGACAGTGAGGAGCTGGACTCTGCAACGCAGGCCCCACCACCCAAAAAGCTGGCCAAGGGCAAGGATGCAGGCACCAGGCCCAGTACATCAAGGGGCACTGGGAAATCTGGAGTGGCCCAGCGGTCCAAAGCCACACACGCACCGACTACACCAAGGGTTGATATCCCATCCGACACTGTGGTAGCACCCACACCACCCATCCCCACCACTCAGGAGCCAATGGCAGAAGGCCCACTGTCCGCAGCCAATAGCTCCATCGGGGAAGCAGCTACCACGGCACCCATGAGTGATGTGGAGGACCCATGTCCGACACCGGAAGTGCAGCGTACACCCAGTCCCCAGCTGTCTTCACACCACAGCCCATGCAACACACCAAATGGCAGCATCCATGAGGTGTATGCCGGAGACTCACTGGCAGGGTTATTGAGTCCCGTGGTGAGCTCACCTAATGGCGGCCACATGCAGCAAGCTGCGCCGAGGAGAAACAGGGGCAGGGCCACAGACGAGAGCATAAGCCTAATACGACAGCGCCAGGAGGAGCTCAATGCCCTGGTTGGCCGGCAAGTGAGTGAGGCTGCCTTGTCCAGGGAGGAGATTCGGGAGTTTTCAAGGGACATGAAAGCCGCCATGGACAGCAACACGACGCGCTTATGTAATGAGATGGCCGCTGTGAGGCAGGTCCTAACCCGCATTGCTGAGGCGATGGAGAGCATGCATCACACACAGGGACCTGATCAACCAGGCACCTCCTCGTCTGCCAGCTCCGACCAAACAAGCACCGTGCGCAGGTCCAGCCGGTCCTTGCGGCGGCCAGACTCACAACCCCCCAATGGTGGTAGTGGAGGAGGGAAGTAGGGCCAGCCTGTCACTGTTGACACTTGCAGACTAATGCAGCACTGATGTGCACACCATGTTTGTGGGAGTTGTGGAGGAGGGGGGTGAGGGTGTTTGGGGGAGTTGTGGGGGGAGGGGGGGAAGGTGTTTGGGGGAGTTATGGGGGGAGGGGGGTGAGGGTGTTTGGGGAGTTGTGGGGGGAGGGGTGGAGGGAGAGGATGTTTGGGGTGGAGGGTACATGCACTTTTGAATCACATAATGCTCAACACACACGTTATGGCATGGATAATCACATGACTGGACATTGATTATTGTGTATGTGTGCTTTATTGGTGAAGGGTGCACAGTGTCAATCTCCTCCCAATACCCAGTGCCCTGAGCTCCACATCAATTGCACACTCCGAATCCATGTGTATCAGAAACAATGGTCTATCAGGTGCTGGCGCACAGCACGTCCCTCCTGGGCATCGCCACCTGCATGACCTGCAGCCCCCTCTCCTCCATCCTCATCCCCGTCATCATCCTCAGCAGGTGGTTGCAGTTCAATGTCAGGGGGCATTGGCACATTCCGTCTGATACACATATTGTGCAGCATGACACATGCCATGGTGATCTTGGCCACCTTCTCATGCCTGTACAGGAGTGCCCCGCCCGACCTGCTGAGGCAACCGGAAGCGTGCCTTCAAAAGGCCAAATGTCTGCTCAATTACCACGTGGGTACGGGTATGTGCACGATTGTTGTCCTCTTCGTGCCTGTTCCGTGGGGTCCGTACAGGGGTAAGGAGCCACCTCTTCAGGGGATAACCGGCATCACCTGCATGGGTGCAACAATGGGTAAGTGTAAGTGTTTACATCAAGTGGAACCTGTACATATCACACAAACAATCATAGCATTGTGAATGACATCCACTGATCCAAGCACGCATGGCAATCAGGGTAACTGCAATGTGGGAAAGTGAGGTAGTCCTTGCAAGTGGACATGCACCATGCATGCATACCGCAGAGATTGCCATGTCCTGGCTGTGTTTAAGTCATTCATGTTTCCCGGCCCTGGCAACGTTTGTACCACACTGCTAGTATACTGCCATTCCTCATTTGAAGTCACCATGCTGTTTAATGGCAATTCAGTAGTGTTGTACGGGTGTGGCTCACTTCAATGGCTACAGGAGATCCATTTGTATGCACTCATGGGCGTGGATCATATCTGATGTTGTTCAGCGTACATTTCTACTATGATTTTTCCATGCATGTTGATGATTTGTGTTGTGGGGCAAATGGTGTGTTGTGCAGTGTGCATGTGGTTGGAAATGGCATGTTTGGCGTAGTGGATTGATATCTTTGTCCGGCAAATCACAACTTGCATGTGGTTTTGTGTCTGGTCCATTGTGGGCTGCCTCACTGGACAGTGATGCTGATATGTATGTCCATTCTTCTCCTGACACCAGTTCACACCCAGTTGGAGTATGCATCTCCCCCCCACTCACACCCAGTTGGAGTATGCACCCCCCCAATCACACCCAGTTGGAGTATGCATCTCCCCCCCCCAATCACACCCAGTTGGAGTATGCATCTCCCCCCCCACTCACACCCAGTTGGAGTATGCACCCCCCCACACTCACAATCCACATCACACTGCCATGTGGTTGGCCTGCTACTCACCAAGTAGCCACGAACGTTGTCCAGCATGTCGCTCCATGTATCGTGGTATTGTCGAGTTCCACAGGACCATTGAATCATGGGTTGATCCGGGATATCGGGCACAACAATGTGTGATGATCTTGTTGGAGTCACATACCATTTGGACGTTGATGGAGTGGTATTGCTTTCTGTTACGGTAGACTACCTCATTGGCATGTGGGACCACCAGTTCAACATGGGTACATTCGATGGCCCCGATGCAACTTGGGATGCCTGCCAGTGAATGGAAGCCAACTTTGGTGTTGGAGATCTCCTGGGCTTTCCGTGGCATGGCTATGTGTTGACTTGTGTGCTTCAGGAGGGCATCGAGCACCTGGTTCAGCGTGCGTGAGAATACTGGTTGTGATATGCCATGCATCTGACCTACCGTATGCTGGTAGGTGCCTGTGGCCAAGAAGTGGAGCACAGTTACCACCTTCAGTAGAGGGGGGATGGCAGTACAGATGTCTATGAGACTCACAATGTCGTCGTATATCATGTCTACAATGGTGGTGATGGTATCCCGGTCCAGACGGTACAGGGTGTGTATCTGCTCAGGGGTTAGGTTGAATGGACTGACTCTGATCCTGGGAATTGGTGGCTGCCTCTGTGGTATCACTAGGTACACTGGTGGTGCTTGCTGCGCCTGTCTTGCCCTCCTCCTCCTGCATCTCTTCTGTGCTGCCTGTTATTGTAGCTGCTGCACTGCAATCATGTCCTCCAGCCCATGTAATGCTGCTAGTATTGCATCCATCTTGGTGTGGAAATGGGTGTGGGAAGGGGTGTGGTGTGCTCTTTTGTGCTTCCAGTCTCCATTGCCTCCACCTGTGCTGATTTTGTCAACCTGTGGCAGGTGGGAACACTGCTCAGGTCTTTTAACGGGTGGTTCGCGATGCCGGTATAAGCGCCTTGCCGGTAAGGGGTTTTTGGGTCTTCGCCATGCCGGTATTGCCATGTCCGCATGGCTTGTGATGGCGTGCTAATAGCACTATGGCGCTATTTCCGGACTGAGGGGTCGCGCGCCCACGGACTTTCCGCTAATAGTGTCACCGTACTTAGCGGTGCCGCTAATAGCGGTTTGTTCGGGTCGTAATTGAGGAGGGGATTTAACGATACCGGTAATCCCTTACCGGTACCGGTAAATCCCTACCGCCGACCGTGTAATGAGGCCCAATGTATTTTGGCTCCCATAACAGCCAATCGTCCTCCACTAAAATGGTTTGCAATTCCATGGTAATGGATAAGTCCTCAACACTCGGAAGAGTGAAGTCCAGATCACGAGCACAGCCGTCAATCCATTGCGAAGTTACTTGACGTATTTCTGCTTGTGACATTTCCAGTATTTCCAAATGTATTGGGCAAAGAGTGAACATTTTCTGTTTCTTAGATTGTAATTTTGTTGCGGGTGTGGATTGTGTGAGTGGTTCTGGAAGCAATTAAAAAAAATCGTCTGTTATTTCTGCCTCTTCAGGGTGACATTTTGTGCTGTAACAATGATCCATGGTTACTTTCCATGGGTCACTGGTGAAATGCCATTCAAACTCCAGCCACTGGACATCTGCATCACAGCTCTGAATCTTGACTGGACCATGCTGATCTTATTTATATATTTATTGTGCATTTGTAAGTCACTCGTACATCAAGAAATTGTGTTTCAAAGCACCAAAAAGTAGCTGCTCCCAAATGACATTGGTTTGGCAAGCCACATTATTATTTTGTGTTGTTGTCTAAGTCTTCATGCTCCTCTTCTTCCTAGGTCTCTAATGGATGAAAAGAGACATGCTTAGTTTTTTGTAAACATACATAATATATGAATTATAACCTCAAAATGTCAAATCAATACAATACTTCATAAAAAACGTATTTAAAAACAAATATTTTCGTTATTTACCCTTTTTTCTGAATTTTCCTGGGAACATTTAATTCTGATTTGCCAACCACAAGACCAAGATTAAAAACAGCATTTTAAAATTGTATTAACCATGCAATTTGCTCTTCAACTTCAAGATTCATATATACAAATTGACAACTATAAACAATTTCACTCTGGTAAACATTAGAGAAGTACAAATATTACATGAATGTTATAAATGATGATAACTTTAAATGTATAAATATCTTCTGTATACCTCTGGTTCATGGGTCTCTTCAATTTTGAGGAATTCAGTAGTACATTCCTTATACATAACAAATTCAACAAAAATGATTAAATTGGTAAACAATGTAAAGTTGAAATCATTGATCTCACAAACTACATCTTAAGACAGTTGATTTAATAATTGACAACCTTACAAAATCAGTTAAAAATTACAAAAAAGATACGGTTAATCATCTGATTACAATTTTGTCATTATATAATTATAATTGTTCTTTTATAATGCACTTAATCCAGAGTGCACCAGTTTCTAAGCACAGGCCCGGGATTCGAACCTGTGTTGCTCTGCGTCATCTTGCTTCCAAGATGGGCGCATTGACCCTGAGCTATCCTACTCCATTCATATAGTTAGTGAAAGTGTCTGTAATTCAGTAACAAAGTAGATTTCTATGAAGTTTTTCTTTAATTGTGGCGTTTGTTTCTGTGAGAAATACATCAAGGTTGTTATTCTAATGCTTTGCAATGTGCAGACAGTATTTCAAATTGTTATTGTTATTGTTATTTTGCACTTATATAGCGCCTTATATACCATTGGTATGGTCTGAAGGCGCTGGTAGGTTGAACACCCTTGGGAACCAAAGTTCATATCAGTAGAGAGAGTAGAGAGAGTCAAAAAGGTGCGTGTGAGCACCGGGTATGTGTACAGCTCGTGCGGTATCGGTGTAATAGCTGCTTTCTAGCGGTAGGTGTGGTGGTTGAGAGGTCAGGAGTATGTGTTCGTTCTGGCAGGATTCATCCAGATCGGATGTGGCTGCGTTAGGCCTGAGGAGAACGCCTTGCTGGGGGGTGCGTAACCAGCAGTGATTACTTAGAGTGATGTGGGGTGAACAGCAAATGTTGATATGAGAACAGCTATACCGAATGGTGTCATAGTATCTCTGTGTTCTATTTGAGTGGTGATGTAAGGAGAGAGTAAGCGTGTTGGTGAGATATGATGGGTTACATGCCCTTTCAGAGACTTCTAAATTCACAGAGAGGTTATTGGGTACACCTCTATATTCAACTTTCCACGGGAGGCTATTGGGCGTACTTCTAAATTCACAGAGAGGCTACAGGGCACACTTCTAAATTCAGGGGGGCTGTTGGGCACATTTCTATAATCACAGAGAGGCTATTGGACATGCTAACTTTCACAATTCCATCTAAGGGTGGACATGCTAACTTTCACAATTCCATCTAAGAGTGGACATGCTAACTTTCACAGTTCTAACTAAGTGTGGGCATGATAATATTCACAATTCCATCTAAGTGTGGGCATGATAACATTCACAAATAAAAAATAAACAATTAATATAATTCAATACATTCTCAGTTGTTATACCTCATCCACCAGACTGATTGCAGTAGAAGAGTAGTACATTGTAGAAGTTCCAGCATCCCTCTATATCAAAGTGATATCAATAATACAGATATAAAATGACAATTGAACAATAATTAGACGCAAAAGAGAGTCAATTTTTACATGGAAACATACATGCCGCTTAGACAGATTTCTGGGTTGCTAGGCACTTGGGTGGATTTCCAGTTATTGCAACAACAATCCGTGCTAATAAAGTCACTCATCTGCTTAAACCTCTCAAACTACCTCCACAGCAGCTGCCGGGCAATGGCGCGGTGTTGGGCTGCTCCCAAGACCCTTCCTGGGTCTTTCGTCACTCCTGTTGTCATCCGGACTTGGCCATGGCCCCTGGATTGAAATAGCTGGCACCAACCCTGCAGTGGTGAAACCCGCGGCGGGGCAAGGGTGCAGTGTTTGGCACCTCTTGGTGTTCGGCCTTGCTAGGTGCCAGGTCAGTGGAGCCCTGGAGGAACGCCCTTGCCCCAAGCTCAAGTGAAACTGAAAGCAGGGAGAAAAGAGCAAGTAAGCAGGGCTGGGTTTGGGTCCGGAAGCCGATTGTTTGATTGACTGACTGCCTATTTACTTTGTGGGTTTGTACTCTGTCCTATCCCCAATGGAGGTGCAAGATTTTTCGCCATCCTCTCCATACCCCCCAATCCTTTTTTGTGAGCACGCTGACCTCCGGCCCACTACCCAAGCCTCAAAACCTATGATCCCTCACAAGATTCTAGCAATTTGGAGAAGAGGGGGGTCTTTACCCTTAAATCATGGTAGGGTCTGCAATCTCAACATCGTCCCTGCTGCTGAGGGTGAAAAAGAGAGCAACACCAAGGAAGCAAATCCCCCCAACATACTTAGCAGCACTTTAGGGGACGTCACCCATTTGATACGAGAAATTCACAGATTCTTGGGGCATGACCAAGAGCCCCCGGGAGGAGCCACAATTGAGCTAGAGGAGCAAGATGTCTGTCAAGATGACTGTCATGGGGTGAGGGGGGAGCCACCAGGAACTGGGAGGGTATGCTCACTTAGCAACCTAAAACAGGACCAACAGACACCAGCCAAGAAGTACTTACCAGTATTAATAGTGACATGGTTTTCTTTCCATGCATATCCGGTCTCAATCCTGTTGCCCCAAAAATTGAAGCTATGCCCAGCCGGAATGACCAGTTGTTTATACCTTTGTCCTCAAGCGCACCAGGTAGCCCACAGTATTGTGACCCCTGTTCCTCATTCCCCATATGGTGATTCAACACCTTCTACCGGACCCGTCAAGTCCTAAGACGAAGGGCTCCTTAACATCAGAGGAGGGCCATGCCAATCTAGCTCTTTCTGCTAGCAGCACTGTCCACAGTGCATGGAGGGAGGGCAAGACATCTTAGTCCCTTTGTCTGGCCATGTTTCTGTCCACTATCCCACTGCAGGAGCCTGGTCCCTCCAAGGTATCCACACCTCCAACCATTGGTCCTTGCTTAACAGCCCCAACTGACCTAATAGATACAGAGGTTCATGAACATATGGAGGGCACGTCTTCGCCCAGCCCGACCTGTAGCACCTGGAGTGAGTCCCTGATGGTAATGTGCTCAGGGACTAGCTCCTTCCTTCAATTAACACAATTAAGGGCTGACAAATTGTTGAGATGGCCAAGCACCAAAGACACTCAACCTTCTGCTGAATTATTCTCCAAGGAGGTCTTGCAAGCCTAGGGATGTAAATGTCATTGGAGTCAGGTGTTAGCAGAGCTGACATTTATTAAACAACTGTTACTAGCAATGACACAGTCACAGGGGAGGCCAGGGGAGGGGAGGATAGGAGGGGATCCCCAGGAGGTGCCTCTTATGGTCCCTACTATTGCAACAAGGCCCTATATCCCAGTTCCAGTAAGCCCCCCCCCAAGCAGGATTCACCCACATCAGCGCCTTTCTACAGAACACTCATGGCCACAACCTAAACTTGGCTTCTGCTCCAAGTGTGCCCAACAGTGAAGGATTGGTATCAAAACATTACTTCAATGGTGAGTGTGGTTGATGTTGACGCCGGAATAGTGGTAGCTGTACAATCTCGGTCCTTTAATTGGTACATATATTAAAACCATTGTTAAACAGAAAATATACATTAGTATTATAAATTAGAACACATCAAAAGCGATAACGTACGTTTATGTGCAAGTCACTCAGCCTCACCATGTAAATGTTGGACGTGTCTGTGGTTTCCTCCATAGTAACGATCTATACTTCCATCACTGCGGTCTACGTAAACACAGAGATGGTAAACAACACATTTTTCCGAAAATGACATATTTGTAAACAACACAATGTACATTTTTCGAGAAGGCTCACATTGCACTGAACTATTATTGTATCCCTAAACTAGGGATATACAAAGTAATCTACAGTTATAATTGTATAAACTTTCATTGTGGCATTTGTTTCAGTGAGAAATACAGCAAGGTTATTGATCTAATGATTTGCAATTTAATGACAGTATTGCAAATTATTAAAAAATCTATTAATCTAATTCAATACCTTCTCAGTTGTCATACCTCATCCTCCAGACCGGATGCAGTACAAGAATAGTACATTATTGAAGTTCCAGGCTCCCATTATATCAAAGTAATTTTAATAATAAAGATGCAAAAGCAAAATCAAAAAAGATTTTACACTCAAAAAATGGTCAATATTTATATAGAAGAATAGATGCAACTTAGACAGATGTCTGGGTATAGATGCACTTGGTTGGATTTCCAATAATTTCACAAACAATCCGTACTAATGTACTCACTCCTCTGCATACACCTGTCAAACTAATTCAACAGCACTACTGTCTGCTCGCTTGCTCTTTTCCCGCTCAGCCCTACTAACCACCCACCCTCCCACTTTGCATTTCAGATTCACCTGATGGAGACCACAAATCGTTGTGCATTAACTTTGTTTCAAAAGCTAAAATTGTCCATAACAATAATCAATACTTTTTAAATTCAACTTAAACAAATCGATATTCTGTATGCTCACATCTGAAGGATTAGCATAAACAAATTATTTGAAAGGTGAGTGAGGTTGCTGTTGACTCTGGAATAGTGGAAGATGTACAATCTTGGTCCTTTAATTGTTGCATATATTCATACCATTGATAAATAGTACATGTATATTAGTATTATAAATCAGACCACATCAAGAGCGATAAAGCAAGTTTATGTGCAAGTCACTTGGCTTCACCAGGTGGATGTTGGACGTGTCTGTGGTTTCCTCCATTGTAACGGTCTGTACTTCAATCATTGCTGTCTACGAAAACACAGAGATGGTAATCAACACATTTAACAAACTGACATATGTATAAAAGACGCAATGTTAGTTTTCTGAGAAGGCTCACATTGCACCCAACTATTAGTGTATCCCTAATCTAGGGATACACAAACTTAACTAAAGTTATAATTGTGTAAACCACAGTACATTGTGCCATGAAGTCAACTTGTGCAGTAAAATATCAATGGAAGAATTCCTCAAAAACTCCAAACGTTCGTTATGTTACCTGTTCACAGACTATTTCAATATATTGAATGATCCATTAGAAAACATATTATACTGAAAACATTTAGAAAAAAGTGAAATACCTAAAAAAAATTCTGCCTCCACCACACTACTCACCTGGGTCAGCGTGTGCTGAAATTCAGTAGGATCTGCGTTGGGAAATAATTTGCGATGGAGTGTGGGGCGACTTTGACTGTTTGTATATATTTTCAGATAAGTGCATGCTGCAGGCGAAGAATCGTTTGCCCAGCGTTGGCTCTGCCTTCAATCTCACACACTGGAAATCTGCAGTTATACAGCCATTTTAAAACTAAATTTCTGAATTTTCCTGGGAACATTTAATTCTGATTTGCCAACCACAAGACCAAGATTAAAAACAGCATTTTAAAATTGTATTAACCATGCAATTTGCTCTTCAACTTCAAGATTCATATATACAAATTGACAACTATAAACAATTTCACTCTGGTAAACATTAGAGAAGTACAAATATTACATGAATGTTATAAATGATGATAACTTTAAATGTATAAATATCTTCTGTATACCTCTGGTTCATGGGTCTCTTCAATTTTGAGGAATTCAGTAGTACATTCCTTATACATAACAAATTCAACAAAAATGATTAAATTGGTAAACAATGTAAAGTTGAAATCATTGATCTCACAAACTACATCTTAAGACAGTTGATTTAATAATTGACAACCTTACAAAATCAGTTAAAAATTACAAAAAAGATACGGTTAATCATCTGATTACAATTTTGTCATTATATAATTATAATTGTTCTTTTATAATGCACTTAATCCAGAGTGCACCAGTTTCTAAGCACAGGCCCGGGATTCGAACCTGTGTTGCTCTGCGTCATCTTGCTTCCAAGATGGGCGCATTGACCCTGAGCTATCCTACTCCATTCATATAGTTAGTGAAAGTGTCTGTAATTCAGTAACAAAGTAGATTTCTATGAAGTTTTTCTTTAATTGTGGCGTTTGTTTCTGTGAGAAATACATCAAGGTTGTTATTCTAATGCTTTGCAATGTGCAGACAGTATTTCAAATTGTTATTGTTATTGTTATTTTGCACTTATATAGCGCCTTATATACCATTGGTATGGTCTGAAGGCGCTGGTAGGTTGAACGCCCTTGGGAACCGAAGTTCATATCAGTAGAGAGAGTAGAGAGAGTCAAAAAGGTGCGTGTGAGCACCGGGTATGTGTACAGCTCGTGCGGTATCGGTGTAATAGCTGCTTTCTAGCGGTAGGTGTGGTGGTTGAGAGGTCAGGAGTATGTGTTCGTTCTGGCAGGATTCATCCAGATCGGATGTGGCTGCGTTAGGCCTGAGGAGAACGCCTTGCTGGGGGGTGCGTAACCAGCAGTGATTACTTAGAGTGATGTGGGGTGAGCAGCAAATGTTGATATGAGAACAGCTATACCGAATGGTGTCATAGTATCTCTGTGTTCTATTTGAGTGGTGATGTAAGGAGAGAGTAAGCGTGTTGGTGAGATATGATGGGTTACATGCCCTTTCAGAGACTTCTAAATTCACAGAGAGGTTATTGGGTACACCTCTATATTCAACTTTCCACGGGAGGCTATTGGGCGTACTTCTAAATTCACAGAGAGGCTACAGGGCACACTTCTAAATTCAGGGGGGCTGTTGGGCACATTTCTATAATCACAGAGAGGCTATTGGACATGCTAACTTTCACAATTCCATCTAAGGGTGGACATGCTAACTTTCACAATTCCATCTAAGAGTGGACATGCTAACTTTCACAGTTCTAACTAAGTGTGGGCATGATCATATTCACAATTCCATCTAAGTGTGGGCATGATAACATTCACAAATAAAAAATAAACAATTAATATAATTCAATACATTCTCAGTTGTTATACCTCATCCACCAGACTGATTGCAGTAGAAGAGTAGTACATTGTAGAAGTTCCAGCATCCCTCTATATCAAAGTGATATCAATAATACAGATATAAAATGACAATTGAACAATAATTAGACGCAAAAGAGAGTCAATTTTTACATGGAAACATACATGCCGCTTAGACAGATTTCTGGGTTGCTAGGCACTTGGGTGGATTTCCAGTTATTGCAACAACAATCCGTGCTAATAAAGTCACTCATCTGCTTAAACCTCTCAAACTACCTCCACAGCAGCTGCCGGGCAATGGCGCGGTGTTGGGCTGCTCCCAAGACCCTTCCTGGGTCTTTCGTCACTCCTGTTGTCATCCGGACTTGGCCATGGCCCCTGGATTGAAATAGCTGGCACCAACCCTGCAGTGGTGAAACCCGCGGCGGGGCAAGGGTGCAGTGTTTGGCACCTCTTGGTGTTCGGCCTTGCTAGGTGCCAGGTCAGTGGAGCCCTGGAGGAACGCCCTTGCCCCAAGCTCAAGTGAAACTGAAAGCAGGGAGAAAAGAGCAAGTAAGCAGGGCTGGGTTTGGGTCCGGAAGCCGATTGTTTGATTGACTGACTGCCTATTTACTTTGTGGGTTTGTACTCTGTCCTATCCCCAATGGAGGTGCAAGATTTTTCGCCATCCTCTCCATACCCCCCAATCCTTTTTTGTGAGCACGCTGACCTCCGGCCCACTACCCAAGCCTCAAAACCTATGATCCCTCACAAGATTCTAGCAATTTGGAGAAGAGGGGGGTCTTTACCCTTAAATCATGGTAGGGTCTGCAATCTCAACATCGTCCCTGCTGCTGAGGGTGAAAAAGAGAGCAACACCAAGGAAGCAAATCCCCCCAACATACTTAGCAGCACTTTAGGGGACGTCACCCATTTGATACGAGAAATTCACAGATTCTTGGGGCATGACCAAGAGCCCCCGGGAGGAGCCACAATTGAGCTAGAGGAGCAAGATGTCTGTCAAGATGACTGTCATGGGGTGAGGGGGGAGCCACCAGGAACTGGGAGGGTATGCTCACTTAGCAACCTAAAACAGGACCAACAGACACCAGCCAAGAAGTACTTACCAGTATTAATAGTGACATGGTTTTCTTTCCATGCATATCCGGTCTCAATCCTGTTGCCCCAAAAATTGAAGCTATGCCCAGCCGGAATGACCAGTTGTTTATACCTTTGTCCTCAAGCGCACCAGGTAGCCCACAGTATTGTGACCCCTGTTCCTCATTCCCCATATGGTGATTCAACACCTTCTACCGGACCCGTCAAGTCCTAAGACGAAGGGCTCCTTAACATCAGAGGAGGGCCATGCCAATCTAGCTCTTTCTGCTAGCAGCACTGTCCACAGTGCATGGAGGGAGGGCAAGACATCTTAGTCCCTTTGTCTGGCCATGTTTCTGTCCACTATCCCACTGCAGGAGCCTGGTCCCTCCAAGGTATCCACACCTCCAACCATTGGTCCTTGCTTAACAGCCCCAACTGACCTAATAGATACAGAGGTTCATGAACATATGGAGGGCACGTCTTCGCCCAGCCCGACCTGTAGCACCTGGAGTGAGTCCCTGATGGTAATGTGCTCAGGGACTAGCTCCTTCCTTCAATTAACACCATTAAGGGCTGACAAATTGTTGAGATGGCCAAGCACCAAAGACACTCAACCTTCTGCTGAATTATTCTCCAAGGAGGTCTTGCAAGCCTAGGGATGTAAATGTCATTGGAGTCAGGTGTTAGCAGAGCTGACATTTATTAAACAACTGTTACTAGCAATGACACAGTCACAGGGGAGGCCAGGGGAGGGGAGGATAGGAGGGGATCCCCAGGAGGTGCCTCTTATGGTCCCTACTATTGCAACAAGGCCCTATATCCCAGTTCCAGTAAGCCCCCCCCCAGGCAGGATTCACCCACATCAGCGCCTTTCTACAGAACACTCATGGCCACAACCTAAACTTGGCTTCTGCTCCAAGTGTGCCCAACAGTGTCCACACCAGCTAAAACCCAAGCTGTGCAGTTACTGCAGCCTATTATGACCAAGGAGCACAGGAAGACCCATAGCCCCTGTACAAAGTCAACCATATTGGATGAACGAGGTTTAAGGCTCCCGGATACCCATTGTATTAAATGAAAGGAACCTGGAGTACCGAGACCCCACTCCAGAGGGAGAATGAGAAAAACTACGGTCAAACAATGTTACTCTATATTTACTTGGGGTGCCGAAACTCCAGGCCAATAAGCGAGAGCCAAAAGACACTCTCTTAAACAAATGCCTACACTGGCTCCATACTGTTAGAGACTGTGTTTCAGTATCTGGGGAAGCCATAGTGGGTTGCAAGAGATTGTCTAACAAGGGTGACATCCTTTTGGATTATGTGGGACTGGAATTTAGGGAACAAAGAGTAGCCAGAGAAGTTTTGAGTGGTCAGGGGCACATTGGGTAGTTGTCCAAGTCTGGGATTTCAGTCAGGTTGCACCGTCATTTAAAATCTGTTGGCCAACTGGGCCCTACTGGGGATAACAATCCCTTATCGGGAGCGAATCTTATCCCTTAGGGAGGGAGGATAGCTCAGTGGGAACGTGCTCGCCTTGGAAACAAGACAACACCAAGCAATACAGGTTCGATCACCGGGGCCGCGCTTAGAAACCTCCGGGTATTAAGCGCGTTATAAATATGCAACTAAGAGACATATTGCTGTACTAGCGCCTCGATGTCCCCGATGCTGTGGGAGCACTTTAAAAATGCAAATAAATAAAATAAATAAATAAATCAGATTAATCAGTAATCAAAATCAATCGGACTAATGGAGTTTGAGCCCCCTAGAATCATATTGAAGTAGGTTTTGATGGACTAATAAATGGAAATGGTTTATTACAATGCACAGTGGAATTTATGTAAATGTTTGTTGTCAGGATGCACTTTGATGGCCCCTATTTGACTGACCTCCACAGCACTGCAGTGGGCTATCGTGCTCTTTTCACACTCAATCCACCTAACCGCCCACCCTCCCTCCTTGCATCACAGATCTGCCTGAGCCCCTGGAAACCACACAAGTGGCATCTTTGCGCGTTAACTTTGTTTAGAAGGCTAAAATTGTACATAACAATAACCAATATTATTTTGGTTGAACTTAAACAAATACATATGTTGTATAGTCGCATATGAAGGATTGGTATCAAAACATTACTTCAATGGTGAGTGTGGTTGATGTTGACGCCGGAATAGTGGTAGCTGTACAATCTCGGTCCTTTAATTGGTACATATATTAAAACCATTGTTAAACAGAAAATATACATTAGTATTATAAATTAGAACACATCAAAAGCGATAACGTACGTTTATGTGCAAGTCACTCAGCCTCACCATGTAAATGTTGGACGTGTCTGTGGTTTCCTCCATAGTAACGATCTATACTTCCATCACTGCGGTCTACGTAAACACAGAGATGGTAAACAACACATTTTTCCGAAAATGACATATTTGTAAACAACACAATGTACATTTTTCGAGAAGGCTCACATTGCACTGAACTATTATTGTATCCCTAAACTAGGGATATACAAAGTAATCTACAGTTATAATTGTATAAACTTTCATTGTGGCATTTGTTTCAGTGAGAAATACAGCAAGGTTATTGATCTAATGATTTGCAATTTAATGACAGTATTGCAAATTATTAAAAAATCTATTAATCTAATTCAATACCTTCTCAGTTGTCATACCTCATCCTCCAGACCGGATGCAGTACAAGAATAGTACATTATTGAAGTTCCAGGCTCCCATTATATCAAAGTAATTTTAATAATAAAGATGCAAAAGCAAAATCAAAAAAGATTTTACACTCAAAAAATGGTCAATATTTATATAGAAGAATAGATGCAACTTAGACAGATGTCTGGGTATAGATGCACTTGGTTGGATTTCCAATAATTTCACAAACAATCCGTACTAATGTACTCACTCCTCTGCATACACCTGTCAAACTAATTCAACAGCACTACTGTCTGCTCGCTTGCTCTTTTCCCGCTCAGCCCTACTAACCACCCACCCTCCCACTTTGCATTTCAGATTCACCTGATGGAGACCACAAATCGTTGTGCATTAACTTTGTTTCAAAAGCTAAAATTGTCCATAACAATAATCAATACTTTTTAAATTCAACTTAAACAAATCGATATTCTGTATGCTCACATCTGAAGGATTAGCATAAACAAATTATTTGAAAGGTGAGTGAGGTTGCTGTTGACTCTGGAATAGTGGAAGATGTACAATCTTGGTCCTTTAATTGTTGCATATATTCATACCATTGATAAATAGTACATGTATATTAGTATTATAAATCAGACCACATCAAGAGCGATAAAGCAAGTTTATGTGCAAGTCACTTGGCTTCACCAGGTGGATGTTGGACGTGTCTGTGGTTTCCTCCATTGTAACGGTCTGTACTTCAATCATTGCTGTCTACGAAAACACAGAGATGGTAATCAACACATTTAACAAACTGACATATGTATAAAAGACGCAATGTTAGTTTTCTGAGAAGGCTCACATTGCACCCAACTATTAGTGTATCCCTAATCTAGGGATACACAAACTTAACTAAAGTTATAATTGTGTAAACCACAGTACATTGTGCCATGAAGTCAACTTGTGCAGTAAAATATCAATGGAAGAATTCCTCAAAAACTCCAAACGTTCGTTATGTTACCTGTTCACAGACTATTTCAATATATTGAATGATCCATTAGAAAACATATTATACTGAAAACATTTAGAAAAAAGTGAAATACCTAAAAAAAATTCTGCCTCGACCACACTACTCACCTGGGTCAGCGTGTGCTGAAATTCAGTAGGATCTGCGTTGGGAAATAATTTGCGATGGAGTGTGGGGCGACTTTGACTGTTTGTATATATTTTCAGATAAGTGCATGCTGCAGGCGAAGAATCGTTTGCCCAGCGTTGGCTCTGCCTTCAATCTCACACACTGGAAATCTGCAGTTATACAGCCATTTTAAAACTAAATTTATGTTCGGAAAGACATGCAAGGCTGTTTTTTCACTTTTGGCAAGGCTGACATTTGGCAAATGAAAACGATACATTAAGGCATTTTGGGATTTTTCTTATAATCTGTTAAAAAAAACAACTACAATAAATTGCTATAAAAAAAGTCACAGTGAGTACATCAAACATCACACTGCATTGATAATAAAGGTACATTTAAAAAAATTGCACCTAAAGCAAACATGCATTTAAAACATGCACTATGAAATATTACATTTGGAAGCACTACTCTGTAATGTTATGTTATATGACATGATATATCAATTATAACACGCCTGTACACAACTGTGTGTATAGCAAAACAAAAGAGATGATGGCTGAAACATGTTTGGGGATGCTTGTGGTCTCGTGCAGAAGGGATGTGACCTAGCAGTTCGGGCTGCACTTCCCCTTTTGGGGTGGGGCCAAGCCTGATTTGCATATGGTCTTTCCCCTTCTGTAATGGCTTGGCAGGCGAAGAACGATGGTCTGGAGGGTTGCCCCGAGCAATGCCAGTGGTTAAGATTCAGTCTAAACCTTCCAGCCATCACCTCTTTGTTTTTGCTTTGTCACCCCGAGTGGGACGGCTATGCCCAGACGTGGGTCCCGTGCCTGCTGGGCCTAGAGACCCAAGCTACTCCTCACTGATGAGCCCCAACAAGGGTGAAACATGTTTGGGGATGCTTGTGGTCTCGTGCAGAAGGGATGTGACCTAGCGGTTCGGGCTGGACTTCCCCTTTTGGGGTGGGGCCAAGCCTGATTTGCATATGGTCTTTTCCCTTCTGTAATGGCTTGGCAGGCGAAGAACGATGGTCTGGAGAGTTGCCCCGAGCAATGCCAGTGGTTAAGATTCAGTCTAAACCTTCCAGCCATCACCTCTTTGTTTTTGCACAACTGTGTTTAGGCACCTTAAGACAAGGGAGGGAAGATAGGGGAATGCAAGACAAACAATCCTACTAGGCCTTGTGTCGTTTGGATCGTGCAAGTGCGACAATGAGAAGTGCAGGGGGAAGGCAGTGGGGGAAGTGCAAGGGAGCCTGTAACAGCCTCTATCTTAATCTGCCTGCCTCCACTCTCCGCCCTCTGCAACTTATCCAGAACAGAACTGCGAGACTTGTCCTTGGCCTCAAGCCCAGGGACCGTATCTCTCCAGGACTGAAATCTCTTCACTCGCTCCCAGTGGCTGCGAGGATTAAGTTCAAAACCCTCTGCATTGTCCACAAGGCCTTCTGGGGCCTGGGGCCTAAATACCTTCAACTCTCTCTTCCTAAATATCTGCCTTCACGAGCCCTTCGCTCATCCGTCTCCAACTCCCTCATGGTCAGCCGCTTCTCGAAGCAACGAGCTGGGGGTAGATCTCTCTCCGCAGCAGGGGCCTCCCTCTGGAACAGCCTTCCTGCCTCCCTGAAACTTGAGGAGAACCATCTCCGGTTCCGGAAGCACCTCAAAACCTTCCTCTTCGCTTCTGCCTTCTCTCTCCCTCTCCCTTGCTAAACCTGCTAAACTCCCCACTGAAGTCTGCACTAAACCTGCATCTGGGCCACTCTGTGACCTCGGTCCAGGGCCCAGCCACTCTCCACTTGCACTGCCTCCCTGGCTCCTCCTGCACTGTGGGACTGTCACTGCATCCCTACAGCCCCCTTCCCAGCACTTGCTCTGCACTTACCTCGCACTTGCCACCAGCTGGCCCTTTTATTTATTATTTATTATTTATTATTTTATTACGCTACTTACCTTGTACTGCACTTTCCCCCCCCACCTCCTCCCCCTGCACTTTCTCCTTTTCCCCTTACCTCTGCACTTGCACGATCTGAATGACACCTGGCCTAGTAGGATCATTTGTCTGTCTTCCCCTTGTTTCCCTCCCTCCCTGCCTCGTCGCGCCTTGAAACACTTGTGTATAGGCGCGTTACAAATACCATATCATATCATATCATATCATATCAGGTTAGCAGGAATTGGGATCAGCCCATAAGTGCACAATACTCCCAGAGGCAGTGCAAGGAAGACTGTTGATGGGGGAGCCTGGTATCCAGTGAGACTCTTAGGGTAATGTGAAAAACCTGAAAGTGTCTCACCCGCTAGTGCCCTGGGACCTGTCATCCAGGTGGCCAGGACACAGCCATCGCTGTTTGATCCAGTTCCTGGGGGTGGACCAGTGTGGGATGATCACCTGGATGGGGGGCCTTCGGGGAGTGGAAGTGGGACACACTGAAGGGCGAGACACAGTATCCCCTTCCTTATTACACCTTTTCCCCATTCTGCCCAGTAGGATACTTAGAAACTCTACGCCCCCCTTTTCCAACACAAACACTTTCTCACAGCGTGAACGACAATGAACTAATACCCGAGCAATTTACCTGACATGTCCCAACACAAGGGTCAGGCAGAGTCAGGCAATTACTGACAACTGCACACACCTGACTACCCTTCCCCACAGGGACAAAAGGCAGAGCACAAGAGCACACTCTGAGAAAGGGCAAACGTACGTGGAAGCAGCCATTCCAGGACGGCAGTTCAAATGGAGGAGAAAGGCGGCAAGACCTGAAAGGACGTCAAGGAGGGAGTTGCCCTTGCCCTTTTCAACCCAGACCCGCAAAGCCTCAGATGAAAGCAGCATAGGGCCAGGAATAGCAGCCGGCAAATGGTGTTATGGGTGTCAGCTGTAGATGGCACCCTCCCGCATTGATAGCCAGGGTGGGGAGAAGTGGTTGCCATTGTGGTACCGTCCTTGACTCCAGCAACAAAGGAACCAGAAATTAGTTCAGCACAGCCGGTGAGTCGGAAGAACCTGATACTCATAAGGACTGTGTTAAGCTCAAGGTTGCAGTTGCAACATTAAGAAGATAAATAGACAGGAGGTCTTTAGTGATCAAACTTGGTACCAGAGTCAGAGTGGTCCAGCACTACGTGGGCACTCAGTCAAAGGTCTCTGGCCGGTAACCCTCTCCTGAGCAAAGAGACTATGGTGAATATTGTGACTTATCTAAAGAAAACTACAGGTACCAAGAGACCATAGGGAAGGCCAGTAAAAGGTGTTAAGGTGGTCATACAAGGGTCAAGCCAAATCCCTTGTACAATCGAAAGTCTTTGACACTGTCATGATGCCTACCCCCGGGGACCCAGACCAAGTCCAGCAACCCCGGAAGCAGGCATCAAGTTATTCTACGCAAGCCCAACAACCCCTACTAGGGGCTATTTGGGTGCAGTCCTGGCGCCTATGGTGCCAGGCTCATATGGAGAGTCAGTCTTGGCGCCATAGGCGCCAGGCTCATAGATTAAAACTTACCTGATGCAGACCATGCTGCAAACTCACCTGATGCAGACCATGCTGCAAGAGCTCCAAGCTTAAAGAGGCTTGGAAGGGACCACTTTACCTAGGGACTACTTTTTTACTCAGGTGGGGCTGGGGAGGAAAACTTACCTGGGACTACTTTGGAGTCTATTTAAACCACGCCCGAAGAGCAGCACACGCTTCGTGTTATTCTGCATCCAGCAGCGTAACGCACACCGTGCCTGCAAGTCTGCATCCAGTCTTCTTCCACGCCCGCCTAGAGTCTGGAGCTCCTAGAAAAAGGGAGAAAGAAGGAGAAAAGGTTAGAACAAGAGCAATACCTTTGATCCTTACCTGAATTCCCAATCCATCGCGCCTTCAAGCTGGAAGAAAGAAGTTATTTTATGCGCAACGCCTCGCCTGCTGCAGCGCTGCGCTGAACTCACCAGTCTTCGCAGCATCTTCACATTTCACCGCATCCTTCTGCATGTTCCCGCTGCACTCCGGCACCTAAAGGGGAAGACAAGAATAGCAAGGTGAGCCAATGGAATACACAGAGGCGATATTAGTTACCCCCCATAGACTTACCTGATTCTACCACCAGGGGTACTATTCCTCTTCACGGGTCGGCGCAGCTTCCACAGCATCCTCGCCGAACCCCGGCCCCTAAGGGGAAACAAAAGGACAGCAAGGTGAAACAAAGGGACAAACAAGGGGAAACCTCCTCACCACAATAGACTTACCTGATTTTACCACCGGAGGCATTATTCCCCGAGACTTCATACTTTCTCTCAGCGCCTGAATAAGGGAGAAAGCAACAGGTTACATATTAACATTATTTTATCGAACTGTGTTGGATAATCCAAATCTTACCTGAATATTACCGGTTGCCACGAGGAACACTTCGCTAGGCTCAAGCTGGAACCTGCAAGGAATCGGACAAGAGTGAAAGTCAGACATTTGAACTCTTACGAACTACATACTTACGGCGTCTTGCTGGGAATCTCACAGTCAATATTGTTCTGGAACTCACCAATTCCTTCGAGCCAGTGAAGTAACTGGTTATCTACGCACCCCTGCGCTCAGTGCAGGATGGAGAGCTCATCTTTCCAAACCATCAGGTGAGACTATAAGAGGGGACATCAAAGGTGATCAGTGGGGAGAACAGTGGGAGTGGGGGCGGGGGTTAATGCTCAACTCCACGGGTGGTTAATTCCCTTTTTCCGTTTGCAGAGGAATATTCCTACGGGCCAAGCAAACGAAGCTAGGTGGGCCAGTCCAGTCCGTCATCTTGGCACTACGCGTCACATTGGTGGAGACCGCAGCTGTCCAGTTCAGATCGACGCCCCTGTGGGAGCCAGGTGAGCGTAACAGACACATTGCAGAACTTTGGATATTGTGAAACAGGCGTTTGTGCCCGGCTGACGAAACGCCATGCGAACTGTGAAGGTATGAAGCCTGCGCTTGGCGTAGGCTAACAGAGACCCAGCGAGACAAGATCACTCTTCGGAAGTCTCTGTTTAAATTGGCAAGTGGTCTAGTCAGTCTGAGCCGACTGAGGGAGGCTGATGACTGAGAAGAGGATCAGAGCCCGCCTGAGGGGGATCCAAGAGTGAAGTGTAATCACCCCACGTAAAGGTTGGGCAAGGGAGACCCCGGCCATAATATCCTCACTTATAATTTTGTGAACACTTCTTTCTTTCTTTTGAACATTATCCCACACTCTTTTGTAACATAACGGTAAGGATTGGCAATAGTTCTTTTTTAGTATAGGCCCTTTTTATTTGACTAAACTCCACTAGGACTGTATTATTATTATTTGATAGTCGCAGCTTGCTCCCATCTAAGATTTAGGTTTACATTAGGTTTTTATCTCACCCATTTTACAGTTTAATAAACACCCTTGAACTGTGATCACTTGTGTCTGTCTTATTTTGATGCCATGCCTTCCTTACAGTAGCCAAGCAACCAGTTGGCACAGCAGACAGGTTAGTAACGAAGCGAGAGAGATAAGGCAAAGGAAGAATTGAAGGTCTTGAGCTGCTTCAGGAACTTCTGATGGTCTGGCTCAAGTCTGAGAGGTGCAGGGAGGCCATTCCAGAGGGAGGCGCCTGCAGAGGAGAGAGATCTACACCCCACTCTCAGCCTGGAGAAGCGTCTGACCCTCAGAGAGTTGGATGTAGCTGAGCGAAGGGCTCCAGAAGGAAGGTATTTCAGAAGAGGGAGTTGGATGTAGTGCAGCCCCAGCCCCAGTAAGCCTTGTGGGCGAAGCATAGGGTCTTGAACTTGCCTACTGCAGTCACCGGGAGCCAGTGGAGAGATTTCAGGGCTGGAGAGATACAGTGCCTGGGCTTGAGGCCAAGGATAAGTCTTGCAGCCCTGTTCTACGTTAGTTGCAGAGGTTGAAGAGTAGAGGTAGGCAGATTGAGAACAAGGCTGTTGCAGTAGTCCAGCCTGGATAGAACCAGAGCTCTGGAGACGGTGGGCCTCATTACGAGTGTGCCGGTCTGGTAACAACGGTGCTGGTAAACTACCGGCACTGTTGTTACCAGAGCGACATACTCCGAGGTCTGCGAGCGGGTACCTTTCAGCCCAACAGGTCTGACCTGGCGGGCGGGACGGCACCTGCTTGCAGACCTTGACGGATGCACTGGCACCATTCATGAATGGTGCCAGTGCATCCGTCCTCCCCATTCCCATTGAGTCCAATGGGACTCGAATGGGACTGGTGAGTAGTTTTTTCCGGCAATAGGTAATTACCGGGACCGCCGGGGCTGTAATGCCCCAGTAAGTCCACATTGCCGGGCGCCATAAAAAAAAACTCTGGCAGCAGCCGTGCGATTTTTACCAGCACGGCTACCGCCGGACTCATAATGAGGCCCAGTGAGTTTCTGTGGGAAAGTGAGAAAAGGTAGAATACCTCTGAGGAGATGCAGCTGGAAGTGGTCCTTCTTGGAAAGCTGCGTGATGTGAGGAGAGAAGGAGAGAGTGGAGTCAAAGATGACACCAAAACTTTTTTCCTCACAGGCAGGCAAAGGAGTGCGGCCCAAGGAAGGCAGCCAGAGTGAGAGATAGAAAGCTGGAGCATGGGTGCCAATGAGAAGAATTTCAGTTTTACTAGCACTAAAGCAGCGATTGTTTGAAGTGCACCAATCCTGAATCATGTATAAACAGTCAGGCATGAGAGAGGGAGGAGGCTTAGGGGAGCCTGAAAGAGAGCTGAGTGTCATCCGTAAAACACTGAAAGTTAGAAGAGAAGGTATAGATCAATGGGCCATATGCTAGTTACAGAGATAAATGTACATAGGACAGTTGAAAATGGTGTAGACTTTTTGAATATTTTGAATTGAGAATAGGGTGGACATTGAGGATAAAGCAATAGAAAGTGGCAGAGCATATAACATTGACACTAAAGAAAACAATAGTAAAAGTTAGTTAGAAGAGCAGATGAGCCTCTTCAGCAAGCAAGGAAAAAAGTGGATGGATGGCGATTTCAGAGATGTTTTCTTAGTAACCTCCACAGTGTTTGTAATGGATTCCAGAAACGGGTGTGTATGTGAATGTCTGATGTGTTCGTTCACACCCACCAGGCCTGTGGCAAATTTGGAACTCCTCCATCCGGCCAGGGAAGCCCCCTTGCCAGCCTGTGGCCACAGTTGCAAATTGCCATCGATGGAGGAGGGGGATGGATGGATGGATGGGTGGATGGATGTAGTTAATGCAAGCGCAATGGGACCAGAACACAGTCAAAGGACACAGATATATGTTGATTGCAGGGGCAGGGTCTTCAAAGGGGATTCTGGAGACACTGGGTCTGAGGTGGCCATGTGAATAAGGGCTCCATTGTTAAAGAACCCTTTGTGGTGCACATGGTATTCAGCACCTTGAGTGTTCCCATCCTCCAAGCCTACTTGCGACCACACACCCACATTTGCGAACTGTCATTGATAATGGAGGGGAATGGATGTGGATGAGGCAAGCACAATAGACCCGGAACACAGTCAAAGGACACAGAGATATGTGGATTGAAGGAACTGCGTCTTCAAAGAGGAGTCTGGTGGCACCGGGTCTTGCTGGCCATGTGGTCAATGGTCCCCGTGCCAAAGAGTCCTTTGAGGTGTACATGTGTTCGGCAGCTTGAACTTTCGAACCCATCCAGGCCCCCTGCCAGCACGCAGCCACAGTTGCGAACTGCCATTGATGGCGGAGGGGGGATGGATGTGGATCAGGTGAGCGTAATAGGCTACGAACCTTGTTGAAGCACACCAATCTTTCACGATCCTCTTATATGTTTGTACGTGATGTGGACTTGCAAATAATTTCGAAAACCTTTTCATATCGATTTTTATTTATTTATTTATTTATTTTTATTTAGCTTTGTAAAGTGGATGGCAATGACAAACTACAAATTGTACTGCTGCGGTCGAAGTACTGTCTGCATAAATCTGTGGTATTGTCCGGAGTCACTGGGTAATTTCTCACAAATGGTGTGAACCACACAGGCAGGTATGTTATGTTATGTTATGTTATGTTATGTTATGTTATGTTATGTTACAGCAACTTGAAAAGCGTGCGGTCGCCCATAGGCATCATGGTGCTAGAGAGGAGGATGGCCACCCACAGAACAACACATCAAGCCAGGATAGCTAACAGCTCAGAATAGATGAGTTTTTAATGCCTTCCGAAAAACTAGGCGGTTAGACAACAGTTTCATGGATAGTGGAAGAGTATTCCACAATTGAGCAGCTGCAATCGAAAAGGCACGCCCCCACACCCGAGTGAGGCGAAAAAAAGACACACACAGCATGTCCACTGATACTGACCGCAAGGGGCGGTTAGGAACGTAGCGCTCAAATTTGGCACGAAGGTACTCTGCGCCCTGATCTTGTAGAGCACGATGAACAATACAGAGGGTTTTAAACTGAATACGCTGAGGCACTGGAAGCCAATGAAGGGAACGCAATACCAGCGATATATGGGACCCGTAAGGGGTACCCGTTGCCACCCAGGCTGCCAGATTCTGGAGGCGTGGTAACCGGACAACCAACCCCTTGGGCTGTGTCAAATACAAGGAGTTGCAATAATCCAGTCTACTCAGAATCACAGCAGCCACTACTGATGGGCGTAAAGCGGTTGGAATCAGATGGAGCACCTTTCTCAGGACTTTCAACTGAAAGTGCCCCGTCTGACATACCGCAGATACTTGGGCCGCCTTGGACAGATTGGCCGACATGATTACCCCAAGATTTTTTACCTTGGCTCAGGCTACCGGAAGAGAACCCAAAGAAGAAGGCCAGAAAGAAGAGATCCAAAGTGAGGGGCAGGAGGGAACCCTCCCACAACATCTCAGTTTTGTCCCCATTCAATTTCAGCCCGTTATGTCCCATCCACTCACCCACGGCTGTCAGGCACTTATGCAGGCACGCAGACGCCTCGGACTGATCGAGATCGAGACGGATCTGCAACTGGGTATCATCTGGGTACGAATAGCACTTGACGCTGAGGGAGCGGATGAGGTGCACCAGCAAGAAGATATAAATATTGAAAAGAATGGGGGACACGGCAGAACCCTGAGGGACACCAGAATTAAGGTGTAGAGGCTTAGATGTGAACGGTGGGAGATAACGAGTTTGGGATCTATCAGCCAGAAAGGAACCAAACCAGGCCAATACCACTCGTCGAATGTGGAATCCCAGTCTTCCATGAATCCACCGTGTAAACACCCAATAGACCACAAGCCGGTACCACCTGTGCAAGAGATACATAAATAGTTTATTTAAATGAACCCAGTAATTTCATGTATTACATTTGTAATATCTTTTTAAATGTAAGGCATTCTGGTGCTTTAAAAAATACCTTTCTGTGGAAAGTACTGACAGTGGTTGGGATATCAAATGGGGTTCAATTGAAAGTGTGACGCCCATTCGAACAAAAACTGTTTGGGAGATGGGGGAAATAGTGTTTTTAACTTCAAACTGAAAGAAAAGCAATTGTTCAGATAATTATTCTAAAGATGAATATTAGGGTTTGAGATAAGAAAAAGAAATGTATCCAATTTACAGAAAAATGCTTTTGTCAGTGACCCAAAGAAGTTACAATGATACAGGGGAACAACAGGCAAAGTTTGCCGCCTCGGTTGTCAAACACACAACATATATTGAGTGAACTTACTCGTTACTTGGATTATGAGGGCGAACTGTAGATCGAAGTTCATGCAAAAGGACCATCAGCATTCGCAACATGGATCTTGTAAGGCAGGCTGCCCTGAAGTCATGCAGCTCTGTAACGCATAGCAATGGTATGTCTTCTTCAGCAATGTAGGCCAAGCAGACAGAGTTTTCTCTGCAACAGCAGTTCTCCAACACAGCTGGCATAACCTCACAACGATAGCAGGTACACCAGGTGGAAAGGTCTTCCATGGGACTGGGTTCAGGCTCCGGTGATTGATTGTCACAACTAGCAACTGATTGTCTATGGTCTTGACTTTTTTCTCTTTCAAAGATTTCCTCTTCTAAATATTCTGGTTTGCACATGTAGGGCTGAATAGTGGCCATAGTTCCTGAATAGCGAAGAAATACAGAATCAACAGTGAGATAAATAGAAATGTTTTTGTTTGTATACAGTAACTAAATGAGGTTCCGCATTAACATTCAATGTTAACGAAAAACAAGCAAAAAAAGGTTCTATGTGAAAATGTCGAATATATTGCAGGCTGCACACCAAAAAGACTGATTTGTTTTGGCCGATTTGGTGCGGCCTGCAATATTCAACATATTTCACTTTTTGGGGGGGGTTTCACAAACCCACCAAGCCCTCTTTCATCCAATCCCCCACCCTCTATCTTTAAAACAGAGGTTTTCTTCTCCTCCCGCTCCCCTCGAAAATCCACATCCCATGGAAGAGGGATTTGGGATGCAGTTTTTCACACACCTCAACATACACACAGACACACCTAAACAAACAAACTTACCTTTTTTTGGTTGTGTCTTTAGTCTTCCGGGTCCCGGCGTGCCTGTCAACCCCGGCGCACACTTGTGTGTGACAGGGGCATGACAGTTCGATTTAGAAAGACCGCTCTGTGCAGTCACAGAGCAGTCTTTCTAAAACGATCTTTTTTTAAAGTGTGCAAAGTAAAACTATCTTTTGACTTAGTACAGAAAAAACAGCCATGTTAGAAAAAACAATTGTGCAAACACAAGATTAATGGGGACAAACTTTAAAAGTTTGCAAGGGACACATGAAAAGAACATGCCATGCTAAACTAGACTTTTGATATGGTGTTGTACTCGATATAAGAAATTGTCAAATAAAAAGCGACTACTGAGTTCATTAATTATAAGCAGCAAATGTTGCCTGTTCTCAGTGTGTCGTAGTTGGCATATAGCTGAGCAGAGAAAAAACAAGTCAGGGAGACTCGAAAAGAAATACACTGATGCGAAGGAAAAAGAAACTCCTACGTCATGTGATCAGAAATGGTTTGTTTATGTTTGTCGAGGAAAGAGGCGTCTTGGCATTTTGATGCAGACACGTCAATAGATTACGCACAGAGGACGTTCACATGAGACATGCATTGGCATTGTGAACAGGGGTGTAAGTGTCTAGTGATGTCAGCTTTAGAGGCGGGTGATCTGTATTACTGCGATGAGGGCACTTGAACTTAGCCCGATAGATCAACGGATAAGATTTCCACAAGATGGCGGTTGCTAGACAGGCATTTTCGCATGTATAAAAGTAAGGAAAACTAAGGTAGAATGCATAGGATTTTTTTGAAAGATCGTCGATGTATGATTGAAAATACATCCCCAATGAATTGGGACAATACAATTTCTAAGCGAACTACCCCTTTAAGAAGGTCCATAGAGGTTGTTTCATTTTAGTGAGAGGGCAGTAGAAGGAGAGGAATATAAGGTTTGTAAGCTTTTATACCCAAATGCACAACACACATTCTTGGAAGAGGTGCTGCTAGCACTAACCGAATTTGCTGGGGCTGATATAGTAGCCAGAGATTTCAACTTAGAATGGTGTGCTCAGTTGGACAGAACACACTAACTCTCAAAATATGCACAAGCTTTTCCCAAAAAGCACTGCTCGCTAATAAAAGAGCTTAGGACGAGAGACATATGGAGGGAGTTTCATGTGTAGGAGAGGGGTTTCTTATGTTCATCCCACACACATTAGAATATATTATGGGCTTCATTACGAGTTTGGTGGTAAATTGGCAGTAAATCCACTGATTTACCACCAAACTCATTTAATCTTACTGCCACTTGGTCCGTGGCATTACTATGGGATTATGAGTGGTGGCATGGTGGTTCAATTTGCAATTTTTGGAATCAATTGGACTGCATAGGGATTTTTGGCAAATGTACTACGAGTAGTAATTCTGAGCTGTAAATCGGGCAATTATTGAAAGTAAACTGGAGTTACCACTACCAGACCTCCAAACTCTTAATGAGTTACTATATATTTTTAATTAACTCACTTAAGGATTCACTCACATAGGCACACAATGGAACCATAAATCTGTTCGATCATGCCACTGTATCTATCATTCCTGCACAACTAGGTCCACAGCAGAAGAATCGATCTTGGTCGATCAACAAATCCTTACTGAATGATGTGTTAATTGTGAAGGAACTAAAACCTAATATTAATGAGTACTTTAGAATCAATGATAACTCTATCACCACCCTGCATGTGCGCTGGGACTTATTCAAGGTGGTTTTACAAAGCTGCATTATTGCTATATCCGATGCACGCAATAAGATGTGTAAGGCTTTAAAACCGAAGCAGAAGACCAATCTTAAAAAATCAAAAAATAAACAAAAACAGGATAGCTCTCTCAACTCATTCATGGCAGTTAATAAAAGTACATAGGCACAGCTGTAAATGTTGTCCCAGAAAATGTAGATTTCTCAATTTTTTGCTTTAACTAAACATTTTATGAACGCTCAAACAAGACTGAAAAGATGTTAGCTAATTTGCTGTGAGGTCTAGAGAATTCTAACTTTGCCTATGAAATTACGGATGAAAATGGTGGCTTTTGTGGGGATGGCCCTCCACCAGAGACGCCTTCCACCTGAGACGCCTTTCGATATTTCTATGACCAATTGTATACGGCAGATCCAGCTAGGGCACAGGATAAGAAATATTTCCTAAATTCACTACTGTTGCAGACTTTTAAACAGGAGCAGAGAGAAAACCTGGATGAAGACATTACCATAGAGGAAGCCAAGTGGGCTATTAAATCATGAAAAAGCAAAACCCATATCCCTGATGGATACACCAGAGGATTCTATAAATAGGTTTGCATATATACTGGACAATTAGTTTACTAAATGTTGCAATTCCTTTTGAGTAACAGGAAAGATTACTGACTCTATGATGGCATCTAGAATATCAGTCATATTAAAGCCGGATAAGACCTGGTATCCTGGGGTCTTCTAAACCAATAGTTTTGATAAAATAGTGTTCAATCAAAAATATTTACAAAACATTTGGCCAAGAGGTTAAAACAGCTTATTCCCTTACAAGTTGCCAATGACCAAATGGGTTTTATTGCTAGTAGACTGACCTATGACAACATGCAGAAAACCTCCAACTCATAGAGATGTTTTCTAGATTCACCACTGGCACTTGTATTGCTGGATGCAGAAAAAGCATTCAACCGTGTTAACTGGTCTTTTATGCTTGAGAGTTTATACAGGATGGAATTTGGGAGTCATTTCTTGAGCTGGATTGGGGCTAATGATCATAAATCCATTGTTGGTGCCAAATTTAAAGGAGCCCAGCCTAGGAGTTTTTAAATCACCAAAGGAACAAGAGACTCTTCTTTATCTCCATTAATATTTGCCCTGCGGATAGAAGCATTAGAGGAGGCCATAAGAAGAAATAAGGAAATCAAAGGGATAGTCTTTGGAGGGCAGGAACATGAAGTCAGTTTACTTGCTAAATGCTACTTACCATTACAGATCCAGCCAAAATTAAAAGCTTTGGATATATCTCTGGCATCTAAATCAATGGAAGTAATTCAGAGAGAATGTGACTGTACCACTATGCGAAGAAAACACTATTAACCAATGGGATTCACTTAATTGGTCTCCAAACCCTATAAAATACCATGGTATTAATATAACAAAATAGAAAATCACATTGTCTGCCAACAGAGCATGCAGCATGGCTCAGTGTCGAATCAACACAACGCCTCTATGCGCCTGACATTGGGACCAGTAAATATTAATGCTCCGTGCTACGTGACCTCAGTTCCACCCTTTATCCCTTGCACTCTGATGTTGAGGGACCACAGAATTTAAAGATGTACTAGCTATCTGCCACGAGTGGCATGTTGGGGGGAGAGGGGGTGATGAGGAATCTGTGGGAGGAACATCAATCAGAAGGAGTTTTTCTGAGAGGTAAGAAATGTGTTCTTCTAATGGATTCCTTTTTTCAATGATTCCTACTCCCATAGCAGTATGTGGATCTGGAGGAGAGTGAAAGGGCACCACCTATACCAGAAAACTCTGGAGAACCACCATGCTGAAGTAGGAGTCCTGCCCCAAAAGGGAATCTAAGCAGTAATTATTTGCATTTTTTACGTTGGGTGAGTAATATCAGTCTGTAGGCTCTGCCCATGATTTGGTTTCATAAAGTTCCTTTGTGTTGTTTTGTATCTTTTGAAGCTGACCTGTCCACATTTAGATGTGGGTCAGTGGCCAAATGGCTCAGAAGGGACCGACATTCACCAATCGGTCTAAGTGTCAAGAAGAATGGGGTTTAGTTCCTGTGTAAGCCTTTGCGCTTCGTCGTTTGGGTACCCTCACAGTTGTGTAAAAATTGTGAGGTAGTCACTTGTTAGTGCTTCTCATATAGGTCATACACTTTATTTTATAAATAATTCATTCAAATCATCAACACAAGTTACTTCACTTAGTGTTAGTTCCATTTTGTTCTACAATCATCAGTATGACACAAGTTATTTCATTCAGTGTATTCATTTGTGACTTTAGTGATGATTTCTTTGGTGATAGGTGCATTAATCCTTATATATATAACAGTCATAACAGTATGAATTATATTGTTTATTTACAAAAAGCATCTGTGCCAACATTTCCTTGCACATGCTACTGTTTCACCTTTTCTTGGGCTTTATCAGTGCACTTTCTTTACTTTGTATTGTGTGTCTCAATCAGTTTTATGCTTCATATTTCAGTGTAAGATATTGGCACACGTCTATTTATTATATGCTTTCAGGTATACAAATAAGTCCTTTTTTACTTTTCTTCTTGCTTCTCCGAGTGAAGAAACTTCAGTGGGTCTCGGTTTCCAGGTATTGATTATGGTCTCTGGTCGGGGTTCTGAGCTCGATCGTATTGTATCCTTGGTTTAATCTAATCAGATGTTTAGTTTTCGGTTGCTTATATAAAGCCCTGTTGGGTGCTATGGGTCCCGGTCCTGTGTTCGGGTCCTCCTGTGTTTTCCGGTTCGGAAGGGGTAATTATTTGCAAATGTGTGCAGAGAAGCCAGTGTAGCTGCTTGGCAGATGCCCAAGATAAGGACTCCCCTCAGAAAGGCAGAGGTGGAAGCTAGACCTCTGGTAGAATGAGCCCTAAGGCCTTCAGGCACATCTTTATCATCCAGATCATACCATTCCAAGATGCAGAGAATGATCCACCTTGACAGAGTCAGTTTAGTCAGAGCCCTGCCTGCACGGGCACCAGCATAACCCAAAAATCGCTGGTCATCTTTCCCGAGGCCCCTTGTCCGAATTACATAGTAGCTGAGGGCGCATACCATGACCATCTGATGGACTCACTCCTCTGCCTTGTAAGGATGAGGCGGAGGAAAAAACAACTGGATCTTCTGAGAGAGACGGAAACTTGAAACCACCTTTGGGAGAAAGGAAGATCTCACTTTCAACCTCACCTCTATGCAGAAAACCAAATAGGGAGGATTAACAGACAACACCTGGAGCTTACTTCCGCATCTCACAGAAGTGACAGCAACCATGGAAATCACCTTCACGGTGAGCAATGCAAGAGAACATGAATGTGTGGGCTCAAACAGAGCACACATAAAAAACTTTAACACTAAATTCAAAACCCACATCAGAACCACAAACTGACTTGGAGGAAACTGACTGCACAATCCCCACAAATATCGCATAACAGTGGGGATTGTGTGAAAGAGTTGTTCAGGGATCCTTTTAAAAGACTGATGTAGCAGCTTGGTACCCCTTTACCGTGCCAATCTGCAAGCCCATCCAGGTCAAGGACCGTCGAAAATCCATATCAGAGGATATAGGACAGGATAAAGGATTCAGATCCCTCTCCTGGGACCAAGCCCAGACTTTACACCATCTGCAGCCATACATTGATTTAGTGATGGGGCTTCAAGCTGAGAGGTGCACAAATAGGATGTCATCTGACAAGTCTCACTCCTTGTAACTCAGCCCCTCAGCAGCCAAGCATGAAGGTTCAGACTGCTGAGGTTCAGGTGGTGGACCTGCCCGTATGATTGTGAGAGTAGATTCACTCTGCTTGGAAGGCACCAAGGTTGGCAGATGGGCATGTCCAGCAACTTTGGTTACCATATTCTCTGATCTCAAATTGGAGCTATCAAGACCCAAGTGGACCGGAACAGGCGCAGTCCCCTTATAACCAGCGGAATAATAGGGATCAGTTGGAAGGCATAGTGGATGCTGAGCATCCAGTTGCACATCCATACATCCCACAGCACCCTGGTGAGGAAATTCCCTGGAGCAGAACAACTCGCACTTCCGGTTCATCCTGGAAGCAAAGAGGTCCACCAGAGGCGTACCCCAGTGGGAGAAAATCTCCTCCAGAACTCATGGGAGACTGAAGTATGTCTGCTCAGGGCATCCACTGTGACATTCGCCTGCCCATCTAGGTGGGCCATTGTCAGAGACACGTCATTTTCCAGGGTCCAGAACTACAGGTGCATTAAATTCTCTGTATAGTGGCAAGAGCCCCACATCACCTGCTTTGTTGAGGTAATGGGTGGCCACTGTGTTGTCCATCATGACCGCCACCGACTTCCTTGTATGAAGGGGTGGAAGGCAACCAAGGTCGGCCTGGTAATCCTCAACTCCAGCAAGTTTATGTGTTCCCAGACTCCGAAGGAGACCACAGTCCACTCACTGTTAGCTCTAAGAGATGAGCGCCCCAACCATTCAGGGATGCATCAGTGACCACCATTACTTCAGTACAGGGTTGCCGTAACAATGCACCCTTTAACAGGTTGCCTCGAAGTGACCACCAAGCAAGGTCTGGAGAAACTTGACTCAGCACCTGCAGAAGATCTGACATGTTCCCCTAAAACTAGGGATGTGCCGAAATTTTGTCTTGAGTATGTATTCGGCCGAATTCAGGCTGAAAATGAGATATTCTACTTTTGCCGAATACTTAATTAAATTATCAATTGAAGTCGAATAATTTCCTCTACAAAATACATTAAGTACAGTGTGTCTGGAATCATTCAGGCATGTCATGCTTATGCTTTAAAAGGATAATTAAACTAATGCTGCTGTCACTTTTGTGATTGAGTACAGGCAGAGCAGAGGTGTCATTTGCAAGAAAAGTCTTGGCCCATCATGTGTTGGATAGACAGACTTTCATCTTGTGGTTTTCTTGGGAGGGGTGAGCTGAATCCAATCGCTCAATATTTTTAATATATCTATGGCCTCCCCTATATTTTGCAGTTAAAAACCATTAAGCTTGAACAAGAGTTTATGAAGTCGCTATTGGAAAATGATATTTTCTTAGGGGCTTATTGATTTGCTGATGACCTGTGTGAGAAATGTGAAAGTTACAGGTTCCAATCCCACCATTATCCAAATCAAATAATCTAATTAAGTGGATTAATATAGCTGTTGCAAAAATCCCAGTAAATTCCAAACCCTGAGTAAAATGGCTCAAGCGCTAGAGCGCCTGCAGCAACGAACTGGAGTCAGCCTGCAAGCTTATGTTATAAAGCAAGCAGAAATATTTCTCCCAACAAAAAAGAGTTAAAAACAAGGGAAATGTGTGTAATAAAGGCAAGGAGATACAAGTTTATAATTTAGAGACATTCGACTAAATGGGTGTACAAGTGAAACAAATAAGCAAAGTAAACATTCATATGCCAATTAAAGATCTGAAAATCAGCACTGCTCCATCCCGATAGGGTCAGCAGAGAGCCATGTAGGACTCATGATCCCCTATATATTTTTGTCTGATGTCTTTCATCATGCCCCAAAACAACACAAACTTACACTACTTGAAAAAGAAATAAAAAGGCTATATATTAATGAAACAATAGTTTATCAAATGCCTCATCGCCACTCAGTAGCACGGATGAAAGCATGGCTTCAGCAACCCAAAGGTTTGTATTCAGTAGTGCTTCAGCAGGCAGCAGGGTGTTAATTGATGTAATCACTCCATGTGTTTTTCAGTGCCTTGCTGGAGCAAAAGTCTAAAGATGGGCAGGCTCAGAAGGAACATTTGAAAGTACAAGTAGACACATCCCAGTCTCCCCCTCTGTAATGAATCCATTGTCGGAAACACAAGGGATGCACAATCAGAAACTGGCTCTGACAATACCAGAATACGCACGGCAACAAAGGGTTAAGAATAGCTATCAGCTGGAAGGGGATAATTGACAGCTATAACTACCAATCACTGGCAAGGATTTGATTGTTGACTTTATTATGTTTTTCCTGTCGTTGCTAGGAGACTGGTGTGGTGGAGAACGAGGACGACGGTTACATCTGGGCATATTGAGAAGCCTGAAGAGACAAAGCTCTTGAGTTATAGAAGTTGCGAAGTTGCGCGTAGCCAGGTTGTTATTTGTTTAACTAAAGTTGAAGCGAACGTTGTCGCTAGCTCGGAGAGCCGATCCTCCTGTGATGTGGGTGGAGATGAGGGAGAGCGGCATCGCTCCCGCTTGACGACTTCCAGACGCGGTTGAAGACCGTGAATTGCAGGAAGACTGCGAAGCGGAGCGAACACGGAGTAACGTACCCCTGGGAAAACCTGTGAGTAGCAGCCGAATGGTGCCGCAGAGGAATCCCCGTTAAATACTGTGACGGATGGAAGCGTATGAAGTGAACGCGTGACGAACGTGTCTGGTCCCACTGTGTAGATGCTCGCCTGGAGGCCAAAGCGAACAGCTCGCTGAAGAAGTAAAGAGACCAACACCTGAGGTAAACATATATGACTGTGGAGGACGCCAGAGCGTCACGGCTTGTGTGTTTCTCCTTACCGCTGAAGATACGAGCGAAGAGTCAAACGAAGGGGAGGGGCCAAAGAGCAGAGTGAGACCCGACTTGCCTAAAAATAACAATTACAGAACTTTGGGAGCTGAGGAGGTCAGGAGAATTATATATATAAAAGGTGGTAGTTCAAGAACAGTGAGTGGTTAGGAGAGGAGGACATGTTACACAAAGGAAGATATTTCAGCCCATAATACAGACTGCTTGAACTGTATCCCTACTAGCCTGAAAGGACTATCACTCTAGGAGAAAAGTCGCTGGGAATCAGATCCCACTTAAAGGAAGTGAACAGAAGCACATGAAGATACTTTGTGAAGGGAGAAAAACAAACAGAGTGAGTCGAACTGAATAAACAAAGCAAAAACCTTAAAGGCAAAGACTTACTTAGAGAGCAAGAAAAGTGGAAAGAGAAGGACTAAAGATATTCACAAGTGGACTATAGAGGAGAAGTGTAGAAACACAGAAAGGAGCAGAACTGTATGAATATTAAAGAAAGTAATAACTTACCTCGAACATTCCAGAGTGAACTTCCAGAATCGACATTCCCAGAGGCGCAGCTTGAAGACGTATCCTTTATCTGAGAATATAAGATAGAAAAGAAAGCCGTTAATAAAGAATTGGGTACTACTTTTATCCCCAAACAAAAATACTTTCTGTCTCAGACTTTTATTTAATCTAAAAGTGCATTTCCGCTACAATTTGGTGTCAGAAGTGGGATAAAGTGAACACCATGGAAGAACTCATTAAGACACTGAGTGAGGGGCAGCAACTCCTCCTACAAGCCTTACAGTTACAAAATCAACAAGCACAAGCTGATAGACAAGCGTTTCAGCAAGCGATTCAAGTCCAACAGGCCCAATTATTGGAGGCGACGGCCCTACACAGACATGCTCAAGTCCCCGCATCAGTTCTTCAAAAATACTCTGTCGGAGAGGACCCAGCTCATTTTTTCATTAATTTTGAACGAGTAGCGAGGAATGCGCAATGGCCTAATGAAAGCTGGTGCCATTACATTGCGCCACTCATGACAGGCGATATGCAAAGTGCCTTCCAGGCAGCCAATCCCACGGGAGAGACGACCTATATGGAAATGAGGAGAGTGGTTTTAGAACGCTTGGGACATGATGAGGAGGCCTATAGGCTAAAGTTTCATGAGATCAAGTTGCAACCAGAAGAGACACCCTGACAGCTGTTTTATCAGGTTAAAGAATTGGGAGATAAGTGGTTGCAGACCCGAATACCACAGTACCGGAAATGGATGAAAAGATTGTCATGGAACAGTTCATTGAAGCCCTACCCATCCCTATGCAACGCTGGGTCCGTCAACATCATCGACCCAGCCTTGTGGAGGCAGTAAACATTGCCTCAGATTATCAGAAAGCCGGACAGGGACGCTCCATGAATTATGTGTCCGCCAATAAGCCAAATATTACCTTAAATAGTTCCTCCGCCAAAAACTTAGGCCCATCGAGATGGCCCAACTCAATGCTCAGGAAAACCGAGTGGGAACCCACCAGAGTACGACCAAGTAGTGAAAGTCCCGCCGGAATACGAGCACCAAGTGGGGTTCCAAAAGGAATACAGTGCTTTGAGTGTGGGGAATGGGGGCACTTGGCGAGAATGTGCCCAAAAAGAGTCAAAACAGAACCTATGGACGTGGGAAATATGGAAGTAATCAAGGAAGGAGAAGCATCTGACCCAGCCATCGGGACAATATCCCACTATTACTATACATGTGAAGCGGAGGTCGATGGGAAACCAACGAGAGCTATGATAGATACTGGCAGCTTACAAACAGTAGTAAGTACTGAACTGGTAGGTGATGTGCAGCTCTTAGAAAAGAAGATTCCTATTCGCTGTGTTCATGGGGATGTGAGGTCTTATCCTACCAAAGAAATAAATGTAAAGGTGGCGGGAGAACAGATGGAGGTCAGGGCCGCTGTAGTGCCGATATTGCCAGAGCCACTTCTGATTCGGTCTGATGTACCGAACTTTACCAGGATACTGAAGAAAGTCGAGGAAAGTTGGTTAAAAGATGCGCCTTTTGCTCACCAGGAAATGACACCAACCTTTACAAAAGAAAAGAAAACCAGAGCCACTATACGGAGGATGAAGAAAGGCTGGGGGGCAAGAAATGTTTGTCCGATGGTGGTCGATTGGAAAATTGATGAAGGTGGGGATAGTTTTCGCATGGCCCAGGAACTGGATACATTATTGGCAAATGCTAGGGCAAGTGTTTGTGACGAAATATCTGGAAGGGGACCTTTCTTTATTAAAGAGAAGGGTCTGTACTATCGATACAGTAAAGATGCGAATGACGCTGTTACGAAACAATTATTAGTACCTAGCAAATACTATCAAACCGTCATGGAAGTTGCACATGTACAGGTGGGCGAAGGACATTTGGGAACGGAGAAAACTGTCCAGAAAATCCTAGGGAGGTTTTACTGGCCAGGAATATATGCACAAGTAACGCGTTTCTGCCAGGCTTGCCCCGAGTGTCAGAAAAACAATCGAGCAAATGTAAAAAAAGCTCCGCTCCAACCCATGCCAATCGTGTGTAAGCCCTTTAGTAGAATCGGGATGGATATTGTTGGGCCTTTAGAACCATCTTCCAGAGGACATAAATACATCCTAGTGGTCGTGGATTATGCAACTAGATATCCGGAGGCTTTTCCTCTTAGATCTACCAGCGCACAAAACATTTGTGACGTATTGATACCTTTCATCGGTCGAGTAGGGATACCAAAAGAGATCGTCACCGATCGTGGGACTAATTTTATGTCCGCTGTCATGGAACAAGTGTGTGGGATCTTAAAGATACAACATTTAAAAACGGCTGTATATCACCCACAGACCGAAGGTCTCGTGGAGAGATATAATCAGACAATTAAACAAATGTTACGTAAATCAATGGAACCAGGGGAAAGAGGTTGGGACCGGATTTTACCCTGGATACTGTTCACACTTCGCAACACCCCCCAATCCTCCACGGGATTTTCTCCATTTGAACTGTTGTTTGGGAGACATGTGAGGACATTGCTCGATGTTTTAAAGGAAGGATGGGAGGAAAACCCAGGCCAAGAGATTTCTTTAACTGAGTATGCCTGTCAGCTTAAAGAAAGGGTGGAGAACTTGCAGAAAATTGCACGAGAAAATTTGCTGAAAAACCAAATCAAGCAAGAGTATTATTACAACCGAAACTCTCAATTCAGAACCTTCAACAAAGGAGAAAAAGTGTTGGTATTGCTTCCCACCTCCGAAAATAAGATGTTGGCTACTTGGAGGGGGCCATATGTAATCGACTAAGTCCTGGGACCTTTAACATATAAAGTGAGGCAAAACGATCGAAGATTCCCAACACAAACGTATCATGTTAATCTGTTAAAAAAATGGTCTGACCCCGTGACAGCTATAGCAATGATTAACACTAAGGAAATACCCATGGAACAATTCCCACGCCTAAAAGAAAAGTTGGGAATGGAGGCGTTAAATATAAATGAGAAATTGTCTGAGGAACAAAAGATGGAACTCTGGGAGCTTAACCGGAAATATTCTGAGATTTTTTCCAGTTTACCAGGAAGAACAGAACTGGCATACCATCGCCTTGAGACCCGGCCTGGAGAGGTAGTCGGGATCAGACCTTATAGGATACCCGAGTCGAAATTGGAATCAATTAATAAAGATATCCAAGAAATGTTGGAATTGGGGGTGATAGAACCCTCCAATAGTGAGTGGTCGTCACCTATAGTTTTGGTCCCCAAAGCCGATGGAACAACTCGTTTTTGCTTAGATTTCAGGAAACTGAATGAGATCTCAAAATTCAACGCCTATCCTATGCCTCAGATCGAGGATTTACTTGATAAACTCGGAAAGGCCAAGTTTCTAACGACCATCGATCTAACGAAAGGGTATTGGCAGATACCGCTCCATCCAAAGGATAAAGAAAAAACTGCCTTTGCCTCTCCCTGGGGATTGTTTCATTTTACAGTCTTACCTTTTGGGTTACATGGGTCACGTGCAACGTTCCAAAGGCTGATGAACTCAATTATTAGAGGGCATGAAGGTTATGTTGGAGCTTATCTGGACGATATTATTGTTTTTAGTCAAACATGGAGTGATCACCTTGTACATCTGGAGGCTGTACTACGACTACTACAAAACTCAGGACTACATGTAAATCCTAAAAAGTCTTTCATGGCGAATTTTCATACAAAATATTTGGGGTATTTTGTTGGCCAGGGCATCATAAAACCTCAAGAAGAAAAATTGGTGGCTATAAAGAACTTACAATTTCCAGTAACACCCAGACAAGTGAGGGCTTTCCTGGGGTTTATCGGTTATTACAGAAGGTTCATACCTCACTTTTCCACGTTGGCTACACCTCTGACGAATCTTTTAAAGTCTTCTGCACCCCCCAGGAAAGAATGGTGTACACTGGAAACGGAAAGGGCTTTTAACAACTTGAAAAATGCTCTTTCAGAAAAAGCAATTCTTCATTGCCCAGATTTCTCTGCACCATTCTATTTACATACAGATGCATCGGGTACGGGCCTTGGAGCGGTGCTGTTCCAGAACCAAGGGGAAGATGAAAGACCTGTGGTATTTATAAGTAGGAAGCTACTTCCCCACGAGATACATCATGCCACAATCGAAAAGGAATGCCTGGCTGTGAAGTGGGCTATAGAGGCTTTACGATATTATCTGTTAGGTTGAGAGTTCACGTTAGTGACCGACCATGCTCCTTTGGTATGGTTGGCTCGCAATAAGGACACCAATCCCAGGGTGCTTAGATGGTTTCTGGCACTTCAACCTTTTACCTTCGAGACCATCCATCTGCCTGGGAAACTGTTAGCTCAAGCAGATTTTCTATCACGCAACACCGCCCTTCCTGAGCGTAAGGGTCTAGAAGAGAGGGTGTGTAATGAATCCATTGTCGGAAACACAAGGGATGCACAGTCAGAAACTGGCTCTGACAATACCAGAATACGCACAGCAACAAAGGGTTAAGAATAACTATCAGCTGGAAGGGGATAATTGACAGCTATAACTACCAATCACTGGCAAGGATTCGATTGTTGACTTTATTATGTTTTTCCTGTCGTTGCTAGGAGACGGGTGTGGTGGAGAACGAGGACGACGGTTACATCTGGGCATATTGAGAAGCCTGAAGAGACAAAGCTCTTGAGTTATAGAAGTTGCGAAGTTACGCGTAGCCAAGTTGTTATTTGTTTAACTAAAGTTGAAGCGAACGTTGTCGCTAGCTCGGAGAGCCGATCCTCCTTTGATGTGGGCGGAGATGAGGGAGAGCGGCATCGCTCCCGCTTGATGACTTCCAGACGCGGTTGAAGACCGTGAATTGCAGGAAGACTGCGAAGCGGAGCGAACACGGAGTAACGTACCCCTAGGAAAACCTGTGAGTAGCAGCCGAATGGTGCCGCAGAGGAATCCCCGTTAAATACTGTTACGGATGGAAGCGTATGAAGTGAACGCATGAAGACCGTGTCTGGTTCCACTGTGTAGATGCTCGCATGGAGGCCAAAGTGAACAGCTCGCTCAAGAAGTAAAGAGACCAACACCTGAGGTAAACATATATGACTGTGGAGGACGCCAGAGCGTCACGGCTTGTGTGTTTTTCCTTACCGCTGAAGATACAAGCGAAGAGTCAAACGAAGGGGAGGGGCCAAAGAGCAGAGTGAGAGCCGACTTGCCTAAAAATAAAAACAATTACAGAACTTTGGGAGCTGAGGAGGTCACGAGAATTATATATATAAAAGGTGGTAGTTCAAGAACAGTGAGTGGTTAGGAGAGGAGGGCATGTTACGCGAAGGAAGATATTTCAGCCCATAATACAGACTGCTTGAACTGTATCCCTACTAGCCTGAAAGGAGTATCACTCTAGGAGAAAAGTCGCTGGGAATCAGATCCCACTTAAAGGAAGTGAACAGAAGCACATGAAGATACTTTGTGAAGGGAGAAAAACAAACAGAGTGAGTCGAACTGAATAAACAAAGCAAAAACCTTAAAGGCAAAGACTTACTTAGAGAGCAAGAAAAGTGGAAAGAGAAGGACTAAAGATATTCACAAGTGGACTATAGAGGAGAAGTGTAGAAACACAGAAAGGAGCAGAACTGTATGAATATTAAAGAAAGTAATAACTTACCTCGAACATTCCAGAGTGAACTTCCAGAATCGACATTCCCAGAGGCGCAGCTTGAAGACGTATCCTTTATCTGAGAATATAAGATAGAAAAGAAAGCCGTTAATAAAGAATTGGGTACTACTTTTATCCCCAAACAAAAATACTTTCTGTCTCAGACTTTTATTTAATCTAAAAGTGCATTTCCGCTACAATTTGGTGTCAGAAGTGGGATAAAGTGAACACCATGGAAGAACTCATTAAGACACTGAGTGAGGGGCAGCAACTCCTCCTACAAGCCTTACAGTTACAAAATCAACAAGCACAAGCTGATAGACAAGCGTTTCAGCAAGCGATTCAAGTCCAACAGGCCCAATTATTGGAGGCGACGGCCCTACGCAGACATGCTCAAGTCCCCGCATCAGTTCTTCAAAAATACTCTGTCGGAGAGGACCCAGCTCATTTTTTCATTAATTTTGAACGAGTAGCAAGGAATGCGCAATGGCCTAATGAAAGCTGGTGCCATTACATTGCGCCACTCATGACAGGCGATATGCAAAGTGCCTTCCAAGCAGCCAATCCCACGGGAGAGACGACCTATATGGAAATGAGGAGAGTGGTTTTAGAACGCTTGGGACATGATGAGGAGGCCTATAGGCTAAAGTTTCATGAGATCAAGTTGCAACCAGAAGAGACACCCTGACAGCTGTTTTATCAGGTTAAAGAATTGGGAGATAAGTGGTTGCAGACCCGAATACCACAGTACCGGAAATGGATGAAAAGATTGTCATGGAACAGTTCATTGAAGCCCTACCCATCCCTTTGCAACGCTGGGTCCGTCAACATCATCGACCCAGCCTTGTGGAGGCAGTAAACATTGCCTCAGATTATCAGAAAGCCGGACAGGGACGCTCCATGAATTATGTGTCCGCCAATAAGCCAAATATTACCTTAAATAGGTCCTCCGCCAAAAACTTAGGCCCATCGAGATGGCCCAACTCAATGCTCAGGAAAACCGAGTGGGAACCCACCAGAGTACGACCAAGTAGTGAAAGTCCCGCCGGAATACGAGCACCAAGTGGGGTTCCAAAAGGAATACAGTGCTTTGAGTGTGGGGAATGGGGGCACTTGGCGAGAATGTGCCCAAAAAGAGTCAAAACAGAACCTATGGACGTGGGAAATATGGAAGTAATCAAGGAAGGAGAAGCATCTGACCCAGCCATCGGGACAATATCCCACTATTACTATACATGTGAAGCGGAGGTCGATGGGAAACCAACGAGAGCTATGATAGATACTGGCAGCTTACAAACAGTAGTAAGTACTGAACTGGTAGGTGATGTGCAGCTCTTAGAAAAGAAGATTCCTATTCGCTGTGTTCATGGGGATGTGAGGTCTTATCCTACCAAAGAAATAAATGTAAAGGTGGCGGGAGAACAGATGGAGGTCAGGGCCGCTGTAATGCCGATATTGCCAGAGCCACTTCTGATTCGGTCTGATGTACCGAACTTTACCAGGATACTGAAGAAAGTCGAGGAAAGTTGGTTACAAGATGCGCCTTTTGCTCACCAGGAAATGACACCAACCTTTACAAAAGAAAAGAAAACCAGAGCCACTATACGGAGGATGAAGAAAGGCTGGGGGGCAAGAAATGTTTGTCCGATGGTGGTCGATTGGAAAATTGATGAAGGTGGGGATAGTTTTCGCATGGCCCAGGAACTGGATACATTATTGGCAAATGCTAGGGCAAGTGTTTGTGACGAAATATCTGGAAGGGGACCTTTCTTTATTAAAGAGAAGGGTCTGTACTATCGATACAGTAAAGATGCGAATGACGCTGTTACGAAACAATTATTAGTACCTAGCAAATACTATCAAACCGTCATGGAAGTTGCACATGTACAGGTGGGCGAAGGACATTTGGGAACGGAGAAAACTGTCCAGAAAATCCTAGGGAGGTTTTACTGGCCAGGAATATATGCACAAGTAACGCGTTTCTGCCAGGCTTGCCCCGAGTGTCAGAAAAACAATCGAGCAAATGTAAAAAAAGCTCCGCTCCAACCCATGCCAATCGTGTGTAAGCCCTTTAGTAGAATCGGGATGGATATTGTTGGGCCTTTAGAACCATCTTCCAGAGGACATAAATACATCCTAGTGGTCGTGGATTATGCAACTAGATATCCGGAGGCTTTTCCTCTTAGATCTACCAGCGCACAAAACATTTGTGACGTATTGATACCTTTCATCGGTCGAGTAGGGATACCAAAAGAGATCGTCACCGATCGTGGGACTAATTTTATGTCCGCTGTCATGGAACAAGTGTGTGGGATCTTAAAGATACAACATTTAAAAACGGCTGTATATCACCCACAGACCGAAGGTCTCGTGGAGAGATATAATCAGACAATTAAACAAATGTTACGTAAATCAATGGAACCAGGGGAAAGAGGTTGGGGCCGGATTTTACCCTGGATACTGCTCACACTTCGCAACACCCCCCAATCCTCCACGGGATTTTCTCCATTTGAACTGTTGTTTGGGAGACATGTGAGGACATTGCTCGATGTTTTAAAGGAAGGATGGGAGGAAAACCCAGGCCAAGAGATTTCTTTAACTGAGTATGCCTGTCAGCTTAAAGAAAGGGTGGAGAACTTGCAGAAAATTGCACGAGAAAATTTGCTGAAAAACCAAATCAAGCAAGAGTATTATTACAACCGAAACTCTCAATTCAGAACCTTCAACAAAGGAGAAAAAGTGTTGGTATTGCTTCCCACCTCCGAAAATAAGATGTTGGCTACTTGGAGGGGGCCATATGTAATCGACTAAGTCCTGGGACCTTTAACATATAAAGTGAGGCAAAACGATCGAAGATTCCCAACACAAACGTATCATGTTAATCTGTTAAAAAAATGGTCTGACCCCGTGACAGCTATAGCAATGATTAACACTAAGGAAATACCCATGGAACAATTCCCACGCCTAAAAGAAAAGTTGGGAATGGAGGCGTTAAATATAAATGAGAAATTGTCTGAGGAACAAAAGATGGAACTCTGGGAGCTTAACCGGAAATATTCTGAGATTTTTTCCAGTTTACCAGGAAGAACAGAACTGGCATACCATCGCCTTGAGACCCGGCCTGGAGAGGTAGTCGGGATCAGACCTTATAGGATACCCGAGTCGAAATTGGAATCAATTAATAAAGATATCCAAGAAATGTTGGAATTGGGGGTGATAGAACCCTCCAATAGTGAGTGGTCGTCACCTATAGTTTTGGTCCCCAAAGCCGATGGAACAACTCGTTTTTGCTTAGATTTCAGGAAACTGAATGAGATCTCAAAATTCAACACCTATCCTATGCCTCAGATCGAGGATTTACTTGATAAACTCGGAAAGGCCAAGTTTCTAACGACCATCGATCTAACGAAAGGGTATTGGCAGATACCGCTCCATCCAAAGGATAAAGAAAAAACTGCCTTTGCCTCTCCCTGGGGATTGTTTCATTTTACAGTCTTACCTTTTGGGTTACATGGGTCACGTGCAACGTTCCAAAGGCTGATGAACTCAATTATTAGAGGGCATGAAGGTTATGTTGGAGCTTATCTGGACGATATTATTGTTTTTAGTCAAACATGGAGTGATCACCTTGTACATCTGGAGGCTGTACTACGACTACTACAAAACTCAGGACTACATGTAAATCCTAAAAAGTCTTTCATGGCGAATTTTCATACAAAATATTTGGGGTATTTTGTTGGCCAGGGCATCATAAAACCTCAAGAAGAAAAATTGGTGGCTATAAAGAACTTACAATTTCCAGTAACACCCAGACAAGTGAGGGCTTTTCTGGGGTTTATCGGTTATTACAGAAGGTTCATACCTCACTTTTCCACGTTGGCTACACCTCTGACGAATCTTTTAAAGTCTTCTGCACCCCCCAGGAAAGAATGGTGTACACTGGAAACGGAAAGGGCTTTTAACAACTTGAAAAATGCTCTTTCAGAAAAAGCAATTCTTCATTGCCCAGATTTCTCCGCACCATTCTATTTACATACAGATGCATCGGGTACGGGCCTTGGAGCGGTGCTGTTCCAGAACCAAGGGGAAGATGAAAGACCTGTGGTATTTATAAGTAGGAAGCTACTTCCCCACGAGATACATCATGCCACAATCGAAAAGGAATGCCTGGCTGTGAAGTGGGCAATAGAGGCTTTACGATATTATCTGTTAGGTTGAGAGTTCACGTTAGTGACCGACCATGCTCCTTTGGTATGGTTGGCTCGCAATAAGGACACCAATCCAAGGGTGCTTAGATGGTTTCTGGCACTTCAACCTTTTACCTTCGAGACCATCCATCTGCCTGGGAAACTGTTAGCTCAAGCAGATTTTCTATCACGCAACACCGCCCTTCCCGAGCGTAAGGGTCTAGAAGAGAGGGTGTGTAATGAATCCATTGTCGGAAACACAAGGGATGCACAATCAGAAACTGGCTCTGACAATACCAGAATACGCACAGCAACAAAGGGTTAAGAATAACTATCAGCTGGAAGGGGATAATTGACAGCTATAACTACCAATCACTGGCAAGGATTCGATTGTTGACTTTATTATGTTTTTCCTGTCGTTGCTAGGAGACGGGTGTGGTGGAGAACGAGGACGACGGTTACATCTGGGCATATTGAGAAGCCTGAAGAGACAAAGCTCTTGAGTTATAGAAGTTGCGAAGTTACGCGTAGCCAAGTTGTTATTTGTTTAACTAAAGTTGAAGCGAACGTTGTCGCTAGCTCGGAGAGCCGATCCTCCTTTGATGTGGGCGGAGATGAGGGAGAGCGGCATCGCTCCCGCTTGATGACTTCCAGACGCGGTTGAAGACCGTGAATTGCAGGAAGACTGCGAAGCGGAGCGAACACGGAGTAACGTACCCCTAGGAAAACCTGTGAGTAGCAGCCGAATGGTGCCGCAGAGGAATCCCCGTTAAATACTGTTACGGATGGAAGCGTATGAAGTGAACGCATGAAGACCGTGTCTGGTTCCACTGTGTAGATGCTCGCATGGAGGCCAAAGTGAACAGCTCACTCAAGAAGTAAAGAGACCAACACCTGAGGTAAACATATATGACTGTGGAGGACGCCAGAGCGTCACGGCTTGTGTGTTTTTCCTTACCGCTGAAGATACAAGCGAAGAGTCAAACGAAGGGGAGGGGCCAAAGAGCAGAGTGAGACCCGACTTGCCTAAAAATAACAATTACAGAACTTTGGGAGCTGAGGAGGTCACGAGAATTATATATATAAAAGGTGGTAGTTCAAGAACAGTGAGTGGTTAGGAGAGGAGGGCATGTTACGCGAAGGAAGATATTTCAGCCCATAATACAGACTGCTTGAACTGTATCCCTACTAGCCTGAAAGGACTATCACTCTAGGAGAAAAGTCGCTGGGAATCAGATCCCACTTAAAGGAAGTGAACAGAAGCACATGAAGATACTTTGTGAAGGGAGAAAAACAAACAGAGTGAGTCGAACTGAATAAACAAAGCAAAAACCTTAAAGAGGCAAAGACTTACTTAGAGAGCAAGAAAAGTGGAAAGAGAAGGACTAAAGATATTCACAAGTGGACTATAGAGGAGAAGTGTAGAAACACAGAAAGGAGCAGAACTGTATGAATATTAAAGAAAGTAATAACTTACCTCGAACATTCCAGAGTGAACTTCCAGAATCGACATTCCCAGAGGCGCAGCTTGAAGACGTTTCCTTTATCTGAGAATATAAGATAGAAAAGAAAGCCGTTAATAAAGAATTTGGTACTACTTTTATCCCCAAACAAAAATACTTTCTGTCTCAGACTTTTATTTAATCTAAAAGTGCATTTCCGCTACACCCTCACATTGATTGCATACATTCACACTATACTTTTGGGCTAGTCTTAGTTACATGGGTCCTGCCCAATAAGCGACACCTATGAATTCACAAAAAACAAACTGTGCTGTCATTGAACAGTTTATATTCTGATTATATATTCCTTTCATGGTTTACACAATCAATCATCTTCGATAGATAACAAAGAAGAGAAATGCAATAAAGAATGGATATACATATTTTAATGTGTGTTTTTATTTACCAAGTGTTTTTCTTTTCTACATAACTTTATTCATTAAAAAAAATCTATTGGGCTCTGTATTCAGCTTCAGCCGAATACTTGTCCAAGTATTTGGTATTCAGCCTAATAACTAAATCTACTATTCTGTTCACCCATACTTGAAACTGAGACAACTGGCAAAAGAGGAGCTACAGGAGCGGCCTCATGCACAACCAGTCTTCTGGGACCACCACAATGTAGGAGGCCATGAGACCCAGCAGATGCAGGAAGGCTGAGGCTGGAAACTGACCCTGGGATTGGAGTAATTGCACTATCCAAGAGATGTCCACCACTCGGTCCTCGGGCAGAAAGGCTCTGTCCAGGCGAGTGTACAAGACCACCCAAATGAATCGGGGGGACTGAGATGGCAAAACTAGAGACTTTTTGAAGTTCAGGGAAAAGCTTGAGCTGTGCAACAGATATGCAGATGCAAAAACTCTGAGTACCAAAAAAAGACTGAAAGGCAGAACTTTGAACTGGTAATGATGTTGGCCCATAATGAACCCCAAGTACTCCCTGTGCTTCGCATGGATAAGCACACGGATGTATGCGTCGTGAAGGTCCAATGACACCAACCAGTCCTGCAGATCAAGGGCTTGAAGAATTTGTCCTTGTGCAGGAACAGATTCAAAAGTCTCAGATCCATGATGGGATGCAAACGTCTGTACTTCTTCGGAACCAGAGTATAAGTCGATACTTTGCATTCCTTCATTCTGAGCGCAGCACCAGTTCTACCTAATTCGTGATCAGAAGCTGACAGGCTTCCTACAAGAGGAGGGTCTAGCGGCAGAGCCGTATGAGGGGGGAATGGTCTGGAGGGTGTTGAATGAAAGGTAAGCAATAACCCTGCTGTACAACCTGTAAGGCGCAAGCATTGAATGTGGTATGTAACCATCCAAGTTGAACTTGGAAGTTGTCCCTCCCACTGGTGACTGGTGAAGAAAATGAACTTCACAAGGGCATTACCTCTGGGGTGGCTAAGTAAACTGTGGCAGAGGCAATACTGCCTCTTTGAGCACCTCATCCTCTCCCCTCTAGGAAACGTCAACCTGGTTGTATACCGGGAGCCGCATGGCCTCTTTCCCAGAAAGGCATAGGAGGTGGAGAGCAGAAAACCATGACCGCTGCAGGATGTCACTGGTGGATGCTGAACAGTCATACTTGGCTGTCATTGTAGAGGATTAAAACCTCTGAAAAATGTAGAGGGGGGTGCCATCACCCTCTCTCCTTGGCATTGGCACCTCTGGACAAAGAAGACACTCTGGAGCAAAGCAGGACACTCAGACTGGTTTCAAAACGTCATCAGGTTTATTTCTTCCAGCAGGCACATCATACAGCTTACAGGACATCTCTAGGATGCTGCTAAAATCTCTGAGTAGGACCCTGCCTTTTATGCACTTCTTGGTTGGCTGTGTTCCCTATTTATGATGCAGAACACCCTCATTGGTTCAGGCACTCCTAGACAAGCCTCTTCCTCCTCTAAGGTTGGCTGACTGGGCTGCCAATTCACAAAAGCTCCCATGTCATGCTTACATCTGTAACTAATTAAAATTGTGTGTGCTGTACTTGACCTTTGAAATGGGAACATTACTGATGTCAGTCCTAAGATACTTTTAGCAACTGCATCATGGTTTCCTGTCCCAGAGGCCCAAATATGGGCATCAGCTGCATCCTCTCTCTTTATTGAACCAACTGAATGCAACACCCACTATCTTCCCTTGACTGCTGAACACTGTCAAGATTAGAGATAGGAAGCCCAGACACCATGTCCTTGACTACTGAACTCTCACTGAACTACAATGAGGTGATTCTTTTATCCTTTCAGCATGGTTCTAGAGAAATTCACTGATTTGTATGCCCAGCATCCATCTTAGAGTGCCTGACTTTGTCAAAAACCCTAAAATGGCTGCCCACATTACAAAATGCCTGACCAACCTATGTTTACTCAAAACGTGGTACCTGCTCCGATTTGAATCTAGTTTCTTTGATAATGTATAATAACATGTACTACCTGACACATTCTCTACTGCACATGACGTTTTGACTCCAAAAAATATATCGTCTTCCAAAGCGCTTTCCTAGAAGGCACTACAATTCTGATTTCTGTAACATTTAAAGTCATTGATCACCCCAACAAGATATCTACTTTCGGTTTGAGGGGGAGTGGGCCTATCTTCATTACATTCCGTTTGAGATGGAGGGGCCTCATTCCTTCAAACTCCCCCTCTGCATAGTATTTAGTCATCTACTCAATACAATACAACTACACCCATGTCCACCCTCCTTAATTTTCAATATACCTACACATTTCTGACCTAATCACCTTTTCTATAGACAATTTACTTTATCCTGAGAGGTATCCTAACACATTTCTACAACGTTAGTACTAACACATTATACTCTCCTAGTCTAAACATGTATGTGTCCCTAAAAACTACTTTTATTTACTTTTATCTGAGCCTCACCTCCATTCCCCAATTTGCTTTAAACTAACTATATGCCTCAGATAATTTTACAGCCACTATGATACTCACGAGATAGTCAAACTTTGAGGTAACCCATTAGCCCGTCATCTGCACACATTTTGTTCACATTGTGGCTCATACTGCACATCACATCCTTTCCGCCACTCCCACCCCACGACATTTTCTTTCCTTGCTCCCATTCTCTGCCCCATGCCAATCTTCATTCTTTTTTTTTTAAGTTCTCTTTTTTCTTTTCAGTGGTACATCTTCCACCCGACTCATCTGTACTTTCGCTTTTTAGTGTCTCTTTTTTCCATAAAGCACTTGTATTCATTGTTCGTATGTTCGTCAAATGTCAATGAGAGGGGGCATTTTAGTAAGGAAACACAATCCTATGCCAATCTGGACGTTCTCATCCAGAAGTGATGTCTTAGAACCATGCCAGTCACCATCACATGCCCCACGCAGTCAGCCATATCCAGACCTGATTGAAGGATCTGGTGGGAAGCCTCTCTACCATTTTACACAATGCCCTCAAACACTTTTCAGCTGCACCACCTACTTCCAACCAAAGGCCAAAAGTGAACTTGGCCAGAGGACAGGAGGCCTTAATCACCCTTAGGGCAAGGCTGCCAGAAGTAAAAAACTTATTTCCCAACAAGTTCAACTTCTCACTTTGCCTGTCCGGGGATAGAGAAGGAAAGGTGGTGGGGGAGGCATGAGTAAAAAGGAAAGCTGGGTCTGACAAGGCCAGGCAATGTTTCCGGGCCAGCTCCCTGTCCAGAGGCGGAACAGAGGACATTTTTCAGGCTTCCAGCACAGGGCCCTCTACTGGTATACTGAAAGGCAGCAGTGTCTTTTTCTAGGGCCCCTTGTCCAGAATGTCAGTGAGCACAGACTGGATCTTAGGCCTGGGTGGAGCGGAGAGCTCCAAGGTGTTAAACGCCTTATCCATAAAGCACTGAAGAGACGCATTAGGCCTCCCTGGAGTTGGAGATGGGAGAATGTCTAGTTCTGGGGAAGTATCCAGGTCACTGGCATCCATGAGATCCATAGCCAAGGACAAGGCCAACACATCCTCTCCTTCTCTGTAGAAATCCTCTGAGGATTCTACTCCTTCACCCTGACACAACGAATCCATCCCAAATGGGATGGGGTCCCCTTCCTCATTGAAGATCGGACTCATCTTTGACATGAAAGGTCTCATTGGGAGAGGGGCATCTGACTCGGACGTCGAGGTAGAGGTATGCAGCGTTGCAGAGACCTCAATCCCCGGAGGCAGAGCCTGACAGCGCCAGGATGTTTCTACACAGAAAGGAGACGGGACCATAGGTGCATGGTTGCTATCTCCAGAGGGTACCCTGCCACACAGAACAGGCATCGTGGGCCGTGCGGGTGTCGATGGTGCAGCTGGGGTCATGGCTACTTATGCTGGGTGCCTTGGCAAAGATGTCGAGCATTTTCAGCCTAAAGGTCTCCCATTCCTCTGGAGCAGAAGTTAGGTCAGACACGGTACCTTTTGGGTCATTTCTCGTGAGTCCCTTGATGGGCAACTCACCTTCTTCAAGGAGGAAAAAGAATGATGCTGGGAATACTCCACGATGAGCAAGACATCTTGCTGTGCTTCTTCTTTTTCTTCTTGCTCGCTGGAAATCTGTCCTCAGACCGACTCTCAGCACCCTGAGACCTTGACCGAGATCTCTTCGATTCACTTTTCTCCTTGTGGATAAAGGTAAAACCTTTAGCTGCCCATTATGAAGAGCCTTAGGGTGCATGGACTGGCATGATCAACAGTCCTGCATGTCATGATCCTTCACAAGGCAGTACAAAGAGATTCTATTGGGGTTGTATACCGACATTTGTCAGCCGCAATCCACGTAGGGCTTGAAGCCTGAGGCATGTCATCATAACAAAGTAAGTAGCATGTTCCCAAAGCAAGAAGAGTGCGCAAAATCCAGGAACAGAGTGTGCCTCGACATGTACTGGCTCCAACGTCATATCCAGCGCGAGGCATGTAGAGACATAGGGCAGAGCTGGTGGGGAGTTGAGCTTTGCTCCCTGGTGGCAGAAACATTTCTGAAGATCTGTTGCGCTGGGATTTAAATATCATAGATGAGGCATCTGTGGGAAGAAGGAAGCCATTAGAATTAATGATATTTGCAGGGTCCATTACCCTCAGCTTCTTTAAAACATCAAACTGGAACTGAAGATGGAAAAGATATAATGCTTCATGGCTTGGTAAGTTGGCTGCGGTGAAGATAATGATTCTTCCCAATGGGTTGTATTTCTTTCAGGCCTTAACAGCTCAGCCACATATGCCCTTCTTTCAAAATCTGCAAAAACAGTTGTTCAGTTTTATATGGGGTGGAAAATCAACTAGCGTATCTAGGAAATTATTGATGGCGCCAACGGAGATTGGGGGTTTGTGATTCCTGTTTGGGATTCCCTAATCTTTTTGACTACTTTCAGGCAGCCCTAATATGGAATCTATTTGAGTGGATAATGGATGATGATTTTTATAATATATTTTTATAACGCTAAACTAGCTTGGGAGCAAGAGAACACTATAGAGGTCATAGAGCAAAGCAGTGGTAGTGAGAATTTAACAGGTCATCAAGTAAACATTAGTAATAATAATAACAGTATTACAGTACAATATACAGATGGATGTGTGCACAAGATAGCCGTAACCTATGTTGCACAAAGGTGTTTTTGGAAGAGCCAGTCCTTCCAGACTTGAACCAGTTTGGAAGAACTGTTTCAAGAACCCTGTTTTTGCAAGAGACTTCGAGCAGTCCGGATTGCCACACAGAGCACTGGAGCATAGCATGAGAAGGACTATTTACTAGCTTTCTCCTTAGGAGCCAGTCTAGTGTCCAGTCTGGTGATGGCCTCATTGTAAGAGGAGACTTTGCCATCCAAGGTTTTTAGTTGGGCCATCAGGAAGGCCGGCTTACTGGCAGTGATTGCCTTGTAAGTGTGGCACACAGGTTTGAACAAGATCCTAGCAGGATGGGGAGTCAGTGTAGTTCAGGCAAGGTGGTTGTGATGTGATCTTATTTCCTGGAGCCAGTTATGAGGTGCGCTATGGTGTGGTGGCACGTTTTACTGGGGCCAGTTGAGCAGTTGGGAGCCCTGTGAGAGGCATTAGCCCTGTCAACATGAAAGATGTCTAGGACCTGCACAACCCTTTAGACGCCCTTGGGCTGGAGGAAGGGTGTGATCTTGTTGAGTAGTGAAAGCTGATACCAAGTCGTTTGAGCCTTTTCCACAATGTCTTGTTGGAAGGATAGATTGTTATTCACGAGGCATAGAGATTTTGCTGAAAGGGTGAGGTGAGGTTTAACCCATCCAATCGCATTTCGTCTTTCAACCTTTCAGTGCGTTCCTGCATTGAACGCCAGCCAAGATGTATGAATTTGGTCTTGGTGAGGTTAAGTTTTAAATAGACACTTGTCATCAATGTGTGAATGGTTGCAAGGCCTGAGCGAAGGCGAGGGATAGAGGGAATGAGTTGACCATACGGGATCAGACAATTATGGGCTGATCCTTCAAAGATATTCTTTGGCTCGATAAGGGCTTGCCCCAAGAATGTCTCCTTTTCCAAAATGACAGGTCAGACGCTTAGAACCTGGGGTACAGTATCTGGTAGGCTGCTGTTGACCACTTTCCCATCTCCCCTCAATCCTATACACGAGAATCCTAGTTTTCTCCCTGCCATGAACAAGGGAACCATTAATGCTTGGGGGAAGGGAGTATATAGTTGTCTTTCTGGCCTATTCATGACACAGACTGGAGTGCAAGAAGGTCCTTACTGCTATGAAGACATTAGTAGGTTTACAGGTGCCAAAGGACCCTTCAATGATTCTTCTTGGCATAAGGCTGGCCCATTGTTTGCATGTTTCTGGGAGGGACTGAAATATTAAGAAAGCCAAACGTACCATTACAGCCCGCCGGATGGGGATGGATCATCCAACCTTTCTTCCTTGGCTTCCAAAAGTATTGGATCTGGTGGCAATGGAGAAATTGTCACATACGCTTAGATAGCAGAATTCATTGTTCCTCCCAAAGGTGTCCATGTTTATTCGATATTTGCCTGATGATGTTAATTTCATTCATAGGCAGCAGCTTGTAAGGCTGATTGATTTGAAATCTTAGGATTGACTTACAAAGTCTTTGAGCTGTTACTGTTAAAAGGTAATTCATTACCTTGCAAGTATTTGAAGGTATGAGTATTAATACTGCCCTGCTGCTCTTTTGGAATTTACTTCTTGGAAGCTTGGGGGCCGGGGGGTAATAACTGGAAATAGGATGTGTACCTATAGTTGCAGTTATATAGTCACTGTTCCAATGTCTGAAGCTACAGATCAATAAAGAGATACATATGGAAAAAACAGATTCCTGGGTGAGAAGCTTGACATCACAAGTAGCTGGAAGGGCGTTAGTGTCAGCGCCACCGTCAAACAAGTCAGGTCCACTGATGGGTGAAGTATTTTCACCAGTTCACCTAAATGGTGTTTGATTGCAAGATTGTCTAAGACAAAGCGACGTTTTGGAATTTGCCTAGGCACCAATTGCTAACCGATAGAATGTGCATATGTTCCTCTACAGGAATTACAGATATTGTTTGGTGTATTCATATACGGGCCACTGCAATCATATTACATAAAGCCGGGTCGCTTTTTTTATTTTTTATTTTTTGTTTAATCACTGCACAGTGTGGGGAGGCGCTGTGATATGGCTCTGGGGTGTGTTCTTTATTTTATTTTATTTTATTTTTGTTTATATAGCGTTAAAGCCCGCGGGCATCAGAACGCTTACATATAGACTGGACAACAGAAAAAGAGACAGGACTAGGCGAGAGAAGGCCTAAATTCTGAAGCATATCCGACTTCTCTGATGCAGCAATTTAAATATTACTGTGGTGCATTCATTATTGACACTTGAACCATTTACCTCCTTGTAAGTTCTATTTTGGATTCTGCATTCAGCATTACCTTTTGCCTCATTTCTTCCAATTGGCAGAGGCTGTTTTGGGACAACACTGTTGGCTAGATTGCAGTTTTGCCAATCTAGATCTCTGTGTTGACCTTGTTTGACGCACTAGATGGTTATCTTTGTGAGCTTGTGTTTATGTTGTTGCATTTGAGCAGCCATGCCCCTCCTAAGCACTATGACAGAAGTGAAGGATTGGTCTGCAGTTTGGCAAGTTGATCAGCAGGCTTCTTCCAAGTAGGGGCCATTTTAATTGCTATTTCTCTCTTTCTAAACATCTCCCTTCTCGAGCTCTCTGCTCATCCACCTTCAACTCTCTGATGGTCAGTTTCTTTTCCAAGCAGAGAGTTTGGGGCAGATCTCTATCTTCGCTGCGGCTTCCCTCTGGAACAGCCTCCCTGCCTCTGTCAAACCACCTCCGGTTCCGGAAGCAACTCAAGACCTTCCTCTTCGCTTCAGCTTTCTCTCTTCCTCTCCCATGCTGATGACCGACTGCTCCATGCACTGGTCACCTGGCTACCCTCTGAACTTGGGCCCAGCCCTGCATGTCCAGTTGCACTTTGCACTGCCTCCTGGCTCTCCTAGCACTTGTCGTCTGTATCTGCAACCCTCCATTCCCTTTTCTCTGCACCTATGAGCCACCTGTTGGCTGCACTTTTTTGAGTTACCTGCACTGAGCCACACAGTGGCTGCACTTTTGATTTACCTGCACTTCTCCACCCGCCCGCCCGCCTCAGCACTTTTCCTCTTCCACTTCCCTGCACTTGCGCATCTGAATGATCGCTGTTTTGTCCTCCCTTTGTTTCCCCCTCCTTGCCTTGTCGTGCCTAGAAACACTTGTGTACAGGCGCGTTATAAATGCCATATCATATCATTCCTTCTAGATGGCACCAGGCTATCCATGATTGCCTGATGACTAAAACTTCCTCACAAGGGCAATTGTAAGATCACTCACATTCCTGATTGGTGTTTAAGGTACCCGTAGTCCATTTCGCTCCTTCCTTTACACCTGGAGGAGGGAGGGTTAAGTACCGGAATCACTGTGATGTCATTCTTTGTTACTCTTAGATCCATGGCAGTGGTCTCCCTCCTTCTCAGCTTTTGGGGACTGATTAGACAGGAACATATAAATTGGACAGGAGGTGCAGCATGTGTCAGGTGGCTTCAAGCAAAAAGTTTACGCAGACCAGAATGGACAAAAAAAGCATCACATTCAGAGAACACATCCACAGAGTAGTGCTTCCAAAACATAGTGGGACATAGCACGTGTGGCCACCTTACAGATCTCAGTATTGGACAAATGTCTGTGGGCTTCATCATGAGTTGGGCGGCAGCCCTTAAATGCAGCAGTAGCACTAATACTGCTGCAATTAAGGGCTGGCCTGATCACGAGTTGGGTGCTAAATGGTCTGAGTTACCTCCCGCTTTTTGCTGGAGGTGAAAATCCCATTTGGGCGCCCTGTTTTCAGTGCAATTTCCACCGGCGGTATTAGTGCACGGTAATTGCACCAAAAATGCCCCATTGGGTCTAATAGACAAAATGGGGAATGGAAATTTCGTGTTATCGCCTAACCCGTGATCCGGCGCTAGAAGCGCCGGACCAGGTGGCCCTGGTGCAATTAACATTGGGTGTTATCCCAGTGGAATTACCGCTGGGATACCGCCCAACTCGTGATCAGGCCCTGTGTCTTTTGCTGCCTTAGATCTGGTGCAATGTGCATGTAGTCTCTCAGGAAAAGGAAGACCATGCAAAGCGTCTGCTTTCAAAATGCACAACACAGTCGATCTGGCAATTGTGTTTGAGTGAAATACCACTGTGAGTAATAAAAATATTTATCCGACCTGCGAAAAAGTCCTGTCCAAATAAAAACATATCAGTTGCTCACCATGGTGACTACTGTACTCTTAGTCCACAGTCCCCTTTCCTCAGGCACAGTTCTGGCCAAATTCAAATTGTGCAGAGACTTTCCTACTGGGGCGTATGTAGTCCAGGTTGGAAGATGGATACAAAGATTTCCACGTTCAGCGGAAAATCTGACAGTATTTCAGGAATTCATGCAGGAACTGTCCTTAAATCTACCGTATCAACTTGGAACACTCTGTAAGGCTCCAAACAGGACAGAGCCTGCCACTCGCTCACTCTCCCTGCAGAAGTAACTACGACTAGAACTCAGTCTTCCAGGAGAGAAGGTATAGGTCGCAGGAAGGAATAATCTCAAAGAGCTTCCTTGTTAAACAATCTAGCATGGTGTCCATGCTTCAAGCTGGAGGTAACTCCTCTACTTCACCTCCAAAAATAAGCGGTATTACCATGTGGTAATTCCGCCAGAGGTAATACTGCCAAAAATCTGCAACAGAGTCCTATGGACTCCATAAAATGGGATTTACACCACCAAACCGCCATTTGTAATCAGGCGGTAATACAGCTGGACCAAGTGGTGGTAACGGTAACACCGTTTGGTGGTTACTCAGTGGTATGACTGCTGAGATACCACCAAACTCTTAACCAGCCCACATGTCCTACATAGTGGAGGATTTCAACAATGTGCCCGAGGGCATCAGACACAGTCTTGCCAGACATTTATTAAAGAATTCTCATGGGAAAAAATAAGGGAACAAAATACATGTATTTTGAGGGTAAAGGGGATAATAGGCTAGTTGTTAATTTATTTAAGCAGGTGATTTTACATAGTGATAATTTGACTGGGAGCTTGTTTGCCAGCTGCTGTATGAAATCGTTATCTAGGGATCCAGGAAGCTGCAGAGCTCTCAATTCAACATGGCTGTGAAGGTTAGCCGCACCTTCGAGCTCTGCTGAGCATGTCTGAGCCCTAGCGGAGTGCCCTTCAACAAAATGCTATGGTGGCGAAAAAAGCCCTCCAGCAAGGAAGCCCTCTCATCGGGGTTGTGTCCTGCATTGGTTTCTTCCTAAATCTGCCGACTCGCAGAGGTCACCCGCCTCAGCATATAAGTGTATCTTTCCACACCTGCGTGAATCTGCCCCTTATGTCAGTGGCTTGCTAACTTCGTAACTGGCCACGGCGGCGCAGCTGCGCAGCTTCCCTGTAGCGGCCACAACTCATGTGATTAGTGTCCAAGCCTTGGCGGAGTAGTGTCTCCTTCCAGGTCATTAAACTCTGGACCAATGTGGTCGGCGCTCGGTAAGAACTTTGGTCCTGTCATTACAAAATATGGTAAATAACAAGGAAAAAAAGCACAAGTGCACTCTAAAGTTTGAGAACACGTTTAGGATTAGAGTGATCAACTTCAGGTTTGGAGAAATGCCTTCAGAGAGGCTAAGGTGAGAATGTTTATGGACAATTTGTGTTACGTTATATAGAAGTGGTTCAGAGACAACATGATTTTTTAACCAAAAAGTAAGATTCACAGGGGTAGGAATCCAAGGTATTTGCCCGTCTGATCCCGAGCGTTTCACAGCAATTAGTGAAAAGGCTGTTTTGCCGGATTTCTGTTTTCTTTTTTAGGGGGCAGGGTAGGTAAGCGTACATTAAAAACCATACAAAAGCAGACATAATTCTTTTTCAGGACAGATGGCTTCCTATTATGCAAAACTATCTTGACTACTTGACCCCACACAAGCAAAGAAACAAAAAACAAACTTCAACATAAAACAAGTTTCGTTTTAAAAAATAAAGTTTTGTGTGTTAACATAACTTGAGGAGATAACCCCAAACCAAAATAGAGCACAGGTTATGTATGCCCTGGCAACACCCAATAGGCAAATATAAGCCATTTCCTCTAAGATGACATTATTTGCTGCTGACACCACGAGTTAAGTCACTTCCTTATTAGTAGTGAAACTCTGTTGCTTATTCTTTTATTGCTGCACAGTTACTATTTTTCCTTTCAATACAGAGAGAGATAGTGTGTGTGTGTGTGTTTTTGGAGCTCGGCGGGCTCGGGGGAGTTTCGTTTCCCGTTCTCCCTCGCTCATTGTGGCCTGCCTACAGTGCGCGAACCCGACATGGGTTGCTGCAGCTGAGCGCTCCTCGTTCATCTCGAGACATGCTCCTGAGTAAAAGTAATCGTGTCCACCTAGGCCTGTGTAAAGTTCTGGGTCCCCAATGATGACTGAAATCTCTTGATGTTCTAATTGTTCCTTTAATGAGGTTCCAGTACATCTTTTATGTTTCATATGTCAAGTTCATCAGAGCTCCAGGCAAACATGCACCGGCATCCTCCCAGGTAGGCTTCATCTCACCAACTCTCTCACTCAGAACTCTCAACCATACAACAACATTCTAACCAGCAAGATTCCATGTCACTCACTCAGCATTCTACTCATTCTGCAAAGACAACATGGAAACCTAAATCACTACATATCTCCCTTCCTTAAACAAGAAAAACAACGCCTACCAAAACCGGTCACACTCACAACACACAGCACACACAGACACTCCAACACCTGCGCATGCATCTCAACCACATGAACTATCAACACACCCGTACAATACAACCTGAACGCGTCACCAGTTCAAATGGTACCATAACACAATGCTAACAATGCCCCTCCCCTTTTCTACACAGTAAAGGAAGGACACCTACCAATGAAAATTGTACCACTAGCAATCAATCTTCAACAGCTCAGGTATCTCTCTAACCTCTCTCCTCCTCTACCACACAAATACTATAACCAATACTAACCTCATAGCCACACCACACACACAACTCCGAGCTGTGCACCACACACACTAAGGAACAAGGCTGGGCATTCCCAACCCCTGAGTGAAACGACACAATAACACATTGCACCCTAAGGCACCTATGCCGCCACCCCCACTTCGTTGCCTGTGTCCTAAAGATCCACCTAAAGACCAAACACAACTATGAGAAAGTATTGTCACACTCAACATATAAATAAATGCATCACTTTCACCAGAACAACAGTACTCTTGTTACACTCAGCCACCCATAACTTCACAGCCAAATAAATACACACCACTATGATGTGCACCTCACAATCAAAGAACCAGGTTGGATGTTCCAAACGTCCGAGTGAAACAACATCCAAACAGCACAAACAGTGCGATATTGCCACCCCTTATCCGTCACCTGTGTTCCTTGAGTCCAACAAACTAACTCAACTGCTGTGAAGAACAACACCATTGAACACACCGTACACCATTCCATCAAGCACACGAGCACAAAATCACCAAAATGCCAAATCTCTAGCACACCACAAAGACTTACACATGCAGATTCCCACACTGCAAAAACAAAACAGTGCTTTAAAATTAATAACATTTCTGCTAAATTTACTAACTAAACTTCTTAGTTCTCCCTAAATGGCACAAACGTCCTTTAAACAGTCCGACCTGAAAAGCAAAACATTTAGTAAGCATGTTCCATTTATCACATTTCCTGTGCCATGTACTATAGCTATATCAGTCCACTTTACCTATTGCATTGAAAAGTCCATCTGCGGAAAGAACACGCGTTAAACACAACTGCTTCATAAACCTGACATTGCTCACATCAAATATGTGTCTCTCAATAAAGGCCACAACACCACACACTCCCATTCAGTGTACATTCACCCAAAAAAATGCTCATGTTGCAATTATGGTATCAAAATATCACAGGCCTCACGTGACAATTAAAACCTAACATGTTAAACTAAACTCTGCTGCACACTATGTAAAACACCACATATAATCAAAACAAAAGTAAATCCATAAACCACCAGCTTATTAACCAGCTCCTTGGCGCTCTCTTAATGGGCAAAATGCCCCTCAGCTGCACCGCAATGGGCTCTAGGCCCCTCCTCATCACAGCATTTGGGCTCCAAACCACTCCAGACACTGCAGTGGCCCCCAGGACCCTCCTCTTCAGACCTTGTGGCTGAAAACCCCTCCAGGCACTGTAATGGCCCCCAGGACCCTCCTCTGTACAGCATATGGGCTCCAAACTCCACAAAATCACTTATGACCCTCGTAGAAACACAGTTCTCATAGTGGGCACCTAGCCCCTCTGCCAGAGAGCAGTGGTCTGGTAGTTTCTCCTAGGCACAGCTCAGGCTCCTAGCCTCTCCCAGTGCTGCTGCCCTGGGCTCCAAGCCCCTCAGCTCCACAACATGACCTCCGGATTCTTCAGTCTCCAGGCGCCGCTTAGGCTCCAAGCCTCTCCTATTGCTGCTGCCATGGGCTCCAAGCCCCTCAGCTGCACGGCATGGCTTCCAAATATTTCCAGGCGCAGCTCAGACTCCCAGCCTCTTCAAATGCTACTGCCCTGAGCTCCAAAGCCCTCCATGCCACAGCTTTGGGTTCCCAAACCCCTTCAGACAGTCACTGGGCCCTCAGCCCTGCCAAAGTTCCTCTGCCTTTCACTGTACGTGACCTGCCCAACTGCTGGCAGGACAGCCAGCCCTTGGCCCAGGCGCTGCTCACTCTATTCTGCGCCTCTGCCCTTTGCGCTGGGCCCTCCTGCGCCTACAGCATAAAGCGCTCGCCCTACCTGGGAGGGTCTTCTTCTTGGGTTGGGGGGCGGTGCATGTGCCATCCTCAGTGCTGTCCCCCCAGCACAGCCAGCATCCTCGTCGCCAATGTAAAGTTCTGGGTCCCCAATGATGACTGAAATCTCTTGATGTTCTAATTGTTCCTTTAATGAGGTTCCAGTACATCTTTTATGTTTCATATGTCAAGTTCATCAGAGCTCCAGGCAAACATGCACCGGCATCCTCCCAGGTAGGCTTCATCTCACCAACTCTCTCACTCAGAACTCTCAACCATACAACAACATTCTAACCAGCAAGATTCCATGTCACTCACTCAGCATTCTACTCATTCTGCAAAGACAACATGGAAACCTAAATCACTACAGCCTGCTCAGCAGGCGGCATAATAAGGTCTTTCTTGGTTTTACGGTGTGCGTGGCAACGCATGCCTGTGTCTTTATTACAATATTCACTGAGGCCGGGAAGCTTTTACAAAGTAGACTGAAGCCCGGTAATTCAGCTCGAGCTTGGCTGTCAGGCTCTTGACCTGTCCATAGAAGCAAGGTTTATTCCTTGCATGCTGTTGCATTAAGGCCATTCCAGGACCTCACACAGTGCTGTGACGCAGGCACAGGGGTTGGCACACAGTCTGCTCGGAAACTTTATTTGTCTTTGTGCCTAATTTGCTCAAATGTCGTCACGCTTCTCAGAAGCACTAATACCAGGGGCTGTTGTTTTCCCTCCTTCACACAAGTTTGTTTTTTTCTCTCTTCCAAGGTGGGTCATGTGTCCTGACATACATTTTTTGGGCCTGGTGATTTAAAGAAGATGATGACTAGTAAAGGGGGCAAGAGTCCTTCAACAGCCGATGCTAGCACCCAAGTTGGGCCTCCTAAGAAAAATGAAAAGGGGTTATGAGCTGAAGATGTCCATGTCAGGGGGTCGGGAGAGGTGTTCCTTTCTGCCCCAGTGTTGGTGACAAGAGTAATCCAGAATATTATGGACTCGGTTCTTAAAGAGCTCAATTCTACACTGGCCTCTGCATTTGATAGACTTATCAATAAAATTGTGGATTTTCATCCTCAATCTGACCCTGAGTCCCTGTTGCTCTCGCAGATGCCAAGTAAGTGCATGGCAAAAGCCCAGCATTTAGTAAGCCAAGATGTTCCCAGCCCTAGTTCCCCAGCCCAGGAAGGCTCCCCTATCAGGGCCTTAAAATGGATGTGCGTTTTTTTCCCCTGATATTCACTCTTCGTGTGCTCTCTCTGCAGACGCAGTAAGTGTGGTGCGTGGTTTGTGAACAAGCGGCGAGCCGTCTGCTGCCTACTTGCTTGGCGAACTTTGGAGAGGCTGCAGTGGCAATTGACCATAGGAGTGGAGTGGAGTACTGGCGATTTAATTTTTCAAACACACCTACCTTTCATAACGTGACTGGAGGCGCATAGCACCCGCGCGTGAGTCCGAGGCGAGTCCAGTCTTCGCCAGTCATCGCTGAGGAGTCACTAAGCAGTATGGCCTCCGTTTCATCAACTACAGAGTTAGTTGGTTGTCCACTCTACTGTCGGAGGTTGAGCAGCCCGCCCCCATACGAGAGCGACTTCCAGACTTCCACAGCACCAGCGCGAGAGACCTGCAAGGGCGTATGCTGAACCTAAAGAAAGAGGTAAGACTCCTTCCCACTTGAACTCGGACAGTCCAAGAGATTCCGTGCTGTGAGACATTGTCATGGGTTTCGACCCATGTTGAATCAATAGACTGGGTAGATGTGGGGATGAGCTGTCGCCGCCCATTATTCTATCCCAGACAAACTAAATCAATAGACTGGGTGGATGTGGGGATGAGCTATCGCCGCCCACATTCACGCCAGAATAGGAGAACTGCGCAGTTGGCACAAGACCACTCCAAAGATACAACCTTCTTGTGGGGAAATCATTTTCTTAATCCCAAAAATGGTTGCATTACCAGTACTCACCACTATCAGAAAGCCAGCGTTTTAAAACCACCAGACTTTTGTGTAAAACTGAACAAATGAAACAAAACCAGACCAAGGAAAGACTTGCTAAGAGGTGGATACAATGTAAAACTATATTCTGAAATGACTTGAAGGAAGTAATTATTTAATGTATATGTAAAAATTGTCAGTTTGATTTGAATGTAGAAAACTGGGAACAAAAAGTGACATTTAGCTGAAACCTGGCTTAATGAAACTGAATTCTGCCTGACAACTACCCCCGACAGGAGTTGATACTGGATCAACAGCTGTGTTCCCAGGCCTGGTTGCCAGGCCTGGCTGCATCCTGAGGTCACATGGCCCTGTTGATTAGATTAGGGGTGGAGCAGCTGGGGACTACAGGGAGTTGAACAAAGGCCTGTCCTGGACTCAGGCAAATGTTATATTGGGGGGCCGTAAAGTGGCTTCCTCTTAGGGGAAACTGGGAGGGGCAGTGCCTCTGCTAGCAGCTGAGCTTGGGGGAAGTGGATAAACCAGTTATTTCACCCTGTGATGTGGGAAGCCACACCCCTTTTTGACCAGGGCATCATTTTAAAAAGATAGATAACTGAAAGTGAGGACTTGTCAGAATTATATATGTAATATCATTATTTTTGTGATTTTTCTGTGAACATTTTGAGATGCGTTAGGACCCTGTGGTGTATTCTGGGGGGTTGCTAGCGGAAAATAGGGTCTCACTCCAAATGTCTGCATGTTAAAAATCTGACACTTCATCAATCAATGTCCATACTCCTTGCGCACATGTGTGTAAATTTGGGTAAATGTCCGATATTGCAAAACCAGTTAAAAAGCGCAAAATGTTGTCATTCTTGAATGCAAGCCCCCAGGAAGATCAGAGGCGGACAAGCATGGACCATAAGGAATATATAATGTGCACATGTAATTTCAACAAATTGTATATCTGGGAAGGATGTATTTGAATCAAATATAGATTTGTGGGCAAACTGAACAGGGGAGGATCCTCTGACCCATAAAACCTACAGCATCACTCTGACTCACATTTCCTTCCCCAATCATGGGAGAGGAGAGAATTGGGCCAATGACAAGTAGAGAGGGGCAGGCTTAGCTAGGCCCAGGCACACACCCATTTTCAAAACACATAAAAAGAGACTGCTGGGACAGGTAGAGACATTCAAATCCAGTTGCTGTGGAGCGTTTTGCCGGACCACACAACATCCAGAAGATACCAGTTCCAGACTGACTCCAGCTACATACTCCAGAACCTAGAACTTATACTTTAGAACCTAAATCAGAGGCCTAAAACCACAAGCTGAGTTCTCTGCAGCAGGCCTCAAATCATTGCAAGCTACTCACAGCCGGGCGAGCTGCTTGAATCCCTTGCCAACAACTTTTGCCAGGACCAGTGCAGAGATCCAGGAGCCGTGCAGAGACCACTGTATCCGGACAGACCAGACCAGAGATCCAGAGTGACCCAGACCGCTGTGAGCAGAACCAGAGAGCTGACCCAGATCACTGTGAAGTGCCGAGACCAGAACCGGAGTCCAGTCCAAAACCTGACCAGATCCGTGGCGAGGCCTATTTCAAATTTATATTGTGAGTACCTAGCAGAACTGTGCAGAACCAATCTCTTAGTTAAAATAATCTAATCCAAACTATTTTAACCTAAGTAGAACAGCCTCCTAGAAATCGTGTCATCTGTCATTTGTAAAGCTGCACAACTGTCTCCTGTCAATTCTGAAGCTGCAAGCTGTCACCTGTCATTTTGAGTTTACTTTAAATCCGAAAAACTACCTTTATTTAATCGTCCGTATCTCTAGAACCGTTTGGGATAGGAACGAAATTTAACTTTCCTCTGAAAGCTTAGAATCTCGGCTTTCCAAAGAACCTAGAACAGACTTGCTACTCCTTATACTTTTGCCGTAATCACGATTCACGCACTCGCGAATTTTACCGCGATTTGCGGTTTGGTTAAAAATCCAGCCACGTGTAACCATCAGCAGTCATTTCTTTCCTTGCTAAAAATTCGTTTGCCTCTTAATCACCATCTCTGAATCATTGCTAAAGTGAGCCTGAACTCATCCCAAGTATCTCTCACTCACCCTGAACCTCCTAAAGGGAATTAAAAGCATTTTCAGCATATTTCTCACTTCATTGCCACCACATTCAAAGCACTTGGGCCTGTGTTTTAAAACTCATACCGGTTTTCTCTAAGCTTGCTGGGGGGGAACGGAATTTCGTATTGTATTTGATTGCATTCCTGAGAACTGTGTGCTCCTCTTTCCATCTACTTCCATGTCTTACATTGCATAGGGGAGGGGGGTGAATTGCCAGAGAAAAAGTGATTATATTATATTTTGCTAAAATCATCTCAAGTATTTCTGTACTGCATTTTATTCCTCATTGCTTTTCCCTTGAAATCATAAAAGTATTTTTGCTACTTGATCCATCCTATACTAACTCCTCATTGATTATAAAGAAGTGTGCTAGTGTCAGATTACCCATTGTTGATTAACATTATATTTATAAGGGCGATATCGATTATTAATTTATTATAAAAGCGTGGTATCTATATTTTGTCTTATTTCTCAAATACACCTTTTAAACTTGCAAAACAGAACTACTTCTTGGCTCAGTGGGGTCAGGGGGATTCTAAGAGAGGGGTGTTATATAGGGGTAGTCATCCAGAACTCATGAACTGGACATAAAGATATATCAATCAGGGTTTCCATTCAGTATCCCAGACTAGGCATTGACTTAGCTGTAGTGTTGAATTGAATCTTCTTACAACATGAGGCCGGTGGGAGGGATGGAGGGCGAGAAGGAGGACAAGGAAATAATGTGTGGGAGACGAGAACACCCGTCACAACGGCAAGCACGGTGACAACAGACGAGACAACATGTGTATTACAAATGGGGCTCAACAAACACAGACTGGAAAACATTGCTTGTACACAAAACGACGAAAACGGTGAAAGCAAAAAGCTGCAACAGGACACTGACCCGGCTTCGCCAGTAAGTTTAGAAGCTGGAGACAGGCAGCCAGCCAATGGAAAGGACGGAAATTGGGAAGTAACAAATCAGATGACAAAAATGCCATCGGCCCATTTAAACGTGACAGATGCCGAACTCACGGACCTAGGATTGATTATGGACGCTCAATATGAAAACAGAAACGCCACAAGGACGGAATCAGGAGCGGAATCCGAAGAGATTAGGGGAAGGAGTATCAACTTAGAAAGCATTGAAGGCGGCATCAACATGACAAAAGGAGTGAACGAAATAAAGCAACCAAGAGAAATAAATAACTCGTACCGTCAGAATAAGAAAGAATAAAAGTCCACTGACGAAAAAAGAGAAAAGAGTGGGAATCTCGTGGAAAATGACATGCAGGCTTGCAGTGAAGATCTGGATGAATCCATCTACTCAGATGCATCGGAAATAGTGATAATAAGTGATAAAGGTGAAATACACGATGTAGGAAACAGCAGAAGTAGTCAAGAGGTCACGGCCAACATAAAAGAAATAGAAGAAAACATGCACGATATAAGTATTGATGACCAAGACCAACCAAAGACATTGGAAGGGAAGAATAAACAGGACGAAAAAACCAACAACGAGTCATTAACAGAAACAGGGCCAAATGAGAAAGAATACAGAAAGTTGGAATCCCTAATAAAACAGAGGAGTCAGAAAAGAGAAAGCATACAGAAAGACAGGAAGGAATCATATAGACAAGTCAACCGTCTACTTCAATTAGCAAAGAACAAACAACAGTCGCCCCTAATAGGGAAAAGGATCATAGAAAGGAGCCACAGTAACGAAATCTCAATTGCAGAAGAGATAGGAGAACAGTAATGGAGAGAACAATTCATTAAAACAATGGAAGGAAAAAGAACAAAGGGTACAACAAAAGAAAAAGGACCAGTAAACGGCCACGAAAGCAGTCCAATGCAAATAAGAGGCTGAACAAAGGATCTTGGAGCGAGACCAAAAGTGTACGACGTCCCACAAACACATCGTTTAGGGAAAAACCCTAACTTGGAAACAGGACCTTGGCTGGTCTTTAATGCTGAAGAAGCAGATCTATCGATGTTGTCACCTCAAGACAAAGGATGTTTGCAATCAACGTTTGCCTTGAAGAGATGGAACTCAAACAAACCCACTCATGATGGAGAAAAGTCTAACAGCAAGGGCAATATTGTTGCAACCTCAACACAAACGGAGGATCGTGAATCCTTGCCACAGAGAACGGGACAAAACAGTGAAAACAACGGAAGTAAGAACAAAAAATCACAAAACAAAGTCAAACAGAGTCGGCAGAACAAAGACACATCAACTATATACTCAGATTTCTCCACGGAAATAGGAACACAACTACAGAACAATGTTATGGCAGCGTTAACCATCTCATTGGCCCCGTACATGAAACTGTACAAATCAATCAGCGAAAATGTAAAGGACAACAATGCACTCTTAGCGCTGATGCTAACAAAGCTATCAGCACAAGAAATAACTGCTCTAAAAATCGAAGCAAGATTAAATCATGAAGCAGAAACCTCGGCAGCGTGGCAACGAAGATTATTCGACCTAGCCAGTGGAGATAGACACGAGAAAGACCAATTGACCAATGCAATGCTAGAGTCACTGAAATGGATGCGTAAAACAGTAGAAAACGCAGAGCAGAATGAAAAAACAGAGAACAAGGCTAGACACATAGATGACAGGGAAGATGTACAAGACTTACGAGGTACACATCCTCAAAACAGAGAAAACCAACAGCAGCGCATAGAAAGTACAGCTGACATAAAGGCAAATAAAGATGTGACTAGCAAGAGGAAAGCGCTGGGGAACAACGGACGAGTAAAAGATCAAAGCACTAGAAACAAAGTTGAAAATAACAATCTCGAAGAACAGGTTGAGGACTTAACCATCAAGTAAGCCACAAAGAACAACGTGAGCTCGAACAAAGACAACTCCTTGATTGAAATGGGAGAAAGTGGACGCAAGGAGAACAACATGAACAAGGAGGAGCTATACCCTGTATTCGGACCGGCACAAGGGCCGGGAATCCAAAAAAATAAGGGAGAAAGCTCTAAAGGTCCACAAAGAAAAAAAGTCAACGGAAAAGAATTGAGTAAGCTGAAACACACAAAAACGGTCCAGTGTAATCTAAAGAAAGGAGCAAGAGCATTTTTCCGGAACATAAAACCAGCAATAGATAACGCAAAACAGCTAGCGAGCGAAAAAAATGGCCGACCATCACATGTGATCCCAAAACAAAGTGAAAGACAAGTCAAGATCATAAGCAACGAGGACGAAAGTGAATCGGAGTCGATCAACGGCTCAAGAGACTTGATTGAAGACGCTTCTTATTACATTGAAGAGGTCGCCAACAGCTCTATGCTAAACCCAATGGAAGATGAGGAGAACATTCAAACAAGTCAGAATGAACCAGGGTCAGAACTTTTAGGGAAAAATGATTGTGAGAACTCAAAAATGGACTCCGAAGAGGAAAAGTGTGTGGCACGAACAGGGTTCTTAACAATGGATGAGAAAAGAAAATTAATAAATAGGGAAAAGACACAGAAAGAAGAGTTAGAGAGGAAGATCTAGACCTCCAGAAAGAACAATAAGCCATGGAATCCAAAGCAACCTCGTACGGAACAGAGTTACGATCATGAAAGGAGAAACATGGAAAAAACAAAAAAATGAACGGAGCCAATTGGTGAGGAAGGTTCTGATTGAAAATTTGCTCGCAGAAAATGAGGATAAAAAAATGAATCGAAAAAATGTGATGCTCTTACTTCACTGTGTGGCAAGATTGAGAAAATTGAGAAACGAAGACATAGTATTGGTTGAATACATCGACGAAGATCGAGTCAATAAAATTATTTTACATCTGAAGTCGACTTCAGACAAAGAGCTAATATTAAGAGAAGGGAAAGAGCTGTTGAAGAGAGGCTATGAAGTATGAGAAATACACAGTAACACAACCTGGAGGATAAGAACAAAGAACCAATTACTCAAGAAAAGAGGAAGACGACAAAGGCTACACAGGTCACAAAAAAAGCGATGGAAAATCATCAGAAAGAAAATTTTAAAATAACAGTGGCAAATTTCAATTTGAAGTTGAGAGATGAACAAAGAGAAGACGCAAGAAAAAGAGAGTTTAAAATCGAAAATAAAAAAGATAGCCTGAAGAGAGACGTAGAGCTCCAAGAAGACTGGCAATGGCTGGCAAGTTCTTTATCGACAGAAGGGAATCGTCAATAGCAAAAAATAAATGCTTCAGCTGAAGTGGAGATAGTGATCTCATGGAACACAAGGGGTTTCAAACACCTGATGAACAAAGAAAACTCCCAACTAAACACTGCAACAATAATATGCTTACAAGAGACCTGGATAAGCGAAGTTCCAGTATGCAGGAAATTTGAGATCTGTATCAATCCAGTGAAAAAAGGATGTGAGGGGAGGCCATCAGCAGGGCTAATCACCCTTATAAGAAAGGGCAGCGGATGGCGGACAATAGACAAAGGCAACTCAACCAATTTTGTACAATGGACACTACTAGAAAAAAACAGTGATAACAAAAAAGAGGCAACAACGTACACACTGGTGCTAAACGTATATTGGAACCCAGTAGGAATAACAACCGATCATTTTCTGGAAGTAATAACGGAAACAATAGTTGCCAAGGTGGAAAAGAATCCGCAAACTCAAATAATTGTATGCAGTGACCTCAACATAAAATGCCTAAAAACAAACGGCACATCTCGACTGGAAGCACTAAGTTTGGGAACGTCAAATGCTGCTAGATGGATACAAATGGTAAAAGAATTTAACCTGCACATGCTAAATGGTCAAATAACGGGGGACATTCCCAGAGCAAACACGTAGTCCAATGGCCAAATGTCATCTACAATTGATTACATATGGGTATCCTCATCCATAGTAAGAGAAATAAAAATATTTGAAATTATAGAACAGAACGACAGTGACCACAATATCCTGAAAGCAACTTGGTGGAGTGAGGTAAAGTCAAAAACCCCACAAGAAACCAAAGTGAAATCTCACAAAATGGAGCTGAGCCCGTCTGTCAACCGAATGACAAAGAAAGACATTCTAACATTGAAAGGTCTAATTAAAGAGACAGACAACACCCAGACGGGTCATCTAAATTATGAAACACTGCTGGAGGCATACATTGAAAAGAAGTCGGGGCTAAAACACGATGCCCTCACGCCTGAAGACTCTGCAGAAGACAAACACAAGAGAAACATGGGAGCTAATTAACAACTGTACATTGAACCAACAAAGCAGGTTAATTGGTGGTGTCTCCGAACAGGAGTGGATAGAACACTACACCAATGTGTTCACAGCATGGATAGAAGATGTGGACCTACCAGACGTGATAACTGAGCACGCCTGGTTGAAAATTATGGATGAGGAGGAAATAGAGATCACAATTCGGAAACTGAAAGACTCCTCTGCTGCCGGGCCAGATTGGGTATCGAATATCCACCTGAAGAAAGATCCAAAATCATGGGCGGCGATAATAAACAAGTTGTTCAAAACAACTGAGACGCAAAGAAAGATACCTGAAATCTGGAACAAAAGTATAACTGTCCCAATTTATAAAAAAGGTCAACGCAATATGCCGACCAACTATCGGCCGATATCACTACTAGCAACAACAGGAAAGCTATTTGCAGCAGATCTACAGAAGAACTTGACAAGGTGGACAGAAACAAATAACATTATGGATGGGGGCGTGGCTTGGACGGCCATGTAAAGGGTCGCACTCTGGAGGAGCTCCGTTGATCCTGTTTTGATCCTGATGGAAAGGTGCGTCCACGGGGGCCGGCCGACGCTGGAAATCGATGTCCAGGTGTGGGAATGCCACCACTACACCCGCTGAAAGTTTGTGATGTCTAGGAGACCAGGAAACCGAAATAAATGCGATTGACTGGGATGTGCCCTGAGTAGGCGGACAAGACAAAATGGCGGCGACACTTTGCGAACACCGAGGACCGTGAAGTCAGCGTCGCGATCACGAGTGCAGGACCTACGGGTCCCTTCGTTTGGGGACTAGTACACGTGAGCACCGCCTAGGACGCACGGTGGCCCGGCGAGCTGGAGGGCCGAACGGATGTAGCTGTGACGACGAGACGTGGGCCCGGGAGCTGGGGTGCTTTGGGCGTGTTGGATGCCCCATGGTGTGGTGGGCCAGGCTTTGTGCGTTGAGTGGCGTGATTCCCCTTCGGTGCCTGGCGGGACGGGCCCCCGCCCGACTCATACAACAGTATGACCACGAGAGGAGTGAAACCCAAGGCCAAACAGCCCCATGATGGAGGCCTACGCCAAGTCCCCCTCAGGGGCGGAAGGAGGCAAGAACAAAGAGACCCCCGTGACGGTTGCAGAGTCGCCGGGCACGATACAGGAGGTGCTGGCGGCGATTGCGGACTTAAAAGTGTCATGGGAGACCAAGTTGGGCCTTGCCATGAAAGGGCTGCAGGAAGGCTTAAACCTTAAGATCGGTGCCGTCCAGGAGGAGGTGAATCTGCTAAGACTGGATATGAGGGCGATCTCGGAGCGCACGGGGACCGTTGAGAAGGAGACGGCCACGAACACGGCAGACTGCGCTGCTCATAAGAGGGAACTACACGCCCTTGTGCAACAGGTGGGCAACCTGGAGGACAGAGCGGAGCAGGCGGAGTGACGTGCCAGGCGCAACAATATTCGCATTGTGGGCCTACCTGAAGGAACGGAAGGACCAGACCCCACGGAATTTGTGGAATCCATGCTTTTGCAGGAGATTACTGGCGGGGTGCTGACCCAGGGGTTTGCAGTCGAGAGGTCGCATAGGGCCCTAACCAGGAGGCCGCCTCCTGGGCCCCCCCCCCCCGCGGCCGGTGATCGCGAAAATTCTGAACTACCGAGATCGCGAAAAGATTCTTGAATTCTTTCGAAAAGGGGGAACGATTGACAGAGGATCGGCCAAGATCACGGCCTACCCTGACTACACGCTACAAGTACAGCGGAGTCGGATGCACTTCGGGGCAGTGAAAAGGAGACTGCGTGAAGTTGGCCATCGCTACATGCTACTCTACCCGGCCAAATTGAAAGTTTTTTACAGAAACAGATCCCTGTTCTTTGAAACACCGACTGAAGCAATGGACTGGCTGGACGCGCTGGGCAGTCCTCGAGAACCGGGCATCCAGGCGGAGACTACGGAAGATAAGTAGCTTACGGCTGTGTCGCCTTGGGCAATGGGGCCGAGATATTGGGACTTGAATATAGTCATTTGTACGGCATATGGTGCGTGTGATGTGGTGCTGACTGGCTGGCCCATTGGGCGTGCCTACCCGTGGTTACTTGGTTGGGAGCTCCGAGAGGCTTCCTTTGTCCCCAGTAGTAACATATCTAGTTAGTTAGGTCGCTGTTAGATCGGCGACGCCCCGCGGGGTCCTACTCCTTGAATACGGGATAAGACCAGACGCGGGAAGGCCTGAGATCCAGGGATGGAGCTGGGCTTTTGTTGGGGTGGGATGGGTTGTTTGCTGTGGTGTGTAGTTGGGAAACAGGGAGGGGGGACGGGGATCAAGGATGGAAGAGCCGGCGGAGAGTTAGGCAAAGGGAGCATTGTGGGGAGGGCTGGGCTGAGTATTGACCGAACTGATGGCATCGGATAATCTTCGCATAGCTACCTGGAATGTCCGAGGCCTCAATAGCTAGGAACAAGGTAATGCTATACCTGAAGAGGATGCGGATAGATATAGCACTGCTACAAGAGACCCACCTCACTAGGGAGAAATTGGAGGTGGTCAAGAGAAAGTGGAAGGGCAATGTGGTGGGTGCCACGTACTCGGCGTATGCTAGAGGGGTTATCACCTGGGTGGTGCCGCACGTGCCGTTCCGGGTGCTTGACTCGTTAGTGGACCCGGGGGGCAGAATGGTGGCGATAACAGGACTCCTGGAGAACAGGGAGGTACACATCCTCAACCTGTATGCCCCCAATCATGATACAGCAGCCTACTTTAGATCCCTCTATGGCAAACTAGGCCCCCTGGTAGGGGGTGCGATGGTGAGGGGTGGGGACTTCAACTGCGTCTTGGATCCCAAAATTGACCGGTCCGCTGATACCAAAGGGAAAATGTCGCCGGCGGCCAAGGCGCTCGGGACATTGCTGGGAGACCTGGGACTGGTAGATGTGTGGAGGAAACTCCACCCCACAGATAGGCAGTATTCGCACTATGCAGCGCCATACGATTGATACACGAGATTGGATTATGTGTTTGGAACTGCCGAGATAGCGGGTGAAATAGTGGGGGCAGAATACAAGGCCCGAGTATTGTCGGACCATTCGCCCCTGGTGGTAGAGTGGCGACACCAACCCCCTAGGCCTCGGGTCCCCACATGGAGGCTTCGGTCGGAGGCACTACAGGATGAGGGATTCCGGGAGGACCTGAGGGTTGCCATCGGGGAATACTTTGAGATAAACACAGGTAGCGTGCGCTCTGTGGGAACTCTGTGGGAGGCCTTTAAGGTAGTGGTGCGTGGAGTGGCCATCTCTAAATCCAAAGGACTTCAAGGGGGTATCGAGAGGGAGCTTCAGGACACCGAAAGGGAACTGGAGAGCCTAGCTCGTCTCGAGAACGCCACTCAGGAGGACAAGACCAAGGCGAGGGACCTTCAGGTGGCGTGCAGTGCTCTTTGGGATCGACTATGCAGATTGAACCATAGGAAATACACCGAGAGGCTGCACGCGGGGGCGACAAGCCAGGCAGACTGCTGGCCTGGCTGTACAAGAGCGAGTCCCCCCGGGTGGTTATTCATGAGATCTGTGGTGAGGACGGTTGTCTTCGCAACACTCAGGACGGGGTGAACGAGGAATTCCTCAGGTTCTACAAACGTTTGTATGAGGACACTGGGGAAAACAGGAGTCAGGACATCCTGAACACACTCGAAGACATTGGTCTGCCCACCCTAGACGACCTGGAGCGAGAGGAATTGGACGCCCCTATCACTTCAGACGAGCTGGAGGTGGTGATCCGGGGCCTCCCCACGTGTAAGGCACCTGGAACGGATGGACTGCCTAGTGAGTTTTACAAGGTGTACGTGCAGGAGCTGCTCCAGCCACTGCTGGCCTTGTTTAACGAGGCATATGAACAGGGAGAACTCCCGTTGTCCCTCCGTGAGGCCATGATTGTCCCATTACTGAAACCAGGCAAGCCGGCTGTTGAGTGTGGATCTTATAGACCTCTGTCCATGCTAAACCAGGACAGCAAAATACTCACGGCGGTGCTAGCCAACAGGTTGAAGAAGGTGATCGGCAAGCTGATCCACCCGGATCAAACGGGATATGTCCCAGGCAGGAATATCACTGATAACCATAGGAGGCTGCACCATGTTATCGACCATACTAAGGACGACAGGGGCGAGATGGCGGTAGTGTCGCTGGATGCGGTCAAGGCCTTCGATTCAGTGAGATGGCCTTGGCTGAAAGCGGCCCTGCAGGGATACGGCGTGGGCCCTGGGTATATCAGATGGGTCCAGTTGTTATATAGCAACCAGGTGGCGAGGGTCAAGACAGGGGCCACAGTCTCGGATGCCTGGCAACTCAGCAGGGGGACCAGGCAGGGATGCCCTTGGTCACCCATGTTATATATACTCGCGCTGGAGCCGCTGGCGATATGCCTGCGGCAACAATACGGAGAGGTGGGCATTAACACCGCCAGCGGCAGTCACTTAATATCTCTGTATGCGGACGATATGCTGCTTTACTTGCGCTACCCGGAGGAGAATCTGCAGTACGTACTGGAGGTACTGGATCATTACGCTGTCCTCTCGGGCATATCAGTGAACCCCAGGAAGTCTAGCCTGTTCCCTCTGGGCGGGTACAGGGACGTCCCGCTGGAGAGGCTGCCTGTGTTGCCAATACCATGGCGGACCGACACGTTTAGGTACCTGGGGGTAAATATTTACCACTGGCCTGAGGCGGTACACAAGCATAACACAGAGAGAGCCATAGAGGGGGTCAGGAACAGCATGGCATTCTGGTCCAGATTGCCCCTGTCCATGATGGGGAGGGCGGCTTTGCTGAAAATGGTGGTCCTTTCCAGACTCCTGCATTTCTTCGTGAACGTCCCGTATTTGATCCCTAAGAGCCTATTTGTGCGACTTCATAGTATGTGTAGGGGCTTCGTGTGGGGTAACTCCAGGAATAGGGTGGCCCTGTGGAAGCTCCAGAACCCGCACGAGAAGGGGGGTATAGGCTTGCCCAACTTCGAACTATATTATCTGGCGGGGCAGCTGTTGTATGTGGCCAGGTGGTTGTCTGATGAAGATTCTGCGGAATCTAGGTTGCTGCGGGACGATGCAGCCCCATACTTCCTGAGAGAGGTGGTGTGGCTACAAAGGAATAAACTGACGGGAAGAGGGCGGCTATTGAGGTTGGGATGGGAGGTCTGGCACAGAACATGGAAATTGATGGGGGAGTCAGAACCGCTATCTTGGCAGGTCCCGCTGGTGGCCCTGTGCGAAAACGACTCCCAACTGTTTCAGTCTGTCCGTAGGCACTGGGAGCCGGTGGGCCTGGCCACGCTCGGGGACATATGGCAGGAGGGGGAGGTGTTGGACTTCCAAAAGTTGCAGGATGAGACGGGGGTGCATAGAGGCCAATACATCACCTATGCCAGGCTAGTGAAACGAGTAAGAGAGAGATGGCCGGTGACGGCACTGGCAGATGACCCTGATGCCTCCCTTGAAACTATGTATGACGTCTCAGAGGGCGGGCATGAAATATCACGGATATACGAACTCCTTAGAGCGAAGGCTGGGAAAGAGTTGCTCCAACTGAGGCATGAATGGGAGGAGGAGATGGGTGAACTCATGACGGAGGGTCAGTGGAAGAGGGTCCTGGGGTATCATAAAAAGGTGTCCCGAAATGCACGGCTCCAACAACTCCAGTTCTACATTACTCACAGGGCCTACCTGACTCCCCAGAAGATCGCACGGTTTGGAGGCTCGATCACTCAAAAATGCCCCAGGTGTGGGGAGGTGGACGCAGGGTTGCTACACATGTTTTGGGCCTGCCCGGAAGTGTATAGATTTTGGGAGGAGGTCAAGATGAAGCTCGCAGGTGGGGGAGTGGTGTTGGACGCGAGATCGGCTTGGTCGTGTATGCTTGGGATCTTCCCCAGGCCCAGACACTCTAGGCACCTGAGCAAGATGAGGGACCTGGCATATGTTCTGGCCAAACGCAGGATTGCCATGAACTGGAAATCGGCCAGCAGGCCGAGAGTGGAACTATGGTGGGCGGACCTCGTGAGGTGGGCGGAGGCGGAATCCGTGGTATGGTTTGAAGCGGTCACTAGAGGGGGCGAGGTGGAGATAGGGCCCTTGCTGGCCTGGCGACAATTGGTGGCCTCTATGACCAACCCACAACAGGGTTTGGACGAATCTGAGAATTCGGATGACGGGCATACGGACAATGCTCCACCTGACGGTGCCCCGACTGAGGATACAAGGGAGCCGGCTCTGGCTTGATGGGGGGTGGGGGGAGTTTTTTCGTATTTTCTTTTGTGTTTCTGTAAGTAATTAACAGTTGTATTGTGTTGTGTGTTGTTTGGTTTTCTAAAATATAAAATCAATAAAATATTTTAAAAAAAAAAAAAACATTATGGATCCCCGACAAACAGGATTTACGAAGAGAACCAGCACAGATCTAAATCTTTTCATTTTGACAATGCTAAAAACAAACGCAGTGGAATTTAAAAGGGAATTGCATCTGGCATTTATCGACCTAAATCAAGCATTTGACACAGTTAATAGAAGAAAGATATGGGAAAAGCTATAAAAGTGGAACTGTCCTGCAGAGCTACTAAAACCAATAAGGGGGCTACACCAAAATACGACAGCACAAATTAGGCTGAATGAAGATGGAGATCTGACAGCAAACATCGAAATTAAGAAGGGCGTAAAACAAGGCTGTCCACTTGAGGCTACGCTATTTAAATTGTATTTCGCAGACTTACCAGAAATAACAGCAAATACAAGCCACTTCAGTCTGAAAATAAACGACCAGGAAGTGGCGACAATATGCTACGCAGACGTCATAGTTCTAATGGACGAAACAAGAATTGGACTACAGCGACTTCTAACCAACCTGCAAAAATACATGTTAAAGAACGACTTGACGATTAACGTGGAAAAATCGAAGATCATGACGGTGAGTGGTAAGAACAACGCCGCGATGAAAAAATTCACATGGGAGATAGGAGGAGAAAACTTAGAACGAGTACCCAAGATAAGATACTTGGGAGCCGGAATCAACATCTCGAAAGTGGAAAAAAACTGGGAAGACGTCTTGATCGCAAAAGTCAAGAATCTAAGTGCGCAAGGAAGAGTTGTGAATGGTAAATTTGGAAAATTCTCACTGTTGCCAGTCAGAATGTTCTATGTACAAAAAGTACTACCCACGCTAACATATGGGAGCGAAGCCGGAGTGAACCTCTCCCACAAAATCTGGCCCAAGTTGGAAAGTGGTTTTTGGAAACCACTATTGAAGCTACCAATAAACACACCAATAGTAGCCATGAGATCTGAGCTTGGGCTAGAGTCCTTAGAAGCCACCATGAAATGGAAATCACTAGGCATGTTGAGAAAAATCAGTGAAGAGAGCCCGGCAGAGGGCTAAAAAATACTGGCAACGAAAGGTCAGGGCAATAGTTCAACCTACCTTAACCACTGGAAAAGGGAATGGAATCGGATTCTATCAGACTTGGAATCTTCAGAAGAAGAACTGGTGACAAACCCTAATAAAGTGAAAGAAAAACTTTTCAGGCAAGGCTGGATCTCAACTAGAGATTCCAAAATGAAGTTAAAAAACATAAAGAACATGGGTGGGAAGCATCGGAAAAAGAAACGTGCTCCCCGACTACTTGTCAAGATTTCCCTCAAACATCCATAGAGGTATACTGATGAAAATCCGGCTAGGAGTCTATTCGACCAATGACTACAAAAACAGAACAGGCGGCAGAGTAACGAACAAAGGACGTTGTAGATATTGCTTGGAAAACGACCAGCAGGAGACACCATTCCATCTCCTCGTGAAGTGCAGAGCAGTTTCAAAAGTGAGAACCAAATGTTGACAAGTCACATGTCTTCAATGACAAACAGAAGCTACGTAGAAAGATGGGATTACTTCATCCAAGGAAATAATCATAGATTCTCCTGTGCGGGAATAAACTTTTTGGAAAAAATATTGAAAGACAAAGACAAAGAGTCAGAAGGAGAAAACACGTAAAAAGACACAGGAGAATTGGAGGAAAAAATTGACATTACTCACGCTGGTCTAAGGACATCGAGATGGTTATGAATTGGAGTAGAAAGTGTGATAAAAGTTTGCATCTAAACTAAATTTTACACAATAAACAAAACAAAAAAAACAAAAAAAGTGGAAACTGGACAAAAAAGACCCCTCTCATTCCCTTCCCTCTTGGACAAGTCAAGGGGGAAGATCCGACTACCTGGGAGCCATCAATGTCCAGGTCATCTCAAGATAGCTCTGAGGATTTGATTCCCAGCCTAATTGCCACAAGAAGAAGGGGACCCCTTTAGACCTCTCCCAGAGTGCTTGTAACGCTCACCTGATTCCCACGGAGGCGCTGGTCTTGGCAGGAAGGTGTCTGTGACTCGAAAAGTGATGTGCAGGACTCGATTGGCTTCTGGGGTCGAACCTCTTCTCATTGTGTGTCGAACCCGAAGGGTGAGGTTTCTGTAGGTGAAAGAATATGGGGGTTAAGGGTCTGGTCTGTTGAATGTTCCTCTCCCTCTCCCTCTCTTCCTAGCTTCTCCGTAGAGCCCCCCCAGGTCACGTGCTCACCTTAGATAGGTGAATGCTGGACTCTCCATCTGCGTCTGGTGCAGGGTGCCGTTGCCAGTTCCTTCACTGGTGAAACATAGGCCTCTTGAACTCAGAGGATCGTTACCGTCGTTAACTGCACGAGCGGTGAGTTTCTGGGCACCTTTTTAGTCTTTATAGTCTTTAGGTGCGTGGCACGTTAATATTGAACAGGACTCTGTATAATGCTTTCCCTTTTGTCTTGCAGGACTCTGGAGACGGAAGATGGAGTGAAGCGCCTGGAAATGAGTAAGTAAATGCTAGCGCTCTAACTGTCTTTTTCCCTTGCTGCTTAGTCCGTGCTGAAGAGACGCTGGAGTATTTGCATGCGTTCTTATTGCGGCGAGCGCGATGGGCGTAAGTAAATACCTGTCTAATGTCTCTTCTTTTGTTTTCACAGGCGGTGGTGCAGCTTGAAGAAATCCGGAATTCGCGGAGTGCCGGTGAGTGATAACAATGCTTTTGTCTTCACAGGCGGTGGTGCAGCATGAAGAAATCCGGAATTCGCGGAGTGCCGGTAAGTAATAACAATGCTTTTGTCTTCACAGGCGGAGATGCAGCGTGAAGAACTGGCCGCAGCCGATGGATCAGGTGAGTAAGCACTGCGTGTAAAGGTTGCCTTGCTAACCTGTTGTTTCTTGTCCTTGCAGGTGCTGTTGTCGACTGGATACAGGAATGGTAAGTATAATTCTTGCAGGTTCAGGATCGAAAGAAGAAAGGCCGGAACAGACTCGGTGAGCGTTCTGCTGCAGATGCAGAATAACGCGAAGCACGTTTCATCTATCGGGTGTGGTTTAAATAGCCTTGGAGTGATGAGGCGTCTTCCTCCACGGCCCCGCCTAGGTAAGAAAAGAGTTCCAGTTCCAGAAGTGTTCCAGTGCTGTATCCAGGGAGTGGAGCTTGCCCCACCCAGGTAAGAAAGTAGTTCCTGTTCACAGAGGACTTCTAAGTGGCTGGTAAGTAAGCAGCATGGTCTGCTGCAGGTAAGTCCACCCAAGCATCTTTATCCATAATATGAGCCCGGCGCTTCCAGTGCCGGGACCGATGACTGTGATGAGCCTGGTGCCACCGGCGCCAGGACGAGGCCCAAAAGGTCCCAGTGGGGACCGGCTGGTGCCTAAGATAACGGTTAGGGGCCTGCTTCCAAGGATGTTGGGTTGTTCCTGACTCCTTGGAAGCAGTGATCATGACAGCACCCCCCCTCAAGGCCCCTCCCAAGCGTGTCTTCTCCGGGGGTTTTGGCTTGTCGGGGTGATTCAAATGGAATTTCTTGACCAGACGAGGTGCGTGGACATGTTCTGAGGGTTCCCAAGACCTTTCTTGGGGGCCGTATCCTTTCCAATCAACCAGGTAATATAATTTAGATTTGGAGATTTTTGAGTCTAGGATGTTCTTTACTTCGAACTCAATTTCTCCATCTACTAAAACAGGTTCTGGGAGTTCGGTCAATCGGGTTCCTGGTTGTACTGGTTTTAGTAAGGAGACATGGAATACTGGATGTATTTTCATATGCGAAGGCAATTCCAATTTAACAGCCACTGGATTAATTATGGCAGAGATAAGATAGGGTCCAAGGTATCTCGGGTTAAAAGTGCGGGGTCCTTTTAGAGGTAGGTGCTTAGTGGATAACCAGACCTGCTCTCCCACTGCGTAGTGAGGGGCCTCTTTACGGTGCTGATCTGCTCCTTTCTTGAATTGAGCTTTAGCTCTTTGCAGATGGTCAGTGGCTTCCTTAAAAGCACAAGTGATCTCCGAGTGCAAGTGATCCACAGCAGGTGCCTCGAATTCTTGGGGAGGATCCAGGTTAGAGGTTCTAGGATGGTGTCCGTATAATAAGAAGAAGGGAGTCTTTCCGGTTCCAGAATGAGTCGAATTGTTATAAGCGTATTCAGCAATCCAAAGAATGTCCTTCCAAGGGTTTTCAGTTTCTTGGAGCATGCAACGTAGATATTGCTCTAGAGTTTGATTTGTCCTCTCGGTTTGTTCGTCAGTCTGGGGATGATGACTGGTAGAAAGTCTCACATCTATTTGGGCTAAACGACAGCAACTTCGCCAAAAGTGGGAGATGAATTGACTTCCCCTATCGGAAACCAAAACCGAGGGAAACCCGTGTAACCGAACGATGTTTTCTAAGAATTCTCGGGCCAATACTGAAGCTGAAGGTAGGCCCTTCAGGGGAATGAAGTGAGCCATCTTGGAGAATAGATCCACGACTACTAAAATGGTATTTTACCCTGAGCATGGAGGTAAGTCTGTGATGAAATCCATGGACAGGGTATGCCATGGACAGGGAGGGATGTCTAGTGGGTGTAAGAGGCCGGCTGGTTTCTCCTTCAGACTTTTATTTTGGGCACATACACCGCAAGAGATTACAAAGTCTCTAATATCCTTTTTCCATGATGGCCACCAGAAATGTCTTTTGACCTTTTCCATGGTTTTGGTTATGCCAGGGTGACCCTCCATTAGTGAATCGTGATAACAGGAGATTGCCTGTCTTTGTATCTTCTCACTGGGCAAGTATAATCGTCCTCGGAAAAAAGGTAGATCTTGATCCACTGAAAATTCTTTTCCCCTTAATTGCCAGTTCTGTAAGTCGGTCGGAGTTAGAAGTGATTTGACTGTGGTCTTGATGTCTTCAAAGGATTGAGCGCTGACCAAATCCAAAATCCTTTGTTCAGGGATTATGGGTATTGGTTCTGGATTGGTCAAATGTTCATCTATTCCCATCCGGGAAAGGGCATCTGCTTTTCCATTTTTACTGCCAGGTCGATAAGTAATTATAAAGTCAAATTCCGCCAAAAACAGGGCCCAGCGAAGCTGCCTGGAAGACTGAGCTTTGGCCGTCTTCAGATACTGTAAGTTGCGGTGATCAGTCATTACGGTGACTGTGTGTCTGGCTCCCAAAAGATAATGCCGCCAGGCTTTAAAGGCCGATCTGATAGCTAAAAGTTCCTTGTCTGTAATTGAATAGTTGATCTCGGGAGCCGAGAATTTGCGGGACCAAAAGGCTATAGGATGTAATTGATGTGTGACCGGATCTCTTTGTGATAAAACTGCCCCCATAGCAAGACTTGAAGCATCTGTTTCTACGATGTAGGGGAGTTCTGGACGAGGATGTTTTAGAACAGGTGCAGAAATGAATTTAGTTTTTAAGTTCCGAAAGGCTTGTTCCGCCTCAGTAGACCACTCAAAACGTTTGTTTTTCTTTAACAGAGCAGTGATGGGCTGGACTATTCGAGAGAATTCAGGAATGAATCTGCGGTAAAAATTAGCGAAGCCTAACATGCTTTGGACTCCCTTTATAGAGGTTGGTGAAGGCCACTTGATAATTGCATCGACTTTCTTTGAATCCATATGGACTCCATTGGGTGACAATATGAATCCCAGGAACTCAACTTCAGTTAAGTTAAAAACGCATTTTTCGAGTTTAGCAAAAAGGTTATGTTGACGTAGTCTCTTGAGGACCTCTCTAACATGTTTCCGATGTTCTTCTTTAGATGATGAATAGACGAGGATGTCATCAATGTAGACAACAACACACACATCTATGAGTTCTCTAAGGACATCATTCATTAAATACTGGAAGGCGACAGGAGCGTTGCAAAGTCCAAAGGGCATAACTTGATATTCAAACAGCCCATACTTGGTGCGGAAGGCCGTCTTCCATTCATCGCCCTCTTTTATTCGTACCAAGTGGTAGGCTCCTCTGAGATCCAACTTTGTATATATACATGCGTCTTTGACTTGATCCAAGAGTTCAGGGATCAAAGGTAACGGGTATCTGTTTTTAACGGTGATTTGATTCAGGGCGCGGTAATCTATACAAGTCCTAAGGTCTCCTTCCTTTTTCGGAACGAAGAACAAAGCCGAAGAAGCTGGAGATTTTGAAGGACGGATAAACCCGTTGGCTAGGTATTGGTCCAGATATTGTCTGAGGTGAAGATTCTCTGGCTCGGTGAGGGCATAAATCCTACTGCAAGGAGGAGTTGTTCCGGGTATCAGATCTATTTGACAGTCGTACGACCTATGAGGAGGCAGGGTGTTAGCTTGATCCTTCCGAAAGACGTCTTGGAATTCCTGGTATTCGGGAGGTAATTTGGGAACCTCAGAAGAGATTGCCGCCAGTGAAACATCAGGCCAAGGATAACAAGTGGTAAAACATTCTGGAAACTGAACCGTCTTTGCTCGCCAATCGATCTGAGGATTGTGCTTCTCTAACCAAGGAATTCCCAGAATGATCTGGAACTGAGGGGCCTTGATCACATCGAACACGATTTTCTCCCGGTGTCCATCTTGGCTCACTAGCGTCACTTCTTGGGTGGCGTGCGTTACTGGTCCGGAGGCTATCTCCGTGCCATCCACTGTAGTAATGACGTCTTTTACTGCCTTAGGGACAAGGGGTAGGTTCATCCTTGATACCATTTCACGGTCCACATTATTACCGATTGCTCCGCTGTCGATGTAAGCTTCAATTGCATGCAAACGATCCGGACGATCAGGACTAATGAGGACCATGGGCACCACGAAATGCGAGGTCACGGGACAGATCTTAACGCTCGGCAAGGGGACCTCTACACTTGTCGGGCTAGGTCGTTTCCCTGCTCAGAATTTGTGGTACAGGTATCTGCGGCTCCTACAGCCTTCCAATTGGACAACTAAGTCAATATAGTCTGAGCATTCTTGTGGAGGATTCACAACTTGAGCTAACACATCCTTGAGCTCTCCACGCAAGCCTCGGTAGAAAAGCGTGATTCTCTTATCCTCGGGCCATTGAGTTTCCACTAAAAGTCTGTTAAATGAGGCTATATAAGTCAAGAGGTCTTGATTACCCTGTCGTAATGAAAGAAGTTCATTGTCCAAGGCCTGCCCTTGTGTATGTCTTGCGAACAGTTTCTCCATGCTGGACTGGAAGGCCTGGAAATCATGTAAAACCGGATCATCCTGGGTGACTAAAGGGATCGACCAATCTGCTGCGCTGCCACTGAGATAAGAAAGCACGAAAGCCACCTTGGTCTGATCTGTTGGGAATGCAGCTGGCCGACATAAGAAGTGTAGGCGGCACTGGTTGATGAACACTGCAAATTTCTTTGGGTCACCAGAAAAGCGCTCAGGCGGAGCCAATGGCACATTACCGGGTAGATTGATTTGCACTGGATTTAAAGATGATGCAGAAGGATAACTTCCTCCTGGAGCACTTGCCTAGCGAGGTCCTCTGTTCGCTCCTTGGAGATTATCAGCTCTCTTCTTAGAGAGTTTGTTTCCTGACGAGCAGCATGTACTTCTGCTCTTAATTCCCCGATGCAACTGGGCTAATTGATCAGTGTCTGAGGTTTCCATTGCGCCTGGGTAGGAGTTTTGCGGTGGGCTTCGCATTCTGTAACGCTCACCTGATTCCCACAGAGGCGCTGGTCTTGGCAGGAAGGTGTCTGTGACTCGAAAAGTGATGTGCAGGACTCGATTGGCTTCTGGGGTCGAACCTCTTCTCACTGTGTGTCGAACCCGAAGGGTGAGGTTTCTGTAGGTGAAAGAATATGGGGGTTAAGGGTCTGGGCTGTTGAATGTTCCTCTCCCTCTCCCTCTCTTCCTAGCTTTTCCCTAGAGCCCCCCCCAGGTCACGTGCTCACCTTAGATAGGTGAATGCTGGACTCTCCATCTGCGTCTGGTGCAGGGTGCCGTTGCCAGTTCCTTCACTGGTGAAACATAGGCCTCTTGAACTCAGAGGATCGTTACCGTCGTTAACTGCACGAGCGGTGAGTTTCTGGGCACCTTTTTAGTCTTTATAGTCTTTTGGTGCGTGGCACGTTAATATTGAACAGGACTCTGTATAATGCTTTCCCTTTTGTCTTGCAGGACTCTGGAGACGGAAGATGGAGTGAAGCGCCTGGAAATGAGTAAGTAAATGCTAGCGCTCTGTCTTTTTCCCTTGCTGCTTAGTCCGTGCTGAAGAGACGCTGGAGTATTTGCATGCGTTCTTATTGCGGCGAGCGCGATGGGCGTAAGTAAATACCTGTCTAATGTCTCTTCTTTTGTTTTCACAGGCGGCGGTGCAGCTTGAAGAAATCCGGAATTCGCGGAGTGCCGGTGAGTGATAACAATGCTTTTGTCTTCACAGGCGGTGGTGCAGCGTGAAGAAATCCGGAATTCGCGGAGTGCCAGTAAGTAATAACAATGCTTTTGTCTTCACAGGCGGAGATGCAGCGTGAAGAACTGGCCGCAGCCGATGGATCAGGTGAGTAAGCACTGCGTGTAAAGGTTGCCTTGCTAACCTGTTGTTTCTTGTCCTTGCAGGTGCTGTTGGCGACTGGATACAGGAATGGTAAGTATAATTTTTGCAGGTTCAGGATCGAAAGAAGAAAGGCCGGAACAGACTCGGTGAGCGTTCTGCTGCAGATGCAGAATAACGCGAAGCACGTTTCATCTATCGGGTGTGGTTTAAATAGCCTTGGAGTGATGAGGCGTCTTCCTCCACGGCCCCGCCTAGGTAAGAAAAGAGTTCCAGTTCCAGAAGTGTTGCAGTGCTGTATCCAGGGAGTGGAGCTTGCCCCACCCAGGTAAGAAAGTAGTTCCTGTTCACAGAGGACTTCTAAGTGGCTGGTAAGTAAGCAGCATGGTCTGCTGCAGGTAAGTCCACCCAAGCATCTTTATCCATAATATGAGCCCGGCGCTTCCAGTGCCGGGACCAATGACTGTGATGAGCCTGGTGCCACCGGCGCCAGGACGAGGCCCAAAAGGTCCCAGTGGGGACTGGCTGGTGCCTAAGATAACGGTTAGGGGCCTGCTTCCAAGGATGTTGGGTTGTTCCTGACTCCTTGGAAGCAGTGATCATGACAGTGCTCATGCCCAGTTGTTAGATGATAGTGGGGTGCCTTTCTTCAACCCTTCCCTCATTCAGAATCCCAGATCAGCTGAATGGCATCCATCGGGGGTGACCTCTGCCATAGGAAGATAGACATACACTCCTCTCAGTGTGTCCCAGACCGGTTCTTCCTGATAAGGGGGCAATCACCCCAGATATAGACCAGGCCATAGTCTCTTTTCTATCACAGAAAGGGAAAGAAAGGGTGGATAGATAAGGCCTTGAGGGGCTGCCAAAATAAATTATTTGATACACCGATTTTTCGAAATGGCAGAGGACGCTGCACTTTCGGACTCTCCTTTGGACGTGCATGCCCTCTGGGCATTGGGGAAAAGAGCTATTTGCTTGCTCGGTAACACCAATGCTGCCATTTCCAGGGAATGCTGTAAGGCGCTTCTCATGAGAATTGACTCAAAATTGGCAGATATGGCAGAGGGAGAGGCAGGTCCAAAGCCACAGAGGAATCTCTTTGGTGAGAGGTTTATAAAGGATTTGTCGACTTATGTCCACACCTTCACAGCTTAAGACAAAGCACAAGTCAATGGGGGGTCATTACGAGTTTGGAGGTAGCCATGGTGCTAAAAGCACCATGGCTGCCTCCAAACCCATATCCGGGTCCGTGGCGTCGGAATGGGGACTTACCGGGACATTCCGACCCTTGCGGACCCGGTAAATCCCCATTTCGAAAACCATTCCCCATTCCCATTCCAGCCCCCATAGGGCTCAATGGGAATGGGGAAGGAGCTATAAACGGGTAACGCAAATTGCGGGCCCGTTATTAGCTCCCTGGTCCCTTAACGGGACCCGCTAAGGGACCTCGGAATGTGGCAGTAGGGGGTTAACGGCACCGGCATACTTAGCGGTGCCGTTAACCCTCTACCGCCATACTCGTGATGACCCACAATATCTGGAGGGTTTTTGCCTCTAACATTTTTGACAGGGACGGAAGAGGTAGCGCCCGCTTCACTGGCTGCCCCACCCAGGGCTCATCCCCTTCCAGACAATATGCAGCCAGGGGTGCACCCTATTCATCCTCTGCTCGAGGTGCTCAAGCTGCATTCTTTCCCCAGAGTGGGTACCAGTGCAGATGACGTGCCGGCAGAGGCGGTGGTAGAGCAAGGACGACTCCAGGTAATGCCTCATATTTTAAATGTTTCTTCTCACAAATGTTTGGGGGAAAAGATGGGCAGGTTAGTTTCGCAATGGGAGGCGCTCACGTCAGACCCCTGGGTTCCCCAGACAGTGAAAGGCTTTCAGATAGAGTTCTACTCTCCTCCATGCCAGTTAGCATGCCTGGTTCCCCTCTCCTTCGACAAGGTCAAGCAGACAATAGTCGATGCAGAGGTCCAAGACCTCATTCACAAGGGTGCCCAGCCACCTTCACGTCCTACTAATTCCTGAGCAAGATTTTCTTGGTCCCAAAACCGGAGGAGGGTTTCTGGCCTGTCATAATGTACAGGAGCAGCTGTATACCTCTGCAGGAAACCCTGCCCCCCTTGCTCCCATATGTTGGAGACATGAGCCTGTGCCGTGTTAGTCACCGGCCGCTGTTCCAATACCGCCGCATGTGTTCGAAAGAAGATACACGTTGAGACAACCTTACCGAATGTATCCCCGAAGTGATGACAACCTAAGGGAGGAACTCCCTGGAGGAATATGAGAAAAAGAAAAGAAATGAAGCTAGTGATGTCATAAAAAGTATGCACGATGTCCCGAGAGACTGACTGCAAAAAGGACCAAATCGTGGTCTCCTATCACATGAGCCAAGGATGAAAATAGAGTTTGAACTTGTATTCCTAGACATGATAATGAGTGCCTTCACTCCCATGCATTCTCAAAGACAAGGATACTTTGCAAGGCCAAGTACAAAGACAATCTTCATGGGAGAAGGCATGGGTGATGAGAGATGCTGGGCTAATTGGGTGGGAAGGTAGTGTCATGCCCCATCTCCTTGCACCTGGGTCTGGGCTTATGTGTTGCTAAATGAACTAAATGTACCAGACATGGCACAAGCGTGCAAACCAATTATAGTAGTCCAGATAACAAATGACCTTATAGTTTAAAGACCAATGAGAAACTGTGTATCTATCTGAAGATTACATGTTTTAGAGGTAGGCATATGTTGTCCACCTGATAATGGGCAGCGAATCACAATCCTAGTTCCTATAGAAAGTATACTTAGAGGTTCCCCTTAGCCTATCCCGACCCTTGATAGGTTTTTCATTATTGCCACATAGTATGACGTTACCTCTGACGTATTTCTGATATAGAAACTATGTTTTGTGTAAAGATCACTGAGAAAGACTGAGCGTCCGTCCGTTGATGTTTGTTGATGTTCATTGGAAACTCCCTGTTTTAGATAATTGTTAATAAAAGAGTACTTTGCCATCTTCTTGGGATGGTTCGGTTAGTTGGACTCAGAATTATTCTGTATGATCCCCTCCATTACATATGCACATTCCTAAAGGGCCCTAAACTCACGATATTTGGACTTGCAATTATTCTGTATGATCCCATCCATTACATATGCATGATCCCATCCATTACATATGCACATTCCTAAAGGGCCCTAAGCTCACGCAGCAGCAATAAACTTATTAGCCCTCCACTGCTTTGTGGTTTGTCAACATTTCAAGATGGCGGGCATTCATCACCGCATGGTTATGCTTCTCCCTGCGGATTGGATGGTCAAGATAGATCTCAAGGATGCTAATTTAGTAGTCCCAGTTTACCCTCCCCACCAGGAGTTTCCCCAGTTCCAGTGGGGGTCTCGCACTTGGCAGTTTTCATAAACTCCTGTTCAGCCTCTTCTCAGCCCCTTGGTGTTTCACTATTAATGTGTCCAGTAATGGCTCATCAACGGCAAAAGGGGTCAGAGTAATCGTCTATCTGGATGACATGCTCCTTATGACGCAGGCTCTAGCGATAACAGTCTCTCTCTTGCAGGTGCTGGGTTTTGTCATAAATGCAAAGAAGTCAACTCTCCAGCCTACACAATGGGCCTCATCACAAGTCCGGCAGTAACCGTGCTGGTAAAACCAGCAGGTTGCCGCCGGACTTGCACATTTTACCAGCACCTGGCTTGCCGGAAACACCAGGGATTACAACCCTGGCGTTCCAGGAAGTCGGGCGCCGGTAATTGTAAATCCCCATTCGCATTTGAGTCCCATACGACTCAATGGGAATGTGGACCACGGAAGCAGCGGTGCTTCCATTAAACTCTGCGGGCGGGTGCCCTTCTGCCCACCAGGTCCGACCCTGGCGGGTGGGACAGCACCTGCTCGCAGAGTCGTACTGTGCCGGTCCGGTAACAACGGTGCCCATAAGTTTATCCTCACCGTTGTTACCGGACCGGCATAGTTAGAATGAGGCCCAATGTATCCAAGTTCTAGGCTTCAGTATAGATTCCAAGTAAGGCATTCTCCTGCTTTCAGAAAGAAGCTGGCCAGGATCCTCAAAGAGATCCGCCTTCTTCTAAAGAAGGGTACAGTTTCCATCAGACACTTTGCTAGTGTAGTGTGGGGATGCTTTCAGCCTCCATTCAAGACATATTTCTAGCCCCTCTTCATTACAGGGTCTTGCAACATCTGAAAACCAGAATCTTTCTTACTCTCAACTAAAAGACCTGAGGCCAGAGGCCAGGATAGAACTCCTTTGGTGGCTCAAACACATGAATTCATTCTGGAATCAGATGCCAGCAGTGGAGGTTGGGGGCCAGGATAGGACAGGTGTCCACTTGGGGAAAGTTACCAGATCAGGCAAAATTCCTACATATCAACTGTCTGGAACTTTTAGCTGGTTCTTTTGCGGTCAAGAGTCTCCTGAAGGATCAGGGGAATTGCTGTGTCCTCCTTTGGATGGACAATATTTCGGCAGTTTGTTAGATCAACCATCAAGACCCTGATGGACCTGGCGAGAGATTTCTGGCATTACTGCCTGCACAGAAAAATTATGTTAAAGCCAGAATGCCTTCTGGGGTCCAGCAATGCAGTGGCAGACTGGAATTCCAGACACCTTCAGGACAGGATCAACTGGATGTTAGACAGGAGCATTATTGCCTGGATCCTCACTCTTTGGGGTCCCGTTCAGACAGATCTCTTCGCTTACAGACTCAATTGCCAGGTGCCTCACTTTTATAGTTGGAGGCCGGTCCACGACCCCAGCGCGTTGGAAACCGGTTCTTTCCTTCAGAAATGGGCAGACGTCATGTGTTACGCCTTTCCTCCTTTTGCTGTGGTAGCAAGGGTCCTAGTACAAGTTCACAGGCAGGGTGCAACATTGATAATAGTAAGGACCTTTTGGCCCTATCAGGTGTGGTTTTCAGCCCTGTTAGAGTTAGCAGTCGATGTTCCTGGACTTCTTCCGCTTCACCCTCTCCTCAGGAAAGGACTTATATGAGGGGGGTTCCTGGCTATTGGGTGTTGCCAGTACATGACCTGTCCCCCATTTTGGTTTGGGGTTATCCCCTCAAATAATGTTAACACACAAAACTTTATTTTTTTTAACTAAACTTGTTTCATGTTGAAGTTTGTTTTTTGTTTCTTTGCTGCTGTGGGGTCTAGTAGTAAAGATAGTTTGTATAATACTCACCTGCGTGTCTTTAATAGAATCTAAACTCCCTCTCACATTAGTGAGGGGGATTATTCATTGTTTGCCAGCTGGGGGCTGAGTCTTAAGCAATGAAGCCTACACAAGCATTTAGAACCAGAAACAGACGAGCTTATATGTTGTGGACTACAGCCAAAAAAGGTTGTCCACAAATCTCTCAGCTAACAGGAAGAGATGTACAGGGGAGTAAGGAAGGGTTCAGAGTTTGGTGAAAAAGCAGTAAGAGAACGAGGAATTAATCATCATCAGCATCAATTTTAGTTTATTTGAATGATTATTTGATCATACAACTCACACACAAAAAAGCACACAAAAACATGGTAGATGCCTTTACATAATAATACAATTTGTCATTTGTACCCCAGTTCAATTCAAAAGTACTCTAAAACTATACGATTAAGATAATAACATTATAAAACATACTCAGAGGAGTAGTACAGAATAAATATATAGTTACACAATATCTCATAATATTTCATTTGGTGCCCACAAGCATGCTGCTTTCAGTTTCTTTGATCGTATCCCGGCGTATTTTAGCACTTGCTAAAAAAATCTTTGTAGTGCCCAAGTTACTTCTTTGCCCTTCACCATTCATAAATTAAGTACAGCATAAATTAATTTGGAATTAGCTTGCATGTAAAATGTTTAACAGATCCTTCCGTAGCAAGGTCTTTTACCATTCCAAATTCCAACTACGGATTCTAAGTGGAATAAGTTGTACCTTGCTCTAGTAATAGAAAACCATTGGTTGAGTTTAAGACACCAGAGTAGATACGAATGAGTCTCTTCGATAGTGCTCACAAGAAACTAATCAAGAGTATGTTTTTCTCTTGTAGCTTAGCACCAGACCAATAAGGACAGGCAACTGAATTTGTTATTTTGACCAAATCTCCTTTTCCCTTTGAGGCATAAAGTTCCCAAGCAGTACATTTGAGCCGCGTGAATGTAGAGCCTTCGGGGAGCTCTGGCCGTAGGATAGCTCCTAAGGGTACCTGGTACCTTAAGGACCAGACACAGGGGGATAAAGATGAAGCAAGCAATCAAAATGGCATTTAATGGCTTCATTCTAGAAGAAAACATTATCACCCCTGTTTCAACAGGCTGTAATACTACAGGTAGTATTTACAAGCATCAATGACAATGCCATTGGTGGCCAAATAAGACGTAAAGGACAAGACTTTGGGCCTCATTACGAGTTTGCCGGTCCGGATACAAGGGTACCGGTAAGCTTACAGTACTATTGTATCCGGACCGGCAAACGAGGATATGTGCTCGCAGGTGCCTTTCATTCTGCAAGGTCTGACCTGGCGGAATGAAAGGCACCCGCAAGCACAGCATGCCTGTAGCACAGGCAACGTTATGGACAGTGCCGGTGCTACAGGCATCCCCATTCCCATTTAGCCTTATGGGGCTCGAATGGGAATGGGGATCACCCGATTCCGGCACCCAGGAAAGGGCGATTACTGGGTCTGTCGGAGCCGGAATACCCCGGTAATTGCCCATTCGCGGGTGTCAGACTTTCTTGCAAGTTTGGAGGTAGCCTTGCCGGTTTTACCGGCAAGGCTACCTCCAACCTTGTAATGAGGCCCATTGACCATGAACGCAGCCAAAGGAATGCATTGTGGTCCAGAACCCAATGACAGAAGTGAATCCATTTGCTTTTCTATTGTTTCCTCGTTCTATCCTTCCTGGGTGTTAGGTGACAACAAAATATACATTCAGGTACCAGGCCCTCAAGCTGAGCAAAGGTAGGGAGGTGTGGTGGATCAACCCTTTCTCTTGACAAAGCAGCTCCTTCCTAAAAGGGAGATCCAGGAAGACTGGTTGACAACAGATTTCATAACATTTAGAAAAAGTAGGTCTTTAAAGCGCGCCAAAAGGCAAGATGACTACTTGTGGCGTGGACGGTGAATGGGATGGAATTCCATAATTTGGCTGCTGCCACTGAGAAGGATCGACCACCTACCCGCTCTAAACGATAGCGAGTCACCGGGAGGAAGCAAGCATCCTTGAATCGAAGCACACAGGACAGTTGGCAGGGGCAGAATTTTTCCTGCAGATACTCTGCTCCTAGGTCACAAAAGGCCCTGTGCACCATGAAGAGTGACTTAAATGTACCCGTTGCAATACAGGTAGCTGGTGAAGTGAGTGGAGGACCAGTGAAATATGGGAACCATAAGGAGTACCTGTGCAGATCCAGGCAACAAGGTTCTGAAGTAGCTGTAGTTGGTGAAATATAAAGAGGGGCTGAGCAAGAAATAGAGAGTTCCTATAGTCTACCTGGCTAAGTACCAAAGAAGCCGTCAGCATGGGGCGAACGTGAGGCGGAAGAAAGACTTTATGCAGGATTCTAAGTTGAAAGAACCCAGCCTTACAAACAGCAGACACCTGGGCGCAGCTGAATAGAGAGGAGGATACTTTGAATCCCAAATATCTTACCTCAAGCTCAGCTATAGGGCAGAGACCAAGCTCAGGGGGCCAGAAAGCCAAAGACCAAGCTGAGGCAGAAGATGATGATGTAGAATGAAGACCGTGGGGGGAGGGTACACCACCAGGGCCTCGGTATTATCCCTGTATGCTCAAGCATACCCGTTGCTAGTGTATACGCCAAGGATTATGGCACGATTCAACTTGCTGTGAGCTGCTCCTGTGGCCCACTTCCCTGCCCACTCTCCCGCCACCCTCTCCCACTGGTTGTCTCTGGTTTCATTAGGCTTCTACTTGTGTGGGTTTGAGGTGAGGCAGAGGGGTGGGTTTCTGAGGTGCTGTGAATCATCTGTGACTATCAGGGTTCTACAAGATGAGGCTGATCCATACTGGGTACGAACACGCTAATAATGTATTTCATGGGCTTGCTCATACTTAATTGTTTATGGCAAATGTTATAGCATTTATCACTTGGTGCATACAATAAATAAAGTTCTTTTAAGAAAAATAAGATTGCGTTATGGAAGACGATGATTCACCCGTGGAGTGTTGATGGTGTTTCTTCTTTTTCACTGACCATTCCCCAGATCTACAAGTGGAATCCGGGGCTGCTATCTCATGCGCTGGCCTGGATGTCTGGGAACTTTCCAGAGCAGATTTTTCCAGAGTGGTCTTTAAAATAAAGGTAGAAAGAATAAGGTCAGATGCCCCCTCACCGCCTTTGGGTGCATGGAGCAACACAACCTTTATTCCTCTGCGTTATTGTCCTTACCAAGGCACCCCATGTTGGTCAAGTGAGCATAGGAGACTGAAATGGATAAGCTGCACTCCTTACGAGGCTTAATGGGGTAGTTCTCTCAAACATTGGGCCTCATTACGACCCTGGCGGAGTGGGTTTATGCCAGCGTTATTCGCGGCGGACCCGTCCGCCCTACTACGAGATTCCGTAGCGCCATGGAGCGTTTTCCGCCTGGTTTTTCCGGGCGGAGAAATCCATGGCGCTACGGGACCTTGTCGTTAATTACGCCACCGTATTTTGAGGTGGCGTAATTAACGCCTTCCCCACTCCCATTATACCCTATGGGGCAAAAATGGGAATGGGGAAGGGTAAAATGGGGGATGGGGATTTACCGCCCCGCCAAGGTCGGAATGGGGCGGAAAATCCGCCAACCTCCATGGCGCTATCGGCAGCTTTCCGCCGTGCTCCAAGGTGCATTTTGCACCGCGATTTCCGCCAGGGTCGTAATGAGGGCCATTGTATTGTCTCAATCGATCAGGCATGTATTTTCGATCATACATCAAACCATCTTAAAAATGAATCCTATGCTTCTTACCTTAGTCTTCCTCACTTTTATACATACGAAAACGCCATCTTGTGGAAATCTCTCTCCACTGCAGGTGCCTCCTTCTGGAATGGCCTCCATGCACTTCTCAGACTTCAGTCAGACCACCAGAAGTTCCTGAAGCAGCTCAAGACCATCAGTTCTTCCCCTGCCTTATCTCTCTCGCTTCCTAAATAACTTAACTCTCTGCTGCACAGACTGGTTGCTTGGCTACCCTAAGTGTCTCACAGGTTACCAGGCTCCTCCATGAACAGTCTTCCTTGCAATACCTCCGAGCCTATTGCGCAATTTATGGGCTGTAACTGTAACCCCTACAGCCCCCCTGCCTCCTTGCACTTACCCAGAGCGGCTCTGCTCTGGCTGCATTTACTCAGAGCCTTGCTGCCCGGATCCCACTTCTCCCACCCTCTGCCTTGCACTTCCCCCTCTCCCTTCCCTCTGCACTTCGCGATGTCACACTTGCACGATCCAAATGACCTAATAGCATCGTTTGTCTTGTCTTCGCCCTATCTTCCCTTCCTTGTCTTGTGGTGCCTAGAAACAGTTGTATACAGGCACATTTTAATTGACATATATCATATCAAATCAGATAACATTACAGAGTATTGCTTCCAAATGTAATATTTTATAGCACATGTTTTCAATGCATGTTTGCCATAGGTGTCATTTTCCTGAATATACCTTTATTATCAATGCAGTGTGATGTTTGATGTACTCACTGTGACATTTTTTTATAGTAATTTTTCATAGTTGTTTTATTTAACAGTTCATAAGTCAAATCCAAAAATGCCTTCATGTATCGTTTTCAGTTGTCCCAATGTCAGCCATGCCAAAAGTGAAAAAACATTCCTGCATGACTTTCCGAAGTTTAGTAAAAAATTGTCGAACTGTGGATTTCCAGTGTCCTAGATTGAAGGCAGATGGGGCAATCAATTCCACGTCCGCAGCATTCACTTTTCTGAAGATATGTACAAACAGTCAAAGTTGAGGAAAAAGTGTCACCCCAGACTCCATTGCAAATTACTTCCCGATGCAGTTCCTACTGAATTTCAGCGCACGCTGACACAGGTGAGTAGTGTAGTGGAAGCACAATTTGGTAACGTATTTCACTTTTTTCAAATGTTTTCAATATAATGGGCCTCATTACGACCCTGGCGGAACGGGTTAAACGGCGCCATAAAAGGTGACGGTGCCGTTCAACCCGTTCCGCCACATTACGAGGTCCCCTCGCGGGACACGTTAAGCACGCCTGGGAAAACCAGGCGTGCTTACCGGGTCCCGCGAGGGGAAGAGGGAGCAAACAACGGGCCATCTCGTTATGGCCCGTTGTTTGCTCCCTCTCCCATTCCCATTCAGCCCTATGGGGGTTGAAATGGGAATGGGGAAGGACCGTGTCCGGGTCCTTGAGGGAGGAATTACCGGGCCATCTTTACTCGGAATGGCCCGGTAAGTCCTCATTCCAAGGACCCAGACACAGATGTGATTTCGGCGGCAGCCATGCCACCAATAGCGGCATGGCTACCGGCCAAACTCGTAACGAGGGCCAATATGTTTTCCAAATGAGCTATCAATACATTGAAATAGTTTGTGTGCAGGTTACATAACAAACGGTTTGGAGCTTTTATGGAATACTTCCATTGATATTTTACTGCACAAGTTGCCTTTGTGACAATATTTACTGCGGTTTACACAATTATAACTTTTGATTAGTTTGTGCATTCCTAGTTTAGGGATACACCAATAGTTTGGTGCAATGTGAGTCTTCTTGGAAAACTTACATTGCATCTTTTACAAATATGTAATTTTGTTAAATGTTTTGATTACCATCTCTGTGTTTACCTAGGCTGCACTGATGGAAGTACAGACCATTAGCATGGAGGAAACCACAGACATGTCCAACATCCACCTGGTGAGGCCAAGTGACTTGCACATAAACTTACTTTATCGCTCTTGATGTGGTTTAATTTATAATACTAATGTATATTTTCTCTTTCTCAATGGTAGGAATATATGCAACAATTAAAGGACCAAGATTGTACATCTACCACTATTCCAGAGTCAACAGCAACCTCACTCACCTGTCAGTATTTTTTTTTATACTAATCCTTCAGATGCAAGAATACAAAATATATATTTGTTTAAGTTCAACTTAAAAAATATTGATTATTATGTAAAATGTTAGCTTTTGAAACAAAGTTAACGCACAACAATGACACTTGTGTGGTCTCCAGGCCATCAGGTGGATCTGTAATGCAAAGTGGAAGGGTGGGTGGTTAGTAGGGTTGAGCAGAAAAGAGCAAGAGAGCAGACTACAGTGCTGTTGAGTTAGTTTGACAGGTCTATGCAGAGGAGTGAGTTCATTAGTACGGATTGTTGGGAATCCAACCAAGTGCATCCCTACACGGACATATGTCTAAGTTGCATTTAGGCTTCTATGTAAATATCATCCATCTTTTGCATGCAAATTCTGTTTTCGATTTTGCTTTTACATCTTTATTATTAAAATTACTTCGATATAGTGGGAGGCTGGAACTTCAACTACATACTATTCTTGTACTGCAGCCAGTCGTGAGGATGAGGTATGACAACTGAGAATGTATTGAATTATCTTAATAGTTGTTTGATAATTTGCAATACTGTCATTAAATTGCAAAGCATTAGATCAATAACCTAGATGTATTTCTCACTGAAACAAATGCCACAATGAAGGTTTATACAATGATAACCATAGATTACTTTGTGTATCCCTAGTTTAGCAATACACTAGTAGTTCGATGCAATGTGAGCCTTCTCAAAAAACGTAAAGTGCTTCGTTTACAAATGTCATTTTGTAAAATGTGTTGTTTACCATCTCTGTGTTAACGTAGACCACAGTGATGGAAGTAGAGACCGTTACCATGGCGGAAACTACAGACACGTCCAACATCCATATGGTGAGGCTGAGTAACTTGCACATAAACTTACTTTATCTCTTTTGATGTGGTCTAATTCATAATACTAATATACATTTTTTATTTAACAATGGCCTTAATATGTGTATCAATTAAAGGACAGAGATTGTACATCTACCACTATTCCGGAGTCAACAGCAGCCGCACTCACCATTCAAGTAATTATTTGATACCAGTCCTTTGGATGTGACTATACAACATATTTATTTGTTTAAGTTCAACCAAAATAATATTGATTATTGTTATGCACAATTTTAGTCTTTGAAACAAAGTTAGCGTGCAAAGATGCCACTTGTGTGATTTTCAGGCCCTCGGGCGGATCTGTAATGCAAGGAGGGAGGGTGGGTGATTAGTAGGGTTGAGCGTGAAAAGAGCAAGATAGCTAAATGCATTGCTGTGCAGGTAGTTTGAGAGGTGTATGCAGATGAGAGACTTTATTAGTATGGATTGATGTTGCAATAACTGGAAATCCACACAAGTGCATAGCAATCCAGAAATCTGTCTAAGTGGCAAATATCGACCATCTTTTGCATGTTATTATTTGTTTGGTGTTACTTTTACATCTTTATTATTGATATTACTTTGATATAGGGGGAGGCTGAAACTTCTACAATGTACTACTCTTCTACTGCAGCCGGTCTGGTGGATGAGGTAGAACAACTGAGAATTAATTGAATTATATTATTTATTTGTTTTTATTTGAAAAACTGTCTGCAAATTACAAAGCATTAGATCAACAACCTTGATGTATTTCTCACAGAAACAAATGCCACAATTAAAGAAAAACTTCATAAAAACCTACTGTGTTACTGAATTACAGACACTTTCACTAACAATTTGAATGGATTATGTTTTTGTTCATAAACTTTAGCTGCTTGTTAAAAATGGTCATCATTACAAATAAAGTTCCAATGCATCATTTAATGAATATGTTTTGCAGGATGAACACATGCCACCTCCCAGTGACATCTCTGAAGGTTATCAGGTACACTTTCAAATCTGTTTTTTAAAATATTACATCTACACAGTGTTCGACTTTATGTCCATAATAGTGATAACTTTGCAATCAGACGATCAACTGTATCTTTTTAGAAATGTTTAACTGATTTTGTAAGGTCAGCCATCATTAAATCAACTGTCTCAAGGTGTAGTTTGTGAGATTAATGATTTTAACTTTACATTGTTTAACAATCTTATTATTTTTGTTAAATTTGTTATGTATAAGGAATGTACTACTGGAGTGGTCGGAATTGAGCACACATGTATATACATTTAAAGTTATCATCATTTATAACATTCATGTGATATTTTAAGTTCTCTAATGTTTAGCAGAGTGAAATTGGTTATATTGGTGGATATCTATATATGAATCTTGAAGCTGAAGAGCAAATTTCATGGTTCATACAATTTCAAAATGCTGTTTTTCAGGTTGGTCTTGTGGTCGTCAAATCAAAATTTAATGTTGCAAGGAACATTCAGAAAAGAAGTTGTTTATGTAGTATTGTATTGATTTTACATTTTGAGGTTGTAATTCATATAATATGTATGTTTACAAAAAATTAAGCATGTTTTTTTTCATCCATTAAAGACCTAGGAAGAAGAGGAGCATGAAGATGCAGACAACAACACAAACTAATAATGTGGCTTGTCAAACAAATGTTAATTGGGAGCAGCTACTTTTTGAAACCCAGCATGGTCCAGTCAAGATTTAGAGCTGCAATGCAGATGTCCAGTGGCCGGAGTGTGAATGGAATGTCACCAGTAACCCATGGAAAGTAACCATGGATCACTGTTACAGCACAAAACGTCACCCTGAAGAGACAGACATAACAGACGATTTTTCTGAATTGCTTGCAGAACCGCTTACACAATCCACACCCACTAAAAAATTACAATCTGAGAAACAGAAAATGTTCACTCTTTCCCCAATACATCTGTTAAATGCAGAAATTGATAAATGTAAAAAAAGAAACACAAGAGTTACAGAATTAAGCGTGTCTTTTTTTAAGAACTTGAATTAATGATACATTTTTAAGAGATTAAAGTAAAAAACAAGATATAGAGGGATGGGAGCCTGCAATGATTGGTGCACGGTCTTATTATTTTTATTTTCTTGAAAAGTATTGTTAAAAATTGCAAAGAGTAAAGGTGAGAATTGACGATCAAAGGGTGACGCGTCAAAAAATAAAAATTGAGGATATTACTCCGCTTATACACTTGTGTAAACAGCTGCCGAAACATGCACCTAAGCTCAGGCAGTACAGTGCAGAATGGGTTAAGGGAACCGCAGATAAAATGTTCATGCCGTGGCCACCAGGGGGATCACTATTGAGGGTAGTTTTGCAGCATATGACGACATATTTGCATGCTGCATATACAAGGAAAAAGTTAGATAAACGACTAGCGAGCTTAGAACTCTGGAAGATGTACCAGGAGGAGAGAGAAGAGCCACCTCCTGTAGACTGGATACTTAATGTATGCAGAGAAGGGAGTGATGAGCCTTCCGCTCCACCCGCCACACCTGAAATAAATGGCGATAGTAAGAAAGATGATGGGCTGTACCCATTAAGGGAGCTTAAGGCAGCAGCAGGGTATAGTAACCCAGCATATGAGTCGCCTTTGCAAAGCAGCAACGAGGGCCCAGAGAAAAATACTGAGAGAGATGTAATCTCTAAGGTCCCCAAGGACAAAGAGAGACGTGACAAAGAGACAGGTGAACGATCAAGCACGTCTTTAGACATAGGACGAGAAATAAAAAGATGGAAAGGAATAAGAGATAAGGCTGATGAGTTAGCACTTATATAGAACAAATGGATGGGTGGTCAGATTTTGCTCAAACTCAATGGTAAAGGCATCGAGGACGTATGGCAAAGGGAAGATCGAGACGAGCACGATAAGAAAGATGAAGAGAGGGAAGAAAGATTGTAGATTGGAGATGCTGTCGATAAGGTTTATCATGATAAAACCAGCAGGTTGCCGCCGGACTTGCACATTTTACCAGCACCTGGCTTGCCGGAAACACCAGGGATTACAACCCTGGCGTTCCAGGAAGTCGGGCGCCGGTAATTGTAAATCCCCATTCGCATTTGAGTCCCATAGGACTCAATGGGAATGTGGACCACGGAAGCAGCGGTGCTTCCATTAAACTCTGCGGGCGGGTGCCCTTCTGCCCACCAGGTCCGACCCTGGCGGGTGGGACAGCACCTGCTCGCAGAGTCGTACTGTGCCGGTCCGGTAACAACGGTGCCCATAAGTTTATCCTCACCGTTGTTACCGGACCGGCATAGTTAGAATGAGGCCCAATGTATCCAAGTTCTAGGCTTCAGTATAGATTCCAAGTAAGGCATTCTCCTGCTTTCAGAAAGAAGCTGGCCAGGATCCTCAAAGAGATCCGCCTTCTTCTAAAGAAGGGTACAGTTTCCATCAGACACTTTGCTAGTGTAGTGTGGGGATGCTTTCAGCCTCCATTCAAGACATATTTCTAGCCCCTCTTCATTACAGGGTCTTGCAACATCTGAAAACCAGAATCTTTCTTACTCTCAACTAAAAGACCTGAGGCCAGAGGCCAGGATAGAACTCCTTTGGTGGCTCAAACACATGAATTCATTCTGGAATCAGATGCCAGCAGTGGAGGTTGGGGGCCAGGATAGGACAGGTGTCCACTTGGGGAAAGTTACCAGATCAGGCAAAATTCCTACATATCAACTGTCTGGAACTTTTAGCTGGTTCTTTTGCGGTCAAGAGTCTCCTGAAGGATCAGGGGAATTGCTGTGTCCTCCTTTGGATGGACAATATTTCGGCAGTTTGTTAGATCAACCATCAAGACCCTGATGGACCTGGCGAGAGATTTCTGGCATTACTGCCTGCACAGAAAAATTATGTTAAAGCCAGAATGCCTTCTGGGGTCCAGCAATGCAGTGGCAGACTGGAATTCCAGACACCTTCAGGACAGGATCAACTGGATGTTAGACAGGAGCATTATTGCCTGGATCCTCACTCTTTGGGGTCCCGTTCAGACAGATCTCTTCGCTTACAGACTCAATTGCCAGGTGCCTCACTTTTATAGTTGGAGGCCGGTCCACGACCCCAGCGCGTTGGAAACCGGTTCTTTCCTTCAGAAATGGGCAGACGTCATGTGTTACGCCTTGCCTCCTTTTGCTGTGGTAGCAAGGGTCCTAGTACAAGTTCACAGGCAGGGTGCAACATTGATAATAGTAAGGACCTTTTGGCCCTATCAGGTGTGGTTTTCAGCCCTGTTAGAGTTAGCAGTCGATGTTCCTGGACTTCTTCCTCTTCACCCTCTCCTCAGGAAAGGACTTATATGAGGGGGGTTCCTGGCTATTGGGTGTTGCCAGTACATGACCTGTCCCCCATTTTGGTTTGGGGTTATCCCCTCAAATAATGTTAACACACAAAACTTTATTTTTTTTAACTAAACTTGTTTCATGTTGAAGTTTGTTTTTTGTTTCTTTGCTGCTGTGGGGTCTAGTAGTAAAGATAGTTTGTATAATACTCACCTGCGTGTCTTTAATAGAATCTAAACTCCCTCTCACATTAGTGAGGGGGATTATTCATTGTTTGCCAGCTGGGGGCTGAGTCTTAAGCAATGAAGCCTACACAAGCATTTAGAACCAGAAACAGACGAGCTTATATGTTGTGGACTACAGCCAAAAAAGGTTGTCCACAAATCTCTCAGCTAACAGGAAGAGATGTACAGGGGAGTAAGGAAGGGTTCAGAGTTTGGTGAAAAAGCAGTAAGAGAACGAGGAATTAATCATCATCAGCATCAATTTTAGTTTATTTGAATGATTATTTGATCATACAACTCACACACAAAAAAGCACACAAAAACATGGTAGATGCCTTTACATAATAATACAATTTGTCATTTGTACCCCAGTTCAATTCAAAAGTACTCTAAAACTATACGATTAAGATAATAACATTATAAAACATACTCAGAGGAGTAGTACAGAATAAATATATAGTTACACAATATCTCATAATATTTCATTTGGTGCCCACAAGCATGCTGCTTTCAGTTTCTTTGATCGTATCCCGGCGTATTTTAGCACTTGCTAAAAAAATCTTTGTAGTGCCCAAGTTACTTCTTTGCCCTTCACCATTCATAAATTAAGTACAGCATAAATTAATTTGGAATTAGGTTGCATGTAAAATGTTTAACATATCTTTCCGTAGCAAGGTCTTTTACCATTCCAAATTCCAACTACGGATTCTAAGTGGAATAAGTTGTACCTTGCTCTAGTAATAGAAAACCATTTGTTGAGTTTAAGACACCAGAGTAGATACGAATGAGTCTCTTCGATAGTGCTCACAAGAAACTAATCAAGAGTATGTTTTTCTCTTGTAGCTTAGCACCAGACCAATAAGGACAGGCAACTGAATTTGTTATTTTGACCAAATCTCCTTTTCCCTTTGAGGCATAAAGTTCCCAAGCAGTACATTTGAGCCGCATGAATGTAGAGCCTTCGGGGAGCTCTGGCCGTAGGATAGCTCCTAAGGATACCTGGTACCTTAAGGACCAGACACAGGGGGATAAAGATGAAGCAAGCAATCAAAATGGCATTTAATGGCTTCATTCTAGAAGAAAACATTATCACCCCTGTTTTAACAGGCTGTAATACTACAGGTAGTATTTACAAGCATCAATGACAATGCCATTGGTGGCCAAATAAGACGTAAAGGACAAGACTTTGGGCCTCATTACGAGTTTGCCGGTCCGGATACAAGGGTACCGGTAAGCTTACAGTACTATTGTATCCGGACCGGCAAACTAGGATATGTGCTCGCAGGTGCCTTTCATTCTGCAAGGTCTGACCTGGCGGAATGAAAGGCACCCGCAAGCACAGCATGCCTGTAGCACAGGCAACGTTATGGACAGTGCCGGTGCTACAGGCATCCCCATTCCCATTTAGCCTTATGGGGCTCGAATGGGAATGGGGATCACCCGATTCCGGCACCCAGAAAGGGCGATTACTGGGTCTGTCGGAGCCGGAATACCCCGGTAATTGCCCATTCGCGGGTGTCGGACTTTCTTGCAAGTTTGGAGGTAGCCTTGCCGGTTTTACCGGCAAGGCTACCTCCAACCTTGTAATGAGGCCCATTGACCATGAACGCAGCCAAAGGAATGCATTGTGGTCCAGAACCCAATGACAGAAGTGAATCCATTTGCTTTTCTATTGTTTCCTCGTTCTATCCTTCCTGGGTGTTAGGTGACAACAAAATATACATTCAGGTACCAGGCCCTCAAGCTGAGCAATGGTAGGGAGGTGTGGTGGATCAACCCTTTCTCTTGACAAAGCAGCTCCTTCCTAAAAGGGAGATCCAGGAAGACTGGTTGACAACAGATTTCATAATATTTAGAAAAAGTAGGTCTTTAAAGCGCGCCAAAAGGCAAGATGACTACTTGTGGCGTGGACGGTGAATGGGATGGAATTCCATAATTTGGCTGCTGCCACTGAGAAGGATCGACCACCTACCCGCTCTAAACGATAGCGAGTCACCGGGAGGAAGCAAGCATCCTTGAATCGAAGCACACAGGACAGTTGGCAGGGGCAGAAGTTTTCCTGCAGATACTCTGCTCCTAGGTCACAAAAGGCCCTGTGCACCATGAAGAGTGACTTAAATGTACCCGTTGCAATACAGGTAGCTGGTGAAGTGAGTGGAGGACCAGTGAAATATGGGAACCATAAGGAGTACCTGTGCAGATCCAGGCAACAAGGTTCTGAAGTAGCTGTAGTTGGTGAAATATAAAGAGGGGCTGAGCAAGAAATAGAGAGTTCCTATAGTCTACCTGGCTAAGTACCAAAGAAGCCGTCAGCATGGGGCGAACGTGAGGCGGAAGAAAGACTTTATGCAGGATTCTAAGTTGAAAGAACCCAGCCTTACAAACAGCAGACACCTGGGCGCAGCTGAATAGAGAGGAGGATACTTTGAATCCCAAATATCTTACCTCAAGCTCAGCTATAGGGCAGAGACCAAGCTCAGGGGGCCAGAAAGCCAAAGACCAAGCTGAGGCAGAAGATGATGATGTAGAATGAAGACCGTGGGGGGAGGGTACACCACCAGGGCCTCGGTATTATCCCTGTATGCTCAAGCATACCCGTTGCTAGTGTATATGCCAAGGATTATGGCACGATTCAACTTGCTGTGAGCTGCTCCTGTGGCCCACTTCCCTGCCCACTCTCCCGCCACCCTCTCCCACTGGTTGTCTCTGGTTTCATTAGGCTTCTACTTGTGTGGGTTTGAGGTGAGGCAGAGGGGTGGGTTTCTGAGGTGCTGTGAATCATCTGTGACTATCAGGGTTCTACAAGATGAGGCTGATCCATACTGGGTACGAACACGCTAATAATGTATTTCATGGGCTTGCTCATACTTAATTGTTTATGGCAAATGTTATAGCATTTATCACTTGGTGCATACAATAAATAAAGTTCTTTTAAGAAAAATAAGATTGCGTTATGGAAGACGATGATTCACCCGTGGAGTGTTGATGGTGTTTCTTCTTTTTCACTGACCATTCCCCAGATCTACAAGTGGAATCCGGGGCTGCTATCTCATGCGCTGGCCTGGATGTCTGGGAACTTTCCAGAGCAGATTTTTCCAGAGTGGTCTTTAAAATAAAGGTAGAAAGAATTAGGTCAGATGCCCCCTCACCGCCTTTGGGTGCATGGAGCAACACAACCTTTATTCCTCTGCGTTATTGTCCTTACCAAGGCACCCCATGTTGGTCAAGTGAGCGTAGGAGACTGAAATGGATAAGCTGCACTCCTTACGAGGCTTAATGGGATAGTTTTCTCAAACATTGTATTGTCCCAATCGATCGGGCATGTATTTTCGATCATACATCAAACCATCTTAAAAATGAATCCTATGCTTCTTACCTTAGTCTTCCTCACTTTTATACATACGAAAACGCCATCTTGTGGAAATCTCTCTCCACTGCAGGTGCCTCCTTCTGGAATGGCCTCCATGCACTTCTCAGACTTCAGTCAGACCACCAGAAGTTCCTGAAGCAGCTCAAGACCATCAGTTCTTCCCCTGCCTTATCTCTCTCGCTTCCTAAATAACTTAACTCTCTGCTGCACAGACTGGTTGCTTGGCTACCCTAAGTGTCTCACAGGTTACCAGGCTCCTCCATGAACAGTCTTCCTTGCAATACCTCCGAGCCTATTGCGCAATTTATGGGCTGTAACTGTAACCCCTACAGCCCCCCTGCCTCCTTGCACTTACCCAGAGCGGCTCTGCTCTGGCTGCATTTACTCAGAGCCTTGCTGCCCGGATCCCACTTCTCCCACCCTCTGCCTTGCACTTCCCCCTCTCCCTTCCCTCTGCACTTCGCGATGTCACACTTGCACGATCTAAATGACCTAATAGCATCGTTTGTCTTGTCTTCGCCCTATCTTCCCTTCCTTGTCTTGTGGTGCCTAGAAACAGTTGTATACAGGCACATTTTAATTGACATATATCATATCAAATCAGATAACATTACAGAGTATTGCTTCCAAATGTAATATTTTATAGCACATGTTTTCAATGCATGTTTGCCATAGGTGTCATTTTCCTGAATATACCTTTATTATCAATGCAGTGTGATGTTTGATGTACTCACTGTGACATTTTTTTATAGTAATTTTTCATAGTTGTTTTATTTAACAGTTCATAAGTCAAATCCAAAAATGCCTTCATGTATCGTTTTCAGTTGTCCCAATGTCAGCCATGCCAAAAGTGAAAAAACATTCCTGCATGACTTTCCGAAGTTTAGTAAAAAATTGTCGAACTGTGGATTTCCAGTGTCCTAGATTGAAGGCAGATGGGGCAATCAATTCCACGTCCGCAGTATTCACTTTTCTGAAGATATGTACAAACAGTCAAAGTTGAGGAAAAAGTGTCACCCCAGACTCCATTGCAAATTACTTGCCGATGCAGTTCCTACTGAATTTCAGCACACGCTGACACAGGTGAGTAGTGTAGTGGAAGCACAATTTGGTAACGTATTTCACTTTTTTCAAAATGTTTTCAATATAATGGGCCTCATTACGACCCTGGCGGAACGGGTTAAACGGCGCCATAAAAGGTGACGGTGCCGTTCAACCCGTTCCGCCACATTACGAGGTCCCCTCGCGGGACACGTTAAGCACGCCTGGGAAAACCAGGCGTGCTTACCGGGTCCCGCGAGGGGAAGAGGGAGCAAACAACAGGCCATCTCGTTATGGCCCGTTGTTTGCTCCCTCTCCCATTCCCATTCAGCCCTATGGGGGTTGAAATGGGAATGGGGAAGGACCGTGTCCGGGTCCTTGAGGGAGGAATTACCGGGCCATCTTTACTCGGAATGGCCCGGTAAGTCCTCATTCCAAGGACCCAGACACAGATGCGATTTCGGCGGCAGCCATGCCACCAATAGCGGCATGGCTACCGGCCAAACTCGTAACGAGGGCCAATATGTTTTCCAAATGGGCTATCAATACATTGAAATAGTTTGTGTGCAGGTTACATAACAAACGGTTTGGAGCTTTTATGGAATACTTCCATTGATATTTTACTGCACAAGTTGCCTTTGTGACAAAATTTACTGCGGTTTACACAATTATAACTTTTGATTAGTTTGTGCATTCCTAGTTTAGGGATACACCAATAGTTTGGTGCAATGTGAGTCTTCTTGGAAAACTTACATTGCATCTTTTACAAATATGTAATTTTGTTAAATGTTTTGATTACCATCTCTGTGTTTACCTAGGCTGCACTGATGGAAGTACAGACCATTAGCATGGAGGAAACCACAGACACGTCCAACATCCACCTGGTGAGGCCAAGTGACTTGCACATAAACTTACTTTATCGCTCTTGATGTGGTTTAATTTATAATACTAATGTATATTTTCTCTTTCTCAATGGTAGGAATATATGCAACAATTAAAGGACCAAGATTGTACATCTACCACTATTCCAGAGTCAACAGCAACCTCACTCACCTGTCAGTATTTTTTTTATACTAATCCTTCAGATGCAAGAATACAAAATATATATTTGTTTAAGTTCAACTTAAAAAATATTGATTATTATGTAAAATGTTAGCTTTTGAAACAAAGTTAACGCACAACAATGACACTTGTGTGGTCTCCAGGCCATCAGGTGGATCTGTAATGCAAAGTGGAAGGGTGGGTGGTTAGTAGGGTTGAGCGGAAAAGAGCAAGAGAGCAGACTACAGTGCTGTTGAGTTAGTTTGACAGGTCTATGCAGAGGAGTGTGTTCATTAGTACGGATTGTTGGGAATCCAACCAAGTGCATCCCTACACGGACATATGTCTAAGTTGCATTTAGGCTTCTATGTAAATATCATCCATCTTTTGCATGCAAATTCTGTTTTCGATTTTGCTTTTACATCTTTATTATTAAAATTACTTCGATATAGTGGGAGGCTGGAACTTCAACTACATACTATTCTTGTACTTCAGCCGGTCTGGAGGATGAGGTATGACAACTGAGAATGTATTGAATTATCTTAATAGTTGTTTGATAATTTGCAATACTGTCATTAAATTGCAAAGCATTAGATCAATAACCTAGATGTATTTCTCACTGAAACAAATGCCACAATGAAGGTTTATACAATGATAACCATAGATTACTTTGTGTATCCCTAGTTTAGCAATACACTAGTAGTTCGATGCAATGTGAGCCTTCTCAAAAAACGTAAAGTGCTTCGTTTACAAATGTCATTTTGTAAAATGTGTTGTTTACCATCTCTGTGTTAACGTAGACCACAGTGATGGAAGTAGAGACCGTTACCATGGCGGAAACTACAGACACGTCCAACATCCATATGGTGAGGCTGAGTAACTTGCACATAAACTTACTTTATCTCTTTTGATGTGGTCTAATTCATAATACTAATATACATTTTTTATTTAACAATGGCCTTAATATGTGTATCAATTAAAGGACAGAGATTGTACATCTACCACTATTCCGGAGTCAACAGCAGCCGCACTCACCATTCAAGTAATTATTTGATACCAGTCCTTTGGATGTGACTATACAACATATTTATTTGTTTAAGTTCAACCAAAATAATATTGATTATTGTTATGCACAATTTTAGTCTTTGAAACAAAGTTAACGTGCAAAGATGCCACTTGTGTGATTTTCAGGCGCTCGGGCGGATCTGTAATGCAAGGAGGGAGGGTGGGTGATTAGTAGGGTTGAGCGTGAAAAGAGCAAGATAGCTCAATGCATTGCTGTGCAGGTAGTTTGAGAGGTGTATGCAGATGAGAGACTTTATTAGTATGGATTGATGTTGCAATAACTGGAAATCCACACAAGTGCATAGCAATCCAGAAATCTGTCTAAGTGGCAAATATCGACCATCTTTTGCATGTTATTATTTGTTTGGTGTTACTTTTACATCTTTATTATTGATATTACTTTGATATAGGGGGAGGCTGAAACTTCTACAATGTACTACTCTTCTACTGCAGCCGGTCTGGTGGATGAGGTAGAACAACTGAGAATTAATTGAATTATATTATTTATTTGTTTTTATTTGAAAAACTGTCTGCAAATTACAAAGCATTAGATCAACAACCTTGATGTATTTCTCACAGAAACAAATGCCACAATTAAAGAAAAACTTCATAAAAACCTACTGTGTTACTGAATTACAGACACTTTCACTAACAATTTGAATGGATTATGTTTTTGTTCATAAACTTTAGCTGCTTGTTAAAAATGGTCATCATTACAAATAAAGTTCCAATGCATCATTTAATGAATATGTTTTGCAGGATGAACACATGCCAACTCCCAGTGACATCTCTGAAGGTTATCAGGTACACTTTCAAATCTGTTTTTTAAAATATTACATCTACACAGTGTTCGACTTTATGTCCATAATAGTGATAACTTTGCAATCAGACGATCAACTGTATCTTTTTAGAAATGTTTAACTGATTTTGTAAGGTCAGCCATCATTAAATCAACTGTCTCAAGGTGTAGTTTGTGAGATTAATGATTTTAACTTTACATTGTTTAACAATCTTATTATTTTTGTTAAATTTGTTATGTATAAGGAATGTACTACTGGAGTGGTCGGAATTGAGCACACATGTATATACATTTAAAGTTATCATCATTTATAACATTCATGTGATATTTTAAGTTCTCTAATGTTTAGCAGAGTGAAATTGGTTATATTGGTGGATATCTATATATGAATCTTGAAGTTGAAGAGCAAATTTCATGGTTCATACAATTTCAAAATGCTGTTTTTCAGGTTGGTCTTGTGGTCGTCAAATCAAAATTTAATGTTGCAAGGAACATTCAGAAAAGAAGTTGTTTATGTAGTATTGTATTGATTTTACATTTTGAGGTTGTAATTCATATAATATGTATGTTTACAAAAAATTAAGCATGTTTTTTTTCATCCATTAAAGACCTAGGAAGAAGAGGAGCATGAAGATGCAGACAACAACACAAACTAATAATGTGGCTTGCCAAACAAATGTTAATTGGGAGCAGCTTCTTTTTGAAACCCAGCATGGTCCAGTCAAGATTTAGAGCTGCAATGCAGATGTCCAGTGGCCGGAGTGTGAATGGAATGTCACCAGTAACCCATGGAAAGTAACCATGGATCACTGTTACAGCACAAAACGTCACCCTGAAGAGACAGACATAACAGACGATTTTTCTGAATTGCTTGCAGAACCGCTTACACAATCCACACCCACTAAAAAATTACAATCTGAGAAACAGAAAATGTTCACTCTTTCCCCAATACATCTGTTAAATGCAGAAATTGATAAATGTAAAAAAAGAAACACAAGAGTTACAGAATTAAGCGTGTCTTTTTTTAAGAACTTGAATTAATGATACATTTTTAAGAGATTAAAGTAAAAAACAAGATATAGAGGGATTGGAGCCTGCAATGATTGGTGCACGGTCTTATTATTTTTATTTTCTTGAAAAGTATTGTTAAAAATTGCAAAGAGTAAAGGTGAGAATTGACGATCAAAGGGTGACGCGTCAAAAAATAAAAATTGAGGATATTACTCCGCTTATACACTTGTGTAAACAGCTGCCGAAACATGCACCTAAGCTCAGGCAGTACAGTGCAGAATGGGTTAAGGGAACCGCAGATAAAATGTTCATGCCGTGGCCACCACGGGGATCACTATTGAGGGTAGTTTTGCAGCATATGACGACATATTTGCATGCTGCATATACAAGGAAAAAGTTAGATAAACGACTAGCGAGCTTAGAACTCTGGAAGATGTACCAGGAGGAGAGAGAAGAGCCACCTCCTGTAGACTGGATACTTAATGTATGCAGAGAAGGGAGTGATGAGCCTTCCGCTCCACCCGCCACACCTGAAATAAATGGCGATAGTAAGAAAGATGATGGGCTGTACCCATTAAGGGAGCTTAAGGCAGCAGCAGGGTATAGTAACCCAGCATATGAGTCGCCTTTGCAAAGCAGCAACGAGGGCCCAGAGAAAAATACTGAGAGAGATGTAATCTCTAAGGTCCCCAAGGACAAAGAGAGACGTGTCAAAGAGACAGGTGAACGATCAAGCACGTCTTTAGACATAGGACGAGAAATAAAAAGATGGAAAGGAATAAGAGATAAGGCTGATGAGTTAGCACTTATATAGAACAAATGGATGGGTGGTCAGATTTTGCTCAAACTCAATGGTAAAGGCATCGAGGACGTATGGCAAAGGGAAGATCGAGACGAGCATGATAAGAAAGATGAAGAGAGGGAAGAAAGATTGTAGATTGGAGATGCTGTCGATAAGGTTTATCATGATATGAATACTCAGAAAGCGGTGCAAGGAAAGGGCAAAAATGAAAAAATGACGCACCTGAGAGTACACAGTTGTATGACAAGGAAGGAGCCTCATGTAGTTTTGAGCCCAGAGGGCTGTCTTTAGATAGACTGACCTTGGCAAGAGACGAGGAGGAGGGAGATCATGCGAGTTTGGCACAGGAGATTTCTGATGAAGACAGAGAGACCTTCCGTCGGCAGGAAGGAGATAATGCATGTGGTCCTGAGGGATGTTTTACAATGCATAAGGTAGTTTGATGGTCATATTTGAACCTGCCTAAATCACGGGCATCAGAGTCACTGAAGCGGCCAAATCCACTATCTAAAGGGCAGTCACATGGTCAGAGGGAGGACTCCCCACCGTCTGTGAGCAGGTTAAGGACGCTGCCAGGAAGAAGGCGTTGTGAACCATTGTTCCTACTATGGATAGGCAAACGATGAGAGATGAAGACGAATTTGGGGTCTCACAATTTCCTTTGCTAGAAAAGGGAGGAGCCAGACCACAGTATATACCTTGGCCACAAATGGACAAGGATAATTTAAGGTGTAAACTCCTGAGTTTAACTTCGGTGCCGGGAAATAGATAATTGGGCTAGAGAACATGACGGGAGGCAACATGTTGGCTATAGGGGACATTAAGGGTCTCCTGATTGCAATCCTTGGCGAAAGGGCTGGTGATGTTTGGGCATGAGCAGGATATTCTGGTGTTACTACCGTAAACACTGATCACGATGGAGCACCGTTCAATAATTGCAGAGCAGCATGTCAGATATGGGAGCTATAGTGACAAAAAAGATGCAGGAAGGGGAGGATCCACTTGTATAAATTCAGAATTTCCAAGAACAGTGGGCCTTGGAAACATGTGAGGCTTGAGGGAAATCTATATCTGTATTCTATCATATACTATGCCAGGGGCTGCCAGAGCCTGTGTAGAAGCAGATCAAGAAATTGGAGGGCATGGGGGCAAACTTTAGTGAACGAAGACAGTGAAATTTGGAAGATCTTGTTCTTTTATGACCACTCCTGATGAAAGTCCTGTAACAATCCAGAGGACTGAAACATGTTGAGTTCTAGTCCTAGTGTTAAGTATACCTAGAAGTTGATTTCTAGACCAACTTAGGGTCTGAACACGAAGAAGAAGAATATATCCTCTCTAGTGATGTTCTACTAAACAATGGATGTCTGAAAAATTCCGCCTTTTATCCAGAGGAATTTGGTGTCACTTGCAATTTATAGGCATGTTTTAAGAGTTGTTTTATGAATTGTTTTGTACTGTGATCTCAAATTAAGAGATTTCTTTTAAAAACAAGAAGAGTCTAAATAAAATATCCAAATTGATTTGTAATAGTGCTTTATGAGGGAATAACTGTTGATAATTATGTTTCTACCTTTTTGTATATGAATAGTTTCACTTTCCCAAAACAAAGGTAGAAAATCACCCCTGAGTGAATATTTGGGTTTTCCGCTTTGGTCATAGTGTGCAGAGACACAGCTGGCCATCGTGCATTTTTGCAGACTCTTGCAAGAAAAGAATCGAAAGAAGAACGATGCTAGGAAAAGTGAAGAGGCGAAGCTAGTGCAGAAAAAACTCTCCAAATATGCCTTTGAAGGGGCAATGTTAACCAGTGGGGATGGATTGAGCTCACAGCAAGCAGTAAACATACCGCAGATAAATAACCAGAGGCATTTTGTTCAAGGAAATAATGGGTTTATACCAAAGAGAAGAGGAGGTTTTTGAGGAAGAGGATTTCAGAACAATCAGGGAAATCAAGGTGGGTTTCAGAATTTTCTGAATGATAATCAGGGCATGCAGGGAGGACAAATTGAAAGGCCTCCACCTGTATGTTGGCCATGTGGCATGACAGGGCATCTTTTTCTTGTATGTAGAAGTCAAGGATTTGTGCAGAATAATCAATTTTCGAGAGGGGGGACTTAAAACCCGCCTGCATATTCGCAGCAGAGTAGAGATGGGTTTGCCCAGAATCAAACGGTGCAGCAGACACCACAAGCGCTGAGAGTACAGCAAAGTTTACAAACACAGGAGACAGCAATGAGCATGCCACAAGGGCAGTCACAGCATTCACCCATGCAGATTCAGCAAAGCACAAGCACATAGCAGGTAATGACTCTTAGGGTAGAGGGTGTCACTGTCGATGGAGGGAATCCCTTTACAGGCAGAGGGATGAGGCTGTATCCACAATAGTACAGCTCACTGGGGGACTTGATGTGTTCAGTACTATCTGTGATGCCTAATCCTCAAGAGGAACCAAGGGTTGACATCAATATAGGAGGCAAGTCTTTTTCGTTTTTAGTAGACACGGGTGCAACGCGTTCATGTATACAAGAGGGAACGTTTTCGATGTCTGGAAATGCCACGAATACTCAAGGTTTCACAGGAGCTACAAGCAGAGTACATTTTACTAATGATTTACCAGTCTCTATAGGAGAATGTGATATGTCAGTGCCATTGCTATATTCAAGTGAGACACCTGTTAATATATTGGGTCGAGATTTGATTACCAAGTTAAATATGACAATTTTGTTTACTGATGAAGGGATAGTGTGCTCAACACCAGGAATGCATTATTTAAATATGAGTGAATTTATTATGGCATTTGCAGGACAATTAGCCATACGAGGAGTGCCATTAGAACCAGAAGTGTTTCATTATGGTGTACTCATTTTGTTAATATGGTTGCCAGGTTTAGTGGGCAGGACTATGAGAATACTTGATGAGTTCTTATTCAGGCCAAAGATACATATGGATGAAGAGGAAGGGTGAATCTTTCCTTTGGAATTACAAGCAGCCATAGTGAGAGGAGAAATGGCCTTACTTGATGGGAATGATTATGATGGCAGACGATGGTGCACAGTGATTGCCACGGGGATGGTTATAGATTGATTGACGTAACTGATGAGGATATGTTTGGAGACATGCATCAGATGAGTGATATTTGAGAAGAGTATTACTTATTGGGTAAGAGCAATTAAACGTGAAGTACCACAGAAAATGATGTTAGCACAAAAACATCCCGAGTATTTTGAGGAAGACATTGCAAAAGTGCAAGCTTCATTCTGGACAACAGGCCCCTATGATGTAGGATTACTTAAGGAGGATGGAGATGTGAAGATTAAATTGAAACCAGGAGCAATTTTACCTTGAGCAAGGCAGTATCCCGTGTCTCGAGAGGCAGATGAAGGAATTTTGAAGACTATATCAGCTATGATGGAGCAAGGCATCTTAGTGACGTCAGAGTTGCCATGTAATACTGTGATTTATCCTGTCAAAAAGGGAAGGGGGGGCCGTGGAGGCTAATTCAAGATATGAGGCCAACTAACCAAATTGTAGAGGCTGAGTTCCCTCTAGTTCCTAATCCTGAGACAATTTTATGTAATATACCTGTTGAGGCTCAATAGTTCACTGTGATTGACTTGAAAAATGCATTTTTCTCAATCCCAATGCATAAAGACTCTCAGGATTTGATGTCATTCACCTTCAGACAGACTCGCCTGAAAAGCACTCGTTTACCGCAAGAGTACTGTGAGTCTCCATCGATTTTCAATAGGGTCCTGCAGATGGAGTTAAGCAATATTGATCTAGAAAGTGTTGTGTTACGGTATGTAGATGACATATTGGTCTGTAGCACCACAGAGGAAAAGTGCAGACGCAATTCTGTTCAGCTAATGATTATTCTTGCTAACTAAGGATATAAGGTTGACAGAGAGAAATTACAGTACTGTCAACAAGAAGTGTTGAACATTGGCCAGTTAATTTCGCATGAAGGAAAGAAGGTTACTCCTGAAAGAGCTGAGGCTATTTTGAAAACAGTAAAGCCACAGACAATATAGCACATGCAGACATTTTTGTGACTATGTAATTATGTGAGAGCATGGGTCTTTGATTACAGCACATACATAAGGCCCTTATTGCAAGCTCTGAATAAAGCACAGCCAACTCAGGAAAGAATAGTTTGGACTGAGGAGATGGAAGACAGATTTGATGAACTGAAAAAAGCAATTTGTACTGCTCCAGTTCTAGGGATTCCTAATTATGCAGAGGAATTATTTTTGTTTTCGCACATGGATGGTACTGTTATGAAAGCAGTCCTTATGCAGAGAACCACGTTGGGGTACAATCCCCTTGCATATTACAGTGGGATTCTGGACCCAGTAATGAAGGGTCATTTTCCTTCCGAACAATCTTTGGCTGCCGCCATGTTTGCCATTGAAAAGCCTGCTAGCATAGTAATGGGGTGTTCACATTATTTGTTGAACATGCATTATTTGCCATTTTGGCAAAACCTCAGGGTACGTTGACTTCTCAAAGAGCATCTGCTTATGAAGTGGTCATATCGAATCCAGCGATTAAAATAGTTTGATGCAGAATAGTGAATCCTGCCATGTTTGCAGCTGAACCACTGGCAGAAGACGAGCATGTGCATTATTGTTTAAACTATGAAGAGTTTTATGATGAGATTCCGAGACTAAAAGAGAATGCATTGGCAGCTGGGGAGATTCTTTTTATTGACGGTTCAACAAGAATCGATCAAAATGAATGGACAAAGATATACAGGTGCTGCTGTGGTAAAGCACAGGGCCAATGGGGAGTTTGAAGTGTTGGTAAGCACATGGCTGCCATCTCACTTTTCAGCACAGACTGCAGAACTAGAGGCGCTGATTGTCGCACTTGAGAATCATGCAGACCAGGAAATAACGGTGTACAGTGACTCCGTCTGCGTGACGTCGACGGTGCACTCAGGGCTAGCGCACTGGAAAAGGAGGGGCTACCTCAGAGCGGATGTCATTCCACAGCAACATGCAGCCCTATTGGACAGGCTTATTAATGCACTACAACTCCCGGTAGCCATTGCAGTCATCAAATGCGCAGCTCACACTAAAAGAGCAGTTTTTATTTCACAGGGAAATCAAAAAGCAGACGAGGAAGCTAAACGAGTTGCATTTTCGGATGACATTATGTCATTTGATATACCGAATGCGAATGAAAGCATGGTGGTGACGATGAGTGTGTCTGAATGTTATAATAACCTGTCTAGAACTCAATTGATAGAGATCCAGGGGGAAGCACCCCAAGATGAGAAGGACTTATTGACGCAGAGAGGGTGTTCTTTAAATCCCTCTGAAGCAATGTGATGACAAGACAGGACTGGTAAACCAGTGATGCCTGTAGCCCTATTAAGGGTGGCGTTGGAAGAGCTACACTACCCTGTGCACACAACTAGAGAGAACCTTGCTGCAACTATTGCAGAGGACTGGTTAATTCCAAATTTGGTAGAGCATGTTGCGTTCTATGTAGTGAATTGCATTATTTGTCAAAGGTTTACTGCTGAGCACACATTGCGCACAATCAGGGGAGTTATTCCTAGACCTAGTGGCCCCTTTCAACATTTGCATATCGACCATGTCGACAAATGTTCAAGTATGTAATGGATATAGATATATGATTGTAGTGGTGTGTCCTTTCTCGAGGTGGATTGAGGCTGGACTGTGTACTCACCCAGACTCCACCTGTGCAGCCAAACTTTTAGTACGAGAAGTGTTTCCCAGATGGGGAATATGTGTCCTGTACTGTAGGATCCGGCGTACCCTCCTGGGAACTCTCCTCACCTTCTGTGTTTGAAGAGTCTTGCTGGGCTTCGGAAGATACCTTTTGTTTACTTTTTCGTCTCTCCTCTTTCTTCTCGCCCTTGGATTTCTTGACCTTTTTATCATGGAGGTCGGGTATAGCTCCCCCGTAGGCCACCTTAGCAGGGTTGAGAACCCACACCAAGGAGGTGCGGACCCCAAGTCAGGGAAAAAGCCGGAGGCACCAAAAACCCTGAATGTAATCCTTGAAGAAGTCCTTCATCACAATGGATTGTTCTTTTGTGGCAGTAGGGTAAGGCCAGTCACAGCGGAAAGGGAAATTGAATGGAGCATCTGAGGATTGCCTGAATGGGTGATCCCGAGGTACGGAAGGATAAGTAAGCGGAGGAGGCAAAGGCTGACCCTAACCAGCAGAAGGTAAGTAAAAGAGTAAATCCGAGTGTGGAGGAAAGGATGGGAACGGATAGCCAGAAACAACGGTTCCTAGCGGGGCCGTCATCAGAAAAAGGAGAAGTCGTAGCAGTAAACCAGTGAAAAAGATACAGCACGCCCACCCGGAAGTGGGTAAGCACAGTTAGCACGGAACGCTTGAAACAAAGGGAACAGCGGGAGAAAAAGAGCAGAAAGCACTACGAGGGATGTTAACCAGGTGGGATGAGAAGGATAGATAAACGCGAGCAAAAAACAGGAAAACAGAGTGAAAGCTGTTGTCATTGCAACAGGCACCAGAGATGGATACAACGCATAGAGCGTTGGTAACGTGACCCAGATATAGTTCCATCCTCCACATTGTGGAGGCCATGTTGGTGGAGGACTAGACCGCTAAGCATGGTTCTTTCAATGTCAGTCACGAAGAGGATTAATGTGTGAATTTCCATCTTTTCCATAAACGCCATTGCTGGGCATGACAGTATGCCCCCTTCTAGTGGGTTCACCCCGTGGCTTGGCCGGGTGAAGCCGATGGAACTGGTGTAAGAGTCTGGGGTCATGGATGTGGCTCCTAGGTTCCCAGGTGCGTTCAGATGTGGAATAGCCCTTCTAGTGTACCAAGTACTGGAGTGTGCCCTTATAGTAGCGGGAATCCACCAGGTATGAAACTTCATACTCAAGGGGTTCCATTGGAGGGGACTTCTTGTAGACTTGTTTCTTTCTGTGGTAAGTATCTGGGATGTACTCCTTGAGCAGAGAGGTGTGAAACACTGGGTGGACCCTGCTTAGCCAACCAGGTAACCTTAACCTATAGGCTACTGGGTTGATCCGAGCCAACACAGGGTATGGACCTATGAACCTTGGGGTGAACTTCCCAGCATGAACCCATCTTGGGAGTTATTTGGTGGACAACCATACGAAAGTGCCCTGTGTCCAGTCCGGGTTGTTCCTCCTTTTCAGGTTGGCTTTTTGCTTGTACTCGGGTCGGCTCTCCTTCAGGGCCTGATAAACATCCTTGTGGACTTCTCCTAGGTTGTGAAGAAAGCTTGCCACAGATGGAAAATTGGTGGGGGTCTGTCATTCCATGGAATGTGTCTGGGATGATACCCATAGGTACAGTAAAAGGGACTCATGCGAATTGCTGAGTGTAAAGAGTTGTTGTATGAGAATTCAGCTTGGGGCAGAAAAGTGGACCATTTGTCTTGCTCCTTGTTACAAAAACATTGCAGGTATTGTTCCAGGCTAGCATTGAGCCTTTCAGTCTGGCCATTGGATTGTGGGTGGTACCCCGATGAAAGGTCTCTTCTGACGCCTAAGCCGGAGCAAAGGCAGCCCAAAATGTTGACATAAATTGTGTTCCCCGGTCTGAGAGGATGGCCTGAGGGAGCCCATGTAGACGGACTATGTCCCGCAGAAACACAGCTGCAGTTTCTGGTGCAGAGGGGACTCTCGAACAAGGTGTCAAGGGTGTCCGACTGAATCCTACCCTCCTGAACCTCCTCCTCACATCTATCTTCGGAAGAGCTGTCCTTGCATTCAGATAGATTCTTTCTGCATGTCTTCTTTAGTTCTGCTTCTTTCTTTTCCTTAGGCCTCTTTTCCTTCTTTTCATGCAAGTAAGGTCTGGCTCCCTCCGAGGCCACTGTGGCAGGATAAACCTGTCACTGGGGAACTCCGAGGAGCCAAACCCCAGACCAGGGAAAAAGCCCAAGCAACAAAAAACCCTGGTACATAGTGTCTGTCGGGTAGATGGTTTCCTGAAAGATGGTCTCAGCAGCGGAAACAGATGGAAGTCCTATAAAGGTGGTAAACTGGTACACCATACGAAGAAGATGTAGACTCCTAAAGAACTCTGGAAGTCCGATCCCAGGATGAAGGTAGGAGCGAAAACTAGATGGATGCACTGATCGGTAGACACTCCTCGATGGCGGTAGGGCAAACAGCCCCTCCAGAAAGAAATTCAAATATAGTCTGGACAGAGAGGATAAGAGAACAGAGATGGGAAACTTCCTAAGACAGCCAGTGTAATTGAAAAGAACAGTATGAGTAAGAAAGGGTACATTGTGGCAATACAATGGAGAGCAATGCCAGAATACAGGGAAAGAGAGAGAGAGAGAGGCGGATAAGGTAAGTATGTGAAAGGTAAAAATCTAAGTCAATCAGACTGAGGTGCCAGAACGTGGAAGAAAGAGAGAAAGGCTGGATAGCTGTAAGAAGTGGAAAGGTAAAAAGGTAAGACGAATAGAGTGAGGTGCCAGGGTGTCGAAGAAAGAGAGAGAACAGGATAGCTATAAGGAAAGCGGAACGCGATGGTTAAATGCCACGCGGAAACAAGAGTGAAATAGAAGAGCGTAGAAATGGAGAACAGTTAAGGACTAAGGATAGCAGAAGCCTATGGTAAAATGCCGTGCACGATGAACGAAGGTGGACAGAGCGCTGAGTCTAACAAGGGCAAGAACTAGGAATACAGTAGAAGGTCGGCAAACCGGGGGGAAGAAAGGTTCACAAGAGGAAAAAAGTGCGAACTTCGCAGCAGCACGGTCCAAAGGAGAATGGACAGATATAACGCGCTGTGCAGGGGGGCGTGGCGCCAATATAAACAGACGGCGGCCATATTGGTGGAAGACTAGACCGGAACACTTGTTCATGCAATGACGATAGTGCTTCCAAGCCTGACACAAGGCTCTGAAGTGTGCCAATTTATTAAAGGTGTCTACCATCACCATGATGACACGGTTACCTTCAGAACTTGGCAGATCGACGATAAAGTCCGTGGAGACTTGTTCCCATGGCCTAGATGGTTGGATACCTTGCTGTAACTTGCCGATCAGTCTTCCTGTGATGGTCTTGCGAGAGGTGCAAACTGGATAAGAAGACACGTATCTTACACGTCTTGGTTGAGTTGGGGCCACCAGAAGAACCTCTTGACCAGTTCTATTGTGTTCTTTTGCCCCTTGTGACCAGCTAAGGGAAGGTCAAAACACCAGCTGAGAGCTTGTGTCTGTAGAGACTAAGTGAACACATAGGTGGCAGAATCATGGTACAACATGCCATCCCTCAGGGCCAGACCTAAGGTACCTCCTAGCTGGACTGGAGTAACCTCCCTGACCTCCTGCAGGAACTTGGAGATCTTGAAGTAAACAAGAAAGTTGAGAGTCCAGGAAAATCATCAGAAGAAGTCTGTAGATGGAAAAACAGAGGCCAGATGCAAAATTGGGGATCAGTGCTATCTCCAGACGGCTGGGAAAAGGGAGTGGTTATCTGCAGAGCCTGGGTGGTCATTGGTTGCTAGAAACCAGCCCTTGGCATAGTGCAGAATGGATGCAAACCATTATGGCCGAGACTTGCTAAGCTACTGACCTGGGTCGAAGACAGAGGAGGAGCTTTACAGATAGTGCCTTTGGAAAGTGCAAAATTGTGCTTCAGAAATAATGGCACAAGAAAAGTTGGAGAGAACCAGAACTGTAGTCGAATCTTTGATGTACCAGGAAAGAAATTTGGAACAGCAGTGATCATGGATCACTATTGGGCATGTGGATCCAGAGCATATATGAAGCTACCCGCAAATTGGGGAGAACAATGTTCACTGGTGAATGTTCATGTTCTAGCGTTGGTGATTCCGAAAAGTGACCTGAATATTGGTGAATTTCCAAAAGCAGATGCACACTTAAAAAAGAAGAGATCTGCTGTACTTCTGAATCAAATAAAGAGAGAGAACAATTTCCCAGCAAAGTCAATCGAAACTTTTGATGCTATTCCCTGTTCAGTCATACAGCTTCAGTGTTCACATTGATCTTTATGCCGAGTGTCCAGGTTGGAGCAAATACCAAATGGCTGCAGATTACCAGATGGGAATTGCTGCAAATAATCAATACAACTATAAAGGGATTCAATGCTATTAAAGAGGAGATGAGAGTCATACGACTGATGACTCGCCAGAACAGATATGTCCTACACATGAGCACAGCTATGGATGGAGGTGTTTGTGCCAAAATCGGAGAATCATTTTGCACATTCACATCTTCTCATGACGACGAGAATGGTACCTTGACTGAGGCATAGGGATGCTAACAAAGCTACATGTCCAGATGGTAGATGAAGTAGGGGACATTGCTGATGACATTTTGGTCACTCTTTTCTTGGATTCCACAATGGATGGCAGATATGTTCAAGTTCCTTGGAGCTCTGATCGTGTTGGTATTGCTTGGATTCTGTGTATTCAAGATCATAATTACACAATGCAAAAAGACAGCAAAGAAAGTCATAGGGATGAAAATCATGATCGATGTTGAATCAGGATAGAAGGCCAAAGACTTGACAGATGAAGAAATCAGAGACTTTGTAAAGACCAGTATCCATGCACCTGAGGGAACGAAATTCCTTTATCCAAAGAATAAGAAGTATGTGGGAAGATGGATCTACTGCAGTCCAAGTGGACAGTGCATGCTCATGACTTGGAACAAAGATGAGCATGTGAAATCAGCAGGATGCCTGAAGAGAGTCATGAAGATATGGATCCCAAAGAAGCATTTCTTCAGACAAGGATGTCTAGGAGTGAAGGATGATGGAAGAGTAGTTTATGAATCGCTCAGAGGGGGGAGTGTAGAGGAGCAGCCAAGTACCCCCACCTCAACCATTTCACCCATATTGCCTATATATTGGGAGCCAGAGTGTGAGAAACGCGCGGTACCAGTAAGATTACCAGTATCAAAGAGAATCCTGGAAGCAAGGTTCCCATTGAGGAAACCATACCTGCAAACAAGACAATACGATGGTCATTTGAATGAAACCCCAGAAGAAGCAGAGCAAATGAATGGCCAAGATGAATGGTGATGTCATGCAGAATTGAGCTGACGTGTGAAGAAGAGATGCAAAGACAAGAGAATGAAGATATTCTATAAGGCATCAAGAAAGAACCAAGGATATGTGACATCTTGGGATCAAGGTGATGAAGCTTACGGCTTAGAAACGATTAAGATATCAGGTTGTTTTACACGTGTACAGATGCAGAGAAACGCAAGCAGACGAAGTATTCTTGAGGCTAGCTAAGTAGTGAATACGTTGCGGCATGCACCAACATATACATATGTGCATAAAGAATAACGGATGGATGTTTCCACTACGTATGATAGCAGAATTGGACCGAAAAGGAAGGCCTCATTTTTCAGTGCGTCGCAGTAAAGAAAACAAATGAATTAAAAGTGAATCTCGGAAAGGCGAGGTTGGATGAGCTATGAAGCCAAGCCAAGAAAGTCAAGGTCTTATCAGGCCGGAGTGAGCAGGCATTGGATACAAATCGTGTGAAAGAACAAAACTCCTCTTCAGAAGGCATGAACCAAACAAGGAAGACGTCAGAGGTCTATTAGAAAATAGTATTTTAATACACAAGATGCTCAAAATCATGGTCTACAGTCATGTGGACAGATGAAGTTGGACGGACGAGATGGTCACATCTACGCTTGAGGGCAGAGCGTGCCTTCACTCCCCTGAATTCTCCAGAGCTAAGAACACTACCAAGGACAAGTTCAAAGTCTTAATTGTCAGCAGACCACTGAGGTGATGATGGATGTATATGCTAATTGGTGGGAAGCTCTGTTTTAGACGAGCTCACCAGCACCTGGAAGTCCCATCTGCGTGCTGCTAGACGTAGGTGGAAAAGGACTGACAAAGGTTAGAGTGTCAGCCAATTGTAGGGGACCACGTAATTAGGGTTCCTATAGTTTGTGTAGCCAATTGGATGTTGTGTATTTAGTGACGTCCATAGTAGCCATTTTTGAGGGGAGGGCTTAGTTTCCCCACCTGATGTTAAGAAGCCTATCACTTATACTCATTGTCCTATATTAGTTTAGAGTGTACACTTAGATAGTTCCTTAGACCCAATCACATTTGCCACTAGGTTTTTGTAGTTTGCCACGTAGGATGACCTTGGTAAAACGCAGGTTGAACGTCACCTATGATGATTTTTTGCTATATAAGATTACTTTTTTCTGAAATGCATTGAGGGAAATTGCTATACGACATCGGATGATATCCGTTGTACTCCCTGTTTCAGATAATTGATATTAAAACAGTTATCCTTTTTGCCAAAGACCCAAGTCGGTTTGATTATTGATGTATGAATAAACTCTGCATCCCCATCCATCTCAAGGGTGTTGCTACTCATTTTAAAGGGCTGAAGATCACCCAGTTCAGTAATTATTTCGTACATCTGTAGTTTTGCCCCATAACGTTCTCTCACACACCTCTCCCAAATGGCTTTCTTAATAGGATTCATTGAAGTGTCACAAGAAGGGTCTGTGATTTCCTTTACTTCCTGACAGAACTTATTTGAATCATGGTTTCTGGGCAGAAGGAAGATTGTTTTTCCATCTTATTGATCTACAAGATACAACATGAGATTTGGTCCAGTTTTTATATTTAGTTTTCAGCTTTCTAATAGCCTTGGCACTTTCAATATTTGATATGAGACCGTTTCCTTCTCTTTTTTTTTTAGATCCCTTATCCTTAGTTTCTCTTTCTTTAGGCTTGCAATTTCTAGATCAAAATCCTTAGCACTACTGTTTACAAATGTCTTCCCAACCATTTTGTTGCATAAGCCACATCTGCTTGTGTAGCTAACAATTACAGAAGCCGACTCTTCAATCTCTAGAAAAGGAACTTTCAGTTTGAACAGGTTGAGTGCTACCCGATTGTTTAATGCTGTAACATTTTTATCTCTCCAACAAATGCGATTCTCACCAGTATTTACATCCATTTCCCTATTATCAGTGGTCTTTTAGGTTTGTAAACACTCGGGAGATTAATAATGAGCATTTTATGGTCGCGACAGGTAGAGTTTTTCAGGGATTGAAGTAAAGGTCTGAAATTGCCAACTGCATTAACAAAGACATAATCGATCCAGCTACCCGTATTTCCCACTGGATCATGTAACTGGTTTGTCCATTTGGTCATTAGTCACTGGAGCCATGAAGTTAAGGTCCATAGTTACCATATACTTGAAACATTTTGCACCCTGGGTCATTGAGTCCCTACAGTGCAACCTTTTGTATCTTCTAACATTACACCCAATTCCTGCTGTGCCTTATTACAGTTGCTGTTGAATTAACCTGCCACCACAACTCTACCCAGCGGATAACGCACTATCCATTCCGTTAATTATGTTGGAGTTTGTTTTTATGATCAGCTGCATTTTCTTGCGACCCCATGAGTCATAGATATTGACCAGAAAGGTGCAAGAACCGGCCCTTAAGTCACATTCCCGAAATTGTATGCCCATAAAATTTTTATTGGGGCCTTCAGGTTCAAGTCTCTTACCCAGTATCCCATTTCACAAACCAACCAACAGCCCTCCTTTGGGCCTGTCCAGGGCCCCCTTTTTTGCTGAACTATTGAAGCAGAGGTACCCATCCAAAGTGAATTCTTTCAGTAGCCAAGTCTCTAGCAGTACAAAGATATCATTCTCTAACAAATTTGACAGACGCAATAGACTATGTTTGAAATTACCTTGAAAAGGTATCAGCAGAAGAATATTCTCTGCCACCATTGGGGAGCATGATCCAGCTCCATAGAAACTTGGGCTGGGGCTCACGATGTTGATCCCATTTTCTAAACAGCTGGAAGTGAATGTCTCAATATCCGAGAAGAGAGAAACATCAGGGATTTTAACTGGACAAGACTAGATTATTTCTTGAATAGCTAGTATCTCTTCCACAGGAGGAAACGCCAAACCAAGAAATGTAACCTGAACAGCCCTATAAATTGAATTCTCTTTACCAAAAACAGATTGGATTTTCTTTTGATTTATTTAAAACTCCAGATTGAATAGGGTTTTGCCTGCTTTCTGGAAATGGTCTAGAGGAAGGAATCCTCTGGTGGCTCGGTCAACCAATCATCCAAGTGGGGGCACAAATGTATTTCTTGTAGCTTGAGATTTAACACCAATACAAATAGCACCTCAGTGAATACTCTTGGGGCATCATTCAGGCCAAAATGAAAACCCATGCAATTGTAGTATCTATCTCCCATTGTAAACCTCAAGAAAGTCCAATATTCTGTCTAGATGTGAAGGTGTCCTGAAGGTCCAGGAACGCTAACCAGTCCTCTTTCTGGCGAGACGCCACGAAGTAAGGAATCTTTAGCATATCAAAGGTTTCCAACAAGCAGAAATGTTTATGAAACGCCAAAACAAGAATGTGTCTAATGCACCCAGATTGTTTTCAGAATAATAAAATAGCAAGAATAAAATCCACATCCTTCCTACTCTTCTGAACCTTCTTCTGCAACTTCTAAAGAAAACATCTGTTATTTGCTGAGGACATGGAGGCAATGAAGGAGGGGAATCTGATCTGGTCTCCAACTGGCAAGATGTGAGTTATTGAAATCTGATGTGGCTCAGGTACCAATGGTGGTGGGGAGGAAATGGCCAATGCCAGAGAAAGGCAACAGCAGACTTACCTTTTTGGTGGAATCTCCTCTTTTCAATATTGGGATCTCATTTTGATATAGAGGGCTGTCTCACTTTGTAAGGCCTGAGGGTTGAGAAAAATTGAAGGATGGTGAAACCAGTATTGATGCTTTAGTCGTTACTGTGGTCCAAGATTTGACAGTGAAGAAATCAGATTTTCCCTGATGAAGCACTTCACTCATCTTAGGGGCTAAGAAAGTCTTCACATCATAATAAAGGTCCATGATCTTTTCCTGGAAATCTGAATCAAGATTAGAAGTCTTACATTAGGCATGCCATCTAACCAGGACACACTAATGCAATGGACATGCATCTGTGTCATCAGCTGTTTATTTTTATAAAAACAGATCCCTTGGCCAAAGCAGGCAAAAGAGAAAACGTGTTTTCAGCATCAGGTAGAAGAACGTCAGAGAATGTATCAAATTCTTCCCAATACCTGCATTAGGTACCTTGCCATAATGGAGGCAGGGTTATCTGGTCTAAGGGCAAGTTAATAGTCTACCTTGCTAGTGCTCTAATCTGTATAAAGGTGTTAATATGTGTCCACTACTTGTTGTTTCTGTGCTAGGTTTACACTATAGAAAAACCTTACAAACAAGATTTGGGTTTTGGACTACGTACCTCCTTGCAATCTCTGGAGGCAGAATCCTTGCTCTTCGCACAGGCTGCAGTCACCACCAGCAAGTTAGGAAAAGCACTTTTTCCATAGAGGGACTGCACATTCCAAACCTGATGTTTACTTTAAAAAAAAAAAACAGATAAGTCCTTATGAAGAATTTTTGCCAGCAGACCCAAACCAAAGGACCTTAATGGCAGCGGAATGTAAGATCCCACTTCATCAGAGAATATGCTATCCAACTGAAAGGGTCACCTAGGTATAGCCACAGGCTTACCCAGAGGGCACTATAAGGGGTAAAACCAGAGTCAAAAGCAGAGTTTCAGATAAAATGACAGTCTGGACAGAAGTAGGAATCCTAAGCGTATCCAATGACAGGATATCAAGCAATCTATCTGAAAATGAAGACTTTGCACAGTCTTCTGGCCAAACAAAAAGGCGACATGTCCAAACACACTCAAAAATGCTTAACAGGAGTGCCCTCTGTGAGTAGCACCGATACAGCAGTTCTGAATATGAATAGATCTCTTGTACATATAAGGATCACAGGCCTAGACAGTGAACACTAGTCAGACATGTATTTTGTCTGTTTTGCCTAGGACTAAAACTGCCAGGAGTAGGGGAAAACGTTGATTTCAAGTTGAGAGTAGACGGAAGACTTGTTTAAGTTTCCACAAAGCCATCTGCAATGAAAGCATTTGCATCATCAGGGAATTCACCTGATATTGAAGCAGAAAAGAAGAAACATATCTGGGACCAAGGGGATAGACCAACTGCACCATTGTGGGTTCTGAAGAGACCAACACTGCTTCCTTGATTTTTCGTTTCTCATTGTGGTGTTTTCTCCTTTTCTGTGGAGGAAGAGATACCATCAGGAACATCTGCAGTCTTATATTTGGAATTATATTTATTTATTTATTGGTCACTTGCTAAGCGCTTATACAGGAAGCAAATACTGTTTCAAATCGCCCACGGGGCAAAAGGGAGGGGACGGAATGATAGTCAATGTAATTACAAAAATGTTCAATAATTAAATACACAAAAAGAAGAGACAATGGGGAGGGCCAAGACGAACCTACTATGCCTTACGAGTATTCAGAATGTGCAAGTGCAGAGGGATTAAACTACAAGAAGGAGAAGCAGCCTTTCCATTAGCAAAGTATTTTGTAGACTGCCAAAGTCTACTGTACCAAAGTATCAAGTTTCTGGAAAAGGCAGTGCAAAATTTCCTGTCCTGAGGATGGACCAGTAGTACCACCCTATCCTTTTTTGGGGATGTTGCCAAAACTTGCAGCCTTAATGTTTACCTATGTGCTTGAGGGATATAGAAGCAAAGGGCCCTGAATAGACTTCACACAAACATAGAACGCAACAACAACACACCCTATACCCACCAGTACCAAGCTCCTCTTAATTCCAAATTGCAATGGTGAAGGAACAAGTCCACCTTTGTGGGCAAAAGTGTCCCTCTTCCTTTAGCCCAGATACGTTAAAGCCAGCTTTGGTGCAAGCGATGCATTCCTGCACAGAAGGTATAAGACTGTTTGCATCAAAGGAACTTGCCTAAACTCTGTCATTATAGTGACAGATGAAAATTGGACAGATGGCAATTAAAATATAACATTTTCTAATTGAACAAAAGTTTTGCGAGTCAAAGCCTTACAACCTTAACTTCGCTTTAATCTCTACAATTAATTTGATTGGAGGACATTTCATGGTTTAATTAAGAAGCGCACACCCACAACTGACCTAAAAAGAGGAAGGATGCTAAGAGCAGTCTCCTACCTAGACAGCTAAGTAGAAAAATCTCACCAAGGAGATCATGTGATGAAGGAAACTCTGGTTTGTGTCAGGAATCTTGCACAAAGCAGGAGATCCAAATTCTCAAGTTAGCGCTTTTATAATAGAAGGGGCAGTTTCCAGCCTGGTTTGCTGCTGCATCAGGGTTCCCAAAATTTTTGTAATAAGGGAGCACAAAGATCATCCAATCAAATTCCATAAAATCGAGGTGAAAGTTCATGTGTATTGATTGCGTAGTTTAAATAATACTGTTGAATAATACTGTTACCTTGTTTGGACACTGAACAAAAGTGACACTAGTACTACAATAACAACATACTTGAATTGGGTCGGCCTATGCAGGCAGAGGTCTTTCGCAAACTCTGAGAGCTCCAGTGTCTGAAATTGCAGCCTGCCAGGAGGGCTTCAGGGTTTGCATGCCTGAGGTAAGTAAGTGCCCATCAGCTGCAAGAATTTAGTTAAAGTTACTCCCCACAATGACTACTATGCTCCTTGTCAATGGAGCCCTTTTCCCTCTTACCTATGGAATCGTGACCCCACAACACTCAACACTATTAAAGAGGAAAATAGGGTGAGACACATGCGCAACCGCAGCTAGTGACCAACTTCGTTCATGCTCCCTGCTCCAACCCTCAGTCCTTTTATCAGCCTGGAAAACATAAAACCCTATAAGTGGGTGGGCAGATGAAGAAAAATTGACAATGGCTTAGGAGTACAAGAGTCACTACGATGAATAGCTAACATAATCCTACATCCCGTCCCCTTTCCTTCCTACTTGTGGAAGATGGTAAAGCACCCTAACGCCCAGCTAGGAAGGTATCCCAACAAAGAAACAGAAGGACACCAAGGAGGCTCAATGCTATTTCTGAGGGGTGCTTACCGTCTGTCCTTAAATCAGCATCTAGGAATAAGGCCTAACCAAGGTGTGCGAGTAACCCTTTGGGAGGAGACACTTTCTGAGCTTGTAGCATTCCAGAATGCAAAAAGCAGAATGCCAGCAGCTCTGAAAACTACCTTCTTCAGCTAACAAGTTGACACAAGGATAAAGTGGCACCATGTTGAGCACCTGAATGTGTGAAGGACATTCACAATCAAGGACATTATAGGGAAGTTAATTGATCTCAAGGGAGGAGAAATGCATCATCATGGGAATTGGAACAGCAACCCCTCAAGTCGGCCGAGCTATTGAGCCATGTGCCAGTGGAGACGGCAAGTGTACGTTCTGGCACTAGAAAGAGATCAGCCACAGTAAGGTTGAACTCCTCCATCCACTTGGCTTGTAATTCCTAAGACCAATTGCAGTTGAGACCCCCTCATACCCAAAATCCTCTGAAACCATGAGGCTGGAGTTGTCGTGAAAGTGGGGCTCTCCATCACTACTGGAAGGTGGTAGACCTTCCTCTCCAACCCGCAACACAGACCCAACTGCAAAGCCTACGGAGAGGATTGAGGTGGAAGGGCGCAAATGATCCCCGGGAGGTGCAAGGACAAAGGGGACAATATCACACGTGTAAGAGGACTGGTTCACTCCCTCACACCGCCCGTTCCCAGTACCACTCCTACCTGAGTGTGGAGGTACGATCAGAAAATAGGGAGAAGCAAGCGATGCCGATAGGTGATTCTCCCGTTCCCCGCATGAGGAACAAAACAAGAAAACACAGCAAGGGACCCGACCAGAGCGACCCAAGGATGCCAGCTACTGGAGAGGGTTCTAGGGCAGATGGTCAGCACATAGCAATCCACCAAGGTAGTTCCCAAATGTCCAAGGTGAAGCAGGTGCTCCAGAGGAAGAATATTTCCAGATCTTAGAGGGTCCTTTCAATGTTTCCAAAATCCAAAACTATAATGAGGAGGCAAGGATCAAAGTACCAAAAACGTTCAGCAGCCAAAAACGAAAATGCCAGAGACAATCCAGTAAACAAGCCACGGTCAATACACCAATTCACCAGATGTAGATGAGGGTGAGGTAAAAGCAATCCAAAGAACAAGCCAAGGTCAATACACCAATTCACCAGGTGTAGATGAGGGTGAGGTAGAAGCAATCCAAAGAACAAGCCAAGGTCAATACACCAATTCACCAGGTGTAGATGAGGGTGAGGAAGAAGCAATCCAGAGAACAAGCCAAGGTCGGGAAACAAACAAGTAACAGATACAGAGAAGGAATGAAAATTCAATGCTGCTCTCGGTCACAGAGACTTTTGTGTAGTGGCGCTGTGATACCAAGCACGGGTATTTACTTCCGCATCGGGTCTGTTAGTCATGCGGGCTGATCAGGGGTCGAAGTGGTTGGGGGCGGTGCTCCTCTACTTTTTAAATTAAGTTCCGATACTTTTATTTTAAAAAGAAACCATTCCGGAATGGCTTAGTTTTAAAATTAAAGTGTAGGTAGAAGTTGAAACTTGCACTTCGGTGTACTGCACTGAACATTCCATGAAACAGCAGGTGCATTTGTTTGGGGGTTTGGATTGCAGGAGAGGCGTGGTGGTTGGGGGTTGTGGGGAGCTGGGGCAGGCCAGCAGGGAATATAGTTCCATTACTTATTTTCGTGCACTTTGACCACTGGTGCTGATGACATAGCGCTGCATGCGGCTGTGGTGGCTGCTGGGCAGTGTAGTTTTCCCATCGCTCATTCAGCCACCAGGGAAATCTAAAGGAGTGTGGGCAGGTCCGTTTAGAAGGAAGCGCCACAGGAAATGCAACAGTAGCCCCTGTCACCTCCAGGCATGGAGAAACCGAATGGCCAAGAACTTCTTGGGTACAGGGATTGGTAGAAAGGCTCTCCCGAACTAAGATTCCCAGGCCAAGCTGATGTACTCGAACCTTTCGCATCCCCATGCAAATGGGAACCTTAATCCCCCTTTCTAGGCCCTTGCACGCAGCAGCGCAGAAATGAGGGACACAGAGCCAAAAGAACATTAACCTTTCCTTTATTCTTACTGAACCCGAATGCCCTTTAAGCAGGGTAGCGCAATATGGGATAGATGGGGATGCAGATTTTACTCTTACACCAATAATAAGACTGGCTCAGGAAGTTGGCAAAAATATAACTGTTTTAATTGCAAATGTCTTAAAACAGGGAGTACAAGGGACATCAACGGACGTTCGCTCAAGTCTCTCTCGAGACCTCTCAAAGAATTTCATGAAAAATTACATTTATATAGTGAAAATTCATCATCACAGACGTCATACTACTTGGCAAAATAAGAACACCTACTTGTGGTTGTGTGATAGGCTTAAGGGGAACATCTAGGTATACTTTCTATGGGGGATAGGATTGTGATTGGGTCTCTAAAGCTAGGTGGACAGCCATGCCCACCCCTAGTGCAAGTCATCTTCTGTGTCATAAAATACACAACGTTTCATTGGCTTTCAAACTATAGGGGTCTTTGCTATGTGGCCCTCTATGATTGGCTGGCACGCTTGTACCCTTCTGGAATATTCCACTCGCTAGCAGCATGCAAGCTCGTACCTCGTGTGCTTGTGGGTTTGACTTGGCCATACCTCCCCACCCAATTAGCCGATCATCCGTCATCACTCCTGCATTCTGTCATTCGAATTGCCTTTGAACTGGACCTTGCAAAGTATCACTGTGCCTGAGAATAAAAGGGACTGTGAGCATGGTCTTATCTTCAAGTCTCGGTGTAGCTTGCCCAAAATCTATTTTCATCTTGACCATGTGACAGGGGACGGTGTTTGAGCTCTTTCTTTCTCCTGTGCCTTGGTTTCAGGCCTTTGAACCCTGTTTTGGACTCCGTTCCTGCTTCCTGGTTCCGCCCCTCCACCCAGCACCTCTCGACCCCTGATTGGCCCACCAGTCTGTTACTGTTTGGAGGGGCCCAGCTCTGCAGCACCTTTGTCGAGCACACTTTACATCTGTACCTCGAAGGTGAGTCTAGTGCTTTTCCAGGCCTCTAGTTAGTTTAAAAATGTAATTTGCCATTTTTAGAATTCACCACTCTCTCCTGTGCCTTAGTTTCAGGCCTTTGAACCCTGTTTTGGGCTCAGTTCCTGATCTGATTTCCCTCCCTCCTCCCGCTCCCCTCCATCCCTGATTGGCCTCCCAGTCCGGTATTGTATGGCAGGGGCCCAGCCCTGCAGCACCTTTGTCGAGCACACTTTACATCTGTGCCTCAAAGGTGAGTCCAGTGCTTTTCCAGGCCTCTAGTTGCTTTAAAATGTGGTTTGCCATTTTTAGAATTCATCACGCTCTCCTGTGCCTTGGTTTCAGGGTTCGAACCCCGTTTTGGGCTCCGTTGCTGTTTCCTGGTTTCTCCCCTCCTCCCAGCACCTCTCGACCCCTGATTGGCCTCCCAATCTGGTATTTAATTGCAGGGGTCCAGCCCTGCAGCACCTTTGTCGAGCGCACTTTACATCTGTGCCTCGAAGGTGAGTCTATTGCTTTTCCAGGCCTCTAGTTGCTTTAAAAATGTGATTTGCCATTTTTAGAATTCACCAGGCTCTCCATTGCCTTGGTTTCAGGGCTTTGAACCCTGTTTTGGGCTCAGTTCCTGTTTCCCTCCCTCCTCCCGCCCCCCTCCACCCCTGATTGGCCTCCCAGTCCGGTATTGTATGGCAGGGGCCCAGCCCTGCAGCACCTTCTTAAAGCACACTTTACATTTGTGCCTCGAATGTGAGTCTAGTGCTTTTCCAGGCCTCTAGTTGCTTTAGAAATGTAATTTGCCATTTTTAAAATTCACCTCGCTCCCCTGTGTGTTGGTTTCAGGGTTTGAACCCTGTTTTGGGCTCTGTTCCTCTTTCCTGGTTCCCCCCCTCCTTCCAGCACCTCTCGACCCCTGATTGGCCTCCCAATCCAGTATTGAATGGCAGGGGCCCAGTCCTGCAGCACCTTCGTCGAGCCCACTTTATATCTGTGCCTTGAAGGTGAGTCTAGTGCTTTTCCAGGCCTCTAGTTGCTTTAAAAATGTAATTTGCCATTTTTAGAATTCACCACGCTCTCCTGTGCCTTGGTTTCAGGCCTTTTAACCCTGTTTTGGGCTCAGTTCCTGTTTTTCCCCCTCGACCCCTGATTGGCGTCCCAGTGCGGTATTGTATGGCAGGGGCCCAGCTCTGCAGCACCTTCGTCGAGCCCACTTTGAAACAAGGGTGTCGATGGAACGGTCGGAGTGGATGGAAGGGTCGGAGTGCATGGATCTGATATAGTGCTTGGAACAGATAGAACGGATGGTGTGGATGGAAAGGCTGGAGTGGATGGAACGGATGGAGTGCATGGAACGGATAGAGAGGACAGATTCGGATGTAGATGGCGGAACAGTTTATGTAGATGAACGATCGAATGATGGAATGAATGGAATGACTAGTAAACCAAATGAATAACTAGGTGAAATGTATGAACGGACAGAGTGAATAAAAAGGATAGAATAAATGGTTCAGATGTGCGCTCGATCTCAAGCACCTTACTGAAAACCACCATATCACATCACCATGCTTACTCTCTCCTATACACTGCCACTCAACTAGAACACAGCGATACTATGACACATTCGGAATAGCTGTTCTCATACTAACACCCGACGGTGTTCCGTCAAAGTTCCGAAAACATAGTTTCGAAATACAATAGTTTCGAAACAAAAGGATCGAAGAAAAAAAATTCAAATGCATTTTTTTAAATATAAATATTTCTTTTTTTGGGTTCTTATAGTAAAATTATTGTTTTTTCTTTTTTAAATAAACATGCATTCGAAAAAATTGTTTTCGATCCTTTTGTGTCGAAACTTTTGTATTTCAACACTATGACTGTCGAACAAATCACTATGAACCACACCCGACACATACTCCTCATCATCCTAATTAAACACAGCTGGCTCAGCACACCCGCTAGCCTATGCGTCTCCTCAGGCCTAACGCAGCCAGAAACGGGTCTGGGTATCACCCTACCAGAATTAACACATACCCCTGATCTCCCAACCACCACACCTACCGCTAAGAAGCAGCTATCATACGAGTGCCACACCAGCTGCACACATATCCGGTGCTCCCACGCACCTTATGACTCTCTCCCTCCCTCTCTCTAGAATTCAACTACGGTTCCCGAGGGTGTTCAACCTACCAGCGCCTTCAGATCATACCAATGATACATAAGGCGCTATATAAATGCAAAGTAACATAAGATTTCACTACAATTAAATGAATACAACCTGACACTTCTAGTGTTTTTCCATTGCACCTCAACAGGAGCTCGCCTAGCTTCTCATGTTTATTGTATCTTCTCAAATAGATAGCCAGTTTCTTGGCTGCCCCAACCCTTGACACTGGGCCAGACATCCTTTCTCGAATCTTCCCTAATCGTCAGCTGTTTTCTTCGACTGCGCCACACTTTCAGCCCTTCTGTTCATCGGGTCCTAGTTTGCTAAAACACGTAGTGGAACATTCAGATTCTATAGGCATACATATAGTGGCAGCACCGCCTGCAGTCTATTCACTATGTATAACCAGATTTTGATTACTTAGTCTACTTGCGTTACAGCATCTGTACAGTTATAAAGCGATTTTCATTTTCTTCAGTGTTGCATGTGCAATCTTCATTCTCGCACATGAAATGTTGTTCAACTCTTCACTTTGCCATCAGATTGTATACGTTCTATATACTCTCTTCTTCAGCATCTCTTCTGGGTGCGTCATTTCTGCTTCATGTGACGTCTCCAGTCTTCTCTTTCATTCATTTTCACACTTCTTCCGGAACCTCCTTCAAGAGATTGTCAATTCTCTGCGGGTACAGAGAGGTAGAGTAGTTAGTTAGTGCCCTGGCTAGATATTTTGTCCTGGAGTCAGTTAAAGCGATGCATTCCAATAGCAAATGTCTTGTGGTTTCCACTTTGTCATTCAGGTGACAGAACTGACAGATGTTAGAGACTGATTGTTTTCTTGACGCCTGGATTTCATTTGTTCTCAGTTGATTCAGACGTAGTCTCAAAAACATTCTGCTCAGTCGTTTGTCCGGACATTTTTTCAGGTAACCTCTTACCTCGTGTATTTTCATCGCCGGAGCTGGAATCAATGCCGTCGAGGAGTATCTGTTTGCTATGTCCAAGGTGTCGATCCAATCCACTTCATACATTTTCTTTTTAACTTTGTTTGGATTCGTGATTAAGAAATCTTCTGGACAATCCATGTTTTGTAGTAGTGCCTGATTTTTGTTCTTCCATCCTTCTAGCATCTTGTTGGAACTGTTCTTTAGTTCCTTTGTGATCAGTTCCAGAGCTTTAAGTTTTTGTGGACAGAGTAGTTTTCTGAATAACATTAATGAAGATCGTGCTTTCAATGTCATTAATGATGGTAAGCAAAGTTCTCTCCTGATTAGGACCATTGGTGTAGATTTTCCTAGGCCTAAGGTTGACCTCCAGAAGTAACCCTCCATTTTTAACCAGATTGTGTTGGGAAGGATGGCATCGCATTGACGCCATAGAGTAGAGACGGTACTACCTTCATCTCGAAGAAGTTCAAGACCGGGATAAGGGAGTAGCGTCCAAATTTCCGATCAATGGCTTTAGCTTGTGATGTTAAAGATTTCAGTTGCACCCATAGCGCCTCTTGCATTTCTAGCTCTTTCGGGTGGTTGCATAGCTTGACCCCCAGATATTTGAAACTGAGGACTTCTTCGAGTGGTAGACCATCCAGCTTCAAGGGGAATTTCTTTCTCTTTTTTTGTTCTTTCCCATCAACATGATCTTAGTTTTCTTCTTATTTAGCTGTAGGTCGTTCTTTTTCAGATAAGTCGCTAAGTTCTCCAGTTGGTGTTGCAGCCCGATCGGTGTAAAGTCTAGCAGGATGATATCGTCGGCGTAAAGGAGTCTAGATACTTTCTCTCCGCCTAATGCTGGTGGGAAGAATCTTTTCTCTCCCTCAGTTTCTTCATAGTCGGCGATATAGTTTATGGATGTTCCTGTGTTCCTGACGAAACCTGTTTGGGATGGGTCGGCGTAATTCGCTTTCCCTAGCCAGTTTCGAAAGGTTTCCAATGCCAGGGAGGTGAAAACCTTGCCAACCACGTTCAGCAGGGCGATGGGTCGGTATTGGTTTGGGTCGTCTGGAGCCCTCCGTTTGAAAATCGGGACGACGATGCTTTGGTCCAAGATTGTGGGACGGCTTGGTTCTTGTTGCAGTTTGCAAAGATCTTACTAATGAGCTTAGCCCATAGTTCCGGATGTTTTTTTATCTCCAAGTTGGTCAGCCCATCGGGGCCAGGTGCCCTAGAGTTGTTAACTTTCTTGATCTTACTCATGATGGTTTCTTCATCACTTGGAATTTCCCATGAGTTTGATGGCTTGATCGGTCTGTTCTGGTCTTTGTGTATTATAGATACTGTTGTTGCCAAGGGTCGTGCATATAGGTTTGAGAAGTGTGTTGTCCATTGCGCTTCTCCATCACTGTTTTGCAGTTTGTTATTTGAGCTGCTTGTCGACCCTTTGATGAGATTCCAAAAGTCCTTAGACTTTTTTCCGTTTAGTGCATGCAACATTGACTCCGCGTCTTGTTGGTAAAGATTGTGCCGCTGCTGGATTATCCAGTTTTTATATTCTCACTGCGCGACTTTCCACCTTCTCGTATTTTCATTCGATGGTGCCCTTTTTTCCACTATTTTTAGTTGTCCAAGTGTTCGTCTTTTTATCACTTTTTCCCTATTATATAGGTGAGAAGTGCTTAATATTGATCGTTTGATGTTCCGCTGAGTCTGGATGTACTTTGTCAAAAGGGGGACGTAATCAGGTCGGTCTTTCCTCGTAGTTCAGTTCCTTGATTTTTCCATACATGGTCGCGTGCTCTGTTCCAGGATTTTTTTAAATGCGCCCTCCGTGAGTTTCAGACGGCCTCCTCCTCGTCCTAGTTCAGTTTCTGACATTGTGAACTGTTGAGCGTCCCGCGGAGCCGACCAGGTTGCTGTCATGATATTGTGGTCGCTTTTTTTCTGTAGGCACCACTTCCAAAGCCTCCATATATGTCAACAAGTTTTTTGATACATATATGTGGTCGATGGTCTTCTGTTGATTATCTCTTTGCCATGTCGGAATCTTCAGGTTGGACTTTTTCCTTAGCCAGTATAGATTATGCATGTCTCTTTCTGCCATGAAGGATTCAGTAGAATGCCTCTTGTGTCACAGGGTTGGACCACTTGTCCCGCTCTTTTCGTGGTTCTTATGCCTGCACAGACAGCGTTGAAATCACTATTAACTATGGCATTGTTCCAGTGATGGTCTGCGACAGCCTTGTCCCATATTCCGGGGATCTCTGCCAAAAAGTCTTTGTTTGTTATTGCTTCTGGATTACACTAATCGTTGATTACAAGCAATTTCTCCTTGGAAGTCTTGTTTAAGGTCCCGTCCGTGCGGGTCCAATTTATGATGGCTGCTTGTATCAAGTGTGTTGAATGAATTATCTTGTGTAGATCTAGGCCACTTCCTGCACGTATAGCCATTAGGAGACCAGCTGTTGGACGTCCTCTCTGACCTTTTTGTGCTTCCAAAAAGACCAGTACGTAGCCGTCCAACCAAGGTTTCTTGGTCAACCACGTTTCCTGGAGGCATAGTAAATGGTATAGCCCCAGGTTGACGTCACTTCTCGCCAGTAGATGATGAAAACCTCTGGGGTTCCAGCACCCAATTGTGAGGTTTAGTCAAATCCTTGGTTGCTTGGGGGAAGCATCTATCCTTTCTGACCAGTCGTGGTTGACTGTCCTCGTTGTTGGTGGCTAGTTGTTGTAGTCAGCTGTTTTTCAATCCTTTGTCCATGTCCAGTTTTTCAGTGATTTTGCTGTGCTCGTGTTGCTTCTTTTTTCAGATGTCCTTGTCTTCTTCTCTGGATTCAATCTAGGCCGTCCCGCTGTGCACTTTAGGATGCGTGGACCCTCAGGTCTTCGATTTTCGTCTCTCTTTGTCTCTGGAAATCCATCATCATGTTGTTTCTCCATACATCGTCTTTTGTCTTTATCTTGGTTATTCCAATGTTTTCTGCTTTCTGATTGCTGTGTTTAACAATCAGTATCACATTGTGACGCATCTTCTAAGCCAGATTCTTTTCTTGTACTTCATAGGGCCTTTCTCTCTACGCCCATAGGGTCCTGCGGCTGGTTCTGGGGTTCCCCTGCTTTGTTACTTCTCTTGTTTGAATCAAGCGGTTCTCGTCCCTCGGTTGGAAGTAGTTCTGTCAGGACGTATCCCAGAACTCCTAAACTGTCTTCCTCTTTTAAAAGCAGGAGTCTGATGACCTTTGAGGAAATGTGTCCAGTAAGGAGCAGTCTTTGCGCCCTGATCCACATGGTTCCACCATCCACAAATCTTTATTTTAGATTTGTTCAAGCCCTGGAATTTTGCTGAAGATGTAGAGTATAGTGGACCTATTCAGGGTTAGTCCGTTGTTTCTTTCCTTCCTTCTTTTTAATTTGAAAATACAGTCACTGTGAATTTTCTTAGTTAGAGTTTCCTGCTTCCTCGTTTCCCTGTAATCGGGTTGATTTTTTTCTTGGCTCCGTTCTCCTCGTCGCTTAGGCGTATGTTTTCTCCTTGTGCCGCACTCGTGCAGGTGTAGGTCCTCTGCTCTTTTAGCCTTGTTGTTTGTAAATGTACTTCCTGGTGTGTGTGGATTGTCTCCTCCTTTCTCCCCCCTTCATTTGAGTCGCCGCCAAGTGCTTATAGGTTTGCCGTTTTAACTTGGCTGGCGACTTCTTTATCGCAGTCTGAGGGGTGCTGATGGAGTCATTACCCGAATATTTTTGGCCGGCTCCGGGATCTCGCTTGTCTCATGTGTGCTTTCTGCTTTCCTCTTTTGCCTCAGCGCTGGGTTAATCTCGGATTCCGATTCTCCTATGGTGTAGGTACTCCACTCCGAGCTTGAACTCAATGAATTCTGTCTGAAATTCGACTGCGACAAGATGTTTATTTGTTCTGGTTCATTCAGTTGTAGGACGACTTGTTTTGCGGGTGCTTGCCCCTTTTTGGGACGCTCATCGTTGTTAGAGGGTCGCTTGGTGGAAGCATCTTTCCGGGAATCCTGACCCTTCTTATCCACTTTTGGAGCTGTTGTTGCTTGTTTTGGATGGCATGCAGTTGGAAGTTTTCCTGTGAATCTTTTTGTCTGTTTAAATATTCTGAATGAGAAGTGTGGATTGGAGTCACTTTCTTTTCATTTCTGGGTCTTGTTGGATTCCTTTGGCAGCACTGAAAAAGGATTTTTCAAGGCGTTTTCGTTGCTGATGGTGGAAGGTTCTCCCTGATGTTTTTTGGTTGTGTCCTTTTCAGCTTCAATTATCGTAATTATCTCCGTCATTGGGTCCAGGTTGCCTTGTTGGAAACAGCAACCAGGTGTATCGAATACTTGTAGGTTGTCACATGGAGTGTTGCTGGCTTTCTCCCGAGCGTCTTCAATTTCTTTCCGTGGGTGGCCTGTGAGGTTGTGTCCATGAGTTTCCAGATGTTCTATCCTTTCTCTTTTCATTTCCATCCAATCTTCACGGATTTGGTGCCTTAGAGAGTCATTTAGTGTCTGCCTATTTCCTTCTGCAGCCATGATGAAACCTTCCAAATGTTCCAGTTTCGTGTTCAGGGAAGTGATCATGGACATTTGGACCCAAATTGTATCATTTAGGGCCTCCTACAATTTACTGAATGGGGCCAGGGCGATGGTAACAGTTGACATTATGGACATCAGGTCAGTCTTTTGTTGTGGTGACTCTCTTGCACCTTGATGGTGTAATTCACTTAGTCGACGCGACAGGATGGGAGTTGTAGGAGAAGGAAGCTGTGTCCGTGCTGATGGGAACTCGTTCCTGAGTCTTAGGTTTCGAATCCTTTCTGGAGATTTTGAATGGTCCTCGTCGAAAGAGGCCGATGTTAGGGTGTTCGGTACACAAGTTTCACTGGCTTTGGAGATTATGTGCGGCTTGGTCCATTCAGTGTTCACTTCTCGATCTGTCGTTCCTTGTTTTTGTACCTTCTCCGAGTTTTCCAGGTTTAATTGTGTAGATTCAGAGGGTACTGTTGTCGGTTGGGTGTGTAAGTTCGACATGCCCGTGTTCTGATCCTGATTCACGGGTAGGAGACCTGGATTCTTAAAGTGCCACCTAAATGGGAATGAAGTTTTTTTCCCACTGTTGCTCGTTGTTTTCAGTTGTGGTCTCACTTTGTTTGCATCTGCCCAAATTTGGTTAGACTCTTCTGTCGTCAGTATGCTTTCTAGCATTTCTCTGTCTGATATTTCCACCACGGTGGGATTTGGGTGTTGAGAGCATTTTTTGAAAAATGTCTTCACTAAATCTGCTTTGATGACATACTCTGTCAAGGGTTTGGGGCCCAATTTTTTTTTGTTGGTGGTGGTTTGTGCTTTATTCTTTCCCATATGAGATTTAGTGTGTTTTCCTGTCGTAAAGCGTCTCCCTTTGAGGAAGCTGTTGCATTTTCTTATTGTTCCTGTGGAAGGATCATTGCTTTCCTTGAGGGGTAAATCCACATCTTGATTTGGTGGGACAAGTTCTTCTCCTCCCCTCGTGATGTCACATTCTTGTTGGGCTTACGTGTCTGCGTAGGGGGGGGAGTCCCTTTGTATTTGTACTTTCACTTCCACTGGCTTCTCGTGCTGGATTATAATTTTTAGACTCTCCTCTTTGGCTGCATCTGTTGTTGCATCCGCTGTGCATGCAGCTTTATTGCCACTAGGGTTAGAGTTGAAGGTCTCTGTGAGTGCTTGAGCATCGTTTGCTGAGGATCCTTGTTTCTCAGCCCCGATTACCTGAGTTATTGCGAAATTGGGGTCAGGCATTGTTTCATTATGTTTGGCATCTTCAGTTGGGCCCCCCCTTTTAGGGGGAGGCTCAGGTGTAATCTTTATTCCCTGCGGCGTGTGTCAGACTTCTATTTGGTCCTGTCAGGTTGTGCCGTGTCGCCCTGATGGACATACAGCCTATCCACATCATTTGTGGGGAGGTCCGGCGTTGCGGCCTGATGGGCAGGGAAGTGATGTTGGGTTAGGGAGAGGGCTCAGGGAAGGAGTCAGCTCTCGTTTGGTATTTGAATAAAGTAGATGTGCATCTCACCGGCGTGTCGGCCTGTATTTGAGAGTGCGTGATAAATGTATAAGAGGCCCGTGAGTTTTACATTGACGACGAGGCCACAACACGCAAACCTCACACTGCAGGAGGGCTGTCGTTGGACAGCACAAGCACATTGGCACACCTCCCGTGAGCGGCGAGTGAAAAGGCCCTCACCCCGCTGCGCATGCAGTGGCGTGCACGGACCCGCAGAGGTCCCGAGGTCAGAAGGCCCATGACACGCAGTGGGAGCAGCAACGCTCCATAATATGCGAGCCAGGAGGCCCGACCTGAGAACACACGTCGAGGGCGGAGCCCGAAGCTAATCCTGCCAACAGCGACACGCTGCTACCCAGGTGTGGGGGAACCAGAAGCCCAGGAAAACAGCCCTCTGCAGCCCATGGCACGTGCTGTGCGTAGACAAGGTAGCCAGCAGGTAGTGCCGGAGAGCGCCCGACAACCAGCGGAGCAGGTACGCTTGGCAATATAGTGCCACATCTGGTGAAGGATAACACCAGTCACAAACAAACCATAAAAGGAGGGGGGAAACTACCCACAATCAGTCCACATAGACCGGCCACAACCGAAAGTGACACAACAAAGCACCGAACACAGTCTCAGGCTCAGTCAAGACCAAACAACCCTCTAAGGGGTGAATCTATACCACCATGTCCAGGCCAGTGGCATTCCCGGCCTCCACAGCAACCACAGCATCATCTTCGCGTTCGGATTGTGACGCAAATGTCAATGTCCCTGCAAATCAAGCGGCAATAGCGGCGGGAACTACCCAAACACTAAACATGCCCCCGCCATTTGACCTCAGCGACACCACCAACCTAGGACCCCGCTGGGCCATGTGGCTGCAGGACTTCAAGTTCCATGTCGGGGCAATAGGTCTAACAGGCGACGACAGGCTAAAGAAGACTCTATCGGTAGCAGTAGGACCTGCGGTCAGAGACATAGCGGGCGAGCTAGTAAACCTAGATAATGCCACTTATGGAGAGCTACATGGCAAACTAACGAAATACTTCACCCCACATACTAACATTGATTATGAATGACACGTATTCTACACTACCAGACAGGAAAAGGGTAAGTCCCTCGATAATTTTGTGATGCGCCTCCTCATCAAACTCAAATACTGCGAGTTTCATAGATACTCAAATGACGAAGCATTACGCTTGCAAGTCATCGCTGGATGCATATCCCAACCATTCCGGAAACAACTACTGCAGAAACAGAGAACTCTCGAAGAAATACTGGCCCTAGCCAGGATGGAAGCGGCAGTAGAGAACCAACTAGACAGCCTCGGCAAGATAGCTGTAGGTGCAGTTCCCATCTCGGCCTCCGCAGCACCGTGGCGTGAGGCTTCTCCCCTCTCCGGCTCCCGATTCTCGCCTCCCACATCAGCAGGAGGCGCCGAGAGGGAACCGCTCGCCAACACCTCCACTCTAGCTGGGGACAGCTCCCTATGGACCCACGTCCGAACGTCGACGGTCTCCCTCTGATCCGTAGGCTCTGACTCCACCTCCAGCCGGGGGGGACCTGTGGACCCCTCCGTCGGTTTGCCTCCTTCAACAACCTTCCTGGCGGCTGACAGCCTTGCAGCACGCGACCTCAGGTTCCTTTGAAGTAATATTTGTCCTTTTGGTGGTCTGAGGGTGCGTTTGTCGGGTTTCTTCGGGTCTGGGTTGTTGCCACTAGAGTCTAAATTGGGCGTTGGGGATTGGTTTGGTGGTGTTCTCTTCCTTGAAACTCGCTGTGAGTCATGTTTCCCCACCAATTTTCCCGGCAGTGAACTAAAGTCTTCAGTTTTCTTACTGATTGGAGTGGTAGGGAGTGTTTGATGATGGTTGCTTAAGCTCTTTTCAAAATTGAGGTCTTGTTCAGAGTTCATTAGAGTATCAACCTGGTCTGAGGTTTTTTTTGGGCCTGTAATTCTTCAGCAGCTGGGGCTGAAAAAACGGGTGATTCCTCAGGTAGTTCTTCACGTTGATGTTGCCTGTGGACCCCAGGTCTCCTGATTGTGTGACTCGGGTCTTCCCCTGTAAGTCGCCATGTAGATCTTTCAGGTGTGTGTTCCTTACAGTGTAAGGTGTGAATTTGTTGCTAGGGTCAAGGTAGCCAAGACGGGGCAGAACAGAGACAGGCACCTGCCCCTGCCTGACACGGTCTGCCAATGTCTGCAGCACTCAGCGACTGCACTCCGCAGCCCGCTCCGTGGTTGTCTGAGGTTTTTAAGAGGTAGCAGGAAACGCCTCTCAATGAAAACGAAGACAGACTCTCCTCAATGGGGGTCTGCCAATGTCTGCAGCACTCAGCGACTTCTTAGAGATGTCAAGGACCATTACTGGCGTTGTGTATGTCACAATTTCTGGTTTCCAACATATAGGAAGAATGGGGGCGGGACTTCCAGTAGAGGCATTTGGCTCCTCCTCTGCACTCCCCCCTATGATTGTTTCAAAGACCACTCTCTCATCAATTTTTACGTCTAGACATCCCCGTCTGAAAAAGTGCTTCTTCTGAGTGCATATCTTCATTACTCCTTTTAGAGATCCTGCTGATTTTACATGTTCATCAACACTCCAGGTCATGTGACTACATTGTCCATTCGGGCTGCAGTAGGTCCATCTTCCCACATACTTCTTGTGGTTTCTCGGATACAGGAACTTTGTTCCCTTAGGTGCTAGAATACCTGCTTCTATATACTTTCAGATTTCTTCATCTGTCAGGTCTTTGGGTCCAAACCCTGACTCAACATCGTTCATGATCTTCATTCCTACTGCTTTCTTTGCTGTCTTCTTACACTGTGTGATTATTATTCTGATCACAGAGAATCCAAACATGATCATCACCAACAATGCTCAGAGGAACTTGAAGATATTCGCCATGCATTGTGGAACCCATGAGAAGATGGGAGGATAGCTCAGCGGCAGCGTGCGTCTTGGAAGCAAGACGACACAAAGCAACAACAGGTTCGATCCCCGGGTCCGCACTTAGAAACCTCTGGGTGTTTAAGCGCATTATAAATACGTAACTAAGACAACAAAAAAAAACACAATTACGCAACTAAGAAAAACAAACAATTCCTGTAACAGCGCCTCGATGCCTGCGGGCTGTGTGAGCGCTTTATAAATGTTAAATAAATAAAAATAAATAAATAAATAAGATTGATGCAAACCAGCTGTCATCTGCAATAGCTTCTTTTTTGTCTTCCATCTTGATGTGCAAGTTTGTCAGCATCGTTATGGCCTCTGTCAAGGTCCCATTCTCGTCATCGTGAGAAGGTATAAATGTGCAACATGATTCCCCCGATTTTGGCACAAACACCTCCATACATAGCTGTAATCATGTCCAAGACATATCTATTCTGCAGGGTCATCAGTCTTATGGCTCTCAATTCTTCCTTAATCGCATTGAAACCCTTTATAGTAGTGTTGATCGTCTGCAGGAGCTCCCATCTGGTAATCTGTAACCATTTGTCTTTCGCCATTGTTTGGATCCCTGGCATAAAGATTGTCACGAATACTGCAGAAGTCTGACTGAACAACCTGTGTTCATATGGAATAGAATCAAAGACCTCTATCGATTTAGTTGAAAAGTAGTTCTCCCTCTTTGTTCGATTGAGAAATTCAACTGATCTCCTCTTTCTCAGGTGAGCACCTGCTTTTGGAAACTCTCCAATCTTCAAGTCACTCTTTGGAATCACTAATGCTGGAACATGGTCAATCACTATAGAACACAGCCCTCCACAGTCTTGTTCCATCCTTCACTCCTGGTACATCGAAAATCCGACTGCACTGCTGATTGATTCCAACCTTTCTTGTGCCATTGTTTCTGAAACACAAGGATGCATTCGCTAGAGGTACTATTAGCAAAGGTCCACCTTTATCATCAACCCATGTTAGCAACTTTGCAATGTTGGGTCAGTGATGCTTGCATTAATGTTCTGCATGCCACACAATTGCTTCAGGCTGTCCGGTTAAAGCTGGCACTTTACACACAGTCAGGCCTTCCTCCCATTAATCTGGAGAAAGTACCATTCCCTTGATTTGCAGCTGGCCTCTCTTGTATTTCTTCTGAGTCATTTCCTTGACAATTGAGCTTTTTGTTTATTTCCCATCTGATTCCTGCTCCATTTATTACAGGCTGTTCATATCTTATCACATGATCTCAGGTGAGTGCTCTCGCTCTTGCCTTTGAATCTTGCACATAATCATCTTCTTCTGGGGCTGCCTACTCGGTCACCCATACCAAGGAGGCTGAAACATGTCTGGGGATGCTTGTGGTCTCATGCAGAAGGGATATGACCTAGCAGTTCGGGCTGGACTACCCCTTTAGGGCATGGGACCACGCCTGATTTGCATATGGTCTTTCCCCTTTTGTACTTGCTTGGCAGGTGAAGAACTGTGGTCTGGGGGGTTGCCCAGAGCAATGCCAGAGGTTAAGATGTGTTCTAATCTTTCCAGCCATCACCTCTTTTGTTTTGCGACCCTGGAACTGACCTCGCGTATGGCAGAGTGCAAGGTGTGTTAGGCAGTGAGCTTTCTGGATTTTTACTTCTATAGCTATGACTATCTTGGAATTCCCCATGGCATAAGGTAGGAGAGCACAGACATAGCAACTCTCCTTAGAGGTTCTTTCTCCTACCCTTTTCATGTGCTGATACCACATGTTATTCCCCAAATGTGCTGTGCTGTCTAGATACATATTTAACTCATAATCATCTTCCCTTGTGATTCTCCTGTGTCTCCCTCTTGCAAGAAAGGTGCGTGCATAATGCTTATGACGTACAGCAATAAGGGTCCTTCCTACAGGGGGAATCATAGGAGCACTTGTCAGAGAAATGGGTGACCTTACATGTGTCACTAGTGTAGGGATAATCACAAATGGTCGTCGCCTTTCGATAATGGATAAATCTGCATAAGTCACTGGAGTGGGAAGAATCGAAGGGACTTCTACCTTGCTTGGGCGAATTAAATCGACGGTGTGAATTTGCAAAATCAGAAAAACAATGATAAATGTTGAGCATGCATAAATTATGCACCAGTACATTAGTCCCCACCATTTACGATTCTCCCCACGTCGTTGAGTTTCCCTTTCCGAAACTGTAACATTCTTGACAGTCCTCATTGTGCCTGTGTACTGATTGAAGGAAGGAAAAAACCTTTTTAATCAGGCATCTCCGTTAAATGGTCAGGTAACTGCAGGATCTATTCAACTATCGCCAAATGTAGCGTCCTTATTGCAGGGCAATTTTTTACGATCTTGCAGAACAACACGTATATTAGTACTACGTCCAACAAGAACACGGTAAGCTTGCAGTATGTAAACAAAAACAGCGAGAAGGATCCTATGGGCATCAACTTCAGGTAGGACCATTTGATCAACCAAAAAGAAACTCTGTGAAGAATGAATCTGGAAACTGCTAACTTTTCCAGTCGTCAAATTCGAACTCTAGGTTTGGCATATCTGTAATACTTCAATACTTTCTAAAGTCTAATTCAAAATCTTCATGTGAGTCAGAACTTTGCTTTTGCACTCCTGCTATAATATCTATAAAGAGTGCCCGGGGTGAGTCACAGTCCACAATTTCCACAATCCTTGCTCTTCCTCTGGTGCACCGCCTTGAACCTCCATCAACTGTGTTTTTGACAAATTATTAAACCATTCATTTACAATCATAATGGTAACTACTTTTTCCTTCACATCTGGAGTATCAAAACTTGAAATATCTAGTGAATATGCAACCCGTTTGGCCTCTTCATCTGCGGGTTAGTTCCTGCTAGAGATAAAGTCAGGTCGCTTAGTATGTGCTGCTCATTTATTGCAATGGCTACTGGGAGTTGTAATGCTTCAATAAGCCTGTCCAATAATGCTGCATGTTGCACTGGAGTGCCGTCCGCTCGGAGGCAGCCCCTCCTTTTCCAACGTGCTAGCCCTGCGTGCACGTTTGAAGTCGCATAGGCGGAGTCACTGTACACCATTACATCCTGCCCTGCGTGTTTCTCGAGCGTGACAAGAAGCGCCACCAATTCTGTTGCTTGCGCTGAAAAGTGAGACAGTAGTCTTGCACTTGCTACAACCTCTAATTCCCTGTTGGCTCTGTGTCTTACCAAAGCTGAACCGGAATGCCTTCCCCCATCAGTTTGATCAATTTTTGAAGACCCTTCAATAAAGAGAAACCCCCCCCCTGCTAATGCATTTTCCTTTACGCGTGGGATGTCGTCATAGAAATCCTCATAGTTAGCGCAATCATGCACATGCTCACCCCCTACCACAGGTTCAGCTACAAACGTGGCAGGGTTCACCATTTTATACCAGACTATTTTGATTGCTGGCTTCGATATGACTACCTCATATGCGGTAGCCCTCTGAGATGTCAATGTCAATGTACCCTTAGGTTTCTCCAAAGCATACTCACCAAACAATGTCATAGAACACCCCATCACAATACTAGTACACTTCTCCATTGCGAATGTGGCTGCTGTCAGCGACTGTTCGCAAGGAAAGTGCCCTCTCATAACTGGATCCAAAATCCCACTGTAATATGACAGGGGTTTGTACACCAATGTAGTCCTCTGTGTAAGCACCGCTGTCATAAATGTCCCATGTCCCTAAAACTGGAGCTGTAGAAATTGCTTCAAACCCTGCCACCATTTCCTCAGTCTATTCTATTCTTTCCTTGTTCACTTGTGCAGTCTTCTGAGCCTGAAAAAGCGGTTTTGTGTCTGAACTATATTCAAATACCCATGCTCTAACATAGTTGCATAATCCCAAAAACTGCTGCATTTGTTTTAAGTGTCCGGTATTGTTGTTTTCATAATTGCCTCAGCTCTTTCAGGTGTGACTCTCTTCCCCTCATGTGAGATTAACGGACCTATATACAACACCTCTTGTTGACAATATTGCAACTTCTCCTTATCCACTTTATATCCCTTGTGTGCTAAAATAGTCATTAAATTAATTGACTCTTGTCTGCACTCATCTTCTGTTGTGCTACAAACCAAAATATCATCTACGTACTCTACATACTACAGCACAACACTATGCAAATCAATGTTGCTTAGGTCCATCTTCAGGACCCTATTAAAGATCGATGGAGACTCACAGTACCCTTGGGACAAACGAGTGCTCTTCAGTTTAGATTGACGAAACGTAAATGAGGTAAGGTCCTGGGAGTCCTTATGCAACGGGATTGAGAAAAATGCATTTTTCAGGTCAATCACCGTAAAATATGGTGCTTCTGCTGGGATATTACACAACATCGTCGCCGGATATGGAACTAAAGGAAACTTTGCCTCTGCAATGTGGTTAATTGGTCTCATATCTTGAATAAACCTCCACGACCCCTCCTTCGATTTTTTTTATCGGATACACTGTGGTATTACACAGTGACTCTGATGTCACTAAAATACATTGTTCCATCGGGGCTGATCTAGTCTTAAAAATACCCTCATCCGCCTCTCGAGACATTGGGTATTGCCTTGCTCGAGGTAAAATTGCTCCTGCCTTCAGCTTAATCTTAACCTCCCCTACCCCCTTCAACAGGCCTACGTCATAGGGGCCTGTGGTCCCTAAAGAATTTGGCACTTTTTCCAAATCTTCATCAAAAAATGCTGGGTGCTGCTGCACTATCACAATTTGCTGTGGGATTTCTCTTTTCTCTTTTCTGATCCAATATGTAATACTCATCTCGAATATTACTTCATCATCTGATGGATCATCTCTAAACATATCCTCGTCAGTGACGTCAGTCAATCTATACCCTTCCCCAATGGCAATCACTTCACTGTTCTCCATGGTCTGCCCTCGTCATCTGTTCCTTCGAGCATGGCCAATTCCCCTCACACTATGGCTGCATTCAACTTTAGGGGAATAGTCTGTCCCCCCTCTTCGTTCATAGGTATCTGTGGCCTGAACAAAAACTCATCAGGTATTCTCATAATCATTCCCACTAACCCGGGTAGCCATGTCAACAGAATGCTTACCCCATAAAGAAAGACTTCTGGCTCTAGTGGCATTCCTTGCAGAGCCATTTGCCCTGTAAACGCCAACATAAATTCACCCACATTCATATCATGTATCCCTGGAGTTGAACACACTATGCCTTTATCGTTGAAAGAAATCGTCATATTGAGCTTTGTCATTAAATCTCTTGCCAAAATATTAACTGGTGTCTGCCGTGAATACAATAATGGAACAGACATCACATTGTCCTATAGAGACTGGTAATTCATCAGTAAAAGGAACTCTGCTTGTAGCTCCAGAGAAACATTGTGCATTCATGGCATTTCCCTACATTGGGTATTTTCCCTCTCGTATACATGAATGAGTAGCCACAGTGTCTACTAAGAAAGAAAAAGATTTCCCTCCTATCGTCACATTAACCCTCGGTTCCTCTTGAGGGTCTGGTGTCACTGGTATTACTGAACACATCAAGTCGCCCTGTGAGCTATCCTATTGTGGGTACATGCTTATCCCTGTACCTGGACTTCCTCCCCACCACAGTGACACCCCCTACTCTAGGTGTCAATAACTGTCCCGTGTTTGCATTCTGCTGTATCTGCACCGGTGTGTGCTGTGACTGCCCTTGCAGCGGATTCAATGGTGCTTGCTGTGGCTTCAATGCCTGTTGTATTTGAGGTGCTTGTGCTTGGTACACTATCTTTTCTTGGGCAAACCCATCCCTAGCTTGTGAGCTATATGCTGGAGGATAAGCGATCCCTCCTCTTGAGAATCGCCCATTCTGTACATAACCTTGCCTTCCAAAGGTGTGCGCGATATGCCCCATCATTCCACATATAAAGCATATATGAGGAGCTCTTCTGACTAGCCTCCCTCGGTTGAATCCCCCTTGCACATTCTGATTATCATTCTGCATATTCTGAAACCCGCCTTGGTTATTCTGTAAACCACCTCTTCCTGTGTAGCCCATTCCTCTGCCTCATGGCATAATCCCATTCCCTCCTTAATCCATCTGGCGTTGATTATTCGCCTGCGGTGCACCTACTGCTTGCTGCATTCCCAATCCTTCTCAGCTTGTCAGTACTGCCCCTTCTATGGCATACTTCGACAATTTCTTCTAAACTAACTTGGCTTCCTCAAGTTTTCTAGCATCTTCCCTCTTATTATTTTTCTCTTGTAACAGCTGGCAGTGATGCGCTATAGTCAACTGTATCTCTGCCCATGGTTTCGCTTCCATTCCCACTAATTTCATGAGCTGTCTCTGTACCTGTTCCGGTAATCCCCGACATAGAATGTGGTAAAATACTGCCACTGATTTCCCCCACGGCTCCCTCGTTTCAAGAGTCCACTGTTCCTGAATGCTTTGAATATAAGCAAGCAGATCTTCGTCATCTTTCATTTTACGTGCCATAATTGCACCCATATCTTCCAAATGTCATCAGCCCTTTCACCATGAATGGCTGCTAGGAGACCCTTAATGTCCCCTATTGCTAGAGTATTTCCTCCTGTCATCTTTTCTAGCTCATAAATCCATGTCCCTGCACCCACCGTTAAACTGGGAAGTTTACATCTTAAATTATCCATATCCATTTGTGGCCAGGGAATATACTGTGTTCTGGCCCCTCCTTTCTCTAATAAGGGAAGCTGCATGAACCCAAATCCACAATCGGCTCCCACCCATTGTCTGCCTATCCATAGTGAGAACAATGGTTCCTGATCACCTTCTACCTGGTAATGACCACAGCCTGCTCACATATGGTAGTGACTCTCCCTTCTCGCTATGCAATCGTCCTTTAGGTTGTTCTGGATATGCTATAGGATCTGGCGTCCTAACTGTAGGCTGCTCTAGATCAGACCATCGCACTTCCTTGTCTGCCTGCAGACATCCCTCGGGACCGCATGCACTTCCTCCCTCCTCCCCATGGAAGGTTTCTCTCTCTTCGTCTGACATATCTAGCCCCCAGCTAGTATGGCTTTTGTCCCCATCACCCTTATTTAAAAATAAGCCTATCTAAGGACAAGGCTCTATGCTTGAGACTGAACGGGTCTCTTTCCTCGCTTCATGATTGGAGGACCAGGGATTGTTCTCCCTTCCCTCGACTTCCCAATTTGCTACTTTCTCTTGATATGCTTTATGGATCCTATCTCTGATGCTCCCTATGTCAAAATTATCCTCTAGGGTTATCCTAGATGGTCCTAACATTATTCACTGTGACGGGAGGAACTCCTCTATATGGCCCCATGATATAACTGGACTCGTTCCATTAACTCTTTCTGGATGTGATAAATACCACATTCCCTTTTTCGCCTTTTTTTGCTCTGTTTCTTTGTCTAATTCCCTTTCTTTTCTTGATCCCATCCAACCCTTTCCTCTTCTTGTCTTTTCTCTGCCCTTCTTTCATTCGCTCTACGCTCTTCTTCTTCCCTTCGTCTTTGTATTCTTTTATCCTGTAATTTCTGCGCTTCTTCATCTTCTCTCTTCTTTTTGTGCCTATCTAGTTCTTTGATTGCTTTCTGCCTGTTGTCATACTTCCTTTGCTCCTCTGCCCTTTCTTCCTTTCTTTGCTGTTCTCATTTCTGCCTATTCTTTCTCTTGTGCTCATCTTCTTTTAATCTTTTTTCTTGTTCCCTGTCTTTTTTATCCTGCTCGTCCTGATTTTCCCTTTGCCTAACTTCCTCAATGCTTTTCCCATCGAGCTTGAGCAATATCTGTCCACCCATCCATTCGTTCTGCACTAGCATTATCTTGTCAGCTTTATCATTTTCCCCTTTACATCTCTTAATCTCTCGTTCTATTTCTGTTGATATATTCGGTCGTTCGCTTTTCTCCTACTTGTCCTGTAAGACCTTAAAGATCTCCTCCTTTGTTTTAGTCTCTACTGGACTATCGTCACTGCTGTAGGCAGGCGGTTCATATATCAGTTTGCTATGCCCTGTCGCCGCTTTTAGTTCCTTTCGGACACAATCCTACATCTTCTGTACTATCGCTGTTTACTTCGGGCAAGGTAAGGGGAGCAGAAGCCGCCTCAACACCTTTCTCCCTACACTGATTAAGCACCCAATGCTCAGGAGGTGGATCCTCCCGTTCCTCCTGGTACATTTTTCAGAGCTCTAAAATAGCTAGCATCTTCTCCACTTTCTTCCCTGTGTGCGCAGCATGCAAGTATGTGGTCATGTGTTGTAAAACCACTTTTCACAGCGATCCCCCTCATGGCCATGGCATGAACATCTTGTCTGCTGTACCCTTTACCCACTCCGTACTATACTGTTTAAGTGTAGGCGCGTGTTTTGGCAGCGTCTTGCACAGATGCATCAGTGGAGTAACATCCCCGATTGTGACAAGTCTCAATTGACTGTCAATACTTACTGTTAGTTACACAGATACATTTCAGAAAACCAACAAATATGAGCGCACTCCACCCTCGCTGCTCAAAGGCTCTACTTCCCAATTATGTCTATTTATCTTTGCAGTCAGCACCGACAATGACTAAAAAATAGATAACTTTTTATCTCTTCTTTAACCTCACAGTTTACTCTCGTTGTTCCTTGACACCTCTTTTCAATTATAAAATACACAGACTAGTCGACTTTTTTACATGTTCACCATGGTACTCCTTTTTCTCCTAACCCCTAAAATACCCAGATTGGGGTTTGAGTATTCCCTATAATAAACCTGTTTATGTGCCACCTACTTACCCCCTTGGGATTTTGAAATGACTCTTTCTAGACCTGCCTTGAGGTAGGAAACCGGGCTCTATAAAACGCTCCCCGCTTACACACCCCTCGTCATATACTAAATAAACACTGGTTACTTATTTTCAATATCACAATCCCATTCCCTTATTTTGCCAGTCCCCTCAATCTACTCACCATTCGCTCTTCAGCTAAGACCTTCGGTATCGTCCCCCTTCTCCAATCGACCCCATCGCCTTCAGTCCACTCAGCGCCTGTGGAAACCAGGAGGGACCCATCCCGCCTGTATCGATCTCCTTGCAAGCATTCTATATCGGCTGCTCTCCACAGGAAACTTCACAATCTTCCGGCTAGATGGCGGAGGGTGTCCAATCATCTGAAACAATAGAGACCTACTGGTCGATGGGTGTAAACCATGCTCCCTCCGCTACCATATGAACCCATAGGCCCTTTAAGTGAGGTAGCTCTATATGGGATGGATGGGGATGCAGAATTTACTCTTACACCAATAATAAAACCGAATTTGGCAAAAACATAACTGTTTTAATTACAATGGGCCTCATTACGAGGTGGGTGGTAAGGGATTACCGGCACCGGTAAGGACACCAGTGCCGGTAATCCCTTACCACCCTATTCCGAGGTCCCTTAGCGGGTCCCTTCCTTAACACCTGGTTTTACCAGGCGTTATGGAAGCGACCCATTAAGGGAACTTCAGAGCTAATAACGGTACCACAAATTGCGGTACCGTTATTAGCTCCATCCCCATTCCCATTGAGCCCTATGGGGGCTCGAATGGGAATGGGGAATGGTTCCCGGAATGGGGACTTACGGGGTCCTCCAAGGTTGGAATGACCCGGTAAGTCCCTATTTCGGGAACCCGGACCCGGAATGTGTTAAGGGGGTAGCCATAATAGGAGGTAGCTAATAGCACCATAGCTACCTCCTACCTCGTAATGAGGCCCAATGTCTTAAAACAGGGAGTACAACGGACATTCACTCAAGTCTCTCTCTCTCTCTCTATCTCTCTTTCTATCTCTCTATCTCTCTATCTCTCTATCTCTAGAGAGAGAGAGAGAGAGAGAGAACTCCCAAAGCATTTAATAGAACATGACATTTATATAGTGATAATTCGTCATCGCTGACGTCATACTACGTGGCAAAATGAGAAAACCTACTTGTGGTTGTGATAGGCTTAAGGGGAACATCTAGGTATACTTTTTATGGGGTATAGGATTGTGATTGGGTCTCTAAAGTCAGGTGGACAGCTATGCCCACCCCTAGTGCAAGTCATCTTCCGTGTCATAAAATACACGTTTCATTGGCTTTCAAACTATAGGGGTCTTTGCTATGTGGCCCTCTATGATTGGTTGGCACGCTTGTAACCTTCCGGAATATTCCACTCGCTAGCAGCACGCAAGCTGGTACCCCAAGAGCTTGTGGTTTGGACTTGACCATACCTTCCCACCCATTTAGCCCATCATCCATCATCACTCCTGCTGTCTGCCTTTCGAATTGTCTTTGAACTCGACCTTGCAAAGTATCGCTGTGCCTGAGAATAAAAGGGAGTGTGAACATGGTCTTATCTTCAAGACTCTGTGTAGCTTGCCCAAATCTATTTATATCTTGACCATGTGACAGGAGACCGTGTTTGAACTCTTTCTTTCGTATTTAGCACTATTAAATAAATAAAACCTGGCACGTCTAGTGTTTTTCCATTACTCCTTTACAGGAGCTTGCCTCGGTACTCACGTTCATTGTATCTTCTCGAAGAGATAACCAGTTCCTTGGCTGCCCCAACCCTGGACAATGGGACAGACAACCTTTCTCGAATCTTCCCTGATCGTCAGCTGTTTTCTTCTACTGTGCCACACTTCTAGCCCTTCTGTTCATGGGGTCCTAGTTCGCTAAAAACACGTTGTGGAACATCCAGATTCTATACACATATATACAATGCCGGCAATGCCTGCAGTCTATTCACTACGTATAGCCAGCCTTATGAATACTTAATCTGCTTGCATTATAGCATCTGTACAGTTATAAAGCGATTTGCATTTTCTTCAGTGTTCCTTGCATGTGCAATCTTTATTCCCGCACATGAAATGTTGTTCAACTCTTCACTTCGCCACCAGATTCTATAAGGTCTATATACTCTCTTCTTCAGCATCTCTTCTGGGTGCGTCATTTCTGCTTCATGTGACGTCACCAGTCTTCTCTTTCATTCATTTTCATGCTTCCTAGTGCCCTTTGTATTTAAAAGCTAGTCGCTGTATTCTTCCGCCGCAAACTATAAGGATAGGATGCACCTTGCCCTATACCACCGAATGAAAACAACTTCTCTAGCCAAGTGAACACACACAGTCATTGACAGCTGTGAGCCTGAGGAGGCAGCTGCTACTGTATTGTATTGTATTGTTTATTTATAAAGTGCCTATACAGGAAAGTGTTTCAAAGCGCTCAAGGAGGGGTCGGAACAGGGGGGGGGGGAAACAACAGTCGCTCATAGCCCTTGAAATTCTGAGGCGATAATAGTCTGTACAGGCAGAGTAAGTGCGTAAAAATACATTTAACAGTTGAGACACAGCAAATAGGCCTGACGGCGATTCTGCAGTTTTACCAGTGCAATTAGGGGAGAAAACAGGGGAGAACAGACAGACTATTTTCAGGCACATTGCATTTGGATCGTGCAAGTGCACACACAGTAACAGGGGGGGGGGTCAAAGTGCACCCAGTTGGTGGAGACTGGGGTAAGTGCACGGTGGCACAAGGCAGTGGGCTGCACCCCACTAATAAATATATAATCCATAGGATTAAGAATTATCAGATTAAAAGGAAAAAGTCCAATTAAAGAAGCTGTGTACTCTTGCCTCTCTCTCTTTATCATTGTTTTCACTTCCGTGTAACATTGAGAGTTAGCACGCGAATATGTCATATGAGGAAATTGAAAAACTAACTGACACAAGAGCAACTACTTTAGGCTTTTCAGCAGAGGAGGCAAATGAAATCTTGGGGTTGATCAAGGAAACCAGCAGCACACTAAAGGACACAGACCCAAACAGGAGGAAAAAACAACTTGAATACACAATCAGAAAAACAATAAATCGCAAATTGCATGCAGTGACATTGGGTCGTTATTACAAAGCACAAAGGATCCCAAGAGGCTTAAGAATCGGACTGAAGCCAACTCTATGCAAGGAAAGCAAGGAATTTGTGCAGAAATGGGAGCAGATCCTCAATAAATGTTCACTCGATCTGATTTTACTCACAATTAAAGAACTGTCTGTGAATTTACAGTCTCTGGAACAAGAGATACAAACTTTATCTGCAGAAATCACAGTACTTACAAGTAAGGAGTCATTAGAAGAAATACTCGTGGACATTAACTCAAGGGATACGTTTGACTATCTACGAGACGAAGTCTACACTTGGGCAGACAAATTCCAAAATCAACCTCAAAGATCACGCAATCCCAACCCTAACTCGGAGAACAGCAGCTCAGATACAGACTCCAATAGAGATGAACAAACTGAGCACCAAAGAGCAGAAGGAGGAAGTGCCTCTAGTGGGGCTACTCCCAGCACTAGTGCACCATCACACCAAACGTCTTTTTTAGACAACCAGTAAGGAAGAAACGAACGAGGAGGGGCAAGAGGAAAGGGCACCGGAGTACAAACAAGACTCCAAGCAAGAATAACTTAGTAGTGAATATTTCAAACAGAACACTTACAAAACAAGAGGAAGATGATCTACAAAAAGGTATAAAATTTGTACCGACTTATAACACCAATCTTTTCAATACTAAAGTGGAGCTACATAAATTGACCAGAAAGCTAAAACTCAAAGTTTTTTTCGCAGAAATGGAGACTAGTGACTTTACACTAGAACCACCAGACTTAGTTGAATTCAAACCAAAGAGCACATTTTCTCCACCAATTAGTGGTCCAGCAATAGATATCTTTGAGAAAATGGTTACAGCAGATCTCAAAAAAATCAAATATGGAGCACCAAAGAACAGGAACCTCAGTAGGGGAGAGATGTCAATTGTCCAAAATCTATATTCTGATGAAACGATCACAATAAGACCAGACGATAAAGGTGGTGCATTAGTGTTATTAAACACCTCAGATTACGAAAAAGAATGCAAGAGACAATTGGACAACCATAATGTTTACTCAAAAATAGATCACGACCCGACTATGGAAATACTAAAAGATCTAGATGAACTCCTCATAAGAGCAGAGGAAAGAGAGATGATCACAAGCAAAACTAAGGCATTTTTACTTAATCTGAAACCCAACATACCTCATTTCTATTTGTTGCTCAAAATCCATAGGAGTCTAATCAACCCACCGGGAAGACCAATAGTAGCCGCGACAGGCGAGATACTGCAACCACTAGGGACTTATATTGACTTCTTTCTTAAACCTTTAATACAGAAAACATCGACATACGTGAAAGATAGCACACACTTTCTGAACATCATAGGAGAAGTTCAACTGACAGAACATGACATCCTTTTCACCATAGATGTGGTAAACCTCTACACGAGTATCCCCCATGATCTGGAACAAGAAGCCGTCGAGTGGCTCCTTTTACAGGAAGAAGATATAGGAGCCGTAAAAGAATTCATCTTGTCACTTCTTTCCTATATCTCAATGAACTCTTACTTTGAATACAAGAAAGAATTTTATATTCAAACCTCCGGCACGGCTATGGGTGCCACAATGGCACCAGCATACGCAAATACATTTATGTATCAATTTGAGATGACCCATATTTTGCAAAAACCTGAATGGCAGAACAAGTTGAAAAAATTGGTATGCTACATAGACGACATTTTTGGCATCTGGCAGGGAACAAGAGAATCACTTGATGACTTTATGATTTACCTGAATGGTATTGATCCTCGGATTCAATTTACCTCAGAGATTGGAAACCCGGGCATACATTATCTGGACATTATGGTTAATGTACATAACCAACAGATCACTACCTCACTGTTCACCAAACCCACCGACAGAAATAACTTATTACACCGCATGAGTTTCCATCCACAGAACACCCTGGAGAACTTACCTTATGGACAAATGCTGCGACTTAAAAGAATCATCAGTGATGAAAGAGAATGCGAACAAGAACTAGAGAAACTAAGTAACAAACTAAATGAAAGAGGATATCCGAATGAAGATTTACAGGCAGCAAAACAGAAGGTTCAAAATAAAACAAGAGCCAGTACACTTGTCCCAAAGGACACAAAAAAATCTCCAACACTGGTATATGTGTCGAAATATTCTTCTCAAAGTATGCAGATTAAAAGATGTATAAACAAGCACTGGACAATACTCACGAGTGATGAAAGAACTAGAAATCTCTTTTTAGAGACTCCAACGTTTGCTTACCAAAGATCGAGTAACCTAAGAGATCTACTTGTAAACACAAGGGACATCAGAACCAAAAGGAGTAAGCCAAAGAGAACAGGAACATTCCCATGTTTAAACTGCAGCAATTGCAATAACATTATCAAAGGGACTAGTCCCGCACCCATATACAGGTGAAAAGATTGCAATAAAAAGCTATGGAACTTGTAACACTGAAAATTGCATTTATTGCATATGCTGTCCATGCGGACACTACTTTGTCGGAGAAACTGGACGGAAATTGAGAATCCGGATGAAAGTCGTGTATCAGAAACAGAAACACTAACTCAGCAGTGGCAAGACACTTCAATGGGAAACAACATAATATCTCTCAAGTCAAGTTTCAAGTCTTGGAAACATTGGAAAATACACATACAGACTCCAAAAGGAGAAGACAACAAAGAGAAGCCTACTGGATAGATCGCCTAGAAGCCTTGGCACCGCGAGGACTCAATGAAGAGTTTGATCTCAATTGCTTTCTGTAATAATGATGTAACAATGCATGCTTACCTAATCATGTGAAATACAATAAGGTTGCAATGTTATACGTTCATCATGTCACAAATATACTATTAGCAGGTTTACTATGTTTAACAAAGGGGTTGTTTTAGACTCCAATATCTCAGTCTGGAGAAGACTGTAAAGGACATTGAGGAATAAGAGTTACCCTTTCCATTCCCTTTTTTTTTTTACACTACATACATGTCTGAGTATTGATAGTGTATTAAGATATATCTTTATTATTTCATGATTTCATCAAGAAGAACACAGACGTGACACATGTACCTCTAGCACAATACTCGTCATAATATTCGTTACTTTACAGCCTCATTAGCTAGCCATTACATCTCTACAACCTGTCTTTTGACAGTGTGCAAGCCTAATGGCAATACATGTAACCTTAAGCCACATTACATGATATTATTCTTTACTTACATTTGCTAGAATTCGAATACTACAGACACGGCAACTTATTACATTAAATTATAGCTCGCGGCTCTAAAATGTAACACAAGGAATACCTACGTGTATTTACAATGAAGACCTATTGCCCCAACCAACATGGCCGACACGTAAGTGTACGTGCGGCCATATTGTTTATTTCACGTTGCTAATGACAACCATACGAACCGCGAGCAGCACACGCCGTTCGGAGTCGACACAGCAGGACGCTGAAGCTGCACTCCAGGTAAGCTGTATAGATTGAACAGACATACGCGATCCAAGATCGCAAGATATTTTAAGTGAATTAGTAAGATTAACAAGAGCAGGAGCTAATAGAATTGCTCTCTTCATGCTAGGCAGCGTTCTCTTGAAGATAACAACACGCACACAGACCGCGTGCATTTCGAAACTTGGAAATCAGGTTAGTGACAAAAAGCACATCACTTTAAGCATAGGTAAAAGACTTTTGAATGCATTTAATGTCGTGAAGAATTATTTTTGGCACAACATGGGTGACATTGCGCATGAAAATAAGGTTATACTGCACTCAACTGAATGTGATGGTGCCATGCAGGTATTCATTGAAGCACATATGTGATTACGAAAATTAGAATTTATTTAAGTAATTATGCGATTAATCAAAGTAGAATGTCATGGCCTATAAGGTATAACCAGTATCATTTAAAGTAAAGTATGGGCATGCTTTGCTATGCCAGGAACACATGTAATGATGGAATATTTTTCTTTTCTCTTTGTTCTCGCATTTTTGTTAAATATATGTTTGTCCTTGTGGGCATCCTGTTTGATTTGGCATAATTTGTGTTCTCTTGACGTACGGTGCACTGTCGAACTCTAACCTGATAATGTGGCGTGTTCTATTGAATGTTGATATTGCAATAATTACAATGGCCCTCATTACAAGTCAGGCGGTGGACCATGGTGCTATTAGCACCATGGTCCATGCCGGATTCCGCCATGGTGGGTGGCGGAATTACCGCCCCATTCCAAGGTGAGTGGGGCGGTAATTCCCCATTCACCATTTGCCCTTCCCCATTCCCATTTCTGCCCCATAGGGCATAATGGGGATGGGGAAGGCGCTAATTACGGCACCAAGGCGCTAAAGCAGGCATTAAAGTGTGAATCAGGCGTTAAGGGTTAACGGCGCCGACGGCACCGTTAAACCCTTAACGCCTGACTTGTAATGAGGGCCACTGTGTGCAACACAGTAATACTCTGGCTCTGAAGAAGGAAAACTCCGAAATGCATTAGCCATACGGGTTTCACATTTTGCCTCATTCTTTAGCAATAACTTCATTGGTGGAGTTTAAACCAATGAAGTACAAAATAATTTTCAAGAAGCTCTAATTTGGATAATTAAATCAAGAATATAATTTTTTTGACAAATCATCAAAGTGTGTCTTTTAGTTTATTGCAAACAGAAAGAAACTGACTAAATCCCAAGTGGGAAACTGGGGTGTGCGGCCCACACCGAAGGCATACATGCCTAGGTCTTTTCTCTCCATGTTCATTTTCTGTGCCCTACACGGTGGCACAAGACAGTGGGCTGCACCCCACTAATAAATATATAATCCATAGGATTAAGAATTATCAGATTAAAAGGAAAAAGTCCAATTAAAGAAGCTGTGCACTCTCGCCTCTCTCTCTTTGTAAGTGCAGAGAGAGCCATTCTCATGGGTTATTTTTAAGTGCAGTGAGGGTAGGTGGGTGTAGGGCCCTGGGGTAAGTGATAGAGGAACGGCATGGGTGCCCGGGACCGGTGAGACTCTGAGGTACACCAGGCGGCCAGTCAGCAAGCTGTAAGGAATAGGAAGAAGAGATGGAGAGAGCAGAGAGTTAGGTTAGCAGGGCAGGGGGAGAGCAAAGGAAGAGGAGAAGAAGAATGTCTTGAGGAGTTTCCGAAACTTACGGTCAGGCTCAAGACGGAGGGTGGCAGGGAGACTATTCCAGAGAAAGGAGATTAACCACAACAGAGCCTGACCTGTGTTTCCCAGGGTGTCATGGAGATGTGCAATCAGGACCTTGTGGTTAACCGTGTCAAAGGCAGAGGAGAGGTCAAGGAGAATGAGAAGAGAGGGAGATTTGAGAGCAGGTCTTCACAGGTGTTCAGAAGAGCGGTTTCCGTGCCTCTGGATGCCTCTGGATGCTCTAAAGCCAGACTGATGGTCATGGATGCAGCCAATAGATTCAGTGTGGAGGGTCAGTTGAGTGATAGCCAACTTGTCCAGGAGTTTACCCAAGATAGGAGTGATGAAGATAGGGTGGTAGTTTGCCAGAATGGAGGAGGCGGCGGCAGAGGGTTTTTTGATCAGGGGGTGCACAAGGGAGTGCTTAAGGACAGTTGGGAATTGAGAGTTGAGATTGCAGAGATCAGCTAAGGCCGGGCCGATGGAGTCAATATTGTTCTTAATGGTTTTAGAGGGGCAGGGGTCCACCTGTTTGGGTGAGGCTTTCATAGACCGGACTTGCCTGGTGACCTCATCAGGTGTGATGAGGGGGGCCAAGGGAGGCTCTGTGTTGGTGTATGCAGTGGAGTAGAAGAGAGGGATGAAAGGATGTCTTGGGTTTTTGTCAGGGCCGAGCACATGTCCTTGGGGGGTATGCAGAGGAGGAGACTGCTGTAGGATTGCCCATTTCCTTTCAGACTGCTGTGTCATTTGATGCTGCAGAGATGCAGACTTGAATAAAGACTCTTTTCTTGAAGCGGATGAAGAGTCAATATTGCCTTTGAAGGAGGTTGCAGGGCAGTTTGCTCCCCCCCATGGCTCACCCCTCATGGTGCCCTGCCCCCGCTCTATCCCCCTCCTGATCGCAAACCACAACCCCTCCCCCATACATCAATACACCTGGATCCCGCCCACACTCTCTCCTACCATCATACCTCGTCCAACTCTAAGATCAGAGGAGCACTCTGGTGCGCAAAACACCTGCCTCCTCAAGCGCTCATCCCCCACTCCCAATCCCACCCTACCACTTCGACTTCCATCCCCCCTCTGACATCTATTGAGAACACCCTGATACCCCCCACCCATACACCATGCCTATTATCGAACTCCCAAACCAGGGGAGCCCTCTGGCGCTCCAATCAGCGTGATTCCACCTCCACACCATCCTTGTGCCCGCTGAGGAACTCTCCTCCCTCTCATCTTACCGCCCATGCCGCCCTCTTCCTCCTCCTTAGCCCACTGGGGAACACACCACTCTCACAACCAACCTCCAATGCTGCCCTCTACTTCCCCCTTAACTCGTACTCGACCTCTGCCAACAAATCCCCCCTTCATATTCCCTTCTCTAAAAGTAGCTTGTCTCGCTAGAACGGTAGCCTCATCTCCCTACCTCTCTGTCCCCCCACCCTCTCTCACACCGCCATGGCACCAAAACCCACAAAATGCAGAAAAAGTGACTGGTCCTCTCCCTCGACCCTCCACTTCTCGCCACTTCCACTTCCACTTCATCCCAACATCCCAGCCTCTCCCACACCCTCACAATCCCCCTCTCCCAGTTTCCTCCCAGTTTCCTCCCAGTTTCCTCCCCCTTTCTCTTGACTTCTCACACTGTACACTTAATCCGCCAGCGGCCTCCAGACTCATTCCAAAATCAACCCTCCTAAACCCCCACACCATAAATGACCGACTCACCACCCTCCCAACCCTTTTTGATCCCCCTGTCTCTCACATACCTACCTCCGCCTGCCTACTCTTCCCTCGCACCCAGCCCCTGCCATACCCCACCTCAACCAGTCTCAACCACCCCGAATGTTCCTACCAGACCCACCTCCCCCCCGGGCACTCATGTCCGTCAACCTCCCACTACGATGAGCATCACGAATACCTCCTCCCCTCACAAAGTCACATGCATCCTTTTTAATGCCTGCTCCGTAGCAAAAAACAGACACAGCATCTTTGACCACCTATCCTCTGACAAGCCCAATGTCGGGGGGAAATTCTGCCGGGGTTGGCCGGGCCGTCCGTAGACCTCCGGGCAGGGAGGCCCCAACTCCTCCCGTATATCCCAAAAGAGATAGAGTATGAGACACACGCAAGAAGCAAGGTGACTCTGCTGTTTATTAGACAAAACGGCAGGGATGGGTCAAGGATCGCACGCGTCCGTCCTGACACACACACTCGTGGGGCTCGCAGGCCCTTTTTACCTTAGTATGACGCGCTACTTGCGTCACCTTAGAAAGTTTAGCAAAAAACCTATTTCCACTCTGGATGGGTTACTCGAGTGGTAGGGTTAGTATAGCATACATATAGAGCGCATTATTAGTGGTTAAGGGTTAGTCAGGTGGTATACTTGGGTTGTCCCTTCAAATTGATACATGAAAATTGTTACATGGAGACCTCTGAGGATTGGTCAATGTTAATGGCGTCAGTGATAAGAGCCCCATGTTCTGATTGGTCCACGCACGAGCCTCCCAGTCAGGGACCATCGCTGTTCCCAGCTCGCGGTGCACCTGTCATTTGCAACAATGTTTCACTATGGGTAGGTGTAAACAATGTGAGGATTTATTCATATGTTGGGAGGTCGACTACTCCCACTGCTGCAGATGTCCAATGAGTCTTTTAATTGTATCTGCCTGTGTCTTGAAACGTGGGATTCAGGCGTCTCCTTCCTCCTGGGCTTGGCATCCTGTCAGGTTTGGCTTTGTCACGTGAGGTGGGACCGTGTTTGAGGCAAAATTCAGCACAATTAATATTGTTTTTCCTACTGTGTGCCTGGTTTATCTTGCAGGTGTGACCTTGGCGTCGGCTTGCGAGATTGCAACATCGTGCCCTTGGCGGTGTGCTTTCGCCGGGCTCATTCTGCAGGGTCAGCAACCGAGCTCTTGCTTATTCAATGTTCATGGAAGCTTTTCAATGTTCATGGAAGCTTTTGCTTGCGGCCTACTTGGGCCTGGTGCATAGGTGGAACCGTTTGATGCAGAGCGCTTTAGATTACGGTATCATATTGCTCTATCCTCAGTATCGTGTCTCCATTATATTCTTCGTTATGGTACATGGTTCTTAGAAGAAGCGTGAGCAAGCCTTTTTAGATAAGTTCATTATGCGTCTTGCGTTTCTGCATTTTGAGAGCCTATGTGGAAAATAATAAAGATGCACGTCCGTGGGTATGTCTGTCGCCTACGTCATAGCACTGAGTATGTTCTTTGTGTGGATTGGTGTGGGAGTGTCCGGTGTGCATGTTTGCACAGGTGTGCTGACCGTTGGCTAGGTCGTCATGGCATCTCTAACGACGTGTAGGTTTAGTCGAGTTGATCCATGCCGCAGGTGTCGGCATGGACAGGGCGGGCTGCTGGGCAGGTAGGTGGGCACATCCGTATGTTCCTGTACCAGGGTATTTGGTCGTCTGGTAGATAGGCAAACTCCTCTCGTGGCGGGTGTCTAGGCCGTGATCCTCTAGGCCAAGCGCGAGAGGGGAAGGGCGGGAGCCTGTTCTTCCATTCTCCCACTTCAGTCCCTCCTCTGGTCGACTTGTCGACCACAAACATATCCTTTTCTTTATCTCCTCTTACTCTCCATATTTTAGTTATTCCTCCCAAATGTCCATAGTGGTTAACATGGTCTTCAAATGACCAATACATATATGCACAGGTTCCTCCAGGAGTGCAGTATACCCATTTCCCTATGTAGCTCCTTGGGTTTCTTGGGTTTTCGAGCTTCACAGATGGTGGGTCCAGGTGGTTGGTGATGATCTGGTTGCGCAACTTCTCTCTCTCCTTTATGATTGTGCCTGTGTGTTTGCCATCATCTGTTGGCATCAAGAGGTGCATACCAACCATTTCGATCATCTCATCTGTGGTGCGTGCCTTCCGGGCCTTCCAAAATCTTATTATGATCAGTGTAGCTCCAGCCAAAATAGTACATCCAACTATAATTTTCAGTCCATCTGACAACCAAGATGGCATCCATGACCATAATATTGAAAACCAGCTCTCATCCTTTTTCACACCTTTACTTTCATCCATCATTTTTGAGTGCATCTGGGCCAATTGTAAAACTGCTTCTGTCAGTGTACCATTGTCAGCATCGTTGGCAGGGATGAATGTGCAGCATGATTGTCCTATTTTAGCGTAAACTCCTCCTTCCATTGCTGTGAGGAGGTCCAGTACATATCTGTTCTGAAGTGCTACCATCCTCACAGCTCGCAGTTCCTCTTTTATTGCATTGAATCCATTTACCGTAGAATTAATAGTCATCATTAGTTCCCATCGAGTTATCTGGAGCCATTTTGCATTTGCGTAAGCCTGTAGTCCTGGATGTATTATCGAGGAGAAGAACATTGCTGCTCTGCTGAATAGTCTGTGCTCTGGTGGAATTGAAGTTAGTGCTGTTTCTGACCTTCCCCATAGGTAATTTCCTGTCAGAGGTTCTCCTTGTCTTTTCTTTCTATTCAGGACAGTATTATTGCCGTCGGTTTTGCTCTCTGGCCCCTTCTGAGGTTGTACAGATCTCTTCTTCCTTTTGTTCCCTTCATCCATTTTGGGGAAGTTCGCCATATTGACATGTTTCTGGGGTACCACTAGTGATGGTACATTAACGTGCACCATTGTGCATATACCATTCCACAGAGGGGGCAGTGTGTGGTATGCCTTTTTTCCACAGGCCCAGTAATGGTCCATTACTACTGCTGTTCCTGCTCCCCCCTCAGGTAACTCCATCACGCTTTCACAGTTGGTGTTGTATCCTACGTCCACCTCCCCTTTATGTTGGTAGCACACCTTAGGCGCAGTTAGCGGCAGTATTGTTATTGGGTCTTCATCCTTCTCCATCCACGTGAGCATGGGTACGTACTTGACCCAAGTCATCCAACATCTATGGTTGTGTCCATCAATAGTTGAAATATTTTCTTTTGTTACCATGTTGCTGCCAACCACTCCTATGTCCCATTTGTTGTTCATGTACACCTTCCCTGTTATTATCACCAGTGGTCTTTCCCAACATCCGTTTTTACCAGGGACTTCAGTGGCGTACCAATCACATGGTAGGTACTGTAGTGTTACTTTCTTTGTTTCTCCTTTTTCAGGACCACTTGTTATGTATCTGAATCCTTCAGCATGTAAACTGCTCTTGTGGTAACTCAAATAAGTCTTGAGGAAGTTGTTTTCATATGGATATGTATCTCGTGTTTTCCACACCAGTTGCACCACTGTCCCTTGAAATCTTCCTTTCGTCTGGAACAGTGCCAGGTATATTATACATTGTGCTATTTTCCCATCTATCTCCGTGGCAACAAATGTTCGAGAAGCGCTCATGGCGTATGGGATTAATGAGCAAACGTAGCAGCTGTCTTCTGTTGTCTGTTTACCTATGTGGGTCATGTGTTGGTACCATATGTTGTTTGAGATGTGTGCTGAATCTTGTATGTAGTTGTCAATACCTTTATTATCTGAGTATGTGCTGCGTTTAACTCTATTTTCCTTGTGTGGGATTTTACTAGTATCACCTGACGTAACACCTGTTGCAGGTGGGGGTGGGGGTGTATTAGGTTTGGGTACAGCAATAATATCGATAGCATAGCTGTACTGCCATACAGAGGCAGCCAAGAACCCGGTGATCATTAAAATCCCTATCAATTTTATTACAGATACTAATTTCACCGGCATTTTGCTCTTACCTTGCTGCAGTCCGGCAGCTTATTCTTGCGACGTTACAGTTGCCCGCCTGAAAATTCTTATTATGCTTGTTATTAGTGTTAGTTGTCGTTTTTAAGCTCTCCCTATCAGGTAGTCATTCAGTGCCCAGGCGAAGAGCTGTTCCCACGCCAATTTAAGCGATCTATCTCTTAGGGCAGGCAAGTATGGTTGGAGGTGGGGCATTGAATGTTCTATGGCCAAGAGGAATGCTGTGTAGTAGACACGTACCCTCCTTCTTTTCAGGTACGTTGGGCTTTTTATTTCGTATACAAATTGGTGTGACAATTCTTCCAGGTAATTATCGTCTGAGGGTACCATCTACTCCTGGGCAGTGAATTGGTTAGTTATATACTTTCTTAGTAGTACAATAATACGCTGTACCTGCATGTGCGAGAGAAAAGAAAGAGAACATTCAGGTGTTTACATGTGTATATGTGCAAGACAATGTCCTTCAGTTCAGTTATTACTACAGTGGGTAGGGGGTCGATGGGCAGAGGGTTTGGGGCTCAACTGGCGGAAGTCTCTTTATTCTTTAATCGTGTAACCATGGGGTGGGCGGTATGGGGATCACCCTTTTCTTTTCTAGTAGTTGTCTCTGGGGAATCTGAGGGGTGGCAGGGTATGGGGACACTTAGGCCGTTAGTTGTGGTAGAAGTTTCTTCCTCCGTTGGTGACGCTGTTTTCGTTCTTCCAGTGGCCCTGTCGGTGGCGCTGGGGCGGGTCTGGAGTTTGTAGATCTTTACGTCGTGTAGGTGGTTCCAGGCACGTTTGTCATGTAGCTTTACTGCTCTCGTTGATACCTCCTCTACCAGATGGGGGCCAGTGAAACGTGGGCTGTTCCACTTTCTGTTGAAATTGCGAAGTAGTACGTGGTCACCTTTAGCAACTTTGCACAGTCTTTCCTTTTCCAATTCTTTATCCGCGTCTTCTTGTTGATCGCTGTTAGACCCGCCCCGCGTGCGCTCGAGCTGTTGAGACACAAACACTACACTAGTAATCAAAGAAGACACATATTGGTACATTTCATCACCAAGGACATTTGCAGTACTCTCGTGGTCGGTAAATGCTCTTGATGTTGGCGTTAGGGGAAGGCGCATTTGACGTCCGGTAACCACCTCGTGAGGGGTGAGGTGGTGGTCGGAACCTGGTCTATTCCTTAGCTCAAATAGGGCTAGTGGAAGGCAATACAACCAACTCTTCTTTGTTGTTTGCTGTATTTTTGCAATTGCCTCCTTTAATAGGCCATTCAGGCGTTCACATACACCGTTGTCCTGTGGGTGGTATGCACATGCAAATTTATGCTTGATGTTCAGTAAGGATGTGATGTGCTGGAACATTTCGTTTGTGAAATGTGGGCCATTATCTGACCGCAGTACCTCGCACACTCCCCACCTGGGGAAGACCTCCCTCACTAGGAATTTAGCTGCTCTGAATGCATCTGGGTGTGAACAGGGCCCTGCTTCAATCCACCTCGAGAATGGGCATACTACTACAATCATATACCTATTTCCTTGACATACGTTGATCATATCAACATAGTCAATATGGAGATGTCGGAAGGGTCCCTCTGGCCGGGGTATAGTACCTCTTATCACCTTCAGAGTGTGACCGGCCGTAAACTGTTGACATGTGAGACAATTGCTGATAAAATTTGACACATGAGAATTTAACTCGGGGCAGAACCAGTCTTCCCTAATTCGTGCTGCAATTACTTCCTTGCCTGTGTGGGCTGGGTGGTGTAGTTGGCTCAGGGCGGTGTTCAATAGTGCCAATGGTATTACAATCTTTCCAGTGTCACCCTGGCGCCATAGTGCGTCAGTTGGTGACATTGTGCATCCTCTTTTTACCCATATTTCTTTTTCTGCCATTAGTGCAGCCGCTTGTAGCTCCATTATCTGTGTGGCTGGGAGATGGGTGTACCCTTCTCTTATCAACATCTCCTTATCCATTCCCCTCCCTCTCCCTCTCTTTGACTCTGGGGGGTTCCATATCTCACCAAAATATGCAGCATACTTCGCATGTGCGTCTGCTGCTGCATTCCCTTTTGAAATGTGGTCTTCACCATTGGTGTGTGCAGTGCATTTGACCAAAGCTAATTCTTGGGGGTCATTTATTGCTTCAATTAGTTCAGCCAATAGGAGCGCATGTTGCACTGGAGTGCCATCAGCTCTCCTAAACCCTCTTCTTCTCCATTTCGACAGCCCTGAGTGGACAGTGGACGTAACATATGCGCTGTCGGAATATATGGTCACTCGTTTGTCAAAGCTTTCCTTCAACGCCAAGATTAGTGCAATTAATTCTGCTGCTTGAGCGGAATAATGCTGTGGTAGTTGTACACATTTCATTGCCACACACACCGGTACCTCCATCATTTTTACCACTGCTGCCCCAGTCCTCCTTATACCATCCCTTTGGTCGATAGTTGATGACCCATCAATGAACAGGAGCTCACCTCCCTCTAGTGCGATTTCTTCAACCTTTCTAGTACATGAGTACATTTCAGTTATTTGCGTACAATCGTGGGCATAATCTCCTTCCTTAATTACTTCTGCTAGGAACCTTGCGGGGTTGACCGTGCTACATCTAACAATTGATAGTTCAGCTCTGGATAAGATGATCTCATAACCTGATGCCCTTTGCGTGGTTAGGGTGGACTTAGGTTTATTCAATATTGCAAATAGTGCATGTTCCACAAACAGTGTAGTTGGGCACCCCATGGTGATTGCTGATGCTTTCTCTACCGCAAAAGCAGCTGCGGCGAGACCTTGTTCGCAAGGGAAATGACCTAACATCACAGGATCTAAGTGGCCGCTGTAAAATGCTACTGGTTTGTAGCCCATGCTTGTTTTTTGAGCCAACACTGCTTTCATTACTGCTGAGTCGCAATGTGAAAATATAAAGAATTGTCGCTCATAGTCTGGGGTTGCCAGTACCGGAGCAGTTGATATCGCATCTTTCAGTTCATCAAAAGCCTCTTTCATTTCCATTGTCCACCCCAACTTTTTCTCCCCTTTATTAGCTTCCTTTAACGCCTCAAGCAGGGGTCCTATGTATGAGCTGTAATCAAATGCCCATGCTCTACAGTAGTTGCACAGACCCAGGAACTGCTGCAGTTCCCTCACTGTTTGTGGCACTGGCGTTTTTGAAATGGCCTGTGCTCTTTGTGGTGCAATCTTTCTTCCATGTTGGGATATGAGCTGACCAATGTAAAGTACCTGTTCTTGACAGTACTGTAACTTTTCCATGTCTACCTTGTAACCTTTTTCAGCCAATATTGTCAGCATCTTTAATGAGTCCTCCCTGCATGTTCTTTCGTTTGTACTGCAAATTATTATGTTGTCGACATACTGCAACACTGTGCTTTCCACTTCAATGTTACCCAAATCCATCTGTATTACTCTGTTGAAGATTGAGGGTGATTCGCAGTACCCTTGTGGCAATCTGGTGTGTTTCCACTTTGTGTTTCTATAAGTGAAGCTTGTCAGATCTTGTGAGTCTGGGTGCAATGGTATTGAGAAAAAAGCATTTTTAAGGTCGATCACTGTAAATCGTGATGCTTCTGCTGGAATGCCACAAAATATTGTGGCCGGGTTTGCGGCTATGGGGTATTCTGCTTCTACTATGTTGTTCAAGGGCCTGAGATCCTGTATGAAGCACCAAGACCCCCCTCTAGCCTTGCGCACTGGGTATACAGCCGTGTTACATGGTGATTCTGAGGGGACCAATATGCCATTATCTATAAGGGCCGTTATGGTTTCATATATGCCCTCATCTGCCTCTTTTGATAGTGGGTACTGTTTCACTCTGGGGAGTATTGCACCTTTTTTCAATTTTATCCTTACTCCCCCTATACTTTTTATGCACCCCACGTCATAGGGGCTAGTAGTCCATAATGATGTGGGTACTTTTGTCATATCCTCCTCAAAGAAGGGAACTGGGGTGGATGTGGGTGCCTCAAGTGCCATTGCAATTTTCTGTGCCACTCGTTTGTATGCCACTCTTAGCCATATTTCCACACTCATCATAAACATCATTTCACCTTCCTCCTTTCCTTCTGAGAACAGCTCCTCATCTGACACCTGGGTGAGTCTACATCCTTCTGCTAGTGCTATCACTGCCCTCCATGCTCTTCCTTCTCTGTCTTGGGCATGTACAGCAATGTAATCAGCTGTTGCTATAATGCTCTCAATGTCCACTGGAACCACCTTTCCTTCTGGTTCATTGACTGGTGTTTCTGGTCTGAACAAATAGGCTGCTGGCCTCCTCCAGATCTTTCCCTCTATCCCTGGCATCCATGCAAATGCCATGTCTGTCCCGTACTGGAAGAGTTCGCCATCTACTGGCTCAGCCCTAGTCGCTGTCTGTCCGCAGTAGGCTTGCATAATCTGTCGTGCTGTGAGCATGTTAATTCCTGGAGTAGAGCAAATTATGCCGTCCTCCGTAAAGGAGATCGTCATATTCAACCTGTTCATGATGTCTCTCCCCAGTATATTTACTGGTGAGGCACTATAATATAAAAGTGGTACTGACATGTCATAATCTCCTATAGATAAGGGAATGTTATCAGTAAAAGGAACCAACCCTCTAGCCCCAGAGAATCCTTGGGTGTTCATGGCTTCGCCTGACATCTTAAATTTACCTTCCCTTATGCAAGACCGGGTCGCCCCGGTGTCAACAAGGAATGATAATTTTTTGTCACCTATCGTTACCTCTATGCGTGGTTCCTCTGCACTATTAGGTGTTACCGACAGGATGGGACACACCAAGGTCATCTGTGGGCTGTCCTATTGAGGGTACAACGATTGACCATTTCCTGTGTAAGGGTTGTGTCCCAGGACCGTCACCCTACCCAGTTGTGTTTGTTGTGCTTGGGGTTGTTGTGTTATCGCTACCTGTTGTTGTGGCAGTGAATATGTCTGTGGCTGTTGTTGTGTTATTAGTTGTGGCTGTTCATTTCCCTGTTGCAACGTCTGCTGTTGCTGTATGCCCTGCTGTTCCTGTGTGGGCCTTGGTTGTCCCTGTTCGCTCCATGATGGTGTTCCTGGTCTTACTCTACACGTGCGTGACATGTGCCCTACTAATCCACAACTCCAACACACCGGTGGTTCCCTACTCTGCCATGGAAAGCTTCCTGTGTTGTCCTGGTATACTGGTTGCCCGGTGGGGTAGGAATTTCTAAGTCCTCCCACCTGCTGTTGTGTGTTATATCCGTATCCTCTCCCTCTCATAATTCCTCCTCTTCCCCTGTTGTAATTATAATACCCAGCTCCTGGCATTGAGTATCCTCCTCCCATGTTGGTCGTGTATGGTTGGAGTGGCGGCACCTGTTGTGTTATAGTCTGTGAGGGTGGTATTTGGGAGGGATCTTGTGCAGCCACTACTTGTGTGGGGCTTTGGGGTCATTGTTGTAGGTGTAGTTATTAGTGCCCCTTCCATTGTGTATTTAGTAAGTTTTTTCTGTACTAGTTTAGCCTCTTCCGTTTTCCTGTCCTCTTCCTTTTGTTTCATTTTTCCTTGCCATGTCCTGCAATGATGCACTATTGTCAGTTGTATTTCTGGCCATGCTTTTGCTTCCATGCCCACTACTTTCTTCAGTTGTTTCTGAACTCCTTCTGGGAGCCCTTGTACTAGTATATGATAAAATATTGCTGGTGTTTTGTCCCATTGTTCTCTAGTTTCCATGCGCCACTTCTCTTGGATTTCCTGGATATAATCAACAGGATCTTCGTTCTCCCGCATCTTGCGTGAGGTAATTGCTCCTATGTCTGATGTGTCTGGGTACTGTACCCTCAGTGCCTGCCATAGTGCATGTCTGCAGTTTGCGAATGGTGCCCCATCGTGCGATGTGTTTGCTATTGTCACCCCAGGGAATCCCGCTCTCTTCCAAATGTCATCCGCTGCATCCCCTAATATTGATATTAGAAGGCCCTTTACATCTCCCACTGCCAGTTTCTGTCCTGCGGTGTGTTTTTCCATTTCATATATCCATTTACCTGCACCTCCACTTAATGATGGGAGCCTGCACTTTATATTCTCTTTGTCTGTATGCTTCCAAGGGACGTACTGTGGTCTAACTCCTCCCCTCTCCAGAGTTGGCATTAAGTTGTGTCTCGTTTTACCCCTTGGGTTCCATAAAATCGAGTCCTCACACCCCTCCTCTTCTTCCCTTTCTCCTACATCGTCAATTTTGTCCGTATTTCCCCTGCTCGTAACTCTTTCTTCTCCATCTTTTCCCCTTCTTTCATCATTTCCGGTATTTAATGTGGGCGTGTGTATGCGTCCTTCCTGCCTGCGTCTAGGGAGGTCTCTAAGTCGACCTGCATAGGGTGTCAGTTCGTTTGTGAAGGGCGCAAGTTTGATTGTACGTAATGAGCGTGAGGTGGTTGAGCATGTAGGGTGGGATGGGAGAGGGTGTGATGGTGACGGTGTGGCTTCATGTGTCTGTCTTTCCGCTATTCCTTGCTCTTCCTCCTCACTTCTCTCCAGTTCATCCTTTCTCCTACAGATCCATGGTGAGTCTGTATTGGTCCGGGTGGTGTATAGCTTATCTAGGCTTTCCCTTTCACTGTTCCTTCCTTCCTTCTCCATTCCTTCTTCCTCCTCACTACAAAAGTCATTCATAAACGGCAGCCCCCATTCTGTCTTTTTCCCCTTGATTGTTACTGTTTTTAAGTCTATAAGGTCCGGTTCTCCCTTTTCTCCTTTACCAACCGCTCCCCTTTGTGCTGATGCTGTTGCTACTTCTGTGTCTCTATATACATACCCCCTTACTTCACTCTCCCTTCTCCTATCTTCTCTTTCCCCTTCATTTCTCTCCTCCATCTCTCTACCAATTTCCTCCCTTTTCCTTTTTAATTCCTCCATTACTTCACTACTCACCTTTCCCAATATCCTTTCATCCTCTTTCTTCCTTTTCCATCTCACCCTCTCCCGTTCTAATATACTCTCTATCACCCTCCCTTCTTCGTATTTCTTAGTCGTTTCTGATAGTAATCTCTTGTTCCACATTGCCATTTCTCTTTCTTTCTCTTCTTCTTCCCTTTTCCTCTCTCGTAGCACTGCTCTTGATACCCTTTCTGCTGCTGCTTTTACCCTTTCAGCTTCTCTCCTTTGCTCCTCAGTTCGTTCCCTTATTTTTTCCAATTCGTTCTTACCTTCTTTCCTTTCCCTCGCTCTCTCTCTTTCCTCCCTCTCGAGCTGTTTGATCAGTTCATTCTGCTCATCCCTTAACTCTGCTAGTCGTTCCTCCAAAATCTCTTCCTTTTGTCGTAACAGCTCTTCCCCTCTCATTCCACTCTCCCTGGTATTATCCTCGTCTATTTTCCTTACTACCTCCTTCTCTTCTCCTGTTAATGAACCTCGTAATTTTAATAGTATCTGCGCTGCTACCCACTCATCATGTCCTATTTCCACAGTTTGTTCTTCTCCAGTCCTCCCCTCCCCTGCTGGCATCTTCCTATGAGCCACATATGGTGGCGGGCTGTATGCCGGGTTCGAGTACCCCTCGGCCGCCCTTAACTGTCCTCTTTCTATTTCTCCTAATTCTCTTAAAGGGTACAACCCCCTCCCTCTGCTTTCACTACCTTTGCTAGGGGTATATCGTTGCTCTGTTCCTTTTTTATTTCATTTTCTTTTGAGTTATGATTCTTTTCTCCTCCCTCTTGTCCGTTCCCCGTGTTCTTTGGGTCTTCACTCCCCTTTTTCCCATCTCTCCTTCCTCCTTAATCTCTTTTTCTTCCGGTATTTCCCCCATAGTGAACATTCCATTTGGTCCTGGTCGGGACCCCTGGAACATCCTCCATAAGTTAAACACCTCCACGTGGTGTGTCAACTTCTTCCCTTTGTATGTATTATGCAGATGATTTAATAGTGAATGTTGGGTATATGGATCGAAGCTACCATTAGGCGGCCATGGTGTTATCATTTTGTTGTCCGTCCCCTGTGTCCATTCTATGCTATACTTGATCAGTTTCTCCCTGTGGAGTGACAGTGTTGTACATATGTGTTGTAGTGGGGTAGTGAGGGTGCTCCCCCACCCTCCCGATCCTGTCCCGTATGACATAGTAGCGCTTCACTTGTTATCCTTCCCCTATTTGGTAGCTATTATCTTACTAACACTTACAATACACAGCCTTATACCTTTACCTGGCCCCGTAGGTTTGGGGACTTGCGATAGTCCGCTAAGGAAAATTGTTAAAATACAGTATTTACATTTGTATACTTTCTTCTTTCTTTCTTCCTTTACACAACACCCTAACGGCCCCCTGCGGCCGAGGCGCACGTAGCCCCCTACGGCTGCGTACCCCTTGTGACGTTCTTATACAGTCGTCCTATTTTCATTTGCTCCTCCTCCTTCTTCTACACTTGCCGTGGCCGGCGTTCTCCGTGCGCAGCCACGTCCCCCGTTTCGCCTTTCCCCGATCAACTCATTACCGTTTATCTCCGTTTCCACTCCCTTACCACAGTTCTCTTCCCCACCACTCTCAGAAAGAAAGATGCCTTGTGCTCGGGATATCCTATGAAAGCCCTACTGGTGACGTCACCGATCTCTTCGAACTACTGGTAAGTTCTTCATATATTCTTTAAGTCCAAAATACACTTGCAATCTACCCCCGTTAATCCTCACAGCTGTCTTCCTGTCACTCCTGGAACAAGGTAATCAATAATATAATCGGACTGCGCACACTGCGTCGCCTCGCGTGTGATACGCCCCTCGACACTAGGGCTTAACCAGCCAATTATCTTCCGTATTGGGCAACTAACTAGCTACCGCCTACAGGGAAACATCATCTACCTATCGAGTTTCTTGCTCGAACAATAGGGATCCTCATCTACTCATTGATCAATAAATGCCAAATCGTAGGAAACCACACACACACACCCTTACACGTAGTCGTGACCTAGGCCAATCAGTGTCTACGAGCAGCCGCACGTGATGTTTTCGTGCTCCACCTCCCTCTCACGCGCAACGTAGCCGACTGCTCTCGCACTCGTTCGGCTACCATTCATTTCATTGCCTACACTAAATTGTCAAACCTTCGCCGCGCACCTGTACAACACCTCCCACCTCCCGTATTTAATTCCTCCCCCCTCCCTCACAATTTCACATTGCTTGTTGTGCGTGGCATGCTCACCAAGTTCTCTTGATGCGGGGCCGCTCGACTGCGAGCACCCCTCCAAGCGGCTCGCCACCTCCCCTCGTCTGGACCAGGTCTGGACACTCGCCAACCGCGGGCGGGATACTTCTCAACCGGCTCCCGAAGGCCAATATCCGGATTGCGCTGTCCGGTCTTCTCGCAGTTCCGCGATGGTCCTGTAGTCCTCAGAAGGGGGCAACGGCAGAGGGGGGCGCGCCGCCGGGCCTCCTCGCAACGGGAGTACCTCGAAAAAAATAAAAATAAAAAAGCAGATCTTAAACAGATCTCAGCAGTGCCTCCAACTTGTCGGGGGGAAATTCTGCCGGGGTCGGCCGGGCCGTCCGTAGACCTCCGGGCAGGGAGGCCCCAACTCCTCCCGTATATCCCAAAAGAGATAGAGTATGAGACACACGCAAGAAGCAAGGTGACTCTGCTGTTTATTAGACAAAACGGCAGGGATGGGTCAAGGATCGCACGCGTCCGTCCTGACACACACACTCGTGGGGCTCGCAGGCCCTTTTTACCTTAGTATGACGCGCTACTTGCGTCACCTTAGAAAGTTTAGCAAAAAACCTATTTCCACTCTGGATTGGTTACTCGAGTGGTAGGGTTAGTATAGCATACATATAGAGCGCATTATTAGTGGTTAAGGGTTAGTCAGGTGGTATACTTGGGTTGTCCCTTCAAATTGATACATGAAAATTGTTACATGGAGACCTCTGAGGATTGGTCAATGTTAATGGCGTCAGTGATAAGAGCCCCATGTTCTGATTGGTCCACGCACGAGCCTCCCAGTCAGGGACCATCGCTGTTCCCAGCTCGCGGTGCACCTGTCATTTGCAACAATGTTTCACTATGGGTAGGTGTAAACAATGTGAGGATTTATTCATATGTTGGGAGGTCGACTACTCCCACTGCTGCAGATGTCCAATGAGTCTTTTAATTGTATCTGCCTGTGTCTTGAAACGTGGGATTCAGGCGTCTCCTTCCTCCTGGGCTTGGCATCCTGTCAGGTTTGGCTTTGTCACGTGAGGTGGGACCGTGTTTGAGGCAAAATTCAGCACAATTAATATTGTTTTTCCTACTGTGTGCCTGGTTTATCTTGCAGGTGCGACCTTGGCGTCGGCTTGCGGCGTGCGAGATTGCAACATCGTGCCCTTAGCGGTGTGCTTTCGCCGGGCTCATTCTGCAGGGTCAGCAACCGAGCTCTTGCTTATTCAATGTTCATGAAAGCTTTTCAATGTTCATGGAAGCTTTTGCTTGCGGCCTACTTGGGCCTGGTGCATAGGTGGAACCGTTTGATGCAGAGCGCTTTAGATTACGGTATCATATTGCTCTATCCTCAGTATCGTGTCTCCATTATATTCTTCGTTATGGTACATGGTTCTTAGAAGAAGCGTGAGCAAGCCTTTTTAGATAAGTTCATTATGCGTCTTGCGTTTCTGCATTTTGAGAGCCTTTGCGGAAAATAATAAAGATGCACGTCCGTGGGTATGTCTGTCGCCTACGTCATAGCACTGAGTATGTTCTTTGTGTGGATTGGTGTGGGAGTGTCCGGTGTGCATGTTTGCACAGGTGTGCTGACCGTTGGCTAGGTCGTCATGGCATCTCTAACGACGTGTAGGTTTAGTCGAGTTGATCCAGGGCGGGCTGCTGGGCAGGTAGGTGGGCACATCCGTATGTTCCTGTACCAGGGTATTTGGTCGTCTGGTAGATAGGCAAACTCCTCTCGTGGCGGGTGTCTAGGCCGTGATCCTCTAGGCCAAGCGCGAGAGGGGAAGGGCGGGAGCCTGTTCTTCCATTCTCCCACTTCACCAACTTCATTTTTATCACCAAAACCTGGTTCTCTGATGACGTTGCCCCAATAGCACACAAAGCCTTCCCCCCTGACTACAAGCTCATCGCCCACAATAGACCCTCCAGAGGTGGCCGAGTGGAGGTCCTCTTCAATCCTCACTTCTCCACTCTCTCATCAAATCCCAGACATGCATTGCCTCCTGTGAATCCCTTCTAGTAAAACTCTTGCTACCACCGACTTTCACCCACAGCTTCCTACTCATCTACAGACCCCCTGAATACGACAGACATTTCGCCAACAACCTCTGTGACTCAATAGCTACCATTCAAGTAAATCATCCTTCTCTTACACTATTGGGTGACTTCAATATCTGGTTCGACATCCCCAACAACCCCATGACTCATCCGCATGTTGACAGTCTTCATGCGCTCACCCTCGCCCATCACACCACTGGTCCAACCCACTCAGGTGGGCACACCCTTGATGCAATTTTCAGCTCCCATGACATGTTATATATCCCCTCCCAAACCACTCATCTGGACCGACCACTATGCCACCTCCTTCTCCATCCAAACGCCTGCCCCATCCCCTACAGCTCCCCCGGACCCCACCCCTGATGTGAAATGCTGCAACAAAGTCAAGATCCTTCCCGACCTAGCTGAAGCCCTGCTTCTTCGCCCCCTTGAAACGCTGTCCCCCAATATACCCTTAACCATCGATTCCTTAGACTCCTGGCTAAAAGACTCACTAATTCCGCTCGCGCCCCGCATCCTCACGCAAAGTATTGTTCCCCAAATGGTCCACGCCCCACCTGAGCAATGCCAAAAAACAAAATAAATCTCTTGAACACAAATGGCGAGCATCTAAAACCGATCTCAGCAGATCCATGTACGCCCTCCACCACCGTAATTACAAATCCAAAAGGCCCAAAAAGCGGTTCCATGTAATAATGTCCCCTCAAAAATATCGCCATGCAAAAATGTTGCCAAAAAATGCCCGTTTTTTGTGGGGACATTATTGCATGGAACATGCGGGGGACATCCCCGCAAACCCCAAACCCTTTTTTAAAAATGTATTTATTTATTTATTTATGCTGCCGCTGTCCCTATTCATATGGTCACCCATATAATATCGCCACAACCTTTTTCCGGCGATATTATATACGGTGACCATATATATGGGGATAATATTACCTGATACCAAAAAAGCTTATTAAAATAAACAAATTCTTAACTGTGGCAACCGCAGCAAAGAACTCCACATGATCATATCAGACTTCGTGAAACTCACGTGCACCTCTACCCAGTCCACCCCCTCACAATCACTCTGCGACTCACTCTTCCTACATTTCTACAACACCGCTCTTGACAGGACGGCAACCCTTAACACCAAACTGTCCTTCTTCTGCCCCTCCTCATCACCGACCCCTCCTGATCCCATTGCCCTGATGCCCAATTTTCCTACGTTAGACTCTTTCAAACCCATCTCCAATGACGAGTTCCTTGACCTACTATCAGCCAGCAAACCCTCTGGGTCGCCCCTCGACCCCTGCCCCGCCTCTGTCCTGAAAGAAATATTCTCGTCTACCTGCGCAAGAGATCATGACTCCCTCACCTCTGGCATCTTTCCTGATGCCTTCAAAATAGCGCATGTAAAGCCATTATTAAAAAAGGCATCCGTTGACCCCATTGAACCTAAGATTTACAGACCGATCTCCAACACCAGATTTCTCACAAAACTCATTGACCGGACAGCATACTGCCAGTTCAACTCCTTTGTAGAATCCAACTGTCTCCTCGACGCCGCACAATCAGGCTTCAGATCGCGACATGGTACAGAACCACTCTGATCTTGATCAGGGACAATCTCAAGGTCACTGCAGACTCTGAAGGCTGAAGGCTGCACAGCACTGATTCTCCTCGATCTCTCTGCAGCCTTTGACACGGTTAACCACTCAATCCTCCTTGACCGCCTGCACTCCCTAGGAATCTGTGGCACTGCTCTCAGGAAACAAATAACCCTCCTCTCCCCGTTTGTCTCAACTGCTCGCTCAGTGAACACTGGAGTACCCCAAGGCGCATGCCTATCTGCTCTCCTGTTCAACCTCTATATGACCACTTTACCAGGAATCATCCACACACACAACATCTCCTGCCATAACTACGCTGACGATACCCAAATTATCCTAAGAGTTCCCAAGTCAGGCACCAACCCCCATCCTGACCTTGAAGCCTGTCTCCGCAATATTGACTGCTGGATGACAATAAACCACCTCCTTTTGAACCCTGCCAAAAATGAAATCATGGTGTGCGCCAATGCTGCCCTTCTGCCACATACGTTCCCGAGCAATGACACCACCGATTACGCTTATTAAGTCACTATCAAGCAATCGCACGCTTGAAATCCCTCCGCCGCCCTGCCCCCTCCGATATAGGAATAAACCTAGGCTGCACTATGGATTTAGGCCTAACCCTCTCCCATCAGATCAACGTGTCAAAATGCTGTCACTACCACCACAAACTTCTTAGACACATTTTCCCTACCTCTCCTAACTGAACAGACTTGCCACAGTTATGTCTATTGTGATGTCGAGACTGGACTATGCCAACTCCCTATGCCTAGGAGCACCCGCATACCAACTCAACAAACTCCAAAGAGCCCAAAACGCTGCAGCAAAACTGCTCCTTGCCCTGTGTCATAGAGACCACATCTTCAGCACTCCGAACCCTCCACTTGCTCCCAGGCGGACAAAGAGCCACCTTCAAGACCCTATGCATCACCCAGTATTCAGTGCACAGACAGGCCCAATGTACCCACAGGAAAAGATAAAACCCTCCCTCCCACCTCGCACCCTAAGATCTGCCCTCCTTTTAGTAATTCCAACCGCTAACTCTGTCAGGATCGGAGGATCCGCTTTTTCAACCTTGGCCCTAACTCTGTGGCCCTAACTCTGTGGAACTCACTCCCCCCCACATACTCAACACAACCAAGACTATATGACATTCTGCAAAGCTCTAAAAATGTGGCTCTTTCCGTAATGCCGACCAGGAACTTCTGAGACGACTGAGCCTTGCAACCCGATGACAAATAATCAATGAGAGTCCGGCACCAAAATTCCAGGCAAACCTCCTTTGAACAAGACGCTCAAAGTGGGGAAAAAAACACAGAACAGGTTATCATGCCATGATCTTTCTAGAGAGGGGCGCCTGCTACCTTTTTTGTATTTTTGCAAGGAACTTGGGGTTGGTCACCCTACATTACCTGGGGGAACCCAGATGTGGACCCCTTGCTCACTGTGCTGTAGAAAGGCACAGCTCCACCTCACTGATGAGGCCCAACAAGGCTGAAACACGTGTCTGGGGTTGCTGTTGGTACGCTTGTTCAAAGGAGGTTTGCCTGGCATTTCCATACTAGACTGCCCTTGTGGGCGGGACAAAGATTGATATGTAAATGGATATTCCTACTTTGTGAAAAGTACAGCGAGCAAAAAGCGATGGCTGCGGATTCTCAAAGTGGGAAAAAACCACAGAACAGTTTATCATGCCATGTTCTTTCTAGAGAGGGGTGCCTGATACCTTTTTTGTATATTGGTAGATGTTGTGTGTGGCTAGGAGGGCTCCATGTTTAGACTGAAGATCACTGGGGAGAGGATGGAACCCTGTTGGACTCCACAAGTGATGGTTAGCATTGGTGATCTAGAGGAGTCCATATGAACAAACTTCTGGTGGTTGGTGAAGTAGGACTTGAGCCAGCATAGGACAAGGTCGCCGATCCCCATGCGCTGATGTAAAAAAAAATATGGAACAACAAAACCCTTGAAATTCAAAAAACTTTAGTTAAAGTGCAGTTAATGCAACTAAACTTAACACAACAAAACATTAGAAATTCAGTGCATTGAAAAACTCAGGACCGGCTTAACTCAGAGGTCCATTGTGGGAAGCCTGGGACAAGTTAAATAATACTGGTGAAGAATTAAAGAAACAGAACTTGAACAAGTCTTTATATGTGAGAGGTCCATATGGGGAAGCTTGGGATACGTTAATTCGAGAATCAATGAAGTATATACAGTACAGAACTACAACTGTGCTATACTAGGAAATAAAGAGAACACTGAAAGTAGACTTGATAAATGGGTATATCAGGCAGTGAGCCTTTTGGGAGAAAGATACATGGTGGGAGAGTAAACCAGGGGAGTTATAGAACCCAGAAAGGGATACCTGGCAGAAGAGTATACCATGGAGTCAACTCAAAGTGTGAAAAAAGAAAGAGACATTGTACAAAGATACCTGGCAAGAGAGTATACCAGATAATCTGAAGGAACTATGGAAGAATTCCTGGTAAGGGAGTATGCCAGGGAATCATCTTTAAAACAGTTGAGTAAAAGAGACACGTTACCATCCTTCAAGCAGTTGAGTAAAAGAAACACTTTTCCTAGCTTTGAGACACTGTTACTTGGAAGAGACATGCTTGCCCTACTTAAGGGAACATTATTTGGGGGAAAGACATTTGTCACCATCCTACTTGAAATAATCCAGGGTAAGGGAACTACCCTCAGGATTCAAGGACTTATCTTTTGGAGGAACCATTTATTGGATTTATTTATTTGTTTCAGCTTTGAACATTTTGGTTAAACATAAGTCAGCGTCACATTATACTTCTCAGTTGCTCATTTTCAGTGTAAGGGTCAGAATTGTTTTGGACACAAGAACTATTTATATAATTTTGATGACAAGACACAGACTGATCTTTGGTTTCAGTTTCCCAAGCAGGTACCCTTTCTTTAGGATAGGGACAGAGACCTTTATCCAACCATTTTCTTTTAATAAAGAAGTCTGATGTTGAGAACACTATCACGTTGTGTCCGTCTCTCATTTCTGACCCCTCACAGAATGGAGAATTTATTTCTGACGTATGCTGTGTAAAACAGTCTTCCCAAATTTAGCGTCCTGGCCTATTATAGAATCCAGGCAATGGGGGTCATTCCGAGTAGGGCGGTAAGGGTTAACGGTCACCGGTAACGAGACCGGTGCCGTTAAACCCTTACCGCCCTATTCCGAGTTCCCTTTGCGGGTTGGTACTTGATGCCTGCTTTTAGCAGGCGTTAAAAAACGAAGCCGCAAAGTGACTTTGAAGGTAATTACGGTACCGTAATTTACGGTACCGTAATTACCTCCTTCCCCATTCCCATTAAGCCCTATGGGGGCACAAATGGGAATGGGGAAGGGCCCTGGTGAATGGGGAATTACCGGTCCCTCAACCTTGGAATGGACCGGTAATTACTCCATTCACCAGGCCGGATTTGGGACGAGTTGGGAGGCAACCATGGAGCTAATAGCTCCATGGTTACCTCCAAACTTGAAATGAGGGCCATTGTCTTCTGAAGGTATGCAACCTCCACAGGGCGTACCTCTGATCTGTACCCCTCCACGGAAGGTCTTTAAGGCTGGCAACCTTCTTCATCTTGCCACTCTCAACTCTCGCTCTGCCGTCAAACACTCGTCTGATATCTGCCACCTCCTTGAAGAACTAGGCCTTGATGTCCTTGGTCTTACAGAGACATGGTTCATGGCCAGCTCTTTCACAAGCTTTGACACTCTCCTCCCCGATGGCTACAAGATCCTCTACGCACCCAGATGCTCCTGGTCTGGTTGGGGAGTGGGGGTAGCCCTGATCTTTCTTGAGTGGATTCCTGCCTCTATCATTCCCACTAAGACCTACTCCTCTTTTGAATGCCTTGTCTGTAGGTTCGCTCTCTCTATCAAATCCCCTCATTTCTCTCTGAGTGGGCAGACCTCTCTCCTGGCCTCTACCACTCAACTTCTCCACCTCAGTGACCTCAATATCCATCTAGACTCTCCTTGTTCCTCCTCATTACTCTTCCGTGACCTCTGCGACTCTCTCTCCCTGTCTATCCTACCCTCTGGCCCGACTCACTCTGCAGGGCACGCACTCAATGTCTTAATCTCCTCTGACCTCCCACTCTCCATCCCTCTGACCACTCCTCTCTCCTGGAGCGACCATTCACTCCACTCCTCTCCTCTCCTCTCTCCCTTTCTTTCTTCCCCCCAGGCCAAGACTGCCCCAACATTGCCACCGACCATCTCGGACATCCGACCCATGAAGCGTGTGTCAGTTGAGGCTTTCGCCGCCACCTTCTCCCCCTCCCCCTCCCCCTCCCCACTCCCCCCTCCACCTCCGGCTGACTCACATCCTGACACAGCCCTGTCTCTGCTCTACTCCGCTATCTCGGAATACTCTTGATGCCCAGGACATCCTGTTCACCCTCTCTTCCGCTCCCTCTCCTCTCCTCTCCTCTCCGTCTGCTAACCCTCCTTTCGCCACTGCCTCACCCTCTTTCTCATCCTTTTCTCTTTTATCCCCTGATGAGGTTGTTAGACAAGTTCAAACTATGAAAGCCTCGTCAAAACAGGTTCATCCCAGCTCCTCTAAAACCATTAAGGACCATCTGGATACCCTTGCCGATTTTTGCAACCACTCCTTTGCCTCTGGATCCTTCCTCTCCCCTCTGAAGCACTCCTTTGTGCATCCTCTAATCAAGAAACCCACTGCTGATCCTTCCTGTCCGGCAAATTATCGCCCAATTTCCATCACTCCTTTTCTGGGCAAACTCTTGGAAAAGCTGGCCTACTCTCAGCTTAACTTTCCTTCTGATTCTGTTGGCTGTCTCCATGACCACCAGTCTGGCTTCAGAGCTGCCAGAAGCATGAAAACTTCTCTCCTGAACATCCGTGAAGAACTGCTCTCAAAACTGTGGCGCTAACATTCCCTCTGTCCTTATCCTACTCAATCTCTCTTTTGCCTTCGACAGGGTCAACCATACCATCCTGCTCAACCGTCTCTGTGATAACCTGGGTATCACCGATCAGGCTCTGGCCTGGATGACCTCTTTCCTCTCTGATCGACCCTCCCAGGTCCAACTTGGGTCCTTCCTATCATCTATCAACCTCATTACTTGTGGTGTTCCCCAGGGGTCTAACCTCTCGCCCTGGCTTTTTTACCAATACCTGGCAACTATTGCCCACTGCATGACCTTTTTTTGCTCCAATTTCCAGTGCTATGCTGACTACACTCAACTCATTTTCAGGCTGCCCTCAGTTACCTCAGAGGTAATCTGCCTTTCCTATCCTTTCCCCAGAAGCTTATGGTCCCTCAAGGTCCGGTTTTCTCTAGGTTGGACTATTGTAACAGCCTCTTTCTAAATCTACCTGCCTCTACTCTCCGCCCTCTGCAACTAATCCAGAACAGGACTGCAAGACTTGTCCTTAGTCTCAAGCCCTGGGATCGTATCTCTCCGGCTCTGAAATCTTTCAAGCGGCTCCCAGTGGATGCAAGGATTAAATTCAAAACCCTCTGCATTGTCCACAAGGCTTTCTGGGGCCTGGGTCCAAATTACCTTAAGCTATCCCTCAGCAAATACCTCCCCTCTCAAGCTCTTTGCTCCTCTTCCTCTAACTCCCTCAAGGTCAGTCGTTTTTCAAAGAAACAAGCTGGGGGTAGATCTCTGTCCCCAGCTGGGACCTCCCTCTCTAACAGCCTCCCTGCCACTCTGAAACTTAAGAAGAACCATCTCGGGTTATGGAAGCACCTCAAGAACTTCCTCTTTGCCTCTGCCTTTGCCCCCCCCTCTCCTGCTGATCTGTTATCTCTCAGCACTGTGCACCTGGCCTGCCGGTGTCTTCCGGGCCCAGGTACCTGCTCACCTTGCCACCCTCCCACATTGCCTCCGGGCAACCCTTTGCACAGGGGTCTGTATCTGTACCCATAGAGCCCCCCTTTTTCTTACGCACTTATCTGACATACCCCGTCTGCTGCATTAATCCTAGCACTTGCTGGCTGTACTTCCACTGTTTGTTGTCTTTTATTTATATGTATCTGTTTTCTCCTTCGCTCCGCACTTTCCACTTCTTCCTCAGTCCAATGCACTTTCCACTTCTCCCCCAGTCCCATGCACTTTTCCCCTCTCCCATGCACTTGCGCGTTCTCAATGTCACTGGGCCTAGTAAAATCGTTGTTTTGTCCGCCCTTGTTTTCCCTCCCCTGTCTCGTTACGTTCTGAAACACTTGTGTAGGAGCGCGATATAAATAAAATATCAATATCAATCCTATTCCAAGTCATATCCCCAAAAGAACGAAGGGAAATCCCAAAACTCTAGTTCAGCCGTGCACATCGAAAAAAAAAGAGCACAGGCACCCCAAAGACTGGGAGACCTGCGTTCTCACCAACCAAAGGTTGTTTCGTGTGTAAGGAGCTGGGCCATAGGAAAGGGGATCCTGCTTGCAAAGGCTTACCTAAGCAAGCCATCGTGAATGATGGACTCATGGAAGAGGCCATCATTAGAGTGGGCCTCTTAGAGGAGGACTTCCCACGAGGCCAGGGAGTAGAACTTCAGGCCACGAGCAACGTTCAGCGAGTGCAGGGCCCTTTCTGCCGGTGACGAAGGCTTTGGAAAAAACACAGGTAACACCAAAGGTTTGTTGATGTGGAATTCCGACTGAACCTTCGGCATGAAAGAGGGGTGCGTCCGGAGCACCACCCTTGACTCGTGGAAAGTCAGATAAGGTGGTTTACAGGATAGGGCCTGGATCTCACCCACCCTCCTGGTAGAGGTGATGGCCACAAGGAAAGCCGTTTTCCACAAGGTAAACTTGAGAGGGGCCTGATGCATAGTCTCGAATGGGGCCCCCATGAGCCTCATCAGCACAACGTTGAGTTCCCAAGCCGGGGCAGGAGCCTTCACCGGCGGGAAAGATCAAAACAGTTCTTTGAGGAACTCCTTGAGGAGACAGTGAGACCAAAGAGTGGATCGTCCTGGATACCTGGTGTAGCGGGAGATAGCCGCCAGATGCACCTTGATAGAGGCGTGCGCCAGTCCGGCCTTGGCCAAGGATATCAAGTATGGAAGAATCTGCAGGGCCGTGATCCTCAGAGCGGCGATCTTCTGCGGCTGGCATCATGTAGTGAAACACTTCCACTTGTGACTGTGTCTTTTTTGACTAAAACATATCTTTCACAGCATGGCCTGTACCTCCTCCAAGAGTTGAGGGATGTGCTGCTCCTGTCAGGCCACCGGAGGGATCTGCAGACACCTGTGCTGAAACTCCAGGGTATTTCCGCAGGCGAGAGCATCCAGCACCCATCTGTCAGTGGAGATCTTTTCCCACTCGCTGATGAATCCCGTCAGCCGGCCTCCCATCAGGGTGCATGGCTCGGGCCGCGATGTCCTGGCCAGTTCAGTCCTGCTTCGGGTGCCCTGCCTTGAGGGAAACAGCGGCGCTGACCACCTCCACCATAGACCTTGGACCTGGAGGGCTGGTGGTACGACGAGGAGAAACCTTTCGTCGATCTGTCCGACTTTCCTCTGGAGGAGTGAAAGGAAGAGGGTGTTGCTGGATCGTGCCCAGGGCACGTGCTGTCTCTGTATCTTCCTTAACGGCCTGCAGGGATTCGTTGAAAACCTTCCCAAAAAGGTTATCTCAATCAAACAGCATGTCCAGTACCCTTGCCTGGACCTCCTGGTGGAAATTTGTGGCCTTCAGTTAGCCTTAACGACCAAGGCAGACACCATTCCCCGTCTGCCAGAACCCTGTTTCGGCGATGTCGAGAATCACCATGATGGCATGGTCCGAAGCCACCTCTCCCTTGAAGAGGGCGATTGCCTCCATCCTCTTGCCGTCGGAGAGGAACACCAGAATCAAGCCCAGCTTGTACCACAGCTTGCTGTCGTACCAGGCCAGGACCGCCAGTTCATTGGCTGCCTTGATGATTGATTCTGCAGTGTAAATAACCTTCTTTCCCATGGCGTCCAACTTCTTCCCCTCACTCTCGGGAGGGACTGATGATGATGAGGAAGTGTTTGACAACCTTTTCCTTGCGGTCGCCAAAACCACAGAGTCTGGCGTAGGCACCTGGGCACGGACTTTGGCACCCAGTACTTTTGCTCCAGCTTATCCCACTTGGCCAGGGCCGTGCAGGGTTTCTTCAAAAGAGCCAGGCCCTGCTCCCACATGTCGTGCAGAAAGGGTACGACCAGGATGGTCTTCCTTTTGGCCTTGCGCCTCTGGTACAGGAAACCCTCCTTCTTGGTCTCCTTGGGCGTAATCTGGAAAAGCTCTCAAGCTTTGGTGACCATTGAATGGAACAACTCCACCTCATCTGGTGGGGACGCCTCGGCTGCAGAGATCCGCCCATCGTAACGATATTGTCGTCCGTCCCCGAGTCCACCTGAGGGGGGAAAGACACCCGATGCAGATGTGGTGTGTAAGCGATATTCAATCAACACTACAGCCAAGTCAATGCCTAGTCTGGGATGCTGAGGAAAACCCTTATTAATGTATTTTTATGTCTAGTTCAGTACTCTGGATGACCACCCTTGTATAACACCCCCCTCTTAGAATCCACCTGACCCCACTGAGCCAAGAAGTAGGTTTGTTTTGCAAATTAAAAGGTTTATTTGAGAATTTAAACAATATATATCACACTTTATAATAAATTAATATCTGATAGTACACTTAGACATATGATGTTGATCAACAATGGGTAATCTGGCACTAGCACACTTCTTTACAATCAATGAGGAGTTAGTATAGGATGGATAAAGTAGCAAAAATACTTTTATGATTTCAAGGGAAAAGCAATGAGGAATAAAATGCAGTACAGAAATACTTGATATGATTTTAGCAAAAGATCAGATAATCACTTTTTCTCTGGCTATTCACCCCCCTCCCCTATGCAATGTAAGAAATGGAAGGAGATGGAAAGAGGAGCACACAGTTCTCAGGAATGCAATCAAATACAATACGAAATTCAGTTCCCCCCCAGCAAGCTTAGAGGAAACAGGTAGGAGTTTGAAACATAGGCCTAAAATGCTTTTTAAATGTGATGGCAATGGATGGGAAAATGTGCCAATGATTTTAATTCCCTCTAGAGATTCAGGGTGAGTGGGAGATGCGTGTTGGTATGAGTTCAGGCTCACTTTAGCAATGCTCTATGAGTTATTACCAAGTTGCAAACGGAGTTTAACAAAGGAAAGAATGGAGCTGCTATTTTGACAAGTGGAGAAATTGAGCCAAAATCGCAAATCGCGGTAAATTTGCGAGTGCGTGAATCGTGATTGCGGCAAAAGTATAAAGCTTAGAGTCTAAGCTTTCAGAGGAAAGTTAAATCTCGTTCCTAGCCCAAACGGTTCCAGAGATACAGACGATTAAATAAAGGTAGTTTTTCGGATTTAAAGTAAAACTCAAAGTGACAGGTGACAGCCTGCAGCTTCAGAATTTACAGGTGACAGTTGTGCAGCTTTACAAATGACAGATGACACGATTTCTAGGAGGCTGTTCTACTTAGGTTAAAATAGTTTGGATTAGATTATTTTAACTAAGAGATTGGTTCTGCACAGTTCTGCTAGGTACGCACAATATAAATTTGAACTAGGTCTCGTCACGGATCTGGTCAACACGTCCGGCTGCGTTCTGTCTGCTCGGCGGGTCAATCAGGCACCGGTTCTGCTCACAGCGATCTGGGTCAGCTCTGCTCTGCTGGTCTAGCCTCTCTGGATTCAGCGGCCTCTGGTTCTGGATACTGCTCTGCTTTCCGGATCAAGTGGATTCTGGATGTAACACTGCTTTCTGGGTACTGGCAAGAGTTCTTGGCAAAAGAATTCAGACAGCTCGCCCGGCTGTGGAATAGTTTGCAAATGATTTTGAGGCCTGCTGACATACTTTTGCTTGCAGTGGACCTTCTTGGTTCAAAGTTCTGTAGTCTCTGTTTAGCTTGGAAGTCTAAGTGTTGGATCTCTGGATGTGAAGTCGTCGGTCAGCATGCTCCGCAGCAAATGGAATTGAATGTCTGTACCTTTCCCAGCAGTCTCTTTTTATGTGTTTTGAAAATGGGTGTGTGCCTGGGCCTAGCTGAGCCTGCCCCTCTCTACTTGTCATTGGCCCAATTCTCCCCTCTCCCATGATTGGGGGAAGGAAATGGATTGTCATCATGATGAGGTCTGTTTATGGGTCAGAGGATCCTCCCCTGGTCAGTTTGCCCACAAATCTATATTTGATTCAAATACATCTTTCCCAGATATACAATTTGTTGAAATTACATGTACACATTATATATTCCTTATGGTCCATGCTTGTCCGCCTCTGATCTTCCTGGGGGCTTGCATTCAAAAATGACAACATTTTGCGCTTTTTAACTGGTTTTGCAATATCGGACATTTACCCAAAATTACACACATGTGCGCAAGAAGTATGGACATTAATTGATGAAGTGTCAGATTTTTAACATGCATACATTTGGAGTGAGACCCTATTTTCCGCTAGCAACCCCCCAGAATACACCACAGGGTCCTAACGCCTCTTAAAATGTTCACAGAAAAATCGTCGGCTTTCTGATAGTGGTGAGTACTGGTAATGCAACCAGTTTTGGGATTAAGAAAATTAATTCCTCACAGTTCTGGGTTGCTTTTGGCAATCAGCATTGCCATTCCCAATGGTTTCAGGCTACTGTGTGTGTAGCCCAATGGGGGTTTTAGGCAGTGCCCTCTTGTGCTCACAACATAGGCAAAAATGGGGGGCAGCCTATTCTTCATGTTTTCCCTGTGCACTCTCTGGGGAGTTCTGGCCATCATGATGTTTTCCATGCCAGTACTGCACAGTTTTATGGTAGGGCTTGTATACATGGGTAAAAACATCCCACAAGCCCACCCTCTTGCGATGGCCATTCTGTCCTTTCGCTGATGGGACTTGCAAGATCTGGGAGGTTCGCCTCCTCTTCTTCCAATTCCATAGGTGGCACAGTTCAGCATCTTTTCCTCCACCCAGTTGGATCGATCGGTTCTCCTCGCCGGTCCTGATGGGAATATTGGGCGGTACCCCGGGCCCCTCGGGTCTCTGCTCCCGGTCCCCGGTCGTCCTCCTTGGTCAGTCTCCATGGTTTCATCTCTCCTAGGATGATAAAGCAAAGCGGCAATACACATTCCTAGACATTTTTCCACCACTATTAATGGTGTGGCGAACATATACATTTTATGAATCAGAAGATATGAACATATACATTTTCTTTTTTAAATTAGGAGACAAGAACATCTATATATATATATAAGGATCACAGTATTTTATATGCTATATGTGGAATATTTTAGGGTTGGAATTTAATTACTCTGGAGTGGCCCCCTCTGGGATTCCAGTGGATTCCTCCAGTTGTTGCAGAGTGTGCCTGGGATGGCAACACTTTAGCTGATTTATATGGACCCACTTGTCTTCCCCCTCTGCCAAACCGCCTTTGGGGATGCAGATCTTGTAGGCCACAGGGGAGATTTTGTCTATAATTTCAAACGGTCCCTTCCATGTAGGCAAGATTTTTCGCTGTTTGGCCTGGTTCCTTTGGAAATTGTATAGATAGACCCGGTCCCCCACAGAATATTCCTTCCTGGTGGTCCTCAGGACATAGTGGGTTTTCATGCTATCAGCTGATCTTTCTAGATTCCGCTGAGCATAGGCAAAAGCATGTTGAAGGTGTTTCCTTAAATTCTCCACATACTCATGAGTTGTGGAGGCATTTATCAGTGTCTGCTCTTGGGTCCTGTAGAGCAAATGCTGGGGAAGCACCATCTTGCGCCCCGTCATCAACTCAAATGGTGACATTTTGGTTGCAGATGAAGGGGTAGATCTGATGGCCATTAGGACCAGAGGTAATCCGGATAGCCCAACTGTGGCCCAGAACCTGCCACAAACTTTTTTTAAGATGCTCACAATGGTTCTGTTATATCTCTCCACTGCTCCAGAAGAAGCTGGCCTGTAAGCAATATGTAGCTTTCTTTTGACCCCCAGTATCTCCCACATCTTTGTCATTACTTCACTGGTGAAGTGGCTACCTCCCTCTGACTCAATCCTTTGAGGTAGACCAAAATGGGAAAAGATGTGGTTAATCATCAGGGCAGCTGCTGTTTCTGCCTTGCAATTTGGGGCCGGGAGACATTCCACCCACTTGGTAAACAAGCATGTAACGGTCAACATGTACTTGTTTCCTCTAGACGAGCGAATCACAGGGCCTACAAAGTCGATTTGCAAATCTGACCATGGCAGTGTCATTCCCCTCTTTTGGAGAGGCGCTCGGTGTGTGAGGGATGTTGGCTGAAATTGTGCACACACAAGACACCCCTTCAAGTATTGGTCGAGGTCCTGCCCCATGTGTGGCCAGTATGCAACCTCTCTTAAGATTTCCAGTGTTGTGTGAAACCCCCTATGACCGGCGGTGGCCGCATCATGGGCGTGACTTAACATCAGGCTTCGGAATGAGGTAGGAACCACCCACTGATCATGGCCAGCTTGGGATTTCCTTATCAACAAACCGTCTTGGATTCTGAACATTTTTAGACATTTCATCAACACTCTTAGGTCCTCTTTCCCAATGTAATCTGTGTCCGTCAGGGGAAAGTTCTCAGGGTCCTCAAGGTGTTGGTAAAACTTACCAATGATTGGATCCCCCTTCTGAGCTGTAATCAAATCAGCATCAGGGGTCTCCTTGCTCCATTGGGCAGTTGAAAGATCATTGTGAGCATTTGTCTGGGACCTAGTGATCGCAGTGACCTGGATTTCCCCCAACAGGAACTCAATTTCTATTAGATCCCCTTGGATGGCCCCGGTTTTGGCCAGCTGATCAGCTAAGTCATTTCCAGTTTTGTCTGGTCCCTCTACTTTGGAATGACCCTTGATCTTTTTCCAGTAGATGGTTATCCCATTCGATGTGACCAGATCATCAATATTTTGGATTAGCTTCCCATGTTTCAGGGGTTTGTTATTAGCGCATAACATGCCTCTGGTTTTCCAGTTGACCAGGTGCTCCACGAACCCGTTCCGTACATAATCCGAATCTGTGATTATGACCAGTTCGTGGAGTTGATGCTGGACAGCAGTGAGGATGGCCTGATGCACAGCCATCAATTCTGCCACCTGACTACTTCGGGGACCAATTTTGTATCCAGCGGAGGGTTCTGGGAACTCCTTCACCCATGCATTCCCTACGCCAGCCACCAGTTCTTTCTCCCCGTCGTTGTCAACATTGTAAGAGCATCCATCCACATAGACAGTGGGCATTCCCTCACACTTGTCTTCTTCAAAGACTTTGTGTGGGGAATTAAGGTATGCCTCCATGTTGTCCTTGATTTTTAGACTTTCGTCCTCGAGACAGTTTTCTCTGGCACAATCATGCAAGTCAGCCAGACCTTGCGCGAGGGGACTCTTCTTGTTTTGGCCATATCTGACCTCCACGGGAAAGCCTTGCATTGACAGAATCCAGGAAGTAATTCGGGAATTACTCACATTTCCGGTCCGGATTCTGTCACTTTGGAGATATTGCAGAGGCTGGTGTGGAGTCTCCACTATGATGTGTTCCCCCTGGATAAACGGGCGGTAATTCTTCAATGCCCACACCGTTGCCAGGAGTGCCTTCTCACAATCGTTGAATTTTTCCTCCACAGAGGATAAAGTTTTGCTCGCATAGGAGATTACTTTATTGACCTTGTCATGCTTTTGGTATAATACTGCCGTCAAGCACGTATTAGAGAACCCTGTCTCCAGGAAGAACTCCTTGTTTCTGACAGGGTAAGCTAGGCAAGGCACTTGTGAGAGGCTTCTTTTGAGTTGTCTTACTGCCTCGGATTGTTCTGGACCCCATTCCCACTTGACCCCCCCACCCTTCAAGAGATGAATCAGGGGTCTAGTGATCTCTGCGTAGCCTTCAATGAACTTTCTGCTGTAATTAGTCAGTCCAAGGTGGCTCCTTAGTTCCCGCAGAGTTGTGGGGTCTTCCAGTTTCTGGAGTGCATCCACTTTCTTTTCTTGGGGACAGAGACCCTGAGGAGTAATCTCATGCCCCAAGAAATTAACACGGGTTCTACACCACTGTGCTTTCTGAAAGGAAAGTTTTGCTCCAGCGGCCCTCAACTGTGTCAGAACATAACGGATCTCCGCTATGTGTTCCTCCACAGATGAACTTTTGATGAGGACATCATCTACATAATCCAGGTTACCCCTCGCACCCAGGTCGGGCATGGCCTTATGTAGGAAAATGTTGAATTCATTGCCGTAGTTGAGGTATCCGAAGGGAGTCCGGGTCCATGTGTACTGCTGGCCCCCAAAGGTAAAAAAGCCAGTTTGTATTGGTCCTCCCTACTGACAGGCACGGTCCAGTATCCATTGGTCAGGTCTATTGCTGTGAATACCTGTGACCCCTGAATCTGGGCCAGCCCTTGGTCAATGTAGGGCAGAGGCCATCGGGAAGTATGGACCCGTTTGTTGAGCTCCCTAAGGTCGGCACAGAGTCTCCACTGGCCGTTTGGCTTCAATATTCCCAGCACCGGATTATTGAAAGTGCTGTGGACTGGACGGATTATTCCCCGGGACTCAAGGTTCTTAATTATTTCAGTAAGGGACTCCATGGATGCGAGAGGCAAGCGATATTGCTTCACAAACACTGGAGTCATTCCAGGGTCCGTGGGAATTGTTGTGGTGTGGATGTCGGTGCGACCACAGTCATATGAGTCTACCGCAAAGAGCTCTTGGAAATCCAAGAAAACTTGTTTCAACTTTTGCTTCTGTTCCAGAGTCACACAGGCATCAGCTAGGTTGACTCTCTCTTCCACCATCTGCCTGAAGCCTGGAAAGACTTCTGGTTTGACTATCTCAGCGGCCTCCTCCAGCTGGGTGGAGAAGTCCCTGGTCAGAGTGCTGATTTGGACTGGAGGCTTCAGGTGGGAAAGGCAGCCCTCATGGACCTGGAAAATCACCTCATCCCTCCTGAAGTCACATCTTCCTTACCATAAGGGCAAGAAGTGTACACCAGGAAGTTCCCCCCATGCCGGGTGAATATCCTGTCTGGTGTTGTATTGTCCTCAATGTCACTGTCAAAACAGTCCTTGGGGATTGGTCCTAACAGTTCATTTCCTAAATCAATGGAGAAATGTCGGTCATCAATCGCCATTCCAATAATGGTGCCTGCGGCTAGAGTAATACTCTTTAAGTCGCTGTTATCCACCTCTATTGGAATGGTATCATGTTCTATGTTGACTAATGGTGTTGGGTTTACCCCTAACCCTTGCTGTTGGAGAGAAGCATTTAGATGGATATAAGCATCAGGGTTTTTCAATTTTTGTCCTCTTTTAACTTTCACTTCCAGGGAGAATTGTCGGGTCCTTTCTGGGATGGTGACTTCCTCTTTGATCTGAATTTCAACTGCATAAGGTAGCAAATGAGCTGACCTAAATGCTTTTTCTGGATCATCAAAGCCCATGGGATTATCCGCTAATCGGGACCAAGCTTTGAAGTTTATTAGGTCCAAACTAATGGCAAAGCGATTGAGAATGTCACTGCCTAAGTAAAAGGCGGCAGTGACGTCTCGCACGACCCAACAATTATGGACTATGCTCTTGTTGCCAATGGGGATTTTGAGCATACACCTGCTTGGCAGGAGAGGTTTGGAATTAGGTGCTTCCAGGTCCATTTCCCATTTGTCTATCAGTTTGAATGTGGGAATGGCTGGATCTTTTGGGAGTTGGCGGAACATGGCTTCGCTGATGAAGCTCTTACCGTTGTTCACACACACTCAAGCGAGAACAGAGTCCTTCCCATCATTTAACTGAACAGGGATGAACAACTGCTCTCCAATTCGCTGAATATCAGCCAGGCTCTGAGCTGATTTCACATCTTTCTGGACTATAGGAGTGGGAGTTTCTGATTGTGGATTGGTGAAGAATTTCAGAGTGTTTCCTTCCAGTGTGGAATACCACCTTAAACTGGAAGGAAGGTTGATTTTCAGAAATAGAGAGGACCCATCATCACCAGTCTGTTGTCCTACCGCTATTACTGTCACGTCTGGAGTTTGGTTGTTCTGGAAGTGAAATTCTACTTGGTCAGATTTTTGTTCAACCATGTGGCAGGTGCCGTTTAAACCAACATGGTTGACACTCTGTTTTAATTTTATGGGTCGGCTAGTCTGGGTCCAGAGGACCTTGTTTACACAATCTATGAGGGGTGACAACCTTCTCAGGAGGTCATTCCCTAGTAAACAAGGGGTGCCCTCTGGAGTCACTACTAGGACCGGGTGTTTCACCTTGTGTCGCCCAATTTTAATGTCCAAGTCTGCAGTCCCCTCAACGGGAATTTCCTTCCCGTCAAAGTTCTGCAGTTGTCCAGGAAGAGAGGTGAGAGGAATTCGGTAATTCTCCCCCCTTCCTGCATTTAGTTCCTCAAAGGCCCGTTTGGACAGAAGGGTAGCTTGGGATCCAGTGTCCACCCGTGCCAAAATTGTACCCTGCCCCTGTACTTGTACCGGGGCATAGTATCTTCCCTCCTTCTCCTCAACGGGGCACAGATAATGCACATTTTTGGACAACTGGTGGGCTAACTTTATGGTTTTGGACATTGCTAGCGAAGAGATTTGGGCAGAATTCTGTGGAGAGCCTTGGGAATCTGAAAGAAAAAGTTGGCAACTGGAGATCAGAGCCATTGTGGGTTCCCCTGGTTCCGGTTCTGGGCCGCCCCCCCTTTTTGGAGGCAGTCACCAGGATGGGTTTGAACCAGGGGATTTCGGTATTGTCGGTTCTGGGATGAGATGATGGGCGGCGGTAGCTCAGTCTCCACATCTCCCCAGTCTGAATTGACATCCCTTGGGACCCATTTTTCCTTGGGAGGAGTTCCCCCATCTCTGAAGGAGAAGATCATTTTCCCAGGATCTTCTGAGGATCCCTCTCCCTCAAATTGGAAGACCTGTACCTTCTCCACAAAGTGGGTCCGTTTGGGTCCTTTGTTTCTCCTACCCCCCCTCTGCTCCTTGGGAGGCAGGCTTTCAGGGGCAGGAGATTTTGTTTCCGGTTCCTGGTTTTCCAGGGGCTGTTTACAAGTTGGGAAGGAAGCTTCCTCCAAGGCTTTACACACCCCTTCCCCTTGTGCCTCCTCCCTGGGAACCGGTGGGTTATCGGCGTGCTGCCCCCGTCATTGTTCTGGAGCACCAGGTCCAGAGTTTGGGGCATTCTGCGGTGGCATGCTCATCTGAGGGTTCTGTTGAGCCCTCAGTATGTGACCCAGATCCCATGCCATATTTTGGACCTGGCGCTCAAGTTGTGAAACCCGCTCAGGCTGATACGGGGCTCTATTTTCTCCCCTGGGCTGATCCCGGAAAGGGTAGCTATCCCTTCTCTGGTAGTACCCCTGGTTGGGAAGATTTTGGTACACCTCCACCCTTGGCCTCCCCTCTCCCGGATTAGGTTGTCTGGGCTCAGGGAATTGGGGAAAGAAGGATGGATGATTTTGGGGCTGGAAATTGGGCGGATACCTGGGGAAAAAGTTCTGCCCAGGATTTGGAGAAGTTCTGCCCTCCTGTGGGAAGTTGGGAGGGAAGTTCCCTGGGTTAGGTGCTTGGCTGGATCCCCCCCTTGGGCTGGAGGAGTCCACACATAACCCAGGATTGGTCGGTTTCCCTTGTAGCGGGGACTTACATAGTCAGGGGAGCGGGGGACCCCATTTGTGGGACTACCTCCTCAACTCCCTGTCTGTGACTGGCCCGAGGGCCTTCTGGGCTGTGAATTATTTGGTGCAGGCAGGTTTTTAGGCCCCCCAATCTCCAAATCTAAAACGGGGGCAACCTTTACCTCTGCCACCTTGGCAGCAGCAGGGGTGCTGTTGGTTTTAGGGCTTTTCGGCGCGTTATTTTTATTTTCGATAGGCTTCTGCACCTCATAGATCCGGGTAGCCTGTTCAATGACCCAGTCTAAAGATCTTTTCTCATGAAAATCTCTCACGAGCTGGGTCATTATGTATTTGGGTAAGGCATGGAAAAACGTATTGATAAATTCTCTGCTATCCGTGCGCACCCTTCTGGTGGTCTGCGCAAAAGCACGCTTTAATTCTTGCACAAACTCTTGTGGGGCCTGATCCTCCCCACATTGCAAATTGTAGGCTGCCTTGCGAGCCTCTTGAGGATTTCTGTGCACAGAAAAATGTTTCAAGATGGCCCCCCTGTATGTGGACCACCTTGAATGGTTTTGATCCTCCAGCCCCGCAAAGAAACTGGAGTATTCTGGTGAGAAGGTCCACTTTACATATTGAATACAGCTTTGGCTGTCCTTCAAATGGAAAGTCTCCATCATTTGCTCATAGAGCTCCAAGGGTTCCCAAACAGAATACTTGGCGTTCTTATGATAAGGCGTGATGACACTCCTTATTGCCTTTATTTGTTTAATGGGTCCTTAAGCAAGGCCCTTTTTGCCTTATTGGCCTTTTTGGTTCGGGTAACCCTGGTCCATTCATCCTCCGACTCAGAAGCGCTGCTCCCAGAGGTGCCCGTCTGATCTTCCAGGTTTTCCCGGATTCTGCGAGCCTGGGAATGGCTGGCAGAATGTGGGGACCTAGTCTCCTGTGTCCTGTGACACTCAGAGGAGTCTTCAGATCCCTCCTTGCTACCAGGATTTGGGGGTATCCCCCCCACTGACCTAACTGGGCAGAGGTTTTCAGGATGCCCTTAATGGGCCTACTCTCCTGGGGTTCCCCACTAAATTGCACTGTGCTTGGGTGCCCATACCCGGATACCCACCCATCCATTCCTGGGAGGTACTGGCCTATGAGCCCCATACGTCTAGCTGGATAGCAATCTGCCATCCCCGTGGCCCTGGGCTCATATGCGCGAGGGGATCTGGGGGTGGGAGAATCCATGGACTGGGAGAGAAGAAGGCCTCTGGTACTAGGGCTCCTGAGGTTATGCTCAGGAGTTTCTCTTTCCCAGCGAACCTCATCTCTATCCGCCCCTGCTTCCTGTTGCAATGCAAGAGTCTGCGCTTTCGGTTCCTCAGTTAAGGCCTTACTAGACTCTATCAGTCTCTCCTGCATCGCTACCTGTTTATGGAGCCTATCATTGTGCTGACAGAGAGCCTCATTTTCGCTCTGTGCCTCCTGATTGGTCCTGGAGTACTGGGCCAGTCTCTGCTGCAGGAGGGTCACCTCCTGAGCTGTGTCCCTATTGGCCTGCTCCTTTCTTGCCAGAGCATCCTCCACCCTCCTGGTGTGCTCTAAAAAGTTCTGGTGTTCTTTTTGGAGTCCCTGGAGGGCCAGGTGATTTTCTTCCATTTTCCTTTTTAAGTGGCAGACTTCCTGGCCTAAGCTATCCCTTTCCTGACTAAGAGCCTGCATCTGTGTCGCCAGGTCGTCCCTTTGCCTTTGGAAGGCACCAGCTTTCTGGCGCTCCTGATCAAACTCTGCCTGGGTATCCAGGTCTTTCAGAATCAATTTATTGCTTTCCTCTTTCTCTCTGTCTAATCGAATTTGCAGGGTGGCTACCTGCTCTGTGCATGCCCTGTTGAAGTCCAGTTGTTGCTCCAGCTTTTTCTGGCTCTGCAGAAGGGAGTCCAAACCTTCTTGGTACTCCTTCTGCAAGGCCAGAAATCTGGTATCCTGGTCAGCCTTTTCCTGTTGCAGTCTATCCATGTCCTCTTTTATTTTAATGATATACTGCCTACTATCATTTTCTGTCTCCTGGCTCCTCTGCAGCCTCTGCTCAGAAGAGACCAGGTCAGATTGGGCCTTTTCTAACGCCAGCTGTTGCCTACTTGCCAGATATTGGCCTTCAGCACATTTGTCCTGCATGGCTCCCATATATAGATACAAAGATGCCGCTATCCTAACCATCTTGTCGTGTTCATCTTTAACTTTAGGAGCCATGTATAATTCACTCAGGGCCACATGTAATGGACCCTGATCTCTCCATATATCTGACCCTGTTTCAGTGACCTGTTGCGCGATTGCCTGCAGCCAGACCATTTGGTCCTGATGAGTCCACTCACCTCTCACGAATAGCTTATGTAAGAAGTGCTCTCTGGCTATTTTCATATCTACCAAGGTCATCATTCTGGAATTTGAGTTCCTTCCTGACTTACAGAAGTTTGTATTTTATTTTGCAAAACAGACCGTTTCCTTAGAGCGTTCCTTTGAGGGGTGCTTTCACAGTGTAAAACAGCGTGGTGATCTAACCGGATATGTGGATCTGGTCAGTTGGCACACTGTATTAATCTGCACAAATGGTAAATCTAACCCAAAATATCCCGGCTCGAGCCCCCACTTTTGTAAACGATATTCAATCAACACTACAGCCAAGTCAATACCTAGTCTGGGATGCTGAGGAAAACTCTTATTGATGTATTTTTATGTCTAGTTCAGTACTCTGGATGACCACCCTTGTATAACACCCCCCTCTTAGAATCCCCCTGACCCCACTGAGCCACGAAGTAGGTTTGTTTTGCAAATTAAAAGGTTTATTTGAGAATTTAAACAATATATATCACACTTTATAATAAATTAATATCTGATAGTACACTTAGACATATGATGTTGATCAACAATGGGTAATCTGGCACTAGCACACTTCTTTACAATCAATGAGGAGTTAGTATAGGATGGATAAAGTAGCAAAAATACTTTTATGATTTCAAGGGAAAAGCAATGAGGAATAAAATGCAGTACAGAAATACTTGATATGATTTTAGCAAAAGATCAGATAATCACTTTTTCTCTGGCAATTCACCCCCCTCCCCTATGCAATGTAAGAAATGGAAGGAGATGGAAAGAGGAGCACACAGTTCTCAGGAATGCAATCAAATACAATACGAAATTCAGTTCCCCCCCAGCAAGCTTAGAGGAAACAGGTAGGAGTTTGAAACATAGGCCCAAAATGCTTTTTAAATGTGATGGCAATGGATGGGAAAATGTGCCAATGATTTTAATTCCCTCTAGAGATTCAGGGTGAGTGGGAGATGCGTGTTGGTATGAGTTCAGGCTCACTTTAGCAATGCTCTATGAGTTATTACCAAGTTGCAAACGGATTTTAACAAAGGAAAGAATGGAGCTGCTATTTTGACAAGTGGAGAAATTGAGCCAAAATCGCGGTAAATTCGCGAGTGCGTGAATCGTGATTGCAGCAAAAGTATAGGGAGTAGCAGCAAGTCGGTTCTAGGCTTGTTGGAAAGCTTGGATTCTAAGCTTTCAGAGGAAAGTTAAATCTCGTTCCTAGCCCAAACGGTTCCAGAGATACGGACGATTAAATAAAGGTAGTTTTTCGGATTTAAAGTAAAACTCAAAGTGACAGGTGACAGCTTGCAGCTTCAGAATTGACAGGTGACAGTTGTGCAGCTTTACAAATGACAGATGACACGATTTCTAGGAGGCTGTTCTACTTAGGTTAAAATAGTTTGGATTAGATTATTTTAACTAAGAGATTGGTTCTGCACAGTTCTGCTAGGTACTCACAATATAAATTTGAACTAGGCCTCGTCACGGATCTGGTCAACACGTCCGGCTGCGGTTCTGTCTGCTCGGCGGGTCAATCAGGCACCGGTTCTGCTCACAGCGATCTGGGTCAGCTCTGCTCTGCTGGTCTAGCCTCTCTGGATTCAGCGGCCTCTGGTTCTGGATACTGCTCTGCTTTCCGGTCCGGATCAAGTGGATTCTGGATGGAACACTGCTTTCTGGGTACTGGCAAGAGTTCTTGGCAAAAGAATTCAGACAGCTTGCCCGGCTGTGGAATAGTTTGCAAATGATTTTGAGGCCTGCTGACAAATACTTTTGCTTGCAGTGGGCCTTCTTGGTTCAAAGTTCTGTAGTCTCTGTTTAGCTTGGAAGTCTAAGTGTTGGATCTCTGGATGTGAAGTCGTCGGTCAGCATGCTCCGCAGCAAATGGAATTGAATGTCTCTACCTGTCCCAGCAGTCTCTTTTTATGTGTTTTGAAAATGGGTGTGTGCCTGGGCCTAGCTAAGCCTGCCCCTCTCTACTTGTCATTGGCCCAATTCCCCCCTCTCCCATGATTGGGGGAAGGAAATGGATTGTCATCATGATGAGGTCTGTTTATGGGTCAGAGGATCCTCCCCTGGTCAGTTTGCCCACAAATCTATATTTGATTCAAATACATCTTTCCCAGATATACAATTTGTTGAAATTACATGTACACATTATATATTCCTTATGGTCCATGCTTGTCCGCCTCTGATCTTCCTGGGGGTTTGCATTAAAAAATGACAACATTTTGCGCTTTTTAACTGGTTTTGCAATATCGGACATTGACCCAGAATTACACAGATGTGCACAAGGAGTATGGACATTAATTGATGAAGTGTCAGATTTTTAACATGCATACATTTGGAGTGAGACCCTATTTTCCGCTAGCAACCCCCCAGAATACACCACAGGGTCCTAATGCCTCTTAAAATGTTCACAGAAAAATCACAAAAATAATGATATTACTTATATAATTGTGACAAGTCCGCACTATGAGTTATCTATCTTTTTAAAATTATGCTCTGGTCAAAAAGGGGTGTGGCTTCCCACATCAGAGGGTGGAATAACTGGTTTATCCACTTCCCCCAAGCCAGCTTGTTCACAGAGGCACAGCTGCCCCCCAGTTTCTCCCAAGAGGAAGCTATTTTACGATGCCCCCAATATAACATTTGCCTGAGTCCAGGACAGGCCTTTGTTCAACTCCCTGTAGTCCCCAGCTGCTCCACCCCTAATCTAATCAGAGAGGTGTTAACTCCTTTTGGCCAGGGGCAGAGTGGCTGAGCATCCAGTTTCAACTCCTGTCGGGGGTAGTTGTCAGGCAGAATTCAGTTTCATTAAGCCAGGTTTCAGCTAAATGTCACTTTTTGTTCCCAGTTTAAATCACTTACAATTTTTACATATACATTAAATAATTACTTCCTTCAAGTTATTTCAGAATATAGTTTTACATTGTATCCACCTCTTAGCAAGTCTTTCCTTGGTCTGGTTTTGTTTCATTTGTTCAGTTTTACACAAACGTCTGGTGGTTTTAAAACGCCGGCTTTCTGATAGTGGTGAGTACTGGTAATGCAACTATTTTTGGGATTAAGAAAATGAATTCCCCACAGTTCTGGGTTGCTTTTGGCAATCAGCATTGCCATTCCCAATGGTTTCAGGCTACTGTGTGTGTAGCCCAATGGTGGTTTTAGGCAGTGCCCTCCTGTGCTCACAACATAGGCAAAAATGGGTGGCAGCCTATTCTTCATGTGTTCCCTGTGCACTCTCTGGGGAGTTCTGGCCATCATGATGTTTTCCATGCCAGTACTGCACAGTTTTATGGTAGGGCTTGTATGCATGGGTAAAAACATCCCACAGGTGGTTGATATTGGGGTGTTGGATGATGCTTCCTCTTCCTACCCGGAGGCTGATCGGGGGCCACAGGAACTAGGCCCTGCGGCATCTTTTTCTGGATTTCAGACACCAAAGTGTGCAGGGTCGATATGATGTCCAGGGATACATCCCTCAATGGAGCTGGCGTGATCGGAACACTAGGCCCCCTTGCCACCGCCGTTGTCCTCCATTACGGTCTCGTGGACCGTGTGTAGGGACTCCAGGTCCTCGTCGTCTGTGGAAGAAACTTCCATGGCCTGGGGCATGGCCTGGCACTGGCCTGGGACCCCACCCACCCCCCTTTTTGCAACTTGAGGGGTCAGACCCGGGCTCAGAGACGGCATCCTCTTTTCCGGTTTGCAAGCAAGCTTTGCCACAGTCACAGTGGAGGCTTCCCGCCTCAGAGGCAGGGACACCTTGGGCGCAGTAGGGGTTACCTTCATGGGGTCAGCCCCTTTCGCCTTCATGAGAGCAGCTGCCACCAGCTCAATCGTCGACGAAGACTTCTCTTCTGCTGCCTGGGCATTCTTGCGCAGGTTAGCCACCTTTTCCACCGCCCTTGGCTTCTCCCGCAGCTTAGCTAGGTTGGGCGATTTCCTTTTTGAGGAGCTCGATCATTGGCTGGCGATGGAAGCAGATGGTAATGTTGATAGCGCCCTGATCATCGCAGGACCCGCTTGCGCAGCGACCCAGATGGAACTGGACTTGCAGTGCTTGGCCATGTCTTGGGCCCCATGGAAGAGGCGCCCTCATAGGACTTAGAAGCCCACTCCTCAGATCGGCCGGTCCTGGGTGAGGCATGACCCTGCTCGGGGCACGGGGCAGTGGCCTTGGCGTTCAGCTATGCCGCCAGTCTACTGTGTCGATCCTTCGTTTTCTTGGAGAAGCCAAGGTAATTCTCACACTCTCCTTCCTTGTTATCGGGTGAAGACAGTAGAGGCATTGGAGGTGTTTGTCTTCTACGAATATGTTCTGTAGTCCTCATCTGGTGCAGGGCTGAAAAGGGATCTTCCTTCCTTCTTCTCCTCCATCATGGCCGCAGGTGCAGAGTAGGCCCGATGGCCTTCTGGAAACTTCAAATAAACTTTGACGATCATCGCCTTGAGGGGCGCTGAAATTCACTGACAAACAGATCTGTGCTGTCGGCAGATGGAGAGAAGAGCACACATGCTTTTTTTGGACAAAAATAGAAACATTTTCCATCGAAAAGTGAAAGAATGTAGAAGTAGCTCATGAAGCAAAACTCGAGGACTCCCAACAGTGAAACGTGCAGTAAAAATCTGAACATGGCTGCCAGAGGAGGGCTTAGGGAGAAGACTGTCATTGGCTGTGGGCAGTATGACCCAGAGGACAGTGATTGGTTTAGAAGATAAATACAGTTTGTAAGTGAAAGTGAAACTGATTTTTCTTTTACCTAGGATTCCCGGCCTGATGATGGGGAATATTCATGAGCATGTGAATCCATGCCAGACCCCATGCTGGAGAATAGAGCGTTCCCCTTGGATCTTGTTGGGGAAACCTGTATGTGAAGTCTTGGCATGGTGCATTCTCTTGCATAGAGAAGAGGTCTAAGTCTGGAAACCCCCAGTTTGAGAAGACGTTGAGTAGGACATCTGCATTCAATTGCCATTCATGTTCCAAGGGTAGTAACACACTTCTGCCTAGTACGTCTGCAAGAGAATTGTGTTTCCACTGGAACATGTTGTGCGAGGAGAAACAGATAGATATTCTGGGCTAGTCTGGACAGCCCTGGAGAGTGTGCCCTCCCTGATAATATAGAACATGGCTGTAGTACTGTCTGTTAGTATGAGCATTGTCTTTTGTACTAGTTGTTGTTTGAATGCTTGAATAGCTTTGACCACTGCTAGCAGTTCCAGAAGGTTGGTATGTTTCTTGGTTAGTGTTTGTGTCCACACCCCCGTGCGCAGTTAAATGGAGAAAATTAGCTTCCCACCCTGTTAGCGATGCGTCTGCAGTGAGAGTGGCCTCGATAGCTGGGGTGTTGAACGGCTTGGCTTTTAAAAGGTTTTACTTGGTCCACCACTGCAGAGATTGAACCAGAGGATGCAAAACCACCACTAGATCATCCCACATACTGCTTGCTTGTGACCATTGTTTCGTTAGCCACTCTTGCATAGGACACATACACAACCAGGCATGCAGCACAAGGTAATGCAGGAAGCCATAATTCCTAGAAGGCACATTGCCTTCCGCAGTTACCTGACAACCTGTTTTGTACCCTCTCGTTGGAGGAGATGACTGGGATGTCTTCTGTTCAAATTAGTCCCCCTAGAAATTATTTTACTTGGCTAGGCACTAGACTTGATTTTTTCTGATTGATGGAGAACCCTAATTGAAACAGTAGACTGTTGGCACAATGGAGGTGTGTCACCTGTTATTAGCCCGTTGCCTAGGTAAGGGTACACTCAAATGGACTGCCTTCGCAGGAGCATGGCCACCTCTGCAAGGGCCTTTGCAAACACTCGAGGTGCTGATGCTTTGCTGGTAGCACTTTGAATTGGTAGTATTTGTTTCCCTCTTTGAATCCAAGGTATTTTCTGTGCGCTGGCAAAATTGAAATATGAAAGTATGCACCTTTCATGTCCAATGTGGCCATGTTTCTTCAGAGGAATTGCCTCCTGCAGCATTGTCATCCTGAATTTTTGTGGCTTGAAATACGTGTTTGCAGGGCAAAGGTCTAAGACTGGGGCCATTGTTAGATCTGTCTTTGGAACAAAGAAGTACAATGAATAAATACTTTGGTTCTCTTCCACTGGTGGAATGAGCACTATTGCTCCTTTTTATAATAGAATGCAAATGTCTTCTTGTAGAATCAAGTGATGCTCTGACGACATTCTACTTGATAGAGGATGGTGGAGAGGTTATTCTATGAATTCTCGAATAGCCCTTTGCCACGGTTGTCAGCACCCAACAATCTGATGTTATCCCCTCCCATGTGTGGGTGAACAAGGTTATGCGACGCCCTACTCGGGATGCACGAGTCCCTAAATCAAGCATGATGTTTGAGCAGGGTGGCCTCAGCTATTACTCTCCCGGAGGTGTCAGCTGAATCTAAAGTATTTTGTAGTATATTCTGGGCAACCTGTTTGCCCTCAGTAGAGATTTTAAGAAGGTGGGACTTAACTGGTTTGGGAAAAGAATCTAAATGCTTCTTTATCTCGTCCCACTGTGTATTGCTATAGCTCGCAAGCAGAGTTTTGTTGTTTGCAATACATGTTAATTAGGCCCCAGGTGGGGTTACTCTCTTTCCCAGGGTATACAACTCTTGTACTCCTTATTGGGAGGTGCTTCAGCTCTAGCGAGTGGAACACCCATCCTTTTTCTAGTGGTGGTGACCACGAGAGAATCTGGCTGTGCATGTGCTCCAACTTAAAGGGGGTCAGAAGGAGATGGTCTGAAAACTCTTTCTACTCTAGGGTTAACTGCCCAAGTTAGTGAAGGTGTAGTGAGGGACTCTCTTTTCAATACATCATAAAAGTGGATTGGCCTGACTAATGGCTTTCTTTTCTTTCAAAATATCCTCAACGAAATCAGTGTCCCCCACTGCATCTTCAGTCTGAATTTTGAAGTGATTGCCAGCCTTTTTTAACAAGTCATTAAATAACACTCAGGGCCTCATCACGACTTTGGCGGTAACCCTTAAATCTGGCGGTAGCGCTATTACCGCCGGATTTAAGGGTTCGCCAAATCAGGACTTCCGTGGATTTCCCCCCAGCCCTTAGCTGAAGGGAAATCCGCCGGCGGTAAGAGCGCGAATTTTCCCCATTGAGCCCAATGGGGAATGGGGCATTCCCGAATGGGCTCAATGGGGAATGGGGACTCCCAAGTCCGCCAAAGTCGTGATCCCGCGCTATTAGCGCCGGGGGCTATGGCGGTCGCGCTAATAGCCCCCGCGCTAATAGCGTTACTGTTACCGCCCAAGTCGTGATGAGGCCCTCAGTCATCAATAGGGGAAATGTGACCACTCTCAAGAGTAACAACATCTGAAGAGTCTATGATGGTAGCATCAGACTCATCCTGATCAAAGTTGTCTGGGTTATCGTCAGGATAATCTTGCGTGTCATACCACACATCTTCATCTGCTTCCTCTTGGAAAGAGTCATGAGAGACGTCTACAATATTGTGTATGGGTGATGGTTGACGTCTTGGTGATTTTGACAAAGGTAGCCCCATTTCTAGAGGTTGCCCCATTTCTAAATCTGAGTTTTTTTGCCCGAGTGGGTATTTCTCCATGAATGAAACAAAGGAGGAGACTTTGGCCATTGTGTCTTCAAAACAGTCCCTAGACCAAGTACCTGTTTTAGGCCTTTTTGTGAAGGGACTAGGATAAAGGGGAGTTTGCCTCAAAATATATTTCCACCTTCTCAGGGACAGTAGGTGTGTGTGTGTGTATGTGTGAGATGTGTTTTTTGGCTTTTTTATAGTGTTTCTCCCAGACTTGTTTTTTCGGCATGTATTTCGGCATTTGCGAAACACCCAGCGAGGAACTTTTAGGCAGGCCTGATGGCGCTGGTTTTTATTTCTCGCCTTGCACTAAACGGGATGCGGAATCGCAGCAGGCTTTAGGCGTGGATGGTTTGGGGGGGGGGAGGGAGAGAAGAGAGAGAGAGAGAGAGAGAGAGAGAGAGAGAGAGAGAGAGAGAGAGAGAGAGAGAGAGAGAGAGAGAGAGAGAGAGAGAGAGAGAGGTCTTCAGATCACCATTCATTAGGTCTTGAAGATGTCCGTCGATAATGTGCATCTAACAGCGAAAGAAGGTAGTTGAATTAATAACTATGAAAAAGTAGCAGCTCGACAGACTCTGCATAACACGTCCGACCACAAAGGTGGAAAGAAAAAATCTGAGGGACCTCGACACATGAGGAATCATAGGAATAAGAGACGTCACACTAGGAATAATGTTACAAACACGTTGAGTTGATGTCCCTTTTTAAACTTCGAAAACAAGATGTGCAATACTTATGGCTACCACTACAATGTGATTCCAAGCAGATCCACAAGCCTCAGAAATATGGTTTACATACTTGTCGTATTCTACCTAGCTTGATGAATTTGTGTTAAATAAGTGTATTTTATGGGGGCGTGGCTTGGCAGCCATGCGGTGAGCGGCTGGAACTCAGTGCTCCACATAGATCCTGTACATAAAACGGTCAAACGCGCCCGTTTTTCACCAAAACTCAAATGAAATGTTGCAGAAAGGTGTTGGAAGGTCTGTAGTACATCCAGGCAGAAGCCTGGAGCGTAAGAACCTGGGCAATAGGTACACGCCGAGCAAAAAGAAGCGAGATGCAACGGGGGGAGCCAAGGTGAAGAGGGTTCTCACTGATTGAGGGCAGCAGGGGTTGAAGAGCAACAGCGGATCATCAGCACTGCAAGGGCCCAGGACGCAGCACGACATGTGAGCCTGGGGTATCCAGCAAGGGGGTCCAGCTCAGGAGGGAAGCGAGGATGAGCTGGAAATAGCCACACAGTCCCCTCTTCCCCCCACCCCAGGCGTCCAAAGCCAAGGACCAAGCGAGACCACGACACGCCCGCCCAAGATTGGGAGCCTACACGCACAGGACGCAGAGTTCTGGGACACCCCCATATGGCAAAGTCCACCGTTTAACGAGGTGACAAGAGGCCAACACAGGGCCCCCCAGGGGGCTCAGACAAACAAGGACAATCAGTGCCTGGCCAGAAAGCTCCCCCTACCTCTGATCGGCCAAATGGAAGCAGTGTACTGCATAGCGGAGAAAGGAAGTCCTGCACCATTGAGAGCGACCACACCCCGGCCCCACAAGTTAAAGGGTGGGTGGAGAAAGCCTACAGCGGCCCGAGACAAATCGGAGCTCAGCCAGAACCCGCTCCTGAGGGCCAACAGTCGGCGGACCCCATGGAAAAGAGGAGGCCGACACACGGGTGAGGTGACAGGAGGGCGCCATATAACAAGCTGCTAGCCCTGAGGTGGAGAGAGAGCCCCACCAACACCCACAGACCGGAGAAGGCAATAGACACAGCACAACCACCCCAGAGGACGTCGGGAGTCGGCTATCTCCGGGGTTTCCCAAATGGCATCAGAAAGCAGGAGAGACCTCTCCCCCTAAGCCAACCAGAACTCCCGATTAATCTCAACGCAATATACGCCAGTAACAAGGTGGAAGTGTAACAACAGAGCAACACTGCGCAAGAGAGACTCTAAGGGGGAAAAGAGACCATGAAACAAAAAAGGAACGTAGAATCTGTGGGACTGTATTTAACCAATATAATTATGTGGGAGGGCACAACCAATGCCCTGGGGTAACAGTGCAGGAGTGGGCAAGGAATGAAGCGGTCATACCGCTGCTTCCAGGAACACGAACTTGGTACACAGGATGTGGTAACACTAGATAGGCATAAAAGAGAAACTGACACATCCCATCAGAAGGGGAAGGAAGGCCCGGTCTGAGTCAGGGAACGGCAAAGCAAATTTAACTCTACACGGAAAGGGGCCACCACTGACACATCGCGCTGAAAGTGAGTGACAAGATGCAGTACCCCTTGGGGAACTGCAGCATAAGGGTGAAGATATTGGCACCAGAACCCACAACCGAGACCCTACGCCAATCCCGGATGGGAGGAAGGCGGATCAACCCATCCCTGGACAAGCACAGGTAAATACCGGAAGCAAGTGCAACCAATAGAGTCACCGGATACCAGGGAGAGCGCTATCCACTGGGCCTGCCGGTAGCCACACTACGACAGATTGCACTGCACGGCCCTACAGACTATGCAAAATAGCACTCGAATGTAGCCCCCCACAATAAGACAGAAGAAGCGGCCTGAAGGAGGTGCGTGTGGAGAGGGGATAACCGTCCCAAAATAGATAGGCATATCTCCGACGATAGACATGTCAAGAAGGACATTATCACATAAATCTTCTACCAAACCCCCGGAAACCTTGGGAAGCGGCAGGCAGACCTTAAAGGTGCATAGCAACTAACTCACTGAACCCACGACAGAGTAAGTGGGTGAGGGGACATTGCAGATTGGCTTAACGGCAAAGGCTCTGAATAACTTCGATCAGGCAGCCCACAGAGACATCATTGGATACAGGGGCGACACCCCCAACCACTTTCGAGGTGGCAACAAACACGGTGGCAAGCCCTGCTCCGGATGCCTGATAAGTAAAGCGGATCTCGCAACGCACTAGGAGAAGGAGAAATGCCGGATAAATCAAAGGGAGGAAAGGGGAAGCATATCAGCAAGAAGACATTTGCCAAGAAGCACGACAAGAACCAACCCACCACATCTGAGGCCGGCATGACCGCGACGAGTCCAGACCTACAGGAAGGAAGAAGAGATGAAGGTCCTATATTAGAGGCCATAGCAGCACTGAAAACGTCCTTAGAACACAAATTGGGTGCGGTCATAGTGGATGTGGGCCTCCTTAGGCAAGATTTACGGTCCCTAGTGGACTGAGTGAGCACGGCAGAGCAACAGGTCCAGAATAATACTACGGACATTGTCACTGCCCAATCCCAAATGTTGGAGGCGCTCCAAATTATCAAAACCCTAGAGCACAGGGCAGAAGATGCGGAGGGAAGAGCAAGACAGAACAATGTTCGGATTATCGGATTACCAGAGGGAGAATAAGGCAGAGACCACACGTACTATGTGGAAAACCTGTTGCTGCAGGAGTGCTATCCCAAGGTTTCGCAGTGGAGAGGCCCCACAGGGCCCTGAGCAGGACACCTACACCGGGAGCGCCCCCAAGACCGATAATCGGCAAGATTATGAACTTTAAGGACCGCAAAAAAATATTAACATTCTCAGGAGAAGGATGGGCGATAACCAGGAACTCCTCCAGAGTAACAATCTACCCAGACTGCACAGCACAGGTCCAGAGACAAAGAGCGCGTTTTGTACTAACCAAGGAACGCCTTAGACTGGCAAACATAAGGTACATGCTACTGTACCCTGCCAAAATCAAGGTGATACGGGAGGACAGATCGCACTTCTTTGAAATGACGGAAGAGGCCCAAATGTGGATGGATCAGCAGGCAATCCCTCAATTAAGGGCCAAAAATTAGGACAACAACGGAAATCCACCTCAGGGAGGGCATCGAGACTGAACGAAAATGAACACTGATGACACCATTGATGCGAAGTAGGCCAGATGAGGTATAAATAAAGGAGCAATGAACCTCCACCTAGCCCAAGAGAACGCCAAGTCAGAAAACCCCACAGACTCCTACAAGTCATGATGCCAGTTTGGAGACATCACGCTGCGGCATGCCTGCCCCAGGAGAAGGGGGCAGTGCAGGAGAAGCGGCGGAGCCCAAGTAGGGGGAGGGTGGCTGGCCGTTTGTAATTAATGTTTGTTGTTTGGAAGATGGCACAAGGCGGGAAGACCACCACACATGCACTGAACAAAATATTAATAAGGCACAGGAGGAACTAAGATGTCAAGATACATCCCCAGGCCACAGTGGGCAGACTATACATCATGAGGGCAAAAGACCGAGTGACAACCACAAAGATGAAGGTAGGCCATGGGAAAGAACGGGCCACACTAGGAAAAGGTGAGATGGGCTCTGAAGAACTTATAATAGCCACCTGGAACGTCTGGAGGCTGAACGAATACGTCAATAGGCTACGAGTATACACTTGGCTAAACAAATGGAGTCAAAATAGCAATGCTACAGGAAACCCACCTGACGAAAGGAGGGCAGTCCAAAATAGCGACCAAATAGGGGGGGACAAATGTTCAGCTCTACCCATTCCACCTACGCCAGAGGGGTGCGGACGTGGATAGCCCCGGGGGTCCCATTCCAGCTACTAACACGGGAACAAGACAAAGAGGGTATGTGGGTGCTGGTTCACATGATGCTGCAAAACAAAGAAGTATATCTCGTCAACTCCTACGCCCCGAACAAGGACGCAACCACGTTCTTCAAGAAATTGGCACCACTGCTCGCCCCATACAGGGCGGCAGCATTCATCTGGGCAGGGGACTTTAATTGTACATTAGACCCGCTTCTGGACAGATCGGATGATAAATTCAACAGGCCGGCACCTCCAGGGAAGGTGCTGAAAAAGACCTTAGAGCAGCTGGAGAATGTCTGGAGGACGCTACATGCAGACAAAAGGAGATATTCTCATTACAGCGCCCCACACGGTATGTTTACAGATATAGATTACATTTTCATAGGGAATGAAACACTAGGGGAATTCACCAATGCACACCTTAGAGCGATGACACTCTCAGACCATGCCCCACTGACAGCAGCATGGGCCTATATGCACAGAAAGACCCCTATACCGACCTGCCGGCTAAGAGCAGAGGCACTACTCGAGGGGGAGGTTCAAGAGTATCTCCAAGACACAATAGAAGATTACTTTCAAATCAACATGGGTAGCATAGACAGCTCGGCTACGGTGTGGGATGCCTTCAAGGTGGTGGTCAGGGGAGCAGTGATTGGGAAAACAGCAGGACTTAAAGGGAGCGTTCTGGCAGAACCTGGGGAGATTGAACGAGAAATAGAAAGGGAGGAAACACAAGTGGGCTGGCTGGGGGTGGAACCACTCGCACTCGTCAGGATAAAGTGTAAAAACGCCTGGGAGAAGCTGGGAAACCTAAATTATGGGAAATACACGCAGAGGCTACATGCAGAGGGGGACAAGCTGGGTAGGCTGTTAGCCTGGCTGACCAAACAAGAGTTTAGAAAATGTGTATTTGTATTTTGTTTATTTATATAACTATATAAATGTGATTAGGGGTGACAATGGGGAGGAGGTCAGGACGTGAGTGGGGATTAACCAGGTATTCTCAGATTTTTATGAGTCCTTGGGGGTCATTACGACCTGGGCGCAAAGGGATACCGGGCACTGGTAATGGCGCTGGTGCCGGTAATCCCTTTGCGCCCTATTCCGAGGTCCCTTTGCGGGTCCCTCCCTTAATGCCTGGTTTTACCAGGTGTTATGAACGGGACCCGCAAAAGGGATACCGGGGTCAATAACGGTACCGCAATTTGCATTTGATGGACACGCCTATTTAAACGAAAGGGCCGAGCAGTGATTCTTCCCCGGGCCCAAAACCGACTAACACAACGTGACGAGACTGACACCGAATTGGGCTGCATTTCATCTGAAGACACGCTAGCAGCTCACGGGCAGCTCACGGGCCGTGTCGAAATGATGTCGACTCTGCAACGGTAAGTAACGTTTGTTGTGAGCCTGACTCCCACATCAGCTATACGCTGTGTGTGCTGACCTGTTAGTTAACTAAAACGGGGGAGGGCACCACATTGCATGCTTCCTCGTACGTAGAGGCTGCGGGTGCGCATTAATTGCTAATCCGTTGAAAAGACGGTAGACTTCTGTGCACAAGACTTTTTCGACGGTTGTATCTTCAACCTTTCACTACAAGTATGCTTGTTTATCCTCAGATCTAGATTTGAGCTCGCTATAGATAGTGCTCCCTAATTTAGGAATTATCTGGTGGTAGCTTATTTTCCAAGCATGTTTAGACTTACCGAATTGGACATATATATATGTTCTCTACCCTTGTAGACAGACTTGACTGGGTGGTGCAACACGGCAATTTCTCTCTCTACGCGTAGATATGCATAACGCTTTCAACTTAAGGTAAGACAGAGTGATCGTATGAATGCACTAACTTTCAGAGTAACAATAGTTTGGAAATAGTGTCAACAGCGCTCATCATTTTTTCTTCTCTTTTCCCTTTCCCAAAACGTAGTCTTATAGTTATCTATAAGCGCCATTACAGTGGAATTTGTGCAGTAAGCAGATAGATGATAATGCAAATTATCCAGACACTCATCACATAACTTCCTGTGTCGAAGTATTGTGCAAGCTACCGTAAGGTAAGCTATATGACGATCTAGATTTCTTTAACATCTTTCAATGATATGCTGGTGTACGAGCAACTAAGCCTTATAGAGAGGGCATTGCTCCACGTTTTTTTTTGATGTGAAGTGGAGATAATTTTCAATATTAAGAGTCCGGTTTTCGTTTGATCAGTCCTATAATCTGACAAGGTTGGAGCATTTGCTAGCTCCTCTGACTCTGTAACCTAAACAGTCTTATTAATGAGGGACTATAATGATTGGTCTTTCTTCCCTTGTCTGTCCACAGGTATCACGTGTCCTCTCTTCGCTGGAGAGCAGTCTGAACGTTATTCTAACTCCAAGAAATCAACTGCTGCCGTATCAGAGGTTCCAACAGTTTACCTCTGAAAAAATTGCTAAGTGTATGGGTCCAGGTGCCTTTACTAATGTGGTAACTGGTAAATAGGTGTGGAATATTTAATATTCATCTTAAGCATCTAGGTTGTGAGGTGGTAACCACAGTCCCGCCGTGCAAAACGACCAATTGAGACACATTGTGCTTTTTAGTATACACCCCTGATGAATTTCCCCTGACTGTGTGTGTATGATATGAGTGAGGAATGAAACATGTTGGGTTAAATGGGAGTGAAGTAGTGTGGAAGTTAGTAGTTATTTGAGTTGTATTATTATTTTTCCTAACCCCATTTTTGTGGTTAGGTTTATTAGTAATAAATTGATTTAGATATATTTGTGTTGATTGTAATTCCTGATTTTGTGGTTCCCTAGGTTTACATGCACACTTCTGTTTCCCGGTGTACTTACATTGTCACTGGTGTGATTTGGTTGTTTTTATGTTTTTTTCTTCTTTTTTTCCCCCTTTTTTCCTGTTTTACTGTATAAAAATGTATAATAGTTTTTAAGGATCATGCCAGCTTTGTATTAAATGTTGTACGATGCTATGTTGGCATTTTTAAGCTGTATATCTGCCATTGATGGCTTAATAAAATTAATATTGTATATTTGGTTCTATTTCCCTTGTGAAGTATTTATAATGCCCAGCATGTATGCTTCGATATATGTCCAATCGGGCACTCCTATTCTCGCCCTCTAGTTTGTGAGGTTGGACACGTGATACCGTGAGACTTTACTGAGGATCACTTTTTAGTTTTGATTTTTTATGTGTTCCTAAAGTTAGGGGGCGTTTTGGTCCTCAGTTAAATCCCCCCACCTCCCTTGTGTACCTTGTTGTTCTAGCACAGTCAATTGGCTGTGAGGTAGTTCACTTCATTATATGATTGGTCAATCCTTTACCGGGCTCTGTTGATCCTTTTTCCTTATCCCACCTTGCTCCTCTAGCTTGAGTAAGATGGCGTTGGAACGATGTAGAAGTTACAATGATGAGTATGTTACTGAACTGCTTAAAAAATCCTCGTTATTGGGAGGGACGGCAGATGTAACAGCTAATATTACAAAATGGGATGAACTTTCCCAGATTAAGAAAAGACTGATCCGTACGGAGCTTCACGGGTCTATTATGCTCGAATATCTTAGAAAGGGTATCCTGCCGCAGGGCCTGGTCGTTAGAAATGAACCGCGACTTTTCCTCGATAATAAAAACTTCATATTACAATGGAGCTATGTAGCCACTAAATGTGGAAGGGACTGGATGATTTTGATCATCGACACGGCTAATGAGATGTCAGAGAAAATCTTGATAGAGCTCTCGGCGCTGGAAGAAGAGATTAAAAAAGTAATCCCTCTTGACCTGTATAAAAAACAAGCTGAGTCCCTCCTAGCAGAAATGAATGCCTTCAAGGAAGATACCCTTAAAGATCGAGTAAGGAGATTGAACAAAGACATTCAGAATTTCACACACGACAAAGCATTTTATTATACAGCTGATGATTATAAACCAGACGACACCTCTAATCTATCAGTAATGGGTAACAAAAAACGGGTCACTTTTCGAAATACCTCGTTTAGTTCGAGTGATGGAAGTAATTATGGCGACCCCGGAACTACTCGAGGTGGCTCGAAACGAGGACAGAGCAATAGGCGAAACAACTACCGTGGGAGAAACAATGGAAACCGTGGGACTCGCGGGAACAGGGGCAGCAATACCTTACAAGCCCCTGGGTCTATCTCCTCTTCTTCTTCTTTTTTAGACCTGGGCCAAATGGGCTGGGAACCAGAGGCACGAGTGACAAGAAGTATGCAGGCCTTGTGGTGAACCTCTCTTCCCACCAACTCACAGACGATGAAACGTCAGTGTTAGAGAAGGGCATGGGGTTCGTATTTACGAACTTGCACAATGCGTTTCTCTTTCGACAAGAATTCTTTGCCTTCATGCGGAAAGTTCATTTAAAACAGTACTTCCAAGACAAACAATTTGAAAGTGACAATGGAACCACAGGACTTCATATAAAATCCAATTTTTGTGTACCCACTAGTGAGAGAACAGCCGAGGCAGTGGTCTTTGAAAGAAGAGTAATGCGTGATTTGAGGAATTTGGAGTCACAGGCGAAGAAGAGGTCTACTTTCCACAACATCAATAATCGTGAAAAGATAGCCACGAGGGATCTTTTGGAGAATAAAGCCATTATTATCCGCAAAGCAGATAAGGGAGGTGCAATAGTACTCCAGAATCGCGAATCGTATCTAGCAGAATGCTATAGACAACTTCTCGATTTACAGTGTTATACACCTTTACCAGGTGATCCCACGTTAGAATTACAACAACGGATCCGTTTGAAAGTTATGAAGGCTAAAGAACGTGGTTGGATCACAACGAAAGAGTCTGACTTCTTGAGCGCTGGGAAACCACAGATTCCGCAATTCTATACGCTGCCAAAGATCCACAAAAATATATCACCTCCACCAGGAAGGCCGATTGTCTCAGGGGTGAATTCAGTTCGAGAACCTCTTTCTAGGTTCACTGACTTCTTCCTCCAACCCCTTGTACGTAAAATGCAATCTTACGTACAGGACACGATACAAATGATCAATGAGGTCGAAAATCTAGCTTTTGATCCAAGCTGTGAATTATTAGTGGGTCTAGATGTTGTGGCGCTGTATACGAGTATACCCCAACAAGCCACATTAGAAATGCTGGAAGAACGCCTACTGTCCGAATACCCGGATTCTGCAGTGCCCATGTCATTTGTATTATGGTGCGCTGAAATGGCTCTCACTGAGAGCTATTTCCATTTCAACGGTGAGTACTTTAGGCAAATTCAGGGTACTGCAATGGGGGCCACCTTAGCACCGAGTGTGGCTAACCTCTATATGGAGCAGTTTGAAACCCACAAAATTTTATCTCCAGTCAATACCTTCAGACATAAGATTAGAACATGGAAAAGGTATATAGACGATATTTTCGTCATATGGAATGGGACTGTAGAAGAACTAGATGAGTTTTTCAAGTGGCTCAATGTACAAGATCAGTTTTTGAAGTTTACGATGAGTCATAGCAATACCGAACTTAACTTCTTAGACATTACAATAACATCGGACGTTATCACTCAGCTGCTCAGTGTTAAACCGTTCCACAAGAAAACTGACAAAAACTCCCTCTTACACTACGAGAGTTTTCATCCTAAGCACGTCAAAGATAATTTACCGCTGGGCCAGTTTTTACGTTTGAAAAGAAATAGTTCCTCTATATCTAACTTCAAAGAAGAAGCAGAGGGCCTCAGTAAAAGACTAATTGCAAGAGGCTATCCAGCTAAACTTACTTACCTTGCCAAAAAGCGAGCCTCTAACAACAATAGGCAAGCACTATTGGAATATAAAACTTATGCCAAGACCAAGGATGATGAGAAACTGGTATTTGTTAATACCTTTAGCCATTTTTCTAATCAGATTAAAAAGATCATGCTGAAAAATTGGAATGTCCTAGAGTCTGGGGAAAAACCACTTGAAAGACCTATAGTTGCGTTCAAAAGAAGTCGAAACCTAAAGGAATTAATCACACGTAATGACGTGAGCCTGAAAAATATAAAACAGAGCACACTCCCCGAGAAATGGGGCCTCCCGAAACTAGTCGGCCACTCAGCGTGTGGTCACTGTACATGTTGTAGCTCTACTTCTAGAAGCACAGAAGTGAATCTGGGATTGAAAACTCCGTGGCGACAAACACATTTCAGTAACTGCAACTCCACGATGCTCATCTACGTAATCTGGTGCCCATGTAACCGATTATACATTGGTAAAACGGAGTGAAAATTTTAAACGAGAATAGGTGAACATAAGAGTTGCATCAGGAATAGGATCCAGAATGCCCCCTTGGTAGACCATTGGGTAGAGTTCATACATAAAATAGAAGATTTACAGTGGAGTGTCCTCTGGAAAATCAACCCTTCTGGCGACATCAATCGAGATAAAGTAAGATTATTGCAAAAGGAACAACGTATGATTTTCCTCACAAAAAGCTCAGAAATAGGTCTCAATGAGAGACTCGACTGGCTAAATTAGGTTGGCATAGAGCATAAGATCTTAACACAACGATCCATTGTATGATTTGTAGCTACATGTTCGTAACAGCTTGCCCTAGGATGCGGCTCATGACCCCAGTTACCACCGGTGGGCTACTGTTGTTATTCCTTCATTCCTTTAGGACCGCCTGTGTCTAGTTATTCCGCACCTCCGCTATATTACTCTCATTCTCAGATTGCTTTTTTAGTTTATAAACAATAGAGTATTACCATGAATACCTTATGACTGCACTTCGGGGTGCTCGGGCCCATGTACCCGCGGATTCCCTGGGGGTTTTAGTTACCCTTATGAGGCAGGCTCCTTTAAAGTAAGGCAGAATTTTGTAAAGGCAATCATGTGCAAATGCTAATAAACATAGTTATTTCGAGGCAGGCCGGCGCTTTGGTTTTATATCCATCCTAATTAATTAAAATCAGTTGTTACCCTAGTGACAATACGAGGATTTTGTTCTAATTTGTTTAGAGGCGCTCTAGGGACAGGCTGTTATAATGTGGAATCGAAAACACTTAGCACTAAACGGGGACTACAAGTCCCTTCATTTTCTGAGTACTAGACGTCCATGGGCGTGACAGCGACCACAGCTGCCTTTAATTAAGTGAGGCGTACAGGTCATTGATGGACACGCCTATTTAAACGAAAGGGCCGAGCAGTGATTCTTCCCCGGGCCCAAAACCGACTAACACAACGTGACGAGACTGACACCGAATTGGGCTGCATTTCATCTGAAGACACGCTAGCAGCTCACGGGCCGTGTCGAAATGATGTCGACTCTGCAACGGTAAGTAACGTTTGTTGTGAGCCTGACTCCCACATCAGCTATACGCTGTGTGTGCTGACCTGTTAGTTAACTAAAACGGGGGAGGGCAACACATTGCATGCTTCCCCGTACGTAGAGGCTGCGGGTGCGCATTAATTGCTAATCCGTTGAAAAGACGGTAGACTTCTGTGCACAAGACTTTTTCGACGGTTGTATCTTCAACCTTTCACTACAAGTATGCTTGTTTATCCTCAGATCTAGATTTGAGCTCGCTATAGATAGTGCTCCCTAATTTAGGAATTATCTGGTGGTAGCTTATTTTCCAAGCATGTTTAGACTTACCGAATTGGACATATATATATGTTCTCTACCCTTGTAGACAGACTTGACTGGGTGGTGCAACACGGCAATTTCTCTCTCTACGCGTAGATATGCATTTGAGATATGCATAACGCTTTCAACTTAAGGTAAGACAGAGTGATCGTATGAATGCACTAACTTTCAGAGTAACAATAGTTTGGAAATAGTGTCAACAGCGCTCATCATTTTTTCTTCTCTTTTCCCTTTCCCAAAACGTAGTCTTATAGTTATCTATAAGCGCCATTACAGTGGAATTTGTGCAGTAAGCAGATAGATGATAATGCAAATTATCCAGACACTCATCACATAACTTCCTGTGTCGAAGTATTGTGCAAGCTACCGTAAGGTAAGCTATATGACGATCTAGATTTCTTTAACATCTTTCAATGATATGCTGGTGTACGAGTAACTAAGCCTTATAGAGAGGGCATTGCTCCACGTTTTTTTTTGATGTGAAGTGGAGATAATTTTCAATATTAAGAGTCCGGTTTTCGTTTGATCAGTCCTATAATCTGACAAGGTTGGAGCATTTGCTAGCTCCTCTGACTCTGTAACCTAAACAGTCTTATGAATGAGGGACTATAATGATTGGTCTTTCTTCCCTTGTCTGTCCACAGGTATCACGTGTCCTCTCTTCGCTGGAGAGCAGTCTGAACGTTATTCTAACTCCAAGAAATCAACTGCTGCCGTATCAGAGGTTCCAACAGTTTACCTCTGAAAAAATTGCTAAGTGTATGGGTCCAGGTGCCTTTACTAATGTGGTAACTGGTAAATAGGTGTGGAATATTTAATATTCATCTTAAGCATCTAGGTTGTGAGGTGGTAACCACAGTCCCGCCGTGCAAAACGACCAATTGAGACACATTGTGCTTTTTAGTATACACCCCTGATGAATTTCCCCTGACTGTGTGTGTATGATATGAGTGAGGAATGAAACATGTTGGGTTAAATGGGAGTGAAGTAGTGTGGAAGTTAGTAGTTATTTGAGTTGTATTATTATTTTTCCTAACCCCATTTTTGTGGTTAGGTTTATTAGTAATAAATTGATTTAGATATATTTGTGTTGATTGTAATTCCTGATTTTGTGGTTCCCTAGGTTTACATGCACACTTCTGTTTCCCGGTGTACTTACATTGTCACTGGTGTGATTTGGTTGTTTTTATGTTTTTTTCTTCTTTTTTCCCCCTTTTTTCCTGTTTTACTGTATAAAAATGTATAATAGTTTTTAAGGATCATGCCAGCTTTGTATTAAATGTTGTACGATGCTATGTTGGCATTTTTAAGCTGTATATCTGCCATTGATGGCTTAATAAAATTAATATTGTATATTTGGTTCTATTTCCCTTGTGAAGTATTTATAATGCCCAGCATGTATGCTTCGATATATGTCCAATCGGGCACTCCTATTCTCGCCCTCTAGTTTGTGAGGTTGGACACGTGATACCGTGAGACTTTACTGAGGATCACTTTTTAGTTTTGATTTTTTAGGTGTTCCTAAAGTTAGGGGGCGTTTTGGTCCTCAGTTAAATCCCCCCACCTCCCTTGTGTACCTTGTTGCCCCAGCAGACACACCAGTTTTTTAAGTCCTTTGAGCCCTTTCTCCTTTGTTCCGGACAGAGAAGTCACTCGTTACTCTGGGAGTGTGCGCCAGATGACGAATTGGCAGATCTAGTCAAACATGTTCTTAAGTTTGAGGTTAGGTGTATTTGACAGAGCTTTTCGACATCCAGATGGACATGATCTATGACAAAATGGCATACTAGGAAGCAATAAAAACCACCTTGAGTAGACCGACGCGTGCTCTTCGGGTGAAAGGTTCATCAGACGTAACCTGCCCAACGAGAAGGATGTTATACAGAAAGAAAGAGCTCTATGAGCAGCTACACTGTAGAGGGCCCTTTCTGCACCACCTCAGCATGGATGCCTCTTTCAGAAACTGTATAACTGGGAATGATGAACATTGGTATACAGAGTGACCGTCCTGTTCAATATAGCAGCTGATTCTACAGTTGAGTATAGGCATGGCAAGTGGAAGCACGGACCGTCAATATAAGGGAAGTGATCACCTGCCACTAAAGTGAAATTTAAAAACTCCAGTAATGCAAACTCCAATTTACAATTCCAAAATTTGAGAAAATAATGCAAAAAATAGGATTTTGTGGATTAGCGAACACAAGGGGTTTTACATTACGTTCAGACTGGTGTTTCATTTAAACATTTTGCATGCATTGTTGATAATATTGTCTGCTCACAAGTTAGTTGGCCTATTCTGCTTTAAGAACTAATTATGTTAGACCAGTTAGAAGAATAAATATCAATTGGAATAAATGTTTGAGCCCAGTTCGTGCAGACTAAGCATAGGCATGTTGGGCAAGAATTCACTCGTATCTCTGGCCCCATTAAAGAAAATCTTGAACGAGTGAGGGTAATCAAACTAAACTATCATAACTGGTGAAAGTATAATAGGTGCAAGCAGGCAAGAGAATGAAGGAGCAAGGCGTTTGGGCCTCATTACGAGGTTGCCTCCAAACCGGCAAGAAAATCCGGCACCCATGAATGGCCAATTCCCGGGGTATTCTGGCCCCCGGTAATTGCCCTTTCGCAGGTGCCAGTGCAGGAATATCCCCATTCCTATTTCAGCCCCATAGGGCTCAATGGGAATGGGGATGCCTGTAGCACCGGCACAGTTCATTACCGTGCCGGTGCTACAGGCTTGCTGTGCTCGCGGGTGCCTTTCATTCCGCCAGGTCAGACCAGGCGGAATGAAAGGCACCCGCGGCACAACTTGGAGTTTGCTGGTCCGGATACAATGGTACCGGTACCATTGTATCCGGACCGGCAAACTCATAATGAGGCCCTTTGATATCTTTCACCATCACGACGCAAGATATTTTTGGTACCCTGCAAATAATGATTACCATTAATAAAACTCCCAGCCGGCACCTATCTCAGAAAGTGACTGAGTGGATTAGTGCTACCTTTAATAGTAATCAAATGGACTCTTTAATAATTGGCAGTTGGTATTTAGTATTGAAGAAATTAAGCCCATTATAAACTAAAATAATCTAGAGCACCCAGGCCTGATGGCTTTTGTAACGCAGTAATTCAATGGGACCTGGGGGACATAAACCCTACCAACGAGAGTCGAGTCCTGACTCCGGGTGCCCCCAAAATGTTTGCCACTAGGAAATAGTGCTGCCTCTGCTCCCAGTTACATGGAGGAATGTGCACTTACTGGGGATAACATCCTTCAAATTAAGAGTCGAAGAGCTGCAATGCCCTTCGATATGTGGAAGGACTAACTGAACCTAGAGTGATAGGGACACAGGTGGAGAGGCGCTCCAAATAACGCCTCGATATGGGCAGATTGCCGGAGGAGGAACAGAGGACCGTAGAGGCGGCAGTAGGCGGACGCAGTGCGTGGCACGCCTACAAGGTACTGGGGGGCCAGTAACCAGGACATTGGCCTCGGATACCACAGATCTGTGGCCCTGAAGGTGTGGCTTGTGTCAAGTGAGCGGCGGGTCCCTGGCAAGCCGCAGAGATGAGAAGATCTGAGGGAAGGAGAGATGAGAACCGTGTGGAGCGATGCTGGACGGCAGGCCAAAGCGCACTCTTAGTAATCAGAATGTGCAGTGAGACTGGCCTTACAAGTGGGTCATGGTCGTGAGGGCCCACACCTCCCGTCATGGTCGTGAGGGCCCACACCTCCCCCTCCCCTTGAAAGTTGAAGAGAGGGCAGCATCCAGGGCCAGACGCCATAGCCCAGATACCGAGTAGGTGGTGCCGAGAGAGGGAGCATCCCACTTTTGCTCCTACATACCCTGAGGTCCTGGGGCTTTGGTCTCCTGGCACTGTATGGCCCAGTGTGAAACCGAGAGGGGCCTCCTTGGTTCCTTCCCAATTGGGGGTGTGCTTTCTCTATTGCTACGGCACAGTTATGGAACAAGCTGCCAGTTGCATTGAAAAAAATGTCTAACCATTTGGCCTTTAGGAAGGCTCTTAAAACACATCTTTTATAACCTTAGTGGCTGATGGCCGTCCTCCAGGCTTCTTTTCTTCCTCTCCAGCACCATGATGCCTTCGGGTGACCGTGCACTATATAAGAAGTCTTAACATAACATAACTCTGACTACTACTGTGAGGCCTTCACCTGAGAGGAATCCCTACTACCTGAAGGCACCATTGACTTAAAAACCCAACACCAGCGCCTGCTGGAAGTGGACCTGACTGACCAGGGGTGGCACTGAAGAGTCTGGATAGGTCACTGTCTGCACCCAACTTATCCACATCTGTCTGCTGCTAGGACGCCTGGTGCGTTCATCATGCTTTGTGGAGCTCAGTCTCTCTTCCCTCTGTCTTTCCATCTCTCTGCCTTCATCCATGGTGCTCTCCATCTCACCTATTTGCTCCGACTGCTACTTCGGTGTATCCTACCTCCCTCTCGAAGCCTGGAAAGAAAACGTTCAAAAATAATCGCCTGGTCTCCAATCCAGGCCTGCCCATCACGAACACCTTGGTCAGTGTGTCTTCCAAGCAGACTGTCACTGACATCCTCTTTGTCACCCCCTTCCCCTACCTATGGACTCCACATATGGTCTCTGTCCTCTCCCATTAATGGAGGCACTAGATGGATATTTCTCAACTGGCTTCTCATCCTCTAGGTACATCATTAGGGTCTATCACAACGGCACTGGGCTCTCAGCCCAACCTTCTCCTTCTCATAGGCGACTCCCGCCTGTCATCAACTTCCTCCCTACTCCGGCCATTCCTCTGGTGGTCCCCCCCTCCCCCTCCAATGGGCATACCACATTCCTGTACGCTCCTCGGAAGACCTTAACCAGGTCCATCTAGCTATCCTCAACTCTTGCTCTGCCGTCAAACATGCTTCTGATATCCATCTTCTTCTCAGAGACTTTGACCTTGATGTTCTTGGCCTCACTAAGACGTGTTCACTGACAGCTCTGTCACTGCTTATGACACTCTCCTCCCTGAGGGCCACAAGATCCTCTCTAAGCCCAGGCCTAACCGGTCTGAAGGCATAGTCGCCTTGATCTTCCCTAAATGGATCCCTGCTGCCATCATGCCTCGTCTGCAGGCTTAGTGTTTCCCCAACTCTCTCGCCACCAGGATTCTGTCTCCCTCTTCCTCTGAGTGATCCAACCTCACCACTTTTCATCTTGCCTCTACCTCCAAACATATCCTCCTCTGTGACTTCAATAACCATCTTGATTCTACCAAGGCGGCCACTGGACTCTTCCTCAACCTGTGACGTTCTTTCCCTCACCATTTATCCCTCCAATCTGACACGCTCTGCTGGACATACCTTGGATGCTCTCAACTCATCTGACAATCCCATCTCCAACCCTCTCACTACACCTCTCCCTTGGTCTGACCATTCCCTCTGGTCTTCTTATCTGGATGTCTTGTGTCCCCCTGCTAAGCCACTGCCTGTCTCCTTCTCTGTCACTCGACCAATGAAGTGAGTGGCAGTTGCTGCTTTTGCCGGCACTTTCATTTCCACTCCTGCCACAGACGCCCACGCTGACCCAGCTCTTGCTAATCTCCACCTCTCTGTAAACAACACCCTAGATATCCTTGCCACCACCCCCCCCCCGTTATGAGAATCCGAATGAAGCCTGGCGCAACACCTGGTACGACTCTGACCTAGCCTCCCTGAAATGCAAGTGCAGACTGGCTGAGAGGAAGTGGCAGACATCAGACACACCCTCTGACAAACTGGCACGTCGCCTGCTCCTAAGGCAATGCAGACCAAGATTTGGGCTCATATCCAAGTCTGCATCTCAGGCCACTAACAACTCTGGCGCATGGTTTAAAATCTGCAAGGAACTGGTCTATCCTTCTGCAGTCTCCACATCTCCCCTGCCATCCTTGACCCTCTATACCTCACTGGCCCACCCTCCCACTTCCTTTACAAAACTCAAGCCATTCTGTCCTCACCCTACTCCACACCCCTCCTCAGCTCTCATGCCTCTTGGTCCCCCTCCCCTACTTCTCTCCTCTATCTCGTCCATTGCACTGGTCTCCTCCAGTTTCTCCCCTGCTCCTCCAGAACTATCAAGGACAACATTGCCAGCCTGGCGCCTTTCCTGGCTGATTTCTGCAACCACTCCTTTCAAGAACTCCCTTGTGTATCCCCTCCTAAAATAGCCCTCTTCTGCTATGCTAATTACCACCCTATCTTCATTACCCCCTTCCTGGGTAAACTCCGGGAGAAGCTGGCCATCTCCCAACTGATCCAACACATGAAATCTGTCAGTTGTCCACATAACCACCAAACTGGCATCAGAGCAGCCAGAGGCATGGAAGCTGCTCTACTGGAAGACTCAAATCTTGACTCCAACTCTCCAACCACTCTTATCCTCCTTGATCTTTCCTCTGCCTTCAACAGGGTCAATCATGCCACCCTGACAAATCGGCCCTGTGACACCCTTGGCATCACAGGCCTGGTATTGGACTGGTTGACATCCTTCCCCTCTGACCGACTTTCCCCTTTCCAATTGGGCCATTTTCTTCCCCATCACACTCTCTACCTGCGATATCCCTCAAGCCTCTATCCTCTCACCTTGGCTTTTCAACATCTACCTTGCCCCTTTGGCCCACACAATCTCTTCCTTCTCTCCTCACTTCCAGTGTTGTTATACAGACAACACACAGCTCTCCTTCAAGCTTTTCTCCCCTCCCCCGACTGTCTGACTGCTATGCAGACATGGTGCACTGCTAACGATCTCTGCCTTAATGTCAGTAAGACCAAGATACTTCTCATCAGGACCCCCTGCTCCCACCTTCCCTCCCACTGGCCGCTCTCTAGGGGTCCCTCCCCTCACTCTCTTGTGAGGCAAAAAATGTTAATGCCATCTTTGATTCCTCACCTGGTATTGTGGACCTTGCCAAGAAGGCCCAGTATCAGCTTCACCTTGTCAGAGGCATTCTCCCTTTACTCACCTTCCCCCAGAAACTCATTGTCTCCAGAGCTCTGGTCCTCTTTAGGCTTGACTACTGCAACAGCCTCTTCCTTCATCCTCCCTTTGCCCCTTCAACTAATCCAGAATAGGATGGCAAGACTTATCCTTGGCCTCAACCCCAGGGACCACATCGCTCCAGCCCCAATTTCTATCCACTGGCTCCTGGTTGCTATTAGGATCAAATTCAAGACCCTCTGCATCAGCCACAAGGCTTTCTGGGGCCTGGGACTCTGCTACATCCAACTCTCTTTCCCCAAATACCTCCCCGCAGTCAGGTAGCTCCAACTCTCTGCAAATCAGATGCTTCTCTAAGCAAAGAGTGGGGGGTGATCTCTATCCGCAGGAGCCTCCCTATGGAATGGTCTCCCTGCCCTGTCAGGCTTGAGCTAGAAGTCAAGTTCCAAAAGCTGTCCAAGACTCCTTTTCTCCTCCTCCTTCACTCTTCCCCTCCCAACACCTTCTTTCTGCCACAGTGACTGGCAGCCTGGTTCCCTCGGAATACTACAGTACTCCCGCCCACCCACCCTTCCACGCACTTAACAAGCTGGCCCTCGCCTCTGCTATCTCCGGCACTTCCCTCCCCTTAGTACTTGCACCTCACCTCTTTCCTAGTTTTCCTTCTTCCCAACTCAGCACTTCGCTCTTGCGCATTCCGGCAGTCCCCCCCACCCCACGCACCTCGTTCTGCACTTTCACGATCCAAATGTCCCAAGACCTAGTATGACCTTTATTTTATCTTTGTCCTAGTCCCCCCCCCCCCCCCCTCCAACCCTCTCCCTTCTTTTGGTCTTGTGGCACCTTGAAACACCATTTGCTGTATAGGCGCATTACAAATTATCAATTAATAAACTGGGCAGGGGTGCGGTTTCATTTATTCACGTTCACCCACATAGAAGCATTCTAATGCCCAGAGTATAACAACAACCAAGGCAACTATAGACTATTTGCAATGGTCGACCGACTTTCCAAACTTGTTTAAGGGACTGGTCATCCAACTGTTGATAACCTAATTTTAGCCTGTGTTGCAGAAGGTCTCAATACAAAGCACTTTCTCAGTGACATTTGTCAATTTTTCTTCTGAATTTTATTAGTCAATCAAAATAGATTTTGCAACAAATCACTTGTGTGGGGTATGAATCGGGGCTGATCTTGTATGTCGATAGCTCTACACGAGTCAACAAGGGTGTGCTTTGTGGCATTAACTAGGGATGCAGTTTGTCAACATCATTTAATTTATATTTTGCAGACTTCCCAAACCGATAAAAGTTAAGGCCTTTCTTCTCCCACCGACCTACATTGGTCTATGCTGACGATTGCATTATAAGAAATTATCCCAATTGGCCTTCAAAGACAGCTGTTTGCTTTTCAAAAATGTGCCATAGAGAATGAGTTGGAGAGGGAGCGCATTCAGCCAATTCTCCAGCATTGGTATCTTTCATAGATTTGCATGCTGTGAATACTCCCCGTCGTCAGGCTGGGAATCCTCAGAAACATCAAGCAGTTTACCTTCAGTCACTTTTGTGCTCTATCATAGTCATCTTGGGTCATACTGCTTGCAGCCAATAGGAACACCGCCCCTGTCGGCCGTCTTCAGATTTGGCAGCGCATGTGAGTGGCAGGAAGAGTCGAAAAACGAGCCATGCGAGGTAGTTGGGAGGTTCACATGTGAATCTATGAAAGATACCAATGCTGTTAAATGTTAATGTTAAAGGACATTTGTACCGCGCACTATCACCACCGGAGTGGTCCCCTGGCGCTCTGGCGGCTCTGAAAGAGGGAGGGCGGGTGAGTTAGTGGGTGGAGGCTGGAAAAGTGCAAGAGAGCAGTGATGTTCTGTTGGCAGCCTCAGCCCTTTGGGTCCGTCGGCTGGGCTTGGGGTGTATGCGGCCGGTAGTCGTTGTGTACTGATGTGCGAGTCTATGTGTGTTTATTGTTTTGTTGTTGCAGTGTAGTGAAGTTTGTGCGGTTTGTTGTGCTGGAGGTTTGTGTTTGGTTTGGAGTTTGAGCGGTGTATGCAGAGAAGGAAATTGTTAGTGGTATCGGTTAGTTGGCATCTCTATCCTGGGTTGACCAGTTGGGCTCACGTAATCTCGCTCGATGGGGTGCTTGGGCACCATGTGCCTCTGGAGGTTCGTGCTCGTTTTTTTTTTTAATTCGAGGCCCCTTGAGCATCTCGCTGCTTCTTCCGCCCGTTCCTTCATCAACGTTGCATGTTCCTCAACCCCACCCACATGGCTAGTGTACCTGCCAGTGTCCATATCTCAGTTAGTGCGGTGATTGCTGGTATCTCGCCAGTTACACAACCCAGTGGTACCTAGTTGTAGCTATAGGGCGGTAGGGGATGGTAAGGATTGGCTGGGGTTGTTGCCTCCGTCTCCGTGGGTCTTGCATGTGCACCACTCTGTCTGGCGTCATCCCTCTCGGTGCCCTGAGTACTTATCAGTCGGTTCTGGGGCTTGTCAATGTCCTTTCCCGTTTAGTCATCTGTCTTACTGATGCTTCGGTTTTAGACTCTGGTATAGAAGAGCAATGTTTTTAGTAATTTTCTGAATTTAAGGTGATCTTTGATGTTCCTTATTTCTTTTGGGATGTTGTTCCAGGTTTTTGCGGCTGGGTGGTAGAAGACGGTGCCTCCAAATTTTTCTTGATGTAAGGTTTTAGTTCAAGGCGGATTTCGTTGGTTGATCTGAGGGGTCTCGTTGGCTTGTAGATTATTTTCTTTTGAAGGAATTCTGCTCCTTGTCCGCAGATTGCCCTGTGCGTTATGCACATTGTTTTGAAGGTGATACAGTGTTTTACTGGGAGCCAGTGTAGTGTTTTTAGGGCATGGGTGATGTGGTCTCTTCTGGATAGTTTGAGGAGTAGTCTGGCTGCTGTGTTTTGGATCTGTTGTAGCTTCTTTAGTAGGTATTCTGGTATTCCTAGGTAGAGGCTGTTTGCATAGTCGATACTTGACATGATGAGGCTGACGATAGTGAGTGTTTTGTGTGTGAAGGAGAGGAAAGGTAGTATTTTTCTTGCCGTGTGGAGGAGGAGGAAGAAGCATTTCTTGACTGTTGCGTTTATTTGCGGCTCTAAGGTTAGGGTGTTGTCCATCAGGACTCCCAGATTTTTTACTACCTTAGATGGTGATGGTGCGATTCCCATTTCCGTTGGCCACAGGATGGCGGTTTCCTTCTCTTGGTCTTTAGATATGATCATGATTTCTGTTTTTCCTGGTTTGATTTTCAGGTTGTTGGTATTCATCCAGTTGTAGACTTCTTTTAGACAGTCGGTTAGGTTTGAATGATCGGCTTGGGTGTCTTTGATTTTGTAGATGATTTGAGTATCGTCTGCGTAGTTGTAGCATGTGATGTTGTGTTTCTTGAAGATTCTGATAACTGGGGTTTGGTAGATGTTGAAGTACAGTGGTGATGGTGAGGATCCTTGTGGCACTCCACAATCGTTAACTCGTGGGGCGGATTTGAAGGGTTTAATCCAGACCGTTTCTGTTCTGTCTGCTAGGAATGATTTAGTCCATCATAGCGCTGTGTCGGTTATGCCTATGTCTTCTAGTCTTTTGGTTAGGGTGTCATGGCTAACTGTGTTGAAGGCTGCAGAAGGGTCGAGCAGAATAAGGGCTGATGTTGTGTTGGAGTCTGCGTTTGTTTTTAGGTCATCCCAGATCGATAGTAGTGCTGTTTCTGTACCTCTTGTGGGTCTGAAGCCGACTTGAGCTTGGTCTAGCAGTTGGTGTTTTTCAATGTATTCTTGCGTTAGTTTGTATACGTAGGTTTCGAGGAGTTTTGCCGGGTAGGGGATGTTAGAGATAGGTCTGTAGTTGGAGAGGTCATCTACGTCGCCGCTTGTGTTTTTCAGAAGTGGTTTGATGTAGGCTGATTTAAAGATCCTTGGTACGGTGCCTGTTGCTAGCGATAGATTTAGAAGGTTTCTGTAGTATTCTGCTGGCGTTCCTTGTGCGAGGATTGATTTGTAGATGTCCTGGGGACAGGAATCCATCAGTGAACCCGCTTTAATGCTGTGTTTTACCAGTATTGCGAATGCCTCTGCAGGAAAGTTATTGAGTTTGTGTTGTGGTTCTGAGGTAGGCTCGTTTTGTTGTATGTTGCTGTTGGATGGCCTCTGTTGGATGGTTTGTCGGATGTCATTGATTTTTTTTTTTTAAGTGGTCTGCAAGGTCATTGCAGAGTTTTTCCGAGGGGGTTGGTGTGTTGTCACAGCCTGGTGGGTTTCTGATTTCTTTAATGATGTGAAACATTTCTTTTTGTGTGTTGGTGGCCTTTGTGATTCTGTCATCATAGTGCCTTCTTTTTGCCTTTAGGATTTACTTCTGGAAGTGTTTTTTTTGTCTTGGTTGTAATGTTTTCTCCATTCAAGTTCCATCTTTCTGTTTTCCTTTTTCATGGTGCTTAAACCACTTAGCCATTGCTCTCTTTTTTGATGGTGTAAATGGTTTTTCCGGGGCTATCTTGCCAATTGTATCTGCAATCCATTTGTGTAATATCTCTGCTTTCCCGTCTAGGGTAGCGAGTTCTAGTTCTGTTGTTGAGGGTTTGGTTAACTCCAGTTGTTCGAAGAGGTTGCTTTCTTTGACGTCTTTCCAGTTTCTTTTTGCGGTGGGTGAGAGTTTAGGGGGTTTGATTGAAACTGGCGTAGGCAGAGTGATTACGAATGGGATAAAGAGATGGTCGCTCCATAGTATTTGAATTGGTGGTGCCGTGGTGATGAGTTTTTCCTCAGCGAAAATTGCGTCCAGAGTGTGTCCTGCCGAGTGTGTTGCCCCTTTCACTAGTTGTCGTAGTTTCATGGTGGTGAGTTGTTCAGTTAGTGAGTTTTGGGAGTTGGTGCGATTGTCTTCGAACCAGATGTTGAAGTCCCCCAGTATGATTAGGTGTTCGTGGTTGATGGCTATGTTGGTGATGGCTTCTATGAAGTTGTCGACGAAGGATGCATCATAAATTGGAGGTCTGTACACCAGGATGAATGTGATATTGGTTTTTGGGCTCGCTGTTAGGTGTATGACCATGGATTTGCAGTTGAGGATGTTGAGTGGTTCGTCTGTTCTTATTTTAAGGTGTTCTTTGAAAGCTATCGCGATGCCTCCTCCTCTTTTGTTTTTCCTGTTTGTTTGAAGGCATTTGAAGTTTGCTGGAAGGCAGCTTTGGAGTGTGATTTTGTAGTTGTCGTCCAGCTAAGTTTCTGTGATGAATAGGATGTCAATACCATTGTCATCGAGTAGGTCGAAGATCTCTGTAGAGTGTTTTGACATGGATCTTGCGTTTATTAGATTGCAGTGTAGTTTGGAGGTGTGGTTTAGTTTGGCTTTTCTTGTTAGGGTCGCCTTCTGATCTTGTTGAGGTGTAGGTTTCGGGTTGTCAGCGTCCTCGAAAAGTTCTTCTAGGTTTTGTCTTGGGTTTAGGTTTTCATCAAGTTCGTCTCCCAGGGGTTGCGGTTGTCGATCGGAGGGTCTTCTAGCTTTGGTGATGTAAGGTGTTATCGCTTCGGTCGTGCGTTTGTTGTTTCTGGTAGTGTTCATCCTTCTTCGTGATTTAGTTAGGTTGTTTAATGTTGCTGCTTCTGACGTTGCGTTGGTTCGGTCTGGTGAGCCGTTCTCAGCGAGGTATGGAGTTAGGTAGAGGGATTTGTCTCTTCTCTGAAAGTTGGTTCGGTTTTTGGTCCTGTTTGTGGGGGTGTGTTCTGTTGTTGTGGTTCTTAGTTGCAGTTCTGGAGTGTTTGTTCTTTCTTCTCTTCTTTCCCTCTGGGTGGGTCGTTTGCGCGGCATTCTACGATTTCGAATTGTTTAATCTTTAAGATGAGTTGACTGAACTGTCCATTTGGTTCTGTTTTGTCTGGTTGTCTTGTGGTGTAGTACTTGGTGTGGATGCTGTCCTCTGCTGGTTTTAGACTTTGGCTGTAGTTGGTATTTCCAGCTGATGTTGCCTATACGTTCAGTCGCTGTCTTGGTGGGGGTAGGGGAGGTGGTTAACGGTTGTATAGTTGGGTGTTGGCGGTGGCGTTCTTAAGTCTGTGTCTCCCTGAACGTGGTCCACCATGGTGAGTTAGCCATGTGTGTTTAGGAGGGACATGCACCGGCTGTGGAGTGACTTTGAGGCAGAACCCCAGCAGAACTGGAGACCTGTATAGTGGGAGAGAGGGCTATCAATGCAATCTGAGTATCATATAGTGCAATTTGGGGCCCTAACCCCAGCTAGACTTGAGAGACCTGTACAGTGGGAGAAAGGCCTATCAGTGCAATCTGAGTATCATACAGTGCAATTTGGGAACAGAATCCCAGCTAGACTTGAGAGATCTGTATAGTGGGAGAGAGGTCTATCAAAGCAATCTGAGCATCGCATAGTGCAATTTGGGGACAGAACCCCATCTAAACGAGACCTGTATAGTGGGAGAGAGGCCTATCAAAGCAATCTGAGCATCACACATTGCAATTTGGGGGCAGAACCCCAGCTAAACTTGAGAGACCTGTATAGTGGGAGAAAGGCCTATCAATGCAATCTGAGTATCATACAGTGCAATTTGGGAACATAATCCCAGCTAGACGAGAGACCCGTATAGTGGGAGAGAGGCCTATCAATGCAATCTGGGTATCATACAGTGCAATTTGGGGCCAGAACCCCAGCTAGACCCGAGAGACCTATATTGTGGGAGAGAGGCCTATCAATGCAATCTGAGTATCATACAGTGCAATTTGGGGCCATAACCCCAGCTAGACTTGAGAGACCTGTAAAGTGGGAGAAAGGCCCATCAATGCAATCTGAGTATCATATTGTGCAATTTGGGGCCATTCCCCAGCTAGACTCGAGAGACCTATATAGTGGGGGAGAGAGAGGCCTATCATGCAATCTGAGTATCATATAGTGCAATTTGGGGCCATAACCCCAGCTAGACTCGAGAGACCTGTATAGTGGGAGAAAGGCCTATCAATGCAATCTGAGTTTCATACAGTGCAATTTGGGAACAGAATCCCAGCTAGATTTGAGAGACCTGTATAGTGGGAGAGAGGCCTATCAATGCAATCTGAGTATCATGCAGTGCAATTTGGGGACAGAACCCCAGCTAAATTTGAGAGACCTGTACAGTGGGAGAGAGGCCTATTAATGCAATCCGAGTATCACACAGTGCAATTTGGAGACAGAACCCCAGCTGAACGAGACCTGTATAGTGGGAGACCTATCAAAGCAATCTGAGTATCATACAGTGAAATTTGGGGGCAGTACCCCCGCCAGACCTGAGAGACCTTTATGATTGGAAGAGAGGCTCAACATCATAGTCCAAGTAACTTAAGGTGCAACCTGGGGGACAAAGCCCAGGTTAAACTTGAGAGACCTATGTAGTGGGAGAGGGGCCTATCAATTCAGTCTGAGAATCGTACAGTGTGATTTGGGGACAGAGCCCCAGCTAGACTTGAGAGACCTGTATAGTGGGAGAGAGGCCTATCAATGCAGTCTGAGAATCATACAGTGTGATTTGGGGACAGAGCCCCAGCTAGACTTGAGAGACCTGTATAGTGGGAGAGAGGCCTATCAATGCAATCTGGGTATCGTACAGTGCAATTTGGAGACAGAACTCCAGCTAAACTTCAGAGACCTGTAAAGTGGAGAGAGGTCTATTGAAGCAGTCTGAGTATCCTACAGTGCAATATGGAGACAAGAACCCCAGCTAGACAAGAGACCTGCAAAGGTCTGTACAGAGCAGTGGCTCAGCGTCTGGGGCAGAGTGGTTGCTCTGCTCCTGACCCAGGCCACTCCTACCTTACTGGTCCTTGTAGTCGATGGTTGACGGCTGGACACTGCTTCCCCTGCAGACACCTGTCGGCGCTTCCCGGAACCGCCTATGTTAAAGTTGTCCTGGGTCTTTGGCCCCTAGCCGTAGGCTGTACGGGCAGAGGGTTGCCCTGGGAGGAGCAGTGATGGGGCCGGCAGGGCCGATGGATGCAGGGGGGCGGGTCGAGTGGTGGGAGGATGAGGAGCAGGAAGAGGGCGAGGATTGGGAGAGGGTCTGTGAGGGGCTGCTGGCCTCGAGTACACACAATGATCCCAGACCACTAGCAGCAGCCAGGGGCAAGGCTAAATGTGCTGCAGTGCCCGGAGAGGCTGGGGGCTCACCCACTCACCTGCACGGCTCGGATGGCAGTGGCGTGCAGGTCGAGGTGGGGAAGATACACCGGAGGAGAAGCGGCCTATCAGGGATGGTGGGAGGGAGCAAGGGCGGGCACTGGGGAATCAGGAAGGACGCGGCCTGCGCTGGGGGGGACACGCGGGGGGCTCTGGGTGCAAGCCGTGCTAAGGCTCGAGGCCTAGGGGGGCTGGGGGCTCACCCACTCACCTGCACGGCCCGGATGGCAGTGGTGTGCAGGTCGAGGTGGGGAAGATACACCGGAGGGGAAGCGGCCTATCAGGGATGGTGGGAGGGAGCGAGGGAGGGCACTGGGGAATCGGGAAGGACACGGCCTGCGCTGGGGGGGACACGCGGGGGGCTCTGGGTGCAAGCGGTGCTAAGGCTCGAGGCCTAGGGAGGCTGGGGGCTCACCCACTCACCTGCACGGCCCGGATGGCAGTGGCGTGCAGGTCGAGGTGGGGAAGATACACCGGAGGGGAAGCGCCCTATCAGGGATGGTGGGAGGGAGCGAGGGCGGGCACTGGGGAAGCAGGAAGGACGCGGCCTGCGCTGGGGGGACATGCGGGGGGCTCTGGGTGCAAGCGGTGCTAAGGCTCGAGGCCTAGGGGGGCTCACCCACTCACCAGCACGGCCCAGATGGCAGTTGGAGAACCGGAGTTACTGGTAAGTAACATACTCCTTCTCCAGCATTGGATCTTTCATAGATTTCAAGGTGGACGCAGCTCTAGCCCTGGCCAAGATCGCCTGGCAATCTCGCAGAAGGGACAGAGCCCCTAACTCTAAGAACACAGGAGCCGGCCAGTCAGATTGGGAGAGGCCGGGTCATGGTGCAGTACGGCTACTGGTCCTGTACAGGAGCGAATGGTGTGGGCGCAGCTTGATCAGTTTTGACGAGAGGGCAAGGAGGTTAGAATACCAAAACTGTCTTGGCAAGTAGCAGGGGATACTAATATCAGTTTGCACTGATACAGTCTGAAAGTGTGTAGGAGTCAAGGCACCAGAGGAATCGGGGGTGGTCGGGGGAGGGAGGAAAGGCATACATAAATTTCCCTGGCCATGTAAACTCAAGGGCGTCCCCCAAGCTCTCCGGATGGAGAAGCGGCTGGCAAAGGTCTTGCAGTGATTGTTGTCGTGGGTGGCTAAGAGGTCGATTTCCGGAGTGCCCCACATTTGAAACAAGTGAACCTGGTCTTTGTGCAGTTCCCACTCGTGGCAAGAGCGTAACATCCTACTGAGGGAGTCCACCAGAGTGTTCCGAATCCCGGTAGATGAAGGAGAATGAGAAAAATGCCCTGCTGTAGAGCGCAATGCCACAGGGCTTGGGCCTCCCTAGAAAGCTGGGGGGCCTTGCTTGCGGACATAAAACACTGACGTTGTGTAGTTGGTGTAAATCCATACCACCTTTCCCATCAAGAGGGAAAGAAAGGACTTCATGGCCCAAAGTATTGCTCATAGCTCCAGCAGGTTGATGTGCTGGCTTTTTTTCCTCCTCTTGACCAAAAGCCTCTGACGTGTTGGTCTTGACAGTGGGTGCCCCAGCCCTCCAGTGAAGCATCTGTCATGGCAGTAGCCTTATGGTCCAGAAACCTGAAGGGGCCCTGCACCAGATGTTCCATCACTGACCACCAGCGAAGGCTCCGTTTGAAAACCGGTGTCAGAAAAAAACAGTCATCCCAGGACCCAGAGGCTTGGATTCAGCGGACATCCAGGAATTCTTGCACTGGTCTCATGTGTAACGGACAGTTGGTGATCAACGGGATTCATTATGACAACATCCCGTGCAGGAATTTGTAGTTGCGTACTGGCATTACCTGGGCGTCATTGAGACGGCGCACCTTGGCTAGAAGAGCTACCACCCTTTTGTCCAAGGGTCTTGCGGTGCAGGTATGGGTGTCGAGACTTACTTGCGATGGAACCAGGCACGAATTTGGGAAGTTGAAGAAACCCTTAAGAACAGACTTGGATGGTGTCGAGAGATGTTTGACAGATCGCTACCCCAACACATTAAGGATCGGTGGCGGTGTTGGTTTCTGCCAGCAGATAGGAGGGGGCTCTTACCAACCAGTCATCTAGATATAGGTAGACGTGAACAAACCTCCGCTGCAGGTGATCCACCACTGGCACAAGGCAAATACCCACGAAGCAGACCGCAGGACAAATAGAAGGGCCTTGAACTGATAATGTACTCGTGCCACCACGAAGCGTAGGCAGCGCCAGTGTGAGAGGTGAATAGGGATGTGAAAGTAGGCATCCTCGAGGTCGAGGGATGCCAAGAAATCTCCTTGCTGTAGCTGGGACAACACCGGCTGTGTGACCATGTGGAACGTTTGTGCCTTGAGGAACTTGTTGAGCACCTTCAAATCTAATATGGGCCTCCAACCCCGACATGTGCAGTGAATTTTGCCTTGCCAGGAAGTAGCAGGAGTAGACTTGTGTGCCCAACCCGTCCTTGGGAACCTTCTCCACTGCACCCTTTTGCTGCAGAGCTCATACTTCTTGAAGCAAGAGGTGTTGAAACTTCTCCGGTTTATACACGGGAGGAATGCCCAGTGGATAGTCCACAAACTCCAGCAAGTGGCTCTTCTGGAGGAGTGATAGCACCCATTTGTCGGTCGTGATGTTGGTCCATTTTTCAACAAACCTTGACAGTCATCCTCCCACCGGGGTGCTGAAAAGGGAGGCCCTGGCCCTTAACTTGCCATGCCTGTTTGCCGGACTGGCCCCTAGATTGGGAGAAGCCAAACCATCACTGCGAACCCCTGTAGAACTGGCTACTTTCCAGCTACTGGTCCCCTGATTAGTAAGAGGGTCTTGTAAGAGGAGGAAGACTGGTACATGGTGCGGTTATCCCGCAAGGTCCTGCCATAGCCCCCTTTTCCTGAACAAAAGGACTGGCGCCTTTGCTGTAATGTGCCCAAAGAGCGAGAGGTTTCTGTGTCCGTTTTTATGTACTTTAAGGCCTCATCCACCTTCTTCCCAAAAAGGGCATATCCACGACCCTGGACTGGACATCGGGTCGAAAATCTGGGGCCTTTAGCCAACCCTGCCTGCATAGGACCGCTCCTTTCCCAAGCTGGCGAAAAACCAGTACCAGCGATGTCCACATTGACCTTAACGGCATGACCTGATGCCAACTCACCTTCAAGGAAGATGTCGAAGGTCTCCTGCTTCTTGTCATCCGGCAGAAATTCCAGCAAGGGACCCAACCTTTACCACAGCTCGTGATTGTAACGCGTGTATGACCACTGCATTAGCCACCCTGAGTTGTGGCTGTGGTAGTAATGATCTTCTTACCAAAGGCGTCAAGATAGGTCAACCGACCTCTTTCTGCCAGCTGCAGAGACAAGAGTCTGGTGTGGGCTGAGTGCATATGCAGGCGGCAGTGCTCTCTGGGGCTCTGTACTTTGTCGCACCAGTCTTTCTCAGCCCTGGCAGTTGCGCTAAGGCGGCAGGTCATTCTCCCAGACGTCTTCCAACAGCGGGATAGACATGACAGATTTCCTGCACTGCTCTCTGCGCTGGTACAACACACTCCTTTCGCTGCTCCTCCGGCGCAAGGCCTAACATAGTGGCCATCCTGGACATAAGCGCATGGAAGGCCCCCACTTCATCAGGCAGTGAGTCCCTGAGAGGAATGTCATCTGGTTTCCCCATCAGCTATGATGAAATCGTCAAATTCATCAGCGCGGGTCGAGTGTGTGGGGACCACGTCGTCGGGATCTGCGTCTGTCCCAGTATCCGACAGCCTCTGCAACACTGAATGGTGCTTACCCCTTCTGCGGGGACAAAGAATGTCATCCATTTCCCTGGAAGGCCGGGGACATCTGTACGAGGTTGTCTAATAGGCTCTGCAACCGGAGCTGGTGCAGGCAGCCGTTGTTGCAAGGTTACCACCAGAGTGGTTAAAGTAGATAAATGTCCAGTGACATGTCTCTCTGTGGAGGCAGCAATGGCTCTAGCAGACTGATGGCTTGAGCTGAATGCAGAGGGGATAAAGGTGGTAGCCTGATCAGTCTTGCCTCATCCCGCAATGAACTCTGGGAGGGGTTGTCCTGTGTGCTGGCGACAACGGCAGTGACAGGATGGCCTCCTCATCTGCTTCCTCCACATCCTCTGATTGGGAGAGACTCGGCTCTGACAACAATACCACCCTGCAGCAAGGCCATCCTACGGTTAGGGAAAGATGCCCATGAACGGCCCATCAATGCAGACACTGTGCTGGTGTGGGTGTCGGAGACGCCAATGTCAGTGGCAACAATGGTATGGAAAGAACCACTTTTGGCCATAAACGGTTTCATCGATGAGGGTATCATAGCCGTGGATGTAGATGCCGTGGATGTAGATGCCGTCGACGAGATCCTCAATGACACAGTTGTCGTGGTCGATGACGAGGTGGTTCTGGTCGTCAGCGGCTTCTTTGATGAGGCGTCAATGGCCTTGAGGTAGACGACCAAGAAGGAGGCTTGGTCATCGACAATGACAGCCTTGTCACTGATTTCGACAATAACTGGCTCATTGAAGGCGAAGAATGGCCCCCGATTTCAACATGGACTTAGAAGACGTTGCCGCCTGTGGCGATGTAAAGAGCCTTGGCTCTCCTCCCCTGCTGACACTGCTTAGGCACTGGATCTGGGCTTGTCGCCAGAAGTGTTTATATGCTTCTTCTTGCCGATGGCCTGGACTTCATGCGACCTAGACATTTTACTACAGGTGGCATGGTTTGCTGGGCCGTCCTGACACACCCTAACAAGACATGACTCCGTACCGAGTCAGAGGCTACACCGTCGTCCTCAAACAACGCAACAGGACAACAGTGACAATCCTGCTATGTTGTGTTGGAGAACAACTGGCAGATTTTGCAGTCCTGGATGACATGGTGAGGATGAAGGCAGTTGTTGTGCTAGTCCTCTACAAAGACATTCTTCAGTCCACAGCGGGTACAGGCCTTGAACAGGCTCTTCCTCGTGGATTCCGCCATGAGGCAGGCCTAACTGCACAGACGAAACTTCATCGAAGATTAGCGGGAACAGTCTACGAAGCTACCACTATCGCCGCCAAAGCCAGTAATCGAGTAGATGTAAAAAAATATATATATTTTTCTTGGAAAAGATTTTAAAATCCAAATGTATTAATAGACATGTTGAAGAGACGATTTTTGAGGACTCCCTGCACCAACATGCGGTAAAAGAAATCTAAAGATGGCCGACAGGGGAGGTGTTTTTTTTGGCTGTGAGCAGTTTGAGCCCAAATTGACTATAATAGAGCAAAAAAGTGACAGTTTAACATGCTTTAGGTTACCAAGGATTCCCAGCCCGATGACGGGAATATTCACAGCATGTGAATCTATGTAAGATCCAATGCTGGAGAAGAGCAACACATTATGCTTTGGAAAAATGAAATACTCCTTTACTTTGTAACTAAATGATTCAAAAACAGAGGGTGTATCCCACTGAATTCATCTGGGAATCATCTTCAATGAGATTGCTTTAAAGACCACACAAATAAACAGCCTTATACCGTATTTAAAAAATATAAGACAGGTGGAGCGATCACAACTTCCAACCATGTACTCTAGCTTTTAAAATAAAGTGATGGTTGCAGACTTTTAGGGGCCATAGTTATGAGCCTTAGACAGAACAGCTTGACGTACAACAAAAAAACTGAAACCAAACCCCTACAAAGATAGTTAGCTGGAGTAGCGATACCACGGTGGAATTCCTCTGGGAAGAGCTGGGACCAACTTCATAGTTTAGTGGAGTGTGAACCCATCCTTCATTTCTCTATTGCTTAGAGCAACGGCTTAATTAATGGATTCAACAATCCTCTTAGCAATGTATAGGAAATTAATATTGGAGGCTGGTTCTCCACAAGAGAAAACATTTGTTAAGCTGTTATCAATGATCCAAAGCCCTTGGAAATGGACCAGTTTAAAATAAAAAAGCATTCAGTGCATTGATTCAGGAAAGTACTGAAGTTGGAAGCAATTGTCCATGATTTGGAATTAATCCAATGTAAACTGACCTTGAAACAGAGGGCTGTAGAATGTCTTTAAAAAATCTTCCTGCCTAGCATGCAGAAATAGACACCAGCATTTTCTTAAATATAGATTTCAATATGTTGGCAACCTGAGGTCAACGACTCTTGGAAAGGAAAGCCATTTAAAGATGGAACATGCCAACTTTGCAAATTAACTAGTCATGTTGAATCTTTAACATATATATTTAGGGAATGCAAGTGATTTCATGATTTAAGGCAAGCCATTTTTGGTCCATCCTCAGTCTAACTCAGGTCCTCTCTTCCTTCAAGGAATTCTGTGTCAGAGAAACCGAAAAATGTAAATGAATTGCAAGGCAAGTTAGGAATGGTTTATATCAATGGAATTTGGCAGTGTGCACAAACATTGTTAAATTGAGTGTTTCTAGATTTTGTATATCAAAGGATTAGATCATAAGCTAATGCCTCATTGGAGTATCTGCTCCTGTATCGGTTTGTACATTTAAGTTGTGTGACTGTGTTAACAGAGCTCCATTTCACTGCTCTGCAAGTCATGTGGGACGATATTACCTTGAAAGCAACAAGAGCAATCCATGCTTGTGCGCACCTCTACTTATCAAACAAATGCAGTCAAGTACCCATTTGGCAAACTTATCTTAGCCGCGGTACTCTTGTACCCTTGCTTAAAATACAATTAACAGTCTTCCTGAAGTATTTAGTGTTCAAGGTACACATTTAAGTCCTTCTGAAATTCAGGTAGACTTATTTCTACCCTATACAGTGGGGTCTTGAAGAAAATAGGTAGTTCATCTAGTTGACTGATAACCTCCCACTTAACCGTAATAAAACTGAGCTAATGCTACTGGGGCCGAAACACTTACTAAATGACTTGTCACGCCAACCTACACCAGCTCAACTATTTGGCCCTTCAAACACATTTTCTAAGAAGGTTAAAAACCTGGGAACCATCTGGACCCCTGAATTTAGGCTTAACTCACAAGTTAATTCAGTGGTCCAATCAGTTGTTTTCTACCTTTGAATACTGAAACGTGGTCTACCTCATCTCCCTTACAAGTCTCTTGCTAGTGTGTTTGGGTCATTGGTGAATGATTGCCTTGACTAGGCAAATGCATTATATATATATATATATATATATATATATATATATATATATACATACATACATACACACCTCACCAACTACCTTTACAGTTCGCTAAAAATGCAGCCACCCATCCAATTTTTTATGCGCCTACAGTTTTCCCCACTTCTTATCTTGACGATGTTTGCATTGGCTCCCGGTCCATCATCAAATCAATTATAAAACAGTATTTACAAGATAAAATTCGTTTCTACCAACCATCCTGCCCTCTTCGCTCAACCCAGTTGCATCTTTTAATTATTTCCCCCTCTCGTTGCACCTCTACAAGGGGGTGTTAGGGGAGGAAAGAAAATCTATGTTGCTGGACCTCAACTTTGGAACAATCTCCCAATTCAGCTTTCGATATATTACCTCAAATACTAGCTTTTAGGAGAAACCTTAAAACATATAATTTTTTCCTAATTTCAACTATGTAACTTAATGTCAATTGATCCCTCGGCAAGTTCTCTACCAATATCACCTGCGCCTAGACACAATTTATTTAGCTATGTACCATAAAGGACAGTGAATTTTGCCGACCAACAAAAATTCATCATATGCAAGTTCCGCTCTGACAAATTCTAGGCAGGTTTTTTATTCAGTGAGTTGATGAACACTATATTGCAAACAGCTCCCACTTAGCATAGCACATCACTGTAAAGTGTAATGTCTCTTGCATTTCCTTAATAGCGAAATTCCAATGTTCCACTTTTTAGGGCCCCTCAAATGTTTGATTTCCCCCAACACATTTATTTTTTGCAATCACCAGCTTCTTTTTGCTGGTGAGCAAGACGTCTCCTTAAGTTCCCCTGCCATTGCAACCCTTCTATATCTTACTTAAGGTATATGGTATGGGGCTGCCCCAAAAGTGCCCAATCCAATTTGTGCCCTAGGATGATTCTACCACCCTACATTGGCTTAAGGGTATTGGTTGGTGGCAGCTTTACTAAGTTTTGACTTCACTAGAGGTGCAAACCATTTTACCACATTGGTAGCCAGATGTACCTTTTGGGTAGCCACTAGGGCGTCATTCTATTTTTAAAGCCTGCGCTCGACCATTATGTAGTTTAGGGATCTCTTTGCTCATGGAAAATATGGCATAGCCTTAAAATGACAGTTCTGACCACATGGGATATTTGTAAGCCTTTGTGGCAGCCTCCATATTGGCTTAAACTGGTTTCACATCCTGCAGGGGTGGCTTTGGTTAAGTGGCAATCCTACTGACTAACCAGAGTGGTTGGTCATCTGACCCTTTGCCCTAGGCTTCTCTAGCAAATAGGTGACCATGCCTTTGGCCAGCCCCTTTCTCTAGGGGACTCAAGGCCCTGCCTGGGGGTGCCTCCAGCCACTGTCCCACACTGGGAATGTTTTCGGCTGAGCTGCATGCCTTTATTATCCACCAGCCGAGTCTTCCTATCCACCAGCCGAGTCTTCCTCAGCAAAATCCTCCAGATTCCTGTTTCCTTGCTGGCTTGGGGAGCAAAATCCTGGGCACCGAATCCTAAAAAACACACCAAGTAAATTAACTCTGTAGTTACCGGGTTGCTTTATTGTGCTGGAGCAGTTGTCACAGAAACTGCCAACATCAGTACATAGATGGCCACGGGATGGCTTTAGTTACAACCACATTGTCAGCTTATTGAGGCACACTGCAGTCACAGGCAGAGCTTTGAGTGGTACTTAAGGTGGGGGGGCTGCTTCACTTCTGCAGGTTACATGAAATTTTAAGTTAAGGGACTGAAGTTGATTGAATGACAGTGATTGGGCAGTCTTGGTGTTTATTATTCTTTCGTTTCCTTACCTAAACCATCATAGGAGAAGGCATTCTTCCCTTCCTAAGGTGGTGAAAAAGAGTTCAGCACTGATTGGTGAAATAAGCCTCCAATGAAAAGAGATGGAATCTGGGTTAAGGGCTTTCAAATGCCTTTCATCAAAAGTATTTGAGCAAGCAGGGACTGGTTAATCTTGATGGGTCATTTTTGACTTGATCAAATGCCATCCAGAAGGCTGGAACAATTAGTTTTAAAATAACATATACTTAAGGACACTCACACTACAAGTGCATACTAGAAAAAAAAAAGAACTTGTGCTCAGCAGCAAGTTTTCAAAAAACAGTGGCATGCAGTTAACATTGCACGGTCAGCATTTCCGTGAGGTGCATGAACAACAGAGAGAGTTGAACCCAGTGTCGTGGGACTACGCGCTGTTCTGTTGAGCTTCAGAGAATCATCGGAGGTTGAATTCTGGAGAGCACGGCGGGCTTAAACCCTCCAGTAACCTTATTGTTTTAATAGCGGGGACATGAGGAAAGAACACCACAGGAGAAACACAGGATTCCACGACATATGAATCTCATACTGACTGTATAAAAATTAAAGTGTTGCAGAGTGTGTACTCGCACACACTGCAATGTATAGAATAAGATGAAGCAATATGGTTCAGTAACTCAAAGCTAGACATTTCTACGGAAAGCACAGGAAGAAAAGGTACAAGAGATCTGTAACTTGTTTCTACGTGTCAACAATTCACTAGCCTCTAAGTTAACAGCAGGGATCAACGGGTATGCAGAGGGGACGGGGCAGAAAAGCTAGCCAAGCCAGAGAACACCATGAGAGAATGCAACATTAAATCTGGTTGTGTGCATATTTGCAGATGATCAGCATGAGAGTGAAATGAAGCAGGAAGGGCATATCAGTGTAGCCAGGCGAATTCTGGGTTGCACTCCTCTTTCCCTTCCCTACCAGGGTCCTACAATGCAATTGAAGAAATAATTAAGCAGTTGCAGACTGGTGTTGGGTCAGCAGGATTGACAACCAGGACCCGATACACATTTCCCATTGACCTCTACTGGGCGTCCTCCTGTCCGGCCGCATCTTCCTCTAGGGCAGTGGTCTTCAAACTTTTTATGCAAAGGCCCCCCTGAGCAAACAATACATTGTTCGGTACCCCCTTAACCTGCCCCTCTGTGTTGGTGTTATTTTTTTTTTATAGAGATAGCTGCGAATTGTGTGATGTCCATACACAAGCAAAGAAGTTGCCTTGCATCGTAAATCCACTACGCCAGTGGTCTTCAAACCTTTTAGGCCCCCTCCCCCGAGCCAAATAATGGGTTAAAATGTTGCATTGTAGAGCATTCTTTAAAAAAAATTGGTAAATTTCCAAACAGTTTGAAATTGCTGCTGCGGGGGCCCAGGAGGCAGGCATGACATGTTTTACTGCCCATCTATGATAGATGTCCAGCAAAAATTTACCATCCCTGTCCCCCGGGCCCCACTAGGCCTAACACAATCAACAATACCATCCTGTCCCCTGGGCTCCACAGCACCTCAGGAGAGCTCATTTTGGCAGGTGGATTGTGCAAAAAAGGCATTTAGGCATTTTTAGAATGCCTTTGCTGTACAACCCTCCTTCCCCCATCTAACTACCACTTGCCAAAATCAGTTCAATGGACCAAATATATATATATATAATATATATATATATATATATATATATACACACACACACACACACACACACACACACACACACACACACACACACACACACACACACACACACACACACACACACACACACACACACACACACACACACACACACACACACACACACACACACACACACACACACACACACACACACACACACACCCCCCCCACCCCCCCCCCCCCCCCCCCCCCCCACCCCGACTGACCTGTCCTTTGATTTAGGGTTTCCCTTTGACAGTTCAGCCAGCCCAGAAGCACTCCCTCAGCTGTAAAAAGCAGCTGAGGGAGTGCTCATTGTTTCACTGGGCTGGCTCATTCACTCCTCCATAATGGGTGAGGGGGGCCACTGGGTGAGCGTCCCCTCGCCCTTATGGATGAGCAGCCAGGCTTCGACTGGCCTATAGGGCAATGCCTGTACCAAAAATACAAAATGCTAGTGGGCCATTCAAAATGTGCCACCTTTTTTGGCTAATGTGGGCCAGTTTGACGAGTTACTTCACTATGCAGTTGGTCATTTTGACCATTTGTTGCTGAATAAATGTTCTATAAATATCACAATGTTCTTACACTTTAACACAAAGCACCTCCTTGGGTACTATTTGAATACTGCTGCTCTAGGGCTTCTGGCTCGTCCATTAACCTCTGGAACTCTTCTTTGGGGTCTGGATTTCCGTGGGGTTGTTTGCTGGAGTCTGCACCTGGGTTGATGACTCATTGACTGGAATCCTACTGGTTCCTATTGAACTTTCTACCTGTCCTGGAACGCTCCTACATTGATTACAGGGACGGTGGAAGGAGGATTAGGAAGAGCAGGTGCTTTGGCTTTGGTTTGAAAATATTTCCTATTATCTAAAGCCATCTTTGAGCCCACATATAACAGAGATCGGTTGAGCATTTAGGAAATGCAACAACAAAACAAATATAAAAAAATAAAGACGTGCAGACTTTTAGGAGGACTTATCTGCTTGTTAGGTTCATTCCCTTGTTCTCTCGCCCTGTTCATTTATGTTGGGTGCCTACCTGGGGTAGAGAACCCACTTATAGGCTGCGAGGTAAGGATAATCCTTTAAGGACAATACTATTTGTTATACTGCGTCTCGTTTTAAAAAAATACTGTGTTTTATACCTCAAGTACTTGTTGGACTTCTAGATTTCTGTGTATTAATAAAGTATATACAAGAGATGTGTGTAATCTGCTACCCCTACCCATGATTTAAGTCTTTCACGATAACAGCCTCTAAGAGAGGTTTGGCTTCCCTTTCTTGCCAGGTGTGTTGGCCCCCCGCCCTTAAGGTCAGTGCTTTAAGTGCCCACAAAACAGTGGTGCAAAACCAGCCTTAACACTTAATATAGCCATACATTCTTGAAAGATTAAAGGAAACAAAATAGTAATCATCAGTAAGTTCTGAATCTTCATGCCCACGTGGCTGCACCAGTGAGATTGGTGGAAGCCACTAGAGTCCCCCAGTGAAAACCAGAATCCGAAATAGTTGCAACTGTTTACTTGTGTGTAACAGATCCATTTGGTGTGGTGTCCTGTGTATGGAATATCCTTTAATGCTGCAAGACCTAATTCCCACTTGCATACATTAAAATGCCCTCATGAAATGTAATTTTGAAAGATGGCACATGATCAGCAGCAAGATGTATAACCCTTGTAGTCTTCAAATGCAATTATGGGTCTTGTTAGATATTAGGATGCGGCTTGCTATAACCTGTAGATGCATAATTAGGACTCCTTTGGCAATTATCCAGTTTTAAATTATGGGTTTTGCATTTCCCTCAGCCTCATGTGCGCCAGCTGGGCTTCTTGTCCGACTGACCTGTCCTTTGATTTGCTTACTTGAGACTCTGCAATGGTCAACGCTCTACGCATTGGAAACAGTGCACTTCTCACCAATGCAAGGACCCAACTACATCTGCAGTTCAGATCACAGCTCGTGATCATTGAACTGTTTTCAGGATTACTGTGCCTTTCTTGAGCTAGATAAATGTACATGGTCATCCTTCGCAAGTTACATCACTTCTCTTGCATTCAAAATGGATTTTTTTTTCTTCTTCTTCCAATTATAGGAGTATTCCTGTGTTGGAAAAGCAATCAATCAGTCTTTGTGTCCCAATCTAAGAGGTTTTGAGTGTTGGACAGCTGCAAGACTGAATTAGCCTCGACTAAATCCCAATGTATGCCGCAATGCTGGCTTGTCTGGCATTTGTTGTCAGACGTCATATTTATTTGCTCATCAGACGGGTATAGATAAAACCGCAAACGATTCTGGTGCTTAGTGTACTGTTACAATGGCAAACTATTTTGCAAACACTCTTGGGACCATTTATATTTTGCAGGTGAGCAATGTAAATTGGTAAGACGCTGCACCTTCATTGATCCACATCTGTGCACTTCGTTATGGAGGCCCAGCCTACCGGAGCTATGTTTGTCACTTAATCACTAGATGGCAAGCCATTGCCTGTTCTGTCAGGGCATGGGCGATTATTAGCTCCAATCTCTAATCAATATCATTGTGCATACTTCAATCTAGTTTGCTTTGTATTAACAGAAGGCAACCAGGATCTTAGAGATGCCATGGAAGAATGTCCTTTGCAGTTCACAATAGTGGGTCATGGGTATGTAGAAGGAGGAAGGACCATAGCCTAAACAAACATTACAAAAAAGGACCCACGTCACAAGCAGAGATAATCGTTAAAACATTCTTTCTCTACATTTGGGGGCACGGTCATGGTGGTCCAAAATCCACCAAGCCTTAAGAGGAAACCGTGGGATTACAAATGGATAAATACAATTCATGATTTATCCAGCTATAAATTGTACGATGACCTGAAGTAGGTGCACAAGAAGCGAGAGGCGCTTCCTTCATATCTTAATAAGTTCCCGAACGCCAATCTAGGGCATCACTTTTTAAGAGTGTGTATGAACTTTTTGCACACTAAAGGTATGTTGCACCTTCATGATGCCAAGACTCACCCAACACCTGTCAGCATTGTAACCTGGCTGAGACAGCGGTCTTGTGCCCATAGCTATTAGATTTGCATTTCAGATTTAGTTTTAGCCACTTAACCTGGTTTGTGATCATTTATGGAGGCTAATGTACTGTGCTCAAACGATCCTCATAATATTGACCGTATTAAAATGCTTAGGTATAGGAGGTACTACACTTTTACCTGTTTCATTACCATTGCTAGGAGTCTATTGGAGATTCTAATACTTTCTGTAGTAATATTAACTCGGGGTAGAAATCTACACTGTTGTAGTTTTTATACAATGTTATTCCGGTTTGTAATGTTAAGAATGCATGTATTATGTGTATCAATTTAAATGTGATTTTTCTTAATGGTTGAAAGGTTTTTAATAAACAAATCAATAAAATAAAACTATCTTTAAAAAGAGGAGAGCTTTGTAAAGAATATGTCAATTCATGCAGTTGGGGATTTAGGGCCATAACAAGGGAACAATGACTTGCATCCTCTACTACCTGTTATGGGTGATCGTTTGGAAGTCAGACAATATTCTTCCCAGCGATTGTAATTTTTTTCCAAGAAAATTAATTGGGTGGAGATGCTCCTTGGAGAGAAAATTGGCTACGTTGCTCAGGATTTAATAATTAATTAATCACCATCCATTTATCCTTACAAGAGCTACCTTTTGAAACAATCAATAAAGCATTAAGGCAAGATCAGTTTCTCAAGATCAGTGCTCATCAAGAAAGTGAGTCACTCTTGTGATTTGGGGAAAGAAGCTGTTCTTTCTTTCCCTGTGAATAAAAACTGCTGCATACCGGCCAGACCATCCAGTCTCCATCACTCATTCTACTTGCTTGGAGCATAGCATTCCCATTTATGAACTGTCATTCACAGACTTGGCTGGCACAGTGATGACGGGAGACAACGAGAGCATACTGGGCAACAACACTCCACACCAGCATGCACGGAAAAAGAGCAGTAACTTGTTCTCAAATGACGTCCTCCCACAATGCTCCGTCAGCATGCCACAGTGGATGATGTTTGACAGATTCCATGGCAAACCCCCTCACATGCGCTTACTCGCAATAAACAACAATGACATCTATTAAACCACAAAAATAGGTTCTTGAGATTTCAGAAAATTAAAAAGAAACTTGAAGAACATAAAACAGACCCGCCTGCGCCCCTATACCCAGACCAGGACACTGCTGCTCCTATATGTGGTTTTTGATCAGTGTCACTGGTGTAAATATCACAGTGTATATTGGTCTCCCACAACACCCTCACCACCAGTGTGTGTTTGCTGCAACATGACTAGGAACAAGGTTTTTCCAAGAACATACACTCTTCCTTCCCTATTATAACACCCTCTTTCTTAATCGTGGTTTACTGCACAGCGTTTTTCATGCCATACTTCATCAATAGGTGACATTTAGGCAGATCTATTTGAAATGGCAGGCTGCTCATTAAACATTACCGACAAATCTTGCAGGTGGTACAACAAAAAGACAGACCGTTTGGAGTGAGCAAAGGTGGAAGACAGAGCAAAGCTGCAACATTGTATGACATTCCATTTTAAGTCTTTGCCACCAGACAACAAAAAATCAGTTCTCAGACATAAATGAGGCTCCACCCCCTCCAAAGCATGCAAGAAGAAGGGTGTCTGTACATCATTGTCTAGGCAGTCACAAAACCTGCATAAACAATGCCACAGCCATGGTAAAGGCTCCTAGGGCACTTTGTCTACACAGCTGACAGTGATGAGCATGTTCAAGTTCTATTAGACAAGACGCCCAAACGTGCTTAATTCGTAAGTCATGATGCACATTTCCAAACATAGCAAGTGTTTCTTGCATCTTTTCAAAGGAATATGCAGAAGCGAGCAGCCAGTACATTTTCCTAAGTCTAAACTGCTAAGCTTTGTGATTGTGTGTTTTTTCACAATTCACAGCGAGGTACTTGGCTCTGCATAGCCCTACAGGGATCTGCAACCTGTCACTCTCCAGATGTTTTGGACTACATCTCCCATGATCCTTCACCATTATCTATGCTGGCTAGGGCTGATGTGAGTTGTCACCTAACATTTGACGAGTCAAAGCTTGCAGACCCTTGCATTCAATCAAGATCCTTATGCACGTCTCTCAGTCTAGGCAACTGAAACCATGGTTTGAGTGTTGAGGTGCTGAGCCCAGCGTATGTAACATTGTCTATGCAGCCGAGGCTCTGGAATGTATTTACAAGCCTAAGCAGCAAAGACAGATGTAGATATGCAAACCCCAAATCAACAAGACAATCCTATGTCTAACCAGTTGAAACCCCTGTGCCCGTTGGCGTTTTACCCATGTACAATTGGTCAAAGTAACCAGATGTCATCCATGCCTAATGCCTAGTATGGCAAGGATTTACTTTATACAGTCTGTTCTTGATGGTAATGGGCACCAAGATCTTGCAAGTAGTGGTGTCTCTGCCAGGAGGTTAAGAATTCCTCCCCAAGCAGCAACGAATGCCCATGTTTTACAGCCCATGCAATGACCGATGGCTGGTCCTGAGAGGCTCAATGGTCACAGTGCAGTAATTCGTGGCCACTGTCTTCTCATGCCAGAAGGTGGTACTAAAAGTGAACCATGTAATTGCACGCAGGCACCCCTCCTCGCCTCACCCATCCCACCCCCAAAAAAAGAAAAAAGCTCATGCTGCATGTCTTGCTACGCCTAGCAGAAGGGGGGGACAGTGGGTTTTAGGAACCGGCAGTTTCAAATATGCAGAAAAGTAAAGTGGTAGCACCTCCTCCTCCAAAGTGCTGTCAACCCATATCATAGTTACCAGGATCGGAAAATGAATATGGCTTTTTGGACCCAAAAAAAAAAAAAAGAAAAAGGCAAAGGAGCAAAAAGAAAACACCCTCCCCTAATCCTAAGTGCTGAGAAGGCTCTTCAGTCAGTGCAACACACGGAAGGCACTTGTACATGTGCAGTTGAAGGATCCAGATGTACCCAGACTACACAAAACAGTGAGTGCTGTGCAAGGTCCCCTGTCGCACATAGCTATATCTCCAATGCTACAAAGAGAGGAATGGTATGCTACGGTCGCCAAACACAGCCACTGCCCAAGGCCCAAAGTCTGCTTTTGACGATCAATGGCCAGAGAAGATCACAGCTCCAAACAGCTGATCGTCTTGTCGCTGGAAGTGTCTTCTTGTATGGAAGTGTGCCTTGGGCCAACGTAGACCGTGATGATAGGTCCCATGGAGGTAGTGATGCGATTTAAACATACACAGGCATTGATTGGATTAGGCCTGCTCATGGTTTAGTGCACACTTAAAGAAGGTGTATATTTCAAACTGCTCTATGTGATCTCCCAGCAGCAATCTCTGTACGGGCTATGAATACTACTGGGTCTGGATAGAGCGTGCTGCATGACCCATTGGCTGCAGATGAGGCTCCATGCAAATTTTTACTGAATAGGACTGGATGCTCATTCTTGTGGTTCACACTCAAGAACCTGGTGCAGGCTCTTGCACAACGCTTCAGGTGTTGCCAGATGTTCATGCCTCCGAATGAAGCATTCAGATCCCGTCACTGGATCAAATGTGGCATATGCCTCTGAATGACAAGATGACCAAGCTGCAGTCCCGATGATTTACAAGGCTGCATGTGTGGGTACATAGGCTGACTGCTGAGCGATGCAGAAGACCCCGCCACCTGCAGCCTTTGATGGCCTATTTATTTGTACAATACTCCAGCCTCTAGGTGACTCACATGAAACTGCATCTCAATGCATGTGGGGGGCAGTGATCGTGGGCAACAGTCCATGGCTAATACTTGTGTGCAAATGCTCCTACTTCAGAGTGCTGCATGACGACCACCGAATGGCTCGATTGAGTGTGTGCTGCATTAGGCTGGTTGAAGCAGCCTCTGGGTTGTAAAAGGATGCATTGTCCCCAGGCTCTTGATGGTCTTAACTTGAATACAAGGATCAGGTCCCAGATTTTTATCTTGCATAAAGGGGCACAGTCACTATCTCTCATAGTCAAATAGAACATCGGCTGTACCAAAATATCAGAATGCCCAAATCGCTGGCTCAAAATGTTGCAGAGTTCATGTCTCTTAACGTAGCACGCGATTCCATCAGTCTTAAGGTTACACGAAGCTTCATCAGTGACTATAGGGCCTGCAGCCAGATGTTATAAAGACTGTGGCACATGGTTGGGAAACCCAGCATCTGGAAAACATACTTGCATTCACCAACCCTCCTTGATGTTTAACAGGGTTCCACATAGACTGGGGTGCACCATCTTCTGGATGGTGAAAGAGGACTCACTCCGATTTGTGATGTTGCAGAGGGCTACAGATGTGGTGGGCACTGCAAGACTCCATATGTGGCCTAATGATCATGCCTTTGGGTGATGCAGGAAAACCATTTGCAGGCTCTTGTAACTGAAATGCAGGGGTCGCCGGCGAGCACGAGAACTTCACAGGTTCCGTAGCTTCCTCTCCTGGTTCAGTTTTTGGAAGAAGGTCTTGCCAAACTCGTAGCTGCTGATCATGATCGCACAGGCAGGGGCCACCTTAATAACACGTGGTAGAAACCCTGCAAGAAAAGATGGGACCAAATTAACACTTAGCCACCTCACATTAGGAAGCAGACAAGAACTCTGCCAAATGAGAATTCCAAGGATGCCGGAGCATCTCCTCCTAGCAAAGTCAACCTCTATTGAACAACTGCTCTTACAGAACGCAATGCCGCCAAATGTTAAGATGCACATTAGCTGGAAGTGCTAATTAACAGCCTCCCACAATCGGTAGCAGTTATTTACAGTGTATGCCTCAGCACAGGACACCGCCTAACTGCAATTATACTGTAATACACAGTGGGTGGGTGGGTGCCACTTATTGCATACAAGTTTCCCAACAAGAGCCACCATGTCATGTGGTCTGTGAAATCACTTTACATTTGATATAAAGTAATAGGGGGGGGGGGGGGGGGAGGGGGGGTTGGGTGTCAGGGGTGTCCCTTGAGGATTAAGATAAAATGCATTTTATTGGGAATCAGATTTGCACAGACATCACGAGCAGTAGCTACTAGGATATGGTTATAAAAAGAGAATACGTACTTATTAAGAGTAGTCCTTTGAATGTTGTGCAGAGGTGTAACCGCACTGTAAACCTATTAAATAGTCTGTCACTGGCTTTAGAGTCCATTCGCCATCAACTGCAGTCCAGTTTGGGCAGTGCAAAACAAAACAGTCTAAGAAGACCTTCAAAAAGGCAAACCCTATCATTTACCTGCAAAGAGCCCACGGGTCCCAGACTCAGCCTGAATCTTCCGCATTAACAGCCAGGTAGAAGAGTGTGAGTTGCGGGCAGATGCTGTGGTGGAAAAACACATATTTGCGTTAACAGAAATCAAAGGGATCAGGTGAACTATACGGTTTCACCTTTTATGTATACCCGGGATGGGCATGATTCTACAACCCTATACAAAGTAACCCAGGCATGAAGGGAAATGCATCATTACTTTCATAGTCGGGGGGGACGGGACCCCCCACCCCCCCCACACCCCCCTCACCACCCCCCACACACACACACACACACCTACCTTTCACCTTCATCAACCTCATAAATCTTACCAACTTGCTGTAACTGCAAAAGCGCAATTCAATCAACACCCGCATGATAGCCCCTCGTTCTCTTCTACCATGTCAATATTTAATGGGTGAAGCAGCACCTTTCCGGGCTCCAGGAGAACCGCTCCCACTTTGTGCATGGGCATATGACAAACCAAATAGCACTAGGCAGTAAATCCATATTAGTCACTAAAATGTATCAGACCATTACCATATTTCTGAGGGAAAAAAACACCCCACCAAGTGGTGCATGTCGGTGTGCATCTAGAACAAAAAATAATGACAGACAGTGCTCTTTGCAGGTAAGCAGTAAATTCCCTGCAATTACGTATTTTTCTGGGTTCCACTTAAAGCAGGTAAAACCACCAGCTTGTCTTAATTAATTTATGGATACATTTAAATAATAATTGCACAAGCTTTTTTGGTTAATTCGGCTTTATTTTGAATGGATATTTCTCTTGTTTAAACCGGTTCCACAATCCTGCTCATGCGTGGAGATATTCACGTGTTGAATAATAATGTCACACTAGAGTCACAAAAGGAGTGGACTATGACCAGAAAATTATTGTTGCGGCTCATTGTTGGCCAATATTGTGTACCGTGTGTGGCTAGACAACAGGAGGAACTGTCCAAAGTTAGTAAATGGAAGGTGCTGAATGACACTGGTTGCTGGACTACAGGCCACACACATCTTGTCAACCCGTTCACCACCACGGCTCCCCAACACCGCCCAAACATTCCAAATCATTCTCTTGTCACTGCTAGTTTTCAAAATACCTTTCACTATAAGTGGGGGGTGTTAGTAATACTAGCCCCTCCTCAGGCCATTATCAAATGGTAACAAATCCCTTGGCCATTGTTAAACACTCATACTTTGCTGTAGCCCAACTTGGGCTGTTAGGGAGAATTCTCAGAAATGTGCCAATTCCGCTTCTACCTTAGAGAACCACCAGCTCTTTTACTTCTCTTTAGACTTTTTATCCTGGAGAGTGTGAGACCTTGTTCCCATTCTCTCATGGACTTTTCACTGATTTGAACATATTCTCTTGAAGTCTGACAAACTCCACGGGCATCATCGTTTTACCTCCAATGAAGTGGCACAGGGAAGTCCTTCAGATTTCCCAAAGGTTTCATTCAATACCTTCTCTTGGTTAAACTACTGTTTCCAAGAGTAGTGACGTGCAACTGACTTCACTTACATCTAACTTTCTAGACCAAGCACACACTACCTTACAAAAGGATTACTTAGTATCCCCTTTGTCTAGTTTCTCATGTAACATTTTTAGGTTACCCGTTCTACAATTAATGGCTGGTGGCAGTGGTTTACTTTTTCCTACCATTGTGCGTTTCTACTGCGGGCTGCAATGGCAGCTGCATAAAAGCACCCATGGGTGCCCATTTTGTCAAAATGGCCTGATCTTTTTTTTCACCATTTCTTGTTGGAAAGGTTCTTCTTGAGATTTACTCAAGATGCTAAACCAGGTTTGGTCCCTTTGTTCGTTTTGTCTCATCTTTGGCAGGATTCACTGGTGAAGCCCGCCCCTGGCTCCAGCGTGAAAGCGAGGGAAAGAGTGAAAGGGCAGGAAGCGAGGGAGGTGCCCGAAACTCCCTGTGCTTAGTCTCTTTGGTTACAGGAATGCACCCAAAGGTGATTGGCTGGCTGGCTGGCTGTCCTTGGAGGACAGCCACCCTGCTGTTTGAGTGACAGCTAGGCTGCAAATGAATGGGAGACACTTGCATAAAAAGGCAAGGTCTTTTGCGAGGAAGGCAGAGTCGACTATTGGACTAAGGAATCCAAATAAGAACTTGGAAGAGACACTTGCTGTAACACCTACACGGTCGGTTTGCCCAGTGAAGCCCTGCTGCCGTGCAGTAGCTCCAAATTCACCTCGACTAGAGAAGACCTGCAAAGGACAACTTCTCCCCTTGGGTTGGTGGGACCAATCGACACAAGACGGACTCATCTGGAAATCCTCTCGAAGCTGGCTGTACTTCCATTGCTGCTGCAGGAACCGAGTGCCAGGGAGAGGAACACCAGAATCGAGTGCATTGCTACTCCCTCAAAGCAGGACTAATTAAGAGAACTCAGAGTGCTGGACCCCAGAAGCAAGGAAAGCCCACAAGGTATCCGAGAACAACAGTGGTGCTATTCGCGAGAAGCTGAAACCATGAAGTGCCGCTGATCTGAAAATTGCCAATTGCTGCTGCCGACCTTCAAACCGTAGTGCAGGCGTCCCCAGACGACCTCCCTCTTGTCCCCACGATGGAGGCCCAGGAAAAACAGGGTCTGCCATACTACAACAGGAACAGAAGCCAGCTGGAACCAATTTCTTCAGACCTAAGGTACTGTAAACTAAGGGATACTTAGCACTTGCTGTGTGGTCTGCTTGCTCTCAGTTGAGACTTGCATTTACTACCTTTTGTAAAGTTGCTTACAGCTCTGCCTTTCACAAGCCTCCCAGCTTATGGCCCAACAGGGATTTCTTTTTCAACAAAAACTGTCTATAACATTGTGCAAGACTGTTTACTTCCCCTCAAGAATAACTTCAGCTCCCCTAGACTTGGCTCAATTGACATTGGCTGTCCTGCCTCCCCGATAAGACTCTTCTAACCTCCGACTGTGTTTTGATCTGTCCCTCCCAAAAATAAAAAAAGTCAGATACCTTACTTGTATAGCTCGGAAAGGGTTCATCTACATTGGGGGGGGGGGGGTCAAAAGCACTTACCTGTTTGAGAAACCTGTTAACCATTGTTTCTTCCTCTAACCATTTCCTTTTTGACACCAAACTTAGTATTGCTCTAAATGTATAAATGTACCAGTGATATAATGTACACAGTGCCCTCAGGATGTAGGAAGTGTCTGTGTGCCATCCCAACAGAGTATCTACTGATTTATTGAAACAGTGTGTATTTAAGAAGTATATTTCAGTGTTAAAGGCTTATTCAAACTGACTGTTAAAATAATTGTTTAATCAAGAAACCTTGAGCGTAAGTTGTATTTGGGTACTTGTCACTGTGAAACTCTATGTTGCAACTCTACAGCTCACACTGACCCCTCTTGAGAAACGCCTGTCCGCTCAGCCACTCTACCGCTTATACCAAAGGTTGGGTTAACTATTGCCAAGAGGACAAGGCTGGTGCAGTCTCCCACAGGGTACTGCATACAATCTTGCCTAACATGAGCCAAGGGTAATTACCACTTAGTAGTGGAATGTGGCATTATTGTTGAAGTGATGTTGTAGAAAAGATAAGCCTATGCTTACTTCGCTGCTCACCTCTCAAAGTCTCCAGGTCTCCCAAAGCGATTTGCCGTTGTGTTTTCACCACATCAAAGGGAAGGGTGAGAACTGCAGCAATCTGAAAAGGAGAAACAATGCTCTGTGACACATGCACCAAGTTTCAGAATTGGTAGCATCACGTTGCCTAAACCCAAGCCATTCTCAACAATGCTCAAATAAAGGACTTCGTATAGCTGTTGCCAAGCAACACTGATTAACTCCCAACGAGCTGAACAGCAAAGTGAAGAATTTTCAAAGCAGCTGGAAATATTTCACTGTACACTTCGCTTTTATTTTTAGACATTGTCAATTAAGTGAGAGTTCCCTGTACACTGCAGCAGGGATTAGAAAGATGCAGCTTTACAAAACAATGGCCATAGAGCAGACTCATGGCAAAATCTGGAGCAGCACTGATGCAGAATCACAATATTTTACACAAACCCAATCAGATCAAGGATCTCTCTGCAGAACAATGTGCTCCCAGCGAGTCACAATATGCCACAGTACCCTTTAAATAGATGGCATGGTCAAATCATTAAAATCCCATTAGAACTTATTTACATACTCAACCTAAGAGAAATGCACTTACCCCCAAGGTGACTGGTGACAAAATATTTACTAGTGCTTTTTGTAAAATGGTGCATGTCGTCATAAGCACACTTCATATTTGCCACAATGCTGTCAAGCATGCACCATGAAACCTGTATTTGCCATTTGCAACAAAGTGGGTTTGCAGTAAGTCAAAAAAGTTTATGTCCCCATACTCGCCAGCAAGGCCAAGAATCATGCAAATGGTACTCAGCTTGCATAAAAACTACAATGCTAGTGGGCTAGTAGATTTTGCAAGCCCTGCAGTAGCACCCATTCACATCTAGTGTCCCCGGAGAGGCTCTCCCCCCAGCCCCATCTCTTGATGCATTGTATTTTATTTGTACATTTGTAAAGCAGCGCACAAAGCCAGTGGGCATCAAGGCGCTGGTTGCAGAGAGTAAAAGGGAGGGCAGGCGGGGGAGAGCAACATTCGAAAGTTGATGGGAGAAGGGCACACACAAATAAAAGTGGGTGCATTAGACAGGTGAGGAATGTCAGTTGTACAAAGTTGTTTTGAGGTTCTTCCTGAAGCAGTTGTATGAAGGTTCCCATCGCAGGTGGTAGTGGGGGCACCTTCCACAGAGCGGAAGCTTGCACCCCCCCTGCTTGGTGTAGTGAGGCGATTAGTATAGGCTGATCTTACTGGCCTTGTCACTGAGTACTTCTTGATTTTCTGGGACAGGTAAGGAGGGGCGTCATTCAACAGGCATCGATGGATTATGGATGGAATCTTGAAGTGGATTTGGTCCTTGACAGGGAGCCAATGGGCAGATTTTCTGACTTGCGAGTTGTGTTCCTGTATGCCAATGTCAAGGGCAAACCCAGAGGGCATTGTTTTGTATGACCTGTAGCTTGTGCGAGTTCTTTTCAGTGGTTCTGCATAGGAGAGAGTTACAGTAGTCAAGTTTGGGAATGTATGTGCTCCTGGGTGAGAGGAAGTGTTTGCTGACATTAATAAGCTTAGGGGCGTAACCCAAAGAAGCCACAATATGATTGACGAGTCAAAGTTAGTGCAGAGTCCAGGTAAACACCTGGAGTGTTGATAGCGGCACCTACTGGGATTGTATGGCGTTCAATGGTGTAGGCTTGGTCTAGTTTTGAGAGAGCTGGGCCAATAAGGGGGGGGGGGGGGGGTTCGGTTGGTCATGGAGACAAAGACTGTGTGCGGCCACCCATGATTGAATGGCTACATAGATGATATTCTGAGCAAGTCAGATGAGTGATCTTTGGTGAGAGGAATGAGGATTTGTGAGTCATCCACACAGTTTGTATATGCTACACAAAGGGAGTCCAAGTGGTCAAAGAACGGCTTGGTGTACACACGTTGTAGAGTGTAGGGGGAACACAAGAGCCTTGGGGTACACCGCATGTGATGGGTGTAGGGGTGGCAGCAGCAAGACCCAGGAACTTCTGTCAGCCAGAAAGGAGGCACCCACTTGGCTGCTTCCGCTGAGGAATGGGCCAAGGCAGTGAGGATCCGACACATGATTTCATGGTCCACAGCAGAAAGGTCAAGTAATAGTAGTAATGAAAAATTGCGATGTTGTTGGCTTAGTCAAGCTGATTCTTTGTGTCTAGGAGGGCAGTACCATGCTGAGGGTAGAAACCAGATTGTTGAGTGCTTAATATGTGGTGTAGCTCCAGGAATGCCTGGATTTGCAAGTAGGCCACTCTGTCCATCATTTTCGGGAGGTAAGGGACAGTTGTTACAGGTTGGTAATTGGTCGGGACAGTCGGGTCCAGTGTAGGTTTATTGAAAAGGGATGAAATCCAGGATTCTTTCAAGGCCGAGGGGAAGTGCATAGGATGAATTAATGACAGCAGCGTTGAGGTGGGGAGTAGATGACTACTGCACTCCCAAGTCCACATGTATGGGACAGTGGCCACAGGAAGTAGATTGGAACGACGTGGAAAGTAGATTGGGACAGAGCATTCTGTGCAGTAGTGTTAAAGTGCATGTGCCACATAGGGCCTCAATGCACACACACCCAGTACCAAACCAAATGTCCTTTTCCTCCTGTTAATTAATTATTAAAGGAGAAGAAGGATGATGGGTGGCATGTGACAAATGACAGCGCATTAAGAGTACAGTAGTCACTGCAGTGAGTAACTTAAGCCCACATCTGGTCCTCCATACTCAAGGACATTCGAGAACAAAAAAGCAACAGGTCAATTGAAAACATACAAAAAGGTACCCTTCAATAAATACAGGGCATTAATCAACCAAAGATTGTGTCAGGTTTCACATCATCTCAGGCGCTCAGACCAATACATTAAAAAAGGCATGGGTGCATAGTACATTTTGCAGCCCTACAAATGCCTTCCTGTGGAAACTCTAAAAACCATCAACTCTGCTTCAGATAGATAAAATAACAAACAGCTTCCAACAATGGTGGGACTTCATTGTCCCCACTTAAATGTGAGGTTTAGTGAGAAAGGAGGTAGGAGAGCTTCTGGACTTAAGAGTCCTAATTTTATGGCCTTTAAAAGTGCATGCCTGGTAGAGTGGCATAGCTGGCTGCGCAGTATTAAACCTTAAAGTGTCTCAAAACATTTGTTGATATGGGTCAGAGCACCTGTTCCTCAGATGCCAGAAACAGTCTCATGGTCCGATGAAGGCCTTGTAAACAGGAGAGGTGCAGCACTGTCACAGCTCGACAGAAAACCTTTGCTAGGAAATTGTCTCACAGGTACTCCAACTCATTTACCTCACTCTGTATAGCATGTCCAATATGGCACTGTGCCATCTTGCATTTGGGCCACTGCATCGCCATGATCAACACGTTAAGGAAATCTAGTTCTCTGAAGCCAATCATTCCACACACAATCTTTACATATGTCAACAAGTACAGCAACTGAGAAAAATAACTAGGCTATGAGAGACTGAGGGAACTGGGAATACATGGATTAGAGAGGAACTGGTTAAATCATGTTGATCCCAACACCACTAAATTAGATGTTTGGAATATTACTCCCACCCCCCCAGCCCTCCACCCCCCCGCCCATCCCTCTGAGCAGACATGTCAAAGTCCCCTAGAACGCTCATTTTCATGACTCAAAAGTTTTTGTACTAAAGAAACGACAATGTTCATATGACAAGTGACATTTCTCCACTAGAAGGCAGTGAGGCAAAAAGTAACGTTGCATGCTGTTAGGTAAGATTTTCATATTTGTGATAATGATTTCTGACCTGTGTCAACCCCAGAACTTTGTTTGGACTTGGTAACCATTTTCCCCCTAGTGCCTTGGTGAAAGGGACTCTCCCCCCCTCCCCAGTCTCACCCAATCTTTTACTCTTTATGTCCCTCCATAGTGTATGGTTGGTGTTACAGTTTCCTATAACTTTTGGGCTTAGGGTGGGTTTTCCCCTTTGGGCTTCCTTGTTAAATTCTCTTTAATGTACTTGGGTGAACTACTGTTCCCAAGGGGTAAAGAGGGATTTTCATACCTCTATACATTTCATATAGTGAGCCAGCCCACCGCACATTATGTGGAGTACTGAGGTTATACAACGTATCCCCTTGCTTAGTTACCTGTAGCATTTTATGTTTTACTTGAATGGCTGGGGTCAGTGGTTCTGACTTGTTAGTCCTATTACTCGTAGGCGTTAAATCAGACTCGGTAATGCAGCTAAGAGCCACAATTCTGCTAAAATGGTGGGCTCCTTTTTTCGCCATTTCTTGTAGTTGGAGGTCTTCCCCTTCGATTCTAGGTGAGAACGCCCTCCGTGGGAGTTTTGTCTTCGGTGGGAATCCTTTGTATCCCACGCCCAGGCTCCAGTGTCCGAATAGGTAGGAAGCGAGGGAGGCGTCCAAAACTCTGCAGTCCTTTGTCTTTCACTTGCCTGAAAGGAAAACAGTCTCAAAGGGAGCAGGAGGTCAGCTGTCCTTATTGGACAGCCAGACCACCCCTTTCTGTAAACTGCAGGGAGAGATTGCTGAGGTTGTGCTGCAGTTCCTGATAAATACTGCGAACCTGAAAGCTGCTGACAAGACGATCACTGAAGCTGAAACCGAAGAGGAAGATGACGAAAAGACTGCTGTACCAATTTCCAGCAACCAGAGAGCCTGCTGTAACCCTTCCTTCATATCAACCCGGGGGTCCCGAACGCTGAGACTTTTAGACCTGCCTTTTGAGCCATGCCACGGCATGCTGCAACCTTGCTGGGCTGCAATACACTGGGACCTCGAGCCATTGTGCAGTGCATGGTCTTGAGAATCAGTCTGAAACTTGGGTGGCCTCCTCCTGGCTCTCCAGAGACACAATTTGAAGCCCTAAAGTTCCCTCGCCAGAGTGCAGGACTGAGAGAGAATACGAGTGGCCATATTCATCCTTCTGGCTGCTGTAAAAAAAAAATCTAAACAGCTGCAAGAAAGCATAACGAGTCAGTTGCTGGGAGCCTCTTCTGACAACTGCTCCAATCCAGTTGTTTCGTCTCCAGACCAAGAACCCAGGTAACCGGTCCTGTGCTGCTGCATCCTAAAGACATCCACTCTTAAGCTCTTCTTTTCTTCTAAGGTACAGTGTGGGCTTGAGTATTACTTACCTTAAATCTGGTATGCATCCTGTGAGGCTGAATTGGTGATTCGTGTGGTTGGGAGTTTGCCCAGGCCGAATGCTGACACACATATGGTAGCATTCCCTGAACACTAACTCAATTCTGAAAGTGAATACATACTTGTTTAAGAAGATTTCCTATGGAACTTTGAATTTCCTGCAACTCCCGAATAGCGGACAGGCAGTCAGAGAAGAGATGGCAGAAGGGAGCCTGAAATGAGCCGAGTGTCGTTGTCTGCACAGCAGTGAAAGTTGGGGGCAATGCGGTGGGCAAGAAGTGCCAGGTATTGGTTGAACAGCCAAGGAGAGAGAGGCAAGACCACTGGGGAACACCACAGGTAGAGATAGAGAGAAAGGACCCAAGTTGGACCTGGGAGGGTCGACCGGAGAGGAAAGAGGTCAGCCAAGCCAGGGCCTGATCAGTGATACCCAAGTTATCACAGACAGTTGAGCAGGATGGCATGGTTAACCATTGTTAAACTGTTCAATAATGGCACTCCAGAGTCAGCAATAATGTTGAGAGCTTTATTCATGACTACATCTAGGAGAATGGCCCCCAGCAATGGACCACAGTGTCTGCTTCTCTCTTAGTCCACTCCACTCTCCTGTTTGGAATATGGAACCCTTACTGAATAACCACAGCAAAGGTTCCCTTGTAACTAGGATACACAATACAAAGTGTAAATATGATGCACATGAAAAGGGATGCAGAGATGCCAATAGACACCTCCCTTTCTTTCACACAGGGAAATGAAAAGAAAATAATAATATGACAATATATATACATGTACAACCAATAAGAACTTGAGCAACCCATAAGAATATAATGCAAGTGGTTGGAATGACAAAACTGTTAAGATGACTCAATTACCGGAGGAGGTAATATTAAATTACATTGGAACCATTAACATTCTTGCAAAGTGCTATCCTCTTTGTTCCAAACATCACCTCCTTTGACAAGAACGGAAGATCCCAAATCCTTCACAACCTGCTTAGGCTGGGAAAACAATGAAGCACCTTTGCATACTGGTAGGTAGTTTAATCTTAATCCAGTCACATTCCTCCAGTTTGAACTCTCTACAGGCATTCTTCTAGTCATACCGTTCCTTGGATTTGACACCAGACTCAAATAGTCTCCCTCTCACCTTTTCCAAATCTATTACTACCAATTTGGATTTTCCCATCCACCCAGGACACGTGTGAGTTGGGTTTCCTTCCTCCTAGCACCTCGAAAGGGGACACCCCCATTACACTGTGCGGTGCCAATCTGTACTGAAATGTCCTTTCCATTATGGTCCTTATCCAATCACCCCCAGTGGCCACAGCAATTCTAATGGCGTCCATGAGAGTGCGATTGAAGCGTTCTACGTACCCATTGGTTTGGGGAGGATACAACGAGGTATTTACCTGCTCTATGCCATGGCTACTCAAAAACTCTTTAAAGTCCTTGGAAACCAATTGAGAACCATTATCCGACAAACACTTCCTGGGGAAACCTTCCTTCCAAAACAATTGCTCCATATATTTAATGATGCCACTGCTGGAAATATCTGAGTATAAATACCTCAGGCCATTTAGAAAGTAAATCCATGACAACCAAAACATAAGTATCTCTCCCCCCTCTGATATTAAAAATGACCTAACAAATCCAAGGCAACCTCATCCCACAGAACCATGGGTGTCTTCCTCACGGTCATGGGCACTTTCTGTACTCTGAGTCCCTTGTTCCCTTCAATGCAATCACTACAACCATTGACTAGTTCCTCTGTGTCTCTGTCCACACTAGGCCACCAAAACTCTAACCAAACCTTTGTTTCTGGCCAATCCCAAGTGCCCAACAGGAGCTAGATCTATTATTAACTTCCTCATCTTGAGGGGTACCACCATCTGATGACCCCTATGTAAATACCCCTTATCAATCCAGAGTTCTTCTATAACCTTGGCAAAACCACCTAAATCACCAAGGTCAACACTCTCTGGTACAAATTATCCTCGGAACATGCATTGTCCCACTCATCTTTCTTCACCGATTCATGAACCTGAAATATTTCAACATCACTTCCACGACTCACACAACTCTCTTTAGTAACACTTCTCTCTGCACTGATCTGGATAATGCATCAGCAACTACATTGGTTTCACCACTGATGTTAAATTGTAATCCCTGTAAAGAATTCACCCACTTCATGATGCGCCTGGAGACTCCCTCCAAACCACCTTTGGTGAATATTCCTATCAAAGGCTTATGGTCCGTGCATAATGTGAATTCTCTACCCCACAGATATCTTTTAAATTTTTCCACTCCCCAAACACAAGCCAAAGCTTCTTTTTCCACTACTGAATATCTGTTCTCAGGTCCTTTGAGAGATCTAGATGCAAATCTTTTTGGGATGTTGTTCCAGGTTTTTGGGGCTAAGTGGTAGTAGGAGGTGCCTCCAGGTTTTTTCTTAAGGTATGGTTTAAGTTCCAGGCAGATTTCGTTGCTTGATCGGAGGGGTCTCGTTGGTTTGTAGATTGTTATTTTCTTTTGTAGGAATTCTGCTCCTTGTCCGCCGATTGCTCTGTGCGTTATGCACATTGTTTTGAAGGTGATGCAAGGTTTTACTGGGGGCCAGTGTAGTGTTTTTAGGGCAGGAGCGATGTGGTCTCTTCTGGATAATTTGAGGAGTAGTCTTGCTGCTGCATTTTGGATCTGTTGTAGTTTCTTCAGGAGGTATTCTGGTAATCCGAGGTAGAGGATGTTTGCATAGTCGATTCTTGACATGAGGGCGACGATGAGTGTTTTGTGCGTGAAGGAGAGGAAAGGTAGAATTCTTCTTGCCGTGTAGAGGAGGAAAAAGCATTTATTCACGGTTGGATTTATTCATGGTTGCTAAGGTTCGGGTGTTGTCCAATAGGACTCCCAGATTTTTCCCAGAAAAGAAAAAGCACAGAGACCATATGGAGAGTGCATCGGTCAGGCGAGGGAACGACAAAGAAGAGGTCAATGAGTGTTTGCCTGGTGAGGCACTGGTACGGTATCAGCGATAGGGAAGCCTGGGTTGGAAACCAGGATGTCCTTTTTAACTTCTTCCTACCAGATTTAGTGGGGAGAGCAGGACAGTTGATAGAGAAGCAGTTGGAAAAGATAGGAGAAGCAGTTGGAAAAGATAGGAGACAGAGCAACACAGAGTAGCTAGGGAGGAAAGGGGATGGGGAGGGAGAACACTAGGGAAGGACAGAGGGGCACAAGCAGACAAGACAAATCAAGACAATGGTAAACAATTGAACAAGGCGACAGGAGCGCAGACAATAATAAAACATTTTGCTAGAGCAATGTTTTGCTAAGGCGGCAAAACTAACGAACAGCACTACTTTCAGAATGCTAATTTAAATACCGGGGGAGAAAACAAATAAAACGCACCCAAGTCTGAGAGACCTGTACAATGCAATTTAAATACTTAAATGTCACAGCGCATATCAAAGCGTGAAACAGGCTAAACAATCACAGTATTAATCTAGAGTAGGGAAGGTTGCTATGTGGCAGGGTAGTCAGGGTAGAATGAAGGCTAGATTCATTACCTGGACCACTCCTACCTTACTAGTCGCTGCTGGTTGACGGCTGGCAACTTGCTTCCCCTGCTGACACTAACTGGAGCCACCTATGTGAGATGTGCCCTTTTCCTTGGGGCCCTTAGCCGCAGGGGCTGCCCTGGAAATGTCAGTGAAGAGCAGCGATCCAACCAATCAAGGGAGGAGCGCAGGCTGAGAGGCGGAAAGGAAAGAGGAGCAGCGACACTGCACACAGGGACTGGGGGTCCCTAAAATGAAATTAACCCAAGATCACAAGCACATCCACTCACCTGGGCAAGCCAAGGGGAAAGAGCCGCACACATACAACACCAGCGCCTAGGCCAGGCCGGAGACAAGCACACCAATCACGGGAGAAAGGAGGGAAGGGTGGCATGTGCGGAAGGGAAAGGGGAGCAGCAATGCTGCACGCATGGCCTTGGGAGGGGGGTGGTGGGGGGTCTCTAATATGAAATTAGCCCAAGACAACGAGGGTCCACCAAGCACATCCACTCACTTGAGCAAGCCAAGGGGAAAGAGCCTCACACACGGAACGCTAGCACCTAGACCAGGCGGAGGGCGGGCAGGGAGGGGAGAGTGTGGTAGGGAAAGAGGAGCAGCAACGCTGCATGCAGGGCTTGGGGGTGGGGCTCTAAAAATGAAATTCGCCCAAGATCACAAGGGTACACCAAGCTCATCCACTCACATGGGCAAGCCAAGGGGAAAGAGTTTACCAGACTCCAAACAGTAAGAAACGAAAAATTCCTAGTCAGAAAAAACATGGAGTGAGAAAGGTCCCACTCAGTGAAAAAAGCCCAGAGTCGGGGTCTCTAAAGTTAAACGGAATTGGCACAGAAATGATTTTCCCCTAACATGCAGTAATTCAGTTGTCCCCACAGGATCAGTGGGAAGGAGCGCCAGTCTGTTCCTCCTGGTCCTCTTAGAGAGGAAGGACTTTGCTATCAGATTTAGTAGAGCACCAAAAGGATGCTGGTGTAAAGCTCAAGTCCGTCCTCAAGTAGCAAAAAGTGCAGGAATCATGTTTGAGCTGTAGACAAGTTGAGCGAGTAAAGGGCCGGAGATCTGCCTCGTGAGGCAGTGAGTAAACGCACCCAATTACAACCCTTCTGGTGTTAGTCTTCGTTGACGTGGAGGTCTGCATTTTGGGGATTGGTTGAACTCTACACAGTACAAGTGGGCTATGGTTTTTAGCACCCACTGGTCCGTGGTTATTCCCTCCCATGCTTTCAGGAATGATGTTAGCCGGCCCCCGACCGGAGAGGGGATCTGAATCTTCGAGTCATTTAGAGCCTGAGGCAGGAGAACCTCAGGAGGGGAGGGAGGAACGATGGGGGGTAGGGGGGGGGAAATCGGGTTCCTGCCACTTCCCTTACCACGCCGCTGTCCCCTTTGAGGGTACGGGGTATTGCAAGTATTGGTTCCCTGTGGAGAGTCCCAGTTGTTTCCTGAAGGGTATTGTTGATGAGTGGAGCGTTGGCCACGAAAAAACCTTCAGTTTCCAAATCCTCGCCTTGTGGAAGGGCCGAGTAATTTGGTCCAAACTCTTTAGGGTTTCATGTTCTTTTTTCGCGGTCTCCAACGGCTTATGGACCGCCTTTCCAACCAAGTTGGATTCCTCCACAGGTTTGTTTATAAAATACGCTTGTGTTTCAGGTTTAAACCCAGAATTTTAAAGCCACGCATCTTTTGAGGAGAATGCCCTGAGCGAGGGCTCGGCTATCTGTCTCAGCAGAAACCAAAGTGTTCTTTAAAATACTTTGGTTAACTTGCCTACCTTCAGAGACTGTGGTAAGTAGGCGGGTCCGTAGAGGTTCTTGAGTCTCTTGTAGGCCTTCTTGTATTAAAGCCCATTGCGCATCTGCGTAACTGGCAAATAGAGTGGTATTATTGGCGATACGCGGAGTACGCTGCCGCTGTGGTAACCCTCTTACCCAGGTAATAAAGCCTTTTCCCTTCTTTGTCAGGGGGAGCCTCACCTGTTGATAAAGGAACCCCTGCTCTTTTCCTTGTGGACTACCAAAGAATCTGGGGTGGAATGACCTCTAATATATAGAGGGTCTGATGGAGAAGGGCTGAAGAGTTTTTCAATTCTTGGGTTTACACCGCTTATAAGAGCCGGTGTAGACAAAGATGGAGCAAGGCGTTTTTTAAATTGAATTGATTAGAGGGATGGCTTGGCGGCTTCTCTTTGAGTATATCCAACGAAGTCGGCTTCAGGTGCTGCCTCTTCAGTGGGAATTTTAAAGTGATCAGCTGCTTTACATAACATTAAATGTTAGTTGATCATCAATAAGAGAGGGATTTCTTGTAGGGGTGTTCTGAGGAGAGTCCAAGGCCAGAATATCTGGGTCTTGTGGCTCTGCCAAGGTTGAGGGTCACCAACATCTGGGTCCTGGCCCCAGCCTTCAATAGGTTCATCTCCAATGGGCTCATGTTCCTCCTCGTTATAGAAAGGATTCTCCTGTACCTTAACTGGTAGAAGGTCTTCTTCAGTAAGGTCATAATTATATATGTCCTCTTCTAAACAGGGGGTCAAAAAGCCTTGGGAATTTAGATCTAGGGTTAGCAGGGCTTTCCACCCTTGGCCTTCTCGGTGTAGGTTGTTCTGCACGTGAAACAAACTTGTCCAGCCTTTCCATGCAGTCCTCAAACTTTTCCCCTAGTCCAGACTGACAGTCTAAAACAGTTTAGCGGTGGAAAGGCGTCTCTCTCAGTCTTCCGTCAAAAAAGTGTCCTTAGCACTCTTCCGCCGAAAAACATTGCGCTCTGAGCCTTAGTGTCGAAGAAAGTCCTTCCTCTCCCCCAGAGAAGTCCTCTGGCGGGATCAATGAAGGTGGGGTATATCTGTGCCCTTCTCTCGACTTCTGAACGCTATCCTTAGATCTCAGCATATCTTTGGGTCTTTCTGAGACTTTCGGGGAGAGTCCCTAGCCTGCCGTTTATGGGAATCCGCTGCCACAATGCTTGCCAGACTGACCTCGACGTCCTCACCAGTCGGGAGGCACATAGGTACATCTGATGATTGTAAGGGAGTCTGTTTCGGCAGAATTGGGGCCTTGCCCCCATCAGCCACCTTTTCTGGCAGTGCCGTAACTTTCAGCGGTGGTTAAGGCCTCGACTGGAGTCCTTTGTTTGTCGTCGCCATACGCTTTCCTGTGATGCATGTCGACGGAACTATGTATTTTGGGGGTAGCGCCCTTTGTCTTGGATTGGCCAGTTGCTAGGCACGCATGCAGCTGCGGGGAGGGCTGCTGATCTCGTCGATCGGCAGGTATCGCACGAATTACCAGAGCACCCGTTGGCGCCAAAGTCTTTTTCATGGTAGTCGAAGTAAGGCTAGGGGTTGTGTACTTGGTGTCATGCATGTGTCTGTCTTTGTCACCGCGTTGCGACTTCCCCATAGCAGAGCTTACGCTGTGCTTATCGGGGCCGGGGACAGACAATGCGGAACGTGACCGTTCCGTTGAAAGGTCAACCTCCGGTTCGGAGGCCCGATAGTCACTCTCGCCGTCGTCACATTCGGTGGTAGCGGCAGTGGGAGAAGTCCCATCCTTGGACATACCGTAGGCCACCCACCGTTTTACACTATGCTCCTTCAAAGTTTCGGGGCGGCGGAGCTTACAGACCGCACACCCTTCCTCTTCATGAGCGAGCAGCAAGCACCGGTTACACGGTCTGTGCTTATCCTTCCATGGGAATTTGCTCTTACAAATAGGGCTAAATCTAAATGGAGTCCTCTCCATAGCTGAGGTTACACAGCGTGACTAAGACCAACTGGGAAAGGGGGAAGAAAGGGAAAGGCATTTTCAGTTTGAAAAGAAATGTCCACCCAACCCCACTCTCCCTACTTTATAGGCCGGCAGAAGGCCCGGCCACATGGTTGGCAACGCCGACAGGATAACCTTCTCTCGAATCTCGCAGGTCTTTGGCGGAAACTGGAACAGCCATCGAGACAAGGGACAGAAGGGGCATTATTAAATATCTTTATAGAATAATTCGACCAAAGGTCGTTGGACAATAGCAATGTCCTTTACAAAAAGTTATCTGGGCAGAAAAAAAACAAACTGAGGGACCCCGACACACAAGGGATCTTGGGTACACTACACGTTACGTAGGGATAGTGTTACAGGCACGCCCATGTCGACGTCCCCTTTCGATTCTCAAAAGACAAGATGCAATAATCCGCCGTTACCACTGGATGTCAGACTACGCACAGCATGTGATTCTAAGCTGATTGACAAACGTTAGACATTTATTTTTCACAGAATAAAGCAATTTGGAGTACCGCATACTCAAAATGGCAGGGCCATTTTAATTTTTCACCCGGTCCTTGGTTTATTAATTTGTCAAGCGCACCGGACCTTTAGGTAACTTAGTTTGGCCTTCTTCCTGCCTGATCAGATAAGGAAAACATACAAGGAATGCACCTTCACTCAATCTCGTGGATTCCTGGGCAAAATGAGGGTGCATGCAACCTTGCATGAATGGCCTGGTCCATATTCCAGCCAAGAGACACCTGTTGCTGGGAAGATGTGGGGTTTGCAGCGGTCAACAAACAGGCAGCACTTACCAGCTTGAATGGTATAGATACATTCCTATTCTGTCGTCCACTAGCTTTGGAAGGGGTAGATTACCAGTCCTCAGGCAGTAGAAGAAAGGGGACTCCAGACCCTCGCTCCACTGCCAATGGCCAAGTAAGGAAGCTACTTTATACCTAAGGACTTCACGCACAAAGCGCAGACAATTTACATAGGGGTGCGGGAAGAGATTTAAAGGAAACTGACCCCTAGAATCTGAGTTTCAAATGCAGCGACAACCCAGCACAGGAAATAGTGGCTTACCGTGGATGAAGTTGCTGAAGGATCAAAGGCTGCAGACTCAGGACTTACAACTAATGTTTAAGTTAGGCTCCTGCCTCTGGACAAGCTGCTCGATTTTGGTTCCAGCAGCAAAGGAGGAGCAGCTGTTGGTGTGAACCAGGACATTGTCGACAAGTCCTCTGGAAGAGGTCAGTCAGGCTTTCTAGTAGGCCCTTCCGCATGGTACAAAAACCCCAGCAGAGTACAGAGCTTTGCAAACAGCATCAGAGCTTCCAGCGACAAAGCTGGAATGTGCCCATGCAATGGAGCAGTCCAGTACCAGGCAGGTGCAGGCCATATGCAGACCGGGGTCCTACACAGACCTTCGAAAAGTGATGGGGAGGACTGGTTGGTCCCATCGGCCAAATGGAGGAATGCATCAGGTTCTTGTTTTCACCACTCGATTTGAAGGCAGTGTGGTACACAGTGGTTGGCCTATTCAATGCTGGTCGCATCAGTACTCCTCCTTCACATGAACTACTTTTAGCTTGTGGCTGACAATTGCCTCTGCTTTTATCCAGGGACAAGGGACCTTTAAACTGATGGAGTCCATCCAATCGGACAGCCTAGAGCCTCCCATTCTGCTCAGCCACAGGGCATACTCTCGTTTAAGTTTGGATTGGGACCAGGGAGCCCTCCAAACCCAGTACTGGACTATCAAAGTACATGCCGTTATTTCACAATGTCCAACAAGAAGGAAGACGGCCAACAAAGACAACGGCACAACGAACAGGGCTTGTGCTATGAAGACTCATTTTGATTATTGGGTACTCAAAAAGCAATAGCTATAAAACAAATAATATTAAAAAGCTTTAGCAAAGCCAACAGTTTGGGCTTTTGCATAGGCCTTTACCAGAGACTTCCATGAAAAGGAACAAATCTGGCCATAAAATGGCAATAGTTGGACAATGGCGAGTGCCTGAGCATACGATAGGGAACGGAGCCCAGCAAAAGACGAACACATAAGGGTAAGCATTAGCAAAGCCAAGTAGAATTATAACAGTTCTCAGTTTATTTTATTTATATAGTGTGCCTGACCCAGAGGTATTTGGGCACTTTTAGGTAAAGGAGGTGGTTACATGATACAGTTATAAAGACAGTTTACAGATACTGAATTCCAATTAAAAAAAATAAAATGAAAAAGCAAGGGTAGGTGGGGCGCATAAGAGGGTATGTGATGCAAAATAGGGAAAGATGTATACATAAGGTAAGGGGGTGTACAAAGAAGTTTCAGTGTAAGCTAAGTGGTGTTAGTTATTGTTCAGTAACCATGTGATGACGTGACGTCTGAATTTTTCAAAGGTTTGAATAGTTCTGATGTCCTGTGGAAGAGGTTCCGTCAGTTCTTTTTAGGTTGTACCTCAGCACCAACAGGCAAGATGTGTTAGTGGATCTTGGGATTCTTGTTGACAATTCCATAGTGAATTTGTATGTGAGATATGGTGGGGCTTGGTGGTTCAAGGCTTTTTAGGTAAGGCAGATAGTTTTTAAGTCCATTTTTTTCCTTGTATGGAAAGCCATTTGTAAAGCTTTCTGGTTTCCGATATGTGCTCTCTTCTGGGTATGTTTAGTGCAGCTCTGAATGCATTATTTTGCAAAACCGGTAGCTAGTCAATTATGGATTTGTTGTCGCTTAATTATAGGCCATTTCAGTAGTCCAGTTTGGACTGTATCAATGCTCTGGCCAGTATGAGGCAGCTGTTCGTAGACAGTAGGGGGTCTACAAGCCTTGAACAGCTTGCTAGTGTAGGCGGTAGCTGAGGCGGTCATATCAACCTGGTTGGTTAGATTGGTGTTGGCATTGAGGTAGAAACTCAGGGTTTTTACATCTTTGGCAATGGGTATGTTGTTCCCATTGATGAGGATGCTATTGTAGTTCGGACTGAGTTTCTGAAGGTTATTAGGTGAGCCGACTAGGAGCAACTCAGTCTTATCATTCAGTGTGTGGCCATCCATGCCTGAATGATGGTGTAGACTTCATTAATCCGACAGACATCTGTGTCGTAGGTGCCTGATAATGTTAGGAGTATCTGGGTGTCATCTGCATAGTTAGTGTAGGTGACACCCAGACGGTCCAATTTGTCGAATAGGGGCTTTGTAAAGATATTGTACGAAGTGGGAAATACACAGGAGCCTTGGGGGACACCACAGGTGACGGGGAAATCAGATCAGGCGTAGCTGTGGGTGAGAAGACCCGCATTGTTCTGTTTGCGAGGAAAGATTGAATCCATGTGACAGCAGAGTTAGAGAAGTGTGCTGCAAATGGAAGGTGATGGCATAAGATTTTATGGTCAACCAGATCAAAGGCTGCTGATTAAGTCTACGAGAAGTAGGATGGCAACTCTACCTTTGTCTTATTTCATCAATCTGGCTTTTAAGGTCAACAAGGGCAGTTTCCGTTCAATGTAGGGGTCTAAAGCCAGATTGACGGGTTCCTAGTAGTTAATTATTCTCTAGATAATCTTGAATTTGCAGGTATGCAACTGAGATTTTCAGTAAAAAAGGGACTGTGGTGATCGGTCTACAATTAGTGGGTATAGACAGATCTAGTGTTTGTTTCTTGAGTAATGAGAACCCAAGATTGTTTCAGGTTACTTGGGACAGAGTTGCTGGCGAATGAAGCATTTCTTAGTTTGGTAATAAATCTCTGGCTGCATCTATTATGATCTGAGCAACTGTCACCTCTACAGTTAGATGGTTTTAGTGATGATATAATTTTTTGTACCTCGGGTATTGATACATGTTGAATTTGAATCCCAAGTTGAGGTGTGCAGTCGAGGGCAGGATTGGGCCGGTGAGAATTGTCAGAGGTAGGTTGGAGGAGTTTGTCAGCATTTTTGGCTTCGAGCCCTGTGATTTTGTTGGAGAGAGCGTTTTGAATGCTAGTGCACCAGGGCTTATCCTTGGTGCAGGTATCTACCGGTGGATCAGGGTTTTCCAGTTCTTTTAGGATGTTGAATAATTCCTTAGTGCTGGATCCTCCCTGGTTTATTCTGACGTTGAAGGTTTTTTTTATGTGGTGGTGATATTGGTTAGGTTCATTTTATTTTCTGTAGAGGGGGTCATTTCCAAAATGTCTCAAGTTTCCTTTTTTCTGTACGTAATAATTTAAGTTTGGGGCTGAACCACAAGTTCAAATGTGCTCTGGGTTTGCCTTTGCGCAGTTTTAGCAGGGCAATGGAGTCTATGGCTTTGGTCATAGAGTCATTGTAGGTATCAACCAAAAGATTCAGGTCATTAGTGGCAGGTAGTGCATTAAGAACGGGGATTACCAGAGGTATTTTAGCCTCAGCAGTGATGCTGCGTGTGTTCCTAGTCGCACAGGGAAGTGCAGCAACGTGTTTCTTAGGCTCTGGGTTGTGACATTGATTTCTAGGGATAGGAGATGATGATCAGTCCATATGAGCAGTGAGGAGTCTTTAAGGGTAATGTTGCAGTTGAGGTCTGCTACCCAATCAAGTGTCCTACCTTTCACAGGAGTAGGTTGGGTGCTTATTTGTATGAAGCCTTGGTCTGAAAATGCATTGGCTAAGGAGGTGACCGGAAGGTCATTGGGGTCGTTATAGCCAAGGTTGAAGTCACCTAGGACAGTGTTTTGCGCCATTGGGTTTAGTATTCTCAGCTACTAGTGACGTAATTTCTTCTTCGAACGATCCGGGAGGACTTGGAGGCCTATATATTAGGTGGATAGTGATAGAATTTTTAGGGGACGTTTGGCGCTGGACTGAGAGGAGTTCACAGGATGTCAGAGAAGATAAAAGGTGGCTAATCCAATGTCTAGGGTAGATTTAAAGATGGTCGCTATTCCTCCTCCTCGAGCGCTGGGTCTGTCAGCTCTGATGATGGAATAGTTATCGGGGATAGCTAAGATTAGAGACGGGCCAACTACACCATGCAGCCAGGTTTCTGTCACAGCTAGAAAGTCAAAGTTGTTAGTCAAAATGACATCTGCGATTTCAATTGCATGGTCAACAAGGGACCCGACATTTAGTAGTGCCCCTTTTATAGGGTGTTTTTGGGTACCCTTCTGGATGTGGCTGGGGTAGTTGTCAACTAGGTTCTTTGTCATATTGGTGTGGGTGTTTTTGCGCATGTGATTGAGATAGTTGGAGGCTGTGCGCAGTTTACTAGTGGTCTTAGTTTTGGCTGGTGGGTTGATGTTCATGCGAAGTCTGGTACCTTTTCTGTTATTTCGCTCAGTTGTGTCAGGGTTGGTGGTGGTGTGCCTTCTTGCAGGTTAATTGCAGTGGGTGAGAATAAGGGCGTGCCATGATTTGGGTTGGGTATGGTGTACCGTAGTGTGCGAGATCTTAGACGGTGATACCTTGTCATGCCTGAGATGGGATAGGAAATATGGTTTCTGATGTTAGAGTGGAGCCAGGCATGCGCCGTTATGTGTAACTTGGTGCATGTTTGAGTATCATAAGTGAAGTCTTTAGGGCTGGTTATTTGAGAATGGTTGTCATCTAGTGGAAATGGTGGCATGGAAGACAGAAATGGAGTGGGGCATGTGATGGGGTGATGCTGGGGGGCATACAAGTTTAGACAGTCCATTTTTGTAGGCTACATAGTGGTTGCCAAGGCATGGTACACTATCTTGCATAATACAATACGGGAACATGATTAAGATAAGGCACATAGCCTACCCTGCTGTTCACTATGCAATTTCAACAGAATGCAATAGGGCTAGCAGCAGCAGGATGGGCTATTCCAACAGTATGCAATAGGGCAGGCAACAGCAGGAAAGGCATCATCTGCCATCATGAAGACTGCAGGGCATTCAATATAGGGGCAGGGAGGTTGAGTTATGTTTACAATATGAACAGGTAATGGGCTATAGCAGCCGGGTGGGAACACAGAAGAGGGAGGTCAACATGCAGACATGACACAAGACACCATTGTACCGTAAGTGATTGCGGTGTGCTCCTTGCAAGTGGTATCAGCCTCGAATGACTGTGTGTTGCAGAGTTAAGGGTCCATGTGATTGTCAGTTGTGTCCCGGATGAGATGAAGAAAATGAACGTAAATAAAAAGGTATAGAAATTTGCCTCTCGCGTCTGCAGCGCCGGCGTTTCCGTCTGCTGCTGGGTGCAGATGGAGGTTATTGCTTCTGGTCTCCCAGCAACGGAGCAAAACTGGCCTTGTTTTCACGCCGTGTAGCACCTGCCAGTTTAGGTGCAGGCAGCTCGCTTCAGATCAGCTGGGCAAATTCACTGCGCATTGCGGCTGGGATCAACAGCTGATTTTGGATAAAAGGTAGGCAGAATCAATGCCTCACACCCTTGTTAAGCAGCAGCACTCAGGAGAAGGGGGGATGCAGCGTGTAGCTGCACGGATCGACTCCTAGTGATTCAAGGTCATTCCGGCTTGGTGTGGTGGCGTGGTGGGGGCTCCAGCCCTCTCCACCTCAGGATGCAAAGGGGAATGGGGTCTCTGTATCCCTGTTCACTGTTCTTAATGACTAACTTATGCCGTGTCTCTCTAACCACTGTAACTAAGTAAGCTCTACTGTAACAGTGCTGCGATGCCCCAGGGTCGCCTGTGCGCTTTATACATTCAAACAAACAGGTATGGCTTGCTTTTAACTTGACTTTAATTCTTCTAAAGCAAATGGCTGATGACGTACTTGTACAAGACATTTTTACTACACCTTTACAACTGCAATGAAGCCGTTGACTCGAGGAAGACTGCTTGGAAATAACACTTGCAGGTATTTACAGCATGTTTGAAGCAACTGCTTGATTGAACTAGCTCAGAGATCCCAGGAGAACACGTTTTGGGAAGGGAACGGGTAGTGGGCAGGATTGACCATAGGGATTAGCATGGGCATATATTAGCATGGGCAATGAATGGGCATATAAATAACCAAACGCCCACAAGCTGTGCGTGCCCCTCCGAATCTCATCTCCCCCTCTATGTACTCCAATGCAGTAGCTTCGGCTTCTAGAAGGCACTTAAGCACCAAAAACGGTTCACTGCCACAAGCCTGTTCATTACACATCACAAAAGTAAGGGGCACAAAGTGTTCCCATAGCACCCCCACTGAAGGTGGCTTCCGCCAGACTGAAGAAAAAAAGAAACTGGAATGACTCATTGCCTGCACTAGTAGCCATAAGGACTAATAAGTGCACCCAAAACTAACAGGCAAGCGGGACAAAAGGGCATCACTCACCCCAATATCAGCTAAAACGAAGATCCACACAAAAAGCAGATATGTTGGGGGGACTGCAACATGCCCATAAGCCTACTGCCCATAGAGAGGAGTACACAGAGCAGGATAACATTGGATTTGACACGTAGAAGAGAACTCCCATAGTTCATTTAGTCTGCAGAGTCCAACAATGCAATTCCTGCTGGACTTGAGCAGGTCCTGAAATCAGTACTGTATGAGTCATGATTTCAAGAGGCAGCTGAATGAAGTGGACCATCCCTCAAGGGAGCACTGTACAGGGCCAATGATGAGAAGTAGACAAACCAGGATAGGCAAGGGGACAGCTCTTGAAGACTCAACTCTGCATGTAGGATGAGACAATAGCTTTACTATATAGCCTGCAAGGTGGAACAAGCAGACTTCTTGTAGTACACAGAAAGGCCTAAGGAACAAACAAAACAACTCCCTGGTGAGGTGCATGCACGAGGAAGCAGTCCTCAGTTTGTGGGCCCCAATTAGCCACAGATAAAATGGTAGAAGTGAACGCCACCAACTAATAGTTACTGCTCTCATGACCTCGGAGAAAGCATGGGTTGGGAGTAAACAGTCTGAAAAGAAGAATCATAAGCTGACAGCTCTGGATCGAAGTTACAAACTTTGGAAAAAGGCAGTACCAGCACCTTTTGTGAACACGGATGAAAATGATTGCCAATGAGGAGATTAGGTGTGGGGGGGGCGGGAGGGTGGCGTCTATTTGTGCCTTTAAAATAAGCCTTGAAACCCCTACATCTGCATTTGACTAGCTATAGGTACACGGAATACCTGGGTTGTTAGAATTCTGTACAGCTGGAGTGCTCGCTTTGACATCTGTGCAGAACCTGGTGACGCAGGCTCGAATCCCAGCAGGGCCAAACTCAGCCTTTCATCCTTCCGAGGTCGATAAATGAGCAGCACACACTGTGGGTAATAATAAGCAGCGCTCCGATACCCAAGGGATTGTAGTGCTAAATAAATCCTAAATTAATGAATTGACAGCTGCTATGCAGTCTCACCTGAAAAGATTGGCAAGACTGAGCTTAATCAGTAGGGTTAATATACTTAGCATATTTACTGCCGTTTAGCTTAAAGGCATGGTCTAGTAACATTTTTTATTGTCCCTACGGGTTGGCCATGTTTTTTTAAGCCCAAGTGGCTCGATTTTATAAAACTTTCCTATGGACCTTACCCGAGTTTTCGTCCATTAAACGCACGCGAAAACAGGCACCAGGGAGCTGCCATTTTGTGATAATCCTATCATTTCCCCCCCCCATCGCCCTGACTGACCTGCTTTTGCGGCACTAAATCATATCCCCCGCCCCTGAGCCTGTCATCAGCAGACTCGTACCGCCCATTTCCCAACGCCAAAGCACGTCTTGTGTCAACATTCGCTGCGCTTCAGCTAATGACGTGTCGCCATGGAAATGGCAGGACGCCTCTTTCCTCAATAAGTATAAACAGACCGTTTCACAACACACAGCAGCAGATTTTCAATTCCATTCCTCTCTCTGTGTTACGTAGAGTATTTTGTGACTCGTTTCTGTGCTCTGGTCAGCTACCTTCGCCGCTTGTAGCCCGTGTGAACACCTGTACCATCTCGGTAAATTATTTTACTTTGTTTACCACACAACGGCTACAATAATGCCCTACATGTACGAGCCAGAGTATACCGAGGAGGAACTACTGGAAAGGGAAGCACGCGAAAATGATGGGGATTCGGACAGCAGTTGGCAGGACGAATCAACAGATGAAGAGCCTGGGCCTAGTCGCATGGACGGCGTCTCCACCTGGTGCACATGCAATCGGTGCGAGCTAATGCTAACCGAGGAGGAGAGCTGCTGCTGCCGAGAAAACTCGGGATGCCTGGCCTACATTTCGGAAGGTCAGCCACGACCGCAATGCATCACCGAGCTGCCAGACTTCAGGGCAGCCTGCCTCACACGGGCCGTGTTGAGAATAATGATGGTGCTTATGCACGAACTTCGCGCAACTGTTCGTCCTCGTAATCCGAATAACGAGTAAGTATGCTCCGCTTGTCATGCCACTCCTATTTCATGTTCTTCTACTATATCCAAAATGACATCTACATATCATTGTAACGCATCGTTCAATAGTGTGCATTGTCTAGATAGCATTTGTCCGTGCAGAATGCCATTAGTTACAAGAATTGTCATTGACAACAAACGTTTATTAAACTTATCTTGGTAATTTAAAAACAGTTTGTTTCATTCCTTTTCACAGGTGGTACAGGCTGGTGGCCTATCGTTCCTTTACATGGTGGCTCCACGGGAGGCTTGGACACCGCGTTTGAAGAGTGATACCCGCCTGTGCCATTAGAGAAACGTTCCTGAGTGACAGCGGTCAGTACAGGGGATTTTCTCTCGCTGTGCTGCAACCTGACCTGTATAATCTTTAAAGTCTTGTATTTTTGTGTCATGAAAATAAGATACAAAATAAAACACCACATATATTTTAACAACGGTTGTTTCAATTTTTTTAATGAATCAAGTGCGTCTCCATTCAAGGATGGACGTCAAACATCTGTGCTCCGAATGGGTGAAGGTCTGGTCGCTGTGAAGCAGGGTGGTCACTATCTATCTAAGCTAACATAACATATTCTTGATAATGCATGCACTAAATAACACTTGTTCAAAGTCTTTTAGTAGGTTATGTCTCTATAAAAGACACATATATCTATACTAACAATTACCATTGGATTATACAGGCCTTAGGGTCTTGACCACTATAATACACCGGTTGAATTGTGGGTCTGTGCTCACAAGAATCTCCGGTATGTGGCATTTGTTATTGATAAGCAACGATATACTATCAAAGGTGGTTCGCGCCAGTGGATGAGCGCTGGCATGGGGGGCTGTCAGGGGCGCGACAGGTCAAGGTGCCAAACTGCATGTACACTTCAAAAGGTATTCCATGCCAAGGGGCCATTGCTCACATGGCCTCCTCAGACCCCGTGTCTCCAGCCAGGCCTCCCCTTCAAGCAGGCTGCCCCCCTAAGACCACGACATACATACGTCATTCATTCACAAACACACCCCCGTTTCTAATACTTTATAAACCACTTGATATCTCATGAGAACATCTTTGTGCTTTGCAAGTCAATTCCTGAACGTGCTACCTGGCAACCACTGAGATCTACGCTAATCTGCTCGTCGTCGTGCTATCCGTGAACTTCTGTGACCGCTTAGAGCAAACCCATCAGTGTGCTACCTGTGGCCACCCACCTATTCTCCTGCAACATACTGCTCTGCTTGCTGAATCCAACTGTTTGTTGGTCAAGGTAAGGCCATGTATCCTAGTCATGCAGATTTTTTAATTTCTATCTATTTGCGAGTAGAGTACACAATAGTGCTATGTTCATTGGTCTCATTGCTATTGACTTGAGTTTCCATTGCTATGCTATCAATAGATCTATTTATTTTCATCTGTGTCTATTGTCATCGAATTGCATCCTTCGGGGGTCCATTCTATAATGTAGGCAGGTTTCCTTCTCGTGCAAGACAGAACATCCAAGGGACGAGTCACATGTTCAGATTTTAGTCACATCATTTATACATTTCTGCAACTTATGCAAATACTAAGCCGCACATAATGAACTGGTTTAGTTCCTGCGACCAAAACAAACCTTGCATTGATGACTGTATGATTCATTTACTTTTGTATCAAATCTTTATTCTTGAAGATTGTATAATAATGTCGATATTTACTTTTCAGATTTATCAACAATGCCTGCCTGTTCGATTAGCGGTTGCCCTTCGAAGACCCATGCGAAATCTGAAGGTACTAAAATGCATGTATTCCCGAAAACTGTTGATCGAATAAGAGAATGGGTCAGACATTGCAGATATCCACTGGATGAGCTGGAAAGTAGAATCCAACAAGTCTTACAGGACAAGAGGGGTGATCGATACCGCATCTGCAGCCGGCACTTTTCCTTGGACATGTACACATCATCTTGGGTAACAAAGAAGAATAAATGGCGAACGACACGGAAATTGCTCAAAAACGCTATTCCCACTCTATTCGTCCACATTCCGCCACCGGTGAGTCAAGTGTCCGGATTTAGCTTTATGCCTTGCGGTAGTGTGTAGGATTAATTGATATTGTAGGTGTTCTATCCCTTGTAATAATTTCAATATTGATATGAGCGTATAGTTTTTTTGAATAATGACATTTATCAATATATTCTTTTTCGATTTCATAACCCAAAAACGCAATATATATATATATAGGAACAGGGAAATGTGCTGTATTGAGCATTTTATAAGTATTCTGTCGCCTTACATGGCTATTTTTAATATTGGCATTTCATTATCAATCATTAATTTACCTTTACAACTTCTTGACTATCCCTTGAATCTGAAGCAAGAACATTCTACATCCTTGAAGTGGTCGCAGTTATCAACCACTTCAAGCGCGTATCAGGTAATCTTACTAGGCTAATCCGCTACATACTTGTTTTATGCATGTCAAGTAATAGTTTTATTCTAGCGTGTAATTATTTTACTGAATGTTTGGTTAGTGCTTTCCAATTGATATACACCTTAGTTATCGTCCACTGGTGTTTGTTTTCAGTTATAATTAGTGTTATCCATATTAATGCAAGTACTGTCTTTCAGGGAGATGCTGAAGCGTCCGCCACATCTACAACATTTCTAGATGTTCTGCACCAGCCGGAGGTAAGGATACTGACAGCTCCATTGAGCATCATCATCGAAGCTGGAATTCTTGCCGTTTGATTGTTCTACACAATGTTTCATTCGTGGTTAGCCGTTGATATGTACCTGTGCTGTCGACCCCAGGTGTGTATTATGTTTTCACTATTGTAATCCTCACTAATGCAAGTACTATGTTTCAGGCAGTTGATGGAGTGTCAACCCCTGCACTTGAAGCAGAGCCTGACATTCAAGTAATTCCAGGGGAAGTGGAAGCGGGACCATGCATATACGAATCGGCGCAACAGCTTTCGGAAGTGCGCACTACATTTGCAACATCCATAGATATTCTTCAGCAGCACGAGGTATGGATACTGACAGCTCCATCATGCGTGATCATATAACGTGATTCCATTTGCTATACTTTCTTCCCTATTAACGCAAGTGCTGTGTTTCATGGAGACGACAAAGCTTCCACTACAATCACAACATCCAATTTAGATTCACTTGATTCTTTTAGACAATGCATCATTTGTGGTTATCTCTTTTTATGTACCTGTGCGTTCGACCCCAAGTGTGTGTTGTGTTTCCAATATTGAAAAGCATACTAATGCAAGTACTGTGTTTCAGGGAGATGCGGATGCCTCCTCTCCAATACAACCATTCATGGCAGTCCATGCAGAGCCAGAGGTATGGATACTGACAGCTCCATCGAAATAGATCATCACTGGTCAAATACTTGTCGTTTGATTGTTGCACACAATGTTTAAATCGTGTTTGGCTATTGAGATGTACCCGTGTGTTCGTCCTCACGTGTTTTATGCTAACAATATTTTGATACATACTAATGCAAGTACTATGTTTCAGGTAGACGATGGAGCCTCATTGCGTGCTGTCTATGCGGATACAGAAAATATAGTCGTTGCAGCGCAAGAGGAAGGGAGGACATGCGGAAACGAATCGGAGCTACAGCGTGCAGATGTTGAAGGTCGAGTCAAAAAATTGCAAAGAAAAAAAACAAAAAAGGTTAGTTACAAACAGTTCATAACTTTAAAAAAATGTTTGTGCTGGGGACTATTTTATGTTTTTTTCCAGTCAATTGGACTACACTATCTTGTGTTTAAACTGAACATCCCTTTTCCAATCTCTCCTCCAGTTATCCGTGTGTGTCAGAACTAAACATACACAGACAGTGAAGCGAATGAGAGATGTTGCTTGCCAGACCATGTACACTATGGAGGAACTATTAATTGAGGCGAGGCGTGTTCAGGCTCGAGATGCTCATGTCCAATGGCCAGAACATGAATTAACTGTGTTTGGAGACTACAGCAAAGTTGCATTGGACCATTGCTACTGTGCGACCGCACCACCACAAGAAGATGTTATTGAATGTATTGAAGATAGCTCTGAAGTAGTTGCAGATCAATTCACACAATCTACACCCGCCAAAAATTTGCCACCCAAACACCTGTCGACATTGTTGTGTTCTCCCATCAATGTTGAAGTAATAGATGTCGAAATGACAGAATGAACCAGCCGCAGCATCCATAGACGCATCAGAACTTGATATCAGCGATATTACTTTCCAATGTGTTGAAATCTCCACAACGTCACAGGCCGAAACAACGTTGACGCAGGATGACAGTCTAATGAAAGAGAGCAAATACATTGTATTCGACAGTTGTTTGATGAAAATTATAAGTATGCTGAAATGTGGGCATTCAGTTAGAGGGAAAGTATGTGGGAAGCCATTGATTAACGTAACTCGTCAAATAAAAGGCAGTAACGTCAAAATAAATGCTGCCCGTCGATTAAATCATAGGTTCTCATGGTCTGCACAAACGACGCTGGGGAAAATGCCAGCAGGCAATCTACTGTGAGCAGCTGCATCACTTTAGTGGCTCCAGTTTTAGAAAGTTAGAGGCTTTCTTTCAGTTTGTGGGACTCCATTTAATTTCTAAATCGCTGTACTACATATACCAACGTGATTATCTATTTCCGGCCATTAGTGATGCTTGGAAAATTGAACAATTGTCTCTAGCAAGTACATTCGAAGGGAAACGTTTCAGGCTAGCCGACGATGGACAGTGAGACAGCCCTGGATTTTCTGCCAAGTACTGCACCTACCACTTTGAGGACATGGATAGTAAGCAAATTGTGAGTTCGGTGGTCGTGCAGGTAGCACAACGTACATCGTCAGTGGCCATGGAAAAACTAGGATTTATAAAATCAGTGGAATATCTACAATCAAGGGGAATGCACATCGACCTCATAGCCACGGACAGACACGTTTCAATTGCCAAGACAATGAGAGAGCAGTTCCCACATATTAATCATCAATTTGACGTATGGCATCTTGCTAAATCAATCAGTAAGAAAATCTCGGCTGCAGGAAAATTTTGAAAGTATTTTGCAGTGGTCCCTTTCTATCACCAACCATCTTTGGTGGAGCTCAAAAACTTGCGAAGGGTCAGTGGAAATACTACTTGAAAAATGGCGGTCACTGATGCACCACTGTACCAACGTTCACCGCTGGACAGCAAATCAACATTTCCACCAATGTGAACATGGCCCTTTGTCCCCAGAGGAGGCACGGAAGAAGAAGTGGTTGATTCCATCTTCACCAACACACAAAGCCATTGAGAAGATTGTTTGACAAAACTCTATCAAGAGATTTGAGAGGACTGACAGAATTCTGTCACACAGGAGATGGAGGTGTTCCACAATATGTGCCTAAAGTACAGGCCAAAGCGCTTGCATTTTAGCTTTCGGGGCATGAAACATCGCACTCTACTAGCGGTCTTGGCCCATAACAGCAATGTCGGACGTGAACAATCTAGGACTAGGGGTAAAGTAAGGATGCCTCTCTACACTAAGGTGTTTTCAAAACCAAGTAAGCAATGGGTGATCAAACCAGTCTATGATGAAATGCAGTTCGACTTTGTGAAAGGCCTTATTGTTGCTGTGTTAGAGAAGCACAGATATGGAATTTGACGTTTCTGTGCAGAGCAGTGATCCATTGCAACCGAACATTGCGACTGTGCCATGCCCACCCGAAGCACAGCAGGTTGTGAAGTACAAATCCCGGTTTAAATAATTGCAATACGATTGTCTTTTTGTAAATAAATGTTATTGTACAGTGTACCTGTAACCCTAACCCCTACCTTCACCATCATGGGTGGCGAACAAACTGGGTGTCATCTTTGAATTCTCTATATTCACCTCGTGTATGTATATATTTTTCTCATGTCTCATCTCATGTAAATGTTGCGCACTGTTAACGGAGGGGAGGCTTGCGTATTGCAAATAATAAAACAAACACAATAAATCTCACTTTTAACTCAACTCCTGTGGTACTTTATACTTTCCCTGACCTTCCGCCAAAAATTAAATGTCTCAATTTGGGCTGCAAAGCTCGCAGACAACAGGGACAAAATTGGGGCACTTAGAATGCGCCAAGCGGGCCGTGGCATTTGGGAGAGAAGCCAGTTCGCATTAGCACATTGAGGCGCGCTACATAGAGGGATTCTAAACTTCAAGTTCTCACAGATGCCTATACTACGTGATGTTGCAAATAAAGAATGCAAAGGACAGCGGCTTTGATTTTCAGCTTGCGCCCAGATGAGGCCCACAAGTCGCACTTGAAGTATACGGGTGTATTGTTTTTTGACCTTGAGACAGGGACCATGCCGAAAGAACTACATTTGAAGGGGGTGCGCAATAACGTAAGAGACAATAAGGCAGAAAATTCAGAACCTAGACAGAGTTTCATTTTAGTTCAGTATACGAAAAATCGTTGAGCACGGTCCGTTTTACAGACTGCATTACGAAGAGACACAATGGAAATTTCAAATATAATGTAAGTAAATCTTTACACGCTTTTATACCAGAATGAAGATTTAATGAATGGATACATGAATAAATGAATGAATGAAGAGCTAGGAAAAGCAATGAAAACGTGTTCGTAGTGGGCACATGGGCATGCACGTCCACTGGTCTCACCGATCTCGGTCCTTGGCCCAGCCACTTTTCCCTGCACTACGGGACTGTCTCTGTATCCTTCAGCCCCTTCACCCGGCATTTACCTTGTACTTGCCACCAGCTGGCCCTATTTTATTTGTATTCAAGTAACCATGTACAGAACTTTTACCCCCCGCCTTCCCCATGGGCAATCAGAAAGACACCTGGCCTAGTAGGATCGTTGTCTGTCTGCCCTTGTTCCCCACCTGCCTCGTCGCGCCTTGAAACACTTGAGTATAGGCGCGTTACAAATGCCATATCATATATCATATCATTCCTCACGCATGTAGACTGTCGTTTACCATTGTGTGTTGGCCTCGATTTATTTTGTTACTTTTCGCATTGATTTTAGAGCCGAACATACTCCATTGAACTATCCTTGCAAGCAAATAGTTTCTGATCGGTTGTAATAAATAAAATGAGTAATATTAATGAAGATCGGCTGGCAAGACTAATTATAATTTTTTTGTTTTCATAACAGGTATTTGCTCCCCTTCTGCTACTGCCATCGGTTTGGGACACCAGCAGATGGCTTTTACAGTAGACACCTGCAGCTTCGTGTGAACAACTGGAGCACACTGACAATTTTATGGGACGATCGCCAAGGGCCCACATGCCCTTACGCTGTACTAGTGGCTAGGAGCAACATATTAACCTTTACGATGGACTAGTGCCTAGTTGATGGAACAGCCTTGCGGTTCACCGTGCTTCCAAAGTGCTTCTTTTAACGAAAAGCAACACCCTGTGTACCATGGCGGATACAGATAAAAGAAAATCTTTCGGAGTTCATATGGCAATTGCTGAATATTCTCTAAACATTTAATGTCAAATAAATGTACTTTACCAAATGTACCGTGTTGCTGTTTGATTTTAAAGTACAGTTTCATATTCCGAATTGTGGCGCGCTGTGTTGTGAGATGGTCTGTTGGTTTCCGGGTTCTGTGTGGAGTTGCGTAGAAGACGACTGGGCGCGTTTGCCTACGCAGCACAGTAACGTCACGGAGAGAGGCTGGGAATATGAATGTTTGGATAATGTAATGGTCCGGGGCGGGGGAATTGATTTAGTGCCGCAGAAGCAGGTCAGCCAGGGCGATGCGGCAAGTGATAGGATTATCACAAAATGGCGGCTCCCTGGTGCCTGTTTTCGCGTGCGTTTAATGGACGAAAACTCGGGTAAGGTCCATAGGAAAGTTTTCTAAAATCAAGCCACTTAGGCTTAAAAAAAACATGGCCGACCCGTAGGGACAATAACATTTTTTACTAGACCATGCCTTTAAATGCAGGTACTTTGAGCTATGCATTCACTTCAGAGTGCCTACATTCAGCTTCGTGGAACTTTATGCATTCATTGCTAACATGTCCATTTTTCTGAAGTGCTTAGAAAGAGCTTGCCTATTAAAAGCATGAGCTAGACGCCTATAGTATGTTGGATTTATGATTTAGACATTCAACAAATGGAACTAATTTTACTAGCCTTCTAAAGTGATATAAATGGCATCAAATCTGGCATAACGACGGAATCTCAGAACTCGTTCCAGTAGCGGGTTGGCAGACCAAGTTGTGTAGAGAGCCAAGCAGATAATGAAGCACTGAATTGAACATGCGACAGCCAGATGAGTATTGCCGCCAACAATGACATGGCTATGACTTTTTTTTTAGCGCATCCACATATGCTAAATAATATCCTTTTTCAAAAAGGGACCCAAGGAAGCATTTGAAAATTCTTATTCGATTACCCGGTACAACAGGTTAGTACAGAGACAAGAAAACAGTTGAAAATTCCCATTAGATTACCTGGTACACTTTATTAGTACAGACAAAAGAATTCCTTAGCATTATTTTTTGCAGGTCCCGTAAACTAGAATAATGCAGATCAAAAGACATACAATAATTTGGTGGTTCTTTTAAATCAAACCACACGGGTTGCATTCGTTTAATTACACCGATACACTAAATAAGTGCAGAAAATGAAGTTGCAAATCTGTAGGCAGCATGATTCAGGTTTTACCCATCAGTTAAATTAAGTTTGAACATTGTAAGAGAAATGGAGTGTTAATTTTGAACACATCACAGAAGGAAGCATTTAGCAACCCTACACCCTTAAATTAGGTACAACGGAAATGCTTTTAAAAGAAATGTAATTAGACCTACAATTGCAAATGTCAAAGGATGGATTTCTAGTAAAGATTAAATGGTTGAGATCTTTTGTTGAATAAGTCACACCAGCTCGTATGCATTGGTTTTGCGATGGTTGAAGAACAGGTCAACTGGTGCGCATTATAAGTGAATAAAACAAACAAACTGATTAGAAAGACCAGTGAATGATGTGTAATGTCTATGCTTTTCTTTTTTATCAATAGACTGTGCAACTGTAAATATTCTTAAACATGCCGTTTTATAAAATCACTTTCTATCCAACAAGGACATAGCGTAGAAGCATGGCACAAAGTTAGTAAGATACGGGATACATTACTCACTAATCTTATTTCTGATGCTTGTATCTGCTTAGATCACATGCTGCGCGTGGGCCGACATCTAGTGGAACCTGCAGAGTATTACAGATGTTTTTGAAACTCAAAAAAGGGACGTCGACAGGGCGTGCCAATAATACTATCCCTAGTGCGACATCCACTGTATCCATGGTCCTTCACGCGTCAAGGTCCCTCAAATTGTCATTATTCTGACATGAGGTAGCATGAATGAGTACAGTTTTATCTATAGAGTGTAGAGTCAACGGCTCCCCCTTTCTTAGACGCACAGGCGGTGCACCAGGACTACAGTGACACTAGATTATTCATATGCTAGCACAGAGATCACAGGAAGTTGATGTAGCATAAAACAAAGTTTGTTGATTAGAAAAAACATTTTTAAAATTAGGCAGGAGACTATGTAGCAAACAGGGCAAAGAATACATTTCTGAATAAATGACAAAAAAGGGAAGTTTCATGTACTTCTTGCACTTTTTTGTCATTTATTCAGAAATGTTTTCTTTGGTTCCACTTGTAGTCTTTGCCCTGTTTGTTACATAGGCTCCTGCCTAATTTTAAAAAGACAAATAGTTAATCAACAATTACATTTTGTTTTATGCTACATCCACTTCCTGTGATCTATGTGCTAGCATATGAATATGCAAGCATCACTGTAGTCCTGGTGCACCGCCTGTGTGTGTATGAAAGGGGTAGCCGTTGACTCTTCCCCTCACCTTCCAGAGTCAGGCCCCCCCTATACAAAAAAAAAAAGAGAGGGTCCCTTGCCACCTTATATTTCTTGAGTACAGTTGCATCCAGGCAGATACGTATCAGACAAGCTCACAAGCATCCATTTGCCTTCTCTTCAAGGGGAGGAAGGGTGGGCGCATGTGAATCTAAGCAAATACGATTACGGTGAGTAATGTATCCCTTCTGAGGCTTGTGGAATCTACTTGGATCACATGCTGTGCATGGATTAGCAAGCAGTGTTAGGAGAAGGTGGTGGGATGCGAGAAGGTTCATGGGCGAACAGAGGTCTTAGAACCGCTTGTCCCACCTGGGTATCTGTCTTGGAATGAGTGTCAATGCAGTAATTGAGTGAAAGTGTGCACCGAGCTCCATGTAGCTGCTTTGAAAATGCTGTCTAGAGGGACATTTGAAATGAAAGCCAGAATGGCTCCTGTGCTCCTTGTGGAGTGAACTCTTGTGAAAAGCAGTGTTTTGTTTGATTGTTTGATAATGAACAGCACAATTGTAAACACCCGACTATCCACCTGGAGATAGCATTTTTTGGAAACAGGGTCTCTTGCTAGGGAGACAGTTTTTTTTTGTTGCAGTCTGGTCTTGTTTACATAGTAAAGGACCACCCACCTCACATCTAGTGTGTGGAGTTTTACCTCAGCTGAGCTGAGAGTGGGGGGTGGGGGGGGAGGGTTATGGGGAGGAGGGGGAGGAGTGGTGGGTGGGGTCGGGGGGGTTGTTTCTGCAAGAAAGCCGGTAGCTCAATAGACTGGTTTACGTGAAATTTAGAGATTAACTTGGGGGAGAACCTAGGGTGAGTACGTAAAACCAGCTTGTCCTTGTGTAGAATAAAGAAAGGATCCTGTACTGACAAGGTTTGTATTTCACCAACTCTTCTTATGTAAGGAATAGCTACTAAGAAGGCAGTCTTGGAAGTTCGGTGTTTAAGACTAGATTTATGCATCGGCTTGCAAGGAGGTCCCATGCGCTTAGCGAGTACAACATTGAGAGCCCATCCTGGCGGCGGATTAGCAATTGGAGGGTTAAGTCTATTTACCCCCTCCAAGAATGCTTTGACAACAGGCACCTTCCACCACGAGCCCTTGTTGTGGGAGGTGATGTAGGCTGACAATGCCGCCAGGTGGGCCTTTAGAGAGTTGAATGCTAACCCCCTGAGTCTAGCAAATGGAGCATATAAATTAGAATGTGGGATGGAGTACATTATGGGGTTAATTTGTTTAGACTGGCACCAAATTACAAATCTCCACTAATATAACAGTGCCTAGTGTTAGGTTTTCTTGCTTCCTTTAAGCTATCCATACACCTCTGAGGTATGTTGAGATGTCCAAACTATGACTTCAGGAGCCATGCTGCCAAGTTCATTGAGTGAGGCTGAGGGTGCAATGGTAGTCCCTCATGCTGAGGAAGTAGATTGTACGGGCACGAGAGATTGATAGGATCACACATCGCCAGTTTGCGCAGATGTGGATGCCAATGTTGTCTTGCCCACATAGGAGCAACTAGGATAAGCAGCATCGGTTCCTTGTGGATCTTGTTCACCACCTTCCTCATGAGGGGGTGGAGGTGGTCTGTGGTGGGGACACAAGCAAATTTCCCGGACCAGTTCATCCGTAGGGCGTTCCCCTTGGAACCTGGCTGGCGGAACCTGGACACAAAGTCTGGGCATTGACAGTTGTAGCAAACAACTATTGTGGGGAAACACCATTGAGAGAAGAGGCGGTCTACAATTTCTTCTTGTAGACACCGCTCGTGTTCCTCTGGTAGGGGATCTCGATTCTCTTGCAGACTCATTGAGCAGAGTTCTCCTGGAACGTGCTCAGACGATGGGCACTCAAGCGGAAAATATTCCTATTTCCAAATTTGTTGCGCAAGCCTGGACAGATTAGAATGTGTAGCCCCTTGTTTGCTGATGTAAAACATCGCCATAGTGCTGTCTGTCAGGACCTGGACTGATTGTCTCGTTAGGTGAAACTCGAATGCCTGAAGGGCTTTGAATACTGCCATAAATTCCAGCAGGTTGATGTGGTTTTCTGCTTCTGCCTCAGACCCTGAGCTGTGTGGTGAAGGTAATGAGACCACACCACCCCCCACCCAACTAGAGAGGCGCCCGTTGTGACAATCGAGTTTACTTCTGGATCGTAGAAGGGTTTCCCCCTTGAACAGATTGTCTTGTCCACCAGCAAAGATTTTGTACTAGTGTTGGCGAAAGAACCACTAGATTGTCCTACTGACCACTTGCCCGAGACCAGTGTTTCGCCAACCACTCCTGCATTGGTCGCAGGCACGAGTGAGGAACTAGGTAAATCCAAGATACCATCATGCTCAGCAAACACATAGCTTTGCACACCCTCATCTTACTTTTTGTAGCGTAGTCATGCAGAACTTCTGTGGCTTGGCATTTGTTTGCAGGGCGCAAATCTAATACTGAGTGCATTGTTAGATCTTTCTTTCGCACAAGGAAGTGAGTTGAATAAATATCCTTGTTTACCTGGTTGGCCGGGACAACTTTGATGGCATCCTTAGAAGAAGTGTGGTGATCTCTGAGGAGGATGCGCTGGTGTTCCTTGGAATGGGTCTTTTGTCATGGGGTGTGGTTTCGGGGTTGTTGGAGTTCTATACAATATCCACCTGACAGTGGACAGCAACCTCTGTCTGAGGTGATTCCCTTCCATGTGTGGGTGAAGCTGGATATGTGCCCTCCTACTGGAGAGGCATGGGAGGGCAACTTGAGCAGACAGTCACTGCTTCCGAGGTGGAGTGCCACCTGGGGAGGAGTTGCCCCTACCACAACCGCAGGCTCTGCGCGGTCCCCTAGAATAATTTTGGGAGGATTGACCCCGAGTACCTTGGCTTTGGTTATAAAAAGGAACCCTTCTGAATTTTGGCCGCGTGAGCGACGAAGATTGCCATTTCCCCTATGGCCAGTAGGTTTAGTAGTTGGCCCAAAGAGTTGAGTCTCGTATTCCTCTCTGGCTGTTTTTAAAGGCGTCCGACAGCCTTAATTCATTTTTTAGTTTTTAATAAGCAGCTCGACACTGCCCTGCCCTCTGCGGCCACCTCGGCAAGCAGAGAGTTAAGATGCTATGGGGCTGATAAGGAGGCTGAGAACTCCTCCCATTGGTGGCAGTTATAGCTAGCAAGCAGGGTAGAATTGTTAGCAATTCTGGTTTGGTATGCTGCGGTGGAGGCTACCTTTCTGCCCATGGTGTAAAGTCTCCTGCTTTCTGTGTCTGGCAGGGCCTCAGATAAAGCTAGGGGAATACCAGCCCTTTTTCGTGTTGGTTACAACTAATGAATCGAGGTTTAATTGCCCAGGTTTAAACAGCTTCTCTATGCAGGGCTTTACTGCCCGTGTAAAATTAGGGGTCTCCAGTGATGGCTGAACTTTGCGTTGAATGGACTTAAGGATAGGGAGAGACAGAGTCACAGCTTTTTTTATATCCTAAGATTTTCTCTACAAAATCTTTATCCTCTAATTCTTGAGTGTTTGTTTGAAAATGCTCTGGCGCCTTGACGAGCACCTCATTTAGCAGTATAGCTAAATAATGCCACCACGTTTGCTGCACCAGTTTGCGATTATGAGTTTATTCACTCTTGTTTAGTTTTTTTAGCCAGTTTACTTTTCAAAGTCTTAATCACTGCTTTGGTTTCAATGAGTTCCGTTATGTGTCCAGTATACGACATGTTTCGGCCGATGGCCTTCAGAACTGGACAAAGTACATGATTTTAATCTCCCTTCCGGGTTTCGCAAATGCCACTTTCCTTATAGGTAGTGTCGTTATACTGGTGTTCAATCACCTTACCTGGGTTCTCGGAGCTCTGATCTCCTTGCTGCGTCCCATAGGAGCTTGCGCCGGTCTACGTCGGCCGGTCTGAGTCCATGGCCTCGAGCTGCCTGGCGTAGTGGGCCCAGCGTTTAGTGGATCGGTCCTTCAAAGTCTTGGGCTTGAAGAGCCTACACGCTCGACAAGACTCCTCAACGTGATCTCGAGGGAGACCGGTTAAACACGAGGTGCTTATCTATCCAAGGACATTTTCTATTGCATTTGGGGCAGAATTTAAAAAGGGGGCCCTTGTCCATTACGGAACAATACAGCAGCTAGGCGAATGTAGTGTAAGAAAAAGGGTATATACATTCTAGAATGACCCCCCCCCACCCTCCTACTGCATCGGCAGAAGCCCGTAGCGGCCTTTCTAGGCCGAAACAATCCATCACAGGAGTCTTTCAACTGTCATTGTTCTAGTCCGTCACCAGCGTCTGATGTATCAACGTCAGTAATCTAAAGGACAGAAAGATTTAACTAACAATAATTTCATAAAAAATCAATGGCTATAGCTAGAAGCCAAAACGAACTCCGCTATAAGCGTCCGTCTAGAATGGCAGAAAAAAAACAATCCGAAGGACCTCGACACTTGAGGGATAATCGGTACAGTGGACGACACACTAGGGATAGTACTACTGGCACGCCCTGTCGACGTCCCTTTGAGTTTCGAAAACAAATGTAATACTCTGCAGCTTCCACTAGATGTCGGCCTATGCACAGCATGTGATCTAAGCAGATACAAGCATCAGAAAAAGGGTTATAAAAGATCGTAAGAAAAACTATTGTATAATAATACTAATTCAATCATCAATTGTATTTTGACACCTGGATTAGCTAAATTTTACATACAATCCTTTTTCTGAGCAGCAAAGCTCCCAGATAAGTCAGACAGGTTAAGTGAACAACAAGGATAATAGTAATAACCGTAGTTTTAAATTGATGTTACTTTCTATTAGGGCAAGAGGTCAAGGTCACCAGAAGTCGGAATACACATCTGGGGTAAATGCAAGACACACCCAGCAATAAGTACCACATTACTTCTTAGAAGTGTAAAATATCATTTTTTGGCTGCTTGATAAGAGCCGTCAAAAAAATTGTAGTCTGGCAACTGGTGAGCCAAGGACCTTATCATAAGCCACTGAAACATGTTGTGCTTTTCAGCCAAGCTTCCAATCTTATATCCAGGCCTAAGACTACCCCCTTGCAGATGCTTCAACATATTCTGTCAGATGCCAGCATATTGCATCACTTCTACTCTAGTAACAACTTTCCTGGTGGAAAACGGTTTTCTAAACAACATTTTTTTCCAACACCAAATTGCTGGAAAAAATTCTCAAATGTTTTTCTTTTAAGTGGGGGTGTTGCAGGGGGGTTCCCCCCGCCAACCCTGTTTTTTTATTTTGACACTTTTTTACAAACGGGAACCAAAATTTCATTTTTTTTTTTTTTTTTTTTTTTTTTCGGGATTTGTTTGGGACAAAAAGGCATTTCGAAAATGTGTTCGAAACTTTGACTGGGTACGGTTTCCACAAGCTGACATTACATGCAGAAAAAAACAATGCAGGCGAATGCAGACCCCAGTCTAACTACCCTTGCCCATCTCCAAACTATAGCGCCCCCCCTCCACCAGGTGCTGCGTGGACAGAACAGAAGATCTAATAGGTGCCCAGTCAATCAAAAGCCACAGAGACCATGGGCAAATATGAAGGATTTGATTTAAGACTTTTTAAATTTCCTTTATTTTAAATAAATCCAGGGTATGGGGTGGAAGGTTGCCTTGTGCATCTAGCCTCTTGGAGGGTAGATCAGCCTTAGGATTATGCCATCACTTCTTAGCCTCATCAATGGCATGCAGGGGAAATGACAAACTTATCTGACCTTACTTCTAGAACTGTGCTAAAACCCGGACTTTACAGGTAGTAGTGGTTCCGAAACATGATGTTTGAGGAATTCCATCACCACAACAAAACAAAGCAACAAAATTGTACAATTGGCTCTGCTGCAAGCTTTTCTTAAATCGGGCATCAAGTGGGGGAAGAAGAGGCCACTTCGCTGGTAGTTTTGCTGGCCAAGCCTCCTTTTTCAAAAGAAGCTCTACTAGAGGACGCAACATCTAGGTCAAGGTTTTACAGGAGAATGATCAGCAGGAGGCATGGGTGTCACTACAGGAGATAGGACATATCCTCCTCAATAACCGCCTTACAAGTTGGGCTACATTGTTATGGCATTCAAGAAGTAAATGAACCTCCAGAAATATGGGATACATTACTCACCATAATCGTATTTATGATGCTTTTATCTGCTTAGAGTCACATGCTGTGCATAGGCCAACATCTAGTGGAAGCTGCAGAGTATTACAGTTTTCGAAGCTCGAAAAGGGACGTCGACAGGGCGTGCCAGTAATACGATCCCTAGTGTGACAACCACTGTACCCATGGTCCCTCACGCGTTATTTCTGACATGAGGTGTAGCTCGAGTACAGTTGTATGCAAACATACATATCAAAAGCTCACAAGCATCCATGCGCCTTCTCTCCAATGTGAGTAAGGGTTTGTTGCATGTGAATCTAAGCAGATACAACCATCAGAAATATGATTACGGTGAGTAATGTATCCCTTCTGAGGCTTGTGGAATCTGTTTAGATCACATGCTGTGCATAGATCAGCGAGCAATGGAAGGTGGGATGAGAGAATAAATGTCTTAGAACCACTTGTCTCACTTGTTTACCTGTCTTGGAATGAGTGTCAATGCAGTAGTGCCGAGTGAAAGTATGTATTGAGCTCCATATAGCGGCTTTGCAAATACGTTCTAAGGGGATATTTACAATGAAAGCCAGAGTGGCTCCAGTACCTCTTGTGGCGTGGGCCCTTAGCGTAAAAGTCAGTGACTTATCTGAAAGGGAATAGCACAGTTGGATACATCTGACTAGCCACCTAGAGATGGCATTCTTAGAGATGCGGTCACCTTGTCTGGCTACCCTCTCTGCTTGGCGCTATGGAGACAAACAGTTGACCTGTCTTTCTTAGCAGTCTGGTCTTGTCTACGTAGTAGAGGGCCGCTCGCCTCACATCGAGTGTGTGGAGTTTTACCTCAGCAGAAGGGCTCCTGGAAGAAAGCAAGTAGCTCAATAGACTGGTTTACATGAAATTTGGAGATGAATTTAGGTGCGAACCTAGGGCGAGTATGTAAAACCAGCTTGTCCTTCTGTATAGTAAAGAAAGGATCCTGCACCGACAAAGCTTGGATTTCACTAACCCTTCTTATGGAAGTGATAGCTACTAAGAAGGCAGTTTTATAAGTCAGGTGTTCCGAGACTTGTGCATAGGCTCGGATGGGAGTCCCCATGAGCTTAGTGAGTTCCACATTGAGGTACCAACCTGCCGGTAGGTTAGAAATTGGAGGATGGAGTCTCCTTACCCCTTCCATAAATGCTTTGATGACTGGTACCTTCCACCATGAGACCTTATAATGGGAAGGGGTGTAGGCTGACAAGGCCGCCAGGTGGACTTTTAGGGAGTTGAACACTAACCCTGCATCTAGCCAATGGAGCATGTAGGTTAGAATGTTAGATGGGAGTCGGGCACCAAATTACGAATCATCTCCATTTGTCAAAATACCAGTGCCTAGTGTTTGGTTTTCTTGATTCTTTCACGATACCCATGCATCTTTGCGGTAGATTTAGATGACCGAACTCTATGACTTCAGGAGCCATGCTGCCCAAGTTCACTGGGTGTGGTTGCACCGTTAGTCCCTCGTGCTGGGTGAGTAGGTTGTACTGGCACGGGAGTTGATGGGATCGCACATCGCCAGTTTGCACAGATGTGCATACCACGGTTGTTGCCCACATAAGAGCAACTAGGATAAGCGTCATCGGTTCCTTGTTTAACTTGTTCACCACCTTCCTCATGAGGAGTTGGGGAAAAGCGCAAGGGTGACCATTTCATCCATCGGGCGTTCCCCTTGGAGCCTGGCTGGGGGAACCTGGATGCGAAGTCTGGGCATTGACTATTTGTTTTTGCCAAATATGACTATAGTTGGGAAACTCCATTGAGAGAAGGTGTTATACGACTTTTCCGTGTAGACGCCATCGTGTTCCTCTGGTAGGGGAATCTCTGCTCAATGTGTCCGCTAGAGTGTCTAGTTTCCCCTGGAACACGTTGTGATGACAAGAACGGTTGAGTGCTCATTTCCAGATTTTCTGTGCAAGTCTGGATAGATATGGAGAACGGGTCACCCCTGTGTGTTGATATAAAACAAATGGCTGTAGTGCGGTCTGTTACGATCTGCACCAACAGGTTTGTTAAATGGGAGTTTGAATGCCTGAAGGGCTTTGAATACTGCCAGAAGTTCCAGCACATTGATGTGGTTCTGAGCTGCAGTGCGAGACCACACACCCTGAGCTGTGTGGTAAAGGTAGTGAGCCCCCCCCCCACCCTGCCATTGAGGCGTCCGTTGTGACCACTGCCTGTATCTGTGGGTCGTAAAAGGGTTTCCCTCTCGTTAGGTTTTTCCTCGTCCACCAGCAGAGATTTTGTACACGTGTTGGCGAAATGACCACTAGATCGTCCCACTGACCGCTTGCATGAGACCACTGTTTGGCCAACCACTCCTGTATGGGATGCAGGCGCGCGCGAGGAACCAGGTAAATGCAAGATGCCATCAAGCCTATTAAACGCATTGCTTTGCGCACCCTTATCTGGCAGCCGGCCTGATACTGCAAACACCACATTAACACATTGTTTCTCTTTCCTCTGAAGGAAAGACCAATCCTTCCTCTGTGTTTAAGACAGATCCTAGGAACTGTTTAGAAGTGCTTGACACTAGGCTTGATTTTTTTTTTTCTCGTTGATGGAGAAGCCCAATTGAAAGAGGCGGTTGATTGTTTGGATGTTTTGACTGCAAATCAGAGGCGATTCCCCTGTTCTGAGCAGGTCGTCCAGGTAAGGGTACAGGATTGCTCCCCTGCGCTGCCACTACGGCCAGTACTTTTGTGAATACCCTTGGAGCTAAAGCTATTCCAAAAGGGCAGCACTTATTGGTAATGCTTGTTCACCAACTTGAACCGCAAGAATCTTCTGTGCACTGGGCACATTGAAATATGAAAATGGGCAACTTTCATATCCAGTGTTGCCATGTATTCCCCTTTTTAGCAGCAGGATTACTCCTTGTGGCATGGTCACGCAGAATTTTTGTGGCTCGACATACTGGTTTGCGGGCCTTAAATCTAACACGGGGCGCATCGTTAAAGCTTTTTTGGGTACAAGGAAGTAAGTTGAATAAATATTCTTGTTTACCTGGTTGCTTGGGACCGCTTCTATGGCGTTCTTTAATAGAAGCGCTGTAGTTTCCTCTAGAAGAATCCGTTGATGTTCTTCTGAGTGTACCTTTTGTCTCGGGAGGTGGGGGGGGGGGGTGATTGCAGAAGTTCTACACAGTAGCCCCCTGCTACCGTCAACAGCACCCATCTGTCTGATAATACCCTGCCATGCGTGGGTGAAGTTGGAAATTCGTCCTCAGACTGGAGATGCATGGGAGGGTACCTGGAGCGGAACATCACTTGCTCTGAGGTGGCGTGCCACCTCGAGCTTGGCCTCTGCCCAGAGTACCACGGCCTCTTTGTTAACATGCAGAAAGCCTTGAAAAGATTGACCTTGGTTATTTCCATAGGCACTCTGACCCTGGTTGTATCCAGATCCTCTTTGAGAACGTTGTCCTCGAAAATGGACATAATTGCTGTCGCCCCTCTGCCCTGTGGGTTTGTTCGTGAGCTGGCCTAAAGACGAGTGTCTTGTATTCGTCTTTAGCAGTTTTTAATGCGTCTTCTACCGCTTTCCCAAAGAGCGCATCTTTTTCCACCAGCATGTTAATTAAGGTGGCTTGGTTTCCGGCCTGAAGCCCGATTGGCGAAGCCATGTGTGTCTCTTAATGATCGTGCCTTCCGCAATGATTCTACCTGCATGGTCTGCTGTGTCAAAGTTTGACTTTAGGAGACAGACACCGCTCTACCGTCTGCTGCCACCTGGGCTAATTGTTTATTTTTAATGCGCACCAAACCCAGAGGCAACAGGGCGCAGCTGTAGGAAGATACAAGGCTTACATAGTTACAGATTTTTGCAAATTACATGGTACAGATTTGAGCAGATAAGATAATGTACAAAAGCACAGAATTACAAATATCATTACAGGGCATTTAACATCACTCCCTTGATATTCTAAAAAAACTCAATATATATAGTACAGTTAGAAGGGACTATTGTGCTGAATCAACTTAATTGGAGGGCAACATGGCGGCTAATGGTCGTTGGAGTTGATATATTTACTGTAGTTCCTTCTGAGGTGTAGGTATGGTTGGTCTGCTCTCAGGTTGTGTGGCAAGGAGTTCGAGTTTAGCAGCCTTCATGGGAAAGCTGTTGCCAACAATCTTGGATAGTCTGAATCTTGGTACTACCAAGCAATTAGTGTTGGCAATTGTCTGTCTGGTGGATAATTTTCTGTTAAGTTTATCCATAAGGTAGCTGGGGGCAGCATTATTTAAGGCTTTATGTGTCAAGAGAGATAATTTTTAACTTTAGTGGAGAGCCATTTGCGTTTGCATCTAATGGAGGATTGTACTCTTATTTATGCCAAGCGCAGCTCTTAGGGCATTATTTAGTAGAATTTGTAGTCTTTGGGTAATAGCCTTGTTTGCGCTGCTGTAGAGGGCGTTGCAATAATAGATTCTGGAAAGTATTAAGGTTCTAGCCAGAATCATGCAACTGTCATTAGAAAGGAAGGAAGGGCTTGCCAGCTCTTATCAGCTTACAGGTGTAGGCAGTGGTAGAGGCCAGGGAACTAACCTGTTTATTAAAAGACATGGTGGAATCAAAGTAAAAACCAAGAGTTTACCCTGATATAACCGTCTATGATGAAAGAAGAGTATTCCTGGCCTAGTTTGTTGATGTTTGAGTGCATGCCCATGATTAAACTCTGTCTGATCACTCAGGCATAGACCATGTATTGCCATCCATGCCCGGATGATAGGATATACCCTATTCTCCAACTTAAGGTCCTTTCTATGATCCCCAGAAAGTGGGAGGAGAATCTCTGTATAATCTGCATAATTAGTGTAGGTGATACCCAGATGGTCCAAATCATCGAACAAAGGTTTTGTGAAAATATTGTAAAGAGTAGGGGAGACACGAGCCCTGAGGGACACCGCACAAGATGGGTGTGGGGTCTGCCGCGGGGGAGAACACACTCATCGTTCTCTCGCTCAGGAATGACTATCCATCTGATAGCACCCCCACTTCTCAACTGAGGCTAAGTCCAGGTGTTTGCAGAGGACCTTGTGGTCCACAAGATCGAATGCAGCTGAGAGATCAAGGAGGAGGAGTGCTGTCTTTCCTTTGTCTCTCAGTTCATCAATTTGGGTCTTTAAATCAAAAAGGGCCATTTCAGTCCCATGTAATGGACGGAAACCAGATTGTCTGGCTCCTAGGAATTTGTGCAGTTATTTGTATTTTATTTATTTGTATAGCGCAGCAGGCCCGAGGGTAACCGGGCGCATATCTTGTTGGGACTCAGTGGCTCAGGTGCGGAAGAAAGTAATGCAGAAACCTCATCCCCACTTGTGGCAGTTAAAGCTTGCCAGCAGTGTAGCATTATTAGCGATGAGAGTTTGGTAGGCTGCAGAAGAGGCTACTTTCCTTCCCATTGCGTCAATCTTTTTGCTCTCCTTGTCTGGTGGAGCCTCGGAGGAAGCAAGGGGAGTGCCTGCTCTCTTTCGTGTGGTGGTAACCACGAGGGAGTCCGGTTTTAACTGTCCTCTTATGTAGAGGGGGTCGGAAGGTGCCAGTCTAAACATTTTTTCTATACACGGGTTAACAGCCCGTGTAAGGTTGGGTGCCTCCAGAGAAGGTTGGATTCTTTGCTGTATAGACTTTAAGATTGGAATAAATTGCCATACAGTCTAAATCTCTCAACAAAGTCTGTCTTCTACCACCTCTTGGGTATCTATGCGGAAGTGTTCTGCCGCTTTAGTAAGAACTTCGTTGAGTAGGGGTTGGTTGTCTATGGGGGAAGTCTACTACTGGAGGATCCCGATTAATGGGTGAATCCAAGGAGTAAATGTTGGCCTTCTGGTCTGGGTCTTCATCGTCTCCCTCATAGAACTCTAAATCCTCATCTATAAGCAAAGGATCAGATGCATCAATACACGAAACATCCTCCTGTTCTTCTGGATGGATTTCTGGGGCATACAGATCTAACACTCTGCCCTGAGTTGGTACATCAGTACAAACCTTTGACGGTGTTTGAGACAGGGGGGGTTTTGGAGACTGAGGGGGGCTGAGGTCGGTGGGGTGGACTGAAGGCTTAAAAGCTGACTAGGGTGCTTTTCAAATAAATTCCCAGTAAAAAGACATCCTACGCATAACTCAATGTCTTCTGCAGACCAATCTTTCAAGCTTGGAATTCGGGGTTGGAAAGACCCATGTCTTCATTGGTGGGTGGGATGGGCTTAGGGCTAGGGTCTGCAAGTCTCCCCTTGGATAAGTCCTCTGTATGGGAGGCCTTTGAATGTGTCTTATTGTTTGTCCCCACTCTGGGTCCCAGAGGGGAGAGAGAGAGAAACTGACTTCTTTGGGCCTGACGTCTTGCTATCTGAAGAACGTCGTCGAATTTCGGGTGTGGGGGTCGAAGTCTCATCTGCAGACGATTGATGCTAGGGGGGGGGGGGGGGTTGTTATTCACGAGGCCTTCTTGCAACACCTTACTGTCTTTCGACGTCTTTGTCTTGTCATGTGGCAATCTGGATCTAGATTGCCCACAGGATCGGGATTCAGTCGACCGTTCATGGGGTGCTGAGCGTTGTCGAGTACTCAATTCCGCTCTCAAGTGCGGACTAGGGGTGTCTTTTGTGGTGTGTGTAAGTGGAACAATACCGCCGCCAGGTGTGGTCCCCAAAACATGGCCACCATGTCCTATGGGGTCGGGGGCTTGCACTTCAGTAGGCTACTCCGGTGCCCTCGCCGTCCGAAAGTGCGGCGTCGCTGCCATCGCTGAAGGCTCCTTCCGCTTCCATGGCCTGTTGCCTGGCGTGGTGGGCCCAGCGCTTAGTGGAACGTCTTTTAACGTCTTAGACTCGAACAGCCTACAGGCTCGACAAGACTCGACGTGATCTCTTGGGAGGCACATAGTCTTCTTTCTGATTCTTCGGCGTAGAAATACGAAGGTGAAGAAAGGATAGAAAGAGAAATTATCTTAAAGTCAATGGCTAATTTGCCGAAAGGAACTCTGCTATACGAGTCCGTCTAGCATGGCGGAAAAAAACAATCCGAGGGACCTCGACGCGTGAGGGATCAGGGGTATAGGGGACTTCACACTAGAGATAGTATTACTGGCACGCCCGGTCGACGTCCATTTTCGAAAACAACTAATACTCTGCAGCTTCTACTAGATGTCGGACTATGCACAGCATGTCATCTAAGCAGATTCCACAAGCCTCCGAGATATAGATATAGCCTCCCAATCCAAACTTGTCAGATGGAGGACTTTAAAGTATCCTTCAAACTCATGCATTTAGTTGGTGAAAATTTGAGTCACAAAATACTTTAAAAGGCCTTAAGTGGCCAGCCCCATGCATTTCAGAACGTGGATGTCGCATCCAATCACACCATTCACAGTGCAAATCCCAAAATAGTCTAAAAATAGGTTGCAAATTAGTGGCATGTCCACAAGGATCAAAAAGGACTGGCTGTAGTGGCATAATGCATGCACAAAGATGATAAAGTGATGTTTGTGTGGCTGAGTATGTGCCCACAAAACACCATTTTGTTAAATGAACACTACTGCTAAGTATGGTCCAAGCCTGTCCCCTTTCTGGGGAACAGACCATGAGTATATATAGAAAAATATGGTACAAGGCATAAGAGTAAAAAACTAACCAGACAACTTGCAGTGAAAGATGGCGAACTGGTGCACAAACATCACATTTATCAGGACAACCAGAGCTCCTCATTATCCTTAGAAGCAAGCATTTGGCCAAGGGTTCGTTACACCCCAGTCATAACCCAAACACAAGTATCCTTACGAATGTCCTCAAGTAAGCATTCAAAAGGCTCACTGAAGCTCAGGCATCACCAGTGTTCATTGTGTTTGTTCGGCACCATCACCTGGCGTACGCCAAATACCTATAGTGACAAATCTGCTTCTTAGAGCTACCCACCCCAGACAAAGAATTCAACACAGCGCCACAGCAATGCCTCCTGCTTGCCACAATCACAAGAAACCCATGCAACAGGTGTCTTCTCCATCGCCATAACCAAGCTTTACCCAGGAAGCTGTTAAGCGCAATTGCTCCTCTCGGCCGCAAGCCATGTGAGCAAATTCGCACCAAAGCTACATAAAAAAAAAAATTCAAAAAGAAACACTGCTTCTTGAGCACCACCCAAATGTTTTCCTAGCGCACCGATTGTGGCCAATTCATCTCATCCACCCAACTTCCAAAAAGACTCAAGCCTTTATCCTTCACCGCTGGCCTTATATGAGCACTCCATGCCAGTGGCCCCTACTCCATCCCCCTCCCGGCCGCAAAGGTTTTTAGCAGAGAAAGTGCTGGAGTTGGAGCCCCAGGCCTTACCAGAGTAGCTTGATAGCTCCTTCAACCACTCCCACCGACATTCTGTGCTCACAGTATTCACAGAAATACATTCTAGAGCCTCAACTCAGATCTCCGCTTGGTACTCACAGTTCCTGAGATGGCTCCGGCAGTGAAGCTGGTCATAAAGGTGGCTTCCTCAGTACACGATCTTTCCCACAGCTTTTGCTTGACTAGCTCATAGTTAAACCAGTAGAGAGCTGAGGGTAATAGAAATATTACAACAAGAAAAATTACAATCGAACATTACAAGGAGATTGTAGTCAGTATCTAAAATGTGCAGCAGATCTACTTAGCTTTCTCGGTCCTACTTTAATACCAAAATATAATAAATCCAGCCACTCGGGATGCTGGCGATTGTAGGCTTAAAACACTGCTAAGAGATGGTTTACACAATGTGAAAATCCAAGACACTCCAACCACAGAGAGAATGGGCTGTGAGGACAGGCATGAGGTACAGTGTGTATTTGGTGCACAGATCTGAAAGAGCAGCAACTGAGGTCTGAGACAGTAGAACCTTTTGTTGAAATCTATTGCTGACCACCAAAGCCAGAGACTGCAGATTAAAAGGCTGTTCGATGACATGAGAAACTACAGTACATCTGGACCTTTTCCCTTCCATCGAGGGATGATCTCACGCACTACCTGAGAAGGGCACATCCCGGAGCACAGTGGGTCCCCAGCCTCTCCAGAGGGATAGCCAGCCATCATGGGCAATGGATGATCGGATGCAAACACGCAGTTCCCCATATGTCAGCTTCCGGGACTGCATCTTGGTGCGGATGAGCTCCAGAGGACTTATCACGGTCACTGCTCCAACTACAAAAGGGGTGTTAAAAAGCAGAGTTGTGTAAGCCACAGCAACAAGGATGTTGCAAAACGGGAAACAATGGACATTCACACACCTCATAAGCGAGTCAGTTATGATCTGGAAAAAGCATGATGGTAGCGAGAGTGTAGAAAATGGTGTAGGAGATACTGCAACTACACAGAGCTTGGGGATGAAGCCTGTGAAGATTTAATTTCAAGTAATTAGTACTTACTTGCCAGACAAGTTGCTTAGTGCTCCTGGAAGTGTCAAGAGTACTTTAGGTCTCAAAGTAACCGCTAGGCAGATGTGTCAGTAGGCCTCTTGAGTGATGTGAAGTCATCCAATCGAACGATAAAATGGGATTGAAACAAGGTAGACCTCTACAGGGCTATGACTGATCAGTCAGGCCTAACTTAAGTGAGGAAGGAAGGCTAGCTGAAGTACAAGTAGACCCAATAGTTACCCCCAAAGAATACACTGGTGTAGTGAAAAATAAACACCTTTCACACAGACTGTCTAGAAGTTCAAAGAAGCACACAGTTTGAAAATAACAGATTGCAAAACAGTTAATGTAGGTTATGTGGTCTTGTACCGCACACTGCTGCTGCATGGTCTCTTGGCGCTCGCATGAAAAAGGCAATGGTCAATAAAGACCTTAACACCCACTCTTTAAATGAAATGTAAACACAACTGACTGATGGCAGCCCCTATACACAAGGGGAAACATTTCAAGTTGCACACTACTAGCCAGCCAGTCCAAAATTAGTCACTTGCCACCTCAATACATATACACAAACACAATTTCTTACTCGCCATGAGTCCATTGTCACTAGCCACATTTTGCTCTGCTCTAAAAAAATTTTTTACAAAAAAATTAATAAAAAAAAAATATACACCGTTAGGCTTCAGTAGGACTCAAAAAGCCCCACAAAAGTCATTGCATTCCCCAAACTTTTAACACATTAAAATGATTAAAAATGGACCACAAACTTGATATCTTCCTACATGGAGGATAAGGGGATTTTAATAGTTTAGCAATAAAGCACTCATGCGCCACCAAAAGCCAGGACACAATTAGCTTATTCAACAATGATCAGCCTGGACAAAGACCATGTCGGCTGTGTTTGATACATTTGTGGCTAGTAACAGTGCAAACACTCTGCAAAGACTCAGTATAAGTCAAGTATAGCATTTACTGCTCGTATATTTTTGTATTGATTATTTGGGGGCAGGGTCGAGGGGGATTACATCAGTACTGGGTTATTGTATAAATTGACTGCGACAGTGTTCAGGAGAAGGTGGTCCAATCCCACCCCCTCACCATTCCCGCAGTGATCGGCCATGAATAAACCAAGGGGGGGGGGGGTTGAGTCCCTAGCCCCAGAGTATGACCCCAACATAAGGATTTTCCCGCGTAACATAGCCCACCGCTCTGCCGATAGACACCATTTTGTATTAAAGCAGATGCCATCTTTTACTAGGCCCAAAAATTATCCCTCTGCAAAAATCACACAGAGACCCAAGTCCCTGCCACCTCCCTTCCCCGCCAGCTCCGCGCAAGAAATCCAACCATTTATTGTTGCAATTGCCCAGCATCACTCCCCCAGATTATGCTCTCCGCAAAGCCCGAGATCGAGATCGAAGGAAACCTCTACACAAGTGCTCATCCATCTCCACAAAACCACCCATGCTACTTCAACCCCCACCCCGCCAGGCCAAGGACCACCGGTCCCTAACCCTCCACTCTGATGTTGATACCCATTTGCCAAACACCCACCATAGGCCTAATCTCACATGGTACTATATCTGCTCCCAATCACAACCTATCTGGTCGTGCTATGAGGCACCAGGGAACATAAATAATAGATCAAACCTCCAAGGGAAGAAACCTAGGTGCAGAACCCCAGCATTAAAGAAGGTCCTAATGCAAGGTCGGAATGCCAATATAGTAGCCCATGTTTCTCCAAAGTACCCCCATGCAAGCAAGTATTTTATGGTTGCCATTATTCTCATATTATCATCTCCTGTGTATTAGTTTAGTCAGTCAAGAATGTATCATATTTGGACGGACCTTCACCACGGAGATGAGCACAGCAGACCCACGTGCCACAGTCTGACTTGACAGCAACAGCCAATCGCAGCCTGTCATCCCCTATGGAAGCGACTGTGCCACATGGCTCCTCCAATCCGCTCCCCAAATATGTACCTTATACGTTGTCGTAACTGCTGACGTTTAATATGTGCTGCCCATGTATTGTTTGGCAAAGCTCTCTCGGGCAGCAGGTTCTTTGCTTGATAACCATTTTATAAAGTTTGTTTTTCCTTGCAATTCATCTCCTGGTCTCATTCAGACGGTGGGTGTTCATTATCTTGCTCTATTGGAAATTGTGTGTTTTAGGGTGCTTGCCTTCAAGTGCCATAGCACATTCAGTTTTTAGTATACTTTTCATATCAATTGGAAATAGTTTAAGGGGAGTTCAAACGCTCCACAAAAGTAGTACCAGGACAAAGCCTGTAGATAGAACTGCGGGAGAAAAGCCAGGTAAGATATTTTACCCCCACAGGTTTTAAGACAAGAAATTACCCCAGGTGATGCCACAGGAGACCCTCTCAAAGAGTTTCAGTCCCAGGTTTCAGACCCAGAAGCCCATGGAAGACGAGAAGCAAAACTGGATTTGGACCAATTTTATGGCAAACCGCAGTAGAAGGGGACCTGCAGAAAGCCACGACCACAGACAGCTACCCACTGTTCCAGTGAACACAGCTCAGGAACAGTGAAACAACCTGGTGAGTAGAGGTTGTGTTTCAGGTCGAGTTACAGGATTCTGTCACCTATAGACTTGAAACCCAGACCAACGACAACCCAAATGAAGAACAAAATCGCTGTTTCCCCAGGGTGACCAACCGGCCAGGAATGAAGTAAGCCCTCAGGAAGGCTGAGGAACCGGGACAAGTGGATTTTAAGATGCAATGTGCAAAAGAGAGCAGCCAATTCCAGCAGACGTTCCCACAAAGGAAACAATGGTTGCAGCAACCCATGACAGCCCAGTTAAACAGCAAAGGCAGGTTTGAGGGGGGGTGGGGTCCCACTGCACTGCAGGATGGCAGAAGCTTCCCACCTCGAAGTGCAGTCAGTGGGGAGGACTACTGCCCAGGAAAGACATCCTGCAGCAAAATAGGAAACTAGAGCTTAAAGACAGGACACAGGGCCCAGCCAGGATGGCAAACCTGGTCCTAAAAATACAGCGGGAGCTTTTTGTCAAACATCCTCCATTAAAAGGTAAGCAAACCTCTAAAAAAAAGTTTAGAAACTTCCAGCAGACTTGGGGTAGGGGCAGCATCTTCCCTAGATAAACCGTGGGCTGGCTGAAGCCGGCACGCCAATCGGACAAGGGCGGCAGCAGCAAAGGTTTTTGCAGTCAGCCAATCAAGTAGACCCTAAAAACTGCCAAACACGGAGGTCGGTACACACACTGTATTGGCCTGTCTAGAACCAGGCATCCCTCTAAACCATTATAATGCTGCAGAGCTAAGCTCAGAGTAAGTCCATGTTTGCATAACGGCCATTTTAGGCCTGCCTCGTGGTTTGGCAGAAAGCCACAGCACACTTACACCAGCACATGGCGACACCCTAACATTGGTTAAAAAAAAATAAAAAAAATATTCTAAAAACATTACTGTGAATGGAAGCCTACTTCCAATGTGTGCCCAGCCAAGTGCAAGAAAACATTTGGAATACACATTTATGCCACATTTAGACATGATGCAACTTCAGGATTTAAGTTCAAACACCAGAGTTTCACATGAACGTTTTTACAAGAAAGCTTTTCGACATACCAGGAAGATGCTGGAGCTTTCGCTACAGAACAAAAAGAAACTATTGTAAACACGCAGTAATTTTATTGAGAAAAAAAACGCAATTCCAACAAAGGGACCATGAAAACGGCAGCAGCGTGCAACCTTAAAAAAAAAAAAAAAAAAAAAAAAAAAACGCATCATTTCAGGCCAACCGTGGTCTTTTGGACTTTGAATCAAACATGTATTTTGCCAAGCATAAACAGTAAACTCAAAGTTTCATTTCTTAGCAATTTGAAGGTGCCTGGGCTCTCCAGATAAGATTATGAAGTGGAACTGGTTTACTTCCTTTTCTCTGCCTAAAGATGGAAGCAACATTTTCAAGGGAGTTACTAAAAAGTTATTTAAATTACACCAAAAAAATAAAAAAAATAAAAGACAGCAATTCCCACTCAACTGGGCTCATTTTAGGTCACATTTAGGACGATTGCTCAGGGGGCAACAAGTTCGTTTTGGAAGCGAGACGATGAGGAGGATCACAGGTTCGAATCCCAGTCCTGTACTAGGACTGGTCTCCAGCATGAAGCGTGAAAGCTAAATAAATAAAAAAAAAAAAATCTAATTCTTAAAAAAAATAACTATTCGTATTTGCACTCACAAATTCCTATAAAACAAAGCATTTTTACCTTGGTGTTCCACTTCCCAATAGATATTCTTCCTGCGGGGTTGCTCTACTGGCACCACTATCAAAACATGCCTGTGCACGTGGTTGGCAACAGGACAGAGTGTGTTCGTGGTCTCCTATTATTTATTTTTTTACTTACTCTCTTGGCTCCGAGTAATCGTTTCCTTCAATGGAGTAAGAGAGGCTGGAAAGCCCCTCCTCTCTAGAGCCGAGAATGTTTCCCAAGTGCCATTAGCGCACAACGATGTTCTGACATCAGGCTACATGAATAGCAAACACGGTCGTTCAATACCACCAGTGCCAAAGCTCCAGAATGTGTTCATCGTACAAGTTACCTCAGTGGCAACTGTACGTCCAAACAATTTGGGCTGTGCATAGAAAGGGAGTCTTGTTTGAGCAAGCTTTATTTCACTGTTCTAGATAAAGTCACCTTTTGCCGATTGTATTTTTGTATTATATGTGAAAAAAACGCAACTGATCTCCCCTTCACATTCGACAAGTGCATGCCATAAACTAGTCGATTTTTGTAAAAATCGATTCATTTAAGTATCAAATCAAACTCACGGATATGAAAACCCAATCCAAAGCATCAAATCAAACTCGTGGATATGAAAAGCCAATTCATAGGGCAATTTGCGGAGAGAGAGACAATATGGGGCGAGAGAGTGCATTTTCAGTATCCTACATGTGCGCGCGCACACACACACACACACACACACACGTTCTCAACAGCATTCTCTGCATTGCAACGAAAACATTTTCCAACAAAATCATCTTTGTAGCCCATAAAATGGCGAGGGCGAAAGCAGAGCATCACTCACGTCTTGACAGTGCACCGGCAATCAGAGGGATGTGCGCGCCATGGTATCCCATCCCGAACCTCAGGAAATCCCGCAGCTGGTCATAACAGGTGAAATATATGACTGTGGCTGGCACTGCCATCAGCCTGCAGGGGAAGAAAGAAAGCATAAAGCTTGTTGCAATCCCACTCGTATCTTGCATCTTCTAGTGTGAAGGATCTGTATGGTAAGAGGTGCGGGTGGAGTGCGAGTTGTCTGCATCTAGCGCTTGAGCAATAGGAATGACGAGCAATTACCAAAGGGGAGCACACAAGCAGCACTGAGGGGGCAAGTCCGCCACACAAGTAGGCTGGAAACACTTGCAACTTCACCTGAAGTTATTGGGAAGTATTGGAGGAGAGTTTGATAAATTGTGTAGGTATACCCTACACTAGGGGTAGAGTATGAGAGATCTGGAAGAGTCCACTTTGGGAGGGAGGGGGGGGGTCGAGGGAGTGGCGGAGGTGTCAAACATGCACTGAACATTATTACCTCAACCAGTGCACTTGGTGGGCGGAGAGAATTCTGCACTTGGAAATATCACACATACTCACTGTGCTTCAGAGGGCACTCTGGAACGCCTTCAAATTTTGGGACCACGTCCCAAAAAATGGGGGAAAGGTGGCCAATTGTCTCCAGAGGATGGGTGAAGGCTAGGAGTGGCCATGTTTAAACACGAATCCCAGAACCAAATTTCGTTTGGACGGTGCAAGGCACAACCCTTTTGTGGCTGTGCACCCCACCCTCCGATATGCAGCTTTAACTCACAGAGTTGGGGGAAGTCCACTCCAAAGAGATTTTATCCCTTCTTGACGCGTAATTTTCACAAAGGCATCCTGAAAGAGAAAGAAGATACGCATTAGTGTATCCTTGTAATGCAGAGCCGGTTCTCTGCAGAGGCAGTGATGGCACAGCCTCTCCTTGTAGGACAGGTGCTCTTCAGTGCCAAGGTTAGCAAATGCGTTCTTCAGTACAATTACAGACTATTGTGCTTCCCAGATATATGTGCTCTACAGAGCCATTGTCGGCTCTCGGTAGTGTGACGGCAAGCCCAGGCATTCTGCAACGCTGTGGTTAGCACAAGCTTTCAGAAGCACTGGTGCAAGCCCAGACGTACAGGGGCGCTCAATGGCCAACCTGAGTTAATTGTCTTCACAGCATAAACATTGAGCGAAAGGGGAAATTGGACCAAGATATTTGCATCAGTTTCCAGGATAAGTACTTAAAAGTGGAGGTGGATGAAATATCTGCCCAAGAGAAAACTGGAATCCGGTTCCACCACTGAAATTATGACGCAGTTTCGCATGGAATTTCATTCCCATGTTGGTTTTTTATAGCAACACAAACTTTGCACAGGTTTTTTTTGTTCCGTGCTAGGTTTGCGCACCAACACAAACTTTGCAATACGTCGGTGTGGCTGATCGGGCAAAGTGGGTCAAAAATCAACAGATCTTGCTTTTGCTGGTGGCAGAACGGAATCTACCAATTTCGCACAGTTCTACTTAGTCTACATGTGACCGATTATAGCCATTGCCAAAGTGAATGAAAAAGAAATTAAGGATTATGGGAGAAGAGGGCACACACTCCTCTAGGAAGAACAGCAAGATATTGTATGATAATTGCGAGAGGGCCATGATACGCCGATTGCACACACCCCCGCCCCCCTTTACTAGGGACCCCTCTCAACTTGGCGTAGGCAGCATATCAGAACACCAGGAACTGGTATGGTCGCTTTGTCCAATATTTCAGATAGTGTCCTGCAACCATTTAAGAAACAAAGCAGCCCGATATACTTCGCCAAGATCCAGAGTTTAGAGCGAGCAAGGGACAGCAAAAGAGCAAGGGACAGCAAAAGAGCAAGGGACAGCAAAAGAGCAAGGGACAGCAAAAGAGCAAGGGACAGCAAAAGAGCAAGGGACAGCAAAAGAGCAAGGGACAGCAAAAGAGCAAGGGACAGCAAAAGAGCAAGGGACAGCAAAAGAGCAAGGGACAGCAAAAGAGCAAAAGCTTCGGAGGGGATGGGAGCCAAAGAGAGTAGAGTATGAGTGGAGGGAAGCGTGAGAATAAGAACTGAAAGGCCATTGGACATGGGAAGGGTATGGCAGAATGACCCGGCCACCCTGGTTGGTGGGGGGTGGGATCTTCCACAGTGTAGGGAAAGCTTAGACATTAAGGGGGACTCTGACCACAGTAAAGTAATGGCACCCTACAAGGATGAGGGCAAGGGTACAGGGAGCCTAAATTGCCTTTATTGCTACATTTTACCACCATAAAAACAGAAAGCATACTGATCCTGTCTGGGAAAGGGGGGCGAGGACTAAAAGGATGCAAGGCAAAAACAGGGACCCTTATAATGCGGTTAGTGCGAGTCCTTTCTACAGATTAGATTGTGGGAAAACAAATGCTTCCAAGAGAAGCAGGGACATTGAGAGGCAAGCAAAAATTCTTACCACAGTTCCACTGAAATGTGTTGATGTCCTGTACCACTCCGAGCAGCTGGTGGCATGCTGGCACACGTATAGGTGGTCCATTAGTCCATTACAGTACAAGAAACATCGCCCTGTCAAAGACCGGAAGAAACTCCAGTCAAAAGGAGACTTTAAACACAAACCCACAGCTTGGTGCCCCTGCACCCCTCCTCCCCATGGCAATGTCAACTGAAAATTTGAATTACTGCTTTCCTATCCCACATGATGTACAAAGGAGAAGGGGGCGCGGAGAAGCAGATATACTTACATTTGGGCTGCCTTATTGGATGAGTCCAGGGAGGAGACCGCACAGACACAACTGCAACATACAAGAGGACACATTAACAAGCAGGACACTGGGACAGCCAGGAGGCCAAAACATGCCTCTGGGCCTCAAATTCTACTCACCCCCCCACACACACACATGAAAGGTGAAATGTCCTGTGTCAATGAGTGTGCCTGGGTCACAGGTGGGAAGGTTCATGCAGGTGTATATGCTTGCCTCACTTGGTATGCCCTGCTTTGTGCATCCACCAGTCTACATTAACGCCTTACGATTGCGCATGAACCTCAAGCATGTGGCTTGACAAAGCAGATATTTGAGCACTACTGCAGCCTGGCAAACCATATAGATTAATCCAAATACACATGTTCATCTGTCCCAACCTAAATTCCCTGCAGAACAGCCGAGAGTCTACCACTGTCCAATTAATGACAAACCTCCTGCATGTCCATGGTAAAACGGCCAAACTGTACCCATTCATGCCATCGCAGCATGATCTTGCTTTGACCAGCTACACCCATTGCTTGCTTTGCCGATTACCCTTGTTCACTTATCAAACACCAACTGTGGGTAGCCAGACACACTGCAGTTGCCGGCTGTTGGACTGCAATACAATTGTAAAGCCAAGAAGATTCATGCAGTGCCAGGGATAATCCTTAAAAAGGTCAGGCTGGTTTTTAGCCTATGCCAGATACATTTCAGAAAGGGCATCTTTGTTTGCTTTGGGCACAACTCTACAAACTCTTGTGGCTGACAGTTTACTGCCACAAGTTTTGTTTCCAGCTCAATGGATAAACACCAGGGTTACCGGAACATCGACAAGAATCGCTGGTTTGCACCAGTACAAGCAAGGGCAATCGGAGACACTGCACAAACCACTACTGTATCATACCACAGTGGGCAGCATGTCACCAGAATGGTCTAGAAATGCTCCTTGAGACAATCAGGGCTGCAACATTCCCCGATGGGGGATCATCAGCATGGGGAAGGAGGTGGGGGAGACCATACATTACCTTTGGTGAATGGCGTTTTCTGAGATTGCAGCCGAATCTTCACCACATCCAAAGGGGTCACTGAAAAGACAATACACTGGAAATAAGTAACGTTTTCAACCAGCTTCAGCCCAACAACATTGAAGATTGGACTCGCCCAAAATAACGTGAACAGAGTCCACTGCCATTAAACCTGATCCGAAGGGTGCGCATTTCACCAAACACTCAATTCAATCCATTTCTAAAACTTCCTCACTGCAGCTGGTCTACATAAGTGGCAATAGTTAAACCCGTTAAACACACCCTCAAACTACATAGTTCCTACAATGTGCAAGCTTTAATATCGTGCACAAAACTCTGGGTTCCCAAGAAAATATCCCCCACCCAAGGTCTCCATAGTAGTACTGAACTAGTATCCTTCATATGTTCCCCTAAAGTAGACTCATCTGTTCTAACTTTCTGAAGCCTTTCTCAATGAGCCGCTTCGGTAAAGTCCACCTCAAACACCTTGGATTTCAGTAAGGTCTTCCTCATACCAATCTCCTACGTTACACAATTAAAGACCACCACAAGCTTCAGTGTGTGGCCTTGCCTAAAATAAGGAACAAGTTACTTACCTGCAACTGTTGTTCTCCAGCATGGGTACGGAATGGATTCACGTGCTCATGAATATTCCCAGTCGTCAGGCTGGGAATCCTCGGTAAAATAAAAAAAATCAGTTTCACTTCTGAACTGTCTTTCTCCTAACAATCACTGGCCTCTGGGTCATACTGCTCCCAGCCAATGACTGCCCTCTACCTAAGCCCCTTCTCTGCAATGGATCTTAAAATTTGGTAGCATATAAAGTGGCAGTAGGACCAAGAGAAGAGCCGCGTAGGGGTAGGCAGGTGGGTTCGCATGTGAATCCATGCTGGAGAACAGTTACAGGTAAGTAACTTGTTCCTTCTCCAGCATGGGGTCAGGCATGTATTCACATGCTCATGAATAAAGAATACATAGCAGTACACACATGCACCACCACAGGAGGGGGCAAGGCTCAACATTAAGCACCTCATACCATCTCACCGGGCTCACCTTCAAGCAAACAGGTTGCGCAGCACTGCTTGACCGACTTCGGACTCCTCCCACTTTAGTACTCTAGCCACATCTAGCGAGTGCAAAGTCCTCTCAGCCAGCGACAAAGGCATAGGGAAGAACACAGGTCACACCAAGGGCTCGTGGACAAAAGTCGAGGGCACCTTGGGCATGAAGGAGGGGTGCATCCGCAGTACCACTCTCGTCTCGTGGAATGTCAAATAAGGTGGTTTACAAGAGGGCCTGAATCTCTCCCACTCGTCGTGTGGAGGTGATGGCCACAAGAAAGGCCGATTTCCACGACAAACTTGGCGCCGAATGCACACGGTGGAACGGGGCGGGTGGGGGAGGGGGGCGGGGGCTTCCCATGAGCCTAGTAAGCACCATATTAAGCTCCCATGCTGGGGCCGGAGCCTTCACTGGCTGAAACGAGCGAAATAGTCCTTTGACGAACTCCTTGACCAAACAATGCGACCATAAGGATGATCGTCCAGGAGATCTGGTGTAGCGGGAAAGAGCCGCCGGATGAACTTTGATGGAAGCATGGGCCAGTCCTGCCTTGGCTGCCAGCAACTATAGAAGCACCTGCGGAGCAGTGACTCGTAGAGCGTTGCTCTTCTGGGTACGGCACCAAACGGCAAACCTCTTCCACTTGTGCCCGTAGCATTTGAGAGTAGATGGAGCTCTGGCCTTGGCGAGCACCTCCTTACAATCTGCTGGGAGATTGTAGCCCCCAAATAGTGCTGCTGCAACAGCCAGGCCTTCAGGTTCTGCGATCCTGGGTTGTGGTGCAGAATCGTGTCTCCTTCTTTGGCAAGAAGATCTGCGACCACAGGAAGCTTGACTGGAGGGGACACTGACATGTCCAAAAGTCTGGGTACCATATCGGTCTCAGCCACGCCAGTGCAACAAGGATCATCAGGCCCGTCTGTGTTGACTAGTCGAAGAAGCAGCCGCAACGGAGGGAATGCATACAGAAACAGGACCTCCCAGGGGAAAGAATGCATCCCCCCCATGCTACCCGGCTGGGGAAACCTGCTCGAGAACCTCCGGCACTTGATGTTTGTCGTTGTCTCAAACAGATTGATCTGGGGATTGTCCCATCTGCAGAACAGGTGATTCACTTGATCCTGCCAAAGTTCCCACTCGTGGCAAGAGCGTAGCTCCCTGCTGAGTCAGTCAGCGATTGCGTTCTTCACTCCTGCTAGATGAAGCGGGATGAGGAACATCCCCTGGGTCCTGCGCCTCTATGGAGAGCGACAGGGATCTGGTTCCCCCCCCCTGATTCTGGATGTAGAACATTGTGGTGGTGTTGTCTGTGAAGACCCGTACCACCTTGCCCTCGAGTGACAGAAAGGACTTGAGGGCCCAAAATACTGCCCGCAGCTCCAACACGTTGAAGTGCCACGCCTTCTCCTCCGGTAGCCATAGGCCTCTTGCCTGAAGACTTCAGAGTGCGCTCCCCCATTCTTTTAGAGAGTCGTCCGTCGTGAAAGTCTCCTGATAAGGTGGGGTCTGGAAATCTGCACCTGCGGACAGATGTGCGCGTGCACCCCCCACCACTGTATCACTCGACAAACTCTCGTAGAGTGTGATCTTGTCCTCAAAGCTTCACGCCACTTGTATCCAACGGGCGTTGAGGAACTCCTGCAGCAGACGCATCCGTAACCTGCACAGCCGAATAAGGTACATGCATGACGACATTCATGCAGAAAAGGGACTTGATGGATCTCACCCATGCGACCTTCAAGGCCAACAGCCGGTGTACCTTGCTCAGGATGGCCGTGATCCTCTCCTCCGACGGCAAGGCCAGGCACGACACTTGAGTCGGGCTCCCAGAAACAGCACGTCCTGCGATGGAGTCAAGCAGGACTTTGTATATCAAGAACCCCAGGTCCATCAGGAGTTGGACTGTTTTCGTCGTGTGGTTGATGGCGATATCCTTAGAGTTAGCCGGGATGAGCCATCCATCGAGGGAAGGGTACACGTGGATCCCTCGTAGACACAGCTGCACTGCCACCGGGGCCAGGCACTTGGTGAACACTTGTAGCGCCAAATTCAAATCGAAGGGGAGGGCCTTGCGGTGTCCCTTGTGCATGGGGATGTGAAAATAGACATCTTCCAAGTCCAGCGACAATAGAAAATCTCCCCCTTCCAGCTGTCCTAGCACGTGCTGAAGAGTCACCATCCAAAACGTTTGAGACTTTATGCACTTGTTCAGACGGCGGAGGTCCATCTTCTTTGACGAGGAAAGAAGAGAGTACACACTCTTGGGACGAGCTTGATTGCCCCCTTTTTTAACATGGCTGAGCTGCCAACAGCAGGTGAGGGACGTGGTTCTCCTGACGGGCCACTGGTGGTATCCGTTGTCACCTCCATCGGAACTCGAGGGTGTGTCCATGGGCAAAAGCGGCCAGCACCCAACGGTCGGTGGAGTTCGCCAGCCGGCCTCCCACTGGGGTGCATGAGTCAGGCCCCGACTCCATGGCCAGTACAATCTTGTTTTGATGTTGAGGCGCTGCCTTGGCGAAGACAACGTCCACCTCCAGACTTGGCGCAGCCCCTTTAGGTCTCCTGGGCCAAAGAATGGGAGGGCTGACTGTAGGACGAAGCACCTCCGAATCCTTTAGAGGAACTTTGGGCTTTCCCTCCAGAAGTCTGAAAGGACGGCCGTCATTATTGAAGCGTGCCCAAGGCACGAGCTGTCTCAGTGTCTGCTTTGATGGCCTGGAGAGACTCGTCCACAGTCTTTCCAAACAAATTGTCCCCATCGAAGGGCATTTTCAACACCCTCGACTGAACATCCTGGCAGAAATTAGTGGCTCTCAGCCAGCCTTGTCTGACAAAGGCAAACGCTGTTGCCCATTTGGCAGAATCCTGTGTCGGCAATGCCCGTGGCCACCATACTAACGTAGTCCGAAGCCACCTCGCCTTCCTGTAGAATCTCCAACGCCTCAGCCCTCTTATCATCGGAAGACAGTCCAGGAGGGGGGGCCATCTTGAACCAAAGTTCCCTGTGGTAACGTGCCACAATTCCATCCGTGGATGCACGGTGAGTGAAACTCCTGCCGGTGGCCTAAACCACCTGCAGATTGCCCGCACTTGAATTCTTGCCTCCCCCAGGCCCCAAATCCCCTGTAGCCCCCTCGCTGCCTCCCCACTCCCGCTTCCTGGTTCCCCAGCCTCCCGCCTCCCGATCGGCCCCTTGACCACCCTACCGAGGGCATTAACAACCAACCCAGGGCAGCCCCCTGCCCGGGCAGCCCCACCGCTAAGGACCCCATTGCAAAGGACAACTCCAATGAGACAGCCCCAGATCGTATCTGCAGGTATCCGCAGGAGAAGCAAGAAGCCAACAACAAGTGTGGGATGGGCAGGGCCAGAAGCAACTACTTCAGGCCATACTACCCTACCACTCTTCTAAAGCAACATTCAACAACGTAAATTCATTATAGTTGCACTCAAACTCAGCGTCCATGTAAAAAGGGGACCCAATTGCATTTAGCAGCTGTGACCATTTGCATTAGAAGTGTACCCAATTGCATTTAGAAGTTGCGCCCAATACCCTCTCTGAGAAAGTTGAATTTAGAAGTGTACCCAATTGCATTAGAAGCTATGACCAATTACATTTAGAAGTGTACCCATCTGCATTTAGAAGTAGCGCCCAACAGCCTCACTGAGAAAAGTTGAACCTAGAAGTGTTCCCAACCGCATTTAGAGGTTGCGCCCAATAGCCTCTCTGAGGAAAGTTGAATTTAGGAGTGTACCCAATTGCATTTAGAAGTTCTGACCAATAGCCTCCCTGAGAAAAGTTGATTTTAAAAGTGCACCCAATTGCATTTAGAGGGGTAACCAATTGCATTTAGAAGCTGTGTCCAATAGCCACTCTGAGAAAGGTGAATTTAGAAGTGTACCCTATTGCATTCTGAAATTGTGACCAATCACCGCCCTGTGGAAAGTTGAATTTAGAAGTGTACCCAATTGCATTCAGAAGTGTACCCAACTGCATTTAGAAGTGTACCCAACTGCATTTGGATGTTGTGACCAATAACCACTCTGAGAAAGGTGAATTTAGAAATGTACCTGTCGAACCTAGAAGTGTGACTAAAGGCGCGACAACCCGATCCTAGAACTACAATCAGGAAACCCTCCTAAATCAACCTTAAAAATCTGCACCAATTATGAGCGCACCCACCCCACCAGTCTCTCTCGGAAACTAGCCCCGTGGACCACCCCCACTCCCCGATCTGCCATCACTCCCGCCCCCTCCGTCCCAAATCACCCCACCCTCCTCCACACTCGCTTCCACTCCCCTCTCCAAACAGCAAGCCAGAGGCGCAATCTCCGCCTTCCCCCATGGCCTCCCCCTTCCTGAAACCCCTCTCCCTCGATTTCTCATCAACTGCAACTCCCAACCGCCCACACCTCTCCCTCAAATCCCCCAACCCAAACCCGACCATCCTATCACACCCAGCCCCGCCCGAAACCGGCCAATTTATCCACCCGCCCACTATTCCCCCTCTATCATCACCCACCTTAACCCCACCGCTCCACTCTCTCCTCCACCGCCCCATCCCGCTCCAGCACCGAGACCTACCTTGCCTGCCGATGTGAACTGTACCCTATTTAACGCCCGTTCTGTAGCAAAAAAACAGACTGCATCTATGACCTCCTCGCCTCTGTCAAACCTGACCTAGTTTTCATCACTGAAACCTGGTTCTCCGATGACTTCGGCCCAATCGCTAGTGAAGCCACCCCCCCCCCCCCCCCCCCCCCCCCACTACTACTCCCTCATCCCCACTGAACCGTCCGTCCAGAGGAGGTGGGGTAGCATTAGTCTTCAATTCTCTCTTCCGCGCCTCAATCATAGACATCCAACCCTCCATCCCATCCTGCGAATCTCTCCTCGTTAAACTTTCCCTCTCCCCATCGCTCTCACACAGCTTCCTAATAATCTACAGGCCCCCTGGCTACGATAGACAATTCGCAAACAACCTCTGCGATTCTATCGCCACCCTCCAACTAAACCATCCCAACCTCACCCTCCTTGGTGACTTCAACATATGGCTTGACATCCCCACCAACCCTATGACACACTCCCTGGTTGACGGCTTAGATGCAATTAATCTCCAACCCCACATAATCGGCCCAACCCACTACAAAGGACACACTCTTGATGCCATCTTTAGCTCCAACACCCAGATTCATTTAAAGCCCCCCACCCCAATCATCTGGTCCGATCACTTCATGCTCTCGTTCGCCATCCACTCACCCGACTGCCTTCCCGTACCCACATCCGAACCTCCGAATTTACGTAAATGCTGGAAAAAACTAATGATCACCCCGGACCTAGGCGAGGCACTCCTCCAATCTCCACCACCCACCTGCCATCCCAATAACCAACTAACCCCTGAGGCCTTTGACTCATGGCTCAACGCATCTCTTCTGCGACTCACACCCCAACCCTCCCGTGTAAACCATCAACCCGCCGTGGCCCTTTCCCCAGATGGTTCACTCCTGAGTTGAAGACCACTAAATGAATTTACAAATACCTAGAAAGCAAATGGCAGACAGAAAACCCACGAGAGCAGGATCACCCTGGCCCGACACCTATATCAATACAAGGCCGAAATCCGGAAAGCAAAAAAAGCTTGCACAGGGTAAAATGGAGGAGTACTTGCGCGAGAAGGGCAGGAGTGCACGCGTATGGAATACTTGAGAACACACGTGGAGCACACTAGAGAATGAAGGATAGACTAGAGCACGCATGGTGAACAAGAGCGCGTGAGTGTAGTGCAACCATGAACGCCTGAAATGATCAAAAATGCATAGAACGAACCTGACCGCTCAGAATTGCACGACGTTCGTATTATGCCTTGGAATGCATTGAACCTCTGAAAGAGCATACCTCATATCACACCCCACGCTTACTCTCTCCTTACACCACCACTCAACTAGAACACAGAGATACTATGACACCATTCGGTAGAACTGTTCTCATATCAACATCTGCCGCTGACTCCCCATCACTCTTAAGTAAACATTGCTGGTCTCACACCCCCAGCCAGGCGTTCTCCTCAGGCTTAACGCTGCCACACTCGCTCTGGATAATTCCGGCCAGATCGACCACATACTCCTGATCTCCCAGTCACCACACCTACCGCTAGGAAGCAGCTTCCACAGGGATTCCACACCAGCTGCACACATACCTGGTGCGCACACGCACCTTTGGACCCTCTACTGACCCGAACTTCGGTTCCCAAGGGCGTTCAACCTACCAGCGCCTTCAGACCATACCAATGGTATATAAGGCGCTATATAAGTGCAAAATAACATTACATTAGCGGCCTTGATCACTCTTCGCCCCATGGCACCCAACTTCTTCCCTTCACCGTCCAAGGGGGACGGAGAGGAGAAAAGAGAAAAAAAAAAAAAAAACACATGGACGAGCCCAAGACGACTTCTTGGCCGCCGCCGAAACCAGAGTTTGGAGACAGCTGGGACCGTAAGCACTTGGGTGCAGAGTCTGGCACCCTGTATTAATTCTTGAAGCAATCCCTCTTTACCGCAGCCAACGAAGGGTTCTTCATGAGGGACAACGCCTCGTCCCAAATGTCATCCAATAACAGGATCGAAAGCAGGGTCTACCTCTTGACTCCCGGCACTGGTAAAGGAAACCCTTTCTTCTCCTCCGAGACGAGCTGGAACAGCTCCGAGGTCCTGGAGACCATGGTGTGGAACGAGCCAATCTTGTCGGGTGGTGACGATCTGGCCGGCAGAGACGGCGATTCCCCCAGGACGCCGCCGTCCGTGCCAGTCATCGCAGTGTCCGGTTCTGTGTCATCCCTCGGGGGAGGGAGATGGGGGGGCCTTGCAGGCAAAGGGTGAAAGGCAGATGGTGGTTTCTCCGATGGCCCCGGTGCAAGAGGCATCCTTTGACGGATTTTCGAGCACGGGGTATGCAGGGCCTTAAGAATGTCCATTGAGATATCCACAGGCCTCGGGTGGGGACGAAGGGGACCGGGACGTGCAGCTTAGGCTGGTCCGCTCCATCGTCACCGCCCTGTTGCTCCTCATCATCATCCACCTCGAATGTCCGTGCCACGGAGGACTACCATGCCCCCCTCCCCGACCTGATGCACCTGGGCCTTCACACTGCTCCCCCTTGGCCTCCTCCGTCAGGCCGGCCTGGGTCTTCTCCAAAAGCTTACCTGGATGGTCCGACTTCCTCCTCTTTGAAGAACTTGAGCATTGGCTCGTGGTCAAATGTGCTGGAGACGCTGAACTTACCCTGGCAGCCAAGGAGCCGAGGAGCCGGTCGCAACAGCGCTCCCGGAGGCAGTGTTCGGTGCTTAACCTTATGTTGGGGCCCCACGGGAGGGACGCCCTCAACGGTTTTAGAAGACCACTCAGTTTTCTTCCTCTGGGCAGGTGAGGCAGGCTGCCGGGACTCAGCCAGAGCAGGGGCCCTTCATCTCCCACCAAGCCACGCAGTCGTCCTCCAAATGCGTCTGGTCAAAATGCAGGCAGTAGAGGCACAGGGAATGTCCGTTCCGTAGGTTGCAGCCGGGGCAAACCTTGAAGAGCTGTGCTGAGTCCTTCTCCTCCACCATGACATGCGGTGTAGGCCTCGAAGAAGCTTCTGGAATCCTCCAAGAAGAAACTTAGACAGAAACCCACACTTGAGGGGCGCTGAAGAATACGAAACCGGGTCCCGCTAATTGGAAGGTTGATCGACCGAAAAAATAGAGCTAAACAATTTATATTATATATATAATATATATATATATATATATAAAAACAAAAAACGCTGTAAAAGCTCGAGAGCTATAGCACGAGGACTCCCAACACTTGAACGTGTGGCAAAAATCTGAAGATTGCTGCCAGAGGAGGGGCTTAGGTAGAAGGCCGTCATTGGCTGGGGGCAGTATGACCCAGAGGCCAGTGATTGGTTTTTAAGATCGACAGTTCAGAAGTGAAACTGATTTTTTCTTTACCGAGGATTCTCAGCCTGATGACGGGGAATATTCATGAGCATGTGAATCCATGCCAGACCCCATGCTGGAGTACCTTTCTATGTTTCTAAAACAAAGAAAAAAACTCAGAAAATCGTCTTTAGATCACTGGAACTCGACCCAGACCCAATAGGTGTTCTCTCCTTGTGCAAAGAGCTTTCAATAAAAGCAGGGTCTGCTGGCAAATGCCTGTACTAATGATGTACACTCTCAGATGTTGTCCCAAGACCAGAAAGCCCTGCTCGCCTTCACTAGTGTACCCAAGGGAAGTTGCTGGCAACAGTGAGAAGTCGGGTTTCCCCAACGCTGGGTTTTGTAGTAAGACAGAGGTAGGATCATGCTCCATGCAGGCTTCCAGTACAAAAAAATATGTATAATAGAGCAAGCTGGTTTTGTTGATTGATCAGAATGGCCAGATAAAGATAAGAAACAAGCAAGCATTCACAAAGCCAACACCAATGGCTTTTGTACAGAATTATTTTTTCTGTTGTCCGACAGGTAGCGCATTTTGTAAAATGGGGGGGGGTCTCTGAAGCCGCTCAAATAACCACCACTGGGTCATTCCACCACCAAATGCGTTGGAAGCCAGAACAGAGCTCCCAGGGAAACGCTCCAGCTTGGCAGGCCTAACTTCCAAGTGAACCACATCAGGGACTCTGCTTGCCTAATCAGTCAACACCCACCACTCCCCCACTGCTGGGTAAAATCAGATGCCACAGGCTCCTAAAATTCTGCAAACCCAACCCAGAATGAAATTAAGGAGAGCTGTGGAGAATAGACCAAGCTAGAGCCAGTGGTCCAATCAAAACACCAACTCCCAATCTCTCTCAACGCCACAGTGAAGAGGCAACCACAAAGGAGGCTACAGTGAAGGGGGTGGGAGGAGGTCCATGAAGATTGGCAGCATAAGGGCCTGGCTTCATCTGCTCAAATGGTACCTGTGAAGGATTCTGAGGTAGGATCATGGGCAGCCTGATGCTTTTCAGCGGCCAGCTACCCGCACCACCTCCTCCCAAAGCAACTAGGGACAATGGTGGAAATGAATGGAAAACAGGCCCGGAAAGAAAAAGACCAAAAGTGGTGGGGGGGGGGGGGGGGGGGGGGGGGGAGATGAGTATGAGGTTGCAGGGTGAATGGGACATCCACACCCCCCCTTCATAATCGAGCGGTAATGTAAAAAAATAAACAAATGAAAACAAAAATAATAAGTGTGGGGGATGCATAGAGCAGTTACCCAACCTGACCAGTAGGCAGAAAAACAGATATGCTTTGGGGGGGGTGGGGTTGGTTTTGTTGTATATTAGGCTGCACAAAGTTATTTATCCAGAGGGACGAATGTACCACAGAAGTACAATACAGTTGGCTGAACTATCCATGGGAATGAGTCAGTGGTAGGGGCATTGGCGCACAAATTGGAGTTAAAAAGAAAGTCCTTTTTTTTTTTAAAAAGGTGTACTTTATTTTAACACTCGAGGCGTTGCCTTTTAATGGCATTAAAACCTCAATTTATTTTTTTTATCATGGGACTGAAATTAAGGAGAAGTAAAATTGCAGGAACCATGATGCAAAGAACTGGACCACAGAGGCTTCCCGCACCTGCCATGACAGAATAAGTGACCGTCATACCCCCACAAATGCAAGTTGATCAAAACTGCATACCGTACTTGGAGGGATTGACATCAAATTCAATAAAAAAAAATAAAAAAAAAAGGTATCCCCAGTGCAATTGGAGGAAGACAGAACAACAAAGCAGTGGAACCCACAACTCCTGACTGGGCCGGGAAAAAAAAAAAATCAAGTTGAGGAAGAGGTGGTGCGGAAAAAATCTGTCATTACGGAGACCACTATTGAGGAAGATATATCTGTGAAGCCGATATCAACTATTTTGGGCTGGATTAGTGCTCCTGAAATTAATGGTGACCAAGATCTGAACAGATCATTTATATTACACACCTTTAAAAAAATCCCCGCACTAAGAACGCTGGTGTCAAATGACATATGGATTACTCTTCCAGCCATAAAAAAAAATCATAGGATGGTCTTAGAACTTCAATCCTCAATAATTGCTGAATTAATTTGGAATCATAGACCAGAGTTAAAAATGTTGGGACTGGCAGTATTCCAAATTCCTACTATTGATGAAGCCAAAATCTTTAACGAGGTAATTCCATTAACCATTACAAGTAAAAACAATCATGCATCTATGGGCAAGGCTGATAATTTAACGGATAAGGCAGTCTTGGAACAGTTAGTTGCTATTTCTGCTGTATCTAAAGATTGGTCCTGACTACCGACAATATTGGGGAATCGAAAGGAGGAAACAACGATAGAACACTCGTAGTAGCAAAAAGCTCCTTCGAGTGATATCATGGAACTCATTCGGCCTGAAAAACTTAAAAACTTGGGCAACCAGATATGCCCCGCATGAGCTGGTTGATATTGTATTATGCCAGGAAACCATGGCTCTTAAACCATTTGAAATCAGAGGTTTTACCGCATACTCAAAACCTGCAACACGAGTACATAGAGGGAGACCATCAGGGGGGATCTCCATTTTGGTAAACACTACTCTGATGTACTCCCTGTTATCAACCGTTATAACTGCATCCTATATTGCAATTGTAATTAAGACAGGACTATCTTCTATGGACTATGTTTTAATAGTATCAGTATACTTTAACCCATTAGGTACCGCAATGGATTCATTACTGAAAGATCTGGATACCCTGTTTGAAGAAGTTTTTTGTAAGTGGTCTAATGTAAAAATAATCATAGGAGGAGACTTCAATTCAAAGTGTACTGAAACTCCTCCAAATGAAACGCAATTTAATGTACAAAGTCAACCCCTGACCTCAAGGAAACGGGGAATATGCTTAAATCAATTCTTTAAACGTTGGAATATAGACTTCTTACCCTTCATTACTAAAGGAAAGGTGACAACATGGTCCCGAAACAACATGTATTGATTACATTGCGGTATCTGGGGAACTATCATCTGATTGCAAGGGGGTAGAGATCGCGACTATTGAATTGAGTGACCATTGTATTCTATATGTAGCTTTTCAATTAATGATTCCAAAATTGCAACTAGACCCATTGAGCATATTTATAATGGAAGATCGTCCAGGTGCTTCCCTACGATGGAATACTAGAATTTGCAAAAACTTAAATGTAACCATCAAGATGTTAATAGATAATCTTCATCTACAAACAATTGCTTTAACGATCAGACAAATTTCACTAATTATGACAATAGCGCTCATATATTTGGTATTTCAAAAAACTAAAGAAATAACAAAGCCGCGGGTAGTCGACTTAATGGCTACCAGAACTGCAATTTTAAAGAAACAAAAGAAAAATGAAATCTTGCAATTAAATAGAATGTGTCTGGCTAACGGTGAATATCACATACAGAAACGAAAAGTACTTAATAAATATCGCAATCGTATAAAAAATTACAGGATTTACCTCCATAACTCAACAAACCAAACAATGATTACCGCATTATGCAAAAATGACAGGCGTTCCATATGGGCACTCCTAAGGAGTAATGACTTGCATCAAACGGTGAATCAAAGCTCTACTATAAGTGCCGAAATATGGATACAATATTATAAAAAAAAAATTTGCCTTACCGGAAAGATAGTCTGAATGAATTTGAGGGTTGGTCACTTGAGGATATCACATGGGCACTTGGAAAATTGAACAAATCAAGAGCGCCTGGTCCAGATTGCATTCCACCTTGTGCCTTGAAAGAAAATATCCAGTTATGGGCTCCGATTTTAAAAATTCAATTTGACGAGATTATTCGCTCTTCTATTATTCCTCCATCCTGGCTTCAATCGATTATAGTTCCAATTCACAAGAAAGGTGATAAAACAAATCCAAGCAATTTTCGCCCGATTGCTTTGATGGATGCAAGTGCCAAGACCTTAGCAATCTTGTTGTTACAACAGCTGAAGGCGGTTATTAAACAACGGGACATTTTATCGATATTTCAGATTGGGTTTTGCGCCGGAATGGGAACTGCTTTAAATGCAACTGTTTTGGCACACCTAATTGCACAGACGAATTCTCCGAACACGGGTCCATTATATATGGCATCCGTGGATTTAACAGCAGCTTTCGACTGTGTAATTAGGACTCTTCTCTGGGCAAAGATGGATGAAATGGGATTTCCGCCTCAGTTAATTGTAATGTTAGCCAAATTGCATTATAACACCTCATATCTGGTCCGTATTAATAGTTCTGGTTCAACAACAGTCCCGATTACTACCGAAGTGGGGGTCAAGCAGGGGTGCAACTTGGCAGCTACTCTGTTTAACCTATACATCTCTGATATTGAGACAATATGGAACTCAGAATTAAGCTATCCAGCAAGACTGGCACACTTACGTATCCAATGGATTGCATTTGCAGATGATGTCTTAATTTTTTATCAAACCCCTTATGGCCTACAAAGGAAACTGGAAATATTTGAAGCATATCTTTTTAAAAACAACCTTACATGTAACGTTGAAAAGTCAAGTATCTTTATACTAAAAAATCTAAAAAAGAAATATCCCAAAATGCAATGGTCAATAAATTCTATCCATATGCCCATCGCACTAAATATGAGATATCTGGGGTATGATGTTATTGATTCACCTTCTAGAAAAACGTGGTTCGCAAACTTAAATGCAAAAAAAAAATGTTCTAGCGACTCAAATGCGGATGGTATTTATAAAGCATTGTAAATTTTCAAATGGAACCACTTTTTCAATTCTATATGCTGAAAGTGGAAGCAATTCTACTTTATGGATTGGATTTATGTCTTTGTAATATTGATTCAATATTAGACCAAATTCAAGGGCAATTGTGGAAAGCAACTTTGAGATTGCCAAAATCACTCCCAAATTGTATTTTACGACAGGAGTTAGGAATCTCTGCTCTATCAACCAGGTTCCATTGGCGACAGCTAACTAATTATGGAAAGATGATCTTTCCGCAGCAACAGTCATTGTATGGGGAACTTTCAATCATGATTGAGAATAGAGTACCTAAATTGTTGTTGAAGTTCTCGGAATGTATGATAAAAAAACTGGACGAATGTGGTTTGAAACCAATGGATTTAGAATATCGTAGAAACGCTTATATGAGCAGGATTGGTTACTAACAATAGAAGATATGCAAGAAAAAAAATTATATTCTGAAGCGGCAAAATTTGCAACATCAAGACTGCCTCGCAAATCTTATTTGATTAAATTCCCGGCGAATAAACAGATATTGCTATCTGAGATTTAAACTCAATCTGTTTCACACCTATGAGAAAACCATTAAATGGGAAAAAAACTCTAATGTTGGACTTAAACCATGGTGTAGATTTTGCGAGGGTAAATACTGGATAGAAAATCTGAAACACCTTACAGTATACTGTGAGCATTTTGAAACCCTGCGATATACTTTAATCGGTCCACAGGTGCTAGGTATGACTCAGGAAGCAAGGGAATGGTGTTGGAAAAAATTCATGTGGGGATACTCAACGAAAGCAATTGTTCTATTGTGCGAATTTATCGAAAAACTGGAACTTGATTTAGATGAGAAAGAAAATACGAAATAAATCCTAATGTTGAACTTGGCAATAGTTTAAATGTATGAAAAAAGTACGAACAAGCTTTATCTATTGGTAAGTTAAATGCACGAAAAAAGTATGAATTTAGCTTATCCACTAGGATTTATTCCATAACATGTAATATGATATGTAATGATGAATTCAAATTAATATACTGTGAACTAATTTTCTATGTAATGATTTTAATAACTGAACTTGACGATGTTGTAAATGTTTGCTAATCAAACTTTAAATACAACTTTTAATTTAAAAAAAAAAAAATTAATTAAGTGACCGACTGACTTTAGGCCAGGGACCTCTTCATTATTATATTATACTCATGTGACTTGGAGGGCCATACATATTGCACAGCATGGCTGCATGTTGTGCACCACGGAGGTATGCCCAGAGGTGGTTGAGCCGACCCTGTAGGTTATGGCATGCCGGCCAAGTTATGTGCCCGAGCGCAGAGAGGGTCCCTTAACGTGGGTGGTAAAGCTCCCGACACGGGTGCTAATGGGATTATTTTTTCAATTTAAAAAAAAAAAAAAATGAAACTTACCTTTACAGCACAGTCCGACATTGTGAAGCCAGTTTTCAATGTTGATGACGGTGACAACATCAGCATGGAAAAGGGACTTTGAGGACACCAGCACTGCGCGTCGCACAAAAAAAAAAAAAAAATGTTTTTAAAAAAAAACATCACCAGTGTAGGAAACTACACGAGTGCTAAGGTAAGGGGGAAGGAGGAGCGGGCGATGGGGCACTGGCTAACCACCGAGCTCGAATCGTAGGCTTGTACATCGGAACACAGCCCACGTTCCAAGCATTCCGATTAGTCAGCACCTCCTCCCAGGGTGTTAATGTTCTATAGGGTCTGTCGAAACAGCGGTATAACATTGTTCAGCCTTTCTTAAAAGGCTATGTATGCTGTTCACAGGTACGATGGACAATTTTGACACAGCTGAAGAGGAACTCCATGGATAAGGACGACATGCACCATCATAGACAAGCTGCCCACACATTCCAAAAACCTCTGAAAACTGGCTAATTCTGCTCTGGTAGCAGTTACACTGGAGAGGCACAGAACAGGGTCCTGCAATCTGCAGCTATCCAGGAGGTTACAGACGACTACTCCCATGATACCTCAACATGGACTACAATGGCTAGGGTTGATGGGAGCTGTACTCCAAAACATCTGGAAAAATCGAAGCTTGCATACCCCTGTATTAGAAATTCCCAGTTTAAATCATGAGGTCACCTCAATTCTCAAGTGCCAGAGGCACACTTTTCAGTGAATAAGATCGTATGGTCTAAAGAGAGGTGGTGGGCCCTCCAAAATCACTTGTATTATATTTGAAACCATAATTGGGCCAGGCGTCACCATGAAATACTTGGTAAAATTAACACAGGCTTTATACACCCGGCTGACAAGCCTGCATTTAGAAAGTCACTTTTGCAGCGTTCCATTACTTGGCAACATGTAAGAAAGGTGCATTTTATGCGTTGCAAAACCGAACCACCACAAGGCTTTCATTTAGTAAATTCGATTCCTTTGGGAGTTAAATCTCTTCCCGCCTGTAGGCCTGTTCTGTTTAACTTCCAAACTGTCGCCCAGAGCCAGCAGAGAATTAAGTTTGGTAGCCTAAGACCTTAGGAGGGCGTGTGCCTTGCAAGTCACAGTATATCACTGGGTACAGATGCAGGTCGTAGCGCTCTATAGAGTTTTTTGAAACCTTAAAAACCTGTAACATACACAAGATACAAAGAATATTTTCATATACCTGTGTGGACATCTTTTTTCACATAATACTTTGTTACACTGTATTCTCATCTACCTCTTAAGAGCTAGACTTTATCACCGTGACCACAGTTAACAATCAAGTAAACTAAGGAACCCGTAAACTAGAGCGATAGTCATTCTCTGCATCTGTGTAGCTACCACGATAAATGTATCGCCCTTTCTAGTTGTGGACTTGGTGACAAAAGACAAACAAGTCTGTACAAACAGGTTCTCCCTGCCTCCAGTAGAGGGGGCGAGATCTTCGAATGGCTACTCACAGAATCACAGCTACAGCAAACCTTTCAGTGTGCAGTCACCTGTATGTTTTAAATCTCTAAGGGGAAAGACTACTGACTCAGCCTTGGGGAACAACAGAATGGAAAAAACAAACAAGGTTTGCGTAAGCAGCACATGATGCAAGCCAGAGAGGAGCCTGGAAGGCTTCCAAGCACGCAAGTCACCGCCCATATCCACTACTCCGGTGTGCCCAACTTTCTTTCATCATTCCCTAGGCACCTCACAATATCCCTTCGAGGGTTTTTCTAACTCTTCTGCCCAAGTCTCCACCACATTAGCTACCCAGCGTCACACTTCACATTTGTGGGAGCCTTGTACATTTTACACCTTACCTACTTCAATGTCCCCCCACTGAGCCAAACAATTCCAAACTCAGGCCCTTTAATGGAAATAAAAATTAAATTCATACCAAAATCAGACAGGTAGTTTGTGGCTCAATTACAGATGAGGCCGCAAGGCCCAGAATTCCATTTGGCAGTGCTAGAGATATGTGTCTAAATTAAGCTACAGGGTAGTTTTCAGCAACTTGATATTCCTCATCCTCCACTCTCAATCTTATGGACAGGGGCATACGGGTCTGCGCACACTCTCAGACTGAGATTGAGATACCTACCAAACAGAGAAGTGAGCAGAGCTCCAGTCCCAGATGCCAGCATCTGCTGCAGTGGGGTGATGGTCGCACCTGGGCACTGCTGCCGCTTCTCCTCCATCCTGTTGTTCAACTGTGGGATGGAGGGTAAAGAAAGGATATGAGAGGCGGGGGAACACGTGAGAAGATGAAGCGCATGCCGAAAGAGAAGAGGGGTGGGCGGGACACAGTGGTAAGGGAAGAGTAAAAGAAAGTGTGGCTCATGGAGAGAATACCGAAGAGAAGGGGGGCGATGATACAGGGACAGGTAAAGAGGGGGAGGTTCGTTCAGGAGGGGAGCGATTGGGCGAGATTGCAGAAGAACAAATGTGGGTTTAGTAGACTATGAGTCATGAACAAAGAGGGGACATACAAGGAGAAGAGTGAAGGAATGACGGAGGCAACAAACAATATAGGAAGGGTTGACATGGGAAAGGGAGCTTGATATAAGCAGTGAAATATGGATTGATATTGGGGGGGGGGGGGGTAGTGTGGAACGCTAGGATAATAGGAAAGGGGGGAATTAAGAGACCTGTAAAAGAAAGCAAAAAGGGACAGGTTAGGTGATTGGAAGACATGATTACATCACATGTATGAGAATAGCTAAAACACTCCAACTCACAATGTTTGCTGTTCATTCGACTAGCTGACAGTACAAAAATAATTCAAAGCATAATGCCCAGTCGAGCAGTAAAAAAAACAATTGGGCAAGTACACATAGCCGAATTACCCATGGTGGAATTTCCCATGGAAGACAGACTTTCCAACAGGACAGGCCAAGCTCTGCAGACTAGTCAGAATGCACAGCGAGAACAGAGAAAAGGGACACAGTAGTACTAATCGGGCTCGGAGGCTAAGACCAAGTGGGGCCTCCTGGCATTGTATGTTCCTAGCCCAGTAAACTGAAAGAAGGGGTCTGCAACAGCATAGACTGGCCGCCAGTGCGATGCGTGCACCTCGGTAGTGAAACTGCACAGAACGGGCTGGGACCACAGACAAAAAGGTCAGAGAAACACAAGGGACAAGTTTTTTTCCTAGGTAGACACCCCGCTAAGAGGAATGGAATGCCACACCGACTACCCAGCAGGGTCCCAACTACATATATCAGCACAACTCTACTTGTGAAGCAACACAGCAGTAAAAGTACAATATGCAATCAATTAAAGTTATAAGGATTTGGAGAGGGGATGCAGAGGGTTTCAGACATAGGATACAGATTATGTTGGGGGGGGAAGCAGCAGTCTTATGTTGGCAGAGCCATATGGTATTAGTAAAAAAATGCCAAAAATAAATAATGAAAAGTAGGTCATCTCTTCCATTACATGGAAAGCGGTCAACAGAAAAGTTAAAAAAAAAATAAATTAAAACAAAACAAAGTTAACAAAAAAAATAAAATATATATATATACCATTTCCAATTCACGTTAGTGGGAGGGAACCTACCCCGAAGAGATAGAGGGTCACACACCAGTCTCCTGCAGAAAGGTGAAAAGGTAAGTAAGGAGGAAAGGGGTTGCAGGCTAAACTATATGATCACTGCGCTTCACCGTTTTTGTAATTGCCATTTTCGGTAGCACAGTGATCGCATAAATCCCCCCCCCCCCCAAACACACTGGATCTAAACTCATAATCTGCACAGATAAATCCCTGGGTTTGCTTCCCCATGTGAGAGAAAGCCAAATGGGTTCCCTTGCAATCTCCTCAAGATCCCAAAAGTGCAAAGAGCTTCGCCAACTCCTCACGAATGTACAGCATCTTTCTAATCCAACGTTTACCAGCTTTAGAAAAGCAACAGATGGCTTGCTTTGATTTTCAATATATTTTAGTTCGATGTTGTCTTGAGAGAATATCCACCACCAAACAAATCCCCTGCTGCACTGTGGGTTGACCAGTTATGCTGAAATGGTAAATAGCAGTCATACAGGATTAGGTGGACGAGCTCAACACCAAAGAAAGGTTGTTGCAGGTGCGGAAAACGGGAGGGGCGTGCATTTTAAGATCTCAAAGAGGCCTAGTTATGGAATAGGAGCTCCCAAGTGGGACAAGGAATTAACGGGTCCTCAAATCTCTTAACACCGTTCCAAACCCCAACCACTCCAGTACATGTCTCACATTTGTGTTCATAAGCATAAAATACAAATGAAAACATTTTAAACACATCCAGATTCTCACCCCCACAGGCCTCACCATGAAGTCCAACCAGTAAGAACAGGATACGCTCCGACAACATCGGTAATGGTTTAAAGGGTTTAAAATAAAGGAGCGACTGACTCGCACAAGATGCACATTTACCATCATCGGGTAGCATAGCATAGTCCCCCCCTGCCAAACGGACATTTGCAACAGTTACCTGACCCTGTGCTACCAGGGCTCCAAAAAGGTAATTTCCTTTGCCAGACGGAAGCAGTGGTTTTGAATGCAGTAAACAGTGTTGAAAACACAATGGGTTTGCTCCAAAATGCACACACTCTGGCCAGGGGTGTTGCTACTGAACGAGGACAAGTTAATTTGCAAGGCTAAAAACAAAGTTAAAACACCATCTTAATTTAGAGCCCGATGTTGCAAGCATCGTAAAACCCTGCACAATTCATAAATCTGTAAATACTGCAAGACATGATATAATACAGTGCATATATGATGAACAGGATAGAGGGGTGCACTCTAGTTCCCTGCACCGTTAACCTACTCAGCCACTGGTGTTCTCCTACCGGTTTCTGTGCTCTTCAGATCATCAGGGAGGGATTAAAAATAAATGACACATTCCCGAAGATTTCACCTTTACGGACATCCGAGCCATCATCTCAAATGCAATGAGTCTTATATTACATACTTTGGACAACAATGGGAGATGACGGGGAGGGTGGCTGCCTGGACAATCTCATGCACCAAGTGCTCTGCTTGGGTGGAAGATTTGGACGTAGGATGCAAGGTGAAAGCAACTTAGGGATGCCCACTCTAATGGTCCTTTCTTAGTGTGCAAGGAGCAGAAGAGTACAGCCTTGTGCTTCAAAATATTTGCGCAGGTGCTGTGCCCAATGTGGCCTAATAGACACTTGGCTCTGTTCCAGCAATTCCAGCAGCAGCAAGACTGGAGAGGTCTGGGTTAATAAACTGTCAAAGCAGGATTTGAAGGTAGACAGGTGAGCAGTAGTTTGCATACTTGGGACAGCCACCTAGAGTTACAACTAGGAGAGTTCACCTTAACACGCACATGTCCTGCATACCTAAAAAAGGCTCCGTCAAGACAGAAAATGAGCACCTTCTGCACAAGTTCAAAAGTGCTGCTTACTCCAAGCAAATGACGACTACACAGAGGCGGTAGGGATGCTAAACAAGAGAAAGCAGAGGCGCATGCAAGTCCATAATCCTAGATCTTAACCAGGATTACTGCATAGAGAGGATAGGGATGCCACACAACAGAAAGGAAAGCAATGGAGCAGGGCGGCCATTACCGCTTCTGGTAATGCCCTGGGGCCCATAGTTAAAAATGCAGTCAGATGCTCAGGCGTGGAGCAACTGGAAAAAGAAAAAAAAAAAAAACACTACTAAAGAATTGACCGCCATGTAATGGGATACCTAGTTCTCCCTTTCCATGGCAGCCAAAAGTTGGCTGCCATAGAAGGCGGGGATGGGACTACACACAGTCCCCCGCTTCCTTTCCATGGCAGCCATTAAAAAGCAAATACATACATTTAAAAAAGTAAAGATGGCCGAAATGGAACGGGAAGAAGAGACTACACAGAGTCCCTTTTTGAGAGAAGCCACATTTGCGCTAGACACTACGCAAGGTCGTGAGAGAAATTTTCTAATAAAGCATGAGATCTAGATTTGTGAATATCAACAGGCGTTTATTTGGATTTGCCAACTTCGACCTTCAAGGTAATTTTCAAGGCTAATCAGTCTAAAGCAGTATTATAAATTGCGCGTTATCAATGATGTGCGCACAATGACAGGTGCGATATATATTGAATAAAAAAAAAAGAAAAGGGTGGCAAACAGAGGGAAGTGTGCAAGCGTGGTACATTGTAGGAGTGATGGGGAAACATTAACAGGTAGGACAGGGCATGCAGAGGAGTAGGGAGGAAGGGGGAGAGCAACACATTAGTTACGTTGGTTGAGGAACACAAAGTCAATGTGTTCTTGTGAATTCATTCTCCTATGCCTCTTGTAAACATGCATCTGTGTATTTATGTTTACACATATGTTCTAACAACTGGGGATTGTCCTTACCACTCATCCCCCATTTTGGGTGGCTAAACGTACCCACTCCACTCAATATTTGCACCAGCCCCTCAGCATTATCCCCGACAACCAGCATTTCAGGACCAGGAATATACCAAAACCCTCCATGGGGGCTCTTTGCCACCGCCCCTATCCACTTGCAAATAGGAGTGGACATAGAATGGTTCACCTCACTCCTCCCCACTTCAGTTCTTAGCACTCGGACCTCTAGCTGCAACACCAGTGTGCTTTCTCCGGTGCCAGCACTTGTCCCTAATCAGCCGGGCTCAGACGGAAACATATCTATCCTGTTGGGATTTTGGAAATGTCCAGGGAGCTCCTTCTCTCCCCACACTCCCGGACACAGTAGCATACCAATTTTCATCCGAACTTCACTCTGTTTCACGCATTCCGCAAACGTCCCCGCTTCTTCCAAAATGGCTAGACACAGGGGTGACTCTCCCATATTACTGCTCCATAATTGGATATACTAACTCTTCAAACCACTTGTGTCTGTATATTGGTTTGATATATTGAACTACTGTCACACCCTCGCACAGGACGAACCTACAACAATAAAACTACATGCGCTGCCAGAGAATAATTACCTTCTGCGTCATCACGCCTATGGAAATTGCAGCATATTTAAATTGCTAAAATGGAGACCAACCATTTCGACCGATCACCAGAACCCGTACAAGCCACAGTCAGGTAAGGAAGCTTGCCTCCGTCTCCACACAATCGTGTCTCTGATAGTTAGTGATCCCTTGTCATGTCCTTGTCCAAATTGCTCCCTGTTCACTCACGGGTCCAATTGACCATCACAAATATGCGATCAGATTGTTTGACCTTCATGATTATGCGCAAGTTTCCAAATAACTATATGCACTCGGCACAAGGAGAGATGCAGCCACACTAAGCACTGCCCCAGCGCGAACCACTGTTCCTATATGGGATCGGATATAAACCATGCACGCTGCCCAACACGCTCAGCATTGGGTTACTGTCCCTCAATTTACTACGGCGCTTACCGGAAGGACTGGCCTTCAAATTGCAAAATCGGGTACCTTGACCAATTCCTCACTTTATAGTTGGAGGCATGTAGGCCGGAAACAGGAGACAGCATGATCACTTTGTATGCCATACACTCCCAACCATGGTTCGATACACACTATGCTAGACCAGAAGATGAGCATGTTACGATTCTATTAATCTAAGACCTCGACACACTATATAATTCACAACCTTTGAGTGGTGCCTAGACAACCGCATGTGTATTCACCCACCATTGCCTCCCTAACCCCATGCCTCATCAGCACCTGGGCTCCCTACCCAATACCCGGCCAGCTGCACAAGAATTCCTTTGAAAATATGGGCGTTTACTTGCGAACTCCCTTTGTCCCTTGCAGGCTCAACATCCACCCAGGACTGTGCATTACCCATCACATATTGCTACAGGGGCCTCCCGCTTCCTGACAAGAAGACGCTTTAACAAGTCTTACCACACCTACCTTGGTAAGCCCTACCAGCCTACAGCATATTTTTTTTTTCTCTCTCTCTCTTTATATGCCCGATCCTACCTGTTGCACGTTACCCCACCACTCCCACAGTGTACCACACTTGGTTTGCCAACCCTTCCTTCTTTTTGATTTAATATATGGATCACCTGCCATTGTGCACACACAGGCATGATGTATGCTAAATTGCTTGGACTGCTTTAGCATGATTAGCCTTGAAAATGACCTAAAAAAGTCAAAACCCGCGTTGGCAAATCCAAATAAAAACCCGTTGATATTCACAAATCTAGATCTCGCAAGTTTTATTGGAGAGAACTTCTCTGCCGACATTTTGTAGTGTCTAGCACAAATATGGCCGTCTCAAAACACTCACATTTTCAGCTAGGGACAGTAGACCAGTTTCACACACAGCAGGACACAACAATCTCACCTGTAAGCGCGGCAGTCCCGCAGTTTGTGTGCCCAATTACCAGTACGTGTAGTCCCTGCTTCCTTTCCATGGTGGCCATTCAAACATTGAATGCGACACGGGGGAGGGATTGGTCTGGCAACAACTCAGCAAGGGCCAATGAGCTTGCACATTTTGGGGCAGGAAAAACGTGGGGTGGGACATTAAACACCAGCGCACACATTTCGGACCGATTATACTGCAAAGAGAGTGATAACATCGATCTGACAACAGGCAGGACAATCAGCGCCAAGAAACTGATAATTCCAGACCATGCCAATGCACAAGGGTGCGCTGAAGGCAACAAATTGACAATGATGAACACAGCACGACTAGGACACTAGCCAAGGTTTGCAACAAGAGACGGAATGTCACACCAAAAAAGAACTAGCCTAATTATTTATGGCCAGAGAAACTACAGAGGGTGCATAATGCTTCACATCTTTTGTGCAACACTGGGCGAGATCCCTATGCAGAGCTAGGATGCTCCCACTGTTCAAAATTAATCAATGCGCAAGAGCTAAAGCCTGCTCCTGTGGGTCTGCCATTACACAGCAGGCAGGTGCTACTGCTCAGCAACCAAGGAGAGGTCCCAGCGCACACCAACATCTTTAAGAGGCAAACTAACTTTATGTATGATCCATTATGTTGAAACTTGTATGGATTATGTTGTGTTAGTCATATAGAGCGTTCGCCAAAGCACTGCACATATAACAGATAAACTGAAGTTGGTATTCATTTATCAACCTTGGAAAAGACGATTGAGTTGGCCTTGCCGGGACTCAAAGCTGCTACCTCCAGATCTCACAAACACCACAGCAGCGAGCACTCAACTCAAGTCTTATCTTACTGGCTAGGTGTGTACTAACTGTGTTTATTATTAACCTTCTCAAAATACTTAGTCACCTACGTATGCAAGTCACCAGTTGGCCTGAGGAGCCAAAAGGTAGCTCCTGGTAGCAGATGGTTTCAAGCTAACCAGTATTTACTGGGCTAGAAGCATAGGATAAATAGCTCCCAGCAATTTCAAGCCCTGTGCTACACATGCTAGGTCTACAACTGCCCTCCGACAACACACAGAGCAGTGAACCATGCTTAGCCAGTGTCCGGTGGGACACAGGAGAGAGGACCCTAGGGTCAACTTGGAGTCAGAGAGAGATGCACATCTCAGCAGTGGCAAAGATCTACTAGCCATCGGCACAGCAAGCCCAAACAAAATATTTCAAATTGTCAGCTCAGAGAAACTGCTGTATTCAAGAGCCAGAACAATCTACTGAACTCAGTTGACTTGATTATATGGAATAGAATACATAATCTAGACCAGAAATACAGACAGGGAGAGTTCACGACACCCAGATATGAGGCCGAATTTTCTCCATCAGGGCAAGGACTACATTTAGGGATCTTTGGCTTTCATCATTCCCCCTTTGGGAACGAGTCCCCAAGCCTTCCTTGTCCCAAATCTTTGTACATGGCTCTTTTGCTCATCGAGTTCTGCTTTCCCCTCAGACTACAGTCTGCTTCCTTTCTACACAGAGCGTTTTCACATCCGCTTTCTTACTCAGAGCCAATGCATGTTTCCAGTGTGCTCACACAGGTATGCAGGCTTCATGCTTGCTCAAACAGCTCAGTAAGCGGCCCCTCGCACACCCGGAACAAAGGGCAGGCCTACTTGCTCCCTTACGAGTCACACCGATATCCCAGAGGGCTTTGTGTTTCTTATACTCGGAGCAGTGCCTCTTTTTGCCAAAGTACTCTGGTTGCGTAGTTGTACCGTAGATCTCTGCAAGTTTCTTGTTATCACACTCAGTGCTCCACTACCTCCAAGTTCTCTATGACAAGAAGCCACAGTATTTTGCTGCAACACTTATCTCTGTGCAACTGCATGGGTGTGTCTCACAGGCCACTCCTTACACAAGGCCTAAACCAGGGCGGAGGGGGTACAGTAAGAGGTACGATCAGGCTCACGACCAGCAGAGAGCTGTGCCCTACTGATAAGGCTAACTCCCTATGTATAGAACAGACAGCATTCAACAGTCAATGTGCAGGGAAACAAGCTAGCGAGTCACACAAGGGGAAGGAGAACACAGGGCCTCAAACAGTATGGTAGTACACCGGTAGTAGTACATGAGTCACCAAGAGAGGGAAGAAGGGATAAGCTCTTGTATTCAGACCCATCAGTATATTCGACCAGTGCCACAGGACGGTGTTCCAATAACATTCCGGTTTGATTTTAAGAAATACTTTTAAGGTTAAACCGATCTAATCTCTGCATGAATTACTAGGTGTGAGGAAGTTGGACCCCCCCCCCCCCTAAAAAAATAAAACTCTAAATATATTACAGTTCAAATATAGTGACTAATAAAAAGTACCCCATTGAGAACTAATGGCTATTCTCCCCTCCCCCCCCCCATTGACTCCCCAAAAAAATCATTTTACTCCGACCAGGAAAAGAAATATTAAAACACTCACTTTTCATAAGCAAATATGGCTCGTTGTGCTACCCCAAGATTGGTCGCCTTAAAATAGGCAATGGAATTCAAGCATGAACCATTACCCACGTGTGGTTGGGAGGCAATGATACATCAGTGATAAAACATGCGTTATTACCGTAATAGCATTTCTGATGATTGTATCTGCTTAGCTTCACATGCTGTGCATATAGTCCGACATCTAGAGATAACTGCAGATTATTGCACCCTGTCTTTCGAGGATAGAAAGGGGGCGTCGGCATAGGCATGTCTGTAACACTATCCCTAACGTGTAGTGTACCCAGAAATCCTCACGTGTCGATGTTCCTCCAGTTGTATTTTTTCTGCAGTGAATGAGCCTTATGACTATCGTGATGACTATCGTGATTGAGTACATGAAGAGAGAAGTAGTATGTTCCTTCCATCCGAGCGGGGGAGGAAGGGTGGGTGCATGTGAATCTAAACAGATACCGTAATAGCATTTCTGATGATTGTAAGTAATGCAGGTCTTCTGATGCTAGTTAATCTGCTTAGAATCACATGCTGTGCATAGACTAGCAAGCAGTACCCAGAGATGGAGGTTGGAAGTGAGAAGGAACAGTAGTGAAAACATTTCTTAGTACTGCTTGTCCCACCCGAGAATCAGGCCTGGAGAGTGTGTCTAGGCAATAGTGTTTTGTAAAGGTGTGCACAGAACTCCAAGTTGCCGCTTTACAAAACGGACTCGAGAGGAACATTTGCAACGAATGCTATGGAAGCCCCTGTGCCCCGAGGAGTGTGCTCTAGGCTTGAAGGGCAATTCTCTCTTTGCAAGAGTAGCAGAGTGTGATGCAGTTGACAATCCATTTAGAGATGGCCGATTTAGAGACAGGGTCCCTTCTTCTCTACCAGCTGCCAATGAAACGAAAAGTGGTTGTTTTTCCTTAGTGGATTAGTTCTTTCCAGATAGTACATGACTTTCCGGTGCATATCCAGTATGTGTAGGCTTCTTTCTGCCATGTTGGTAAGCTTCTGAAAGAATGTAGGAAGTTCTATAGATTGGTTCACATGGAACTTTGAAATGAACCTAGGTGCAAACCTTGGGTGAGTACGCAGGACTACCTTATCTCTGAATTGTAACAACAGGGTCTAGAATAGAAAAGGGACTGTAGTTCACCAACTCTTCGTATAGAAGTGTCTGCCACTAGGAAGGCTGTCTTGTAAGCGAGTGCTTTAAGGCTTGCTTTGTGCATAGGTTCAAAAAGAAGACCCCATTAAGTCTGGTTAATACGACATTTAGGTCCCATCCGGGAGCTGGGTTGGAAATGGGGGGTGGGGTGGGGGAATACCCCTTCCGTAAAAGCCTTAATTACTGCGATCTTCCACCATGACACATTCTGCTACGAAGTAGTGTAGTGCAGCTAAGGGAACCTTGAGGAAATTGAATACAAGACCTGAGTCCAGCAGGTGAGTCAGGTATAACTGTGTAGGAGAAAATTCAATGGGATTGATGCCCTTGGGATTACACAATATGACAAAGCGCTTCCATTTATTGGCGTAGCAATGTCTGGTGTTAGGTTTCCTTGCTTCTTTAAGTATATCCATGCATCTCTGAGGAAGCTGGAGATATCCAAACTATGATTTCAGGAGCCAGGCCACTAAATTGAGAGTTTCCCCCCTGTCCTGAGACAACATGTTGTAAGGGCAAGGCAGCCGGAGGAAAGAGACATTTCCATCAGATGGGAGAACCAGGGCAGGCGTGCCCATAATGCTTGTTGAGTAGGGGAGTGGCGGGGGGGGGGGGGGTTAGCGTAAACAAATCCAAATCTCCCTGACCATGTTATCCAGAGACCATTCCCATCGGATTGGTTCTGGGGGTACCTGGAGGCATAATCTGGCCATTGTGAGTTTCAGAGTTGCAAACAAATCGATCGCAGAAAGGGGTTTCCCAGCGAATACGTTGGAGACGATGTCTTTGTGTCGTCGCCATTCGTACTGTACTCTAAGGGCAGTGGGAAGTCTCGGTTGAGCGTGTCTGCCAGAAAATTTGAGTTCCCCTGGAACGTGTTGAGACAATCGAAACATCTAGTGTTTGAGAGCCCACTTTCAAAATGTTCCGAGATAATTTGGACAGCCCTGGAGAATGAGTGCATACTTGCCACCTTCCTAAGAATGGCGTTAAACACTATTGGTCATTCACAGGAGAGGCTTGACGCAGGAAGAGGAGACTAGGGAGAGTCAAGGCAAATGGCATCTGGGTCCGGGTAGGGGATAGCCAAGGTGGGTTTTCATTAACTGGTTCCAGATCATTCCCCTGTGCATAAGGGTCAACCCCTTATGAGGGTCAAGATGAGCCTCCTCAGCATCCAATAGGTGGAAGACCTCATGGAGAGGGTCTGAGGCCCTCTGTATTTAGTTGTTGTGGGTACATCATAAGGGATCTCTTCAAAAGGTATTTATGGAGTGAACCTCTGAAAAACCTACACATTTTTTCTAGCCTGTTCATACAACCCTCAAATTTCTCCCTAGTCCATACGGATGACCCAGAGGTGTCTAAAGGGGGAAAAAGGGTTGCTCTATAGGATCCTGCAGCCTACAATTTCAAGATTTTTCACCAAGTCTCTTAGACAAAGGCTGGGGGACTCAAGTACTGACGCTCTTTGGGGCGTTCTGGCGTCTCCAACATATTCTTGGGCCTATCCCGCCCTTCTGGGCATCCCGATATGTCTTTCAACGTATCTTTGGGTTTACCAGCCACCGAGACAATCTTCGCAAGGCTTTCGCTGATGCTCAGCGTTAGGGGAAGGTGTTTAGGCTCGGAGGGTGGTTGTGTCGAAACCAGAGCTTAAGAGTAAGCCCGCTCTTGGAAGAACGTTGACGGCCTTGATGGATTTGGGTGCTGGCGCCCTTAAGAGTGCCTGGGTGCATGCCGCTGGTACGGTTGCGGGCCGGGCAACCGATCCTGTGAATCGGCGGGTGTCACCGAGGAACCCGACGCACCCGTTGGCGCCTTGGACCGCTGCGACTGAGGTTGCGGCAGTACCAGGGGTTGTGTATTTAGTCCCTTGTTATGTGGGTGCGTCCTCGTCGCTGGGGTGCATCTTCCCCATAGCAGGAGTTGCGTTGTGCCTATCTGGCCAGGGACGGACGTCTTGGAGCGGGTCCGCTTTGTTGAAAGATCAATGGCGTCCGTGTCTGAGCCATGGTAGTCGCTATGGGCCTCATCACTTTCGGCAGCGGGGAAGCTACCCTCGGCCTCCGACATCGCAGAGCCGCCCACCGTTCTGCACGACGCCCCTTTATGGTCTTAGGCCGTAGGAGCTTACAGTGCCAACAGGACGCCTCAAAGCAATTGAGGGGGAAGACACTTATTGCACCGAGGGTGCTCATCTTTCCAGGGAAATGTTCCCTTACAGGAAGGGCAAAATTGAAAGTGAGTTCTGTCCATAGTGAAGGTAAACAAAAGCAACGACAATGCCAAAGGGGCAAAGGGGGGAAGGGAAAGACATTCTTAAAAGAAGGAAACTGCCAGACCCCACTTGCCCTACTGTGTAGGCCGGGCAGAAGGCCCGGCCACACGGTCGACAGCATCTACCACAACGCCAACCTCCGAAGTCTGTTCTGTCTTTGGTTCAGTAATCGAAGAGGGGACGAATGTTGTAAAAATGACCAAAGGTCGGGATTTTAACAAATTTGCAATTTAGGTATAGCTCTGCATGAGGCGACCAACTAGCTGGACAGAAAAAAACAATCTGAGTGACCTTGACGCATGAGGATTTCTGGGTACACTACACGTCACATTAGGGATAGTGTTCCTATGCAGACATCCTCTTTTGATACTCGAAAGACAAGATGCAATACTCTGCGGTTACCACTAGATGTCAGACTATATGCACAGCATGTGATTCTAAGCAGATTAACAGGCATCAGAAACCAGGATTTGGAGCATTTATGATTGACGATTATGTGCAGTACTTACATCTATGTATCAACAGGTGATATGGCAGAATTCCCAGAAGAGCAGTACATTATAACAGATGTAGGGGTCATCAAAAAATAAAAATAAAACTTTATTTTTTTAACAAAAGTTGCTTCTTCGTGGAAGACATTAAACATGATGGTGTGGCAACTGGTAGGAAGCAAGTATGGTAAACGAGGGAGGTACAGATAAGGTGGTAGGCAGACAAGTTAAGGTTGACTTGAAGCCACAGGGTTGAAGGGGACGACTAGAGAGATATCAAGTCAGACATACAGAATTGCTTCCAATACTCTCAGTTCAAAGCAACCAGGTTATACAATGTCTTGCAACTCTTCCTCCATTCAAACCACAACAGAATTACCTGTGCTAGATGATGTCCTCCCAATAATATCAATTGAATTTTATATATTCATGCAGTCAGGACCAGTATAAGCCATGTTTAAAAGGTCCTTTGCTTCATGACAGTGGCGCAAATTGCACCAAGCAAAAAGGGTTATGGTAATTTAAGCAGATCTCTCTCAGCAAAGCCAACTGGGCCGAGTTTACACAGTACAGCCCTTAGGAGCAGATCTTCAGGTTGTACCAAGCTCATGCGGCAGGGGCCTTGGAGATTATATCTGACTTTGCTAAGGTCAAGGACAGGGCCTTAATGAGATGAAGATCAAATTTAAACCCATGCGAAGCAGCTTTAAGACAGCAGTAAACAAAAGACAAGAAAAACGTACAGCAGATGTTTGACAGTGCTCAGTTGAAATTGGCTATTCTGTTACTGCACTATGTAGAGTGTTTCACAACCGATCTTGAAACACAATGTGCAGAGATTTCAAAGGAATTGGTTTTCAAAGAGAGTTACATATCAAGCCTCCCACGTGCCACCCCCAAACCTTCATTGTAGACAAGAGGCACAACACAGACGAAGTTCGCGTTGTTGCTTACCTTTACCTTATCAAGCATTAGGGAGACTGTGTGCGCTTGCTGCAATGCTCCAGCCTTCTCCATTTACACGTCTTGCTCCTGCACTGCTCTCCCTGCAGTTACTGGGGCATAGAACATACATCTTGTACTACCACAACACTTTTCTGTGGGCTCCTGTGATGGGAAAAAACAGTTACAATAGGATGAGGCGGCCCAAGTCACATCACTTCTTCCACTTCAGACCACAAAATGTGCACTTGCGAGCTACACTTCACTATTGGAGAGTAAGAAATGGTGTGTGCGCGCATGTGGAGAACCGATATTAAACCCAGCAGGCTAGTAACTGACAATTCCATTGTGTTCTCGTTAGGCTCTTATACTTGTAGCTTGATCCACCCAATATGACATGGGTTTGAACGTGTAGATGTCTGGAGGGAGACCTTTGTCATCTATTTATGGAAATCCAAATCGATGGGGGAGAGGGGTCTGTGGAAATTAGGTAGCACTGGAGCAATGTTTTGGCTGGTCTTTAGGTCCTACTGATCATGCTCCTCATTCCTATAGTTGATAGGGAGGGAATGATGTACAGTTGCTAAATGGGGAAGAGCAGAAAGAGTAGTCTTAACAGTTCACAAATTTTCATTCACGGTTCTAAACATTACATGATTATTTCTACAGACTAATCTTCACAGTGGCCAGGAAGAGAATTTAAAATATTCTTTAGAAAAATTATGAACCCCTCAAGTGTCAGCTATCGTATAATCTTGGTGTTTTCTTAAGCAAAAATATATTTGGCTCCTCAAAAACAGACACGGTCTTGCTTCAAGAGACACCTCACGAAGGCGAAGTGTGAAACTTGGGCTGATTGGTGGAGTAGATTATAGCTGTCTTAATAAAAGGGTGGTGTAGCCATACTGTTCCAAAAGAAAGTTCAGGTTCGAGGAGCTAAACTTTGGAAAGAAGAGAAAGGGGAATTGGTGGGCATTCAGATCTGCACTGGAGATCAGTCCTTTGTGATGGGATTGGTAGATACATGCCTCAAGAGTTCCGAACATGGCTTTTTCTCAGTTGTATACAAAATCAAAGACCTTAAAAAGCAAGTTGACAGGCATGTGTCATCTACAGTGGCGACAAACTTAATCAATTTCGTTGTGTGAAACCGTCGCTAGTATTTCGCTTCAGTAATTGTGCCTGTCCAACAACAAGTAGGTGCCAAGCGGAACAGCATTTCCAGGAAAAATGTGGGTGATAATGTAAGAAACCAGGACGGTGTTGGGGTTCTCTTAGTCTTCTACACAATCATATTATTGCATGTTCTGTAGGTGTAGTGCACATGCGGTAATAGCAGCGATCTTAGATGTTAGCCATATTGTGGCACAAAGCTTAGTGGCGCGGTAGTCAGCACTCCAGGCCTAGGCCACGAACACGAGCAAGGGAATAAGCTGTATGCCACACAGATGAGAAAGCCAGAGATGCACAGATCCATAAAACCCCTCATGGTCCCAAATTGTTTCCAACCTTCGCGCCCTGGTAAGAATGTGCCCTGCAGCACAGTTCTTTGTTGGCGCCTTTTCCTTTTTTACGGAAATAAAACTGCAAGGGGTGTATTTGGCCCTTTTCCCTAGTGAGTTTTATTTTTTCTGGTGCGAGCGTTTGGGGGGTGGGGGAGGCGCTTTCCTATACACCCCCCCCCCCCAGCACCTGCCAGATAGGAGACATGACACTAGTGAAGAACAGGGTGCTACCAAGAAAGCTACCCCTCGCGTATTAATCACAACCATGGACTGTCGTGGAAAACAACCATGGCATGGTAACAGCCGCCTGAGAAAGCAGACAGGTGACCCGTAACGCCTCATTTTCAGAAAGTGCCAACAATTCTGTGGCAAGAGGTTGCGGGAACCGAACCACTGCAGAGCATGGCCAAACAGAACCTTGCTGAGAAGGAACAGCCACGAGAATCCAAATGGTTGTCCCAGACACTGGCCATGAGCTGCCGCCAGTGGACGACGGAGAACCAGTCCTCCCAGCACTACCCAGAGAGTGGGGAGTCATTGGTTCTCTCTCCGGAAACCAGCACCTTTCACCCAGCTCAGGTTTGTGCTGCACGAGATCAGCGAGCTAGTACACCGGACAATCACAAGACCGTGAAAAGTTGATTTAAAATTGTTGATCTAAATTCATGTTGTATTCAACTTGGGGAGTAATGTGACATGCTCATGTGACCGCCACTAACAGGATGAGTAGTAGCGGCATGCTGCGCATCAGGAAAGTGAATAAATACGTGAGATAGCCCGCCAACGTGACATGCCAGGTGTCGACGAAGAAATCCGAAAATGGAGGAGGCACCCCGATAACCCGGGCGGTGTCCTCCTCCTAAATCTCCCTCCCCCTCCTCAAAGGAGGGGAGGAAAGGCAGAGCGCGGCAAAAGCAGGGAAAGCCCGCGGAAATGAGAAGAGCGCGGCAAAGGGGGAGAAAAAAGCCCGCGGAAGGGGGACAATGGAAAGGGGCGGAGTTACCCCCCTTTAAAGCAGGCGGGTTCCCACTGCAGGCATCATCCAGCCTTGGCGGGGGACGCCCGCCTGCCACCGAGGACTTCGTTTCGACTTCGTTTTTCGAGGGGCTGTGACCAGACGAGGAGGTTCGTGTTACCCCAGTGAAGGAAGAGGTCCGGTATGGAAAGTTCCAGTGGTTCCAGAGAAGGTGTTGCCCAGTTCACGGGAGCGGGAGATGGCGCAGCCTGAGTAAAGAAAGAGGTAAATGGCTGGGCACTGGGTGGTTGCGGTTCGTGCAGCTTAATCCCACGCAGGGCGGATTTGGGTTAATTAAGGAGACGTGCGGCAGGACGGTATCAGCAATCAGTTACTGTGAAACTCCCCAGGGAACGGGGGTGGGGAGGATGTCGGAAGCGAGAAACGGTGTTCTTTAAAGGCCAAAGCAGGTTTGAATCTGTGGCTTCCTTTCCCCACATGCGGGTCCAGGAAGATTAGGAAGCGGCACGGAGAAAAGGCGCAAGCCACTCAGTAACATAAAGTGATTTTAAAAGTAGATATGTTAGCTGTAAGCAGAGACGTTATGCGGAGGCATTTAGCGAGCGTCCGGGGAAGCAATGCAGTTAAGGTTACTGTTGGGGGAGGTTAAGATGCACGCCTCGCGGTTAATTATTTCAAATGTTTGCATTGAGAATGTCTAAGTAAAGTCAAGGAATGTGAATTCAACATGCTGGGTGATGCGAAGGTATGCGGTTATGGCCGGTTGGGTTACGTGCGTCGGTCTGGATGCAGGCCTAGTCGCAGTAACTTAAGGATGTGCTGGCTAGGGGCTACTTTGCCCCGCGGGTAGGCAGCACAAAGGGGATGTGGGCCACAAGGGTGAGAAAAGGGCAATAGGAAGATAGTTGTCCATGTGCAGTTGCCAGCATGCTTGTATACATCAGGGCGCAAGGCTTGCAAATAGGATGCATTTGCTGGGGGGTGTTTCCCATGCTCGGGGTGCAAGGCGCATGCAACGGGAGCCTGGCTAGCTCAGTCGGTAGGGCACGAGACTCTTAATCTCAGGGTCGTGGGTTCGAGCCTCACGTGGGGCGAAAACAACTAACATTTAGCTGGACGGTTAGCTCAGTTGGTTAGAGCGTGATGTTAATAACGCCAAGGTCACAGGTTCAATCCCTGTATAGGCAAGCTAACAGAACGCGCCTATAAACAGGTGTTCCTGGTGCACTTATTTATGGTGATTTAGCCTAAAGGCTTAGAGCGGTGCAGCCTTTGTGCTGGTTATGATTAAGGTTGATAAGGGATTAGGTGGTTCCCGAATTTTCGCACCGCACATTAAGAAACCCATAGGGCATTTGTAAAACGCCTATACACAAGTGTTTCATGGCGCACGCTTTTAGGATGAGTTAACTTACTGGTGTAGGCCGGTGCAACCATTGTGCAGGTATATGCTTAAGGTCGCCAAGTGAGTAGGCCGTTGCTCAATGTCACATTTCGCACATTAATAGTAGCGGCAGCAGAACTTGCGGTGTATGTTGCATATTGCACCTTTGATTGTCGGGCTAGGGGTACTGATCGTATACCCAATCTGGGCACACAGGGGGGGAAATGTTGCAGTTGCGATTGGTGTGTCCACACCAGGAACAGGGAGGTGATTGTTGTTGACATAGCAGTGTGAAGGTTGGCCGATGAGGGTTTTAAAGCTGCAGGCATGCGTTATAAAGAGGTGGAGGATAGCTTGGGGGACAAAGTGCTCGCCTTGGAAGGGCGACGGTACCAAGCACTCCAGGTTCGGTCCGCGCTCAGAAACCCTGGGGTATTAAGCGCATTGTAAACAAACTATCATATGTCATACACAAATATTGGGGGGGTCTAGAAATGCGGCCAGGTATCCGTACAAAGCGGTTGTGCTGTGTTGTATTGGTGGTCAACTTGTTGGTTTCATGCACGGCAGTTATTTAATGGTTATTTAATTTTCGCCCCTCACGTTAAGAAACCGTTATGGCATTTATAACACGCCTATACACAAGTGTTTCTGGGCGCACTTTGTTAGGACGACTTAACTTACTGATTAGTGTGGGGCATCCAGGGCCAGGTTAGGCTTGCGGTCACCAAGTGAGTAAGCCGTTTTCTGAAGGTTCGCGCCACACGTTAGAAACAAAGATGGCAGTTATACGCCTATAAACAAGGTACAGGGTGCGCTTTTAGGACGAGGTAGCTGACTGGTTTAGGGCGGGCATACAGGGTGCAGGTTTATGCTCAAGGTGTTTTAAGGGCTTGGCCCGCAGATGCAGGAATATTAGGAGTAGGTGTTCAGGGCCTCGGCACATATCGCCAGGCAATTTACGGTGCACAGTGTTACTGACCGGGAGACGTCCATGGGGGCTGGGACCGGGCGGCAAGGTTCATTAATGAACGGACGATGAGTTAGGATAAGGGCATGCAGGGCTCCCTGTGTAACAGGTCGCCGGTCATATTGGATGCAGGGGAGTTCGTCGCAGAGCGTCGTTTATACGCTATGCAGTTTGAATGGCGGGTAGAAGCCGCCGTTGGCGGTTGTAACAATAGAACAACTACAGAATAAAAGAGCCTGGCTTCGGCCATCCCCGCGGTTGGGGATTACAAAGATCAGAATGAAATTGGCTGGGCGACACATACCAACCAGGCTTGCAGCAGAAAGGGAAGTGAGGCTGCCGATAGAGATCACGCAGGGTTAGGGCACAGCGTCGGTCCATTAATTGGTTAAACACGGGTACCCGCGGAAAACGCACACCAGGTGGGTTACTAGGAAATTTAAAGGGCCACTTTGTTTCGTGCGCAAGAACAGTAAAGAGGGCAGGTCAGCTCGTCACTTTAGTGGTATACCGTATTTCTGCATCATCCATTCACTCTTGGTTTAATTGTTTGTACATGCTTCCATAGTTTCGCCCTTTGCGTTGTTTAGGGTAATGGGTATGGGAATATATTGAGCGATGCTAATGTTTGGGTTGTGCAGCTCAGCTGGGGGAGGAGTTGTGGCTTCTGTTGCCTCTCCTGGACGGGATGGGTTGTAGAAACGGGGATCCCTAAGGGCAATTGGGGGTTCACCCTGGTAACTTAGTATGGCATGACTCTGTCCAGTGGGTGTAGGAGCGCCGCAAGGTTATCCTTACAGAATAGCGCTGCAGGCAGTATGGCAGGACCCGTTCCATTATATGGGGCAGCGCGAGGAGGCCCGTTGTACAAAAGTGCGCTATAAGCGGGTTGCATGTTCCTTCACGCGGTAGTTGGGGATAGAGGTATGGCGCTATAAGCGCAATTGCATTACGCGTTCACGATAAAGGGGAGTGCCAGGAGGAGGGTATGATTTAACGGCACTATGAGCATAATGGCCTGACCCCCTTACAGTACCCAGAGGTACAGCACTCGCCATGACGCATGAAAATTGTAGGAAGGAGGCAGCGCAAGGGGAGCGCCACGGGGCGCGTACTTCTAAATGTCGCTAAGAGCATTATTGCATGCCTCTTGCCAGTTGGGCGGGGGAGCGCCACAAGGCTAGTATGGAAAAGGGCGCTGGGAGCATTCCCAATTATGGGTTTCATTTCCCAATTATGAATGCAATTCAAATTCCCAATTATGAATGCAGACAAGGGGCCAGTTGTCAGGCGTACACACTTAACAAAGCTGCAAAGTGATGCGAGGGGGGAACAGTTTGGCTTGGGCTCAAGTACTTGAAATTTAAATACGAAAGGTGGTACACCGAGAAAAGCAGGAACGTGTTTAAAGGCGCAGGTAGCAGGGTCAGCGCAGCCTTGCACCTGACCAATGAGAATGATCAGGTATCAGTGGTAAAGGTGTGCACGGCAGGTAACGATATAGAGTGAGTTGTGGGATAGCACCACTAGGTACGCCTGAGGAGAGGCCGTCTTTCTGGTTATGACAGTTGCCTTACATGTTAAGAAAAATGGAAGGGGGGAGCCCTCTAGTGAAAGATGGGAGGCGGTACACACAGGACAGGAAAAATGGTACCTGGGCTGAGACAAGGGGGTAATGAATGCAGAGGTACAGGTCTAACAAGGGACTATAAAGGCAGCTCCTCCCGTCCAGCACAGGCAATCACCCGGTTGGTAGCTCACAGCAGGCGGAGCAAGATTAAGGGGGGGGAGCATTAGTCCAGTAAAGGGTTAGATGAATTGCTAAGGGTGGAAAATGGAGTCCCTGGTTGAATATACAAGAGAGTGAGTGCCCGGCCCAGCACGGGGCTGAGGAAATGTCACTGGAAATTGGGCAGGTGCACAAAGCTCCTGGAAAGGTATTGCACAGGGCAGGCATGGGCGGTGCAACCCAAGTTCCCTGTAGGATAACCCAGTGGATGGCAATTGGGCACAAGGTGCACAAAGCTCTTGGAAAGGTATTGCACAGGGCAGGCATGGGCGGTTCAACTCAAGGTCCCCGTAGGATAACCCAGTGGATGGCAGACATTTGTCAACAGTAGGGACAGAGCCCCATAGTAGAAGCCAGCTCAAAACTCTGGGAAATGTAACAATAAGGAAAGACGGCACAAGACCACGGATTCTTGTGGGGCGAGAGGACTGGGAAAGGGGAAGTAAGGCAAATGTGGTGCCTGAAATTCTAACTTTAAAAGTGTCCCGGAGCAAGCCCGCCCTGGGTAAGGCGGAGCAGGATGGAAAGGGGACGGATGGAAAAAGTGTCCCAGAGCAAGCCCGCCCTGGGTAAGGCGGAGCAGGATGGAAAGGGGATAGATGGAAAAAGTGTCCCAGAGCAGGCACACCCTGGTTAAGGCGGAGCAGGATGGAGCTGGAACGAAGGAAAAAGGGTCTCAGAGCAGGCTCGCCCTGGTAAGGCGGAGCAAGAGGGAAAGGTGGCAGGGGCAGAAGTACAGCAGACATGGCCTTAGCCTCTTGTGCTCCACTGAATAAGCTCGAAAAGTTGGTGCTCATCGGGTGGCATGGGTGGAAGGAGGTCTGAGTGTGAGAAGGTACATCAGGCCGAAAGGAACTTAAAATCGACATGCCACCTTCTTTCCCCGCCAGCAACAGCCGGGAGGAAATGAGATTGGGATGGGTGGGGTGCCGGGGTTGATAGGGGCGCAGCTGCAGCAGCAGGTGCGCAGCTAGCCTGGGAAACAGCAAAAGACGGACATATTGGCCTTATGTCTGGGTGGTGCTGACCCGACAAGCCTGGGAAAGGGGGCCTCTGAGGGTTTTTTGCCAGAGCAGTCACGGCTTGATTAATTTTAATTCCCTTGAGTATATTATGGAAGTTGGGGTACATTTGTCACCAAGGGGGTTGGAGATATGCTTCTGGACACTTTGCACAGAAATCCAAGAAATGTGAGGAAGGAAGCAGGGGGGAGCCACGGTGGGCGGTAACCCACCTGTGGCGTGGCGGTGTTTGGGCAACCAAACACAAGAGACAGACTCCGGATGAGCCAGGAGAAAGCGGGAAGGGTCTTCGCCCTTTCCAGACCAGCGCCCCTTGGGAGCCTAAAACGGCAGGGGCGTCTGGGGGGAACAACAAGGGCTCAGCTTCCCCCAAGGAAACGGCACTCTCCCCGCCCACGGATACCTGCAGGGGCAGGCGAGGCTCAGGCGCAAAGGGTTGGGAGAGTTGGGCCTATGATGGACTTTTGGAAAGCAAGGGGGAAGCAGGTTTTGGACATGGAGCGGTCGCCGCATCTTCCAAAGTATTTCCACTAATGTGTGCAGTATGTTTTATGATTTTGTGGAAAATAAATCTGCGGCCTTTTATGCCAAAAAACTAAGCAAGGCTCATGTCACGCTTTTCTGGGGGGGAAAAGGAGGAATGAGCTATTGCTATGTAAGGGGTCCAAAATGGACAGATGCACGGGTTATGCCAGGTGTCGACGAAGAAATCCGAAAATGGAGGAGGCACCCCGATAACCCGGGCGGTGTCCTCCTCCTAAATCTCCCTCCCCCTCCTCAAAGGAGGGGAGGAAAGGCAGAGCGCGGCAAAAGCAGGGAAAGCCCGCGGAAATGAGAAGAGCGCGGCAAAGGGGGAGAAAAAAGCCCGCGGAAGGGGGACAATGGAAAGGGGCGGAGTTACCCCCCTTTAAAGCTGGCGGGTTCCCACTGCAGGCATCATCCAGCCTTGGCGGGGGACGCCCGCCTGCCACCGAGGACTTCGTTTTTCCACCCACCCACCCTACAAATAAGGACAAGCAGGAGGCCTGACCGTCGACGTCGCAGGACGGCAGGCGATGTGGCGGTGTTTGGGCAACCAAACACAAGAGACAGACTCCGGATGAGCCAGGAGAAAGCGGGAAGGGTCTTCGCCCTTTCCAGACCAGCGCCCCTTGGGAGCCTAAAACGGCAGGGGCGTCTGGGGGGGAACAACAAGGGCTCAGCTTCCCCCAAGGAAACGGCACTCTCCCCGCCCACGGATACCTGCAGGGGCAGGCGAGGCTCAGGCGCAAAGGGTTGGGAGAGTTGGGCCTATGATGGACTTTTGGAAAGCAAGGGGGAAGCAGGTTTTGGACATGGAGCGGTCGCCGCATCTTCCAAAGTATTTCCACTAATGTGTGCAGTATGTTTTATGATTTTGTGGAAAATAAATCTGCGGCCTTTTATGCCAAAAAACTAAGCAAGGCTCATGTCACGCTTTTCTGGGGGGGAAAAGGAGGAATGAGCTATTGCTATGTAAGGGGTCCAAAATGGACAGATGCACGGGTTATTGCGTCCCAGTTACTCACTGAACGGGTGGTCTGCGTATTCATTGCTGCAGGGTCTGGTAAACAACCAGGCCCCAGCGCAGGCTCAAGTTGTGCTCAGACGGTGCAGCCGCACAAGGGCACACCTGCGGCGCCTTGCCGCCAGCTCAATGTCATTAAAACAGCACCTATTAAAGAATCTTTAATCAACGCTATGTACATGACACTGAGCTGCAAGGCACTCTTAAACACACTTTACAAGAACATCAGGGGGCTCAGTTCTATTGTTCGGCCGATACTTGTTCTTGTATCAGCCGAAGAACAGAATTGAGGCCCCCGTTCTGCATTTGTGGTGGGCAGAGCGCACAAATCTCGCACAGGACGCTGGCAGACCTGGGGCCGGCCCATCATCCACAACCATTGGATCAGCCATTGCATGCTTGCTGTAGAATGCGTTTAAAATCCATTCATTTTTTTTAGCGATTCACGTTCGAATATGGATGGTTCTTGTTAAATTGTAATGAGTAATTGCAATCCGAGTAAACAAAGATGGAATCTGGAACCTCTCGTTGTGCCAACATGGGTTGACCCCTCCATTTAAAACTTACCTAGGAAGGCTCTTTTATACTTTCTAGTGTTCGGGCTCAGAGCCACCTCGTCACCCTTTCTTCCCTATCGTGGCCCTTGCAAGGCTGTGCGACAAACAAGGCCAGGGACCAACAGTACCACTCTGGGTTCTTCTCTAGGCGGCCGGGCTGAGTGGCATGTTGTGCTGAGAGCGGCAGTTCCAGTTGAAGCTGGATGCAGCAATGGTAGTAGGGCCTGTAGCCTAATGGGTGCCTGGGACTCCAGGAGGCCACCGCTGTGGCAGGGGAGTACTTTGAATGGCTATGGAATGAGACAATGGGAGGGCGGCCCAACAACTTTTCACCCACTCTGCCGTGTGTCTGGCAGCCATGCTCCTTAAACTGGGGGTTCCAGCTTTATTTGCCATGAGCCAAAAACATACTCGCTTATTTTCTCGATGTACAAATACGACCATCTCCCCGGCCCAATCCCTTTTTCATTCTTTCGTTCATGCACGTCTCGTTTTTCTTTACCACTTTTATTATCCTCGTTTGACCTGCCTTGACCCAAACTCCATGGATCAGAGCAGATTAGATCCTTCCATAGAATTGTATACGGCATTTAAAGACCAATTTACTTTTTTTTTATAAATGTAAAACAGTTTAACCTCGAAGTCTGCCAATGTTGGCATATGCGTTTTCTTTTTTGTCCAGGAGCACATGTGGGGAAGCTGGGATTTTATTTTTCAGCAAGATTCAGGTGGTGAAGTCGGACTCGAACCCCCTCCCCTCGCTCTTAATCTCGCCAACAGATGCTGTGGTGCAGCATTGATTTATGAAAGGGTTTTGTTGTCCTCATAAGGGATTGCGGATGTATGGGCGCATTGCATAATAGCCGATCGGGCCCTTCCCCTGTGTCCTCCATCACCCGTCCTCTTGGGGTGTGACACACTAACAGAGTGGTCCCCGCTTTACCACACACTGCTGCACTCTGCATGGTCTTGTGGCGGATGTGGTCTTGGGTGATGGAGGTTAGGTTTGTTTAAAAAAAAAAAAAAAATCTTAATTAACCGATGCCATTTTTAACTTTTTCTTAAGTGGCATCTATTTACAACTCTTTTACAGTTAAGGGCGGGCAGAGGGTGCATTGTTTGCAATGCGGCAACGCAAGGGCTACCCCATGTCTATGTACAATTCACTGAGGCCTGCTTGCATTTTGGGGTTTTGTCGTTTTGATTTCCCAACTAAATGCAGGACAATTAGTCCTTGAATGCAGAGGATCACCATGCGCTCGATTCTGCTCCTCGCGGTTGAGGTATAGGTGAGGATTTTTTATGCGTTGTGTATTTTCTTACCACTTTCCCAGTAAAGTAACTTAAGTCGATGAAGGGGACCGATACCAAAAGTAAGACTGCAAACTAAACCTAGAGGTGTGGCAAGAACAGCCCAAGTCAAAAAGATCTTCCTGGAATCATTCTGGAGTCATTAAGTGACTATCGTAGAGTCATCCATGGCTAGTTCAGGCAGATCCTCCAAAACCATCCTGGAGGTATGTGTATAGGCCGAAATATTTAAATGAGATGACTAAGTTATCACAAAAACTACTCCAGGACGAGTTCCGATTACTTCTAGTGATCTTGCATTTCTCCAGGATGACCCCATGACAACTACATACCTTACATAGAATCCAACACAATAGTGCTTAACCCAACGAGCTAACTTTCGGGAAAAAAAAAAAATCTCAAGTAATAGCCATTTAGCTTTTACTGCAGTTCGGTGACTGAGCTGAAGTAGCAACAGACTTTGCTGCAGCTGCTGTGCCAGACAGGAGTGCCCCTGGCTTCTCTGCAACACATGGTGCCCCATGCATGCAAAGCCTGGTCACCCACAGCAGGAAGATATAGACGAATATCAATATCACAATCACTTGTATGGCAGTGGTACACCTAAAGTACTGTTGGTAATGCAGTGATTTTAGTACATCAAGGGATGCATAGACTGGCTCTATAGTAGGATGGCTAGTGGGTAGCTCAGCAGGTTAACAGAACGTTGCTGAAATGTTAATCTAAGGACTTTTTGCAAGTGCTATAAAATGTTGCTTTATGAACCATTGCTAATACTGTATCCCTTTGAGGCTACGACCTTTTGTAAATTTGACACATGTGGATTCGAGGACATGTTTGAGCATTATAAAAGATTGATGTATTTTCTAATTGTTATACATGCAAAATTTACATTGCCTTCAATGATGATAAAATGACCAATACGTGGATGTGGCCACCGCCGAGTTAAGTGTTAAATTAGATGTAAATAACACGTACTTGCCTTTAATGTGAGGCTTAATTATGTAGTATGTACACCATAAAGTCAGCTACAGTGGTTCTGTCCTTATTACTAGGTTTAAATGTAGTACATTACGACAAAGGCAATTTACCAGATGACTATACTGGACCGTCTCGGTCTACGAAACATTCCTGATACTAGAGTTCCATTATGTGTTACATTCTAGATTTACGAAGTTTATTTTAAAGTAAAGTAATGTAGATCCCCTGATGAAGAGCTTGATAGCTTGAAACGAGTTGGGCATTGCAATAAGAAAAAATTAATGGACTTGGCAAGATTACTAAGCTGGAGCAGTGAAAACTAATGTTATATAATGATATGCAATGTACTGAACTACAGTATGAAAAGATTTTGAATTGTGCATTTGCCACAAGTCCTTTTAATTGATTACCATTCATATAATTGTTTGGCTATCTTAGCCACTGATAGTGTGCAGTGGGAGTTCCCCTACTGTTGGAACTTTGTTTCTCTGTATGTTGTGCGATTCATGTGCCAGGATCGCTTTTTCTCCCCTGCACCTGGATATTATCTAACACCTTGATCTCTTACAACTCATTTACCGAGTGTGGGGTGTTCATCCACTGTCATCTTTCAACAGGATGCCGTGCACCCCCCCCCCCACCCAGTGATGTTCACGGCCCATTGATTCTCACTATGTCCCTATCAAGACAGAAGAAAACAAACGGGATGAGCAAATAGAGCAGGAAATGCACGAGTGATGGCTAGGAAAAGGAGCACAGTGAAGATTAGGTCACCAAGCCCCCAGCTTCCCTCTGAAGACATTGGACCTGGCCAGAGGGGCAGCCAAAGACCGGTGTTGTACAATATCCAGCTCCCCCACGAGCCAGATATACAACTGGCAAAGCATGCTTCCGTCCTTGCTCGCCTACTCTCTCCAGGGTCCCCAAGTTAGGGTTACAGAGGGAGAGGGGCGCACGGGGACTAGCGTTGCAGTGATCCACCCCCCCTACTTGCATCCTCTCCCCACATGTCCACCTTCGTGAGTCCACAGGGTGAGGGGAACAGAGAAGCAGAGAGACCAGGAAATACCCTTAACGCACGCTTTTCTGCACCCCCTCCAACCGTGGTGTGCCAAGAAGCGGCAACCCTTACCGGGCAAGAAGACGCTGGCGCCACCAGCAAAAAGCAACCCGGACGCACGATCCAAATGCAGGAAAACCCACGTCCAGGCTGGGTTTATTCCCTGTTTGGTAGCAGCCCCATCACATCGCACTGACCGAGCATATGCATGGGGACCAGTGGCTCGGCAGACACAGTTAAGTGAGGCAAAATACATTTTTTTTTTTTTAAATTTGTTGCTTCTCCTTAATCGCCGTCCTGGATCACACACCCCGAAACCACCCAGGCATGTGGCTGTGCCCCCCCCACCCCACACACAGATTGAAGACGTGTACCTACCATCCTATGGCTAGTTTTAAGGCAAAATACTCAATTGTTATCTCGCTGGCACGACAATGCATTTTTATTGTATACTAGCATAGTATACGTGAATATGCAGGCATCTAGTCCGTGAGACAACACAGGGACATGCAGGGGCGGGGTAGAGAAAGACTTCTTGTGGTACAGCTCAATGCAATGTATGGCAGCACAGAGCGGTCGAGTTAGCGACATCTCAATGTTCAAATCAGAACCCCTCACCTCGTAAAGGAAGTCAAGTTACAGAAATAATGGCAAAGGAACTTCATCCCGAAGCGCTCTCGCCACCTGCCGCCGAGGCCGCTGCTCTTTATCCAGAGCCCCGGGCTGCAGCCACACTCGTTCTCGGCTCCGGTGACGGTATATCCATCACCCCTGGCGTAGGAGTGCTGGCAGCCCCCCGGGCATCCAAGCCCGCGTGACGAGCCTGTACAGCAGTGGCGAAAAAGAAGCAGGAATGCGGCTGTGGTCAAAACGGGATCGACATGGGGCTTAATTTTCAACTTCAAGTACATTGCTGTTCAAACAGTGAACGCCATACTGGGCGGATAAAGGGTGAAGAAATATGGCGTAAACACTACAGCTTTGTAGAAAGCCTTTGAACGCAGCAAAACGCCTGTGACATTTAGAGGCAGATAACATGCAAGTACGTTTACGCAAACAATAATCCGACTTGCTGGCAGACGAATTTGCAAAAGAACATCTGCCCTGAAATTCTCTCGGGGCTCGCTGCAAGGCCATACATAGTTATGGGTTGGGGGCGGGGCGTCGGGGACCCGGGATGAGAATACTAGTTTTACCAGCCGAGAAAACACACAAAGATCCGTTGTGGCTACAACCAAAATCAAAATAGGAAAAACAAACCCACCGGCACCTAAAGATACCTGGCGCTTCGAAACACTATCGGGATGTTAAGGCGCCTTATAAAAAAAACAATAACAAATAAATACCTGCCCGTCCACGGCACGGAGTCCTCTTCCTCCATGATTCTCGTTCTAAGCACGCAGACGTCCTACGCGGAAACGTCACGACGACTTAACGGCATTTCAGAAATACGTGAAATTACATCATGACGCCTTAAAGGCATTTCAGAAAATGTGGCAAACTTTTAAACCAATACACACTGCTATCGGGTCCCATTTATAGGGACTTTAAATGTGTGTTTCAATTGATAATGAAACCAACACGAGGCCTCCCTTACGAAACACTCCTTTTCAGTTTCCAGGCAGCATCAGTTGAGTGTATGTGATCCAGCTCTTGTAGTGAATTTTATATACATTTCTTTTAGCATCTATTAACTTATATCGTTCTCACCCCTTTTATTGTTGTATTGGTAAGAGAAGCCCTTTTGCGACCCCTGGAAATGCACGTTTAAGAGACTGAAGCTGTAATTCGTTGTATTGTACTTATCACATGTTGAAATTAAAAATTATAAACACGTGCAGTGGTGGAACAATATAAATGGGGATCCCTCAAGGGCCAGGAGGCGGCAGCACTGGTAGTTGTACACCGCTCAAAGGGAATGTTCAAAATAATATTTTTTAAATGGGCAATTTCTTTCATGCTGCTTCTTTCCTAACTCCACACTGTGCATCAATTGCACTTTCAATCACTTCTATGGGAGCGGTGCACCCAAAATACTGTTGGTAATGCAGTGTTTTTTGTTAGTACATTGAGGGATCCATATACACGATGTACAGTAGAAGGCTACCAGGGTAGCTCAGCAGGTTGAGAGACTGTTGCTGAGATGCTATATATTCCAAACTGGCTGTTAATCGTATGGCTTTTTGCAATTCCTTATTAAAAAAAAAAGTGCTATCAAATGTGTTTGGACATGGGATGGGTTGAGCTGGTCTTGTGCTTATATTCAGGGTGTAGGTGGGGGTATTTCTGCCCCTGTGGTAAAAATCAAAAATTAGCACCCACAAACCCACAGTTTAATTTCCTAATAACTGCTGTCAGCACAACAGAAGCATCTATTTATGATTAACCAGTTTCACAAGCATATAACATCTTTATACATATAATCTGTGATAAAACACAAAGGAAGGGGCACACAAACTAGAGCCCCCCCTCGATTTCCAATCCCACTTAAAGCACTGACTATATATACACGTGTATATATATATATATATATCTTTATGTGATCAAGCAACGGGATTGTTGCGAAACGCGTCAGCTCTGTTATGCCCTTAATAAAACTGGATATGGGATAAGTAACCTTGTTGGCGAATGGTGGATTTATTTTGAAGATTATTTTGACATCCTGACCGCTTTGAGTGCCGTCCTTGTTGGAAAAGTGGAATTTTCTTTTCCTTTTGTTTTGAATATATATATATATATATAGGATACATTACTCACTGTAATCGTATTTCTGATGCTTGTATCTGCTTAGATTCACATGCTGTGCTGTGCATAGGCCGACATCTAGTGGAAGCTGCGGAGTATTACAGTTTGTTTTTCGAAACTCGAAAATGGGCGTCGACACAGGCGTGCCAGTAATACTATCCCTAGTGTGACGTCCACTGCACCCAAGATCCCTCACGCGTCTAGGATCCTCAGATTGTATTTTTACTGACATGAGGAAGCATGAGTAGTAACGTGAGTAGAGATAATCCAAGCAAATAGACAGAAAGGTAAGACTACAAGCAATCATGCGCCTTCTCTCGGAGGGGAGGAAGGGTGGGTCGCATGTGAATCTAAGCAGATACAAGCATCAGAAATACGATTACGGTGAGTAATGTATCCCTTCTGAGGCTTGTGGAATCTGCTTAGATCACATGCTGTGCATAGATTAGCGAGCAGTACCAGAAGAAGGAGGTGGGATGTGAGAAGGGTCATGAGCAAACAGGTGTCTTAGAACCGCTTGTCCCACTTGTGTATCTGTCTTGGAATGAGTGTCAATGCAGTAATGCTGAGTAAAAGTGTGAATAGAGCTCCAAGTAGCTGCTTTGCAAATGGTGTCGAGGGGAACATTTGCAATGAAAGCCAGAGTGGCCCCAATGCCTCTAGTAGAGTGGGCCCTTGGCGTAAAAGGCAGAGTTTTTTCAGAAAGAGAGTAACACAGCTGTATACAGTTGATAATCCACTTCGAGATAGCGCCTTTAGAGACGCGATCTCCCTCTCTGCCTGTAGCTACGGAGACAAACAGTTGATCTGTTTTCCTTAGCGGTCTGGTTTTATTTACATAGTAGAGGACCGCCCTACGCACATCTAGGGTGTGTAGTTTCACCTCAGCCGAGCTTTGCGGGTTCTGGAAGAAAGCCGGAAGCTCGATGGACTGGTTTACATGGAACTTTGATATAAATTTAGGTGAGAACCTAGGGTGTGTGCGTAAAACCAGTTTGTCTTTGTGGATAGTAAAGAAAGGATCCTGCACTGACAGAGCCTGAATTTCACTGACCCTTCTTATAGAGGTAATGGCTACTAAGAAGGCCGTTTTATAAGTCAGGTGTTTGAGACTACTTTTATGCATGGGTTCGAAAGGGGGGCCCATGAGCTTAGCTAGCACCACATTAAGGTCCCATCCTGGCGGTGGGTTCGAAATAGGAGGGTGAAGTCTCTTTACTCCTTCCATGAAGGCTTTAACTACTGGTACTTTCCACCACAACACCTTGTTATGGGATGTGGTGTAAGCCGAGAGGGCTGCCAGGTGCACTTTCAGAGAGTTAAAAACCAGTCCTGCATCCAGCAGGTGGAGCATGTATGTCACAACGTTGGAAGGAGTGCAATCAACAGGGTTGATTTGTTTATTCTGGCACCAAATAACGAATCTCTTCCACTTGTCAAAGTAACAGTGCCTTGTGTTTGGTTTCCTGGATTCTTTTAGGATGTTCATACACCTCTGTGGTAAATTGAGATGTCCAAACTCTATGACCTCAGGAGCCATGCTGCCAGGTTCATTGAGTTGGGTTGCTGGTGCACTGTTTGACCTTGTTGCTGGGACAGTAGGTTTTACCAGGCTGGAAGTTTGATGGGCTCGCACACCGCCATCCTGCGTAGGTGTGGAAACCATGGTTGTCTCGCCCACATGGGAGCAACTAGGATGAGCGTCATCGATTCCTTGTTCATCTTGTACACCACCTTCCTGATGAGAGGAGTTGGTGGAAAAGCGTACGCAAACATCCCTGACCAGTTCATCCACAGGGCGTTCCCTTGGGAGTCTGGCTGGGGGAACCTGGATGCAAATCCTGGGCATTGTTTGTTTTCGCTTGTGGCGAATAGGTCTATAGTGGGGAAACCCCACTGAGAGAAGAGATCTTCTACGATCTCTCTGTGAAGGACCCATTCGTGTTCTTCTGGGAGGGAGTCTCTGCTTAGAGCATCCGCTAGGGAATTGAGCTCCCCTGGAACATGTTGCGATGACAGGAAGATGTTCCGTCTGAGTGCCCATATCCAGATTTTCTGGGCAAGCTTGGACAGATTTGGCGAACGAGTCCCTCCTTGCTTGTTCAGATAGAACATGGCTGTCGTGCTGTCCATCCGGATCTGCACCGACAAGTTTAGTAGATGGGGCTCGAACGCCCGAAGCGCTCGGAATACTGCCAGAAGCTCTAGGAGGTTGATGTGGTTCTTGGCTACTGAGTGAGACCAGAGACCCTGAGCTATGTGGTGGAGATGGTGAGCTCCCCACCCAGTCAGGCATGCATCTGTAGTCACCACTGCCTGTACTTCGGGATCGTAAAAGGGTTTTCCCCTTGCGAGATTCTCTCTTGTCCACCAGTGTAGGCTCTGTACAAGTGTTGGCGAAACGACCACTAGATCGTCCCACTGACCACTTGCCTGAGACCACTGTTTCGCCAACCATTCCTGCATGGGACGCATGAGCAGTCGCGCGTGGGGGACCAGGTAAATGCATGACGCCATCATGCCCAGTAACCGCATTGCTTTGCGTACCGTTATTTGTTAACCGGACTGATATTGTGGAATTTGCAGTAGTATATTCCGAATTCTCTCTTCCGAAGGGAAGGTCAACCCTTTCTGAGTATCTAGAATTGCTCCTAGGAACTGTTTTGAGGTGCTTGGCACCAGGCTTGACTTCTTCTCGTTGATTGAGAAGCCTAATTCGTGGAGGAGGTCGATAGTCCTTTGAATGTTTGTCCTGCAAATTCCTGGGGTTTCCCCCGTTATGAGCCAGTCGTCCAGATAAGGGTACACTGGGATTGCCTCCCTGCGTAGGTGTGCAGCTGCCACCGCCAGTACCTTGGTGAATACCCTTGGTGCTGAAGCTATCCCGAAGGGCAGTACCTTGAATTGGTAGTGGCGACTGTCCACCTTGAAGCGCAAGTACTTTCTGTGCGCCGGGAGCATGGAAATATGAAAATAAGCATCTTTCATATCCAAGGTTGCCATGTAATCCCCCTTTTTTAGGAGGGGGATTACCTCTTGTAGCGTGGTCATACGGAATTTTTGGGGCTTGACATACCTGTTGGCAGGCCGTAGGTCCAATACTGGGCGCATTGTCAAATCTTTCTTTGGCACAAGGAAGTAAGTTGAATAGATACCCTTGTTTACCTGGTGTCCTGGGACGAGTTCTATCGCGTCCTTTTCTAGCAGAATGGCGATCTCCTCGAGAAGGATCTTCTGATGTTCTAAGGAGTGTACTTTTTGTCGTGGAGGATGGTTCCGGGGACGCTGCAGTAATTCTATACAATATCCTGTGGACACTGTTGACAGCACCCATCTGTCTGAGGTGGTCCCTTCCCAAGCCTGGGTGAAGTTGGAAATGCGTCCCCCTACTGGGGTTGCGTGAGAAGGGACCCTGAACTGAGCGTCACTGCTTTGGTGGAGGCGTGCCACCTCCCTTGTTGGGGCTGCCTCTGCCTCTCCCACGACCTCTTTTGTTACCCCTGCCGTAACTTTGGGTAGACTGCTGGCTGTTGTTCCACTGTGTACCCTGTCCCTGGGCATAGTTGCCTCTTTGTGAATTTTGGCCGCGTGGGCGACGAAAATTACTGTTCCCCCTCTGGTTAGGGGGTTTGTTGTTTAGTTGGCCAAGGGATTTCAGTGTTTCGTATTCGTCCTTGGCGTTTTTCAGTGCGTCTTCGACCGCTTTCCCAAACAATAGATCGGGTTCCACCGGCTTGTCTATTAATGAAGCCTGAGTTTCTGTTTTGGACCCCGACTGCCGTAACCACGCATGTCTTTTGATAACAGTACCTTCTGCTATCAATCTCCCTGCGTTGTCCGCGGCGTCGAAAGTTGCTTTCAATATGCAACCAGACACGGCTCTCCCCTCTGCCGAGATCCGAGCCAATTGGCCCTTTAACGGTTCAGGAGCAGAGGCTATGAGTGCCGCGACCTCTTCCCATTGATGGCAGTTGTAGCTGGCCAACAGGGTGGTGGAGTTAGCAATCCTTGCTTGGTAGGCGGACGTTGAGGCTACCTTCCTGCCAAACCCGTAAAGTTTCTTGCTCTCCTTGTCGGGAGGAGCTTCTGAAGAAGATAAGGGTGTTCCAGCCCTCTTCCGAGTGTTGGTAACAACTAGGGAGTCTGGTTTAAGATGTCCTCTTATATAGAGAGGGTCAGACTGGGCTGCCCGGAAAAGTTTTTCGACCCTGGGGTTGACTGCTCTGGTGAGGTTTGGGTTCACCAGGGACGGATCTATTCTTCGTTGGATGGATTTAAGGATAGGGATGGTCTGAGCAACCGGCCTCCTCTCTCCCACCAACTCTTCTGCGAAGTCCCTTTCCTCCTGTACACCGTGGGTGTCGATGTGAAAATGTTCTGCCGCGCGAGCGAGAACCTCATTAAGGAGGGGCTGGTTATCGACTGGCGAGTCGGTAACTGGGGCTTCGTTTTCTACCGGGGAATCTACTCTGTAAATTTCCTGCTCATCTTCTCCCTCCTCCTGGTCCTCATCATCCGCATAGTATTCCGTCCCGGTTTGTTCCTCCATAATTTCAAACTCCTGGTCCCCCTCAGGGAAAGGCTCTCCTTGGTACCTGGGGTGTGGAGTAGAGTATGGAGTAGAGTAAGGCTGTACCTCGAAGGGTTCAGGTCTTTCGAACCGGGCCTCTTTACTTAGGGGGATAGGATCAGTGGAACCTGAGGGTGTGGCCCCCTGAGGGTCATACGAGAGGAAATGCTCTGGATTCTTGTCGTAAAAATCAGCCAAGGAAGACATCCTTGACATGACCCTGTCTATGTCTTCGCTGGACCATTCTTTGGAACAGGGGATGACTTTAGTAGGCAATTTAGGGGACTTATCAAGGGTACCCTTGCTGGATGTTGATCTCTCAGTAGACTTGTATTTGTCTGTCTGCTTAGGGGGGAAGGATGGTCTTACAGGAGTGGAAGAATGTGCTTTCCGCTGTTTCCCCCCCTCCCCGTGCGTGGAAACATGTTTCCCCTGTCCCTTGGAGGCCCCGGAGACTTTCGACGCCTGGCGTCGAGGATCAGGAGAGGTATCTGTGTTTTTCGAGCGTGGGGCCTTGCTGGTGTTAACTGCGGGCTTCGTCTCTTGGAGCGCGGCCTGGGGGTGGAAGTCGTCTTCGTCCTCCGACGATCGAACTTCCGTTAGTCTAGGGAGCGAGGCACTCTTGGCAAGAGTGGATGATTGCCTTGCGTCATGAGGCGATCTCGATCGAGAGCGCCCAGAGGACACCGAGTGGGACCGTTCTATCTGTGCCTCTTTCCGAGAAGTCAACGTCGTCGAGGTTCGGTTGGACTTAGTGTGCTTAGTGTGTGTAGGGTGTGTAGCGCTTGCGTCGCCGGGGGTCTTCCCCATAGCCGCCCTGCCGGACGACCTTCCGAGGTCGGGGACCTGCGCTCGGCTGTCTTTCGACGCCGTAATGCCCTCGCCGTCCGAAAGTACGGCGTCGCTGCCATCGCTGAAGGCGCCCTCCGCTGCCATGGCCGCTTGCCTGGCGTGGTGGGCCCAACGCTTTGTCGAACGGTCCTTAAGTGTCTTAGGTTTAAACCTACTACACGCTCTGCAGTTCGCTTCGGGGTGGTCCCTCGGCAAGCAGAGATTGCACGTGGCGTGCCTGTCGACCCAAGGGTATTTGCGGTTGCACTTGGGGCAGAATTGGAAAGGGGTACCCTCCATACGCACCTTGAGGCAGCGGGCTGGTAAGTGTAGGAAATATATAAGTGTATCTATATACCAAGAGTGAAGAGTATGTACCATCCCCCACTCTCCCTACTTGCAGGGCCGAGGCCAGCGGCCTACTAGGCCCAGATCCGTCGTGCAGCAGCCGACGGTCGATGTCTTCTCCAGCCGTCGTCGAGGGTCGACGTTGGGGGGGGTAGGGAAGGATGTCAATAAAGAATTATAATTTTTAGCAAAAGTATGGCTAAGGCCAGGGGACTCCACAAGATGCTTCCGACCAGTATGGCGGAAAAAAACAATCTAAGGATCCTAGACGCGTGAGGGATCTTGGGTACAGTGGACGTCACACTAGGGATAGTATTACTGGCACGCCTGTGTCGACGCCCATTTTCGAGTTTCGAAAAACAAACTGTAATACTCCGCAGCTTCCACTAGATGTCGGCCTATGCACAGCACAGCATGTGAATCTAAGCAGATTCCACAAGCCTCAGAAATATATATATAATACCTTCGCCGGCTAAAACTGTCTCAAGTTCCAGTGCCTACTCTGAAAGTAATGATTCCCCAGGGCTAATGGCTGCAGATCCGGTACTTTCTCTGGGTCTAGTGGCCCTTCTGTGAATAATGACTGCAGGCACAGTGTCTGTTCTGTACCTTCTCTAGCACCAATGGTAAAGGCCCATCACATCCGAGTGCAGACACAATATCTGCTCTGGAGGGAATGACTTCCGGTACAGCACGTACCTGCTCACCAGCTACATCTGACAATACCTGCCCTGGGGCAAATAATTACAGACACAGTACCAGATCTGGGATACCGATTCCAGACACAGTACCTGCCCCGGAACTAATGACGTTTGATACAGTACCTGCTAATCAGGTCCATATGACAATATACCTGAATGATGGCATGCACAGTACGTACTCTGGGGCTAACAATTCCAGTCACAGTATCTGGTCTGGAGCACATGGTACTTAACACATGAGCAAAACTGGGGTTAATGATGGCAGAAACAGTAAAAACCCTGTGCACCTTTTCCTTCTCATGTGTCTTTCCCATTCCTAGTTCCTCTCTGAAATGAACGTACAACATAAAGAAGTGATCAGTATGGATAAATCATCGTGCCACGATTTTCAAAACTTGTTTGGTGCAACTGATGGGTTGCTCATTCACCCACTTGCGCCAAAAAGGTGGTGAACTGAGCACAAAGGACATTTAAATGTGTGCATTATAGTTGTGCACATTGAGGTGCTCTTTTCCCACCAAATGCACAACTGTGCAAAGCAGAGGGAGGAAAGGGGGTTCTGGGCATTTTCAAGTAAATCCGATTTTCAAAAGAGGTGCACTTTTCAAAGCACAGGGAAAACAAAAAAAATCCCTGTGCCTATTAGAAACAGGTGCATGGGGATATAAAATGTATGGGAAGGTCACTTCTGATCCTCCCATGCAATGAGTGGGTGAATGCTGCGTGTGAATAAGCAAGTGAATGTTGAGTCAATGAATGTGTGTGTGGGTGTGTTTGTGCTGGGATAGGGAGCTGATTTTGGCTGGTGAGGGCAGCACAGTAACAATGCACTTTAAAAAATATATATATTGTTTTGGCATTTTCAACATTAAGAACACATGTATATCCCCCTCCCTTCTCACCACCCACCTTCTCCCCTCTCGATCCCAACACATGTAACCAACAACGCACCCAGTTCTGTCACCCCCCCTACAAGTCCATAAACTCTGTAGATGGCTCACGGTCCCACGTTTCTGTGAGTGGCCAGCTTTCTCACCAGCCGTTGTATGGGCCCTTGCACCGTTTGAGAACCCCGCCCATAGTCCTCGTCTCCCCTAGAAACTTCAGCCATATCTCCTCCCAGCTTCCTGAGAAGGCGCCTTCCCCAAGTGGAGCGAGTACTCACACCAGCCCCAGCAATCTCATTTTCCTCAGGCACCATGCGGCCCGTGAGTCCCGATGCAGGACAATGTCCCAGTCTGAGAGAAATCTTTGGTGTTCCCCTTAAATACAATAGATCACCCACTCCAGTGCCACAAAGTTCCAGGTTTTACTGACCCATTCGTGTTCTGTGGGGGCAGAATTTTGTTTCCATTTGCGTGCCACCACAAGCGTTGCCGTCCCTATCAGGATGACGTATGTCTTTCTTTGAGATTTCGAGGGTAGATTTTCCAGAACCCCGCCCATTCCCAGGATGGCCATCCCTATGTTGTCCGGCATCTGACTCCCCAAAATACTGTTCATTGCTGCACGGATCATGTCCCAATAAGGCTGTATGACTGGGCATTCCCACCAGATAAGCTTCCACAATCCCAGTTCCCCACATATCCTCCAGCAGAGTGCTGATGTAGTTGGGTTGAATTTATGTAGTTTTTCTGGGGTGACATGCCATTAGACCATTATCTTAATCCACATCTCCTGAATATGGATGGCCTGCATGAGCTTGGGGATATCTGCCTGTAACTGAGTCCAAAGTTCCCCCTCCAGCGGCTGCCCCACTGCAGTTTCTCACTGCTCCATATGGTGCCATAACTGGCTCCTTGTTCCTTCTGCTATAATCTCATATCACGCTCCTACCAAATGCCTGTCCCCGGGTCCATCGTTACAAACCGTTCAAAGGGCGTAAGAACCCTGGTGGTCGCTGACCTGACCATTGTGTTTGTAAGCCAGTGCCTCAATTGAGAGTAGCAATACCTCTCCCCCTCATCTACCCCGAAGTCCTGCTTGCAGTGTGCAAAGGATTTAATGTCCGGACCTGAGAATATGCCAGGTTGTTTGCAGCACCCTGCCGCCTCCCGCCCATTGAAAGCATCCCTTTCCATACCCGGTGTGAACTGGGGATTCCTAAATAGCACTGTCAGCAGGGAGGGGAAGGTGGTCAAGTTCACCCTCAGCACCAGCTAATCCCATGATTCCCCTACTAGGGACCCTATCCTGCTACAGTACATGTTTGCAGGTCTATCCCCCATTGGGTCACCACACCACCTTATCCAGCGGCAAGCCCACCACCACTTTGTCCATTCGACAACAGACCCTCCCGCGATCACCCTGAACCAATCCCAGATCACTCTCATTTGAGCCGCAAGGAAATGGAGGCGGAAGTTTGGCACTCACAGCCAACCCTTACTTCTGGGAGAAATTAGCATCTGCATAGCTACCCTGGGTTTCGTGTGGTTCCAAATAAATTACCCCACATGTTTGTGAAGAGTCTTGAAGAAACCTTGGGGAACCCCCACTGGGAGGGCCGTGAAATAGTACATAATTTTTGGCAAAATCACCATTTTAAGGGCATTTATCTTCTCCATCAAGAATATTGAGAAGTGGACCCATTCTGCCAGGAGCGCCGGTGCAGCTTTTATGCTAAAGGCTGGGGGGGGCGGTCAAGTTTAGTAACTCTTGACTTGTGGGAATTTATTTTTAACCCTGCCACCCTCAACCCCCCCGACCCCCACAAAGAGAAGACGTTTCCACGAGATCCCTGGAAATTAGGTTTCTGGTTCTGTGATCAAGAGGAGCATGTTATCAGCAAACGCTGCAACTCTATGCTCCTCACCCCCAAAGGGAATCCCCCTAATATCCCGGGAGGTCCTAATGCTGGCCAAAAGCGATTCCAGGTGGATGGCGTATAAGAGCGGGGAGAGCGGGCAACCCTGCTTAGTGCCTCGTGAGACCGTGATCCTCTGGGAAAGTTGCCTGTTGATTGCCAGGTGCAAGAAGGGAGTTCGGTAGTTAGCTCTTACCATTGAAAGGAATTTAGAACCGAATCCCATAACCTCCATGGTATGGAAGAGGAATGGCCATTCAACCTGGTCGAATGCCTTCTCGACATCCAACGCTAGTATAAGTGCAGGGGTTCTGGATTTATTTACTTTTTCAATCAGATGACAGACCAGATGAATGTTATCCGAGGTCTGCCTATGCCTAATAAATCCCGACTGGTCGGAATCAATCAGTTTGGGAAGGAGCTTACCAGGGATGACGCCAGAATCTTGGTGTAGATCTTTGTGTCTAGATTAATAAGGGCAATCAGCTTGCTTTCTTACCCCCTCACCTTTATTTTAAGGATTGTCGCTGACGCTTCTTTTTTCCTAATCAACCTCGCTAACAGGAAATCTGCCTTATTGGCTTTGACATAATACCTCTGTTGGAGGTAGAGCAATGAACGCTCTGCAGCTCTATTCTGCCAAACATCTAATTGCCCTCTAATCAGACGATATACTCTTTGCAGCGTACTTCCCACGTTATTTGCCATTTGAGCCATTATTTAAGTTTAGCTTCCAATTCCTCCTGTAAGAGACCTAGTTGTTTGTTTCTCTGGCACGTCATTGCAATGAGCTACCCACTCAATGTAGCCTTAAACGCACCCCACACCACCTGGTGGCGTGCACCCTCAGTTGCATTAAGTGGAAAGTAATCCAAGATTTTATCTTTTATGTCCTCACCCACCCAGGACTCCATCCTTAAGGATGTGGCTTGGGAACTTCCACCGCCATAGGCCGGAGTCGTTCTGCCCCATATTTAAGGTAATCGTTAAGGGCGCATGGTCTGACAGGGCTCTATCCCCGCGACCCTACCCAATAGTGACCTCGAAATCCAGGAGTAATCTATCCATGAGAAGGATCTATGAACATGGGAATAAAATGTGTAGCACCCCCTCATTTCCAACCAGCCATCTACCAACGCCAATTTGTATTCGTTCAAGCAGGCAGATGGCGCCACCTGGTTGTGGAACACCCTTGCGCTCCTGTCTTCTCTTGGGTAACACGTTAGATTAAAGCCACCTACTTATATTATCTGCCCTTTGGCAAAAGTCTCCAATTTGGTCAGTGTTGCCCGCAAGAACCCATCTTACCACGTATTGGAGGCTTAGATTGCTGCCACTGTATATATCCCCCTCTCCCATTGGAAAGAGGCCGCCAGATACCTACTTTCTGTGTCCCCCTCTGTAGCTATAACCTGGAAGCCTGTGATGTCCCAAATACCGATTAACACCTTCCAGTCTTCCCCTGGGGAGTTGACTGGAACAGATGGCGGTACCACTTGATTTTCAGCTTATGCCTGTCTCGCCTTCAAACGTGCGTCTCTTGGAGGGCTACAATTCCTGACTTCCCCCGCTCCAAGAACTGTTCAACCTTTCTTCTCTTAGCCAGGGAATTAAGCCCCCTGACATTTATGGAGGTCACTGAAGCACTTCCCTCTTTCCCATGGTCGTCTTACTGTGTGGCTCGCACTAATGATGAATGGCTGCTGTTGGGATCTCCCTCACCTTCCCCCGAATTCCCCTTTCCCTTCACCCTCCCACCCCCTTACCCGCTCTGGGAGGGCTCGACCAGCTTCTAGCTCCCCCCAACCCATCATCTCTGGAATTGAGCACTTGTAACAACCCAGAGTAAACCTATGCGGGTCCCCCTAGACCCATGTAGATAAACCAAGACATCCTGTACCACCCACCTCCCCCTGGTGCCTTTCCCCTAACTACCTCCCCCAGGCAGACTACAACATTCCTTCCTGTAACCCCCCTTTTCCTTCAGTGTGGCGCTCCTGTGTCGATGGGCATGTGGGCACCTTCCACTCCTGCCCCTTCGTCAGGGGGTTAACACAGTCACGTTTATTTTAGCGTCTTGTCAAAAACCTCGTCCACTCCCACATTTACCTCTTGAGCGGTTCTTTTGCCGATCTTTGTTCTTGCCTTGGTGACTCTTTGTCCTCAATCTTCAATACCCTCCTACCTTCCTTGCAGGTGGTGACCCAATGCTGTTTCTCTTCCCATTCGAACAGTATTCCAAAGGGAAAGGTCCATTTATAGCATATGTCCACTCGCATTAGGGTGCACACCACCGGGCCCATCATCCTATGCTTCACCAAGGTTGTCTGGGCTAGGGCAAGGAATAGCTGAAGTTCTGAGCCATTGTAGCTGATTGATCTGGCCCTCCTGGCAGCCTCCCGCACCTTCTCCTTCTGCCCATACTCATTTAAGGTCGCCACTACATATATTGGTCTGGTCCCTCGCTCTCCCCTCTTTGGACCCACTCTGTGTATGCGGTCCAGCTCTATCCCCGACCAGTCTTCCACCTCACGCAGGTCTGCGAACACTTGCTGCACCATTGTGCGTAGATCCTTGTCTACCACTGCCTCCGCGAGGCCCTTTACTCTGAAGTTAGATCTTCTTGAGTGGTTTTCATGGTCTTCGCTCTGGGTCTTGAGGTTCTGTGGGACCCTTGCTAATTGCTCTATGAGCTTGTCGATCTTCCATTTGTCCTCTGCGACCTCTTGTATGGCGCACTCCGCTGCATCAGTTGGCTCCTCTAGTTTTGTTTGTCCCCCTTCACCTCTTGCAACGATTAGGACCGTTCCGTTCACATCATGCTCAACTGCGATTGAATGGTGTTCGATATCTTGTCCCCAAAATCCTGAAAAACATTGGCGAAGGACCTCCTGGGGGACCCCTTAATCGTTTGCAGTGCCTACCAGCATCCACAAATCCTCTCCTGCCCTGGGCCCCTAATCTCCCCCAGCCGTTACCTCGCTCTCTCTGAGCCAGAGTCTCTACAGATTGCCCTCCTGTGGTTTCTTCACCGACTTGGGGGCAGATTGCATGTCCGTCAGCTTGAGTTTGGACATAGTGCGTAGGCAGGTCTGATGGGGGGAGCCCTGCCCCCTCCTCTTCTCCCTGATATCATGTTGCACCCTTCGGACCTCTTCTGGACACTTTTTCAGGGTGTAGAAACCTCCTCCTTCAGCCACTTTGTGGGTCCGCCCTTGACCGTGCGGGGGGTTGGAACTCCCCTCTAACTGTGCGCAGGTGAGCCACTGTTTGTCCTCTTCGTTTTTCAAATGACCTTCCTCCTGACCTTGGTGCCAGGATCACTCTGCCCTGAGCCTGACCAAATGGCCTCTCCCTTATTCTTCCTTGCCCACCACGGATGTAGATGGACTCTTTAGCCCTCTATTCCGCCTCAGGATTGGCCCGAGGAGACCATAGCCCCACTGGTCTCTGTCTCCTATGGGTGGTGCGCCTCTTGTGGCCTTGTCTCCCCTGCTGTGCTTCTGGATGGGGGTGCGCTGACTGAGGCACTATATGCAGCCCCAAAATCCAAAATGTACCTCAAATGGCCCTCCAGCCGCCCTGGCTATAACACCACAGGGCCTACCCTGGTCTTCTCTGCAAAGTTCTGGCTTCAAAGCTAGGGCAGAGGCCCTCCCACACTCCTCACTGTCACTCTACTCAAAGCTGGTGATCACTGCCTGCTGATCACTGCCTGCACTGGCCAGTTTCCGCCTACTTGCACCCTTCCTTGGGCCAGTGCACACGCTGACCTGTGATGGTTTTCCCCCCAAGGGGGGCAGGGGGAAATCAAGCCCCTCAGGGTCGCCACCTGCCTGCCTCTTGACCTTTGCTTTGCGACCCCTCTAGGGCTTCTTGGCCGCTCCGGTTGCTCTTCTCCACTGTGCATCTATCTGGTCCCAGCGCCGAAATCCTGCAGGAGCAGCTGAATAGCCCACCAGATCCCCCAACTGGTACACCAAACAGTTAAGTGGAACAACTGCTTAGTTGACCAGACAGGGGAAAAAGGGAAGTGGAGAAAATAACAAACGGACAAGGTTCTTCTGGTTCCCTTCTGATTCAAATCAATTCAGTACACGGGAAACCCTGTAAAATTCAGCATTAATTTAGTTTTGCCATAATACTCTCTCTTACATAGTAAATGAACAATTCATTTTCCAGCCCCCCACTTTACCTGTCAGCCTCTGCTTCCTGCTGAGAGGCAATTTTAAGAGATTTGGAGTTCTTTAAAACCTTGCTTCTTCACCAACTTGAAACTGCTGAACTCACTGTGTTTTGTCTATTAATACCTCTTGCCGCACTTAGTTTTGTATTCTCTAACCTCTTCTTTGCTTCCTCTATTCTTTAGTTTTTCTCACTTCAGTGAGACAATTTAATTCTCTACAGGCAACTGAACGACTCTCACTGTTTCTTAACAATTGCATTCATGGATTGCTCTGCTTCTCTAAACTGTTTTCTTCAATTTTCAAACCCCAACTGAACTGTCTTTTAAACTGTAGCTCATATGTACACTTTTAACCTTTTTGAATTCTTTTGACTCGAAGCCTGCTGCTTGCTCCTTCACACTCACTCGTTCTGCACAGACTTCACCTGTTGATATTGTGGCTAATGAAATATTCATAGCTGAAAGCGCTCTGTCTTTCAGAGACTCTCTGGGGTCTGCAGCTGCCTTTTCAGGATGCGCGCACTCGATCAGCTGAATCGCCTAGCCTGCACCTTCGAAGGAACAAACACTTCCGCTCACGTTCCACGCTCACAGGAATGACTCCGATCACCTCAGCTGTGTCTTCTTATTGCGCACCACAGCTGTTCAGAGTTACAATACGCGGCTCGCATCTAGCCTCTCACTCCCGACGCGTTACCCACGTTTTTAGGTCCTTTTTTCCAACGCGTCCTTCACTTAACACGACTAGAGATGGTCTAGCATTGCAATGCTTTCCAAACACACGCGCGCACCGGAATACTGTTTCTTTTCATGTACAATTACTAGTGCGCGCGCACTTTAATCCAACTAAATATATTAGAGATAATGTACAGTTCAGTTCCAAAGTATACATGAAGGTTCATTCAAGCAATTGATACTCTTCTTCAGATTTCTTATTTACAGATCTCCATTAACTATGCACTGCAATTTGCTCTTGACTAAATTGTCTAGACACATTTATTTTACAGTCACTTATCTGAATCTCAGTCTCAGGCACTTCCTGCTATCTTTTCTTCTTGGTTGAGTGATTTCTTAACCTGGTTCCTATTGTCTTCTATGGAGCTCTTAAGCGTTTTGACCTCTCCAAAGCTGGTCTTGAATGAAAGGCAGTTTAGAACCTCTCCAGAGATTCCAAACTGCATCACAATGGTCTTTAGCTAATTATTGTTGAGCAGGAAGTTCACCATCTTGAACTGGGACAATGGGAGCTGGCTAACATAATGGTCAAGGAAATATTATGAGCTCACCCTAAAACCCAACCTAAAACGCCACTACTAATTCCTTTGGGACCCCGGGACCTGACAGCTCCCCCCGCTTAACGCCCTTCCCCAGGGCCTGGTTTCTCAGAATTGCTTACATGAAACCTCTTGACCAACTGTGGTGAATGGACATCTTGCTCAGCCACCCAAGATCTTTCTTCTGGGCCATACCCCTTCCAATCTAACAGGTACTGTAAATTTCCTCGAACCACCCTAGAGTCCAAAATATTCGGAAACTCATACTCTGCTCCAGAACCTTCTACACTAACTGGACCCGGTGCCTGAACTTACCTGGTTCCCTCAATGCAGGGTTTTAGAAGATTAACATGAAAAGTGGGAAGCACCTTTAAACAAAAAGGTAACTTTAACTTTATTGTCACAGGAGATAAAACTTTCTCAATTTCAAATGGTCCCAAGAACCGTGGACTGAATTTATTCTTATTCTTGAGGGCTATATTTTTGCTGGAAAGCCAAACTAAATCACCCTGTTGATAGCTAGGGGGAACTCTACGCTTCTGATGAGCAAATCTCTTGTAACTGGCTTTAATAACTTGCAAAGCCTCAATTGCCCTTTTAACATTCCCAACCATGGCCCTCAACCTATTCTCCACATCTGGGACTTCCACAACCTCCACATTCAATTCCCGGAGAAACCTAGGATGAAACCTTTGGTTTAAATAAAATGGAGACATGGTAGTTGAATCTTTAGACGTGTTGTTATAACAAAACTCTGCTAGCCAGATTAAGTCCACCCAATGCTTCTCAGAATTTAGATGACAACGCAGATATTTCTCAAGCTCCTGATTCACTCCCTCTGTCTGACCATTGGTTTCTGGATGGAAACCCGTGGTCAGACTAACCTCAATTTTTAATTCTTTACCAAATGCCCGCTAGAATTTGGACACAAACTGAGATCCCCGGTCTGAAATAACTTGTGTAGGAAGCCCATGTAACCTTACCACATTTTGCAGGAAAGCTTGTGCTAAATTAGTTGCCGTTGCAGAACCCTTTATGGGAATACAATGACTGACCTTAGAAAGAACATCCTCCACTACTAAAATTGTGGCGCAACCCTGATCCAAAGGTAAGTCTACAATGTAGTCTAGAGAGATAGTGTGCCATCGACGTGGCGGGATGGGCAAAGGAGTCAACAAACCCTCTGGTCTCTGATTTTCTGATTTCTCTCTTGCACAAATCTCTTTACATAATTCAGGGCATCTTTGCGCATTCCATTCCACCAAAACTCTCTGCGCACAAGTTCTAAAGTTTTTCTCAACCCTGGCTGTCCAGCTAAGGGAGAATCATGACTCTGACGAAGAGCCTCCTCCCTCAATTCCTCAGTGAGCAGAAACAATTTAGGATCCATAAATGGCAGACCATCCTTGATCACTCTTGCCGGATCCACTCTTGCCCATTCCTTCATCTGTTCCACTGTCATTTCTTTTTGCACTTGCTCGTTCAAACTCATAACCTTCGTACCTCTGCAGTCACAAAATTTGTATCCTTCAGTAACGGCACCAGAGCCAGTGGATCTTCCTTGAAACTTCCTGGGTTACACCTGGACAAAGCATCCACCTTGCCGTTCTGTCAACCGGGCTTAAAGGTAATCACGAAATCAAACTCGCAGAAGAAAAGAGACCACCTTAACTGATGCAACGTTAACGTCTTGGCTGAGTGCAGGAAAGTTACATTTTGATGATCTGTAAGGGCTGTTACCCTATGTCGAGCTCCAAGTAGGTAGTGTCGCCCCTCACCAAATGCTGCCTTAATTACCAAGAGTTCCCTGTCAGAGATAGTGTAATTCCTTTCGGCGCTTGAAAGGAGAAGAAGGCTACCAGATGTAACTGGCGAGAAGTCGGATGTCTCTATTAAAGCATAGCTCCCAATACCACATCTGAAGCATCCGCCTCAACGAAAAAAGGTTGTTCCACATCAGGATGGAACGCTATCGGTCCAGTGGTGAACTTGTTCTTTAAGAAGATAAAAGCCTCTTCCGTTTGCCTCTCCCAAATTAATTTCACTCCCTTCTTCAATAATCATGTGATGGGTGTAACCACAGATGAGAAATCCTGAATAAATCGGCAATAGAAGTTGGCGAACCCGATGAAACTCTGTATATCCTTCACACAAGTGGGAGTTGGCCAATCCAATACAGCTTTAATCTTGCTAGAATCCATCTCCAGCCCGGCTGGAGAAATCACGAACCCCAAGAATTCCACCCTTGTTGCGTGAAACTGACTTTTCTCCAACATGGCAAATAAATGGTTCTCTGGTAACTTCATCAATACCTTTCGAACATGCTCCTGATGCTGATGTTCTTTACGGGAAATATTAAGATATCATCGATGTAAACTATTATGAAAACATCTAAATATTCCCGTAAGACCATGTTGATGAAATATTGAAACGCTGCTGGCTCATTACAAAGCCTGAATGGCCTTACTTGATATTCAAATAATCCGAAACGAGTTCGGAATGCCGTCTTCCATTTGTCCCCTTCTAAGATTCTTACCAAGTGATAGGCTCCATGCAGGTCCAACTTCGAAAATATTCTGGCACCTTGAATGGTATGCAACATTACAGAAATCAAAGGAAGCGGATAGCGATTCTTGATCGATTCTTGATCGTAATCTTATTGATGGCTCTGTAGTCAATACAAGTTTTTAAACTTTTATCCTTCTTGGGCACAAAAAATAATGGCGATGCCGCTGGAGACTGGGATTGACGATTGAACCCTTTTTCAAGATTTTCGTGCAAATATTTCTTCAGATGTTCATTCTCTCTTTCAGTTAACGCATATATCCTGTCACAAGGGATTGGAGCCCCATCTTCCAAATCGATCTTACAATCCTAAGGGCGATGCTGGGGTAACTCATTTGCCTCTTGTTCGCTAAAAACATCCTCAAACTCCAGATAGCACTCCGGTAAAGTTCCTACCACTGCACCAATCGCATGTTCCTCAGCCATTCCACCCGCCAAAAACTCTCCCACGCTCTCACCCTTCCCAGTATCACTCTCCTTCCATACCCAGGCACATTGTTCCTGACGAAATTCAGATCTAAATTCCACTGTCCTTTTGGCCCAGTCGATTAGAGGGTTATGCAAGGACAACCAGAGCACACACAGAATTATCTGCAGTTGAGGGGCACCTATTAATTCAAACTTTATTTGTTCCCAATGACCTTCTGAAATCTTCAACCCAGGGAATTCTGTGGTTTGTGTGATAAGCCCAGAAGTGAGCTGAGTCCTGTCTACAGCCCTGACCTGTTCTGGAACCTCCTTAACCACCAAAGGCACCCCTAACTGTATCGCCATGGTCTCATCCATAAAATTGCCTGTTGCACCTGAATAAAGCACACAAGGACCACCACATTTTTCACCACCTTTCCAATGTAAGGATACATTTATTGTAAGGTGCGGTACTGAGGCTTGAATTGTGTTCACCACAGACTGGCCTTTTCCAGAAGAAGTTTGAAATCTCTGGGGGGTTCTGGGACGATCCCCGACAAAGTGGCCAATATCCCCACAGTACTGCCATCAAGACATCCTTTAAATCTTTTTGCAAACCCTATAGAAAAGAGAAGACCTTTTCTCCTCCGGCCAAGCACTCTCCAATACTAGTGCTCGGAATTGGGTAATATAGACGGATTGATCCCTATTTCCTTGCTTCAATTCCATTAACTCATTATCTACACTCTGAGTCAGTGTTCATCTGTCAAACATCTTGCTGAATTCGACCTTGAATGCCTTCCAATTCTCTAACTCTCTAGCCCCCAGTCCTATCAAAGGAACAGACCAAGGTGCCGCTTCACCATCTCTCAGCAGTGGGCTATGGGTATGGCTCCTCCAGACCTCTCTGATGAGACGCTGCTTCTCCTGCATGGGGCGGCTCGGTCCCGCCTCGATGTTCCCGCAGATGCTCGCCAGCATGGGGAGCACCCACTCCACGAATCTATCCCCGTTGGGCTTCCAATATCGCAGGCAGCTCCTTCTTGATGGGCTCCTCTGCCGCCCACCGCCCGACAGCGACTGCTTTCCGCCATCCTGCCTCGCAGCCGGACTAGGTCCTTGGCCACCCCGGGTCTCCCCAAGTGGTTCTTCTTGGTCGCAGTCTGCGAGTAGGTCTCTCAGCTCAGCCTGCACCGGCCGGGGCGCAGTGCCTCTACACCTCAGACACCACAGAGACGAAGGTCGCACACCCACGTCTGCCGAAGTCCCCCAGCAATCTGGGCTGCTGCACTCCACCACCGGAGCCTACATCAATACATCCCCACCTTGGAAAGACTCTTTTAATCTATCTTTATCATCTTTGGCTCCGGGGGTGAGAGCTCCACGATCTTGCTGCTCTCCCCTCGGCAGCCATCTTGGATTCGCAATCACGATGCACTTTTTAATGGGTATCCATCAAAGATGCCAGTACAAAATGCTGTTTTTTTAATAGAAAGGATATGTGCTTTTATGTGGCTGCACTGGCATTTTGGGGCACTCAGTCTAGCCATTTCTTACTGTGGTGTGGCTTTTTTCACTGGGCATCAAGGGTAAAGCAAACATGATAAGCATTATTAAGCACCCAGATTCGCCTGCATTGTGCAGCCACTTTGGACATGTTTTCTTGTTGTGACAAGACATTTTTAAAGGCAAAGCAAACAGAAGTGTGTGGCAGAGCCATGGTGGGCATGTCTTCTTATAGTACCATTACTGACATTATGTTATGTTAAGTTGATTTGTACCACGCACCGATACCTCCCAGGGGCAGTCTCTAGGTGCTCTCATTGTTCTTCAAAAAAGGGGGGTGGGAGGGTTAGTGGGGAAAAGGTTGAGAGGATAGGTTCATAACCAGGAGGAACTGCCATCTGTGAGTGTTGTTTTGCATGTGGTCATTTGTGAGCGGCCTCCCACATTATAACCGTATGGGTAAGATTCCATACCTTGGGTGTGTGGTAGTGTTTTTTTGTTGGTGTTAGTGTTGTGTGGTTGTGTTGGGTTGGTTGTGTGCACTGGCTAGAATAGTGTCCTTAAGGGATTCAGAGTCACAGGTGGTCATAGCTGTAAGGTAGTCCGGCATCTTGGTGTGTTGTTGCATTTTAGATGGTATTGGGCTATCTGTGTGGTTCACTCTGGATGTTGACATAGTAATGGTTCTCTGTATATTTATGTGGCTAGTCCAAGATCTGGTGTAGAGGCGTCAGTTATGTAGGAGGAGCAGGAAGGGAAGAGGGTTAGTAAAGTAGGTCAGTTCATTGTGGTCTCTCACTGGGGCAGCCCTTTGGATGCCGCTTGACGGTATCCAGCCAGGTTCTTGTTTGCGGTTCTTTGGCCCCTGTTGTCGCCTCTTTAGTTGTTTGTCTCCAGTGTTGTTGTTGCCGGTGTCCCTTCTAGGTTGTCATTGTCTGCTGAGTTGCCAGGTTTTCAGCAGTTTCCTCAAGGTGATGTGGTCTTCTGTGGTTCTAATAACTTTGGGCATCTTGTTGTAATTGTAATTAGTTATTTATAACGTGCTTACCACCCAGAGGTTTGTAAGCTCGGACACAGGGATCGAACCTGTGTTGCTCTGCGTTGTCTTGCTTCCAAGGCGAGTGTTGCTCCTAAGCTATCCTACCGAGACAGGTCTTCCAAGTGTTAGCAATTAGACGCAAGAAGGCTGTTAAGTCGAATTTCCCTTTTTCGTAGTGTTTTGCCTCTATTTGTAGGTTGTTGCTGGATCTTAGTTCCCTTTCTGGGCGATACCGGCTAATCTTGTCTTGGAGGAATTTCGTTCCTTGTCTGTCCAAGGATTTGTGTGCGATGCAGAGTGCTTTGAATTTGATGCGCTTTTTTACTGGTAACCAGTGTAGGCTGTTCAGTGCTGGAGTGATGTGGTTGTTTCGGTTTAGTCTTAGCAGGATCCTGGCTGCTGTATTTTGCACCCTTTGTGGTTTCTTGGTGAGTCTTTCTGGCATTCCTAAGTAGAGGCTGTTTGCGTAGGTAATTCTTGTGCATATCAGGGATATGATTGTGAGGGTTCTGTGGGGGAAGGAGAGGTAGTGAGTAATCTTCTTAGTAGTTGTGGGAGGAAGAAACATTTTCTGGTGATTGCCTTGACTTGCGGTTCAATTGATAGTCCATTGTCCATGAGTAGTCCTAGGTTGTCTACTACACTGGTAGTCTCTGGTTGCGTTCCCATGCTGACTGTCCAGTCCAGGTGTGGGTTCCCTCTGTGAGTGAAAGCATTATTTCTGTTTTTGCCAGGTTCAGTTTGAGGTTGTTCGGTGTCATCCATTTGTATATGTCTGTGAGGCGGTTGTTGATGTTGTTTTGTTCCTGTGTTCTGTTTGTATTCACAATTAGTTTTGTCGTCTGAGTAGTTGTAGGCGATAAGTCAGTGGGATGGAATGATTTTCATCTGTGGGCACATGTAGATGTTGAAAAGTAGAGGGGAGAGGCTGGAACCCTGTGGGACTCTGCAGGATATATTTTTGGTGTTTGAGGTGAACAGTGGTCGGTAGGTCTTTTGGTTTGGTTTGCTAGGAATGAGGTAAGCCACTTTAGTGCGGATTCCTGTATGCCACGTTACATCAATCTTTTTATAAGTGTTGCATGGCTGATTGTGTCAAAAGCTGCTGATGGGTCCAATAGAAGGAGGGTTGATTGTGTGTCATCATCTAAGTTTATTTTCAGGTTGTCCCATATCGATAGAAGTTCTAATTCTGTTCCTCTCACCAGTCTGATGCCAACTTGTGATTGGTCAAGTATTCCGCTTGTTTTGACGTGTTTAAGATGGATTTTGTACATGTGGTTCTCCAGGATCTTCGCTGGGTAGTGCAGGTTGGCTATATCGGTCTGTAGTTGCTTGGGTCTTCTGCGCTCTCTGACATTTTCTTATCAGTGGTTTCATGTGTGCTAATTTGAAGGAAGACGGTACTATTCCTCTTTTGAGTGATAGATTCATTAGGTTCTGGAAGTGTGTCGCTGGGGTTCTGTGGTTGCGGATTCCTTTTAAGACATCTGGGGAGGGGGGGGGGAGCAAGGGTCCCTTGGAGATCCTGCAAGTTTGGGGTCCTTGATCAGTGTGGCGAAAGTTTCCTCTGTGATTGGTCCCAAGCAGATGAGTTTTGCTTTAATCTGTGTTTCGTCTGGTGTCTGTGGTCCAGTGGTCGCAGTTGTATTTGCTCCGGCTAGGTTCATGGTCTTCTGTATTGTGTCTATTTTTGCTCTCAGATGGTTGGTGATTTTGTCACACAGTGTTTGTGTGGGGATGATGGAATTTTTGCAGGAAGAGGTTTTTTCAATCTGTTTGAATATTTTGAAGACTTCTTTCTGTGGATTGTTTGCCGATTCTATTCTCGTGGCGTAGTATAGGTTTTTGCTTTGTAGATTGTTGCTTTGTACAGATTGAGCATTCTTTGGTATTTTATTTTATTTTGTCTTGTTTGGTGTATTGTTCTGTCCATTTTGTTTCCATTTGGCAGGTGTTTTTGTTGAGTTTTTTCAGTTCTTCTGTAAACCATTTTGCTGCCCGTTTTTTTGGTGTTACTTTGAATGTTTTAGCTGGTGCTAATTGGTCAAGGGCCTCAGTGATCCAATTGTTGAGTGTGTCTTCTGTTGTGTCTATAGTTGTATCGGTGGGATCTTTTCCGCTTCGGACGGTTGCGTCTAGAAGGTTTGTTAGGGCCTCTAGGTCCAAGTTCTTCCAGTTTCTTTTCTTGCTGATGTGAAGCATGTCCTTTCCGGCTGGTAGGCGGGTTTGGGGTGTGATGTAGAATGGTATCAAGTAGTGGTCACTCCACACCATTGGTGTAGGTGGTGCAGATGCGCATAGGTCTTCCCTGCAGAAAATTGCATCCAGTGTGTGTCCGGTGTCGTGGGTCGATCCATTTACTGGATCTACGTGATTTGGCTGTGGCAGAATTGTTTGTGGTGGAAATGACCATAGTCAATTTCGCAACAAATACTATTTTACCGCGGTCAAACCCTGGACATCGGCTGCCTCTCCTGACCCTGCGGCATCAGTTCCGTCCCTCTAATGCAGGTCGGATCTGATGCTGCAGGGTCCTCTTTTCTCTTTTACTTTTTCCTGTCCCCCACCTCCAATCCACAGGAAGCGAGCGCCACCCACGCAACCCCTCCAGGCCAGCAATACCGAACATGGGGAGCGGGGGGGGCACCCCCGCTCCCCATGTTCGGTATTGATTACCCAATTTGATCGAATTTAATCGATCGAATGGTACTGGCCGAATTTGGCCACATTCACCATACAATCAATTCAATTCGATCAAATTGGGTAATACCCCATTTACTATTTGCTTTAACTACATGGTTTCCAGGAGTGCTCAGAGTGAGTTTGCTGTGTACTGGTTTTCTTTTTTAGAACCATATTTTGAAATCTCCCAGTATGATTAGTTTGGCGTGGTGGGTTGATAGCATGGCCGCCTCGTCCACTAGATTTGTTGCAAAGTTGGGGTTGTAAGAAGGTGGTCTGTAGTTCAGGATGAATACTATGCTGGATTGGCCATTCAGTTCTATCTTGATGAGGAGGGATTCATAGTCTTTCGCATTGGTTGTGATGATTCGAGATGCTCAGGCGTGTTCTTTATGTATAATTGGGATTCCGTCTCCTCTTTGTTTTTCTTGGTTGGCGTGTATTAATTTACAATTGTCGGGTATTGCTTCATTCACAATGGCTTTATAGTTGTCTGATAGCCAGGTTTTTGCAAGGAAGAGCATGTCTGTGATTCCTTCGCTTAGGAGGTCATGGATTTCTGTTGATTATTTAGCCATGGATCTAACGTTGAGGAGGCTGCAGTGTAGTTTGCTTGATTTCCCTTTCGGGTTGTTGTCAGTATTATTTGTTCTGACCGGTGTCTTGTTGGTTCGGTTCCAGGTGGGTTTTCCCCGGTTCAGTCTGTGGGGTGGGCGGTTCTTTATTGGTCAGTCTTTTTGTCGAGTAGACCGATAAGGTTTATGGTGAGGTTGGTTGGTTCTGGTTCGTTTTGGGTGGTTTTTACCCCTCTGTTGTTCCAGTGTTGGTGATGTAGGGTGTGTAAAGTGTGATGGATTCCAACTTGCTGCTTGTTCTGGTTGGGGTATTGCTCATGGTGGAGCCCGGGGGTTGGATGGTTTATTTGTTGTCGTGTTCCTTTTGGTTTCCTGGTTGGGTTTGTATTTGTGACTCTTGTTGGTTGTCGATTCATTGTTGCTGTGCCGTTGTTGTTTACCACGTTGTTGTATGTTGACAGGTGGCGAGCAATGTAGTCGGTTTTTGCTCTGTTATTTGTATGTCTCGTTGGGCCATTTGGGATGTTTGTCAAGTTTTCTGGGGTTGTGGGATCATGCTGGTCGGTGCCTTCCCGAGTGGTTTGGGTTTTCTTATTATTTGTGTTGTCTGTTGTGGCTTCTTTGTATTTCTTGTGGCAAGACATGATGTGTGGGTTGTGTTCCTTTGAGTGGGCGTCCTCATCCGATTAGTGTTTTTCTTGGTCTTCTGGGTTTAGTCTTTGCTGTTTGTGGTTTGTTGTTGCTTGTATTTGGTAGCTTGTGGGCAGTTGAGACCTCGGTTGATGGGACTTTGTGGTGTTGATGTATTTTTTTTTTCTTCACCCTAGAGGTCTTTTTGGTTATGGTTACTGATAGGTGAATTGAATGTTGGATTGTTGGATCATGCGCAAGCAAACATAACTACTTAGTGAATTAATACATGTGAATACTGACATATGGTGCAGTCAGCATGGAAATGCATTGATCGTGAGGGTGCTTGGTTCCTGCTTTTGACTGGGATGGCAAAGGAGTCTCACCCAGGGGGTGCATGCTATGTTTAGGCCTCTGGCTTCCACTTTGGCCCAACATATTCTTAAGCTTTACCCTTGCCACATTGGAGATTGTGAGAGTGCAGGATGCCTGCTTTGGACTGGGATGGCAAAGGATTCTCACCCAAGGGGTGCAAATGCTACGTTTAGGCGTCTGGCTTCCGCTTTGGCCCAACATAGTCTCAAGCTTTACCCTGGCCACATTGTGGGTCATTCAGCATAAGTGCAACCAAGCAAAAGCGGAATGACAATCTGTATTAGTCTCAGATTCTGTAGGTTTATCACTCACACTTTCCTTACCACTAGCCCACTCCTCACCTGATGATTCTGTGTCGGTCTTTACGGATTCGTCTGATGAGCTTTCTGGCTTTTCCCTCCAGGCTGTCCTTGTCTTTGTCCTGACGGTCTTATTCTTCTGTTTGACGAGATAGGAGCGAGCTCCCCCGGAGGCCACTTTGCCTATAAGCAATTAGCCCGGCAGCGGGGACTCCGGGGAGCCCACCCCAAACCAGGGAAAAGCCTTGCTGAAAAACCCTGGAAGATTGTGTAGCTGTAGTTGGCAGGGGTAAGTTGTAGTCATCCAGAGAGGAAGCTGTCGGCGTGCAACCGCACTTCAATAACCAGCATGCACTGGTAAGTATTCGTAGTAGATAAGGAAATAACGATCCAGTGCGGAACAGCACAAACAGTACAGTACTCCAAAGAACTTGAACAACGAAGTGTTCCCAGCAAATAGTGTCTGATGGCAGGTGAGACGCTGAAGCAGGAGTGAGTACTAGAAGGCAGCGCAGAGCGCGGCACAACAGCGGAAGCAGAAAACAAACAGGTAAGCGGAATAAACGGGAGGGGAAAACCGCGAACAGCGGTAACGGAAAGATACGGGCAGACGAACAGGGAAGAAAGGCACGGGAAACACAGAGAAACAACTGGAGGCAGAGCACAAGAGTAGTGAACTCACGTAGGCAGCAAGAAAGTTGCAACGCACAGGTGTTCTCCATTCTCAGGTACTTGTAGGTAGTACAACAGAAAGACTAGACCGCACCTTGCAGTGACTCGGAGTCTAGTCCTTCTTCCATATCGCCCATCTGCTCCATACTTTCCATGGGCGATATATGACAGTATGACCCCTTCTCAGCGGTCCTCCTCCCGGTTTACCCGGGTGTAGCCGATGAAACCTTCGGATAAGTTGGGCTGCAGAGATGTGACTGACCGGTTCCCATGAACTCTCTGACCTTGGGTATCCTTTCCATAGCACCAGATACTGTAAGGTGCCTTTCTTGTACCTTGAATCCAATAATCTGGATACTTCATACTCCTTCGATGTTTCAATGGGTAGGTTACCGGTTCCTCTCTTCCTTCTGTTACGTGGATCTTCCACATATTCCTTTAGTAAAGAGGTGTGAAACACTGGATGTATCCTTTGGAGCTTTGCAGGAAGAGCCAAGCGAAAGGCAACCGGATTGATTTTGGCAGTAATCTTGAAAGGTCCGATAAAACGGGGAGAAAACTTTCCTTGATGTATCCATCTGGGCAGAAACTTGGTGGATAACCACACCTTGGTACCAATGTCCCATTGCGGATTGGGTCTTCGCTTGAGATCAGCCCACCTCTTGTTCTCTAGACGGGAGGTTTCAAGATTAGACCTGGTTCTTTTGTGAAGGGTCTGAAGGGTGTCCAAAAGATGGTCCACGGAGGTAATGTTAGTAGACACTGGACCAAACAGAGGAATGTGTCTTGGATGAAAACCGTAGGTACAGGAAAAGGGACTCATGCCTGTCTAGGAATGTCTTGTATTATTATAAGAGAATTCTGCCATGGGAAGTAGGTGAAACCAATCGTTTTGCTCCTGATTACAGAAGCACCTAATGTATTGTTCCAATGTTGCATTAAGACGTTCAGTTTGCCCATTGCTCTCAGGGTGGAATCCTGATGACAGTGATCTTTTTATACCCAAGGCCTTGCACAAGGCAGTCCAAAACTTCGAGGTGAACTGTGAGCCTCTATCCGAGACTATGGATTGCGGAAGACCATGTAACCTAACCACGTCTTTCAGAAACACCTCTGCAGTGATACTTGCTGTCGGTAGACTTTTCAATGGTGAAAAATGCGCTAGTTTACTGAATTAATCCACAGTGACCATTATGGCCGTATGTCCATTGGAAACTGGTAGGTCTACAATAAAGTCTGTGGAAATGTGTTGCCACGGCCCATCTGGTAGAACGTCCTGTTGAAGTAAGCCTAATGGCTTACAGTAAGCATATTTATTCTGAGCACATATGGGACACGTAGCCACATATTCTTTGATGTCTGTTTTCATAGTAGGCCACCAAAACTGTCTAGACACCAGTTCCATGGTGGCAAGTTGACCTTTGTGTCCCGCTGACGGGATATCGTGGCACCAAGCCATGGCCTGTTCTTGTAGATCCTGAGTGGGTAAGAATAAAGCCTCTTTCATAAACTTCAGATCTCCTCTTTGGGTCATTCCATAGTCGTCTATCTTCCTGTTATTCTTTTGGGCTTTCTGTACTTGTTGAAGAAACGTATTAATCATATTGATGAACCTTTTCACTGCTAGAAGAATTTCTGGACCTTGATATCCTCCACAGTCATTCCCTTGACTGCGGGAAAGGGCATCTGCTAATGAGTTATCCTTACCTGGTAAATAGGTGATTACGAAATCAAATTGAGAAAAAAAATAAGCCCATCTGGCATGTCTGGAATTTCGGCATTCCATTTTCTGTAACACCTTTAAATTCTGGTGATCTGTACGAACTTGGAAAGGACAAACAGCTCCTTGTAATAAGTGCCTCCACTCCTCACAGGCCTGTTTTATAGCCAAGAGTTCTCTTTCCAGTACTGAGTAATTTCATTCACTGGGACTAAGGGTTCTGGAATAATAAGCTATAGGGTGTTCCAACCCATCGTCTTTCTTTTGTAACAAAGCAGCTCCAATCGCTCCTCCTGAAGCATCAGTCTCCACAATAAATGGTAAGGATTGATCCGGTTGTCTCAGGATAGGAGCTGTCACAAATGCTTCCTTAAGCCTTTGGAATGCCTGATCCGTCTTCTGGTCCCAGAGAAACTTGACTCCTTTTTTAAGGAGGTTTGTAATAGGAAGGATGATGTCCGAAAAGTTTGGTATAAACTTACGGTAAAAGTTTGCGAGTCCCAAAAACCTTTGTATATCCTTAACTGAATTGGGTATGGACCACTGTGTTATAGCCTGAGTTTTGGCTGGATCCATTTGTACCCGATCTTCGTAGATGATGAATCCTAAGTAGGGTACCGTAGTAACTTCAAAAACACATTTTTCAGGTTTGGCCAATAGATTATTGTGTCTTAACCTGTGGAGAACTTCTTTGACGTGTTGACGATGTTCAGTCAGAGTGTTTGAGAATATGAGAATGTCGTCCAAATAAACCACAACTGAGGAATACAACATATCTGCGAATATCTTGTCCATGAAGCGTTGAAACTGGGATGGTGCATTTACCAAACCAAAGGGCATAACCCTGTACTCGTAGTGTCCCAGGGGAGTCCTGAAAGCTGTCTTCCATTCGTCCCCTTCACGAATACGAAGTAGGTGATAGGCCCCTCGAAGATCTAATTTGGTAAAGAGATGTGCTCCTTGGACTGCCTCAATAATGTCTTTCATTAAGGGCATAGGATACCTGGCTCGTATAGTCAGACTGTTCAGACCCCGGTAATCTATGCAGGGTCTTAGTTCTGTGGTTCCTTTTTTCGAGATAAAGAAAAGAGATGCCCCTGCTGACGATGAGGATTCCCGTATGAGGCCATTTTGTAGGTTGGTTGACAAGTATTCCCTCAATGCCTCTTTTTCAGGTAGAGATAAAGGGAACATCCTTCCAAAGGGTACTTCAGCCTCCGGAATTAGTTCGATTCTGCAGTCTTCTTTCCGATGAGGAGGAAGATTTCTCGGTTGGGTGTCTAAGAATACGTCCTCATATTCCTGGTACTGGATGGGAATTGTATTAACACTGAGGATGGTATTTTGTATTGTTGGAAGCACACAGGACAAAGCGGGTTCATTAGTCAGACACTGTTGAGAGCAATATGTGGATCTGAACTCTACTGTGTTAAGTTGCCAGTCAATTGCCGGGTTGTGTTTTCTGAGCCATGGTATGCCTAATATGACTGGAAAATGAGCCGCTCGAATGAGATCGAAAGATAGGTACTCAGAATGATTTGACACTCTGACCCGTATTTCCTGTGTTTCCTGACAAATGGGTCCGGATGTCAAAGGTGTGCCGTCGACGCCTTCTACTGGAATCGGTTTGATCTTAGGACGTCGAGGCAGGTGGTGTTTATTAGCCCATTCATCATCTACAAAGTTGCCCGCAGCTCCACAGTCCAGCATAGCCAAACATTCAATGGGTTTGGTAGAGTGCCAGTCTAACGTAATCTTAACCACCATCAGTGTGTTATTGCTGATCAAAGCTGGCTGAGCATTAGCACAGGGATGCATAGACGTCTCCCCTTCCTTATCCCTGTTCAAGGTTGGGGTCTTTCATTTCCCTGCTTTCTGGGAGGGACTTCTGGGCAATCTCGCAGCAAATGTGTGTTGGCCCCACAATACATGCAAAGTCCAAGATCCTTGCGTCTCTTCCGTTTGTTGGCTGTAAGTGGTCCTCTAGCAGTTCCTATCTGCATTGGTTCTTCGTGTTGAACCCTTTCAGGGACTGAGGGTAGGCTAGTGAAAGGTACTAAAGACCGGGGCTGCTTCTTCTCAGCTTTCCTTTCCGACATGCGGAATTCTATCTGTAATACCAATGACACGAGTTCCTGAAATGAAGCAGGTCTGGCTACTCTGGCCAGTTCGTCCTTTATGTCTTCATGCAGACCCCGACGGAAAATAGCCTGCTGCGCCGTTTCCGGCCAACCTGCTTCACTTGCCACCTTCTGAAAACAGGTAACATATGTCTGTATGTCGGAGTTTCCTTGGCGTATGTCTAACAGGTTTTCAAAGGTGGAGTATAAGACTTCAGGTCTCTCGAATCTTTCTTTGAAACGTGTTACAAAGGCACCATAGTTATTTAAAGTTGGGTCTGAGTTTGTCACGAGTGGGTTGGCCCAGGCTAGGGCATTACCAGCTAAGTTCGAAATTAGAAAACCCACTTTTGTTCGATCCAACTCGGATGTCTTGGGCCGAAAAGTATAGTGTATTGTGCAGGCATCCAGAAACTCCTTTAATTTCCTGGGGTTTCCCTCAAATTTACCGCAAGGTAGGGATAAAGGAGGTAGTTCTCCTCTGGAATCTTCTCTCTGTTGGACTTGTTGCCTCAATGCGACATTATCAGTTTTTAGGGTTTGTACTTCAACCCTCAGAGCTTGTATGGCGTTAACCATCTCCTGGTACTGTTCAAGACTAGCCATCTTCTCTAGGCGTTGCAATCTCTCAGATTCTGTAGGTTTATCACTCACACTTTCCTTACCACTAGCCCACTCCTCACCTGATGATTCTGTGTCGGTCTTTACGGATTCGTCTGATGAGCTTTCCGGCTTTTCCCTCCAGGCTGTCCTTGTCTTTGTCCTGACGGTCTTATTCTTCTGTTTGACGAGATAGGAGCGAGCTCCCCCGGAGGCCACTTTGCCTATAAGCAATTAGCCCGGCAGCGGGGAGTCCGGGGAGCCCACCCCAAACCATGGAAAAGCCTTGCCGAAAAACCCTGGAAGATTGTGTAGCTGTAGTTGGCAGGGGTAAATTGTAGTCATCCAGAGAGGAAGTTGTCGGCGTGCATCCGCACTTCAATAACCAGCATGCACTGGTAAGTATTCGTAGTAGATAAGGAAATAACGATCCAGTGCGGTACAGCACAAACAGTACAGTACTCCAAAGAACTTGAACAACGAAGTGTTCCCAGCAAATAGCGTCTGATGGCAGGTGAGACGCTGAAGCAGGAGTGAGTACTAGAAGGCAGCACAGAGCGCGGCACAACAGCGGAAGCAGAAAACAAACAGGTAAGCGGAATAAACGGGAGGGGGAAACCGCGAACAGCGGTAACGGAAAGATACGGGCAGACGAACAGGGAAGGAAGGCACGGGAAACACAGAGAAACAACTGGAGGCAGAGCACAAGAGTAGTGAACTCACGTAGGCAGCAAGAAAGTTGCAACGCACAGGTGTTCTCCATTCTCAGGTACTTGTAGGTAGTACAACAGAAAGACTAGACCGCACCTTGCAGTGACTCGGAGTCTAGTCCTTCTTCCATATCGCCCATCTGCTCCATACTTTCCATGGGCGATATATGACAATTAGTCCACATATCATCCTACAAACTCTGATGTTCTGAAGTAATCAGTAAGTCATCCACAAATCATCAAGAACAAGCATTTTTCATGGCAATGCTCTTGAATTAATCAGCTGGTCATCCCCAAATCATCAGTGACAAACGTGCAATCTCTTCAAGTGAGTTTTCTAAAATAGGGATGATGTTAGCAAATGCATTAAGTCATCCTAAACTCATCCCCAAATCATCACCCACCATTCTGAGACATTTGCTGATGACTTTAACAGTGTGACGACGTCTGATGATGTGGGATTGATGGTCTCTAAAGTCATCCTTGAGATAGTTCCTGGAAAGGGTGTGTGGTTTTTTTATTTTTAGTTTCTCTCTCGCAGCGAGGGCATGTGTCTTAACTTGTGTTTGGAGCTCCAGATGTTTTTACCTGCTTGTGAGGAGAGGAGAGTTGACTCCCTTTGAGGAGATGTTGTGTAGCTACGTGTACATTGCTGGTCCCCAGGTGTCAGTATAGTTTAGTATAGTTTATGAAGCTTGGAACCGCCACTAACCTGAAGGGCACCCACTCTTGTGGTCCGTGCTGGGGTCTTCATGCTTCTCTTGTCCCTTACACAGTCCGCACATCCACATTTTCAAGATGACCACCCACACGGGCCTTTTTGTCATTGTTGATGACATAGTCCTTTGTTGTGGCCAGTTCTGGAGCCAATGCATGTACTGCTACCTTACCTTTCACTTTTCTGACCTACCTTAATTTTTTTTAGCAGGTGCTTATATAAGATTGTCCAACTCCAGGCCTGGAGGGCCGGAATCCTAACTGGTTTTCAGGATATCCCTCATTAATAATCACGAGGGAAAAATGTCCATACATTTAGAATCATTGTATGCAAATATTTCTTAGTAATATTAATGTATTACTATGGGGTATATATACCCCTGCTTTAACCCTTTAAGTGCCATGGGTATTTCTCCCCAGTGCCAGAGCCTTTTTTGGTGATTTTGGTATGTGGCCATTCAATGGCTTGTAACTTTTTCGTTACATGAGATATCTCGGCCAAATTTGGCTCCTTTTTTTCCCACATGTAGGCGGTCGTAACGCCACCCAGGAATCCCAGGTTGCTGTAGGGGGGTGAGAGAAAATAAGGAAAATGTGCGAAAATTTTGGGTTTTTTCAAAAAATGCCAATAAAATGATGTACAAAGAAGCCTGTGGTTTTTTCCTTGTAAGAGCTAGGAACAAATGGTTTGCTGTGCTGAGTTCCCCAATGTGTTGGCTTTCAGGAACAGGTTGAGTGGAAATGGAAAAAAAAATTTTTTATGGGGATATCAACCGTTTTGTGAGAGGTAGGCGATTTTTGCCATTTTTGCCAATTGGACATGCATGGACGGAATGGGAGAAAAGGGCAGGAAAGCCAAATTGGAGGACAGAAAGGCATATATTTCTGAAAAGTAGACAAAATTCCAAGTTTAGGAAGGGGTGATTTGTATAGGTCAGGCAACAACTAGGTAGGGGAAACTGCCATCGAATGGGGGAAAAGCGGGAAAATGACTGAAAAAAAAGGTATGTGTTGGACATGGTTGGCTTGGTACGGCAATGGCTTCTATGAATTTTGAGAAAAGCAATGCTCCGCTACATTCCCCCGACTCTTGCAGTTAGGAGAGCATACCATTTTTGTAGTGTTTGTACAAAACAAGCAATACCACAAGCCAAACACTGAGCCATGGTACACAGGAGTTTTACGCTCACGGCCTGACCAGACGCACTTAGCATGTGTAAATTGGGAAAACCAATGTGGTGAGGAATGGCAGCCATACATTTTATGAAAGAGCACAGGCAGACCTTTTCAAGGGTAGGTGACTTGTGCAGGTTACAAAAATGTATGGTGGCTAAAGCAGCGACTAAATGTAGGTCACATTAGGGAAAAGAAAGGGTTGTGAGACAAAGGGCTCCAGCAAATGGGTCAAAACGTTATGAAAACCACACAAACACAACACATGGCCTACCGTCCCGCGTTCCCACAGGTGTCCCGATGAAAACGGTACCTCACATGTGTGGGTGCACCTACCTGGCCGCCAAGGGGAAAGCCTAAAACACAAGTAACCCCAAGTCTGTTTTCAGAGCGAAATCTCAGACATTCTGCCGACCGGCACAATGTACAGATATGGGCCTCGGGTGTCCAAGCCACCGAGGAAAACAGGGAACCCCATGCATTTCCGAAAAGAGGACACCCGTGGGAATCCGCAGAGGTATGATATGCCCAAATCGCCCCAGAATTTATTACCCAGACACCCCTGCAAAGTCCGAAATGTGGGGAAAAAAACGCTTTTTCCGCACATTTCGCTCGACGCACCCATCGAAACACGCCCCCAACAACACATGGCCTACCGTCACGCGTTCCCACAGGTGTCCCGATGAAAACGGTACCTCACATGTGTGGGTGCACCTACCTGGCCGCCAAGGGGAAAGCCTAAAACACAAGTAACCCCAAGTCTGTTTTCACACCGGAAATGTCACACTCTCACATCATACAGATATGGGCCTCGGGTGTCCAAGCCACCAAGGAAAACAGGGAACCCCATGCATTTCCGAAAAGAGGACAACCGTGGGAATCCGCAGAGGTATGATATGGCCAAATCGCCCCAGAATTTATTACCCAGACACCCCCGCAAAGTCCGAAATGTGGGAAAAAATACGCATTTTCCTCACATTTCGCTCGACTCACCCATCGAAACACGCCCCCAACAACACATGGCCTACCGTCCCGCGTTCCCACAGGTGTCCCGATGAAAACGGTACCTCACATGCGTGGGTGCACCTACCTGGCCGGCAAGGGGCAAGCCGAAAACGCAAGCAACCCCCAGTCTGTTTGCAGAGGGGAATCTCAGCCATTCTGCCGACCGGCACAACATACAGATATGGGCCTCGGGTGTCCAAGCCACCGAGGAAAACAGGGAGCCCCATGCATTTCCGAAAAGAGGACACCCGTGGGAATCCGCAGAGGTGTGATTTGCGCACATCGCCCCAGGTTTTTTTACCCAGACACCCCTGCAAAGTCCGAAATGTGGGGGAAAAAACGCTTTTTCCGCACATTTCGCTCGACGCACCCATCGAAACACGCCCCCAACAACACATGGCCTACCGTCCCGCGTTCCCACAGGTGTCCCGATGAAAACGGTACCTCACATGCGTGGGTGCACCTACCTGGCCGGCAAGGGGCAAGCCGAAAACGCAAGCAACCCCCAGTCTGTTTGCAGAGGGGAATCACAGCCATTCTGCCGACCGGCACAACATACAGATATGGGCCTCGGGTGTCCAAGCCACCGAGGAAAACAGGGAGCCCCATGCATTTCCGAAAAGAGGACACTCGTGGGAATCAGCAGAGGTGTGATTTGCGCACATCGCCCCAGGTTTTTTTACCCAGACACCCCTGCAAAGTCCGAAATGTGGGGGAAAAAACGCTTTTTCCGCACATTTCGCTCGACGCACCCATCGAAACACGTCCCCAACAACACATGGCCTACCGTCCCGCGTTCCCACAGGTGTCCCGATGAAAACGGTACCTCACATGCGTGGGTGCACCTACCTGGCCGCCAAGGGGAAAGCCTAAAACACAAGTAACCCCAAGTCTGTTTTCACACCGGAAATGTCACACTCTCACATCATACAGATATGGGCCTCGGGTGTCCAAGCCACCAAGGAAAACAGGGAACCCCATGCATTTCCGAAAAGAGGACAACCGTGGGAATCCGCAGAGGTATGATATGGCCAAATCGCCCCAGAATTTATTACCCAGACACCCCCGCAAAGTCCAAAATGTGGGAAAAAATACGCATTTTCCTCACATTTCGCTCGACTCACCCATCGAAACACGCCCCCAACAACACATGGCCTACTGTCCCGCGTTCCCACAGGTGTCCCGATGAAAACGGTACCTCACATGTGTGGGTGCACCTACCTAGCCGCCAAGGGGAAAGCCTAAAACACAAGTAACCCCAAGTCTGTTTTCAGAGCGAAATCTCAGACATTCTGCCGACCGGCACAATGTACAGATATGGGCCTCGGGTGTCCAAGCCACCGAGGAAAACAGGGAACCCCATGCATTTCCGAAAAGAGGACACCCGTGGGAATCCGCAGAGGTATGATATGCCCAAATCGCCCCAGAATTTATTACCCAGACACCCCTGCAAAGTCCGAAATGTGGGGAAAAAAACGCTTTTTCCGCACATTTCGCTCGACGCACCCATCGAAACACGCCCCCAACAACACAGGTGTCCCGATGAAAACGGTACCTCACATGTGTGGGTGCACCTACCTGGCCGCCAAGGGGAAAGCCTAAAACACAAGTAACCCCAAGTCTGTTTTCACACCGGAAATGTCACACTCTCACATCATACAGATATGGGCCTCGGGTGTCCAAGCCACCAAGGAAAACAGGGAACCCCATGCATTTCCGAAAAGAGGACAACCGTGGGAATCTGCAAAGGTATGATATGGCCAAATCGCCCCAGAATTTATTACCCAGACACCCCCGCAAAGTCCGAAATGTGGGAAAAAATACGCATTTTCCTCACATTTCGCTCGACTCACCCATCGAAACACGCCCCCAACAACACATGGCCTACTGTCCCGCGTTCCCACAGGTGTCCCGATGAAAACGGTACCTCACATGTGTGGGTGCACCTACCTGGCCGCCAAGGGGAAAGCCTAAAACACAAGTAACCCCAAGTCTGTTTTCAGAGCGAAATCTCAGACATTCTGCCGACCGGCACAATGTACAGATATGGGCCTCGGGTGTCCAAGCCACCGAGGAAAACAGGGAACCCCATGCATTTCCGAAAAGAGGACACCCGTGGGAATCCGCAGAGGTATGATATGCCCAAATCGCCCCAGAATTTATTACCCAGACACCCCTGCAAAGTCCGAAATGTGGGGAAAAAAACGCTTTTTCCGCACATTTCCCTCGACGCACCCATCGAAACACGCCCCCAACAACACATGGCCTACCGTCACGCGTTCCCACAGGTGTCCCGATGAAAACGGTACCTCACATGTGTGGGTGCACCTACCTGGCCGCCAAGGGGAAAGCCTAAAACACAAGTAACCCCAAGTCTGTTTTCACACCGGAAATGTCACACTCTCACATCATACAGATATGGGCCTCGGGTGTCCAAGCCACCAAGGAAAACAGGGAACCCCATGCATTTCCGAAAAGAGGACAACCGTGGGAATCCGCAAAGGTATGATATGGCCAAATCGCCCCAGAATTTATTACCCAGACACCCCCGCAAAGTCCGAAATGTGGGAAAAAATACGCATTTTCCTCACATTTCGCTCGACTCACCCATCGAAACACGCCCCCAACAACACATGGCCTACTGTCCCGCGTTCCCACAGGTGTCCCGATGAAAACGGTACCTCACATGTGTGGGTGCACCTACCTGGCCGCCAAGGGGAAAGCCTAAAACACAAGTAACCCCAAGTCTGTTTTCAGAGGGAAATCTCAGACATTCTGCCGACCGGCACAATGTACAGATATGGGCCTCGAGTGTCCAAGCCACCGAGGAAAACAGGGAACCCCATGCATTTCCGGAAAGAGGACAACCGTGGGAATCCGCAGAGGTATGATATGCCCAAATCGCCCCAGAATTTATTACCCAGACACCCCCGCAAAGTCCGAAATGTGGGAGGGAAAAAATACGCATTTTCCTCACATTTCGCTCGACTCACCCATCGAAACACGCCCCCAACAACACATGGCCTACCGTCACGCGTTCCCACAGGTGTCCCGATGAAAACGGTACCTCACATGTGTGGGTGCACCTACCTGGCCGCCAAGGGGAAAGCCTAAAACACAAGTAACCCCAAGTCTGTTTTCACACCGGAAATGTCACACTCTCACATCATACAGATATGGGCCTCGGGTGTCCAAGCCACCGAGGAAAACAGGGAACCCCATGCATTTCCGAAAAGAGGACACCCGTGGGAATCCGCAGAGGTATGATATGCCCAAATCGCCCCAGAATTTATTACCCAGACACCCCCGCAAAGTCCGAAATGTGGGAAAAAATATGCATTTTCCTCACATTTCGCTCGACTCACCCATCGAAACACGCCCCCAACAACACATGGCCTACTGTCCCGCGTTCCCACAGGTGTCCCGATGAAAACGGCACCTCACATGTGTGGGTGCACCTACCTGGCTGCCAAGGGGAAAGCCGAAAACACAAGTAACCCCAAGTCTCTTTTCAGAGGGAAATCTCAGCCATTCTGCCGACCGGCACCATGTACAGATATGGGCCTCGGGTGTCCAAGCCACCGAGGAAAACAGGGAACCCCATGCATTTCCGGAAAGAGGACACCCGTGGGAATCCGCAGAGGTATGATATGCCCAAATCGCCCCAGAATTTATTACCCAGACACCCCCGCAAAGTCCGAAATGTGGGAAAAAATACGCATTTTCCTCACATTTCGCTCGACTCACCCATCGAAACACGCCCCCAACAACACATGGCCTACCGTCCCGCGTTCCCACAGGTGTCCCGATGAAAACGGTACCTCACATGTGTGGGTGCACCTACCTGGCCGCCAAGGGGAAAGCCTAAAACACAAGTAACCCCAAGTCTGTTTTCAGAGCGAAATCTCAGACATTCTGCCGACCGACACAATGTACAGATATGGGCCTCGGGTGTCCAAGCCACCGAGGAAAACAGGGAACCCCATGCATTTCCGAAAAGAGGACACCCGTGGGAATCCGCAGAGGTATGATATGCCCAAATCGCCCCAGAATTTATTACCCAGACACCCCTGCAAAGTCCGAAATGTGGGGAAAAAAACGCTTTTTCCGCACATTTCGCTTGACGCACCCATCGAAACACGCCCCCAACAACACATGGCCTACCGTCACGCGTTCCCACAGGTGTCCCGATGAAAACGGTACCTCACATGTGTGGGTGCACCTACCTGGCCGCCAAGGGGAAAGCCTAAAACACAAGTAACCCCAAGTCTGTTTTAACACCAGAAATGTCACACTCTCACATCATACAGATATGGGCCTCGGGTGTCCAAGCCACCGAGGAAAACAGGGAACCCCATGCATTTCCGAAAAGAGGACACCCGTGGGAATCCGCAGAGGTATGATATGCCCAAATCGCCCCAGAATTTATTACCCAGACACCCCCGCAAAGTCCGAAATGTGGGAAAAAATATGCATTTTCCTCACATTTCGCTCGACTCACCCATCGAAACACGCCCCCAACAACACATGGCCTACTGTCCCGCGTTCCCACAGGTGTCCCGATGAAAACGGTACCTCACATGTGTGGGTGCACCTACCTGGCTGCCTAGGGGAAAGCCGAAAACACAAGTAACCCCAAGTCTCTTTTCAGAGGGAAATCTCAGCCATTCTGCCGACCGGCACAATGTACAGATATGGGCCTCGGGTGTCCAAGCCACCGAGGAAAACAGGGAACCCCATGCATTTCCGGAAAGAGGATACCCGTGGGAATCCGCAGAGGTGTGATTTGCGCACATCGCCCCAGGTTTTTTTACCCAGACACCCCTGCAAAGTCCGAAATGTGGGGGAAAAAACGCTTTTTCCGCACATTTCGCTCGACGCACCCATCGAAACACGCCCCCAACAACACATGGCCTACTGTCCTGCGTTCCCACAGGTGTCCCGATGAAAACGGTACCTCACATGCGTGGGTGCACCTACCTGGCCGGCAAGGGGCAAGCCGAAAACGCAAGCAACCCCCAGTCTGTTTGCAGAGGGGAATCTCAGCCATTCTGCCGACTGGCACAACATACAGATATGGGCCTCGGGTGTCCAAGCCACCGAGGAAAACAGGGAGCCCCATGCATTTCCGAAAAGAGGACACCCGTGGGAATCCGCAGAGGTGTGATTTGCGCACATCGCCCCAGGTTTTTTTACCCAGACACCCCTGCAAAGTCCGAAATGTGAGGGAAAAAACGCTTTTTCCGCACATTTCGCTCGACGCACCCATCGAAACACGCCCCCAACAACACATGGCCTACCGTCCCGCGTTCCCACAGGTGTCCCGATGAAAACGGTACCTCACATGCGTGGGTGCACCTACCTGGCCGGCAAGGGGGAAGCCGAAAACGCAAGCAACCCCCAGTCTGTTTGCAGAGGGGAATCTCAGCCATTCTGCCGACCGGCACAACATACAGATATGGGCCTCGGGTGTCCAAGCCACCGAGGAAAACAGGGAGCCCCATGCATTTCCGAAAAGAGGACACCCGTGGGAATCCGCAGAGGTGTGATTTGCGCACATCGCCCCAGGTTTTTTTACCCAGACACCCCTGCAAAGTCCGAAATGTGGGGGAAAAAACGCTTTTTCCGCACATTTCGCTCGACGCACCCATCGAAACACGCCCCCAACAACACATGGCCTATCGTCCCGCGTTCCCACAGGTGTCCCGATGAAAACGGTACCTCACATGCGTGGGTGCACCTACCTGGCCGGCAAGGGGCAAGCCGAAAACGCAAGCAACCCCCAGTCTGTTTGCAGAGGGGAATCTCAGCCATTCTGCCGACCGGCACAACATACAGATATGGGCCTCGGGTGTCCAAGCCACCGAGGAAAACAGGGAGCCCCATGCATTTCCGAAAAGAGGACACCCGTGGGAATCCGCAGAGGTGTGATTTGCGCACATCGCCCCAGGTTTTTTTACCCAGACACCCCTGCAAAGTCCGAAATGTGGGGGAAAAAATGCTTTTTCTGCACATTTCGCTCGACGCACCCATCGAAACACGCCCCCAACAACACATGGCCTACCATCCCGCGTTCCCACAGGTGTCCCGATGAAAACGGTACCTCACATGCGTGGGTGCACCTACCTGGCCGCCAAGGGGAAAGCCTAAAACACAAGTAACCCCAAGTCTGTTTTCACACCGGAAATGTCACACTCTCCCATCATACAGATATGGGCCTCGGGTGTCCAAGCCACCAAGGAAAACAGGGAACCCCATGCATTTCTGAAAAGAGGACAACCGTGGGAATCCGCAGAGGTATGATATGGCCAAATCGCCCCAGAATTTATTACCCAGACACCCCCGCAAAGTCCGAAATGTGGGAAAAAATACGCATTTTCCTCACATTTCGCTCGACTCACCCATCGAAACACGCCCCCAACAACACATGGCCTACTGTCCCGCGTTCCCACAGGTGTCCCGATGAAAACGGTACCTCACATGTGTGGGTGCACCTACCTGGCCGCCAAGGGGAAAGCCTAAAACACAAGTAACCCCAAGTCTGTTTTCAGAGGGAAATCTCAGACATTCTGCCGACCGGCACAATGTACAGATATGGGCCTCGGGTGTCCAAGCCACCGAGGAAAACAGGGAACCCCATGCATTTCCGGACAGAGGACACCCGTGGGAATGCGCAGAGGTATGATATGCCCAAATCGCCCCAGAATTTATTACCCAGACACCCCCGCAAAGTCCGAAATGTGGGAAAAAATACGCATTTTCCTCACATTTCGCTCGACTCACCCATCGAAACACGCCCCCAACAACACATGGCCTACCGTCCCGCGTTCCCACAGGTGTCCCGATGAAAACGGTACCTCACATGTGTGGGTGCACCTACCTGGCCGCCAAGGGGAAAGCCTAAAACACAAGTAACCCCAAGTCTGTTTTCAGAGCGAAATCTCAGACATTCTGCCGACCGGCACAATGTACAGATATGGGCCTCGGGTGTCCAAGCCACCGAGGAAAACAGGGAACCCCATGCATTTCCGAAAAGAGGACACCCGTGGGAATCCGCAGAGGTATGATATGCCCAAATCGCCCCAGAATTTATTACCCAGACACCCCTGCAAAGTCCGAAATGTGGGGAAAAAAACGCTTTTTCCGCACATTTCGCTTGACGCACCCATCGAAAAAACACGCCCCCAACAACACATGGCCTACCGTCACGCGTTCCCACAGGTGTCCCGATGAAAACAGTACCTCACATGTGTGGGTGCACCTACCTGGCCGCCAAGGGGAAAGCCTAAAACACAAGTAACCCCAAGTCTGTTTTAACACCAGAAATGTCACACTCTCACATCATACAGATATGGGCCTCGGGTGTCCAAGCCACCGAGGAAAACAGGGAACCCCATGCATTTCCGAAAAGAGGACACCCGTGGGAATCCGCAGAGGTATGATATGCCCAAATCGCCCCAGAATTTATTACCCAGACACCCCCGCAAAGTCCGAAATGTGGGAAAAAATATGCATTTTCCTCACATTTCGCTCGACTCACCCATCGAAACACGCCCCCAACAACACATGGCCTACTGTCCCGCGTTCCCACAGGTGTCCCGATGAAAACGGTACCTCACATGTGTGGGTGCACCTACCTGGCTGCCTAGGGGAAAGCCGAAAACACAAGTAACCCCAAGTCTCTTTTCAGAGGGAAATCTCAGCCATTCTGCCGACCGGCACAATGTACAGATATGGGCCTCGGGTGTCCAAGCCACCGAGGAAAACAGGGAACCCCATGCATTTCCGGAAAGAGGATACCCGTGGGAATCCGCAGAGGTGTGATTTGCGCACATCGCCCCAGGTTTTTTTACCCAGACACCCCTGCAAAGTCCGAAATGTGGGGGAAAAAACGCTTTTTCCGCACATTTCGCTCGACGCACCCATCGAAACACGCCCCCAACAACACATGGCCTACTGTCCTGCGTTCCCACAGGTGTCCCGATGAAAACGGTACCTCACATGCGTGGGTGCACCTACCTGGCCGGCAAGGGGCAAGCCGAAAACGCAAGCAACCCCCAGTCTGTTTGCAGAGGGGAATCTCAGCCATTCTGCCGACTGGCACAACATACAGATATGGGCCTCGGGTGTCCAAGCCACCGAGGAAAACAGGGAGCCCCATGCATTTCCGAAAAGAGGACACCCGTGGGAATCCGCAGAGGTGTGATTTGCGCACATCGCCCCAGGTTTTTTTACCCAGACACCCCTGCAAAGTCCGAAATGTGAGGGAAAAAACGCTTTTTCCGCACATTTCGCTCGACGCACCCATCGAAACACGCCCCCAACAACACATGGCCTACCGTCCCGCGTTCCCACAGGTGTCCCGATGAAAACGGTACCTCACATGCGTGGGTGCACCTACCTGGCCGGCAAGGGGCAAGCCGAAAACGCAAGCAACCCCCAGTCTGTTTGCAGAGGGGAATCTCAGCCATTCTGCCGACCGGCACAACATACAGATATGGGCCTCGGGTGTCCAAGCCACCGAGGAAAACAGGGAGCCCCATGCATTTCCGAAAAGAGGACACCCGTGGGAATCCGCAGAGGTGTGATTTGCGCACATCGCCCCAGGTTTTTTTACCCAGACACCCCTGCAAAGTCCGAAATGTGGGGGAAAAAACGCTTTTTCCGCACATTTCGCTCGACGCACCCATCGAAACACGCCCCCAACAACACATGGCCTATCGTCCCGCGTTCCCACAGGTGTCCCGATGAAAACGGTACCTCACATGCGTGGGTGCACCTACCTGGCCGGCAAGGGGCAAGCCGAAAACGCAAGCAACCCCCAGTCTGTTTGCAGAGGGGAATCTCAGCCATTCTGCCGACCGGCACAACATACAGATATGGGCCTCGGGTGTCCAAGCCACCGAGGAAAACAGGGAGCCCCATGCATTTCCGAAAAGAGGACACCCGTGGGAATCCGCAGAGGTGTGATTTGCGCACATCGCCCCAGGTTTTTTTACCCAGACACCCCTGCAAAGTCCGAAATGTGGGGGAAAAAATGCTTTTTCTGCACATTTCGCTCGACGCACCCATCGAAACACGCCCCCAACAACACATGGCCTACCGTCCCGCGTTCCCACAGGTGTCCCGATGAAAACGGTACCTCACATGCGTGGGTGCACCTACCTGGCCGCCAAGGGGAAAGCCTAAAACACAAGTAACCCCAAGTCTGTTTTCACACCGGAAATGTCACACTCTCCCATCATACAGATATGGGCCTCGGGTGTCCAAGCCACCAAGGAAAACAGGGAACCCCATGCATTTCTGAAAAGAGGACAACCGTGGGAATCCGCAGAGGTATGATATGGCCAAATCGCCCCAGAATTTATTACCCAGACACCCCCGCAAAGTCCGAAATGTGGGAAAAAATACGCATTTTCCTCACATTTCGCTCGACTCACCCATCGAAACACGCCCCCAACAACACATGGCCTACTGTCCCGCGTTCCCACAGGTGTCCCGATGAAAACGGTACCTCACATGTGTGGGTGCACCTACCTGGCCGCCAAGGGGAAAGCCTAAAACACAAGTAACCCCAAGTCTGTTTTCAGAGGGAAATCTCAGACATTCTGCCGACCGGCACAATGTACAGATATGGGCCTCGGGTGTCCAAGCCACCGAGGAAAACAGGGAACCCCATGCATTTCCGGACAGAGGACACCCGTGGGAATGCGCAGAGGTATGATATGCCCAAATCGCCCCAGAATTTATTACCCAGACACCCCCGCAAAGTCCGAAATGTGGGAAAAAATACGCATTTTCCTCACATTTCGCTCGACTCACCCATCGAAACACGCCCCCAACAACACATGGCCTACCGTCCCGCGTTCCCACAGGTGTCCCGATGAAAACGGTACCTCACATGTGTGGGTGCACCTACCTGGCCGCCAAGGGGAAAGCCTAAAACACAAGTAACCCCAAGTCTGTTTTCACACCGGAAATGTCACACTCTCACATCATACAGATATGGGCCTCGGGTGTCCAAGCCACCAAGGAAAACAGGGAACCCCATGCATTTCCGAAAAGAGGACACCCGTGGGAATCCGCAGAGGTATGATATGGCCAAATCGCCCCAGAATTTATTACCCAGACACCCCCGCAAAGTCCGAAATGTGGGAAAAAATACGCATTTTCCTCACATTTCGCTCGACTCACCCATCGAAACACGCCCCCAACAACACATGGCCTACTGTCCCGCGTTCCCACAGGTGTCCCGATGAAAACGGTACCTCACATGTGTGGGTGCACCTACCTGGCTGCCAAGGGGAAAGCCGAAAACGCAAGTAACCCCAAGTCTCTTTTCAGAGGGAAATCTCAGCCATTCTGCCGACCGGCACAATGTACAGATATGGGCCTCGGGTGTCCAAGCCACCGAGGAAAACAGGGAACCCCATGCATTTCCGGAAAGAGGACACCCGTGGGAATCCGCAGAGGTATGATATGCCCAAATCGCCCCAGAATTTATTACCCAGACACCCCCGCAAAGTCTGAAATGTGGGAAAAAATACGCATTTTCCTCACATTTCGCTCGACTCACCCATCGAAACACACCCCCAACGACACATGGCCTACCGTCCCGCGTTCCCACAGGTGTCCCGATGAAAACGGTACCTCACATGTGTGGGTGCACCTACCTGGCCGCCAAGGGGAAAGCCTAAAACACAAGTAACCCCAAGTCTGTTTTCTGAGCGAAATCTCAGACATTCTGCCGACCGGCACAATGTACAGATATGGGCCTCGGGTGTCCAAGCCACCGAGGAAAACAGGGAACCCCATGCATTTCCGAAAAGAGGACACCCGTGGGAATCCGCAGAGGTATGATATGCCCAAATCGCCCCAGAATTTATTACCCAGACACCCCTGCAAAGTCCGAAATGTGGGGAAAAAAACGCTTTTTCCGCACATTTCGCTTGACGCACCCATCGTCACGCGTTCCCACAGGTGTCCCGATGAAAACGGTACCTCACATGTGTGGGTGCACCTACCTGGCCGCCAAGGGGAAAGCCTAAAACACAAGTAACCCCAAGTCTGTTTTAACACCAGAAATGTCACACTCTCACATCATACAGATATGGGCCTCGGGTGTCCAAGCCACCGAGGAAAACAGGGAACCCCATGCATTTCCGAAAAGAGGACACCCGTGGGAATCCGCAGAGGTATGATATGCCCAAATCGCCCCAGAATTTATTACCCAGACACCCCCGCAAAGTCCGAAATGTGGGAAAAAATATGCATTTTCCTCACATTTCGCTCGACTCACCCATCGAAACACGCCCCCAACAACACATGGCCTACTGTCCCGCGTTCCCACAGGTGTCCCGATGAAAACGGTACCTCACATGTGTGGGTGCACCTACCTGGCTGCCTAGGGGAAAGCCGAAAACACAAGTAACCCCAAGTCTCTTTTCAGAGGGAAATCTCAGCCATTCTGCCGACCGGCACAATGTACAGATATGGGCCTCGGGTGTCCAAGCCACCGAGGAAAACAGGGAACCCCATGCATTTCCGGAAAGAGGACACCCGTGGGAATCCGCAGAGGTGTGATTTGCGCACATCGCCCCAGGTTTTTTTACCCAGACACCCCTGCAAATTCCGAAATGTGGGGGAAAAAACGCTTTTTCCGCACATTTCGCTCGACGCACCCATCGAAACACGCCCCCAACAACACATGGCCTACTGTCCCGCGTTCCCACAGGTGTCCCAATGAAAACGGTACCTCACATGCGTGGGTGCACCTACCTGGCCGGCAAGGGGCAAGCCGAAAACGCAAGCAACCCCCAGTCTGTTTGCAGAGGGGATTCTCAGCCATTCTGCCGACCGGCACAACATACAGATATGGGCCTCGGGTGTCCAAGCCACCGAGGAAAACAGGGAGCCCCATGCATTTCCGAAAAGAGGACACCCGTGGGAATCCGCAGAGGTGTGATTTGCGCACATCGCCCCAGGTTTTTTTACCCAGACACCCCTGCAAAGTCCGAAATGTGGGGGAAAAAATGCTTTTTCCGCACATTTCGCTCGACGCACCCATCGAAACACGCCCCCAACAACACATGGCCTCCCGTCCCGCGTTCCCACAGGTGTCCCGATGAAAACGGTACCTCACATGCGTGGGTGCACCTACCTGGCCGGCAAGGGGCAAGCCGAAAACGCAAGCAACCCCCAGTCTGTTTGCAGAGGGGAATCTCAGCCATTCTGCCGACCGGCACAACATACAGATATGGGCCTCGGGTGTCCAAGCCACCGAGGAAAACAGGGAGCCCCATGCATTTCCGAAAAGAGGACACCCGTGGGAATCCGCAGAGGTGTGATTTGCGCACATCGCCCCAGGTTTTTTTACCCAGACACCCCTGCAAAGTCTGAAATGTGGGGGAAAAAACGCTTTTTCCGCACATTTCGCTCGACGCACCCGTCGAAACACGCCCCCAACAACACATGGCCTACCGTCCCGCGTTCCCACAGGTGTCACGATGAAAACGGTACCTCACATGTGTGGGTGCACCTACCGGGGGCGCAAAAGGGAAAAGGTAACCGACTGGGAACCCCAAGCCATTCGCCACTGCCCATTTTGTTCATGTGGGCAACCTACAGATTTGGGCCTAGGGTGTCGCAGCCAGCAAGGGAAACAGGGAACCCCATGCATTTCCCAAAAGAGGACACCCGTGGGAATCCACAGAGGTCTGCCTTGCGCAAATTGCCCCAGTTTTTATTAGCCACAATCCCCGACAAAGTGTGATATTTGGTGGGGAAAAAACACAATGTTCACTGTGTCTGGGGTTCTGGGTAATAAATTCTGGCCCGCTTCGCGCAAATCAGACCTCTGTGCTTTCCCACGGGTGTCCTCTTTTGGGAAATGCATGGGGTTCCCCGTTTTCCTTGCTGGCTTGGACACCCTAGGCCCAAATCTGTAGGTTGCCCACATGAACAAATTGTGCTGTGGCGAAAGGCTTGGGGTTACCAGCGGGTTACCCTTTTCCTTTTGCGCCCCCGGTAGGTGCACCCACACATGCGAGGTACCTTTTTCGTCGGGACACCTGTGGGAACACAAGAAGGTATGACATCTGCTGTTGGCGACGTGTTTCGGTGAGTGGACACAGGGAAATGTCTCTGAAATTGGCCGGAAATGAAGACAATTCTCAGACATTTCGCTCTGGCCACCCACCGAAACACACCGCCAACAACACGTGGCCTACCTTCCCGTGTCCCCACACGTGTCCCGATGAAAACGGTACCTCACATGTGTGGGTGCACCTACCGGGGGCGCAAAAGGAAAAGGGTAACCGACTGGGAACCCCAAGCCATTCGCCACTGCCCATTTTGTTCATGTGGGCAACCTACAGATTTGGGCCTAGGGTGTCGCAGCCAGCAAGGGAAACAGGGAACCCCATGCATTTCCCAAAAGAGGACACCCGTGGGAATCCACAGAGGTCTGCCTTGCGCAAATTGCCCCAGTTTTTATTAGCCACAATCCCTGACAAAGTGTGATATTTGGTGGGGAAAAAACACAATGTTCACTTTGTCAGGGGTTCTGGGTAATAAATTCTGGCCCGCTTCGCGCATATCAGACCTCTGTGCTTTCCCACGGGTGTCCTCTTTTGGGAAATGCATGGGGTTCCCCGTTTTCCTTGCTGGCTTGGACACCCTAGGCCCAAATCTGTAGGTTGCCCACATGAACAAATTGTGCTGTGGCGAAAGGCTTGGGGTTACCAGCGGGTTACCCTTTTCCTTTTGCGCCCCCGGTAGGTGCACCCACACATGCGAGGTACCTTTTTCGTCGGGACACCTGTGGGAACACAAGAAGGTATGACATCTGCTGTTGGCGACGTGTTTCGGTGAGTGGACACAGGGAAATGTCTCTGAAATTGGGCGGAAATTAAGACAATTCTCAGACATTTCGCTCTGGCAACCCACCGAAACACACCGCCAACAACACGTGGCCTACCTTCCCGTGTCCCCACACGTGTCCCGATGAAAACGGTACCTCACATGTGTGGGTGCACCTACCGGGGGCGCAAAAGGAAAAGGGTAACCGACTGGGAACCCCAAGCCATTCGCCACTGCCCATTTTGTTCATGTGGGCAACCTACAGATTTGGGCCTAGGGTGTCGCAGCCAGCAAGGGAAACAGGGAACCCCATGCATTTCCCAAAAGAGGACACCCGTGGGAATCCACAGAGGTCTGCCTTGCGCAAATTGCCCCAGTTTTTATTAGCCACAATCCCCGACAAAGTGTGATATTTGGTGGGGAAAAAACACAATGTTCACTTTGTCTGGGGTTCTGGGTAATAAATTCTGGCCCGCTTCGCGCAAATCAGACCTCTGTGCTTTCCCACGGGTGTCCTCTTTTGGGAAATGCATGGGGTTCCCCGTTTTCCTTGCTGGCTTGGACACCCTAGGCCCAAATCTGTAGGTTGCCCACATGAACAAATTGTGCTGTGGCGAAAGGCTTGGGGTTACCAGCGGGTTACCCTTTTCCTTTTGCGCCCCCGGTAGGTGCACCCACACATGCGAGGTACCTTTTTCGTCGGGACACCTGTGGGAACACAAGAAGGTATGACATCTGCTGTTGGCGACGTGTTTCGGTGAGTGGACACAGGGAAATGTCTCTGAAATTGGCCGGAAATGAAGACAATTCTCAGACATTTCGCTCTGGCCACCCACCGAAACACACCGCCAACAACACGTGGCCTACCTTCCCGTGTCCCCACACGTGTCCCGATGAAAACGGTACCTCACATGTGTGGGTGCACCTACCGGGGGCGCAAAAGGAAAAGGGTAACCGACTGGGAACCCCAAGCCATTCGCCACTGCCCATTTTGTTCATGTGGGCAACCTACAGATTTGGGCCTAGGGTGTCGCAGCCAGCAAGGGAAACAGGGAACCCCATGCATTTCCCAAAAGAGGACACCCGTGGGAATCCACAGAGGTCTGCCTTGCGCAAATTGCCCCAGTTTTTATTAGCCACAATCCCCGACAAAGTGTGATATTTGGTGGGGAAAAAACACAATGTTCACTTTGTCAGGGGTTCTGGGTAATAAATTCTGGCCCACTTCGCGCAAATCAGACCTCTGTGCTTTCCCACGGGTGTCCTCTTTTGGGAAATGCATGGGGTTCCCCGTTTTCCTTGCTGGCTTGGACACCCTAGGCCCAAATCTGTAGGTTGCCCACATGAACAAATTGTGCTGTGGCGAAAGGCTTGGGGTTACCAGCGGGTTACCCTTTTCCTTTTGCGCCCCCGGTAGGTGCACCCACACCTGCGAGGTACCTTTTTCGTCGGGACACCTGTGGGAACACAAGAAGGTATGACATCTGCTGTTGGCGACGTGTTTCGGTGAGTGGACACAGGGAAATGTCTCTGAAATTGGCCGGAAATGAAGACAATTCTCAGACATTTCGCTCTGGCAACCCACCGAAACACACCGCCAACAACACGTGGCCTACCTTCCCGTGTCCCCACACGTGTCCCGATGAAAACGGTACCTCACATGTGTGGGTGCACCTACCGGGGGCGCAAAAGGAAAAGGGTAACCGACTGGGAACCCCAAGCCATTCGCCACTGCCCATTTTGTTCATGTGGGCAACCTACAGATTTGGGCCTAGGGTGTCGCAGCCAGCAAGGGAAACAGGGAACCCCATGCATTTCCCAAAAGAGGACACCCGTGGGAATCCACAGAGGTCTGCCTTGCGCAAATTGCCCCAGTTTTTATTAGCCACAATCCCCGACAAAGTGTGATATTTGGTGGGGAAAAAACACAATGTTCACTTTGTCTGGGGTTCTGGGTAATAAATTCTGGCCCGCTTCGCGCAAATCAGACCTCTGTGCTTTCCCACGGGTGTCCTCTTTTGGGAAATGCATGGGGTTCCCCGTTTTCCTTGCTGGCTTGGACACCCTAGGCCCAAATCTGTAGGTTGCCCACATGAACAAATTGTGCTGTGGCGAAAGGCTTGGGGTTACCAGCGGGTTACCCTTTTCCTTTTGCGCCCCCGGTAGGTGCACCCACACATGCGAGGTACCTTTTTTGTCGGGACACCTGTGGGAACACAAGAAGGTATGACATCTGCTGTTGGCGACGTGTTTCGGTGAGCGGACACAGGGAAATGTCTCTGAAATTGGCCAGAAATGAAGACAATTCTCAGACATTTCGCTCTGGCCACCCACCGAAACACACCGCCAACAACACCTGGCCTACCTTCCCGTGTCCCCACACGTGTCCCGATGAAAACGGTACCTCACATGTGTGGGTGCACCTACCGGGGGCGCAAAAGGAAAAGGGTAACCGACTGGGAACCCCAAGCCATTCGCCACTGCCCATTTTGTTCATGTGGGCAACCTACAGATTTGGGCCTAGGGTGTCGCAGCCAGCAAGGGAAACAGGGAACCCCATGCATTTCCCAAAAGAGGACACCCGTGGGAATCCACAGAGGTCTGCCTTGCGCAAATTGCCCCAGTTTTTATTAGCCACAATCCCCGACAAAGTGTGATATTTGGTGGGGAAAAAACACAATGTTCACTTTGTCTGGGGTTCTGGGTAATAAATTCTGGCCCGCTTCGCGCAAATCAGACCTCTGTGCTTTCCCACGGGTGTCCTCTTTTGGGAAATGCATGGGGTTCCCCGTTTTCCTTGCTGGCTTGGACACCCTAGGCCCAAATCTGTAGGTTGCCCACATGAACAAATTGTGCTGTGGCGAAAGGCTTGGGGTTACCAGCGGGTTACCCTTTTCCTTTTGCGCCCCCGGTAGGTGCACCCACACATGCGAGGTACCTTTTTCGTCGGGACACCTGTGGGAACACAAGAAGGTATGACATCTGCTGTTGGCGACGTGTTTCGGTGAGCGGACACAGGGAAATGTCTCTGAAATTGGCCGGAAATGAAGACAATTCTCAGACATTTCGCTCTGGCCACCCACCGAAACACACCGCCAACAACACGTGGCCTACCTTCCCGTGTCCCCACACGTGTCCCGATGAAAACGGTACCTCACATGTGTGGGTGCACCTACCGGGGGCGCAAAAGGAAAAGGGTAACCAACTGGGAACCCCAAGCCATTCGCCACTGCCCATTTTGTTCATGTGGGCAACCTACAGATTTGGGCCTAGGGTGTCGCAGCCAGCAAGGGAAACAGGGAACCCCATGCATTTCCCAAAAGAGGACACCCGTGGGAATCCACAGAGGTCTGCCTTGCGCAAATTGCCCCAGTTTTTATTAGCCACAATCCCCGACAAAGTGTGATATTTGGTGGGGAAAAACACAATGTTCACTTTGTCTGGGGTTCTGGGTAATAAATTCTGGCCCGCTTCGCGCAAATCAGACCTCCGTGCTTTCCCACGGGTGTCCTCTTTTGGGAAATGCATGGGGTTCCCCGTTTTCCTTGCTGGCTTGGACACCCTAGGCCCAAATCTGTAGGTTGCCCACATGAACAAATTGTGCTGTGGCGAAAGGCTTGGGGTTACCAGCGGGTTACCCTTTTCCTTTTGCGCCCCCGGTAGGTGCACCCACACATGCGAGGTACCTTTTTCGTCGGGACACCTGTGGGAACACAAGAAGGTATGACATCTGCTGTTGGCGACGTGTTTCGGTGAGTGGACACAGGGAAATGTCTCTGAAATTGGCCGGAAATGAAGACAATTCTCAGACATTTCGCTCTGGCCACCCACCGAAACACACCGCCAACAACACGTGGCCTACCTTCCCGTGTCCCCACACGTGTCCCGATGAAAACGGTACCTCACATGTGTGGGTGCACCTACCGGGGGCGCAAAAGGAAAAGGGTAACCGACTGGGAACCCCAAGCCATTCGCCACTGCCCATTTTGTTCATGTGGGCAACCTACAGATTTGGGCCTAGGGTGTCGCAGCCAGCAAGGGAAACGGGGAACCCCATGCATTTCCCAAAAGAGGACACCCGTGGGAATCCACAGAGGTCTGCCTTGCGCAAATTGCCCCAGTTTTTATTAGCCACAATCCCCGACAAAGTGTGATATTTGGTGGGGAAAAAACACAATGTTCACTTTGTCTGGGGTTCTGGGTAATAAATTCTGGCCCGCTTCGCGCAAATCAGACCTCTGTGCTTTCCCACGGGTGTCCTCTTTTGGGAAATGCATGGGGTTCCCCGTTTTCCTTGCTGGCTTGGACACCCTAGGCCCAAATCTGTAGGTTGCCCACATGAACAAATTGTGCTGTGGCGAAAGGCTTGGGGTTACCAGCGGGTTACCCTTTTCCTTTTGCGCCCCCGGTAGGTGCACCCACACATGCGAGGTACCTTTTTCGTCGGGACACCTGTGGGAACACAAGAAGGTATGACATCTGCTGTTGGCGACGTGTTTCGGTGAGTGGACACAGGGAAATGTCTCTGAAATTGGCCGGAAATGAAGACAATTCTCAGACATTTCGCTCTGGCCACCCACCGAAACACACCGCCAACAACACGTGGCCTACCTTCCCGTGTCCCCACACGTGTCCCGATGAAAACGGTACCTCACATGTGTGGGTGCACCTATCGGGGGCGCAAAAGGAAAAGGGTAACCGACTGGGAACCCCAAGCCATTCGCCACTGCCCATTTTGTTCATGTGGGCAACCTACAGATTTGGGCCTAGGGTGTCGCAGCCAGCAAGGGAAACAGGGAACCCCATGCATTTCCCAAAAGAGGACACCCGTGGGAATCCACAGAGGTCTGACTTACGCAAATCGGCCCAGAATGTAATACCCAGAACCACCAGCAAAGACCCACATGGGAGAAGGGTGCGCAAGGCCAGGGATATTACCGCCGACTTTGCTGGAGCCCTGGCTGCCCTGCGTTACAGCTTCTCCCCACCAAGGAGTCTCGGCAGTGTGCCAATACCTCCCCGAAGGGAAAATCTGTAATGCAGCCCAGCCGCAACTCCAGGACAGTTGGAGGTGATCTGCCCAGATGGGCCATTCCCACCCACACCTCCAACAATCCAGCCCCAGTCTCACCCACCCCACTGACAGTGGGCCCTAACCATAGAATAATAAAAAACAGTACTCACATAACGTTGCAGCTGCTCGGGTAGAAAAAGCTGTAAACAAAACAAAGAACATGTGTTACCTACGGTCACACCAGCAAAATGTAGCCCTCCCCGGGGGCAGATAAGGGGGGGGTTGTCCTGCACTCCTCCCTGGGCTCAGGCTTCCGTTCCTAGGAGCAGATATCTGCCCCCAGGGAGGGTTGCATGAGGTGGGGCCCTCCATTTGGGGGTGGGGGGGGGGGTTGAGGGCCACCCCCCGTTGCGGTACATCATGCGCTGCCAATTTAGGGTGGCCCTCAGCCCCCCCTAAAAAGCAGCCTGTGGTTTTGTATATTTTTTTTTGTTTACCCAACTTGGCTTGGTGCAGATGGGCCCATTAGTGTGGCTATCTGCCCCCAGGGTGCCCAAACCCTACTGCCCCATCTATTGGGGGTCCTGCCCCAGCTTTTGGGGTGCCCCCCCCACCCCACCCCCAATGGCTGGGGGACACACCTCATGCAGGCCTCCCTGGGCCTCCTCCAAACGGCTGCGTGAGGTACACCCCACCTCCATTTGGGGTGAGGGGGGAGAGGGCCACCCCAAAAGGTGGGGCGGGACCCCCAATAGATGGGGCAGTAGGGTTTGGGCACCCTGGGGGCAGATAGCCACACTAATGTGGCCATCTGCACCAGGCAAAGTTGGGTAAACAAAAAAAAATATACAAAACCACAGGCTGCTTTTTAGGGGGGGCTGAGGGCCACCCTAAATTGGCAGCGCATGATGTACCGCAACGGGGGGTGGCCCTCAACCCCCCTCCACCCCAAATGGAGGGCCCCACCTCATGCAACCCTCCCTGGGGGCAGATATCTGCTCCTAGGAAGGGGCATCTGACCCCAGGGAGGGATGCATGAGGTCAGGCCCCCCCTATCTGTGCCCAGGGAGGGTTGCATGAGGTGGGGCCCTCCATTTGGGGTGGGGGGGGTTGAGGGCCACCCCCCGTGGCGGTACATCATGCGCTGCCAATTTAGGGTGGCCCTCAGCCCCCCCTAAAAAGCAGCCTGTGATTTTGTATATTTTTTTTTGTTTACCCAACTTGGCTTGGTGCAGATGGGCCCATTAGTGTGGCTATCTGCCCCCAGGGTGCCCAAACCCTACTGCCCCATCTATTGGGGGTCCTGCCCCAGCTTTTGGGGTGCCCCCCCACCCCACCCCCAATGGCTGGGGGACACACCTCATGCAGGCCTCCCTGGGCCACCTCCAAACGGCTGCGTGAGGTACACCCCACCTCCATTTGGGGTGAGGGGGGAGAGGGCCACCCCAAAAGGTGGGGCAGGACCCCCAATAGATGGGGCAGTAGGGTTTGGGCACCCTGGGGGCAGATAGCCACACTAATGTGGCCATCTGCACCAAGCAAAGTTGGGTAAACAAAAAAAAAATATACAAAATCACAGGCTGCTTTTTAGGGGGGGTGAGGGCCACCCAAAATTGGCAGCGCATGATGTACCGCAACGGGGGGTGGCCCTCAACCCCCCCACCCCAAATGGAGGGCCCCACCTCAAGCAACCCTCCCTGGGGGCAGATAGGAGGGGCCTCACCTCATGCATCCCTCCCTGGGGTCAGATGCCCCTTCCTAGGAGCAGATATCTGCCCCCAGGGAGGGTTGCATGAGGTGGGGCCCTCCATTTGGGGTGGGGGGGTTGAGGGCCACCCCCCCTTGCGGTACATCATGCGCTGCCAATTTAGGGTGGCTCTCAGCCCCCCCTAAAAAGCAGCCTGTGATTTTGTATATTTTTTTTTGTTTACCCAACTTGGCTTGGTGCAGATGGGCCCATTAGTGTGGCTATCTGCCCCCAGGGTGCCCAAACCCTACTGCCCCATCTATTGGGGGTCCTGCCCCACTTTTTGGGGTGCCCACCCCCACCCCACCCCCAATGGCTGGGGGACACACCTCATGCAGCCCTCCCTGGGCCTCCTCCAAACGGCTGCGTTAGGTACACCCCACCTCCATTTGGGGTGAGGGGGGAGAGGGCCACCCCAAAAGGTGGGGCGGGACCCCCAATAGATGGGGCAGTAGGGTTTGGGCGCCCTGGGGGCAGATAGCCACACTAATGTGGCCATCTGCACCAAGCAAAGTTGGGTAAACAAAAAAAAATATACAAAATCACAGGCTGCTTTTTAGGGGGGGCTGAGGGCCACCCTAAATTGGCAGCGCATGATGTACCGCAACGGGGGGTGGCCCTCAACCCCCCCCACCCCAAATGGAGGGCCCCACCTCATGCAACCCTCCCTGGGCGCAGATAGGGGGGGCCTCACCTCATGCATCCCTCCCTGGGGTCAGATGCCCCTTCCTAGGAGCAGATATCTGCGCCCAGGGAGGGTTGCATGAGGTGGGGCCCTCCATTTGGGGTGGTGGGGGGTTGAGGGCCACCCCCCGTTGCGGTACATCATGCGCTGCCAATTTAGGGTGGCTCTCAGCCCCCCCTAAAAAGCAGCCTGTGATTTTGTATATTTTTTTTTGTTTACCCAACTTGGCTTGGTGCAGATGGGCCCATTAGTGTGGCTATCTGCCCCCAGGGTGCCCAATCCTTACTGCCCCATCTATTGGGGGTCCTGCCCCACCCTTTGGGGTGCCCACCCCACCCCCAATGGCTGGGGGACACACCTCATGCAGGCCTCCCTGGGCCTCCTCCAAACGGCTGCGTTAGGTACACCCCACCTCCATTTGGGGTGAGGGGGGAGAGGGCCACCCCAAAAGGTGGGGCGGGACCCCCAATAGATGGGGCAGTAGGGTTTGGGCGCCCTGGTGGCAGATAGCCACACTAATGTGGCCATCTGCACCAAGCAAAGTTGGGTAAACAAAAAAAAATATACAAAATCACAGGCTGCTTTTTAGGGGGGGCTGAGGGCCACCCTAAATTGGCAGCGCATGATGTACCGCAACGGGGGGTGGCCCTCAACCCCCCCCACCCCAAATGGAGGGCCCCACCTCATGCAACCCTCCCTGGGGGCAGATAGGGGGTGGCCACCTCATGCATCCCTCCCTGGGGTCAGATGCCCCTTCCTAGGAGCAGATATCTGCCCCCAGGGAGGGTTGCATGAGGTGGGGCCCTCCATTTGGGGTGGGGGGGGTTGAGGGCCACCCCCCGTTGCGGTACATCATGCGCTGCCAATTTAGGGTGGCCCTTAACCCCCCCTAAAAAGCAGCCTGTGGTTTTGTATATTTTTTTTTGTTTACCCAACTTTGCTTGGTGCAGATGGGCCCATTAGTGTGGCTATCTGCCCCCAGGGTGCCCAAACCCTACTGCCCCATCTATTGGGGGTCCTGCCCCAGCTTTTGGGGTGCCCCCCCACCCCACCCCCAATGGCTGGGGGACACACCTCATGCAGGCCTCCCTGGGCCTCCTCCAAACGGCTGCGTGAGGTACACCCCACCTCCATTTGGGGTGAGGGGGGAGAGGGCCACCCCAAAAGGTGGGGCTGGACCCCCAATAGATGGGGCAGTAGGGTTTGGGCACCCTGGGGGCAGATAGCCACACTAATGTGGCCATCTGCACCAAGCAAAGTTGGGTAAACAAAAAAAAAATTACAAAACCACAGGCTGCTTTTTAGGGGGGGCTGAGGGCCACCCTAAATTGGCAGCGCATGATGTACCGCAATGGGGGGTGGCCCTCAACCCCCCCCACCCCAAATGGAGGGCCCCACCTCATGCAACCCTCCCTGGGCGCAGATAGGGGGGGCCTCACCTCATGCATCCCTCCCTGGGGTCAGATGCCCCTTCCTAGGAGCAGATATCTGCGCCCAGGGAGGGTTGCATGAGGTGGGGCCCTCCATTTGGGGTGGGGGGGGGTTGAGGGCCACCCCCCGTTGCGGTACATCATGCGCTGCCAATTTAGGGTGGCCCTCAGCCCCCCCTAAAAAGCAGCCTGTGTTTTTGTATATTTTTTTTTGTTTACCCAACTTGGCTTGGTGCAGATGGGCCCATTAGTGTGGCTATCTGCCCCCAGGGTGCCCAAACCTTACTGCCCCATCTATTGGGGGTCCTGCCCCAGCTTTTGGGGTGCCCCCCCCACCCCACCCCCAATGGCTGGGGGACACACCTCATGCAGGCCTCCCTGGGCCTCCTCCAAACGGCTGCGTGAGGTACACCCCACCTCCATTTGGGGTGAGGGGGGAGAGGGCCACCCCAAAAGGTGGGGCAGGACCCCCAATAGATGGGGCAGTAGGGTTTGGGCACCCTGGGGGCAGATAGCCACACTAATGGGCCCATCTGCACCAAGCCAAGTTGGGTAAACAAAAAAAAATATACAAAATCACAGGCTCCTTTTTAGGGGGGGCTGAGGGCCACCCTAAATTGGCAGCGCATGATGTACCGCAACGGGGGGTGGCCCTCAACCCCCCCCACCCCAAATGGAGGGCCCCACCTCATGCAACCCTCCCTGGGGGCAGATAGGGGGGGCCCACCTCATGCATCCCTCCCTGGGGTCAAATGCCCCTTCCTAGGAGCAGATATCTGCATGGAGGGACACCCCCCCTTTCATTCAGTAAAAAATCCATGGTGGCTAGTGGCCCCCACCCCTTCTCCCAACCCTGTTTCCCATCATTTCATTTTTATTTTACATTCCCTTGGGGCAGATGGTCAGCCATCTGCCCCAGGGTTCACATGCACGTGCCCCCATGCTTTGGGGTCGGGAGGGGGGAGAGGGCTGCTTACTTGAAGCCCCACCCCCCACCTCACAAAGAGATCCATGGTGGTCTCGTGGGTTGCTGGTCACGGATCGAGCGCTCTGCTCAATCCCTGGTGGCCTAGTGGGCCCCAGGACCCCAAACCCCCTCCCACCTCCCCCCATCCCTCGGATTATTATTATTTTTTCTTTTATTATTTCCCTGGGGGCAGATGGTCAGCCATCTGCCCCCAGGGTTCATTTTCATGTGTCCCCATGCTTTGGGGGCCGGGGGGGGGGAGAGGGCTGCTTACCTGAAGCAGCCCCCCTCCCCCCCAACTCACAAACAGATCCATGGTGGTTCAGTGGGTTGCTGGTCACGGATCAGCGCTCTGCGCTGATCCGTGACCAGCAATGCGGCATATGAGTGGTGTCCCTGGACACCACTGTGGTGACACCAGGGACACCACTTTTAGGTCAATCCCTGGTGGCCCAGTGGGCCCCAGGGCCCAAAACCCCCACCCACCACCCTCCTTCCCTCGACATTTTTTTTTTTTTTCCCCCACCCCTGGGGGCAGTGATCATCTGCCCCCAGGGGTCCCTGGCGCTGTGGCCCCATGCTTTGGGGCCACGGGGGAAGGGGGCCGCTTACCTAGTAAGCAGCCCCCCTCCCCCACGCGTCACAAAAGGATCTTCGTTTGATCCGTGACGTTGCTGCCCGCGGATCGAGGCGCCCTGCCCTCTTCCCTCTCCACCCTCTCTCTTCCCGCTGTCTTTCTCCTTCTTTGAACTGCCCCATGGTAATCGTCTCGCCGTGATGTCTGCTATGCTCGTCTTGCTCATACTGCACTCTCCTGCTCCACCTTTTATCCCTGTGGGGAAAGAAAAGGGCCATCAGGTGTGTATGGAATATGTCAATTGCCTGACTTTGCCTGACCCTTGGGGTGGGGCCATGTCAGGTAAACAATGTATTACAAGTCTGTTGTCTATCACAGTAACAAAAAGTATTTGTATTGGAAAAAGAGGGTGTTAGAGATTTCGAGTGTTCTATGGGGTAGGATGGGGATGGTTTACAAAATAGATGAGAATGGCCGGGATGCAGAATGAACATAGGGGATCATGGGACCGGTAGTATTCTGTCATGGGAGATTGGGGTTTCAAAAGATGACTATCAGAGGGAAGGGCTTGGTAGGGATTGCACGGTAAGCAGGAATAGCTGGGGTTGTAACATGAACCAAGGGGATTGTGGGAATCGTGTTTTGTCTGATCAAATTGGGAATGCAGAAAATAATAATCAGAAGCACAGAAAGAAGACAGATAGGGATTATTTGAATAGAGACAAGGATTCTGGGAGATACCTATTTTTGAGGTAATAGGGTTGAAGACCTTTGAGGATGGATGACGCACAGAGGGGTTGTTGGATCTAAGTAAGGGAGATCTTTTAGGTGAAAGGGAGGTTGAGTTGGAGCAACCTATTTCTCCTCCACTGATCGTAATTCCTCCTCTGCGCTTCTCCCATCTTTGATCATAATTTTCTTTTCACCTTCTCCTTGCCAATGTGTTCTGTTATTACAACAAGTCTTTTTTTTAATTGTATTTTAGCAAAACTTTTTTGTTATTGGAGGAGGTGGTCCCCCAAACCCCTCCACTATTAATTTAACATTATTCCCCACCCCCTACCCCTTATATACCCTTACCCACTACCACATAAAAAAGACTGTCAATGTAACAACGTTGTACTTTGCCAGTCTTAGCTAGCTCTCTTACTCCACCTTCAAGCATACTGCTTCTACTCCATTCTTACACCCCTCCTCCTGGTGTTCTTGTTCTCTTCCCTTTGCCCCATATTTCCTTAGGCATGTATAGCTTCGCCTCCACCACTTTGACTGTTCTCCTCCTCCCACCCTTTTTGGCTTTCCTCGTCAGAAATTGTTTTGGAAGTTGCCTTACAGTGAGAGAGTAGGAACATATATGGGCCTCATTATGAGCACGGTGGCAAGTGGTAAAACTGAGTTACCTCCAATTTTACCACTACGGCAAATTAAGAGTTTTGATTTTGAGTGAAAGATTTACCTCCAGCAAAACCCTGGAGGTAAATCTTGCCATTCAATGCCAAAACATTTCCAGAATTGGTGGATTTACTGCAGCAGTTTCTGTGAAAAAAGCCCCATTGGGGATTTACACCGCTACCACCAGTTGTAAACAGGTGGTGTTAACTGGTGGTAACTGTGAATCCTTTTGGTGGTATTTCAGAGGATTTACCACTGAAATACCTCCAAACTGGTAATGAGGCCATAGTAAGTTCTACTGCCCTCGTTCCCACCATAGTAGTCTCTTTGGCTTGACTGGGTAAGTGCTTAAAGATGCCCATGCCTGGGTGTCCCGACTGGAATCTTAAAGGGGAAGCGCGTTCAAAAATGTTACTGTCCTGATCGTTCGGGCATGTATTTTTAAGCATACTTTAAGCAATCTTAAAATCTTTTGCTATGCATCTTACCTTAGTTTTCCTCACTTTTACACATGTGAAAACAATGTGTTGGGCGCGGCCATCTTGGGCTAATCTTATCCATTGAGGCATCGCACTAACTTAAAGGGCGCCCGCAGCAAGAATACAGATTACCAGCCCCTGAGGCTGACATCACTATTCCAAACGATATGCTCCACTATTTTAATGAAGTTAGTGGCCAGCGTAGCCAAACGCGTCCAGTCATCACCCACGCCATAATGTCAGTTAATGCAGAACCAGGAAGATAAACACACACATCCTCCCACAGTGCGTCAAAAATCTGATAGGAAAACAATATTTTTAATGAAAAGATCATTAGTCTGCAATGTAGCAAGCACTTTTATTTATCAAAGAACGCTCCCAAAACTATATTAAGTCCACAAAATGAACTATATGTTTTTGCAATACAAGTTATAGCTAGCGAACCTCACATGCTTCGAATGTTATTTATACGTTTCTCATGATACGGTGCGATCAACGATCGATTAATCCCAGTATTTCAATTGTCATTATGTTACACCACCAACACTTTCTAATGACGCACATGGTGTTCCTTTTGTGAGAAGATATGGATTCTATGCACTTTCAATTGCAACGCTTTTGCATCACCATCGTGCTACACCGGAAACGATGAAAGGTTGCTCCTTGTCGCTGGTACCGAAAGGGCAGATCAGTCCCTGTCTGTCGTCCCACATGACGGTAATGCAATAAACTCAGTTTAGGCTTATCTGCCATTGTTGATTGAAGAATCCATCCAACGGTAGCTGGAAACTATGGTATTTGCAGAACGGTACAATATATCTGTGTAGATAACAGAATAAATACATATTTTAGTAGCCGTTCTTTATTCAAATGTATCCATTTACCCTATAATTATGCACCGGATAAATCCTAATTGTAAACACAAACTACACATAATGAACACACACAACAACATGGGGGAGCATTTGTGACCACAATGTGCATGAAAGGTTAGCGCTGTGAATTAGGTATAGCTCCCAATGCGATGGAGAACCTGACGGATATTGGGAACCACAGACAGATGACATTATAACAGAACTGGGAATATTATTGATCGAAAAGCAAACCAAGCTCCCTCAGAAAATGTTCAGCCCCCGGCACTTCCACCCCACACCTACCTTATGGTGCACAATAATGCAACGTTGATAACACACCCGGATATTCCATGGGACAAAGTGGTTTAGATATCCCAAGCCTGCATACAGGTTGTGGTTGCGGGTCATCAATGAATAATCGTCACAATACGCTCCAGCTAACAACCCATAACAAGGCCTGCAATACCGCCCAAAAAATCAAACCTCTATTCACTCCTCTTTAAACTATACACAAATAACAATTATTACTAGACTTATAAACAAACTTCAAGTTACACACTTGGTTTTTTAAATATGGCAAGGTATAAATATAATTCAACATAACAACGTATTGTGTCCATTATTTTCGTCAAATCGCACATTCGCACATCGCTGAATTGTTCAATATGCATACAGCACAAATGCCGTTTTTAATCGCAGACATATTATGTATTGTTGAACTTACATAATGTTAGGCAGTTCCATTCTCTCGGTGTAACGCAGAATGTCTGCTCCGAACAACAGATTTCAGAAATTGAAACTCAATTTTCCAATGTCCACTTTCAATATAGTAAATGTTATAATTTTTGTGCGTATTCGACACCTTGTTTCCTTCTAGCCTAGCAGTTGCTGACTTTCGCTCAAGGCCAAATAACAATAGCTGCTTGTTTTCAGTGATTGAAGCCAGGGACGAGTAGGTTACGATTTTGTTAAAGAATGCCACAATAATAGAACAGACTGGACAAGATGCGTCAGTGTGACTTGATTAATTTCTTCTATTCCCACAAGCATCAGCCCACGACCTGACCTTCACTCCATGGAGAGATGAGCAACGCTGACCCACGCAGAATTCGAAATACGCCTGAAAAAGAAACGAATTGTAGACCATGAATACTGTCTTACCGATCACCATTGCGGGTTATGACCCTAAATGTGATGTGATTACTAACGCTGTGGCCTCTAAAAAAGGCAACAAAATTCATTCTGGAGTCTCAGCGTTCTCGAACAGCAGACACCTTTGCTGATATTTTTTTAATTCAGGATAATTAAACCTTCGATTGCACGCCATCTACTATAATTCATGCATGTCTGTTATCGCACCTGAGGCAGCCCTGTCTTTGTTAATGCGAGACAGGTAATATTGCGTGCCCATACCAAGTAAGTTGCATTCATGCTCTGACTAGGCCTTGTGCCAATCGGCCGTGCAAGTGCACAGGGTAAGCAAGGATGAGCATTAGACCATTTTGTTGGAGTCGTTCCCTAACTTTCTAGTGCGGCCATGAGACGTAGGTAGCCTTGTGCTCAACATTGCAGTAGTGCGTGAAAGCACACAATCGTGCCGGTGAAGCAAAAAGCAGTTCTTGGGAAGTCAGGAAGGGGTCTGAGACGATGACGAATTGATTCCCTCTATTAGATTAGATGTACCTTTGGCAACAGATCAGTTTTCAAAATGTGAGAATACATTAGTGGACTGGCCACCAGGGGGCGCACAGACAATCATGCTCTCCGTGTGAGCTCTGCTACTACGGCCCAAAAAGAAGATAGAGCCCCCACTTTTGGACCCCCCCAGCGGATAGACATCGAGTGGCCGCCGTGGGAACACCCCCCCCCCCACCAGCAAAAATCCCCAAGAAATCATCACCCGAAGAATACGGCCTGCCGGACCCGGGCTGGTGAAAATGAAAGTAAGCAGGCGCACGTGAACTAGCTGAATTTGCGCTACTGAATGGTCGTCCTGCAGCGCCGTGGATAGCTTGCCGGCGTGTGAACCCCCACTCCAATACTGAACGATACACGGCTTGTGGAACGCAGGCCGGCGACCAAGCGCCAAACGAGGAGGACGTACCCAGTAGAGAGGAGAGCGACCTTCCGGAGCCCGCGACCCACTCCTCCCTATAACTACACTGATGGAGCACAACAAAACCATCTCCAACAGTGAGCCCGCCCTTGCCCTGTGTCCCGGAGCCCGCGATACGGAGCAAGGGATTGGGCTGCACGGTGGGAGAGGCCGGAGCCCCCCACCCACGGAGGACCAGAAGCGAAAGCACGTGGGACACGTTCAGTGCCCCCAGGCACCTTCCTGCTCGTGCCGTGGCCCAGAAGATCCCGAATACGCTGCCCTGAATTGTGCTGGGAGCCTTGGGGACGAGCAGACCTCCAGGACAAAGGATATCTCCGAGAGGAATCCCGCAAGCGCAGCGGACATTCAAAGAGTGAGTTAAAGATAACACTCCTTACTCACCCCTACTCCCCCACGGCCTCGTGGCGTTGAGGAATAAACAAACGTGCACACTTCCACACCAACCACTGCAGCGGCACAAATACGGTTGTGCACCCCCAATGGTAGCGACTGCATAAGTGAACAGCAGGCCCTGACCCACTCCATGACCCTATAAACCCAGGCGGGGAACAAAACAGGAAGCAGAGAGCGGGGCAGAGAGTGTACTAAGGGTAAATTGCCCAACCACATGAAACCAGTTGAAAATTGAATGTCACAACGTAAGTGCATAGGCACTAATGCACTGAATTGAACAATTGCAACTTCTAATCTCACGGCAATAAGAGAAAGTGACCTTGAGAACCCTGACACTGTGTTAGTAGTGGGACCCGTCGGTCCCCAGCCCACCATACACCTGTACCTCAGCGAGTCATATACCCTCCTATAACTGGGTAAAAAAAGGGGACGCGCACAGCGACCTCCGTCAGATACAATCCTGAAAGGAGTGAAAAGAGAAGAGGAGGAGAGCCCACCGTAAAGGACAAAAAGTACTACCACCCCCCCTTTCCACAAGGCGAACAGAGAGTGGAGAACAATCACTCCCAGGGACAGACACATCTGAGGCAGACTTGACAAAAGCCCTAACATTGCTGCCTGCTCCTGGAATCAATCAGAAGACATCCTCATATACACTAGGAGTACCAAGTACATATGGCCCGAACTCTCTCTGAGAAAGTGGAACAGGAACCGACCCAATACACCATATACACAATCAAAGAAGGAAAAAGTGGTGCAGGGGGAAAATGTGGCATTACCCCACACGCCAAGAGGACGTTAGTGAACTGCCTCTGCCTTAATGACTGGTGCACATAACTGAAACCCTATCAAACAGCAACACTGACGAGATCTTGAAAGAGGCATAACCAAACACCCAACTCCTCAGCGCATTGTGAGACTGCTTAACACTCAATCAAAACTTCCATCAAGCATTTGGACCAACCTGCTCCTAACGTAATCACTATCCAGCGCCAAAATGCCCACATAAGTCTACATGAACGTGAGACAAAATGTAGCCCCTTTTGCCTACATTCTGACACATCCTTGCTTCAACAGCTCCACTATTGCAGCAATGGATGCCACAGGGAACGAATCGGCAGCCACAAAAGGAGACATTGCAGCCCTGTTGGGTGAGATCAAGAACATGGGGGCCAGCATAGGAGACAAAATAGACAAAATTACGCAGCGCTTAGATAATATGGAAGAGAGACTGGAAGGGGTGGAAAACAATCAAGCACCAATAGATACCCTAGAAGCACAGCTCAAGCATAGGATAACAGACTTGGAGCAACGAGAAGAAGACTTTAAACTCAAAATGGACGATTTGGAAAATCGGGAGAGCCGGAATAACCTGCACATATTTAAGATTCTGGAACAAGAAGGAGAAACCGAAAGCGATCTCAGGAAAACGCTCCACGACATCATCAAGCTCTTGGTCGCCGATGATGCAATAGATGAACCCAAAACAAAACTAATCCACAGAGCTGGGGGCCTCCCTGGAGGACCAAGATCAGTACTCGCCCGATTCCATCGCTTCCAAGACAAGGCCACAGTGCTCGAGAAGGCAAGAAGGAGCAAAGCGATCACTTTGGGAGGCGATCAAATATCAATATACCAAGACCTATCCTCACTGACACTCACCCTCAGGCGGATGTGCTGACCCCTCACAAAATGGTTGAAGGCAGTGATTGAAGTGTACGAAAAGAAGTAGTGGAACTATGTTCCCTACCGGCATGCACCACTCCCCACAAACCCCATCGCCAAGTCCCCTCCCATGCACAATACAAATCCCAAAACACATGTGACTGCTGTTTAAGGGAACGTCCACTGCAAGTGCAGTTTCAACTTCTTCCTAAACTTTTATTTTTAAAAGAAACCGTTCCGGAACGGTTTCTTTTTAAAATAAAAGTATAGGAACGATAAAAACAAATGAAAAGAAGTAGAGGAGCACCACTCCCGCCCACTTCGCCCACTGGTTGAAGGAACGGAACATTCGATACAGGTGGGGCTACCCCTTCTCCCTTTCCTTCGAACACGAAGGAACAAAGATACAAGTAAGATCGGAAAAAGAAATCAATGCGTGCATCTCTGATCTAATCGGACCTTGGGAAGAGGGGGACGATCGAGAAGAAACGAGACAGGAGGAACGCGGATGGCGCATCCTGGGTCCCAGAAGAAAGCGGGTGAAAGGCTCGAGAAAATATCGGAGGGGCCACAATTCCCCTGAAGGGGAAAACTAAGCACTGTTAAACTTGGTAAGAAAGAAACACTCTACTGTAAAGAATGTAACTTGCTAAGGCGGCCGACCCAAGAACTCCAGTACGGCCAGGGGCTCAATTAATATTGAGGTTTCCTATTAGGTCATGGGGCGTGAAGTAATGGCCCCCACTGGTGGTTCGATGCAGGGCCAATGACACCAATTTGGCTCGATCGGACGCTACCAACTGGGTAATGGGCGGGAGCGGGGAGGGAAGAGGGTAGGGGGGTAAACGGAGGGGCAGGGCTGAAAGAGCATCTCTACTGGTTCAAAAAGCGAGATATAGTATGATCCTTGACGAGCAGACAAATTATAGGTCACGGAATGTAAGCCAATTCCCCACAAAAGTACCCAATGGCACCTACAACTGATGCAAGGGGAGGGGACTCCATAAGGGTAGGGACACTCAATGTGAAAGGCCTAAATTCACCAACTAAGAGGTCACTGGTATCTAGAGAATTCCGCAGGGCCAAGATGGATATTCTCCCATTACAAGAGACTAAATATGACAAGGGGGAAGAGCGGCAAATCCTCAGGAGGCGTATATGTTCAGAGTTCTGGGGATCAGGTCCACTAAAGAAGGGAGGAGTGGGAATCCTCATTAGAAAAAGAATAGAGTTCGAGCTCGCCAAGACCTGGTCTGATGTAGAAGGGCGTGCCCTATTGGTGACAGGGACCATTGGAAAAGTCAAGGTTACGATTGCCACAATCTACTCCCCCAATTCAGGATAGGCCCAATTCCTGGCTAAAACAATCCCACAAATAATGCTAGAGGCCTCAGGTCATATAATTCTAGGAGGGGACTTCAACCAATGGGCAGACCCAAACATGGATTGGAAGCTTGGTAACCCCGAGGAGAGAGACCAGAATAGGGGTGACTGCACAGAGTTTGCTGAAATGATGGATACATATGGTATGAGAGACTTATGGCGAGATATGCACCCAAACGAAAGGGGTTACAATTTTTACTCCACCCCACACAACACACTCACCCGGATCGACTACATATATTTATCCAAAGATCTTTCAGACATCACAACACGATCAGAGATAGTCCCCGTCACATGGTCCGATCATGACATGGTGGTAGCTGACACCCGGTAGGATAACTTGTCCGTCACGGGAGCGAAATGAGATGTAATGAGAGTCTTTGGAAGGACCCTGTCTTTAAGACAGAATTGGAGACAGAGATTAGTGAATATTTCAAATCAAACAACACTGGTGAGGTATCCAAACAAGTAGTCTGGGAGGTGGGGAAAGCTACGTGGAGAGGTGTCCTAATAAAGGAGGGGTCTCGCAAGAAAAGGGAGAGACAGATTATCGAAAACAGGCTCAAAACCGAGATCTATCAGCTGGAAGGGGAAATTAGGAGGGAAGATGAAAATGACCCCAACAAAATTAATGACGCAAAAAAGAAAAGGGAGGAACTGAGACTATTAGAACACGAGCAGATAGTACTTAAGCTCTGACTCCTAAAACAGACAGTTTATGAGAAAGGATACAAAGCTGACGGACTCCTAGCCACCAGACCTAGAGAATAAAGAACCGAGCGAAAAGTGCTAGAAATAACTCGAGACAACCCTGCTCCAGACAACATCATTCCCTCCATCCCGGAATCTTTTGCCACTTTCTATGAGACCCTATACACCTCCGAAACAAACCCTGACCAATCAGATACCGAAACCTATCTGTCCCCTATCATTATGCCTAAGATATCAGGTCCCGACTCAGAGCTCTTAGAATCCCCTATAACAGAACAAGAAGTCCAAAACGCAATAAAAAGGCTAACCTTAGGCAAATCTCGGCTGGATTCTATGAGACCTTCAGTGCACAAGTCACGCCATTCATTGTAGAACTCTTCAATGAAATCTTGGAGTCAGGAAACGCCCCAGGCTTCTTCTCCCATGCACTGATCACAGTAATCCGTAAAGAGGGAAGAGACCCCAAAAAATGCGGATCATAACGCCCCATCTCCTTGCTGAACCTAGACGCTAAAATCTATACAAGGGTTCTGGCTGCTAGGCTAGAGGCACTAATGCCTCAACTCATCCATCCCGATCAGGTGGGCTTCATACTGGGAGACAGGGGGCTGATACAATGCGCAAAACACTCTATCTTATTCATGCATCCCAAAATATGCCCAACAACCCCGTCCTCCTCTCAACAGATGCAGAGAAGGCCTTTGACAGGGTAGAGGGGGGGTTTCTGAAAGCATCCCACGTAAGGTTGGGATAGGCCAAAGGTTCAGAAAAGGAATACAGGCGGTGTACACATCTCCTAAAGCTTCTATATTTGTGAATGGAGAATACTCCAGATGGTTCGAGCTAGAACGAGGCATTGGGCAGGGATGCCCTATCTCAGCAATCCTCTTCGCTCTTTCCCTAGAACCCTTGGCACAAAAGATAAGGACTGACCCCCGGGTATGGGGAGTTGAATACAAGGTGGCCCTCTATACCGATGACATACATTTACATATGAGCAGGCTCTTCATCTACTAGAAGACTATGGTCGACTTTCTGGGTTTAAAGTGAACAAAGCCAAGTCGATTCTCTTCCCCCTACAAGGTTCAACGGACACAAATGTGGACAAATCCTCTGTATTAGGTCTCCAGATCGAACATTTTAAACTAAAATACCTAGGCATACACATCACTAGAGATCTAAACGGTCTGTATGAAGCCAATTTCCCTCCCCTTCTCCAAAGATTCCTGCAGACCTTAGTAAATGGAGCAAACTGACGATCTCATGGTTGGGGCGACTCAACGTCGTCAAAATGGTGTGTCTCCCCCGGTTCTTGTACCCCCTCCAAAAGCTCCCCATCGAGATGCCAGGAAACGTCTCTGTGGAGATCAAGAGAGCCATTGTGGGTTTCCTCTGGCAGGGGAAGAAGGCTAGAATCTCATATGACACCCTAACACTTCCCAAGGGCAAAGGTGGGGTAGGTCTCCGAGATCTAAGAAAATATTATTAGGGGGCCCAGTTACGAGTCCTAATCTCCCATCTACGCAACCACAATGAACCCCATTGGATTTTCATGGACAACCACTACCTATCACCGGCCACAGTTTCAGAGTGACTATGGGCCCCCAGGAAAAAGCTTTATAACAGGATCAAACATCACTGATACTGAGCACTATATGGGGGATCTGGAGAAAAGGTACGAGGATGCAAAAAATCTCCACATGGCCATCCCCAGTGAGCCACTTATGGTCCCCTGGAATTAACAAACACATTCCAAATGTGGAGAGGTTTCAAATGTGGTACGAGGCAGGGCTAGAGAGGGTGGGACAACTGCTGAAAAAGTATTCTTTAATGACACTCCCAGAACTGACATAAACCCTGGGGATAGGCACATTGTCCATCTTTTAATATCTACAGATAATAGGCATTCTGACAAAAGCAGAATGGAGGGACAAGCTGAGGAGGGACCTTACCCCCTTTGAAGCATTATTGGACACCATAGCAGAGATGAAGGGCTTGATATCGGCCATGTATAAAGAATTGGTAGAGGCAGGAGATGGGACTATGAACCATTGAGAGGCAGATGGAAGTGGGACATAGGCAAATATATAAGCCCAGACATGTGGGGAAGAATGTGCAGGGCAGCCTCACAAACATCCATATCGAGTCAATTCAAATTACACGCTATCAAACTATTACATAGATGGCAATATGACCCTCTCAGGCTCTCTTGGATGTTCCAAACGGCCAGCCTTCAATGTTGGCGTGAATGTAGTGGAGTCGGCGACTATTGGCATATGTGGTGGGGCTGCCCCCAAATAAAGGTATATTGGGATGAGGTCCTGGGTTGGATTAGAGATATAGATGGCATCCACAGATCTGCAGATCCCTATCTTGTATTGTTTGGCCTTGAAAAAAAGCGAAGACGAATGCAGAAGGATTTAAGGTTTGGCCCCACAGTTATTGCTAGCTGCCCGTGCAATACTCGTGATCAAGTGGAATGCTAGAATGATCCTGAGTGAAAGTGAATGGATTAATGTGGCCTCCAATATATGTATAATGGAAAAGATTACAGCATCCCTTCACGGAATAGCCTCACAATGTGAGGCCCTATGGATGGACTTCTCGAGTAAACACTTGTCAAGTGCACCACAGTAAGGATTAGAGGAGTGGAAGATGGAGGTGTCCCCCTCACTGAACAGAACAATACTGACTAAGACGGTGGGCTGAAATGAATCATATGCGATCAAAGAAACACAGAATGCAGGTACAAAAAAACCCTCCCAACGATGCAGTCCCCTTGCCCACACGACGTGAAAACTCATAGACACACCAAGATATGTCAATAAAGATGCCTGCTCGGCCCATGGGGGTGGAGGGAGGGAGAAGGGAAAGTCATTCTGAGGTCTCACAGTTCGGAGCCGGATCTACTTAATCAATGTATGGTCAGATGACACTTTTGAAAAGCTCCGACTTTGTTCTGTATTATTGAATGGGTAATGTTGTTTTCACTCTGACTGGCACTGAACAAAACTCAAAATCGAATTAAAAAAAAGTGAGAATAGCTGAGGAGTGCAGGCTAACCCAGCCAACATCGTATACCTTTATGGGATGTCTGTGCGTCTAAGGTATCGGTTGTGCCGGTCCGAAACCGTCAAGTGATGCATGCTCTTGATCCATGTAGCCAAATGGAGCCATGGGATAGATTCTATGTCTGCGAGGACATGCTTTTTATCCCTTTCAATTACCCTTTCATTGCACTTATTGTTGACGGGACGCTCTGCCACCTCGTACATTTATAAAACAGATACCTTATTGTAACGGCTTATTGCATCTGCTAGAGGGAGGCTGTTAGGACAGGTTTTTTATCTTCTTACTCAAGCTCTTCGCTCCTCCCCCCACAACTCCCACAGGGTCAGTCGCTTCTCCAAGCAACAAGTTGGTGGTTGATCATTCTTGGCCCGGGGCCTCCCTCTGGAACAGCCTCCCTGCCTCTATCATATAATTTCAGTAATACCATGGATAGTAGACCTTATCCGTTTTACTGTGATGCTCAGCAAGAAATCACATTGTGTAATGAACAGGACAATACATTTTTCTGATCTAGTAATGCTCATATCCTAGGCACAGTATAAACCTATAACTTTTAATCTGGATAACAGTCATTCCAGGGGAGTTGGACCTTGGAGTGTAATATTCAATTACAGTTGCTTTTCAGTTTCACAAACTAGGGGAAGCAATTACTTCAAGTTCGTTTTGGATAACACAGTTACACTCAAGGTAAGTAAAACCAATACTATAAGCAACTGAAAGGAAGGTGTAACCTAAGACTCTTTTTGTGTCTGTCTAAAACAGACCATGCAAAGCAAAACCCAGAGTTATACTGTATGAATGACCCAAAGTTATGTCGGCAAAACCGAAGGCAGGCTTTATCTGCACAGACTAACTGTCAGAATCCAAGTCCTCAGATTCTTGACTCACCTGTTTGCTTCTTGTGGATTTCTTCTTTGGGTTCGCTGGTTTCATTTTCCTGGATGAGCGTGCCTTATAAAGGTAAGCTCTGGATTCTTCAGGATCCAGTCTGCTGGGCTTCGTAGACAGCACTGGTCCGCGATTCCAGTTCGTGGTGGTGTAGTAATACACTGGTATTTGTCATAAAACATATGACATTCACATTTGAGGACAAACAAAGTGTAGTACCTAAGTACGAATGATCAATATTTGAGACATCTACTTGTACAGTTTGTTCATTCTCTATAGGTTCCTTGTATTATATGTTGTTGTTCAACTCTTGATTGTGCCCACACTCTATGGGCCCCCCACCTGTTCATGATTCCACTGAATTCTCTAAGCTTCCTTCCCAAGGAACCTATAGAGAATGAACAAACTGTACAAGTAGATGTCTCAATAGTGGTTACTCTTCAGCAGAGATTGACCTGACCTTGCTCATTCGTTTTTTGATATTAGGGGACCAGGAAGGAGACAGATAACTGGATACAAAAACGGGCCTAAGAAATTAAGGGGGCAACCAGGAAGGATGGAAGGAGGATACCAGGATACAAGGAAAAAGGGGCGAGACACTAGCACACAACTTGCGGACGGAACGCAGGCAAGCTAGCGTTGAGACGTGTGGAGGCGCGGGGGCGTGTCTCTTTTCAAGGGAGCATGAGGTCTCTACAGACGATTAGACCGCTCTGAAACATAGCGTCGGCCATGTTGAAAGGATCGGATCAATGGCTAACGACTCAGGGACCAGGCAGACCAGAAGGGTCGATATCGCCGATTCATGACACTAACAGCATGTCAGGGGAAGCAAAACACAGTTATACGATTATTCTTACAGGAATAATCAACTCAAACCAACAACATTACTTTTGTGGAAGAGGCACAACCAATTTACAGGCAAGCAAAATAACCTTATACATAATTTCGAGAATAGCATGACATTTCAAAGGTAACTAAAGTAAACTTGTATATACTTAGCAGAAAGGTGGGAGCGTGATTTCTTGTGATGTGAGGACAGTTTGAATCCTCTAGTGAAGTCTTGGTGGGCCTTTCACATCATTTGAATTGTCCGACAAATTACTCCCACATGCCATTAATGATAAGTTTGTCTGTGTAACTTATACACTAGTAAGGCAAAAGGTTCTGGAAGTTATGGGGTTGACACAGGTCAGGCGATTTATCATTACTATGAAAATCCTACCCACTATAGGCCATCAACGCCAGTGCCATTCACTGCATGTGTGGATGTGGTTTGGGTCTAGCAGAGGGTTTGACAGACACCAAGCCTCAGTTTACCTTTGACTGATGGCAAATATCCATTTGCATATCAGTATTTCTGCCACCCCAATGGGCAGTGCAGCACCGATGTGCTAGGGCAATTCTCTTCTGAAGTATAGTACCAATAGCAATCACAGACATGTGTCTTGTCGATCGAGGACCAGTAATATAAATGAAGGGAAGGTAAAAGATATATATTAACGAATCATACAGCCGATTAAATCTGCATAATTAAATAATACTTTTTATAGCGTTGAAATTGTGAGAGTAATAGCATTCAATTGTTTATGTACAATGTCCAAACATTGGGTAACATATAGAAAATATTATTGTGAGCAGATTATGAAGAACGCTAAAAATCATTTAAATATGGAAGTCAACTTCTCAACAAGGGGGCATGGGGCGTGGCTTGGCGGCCAATGCGGTAGGCAGCTGAACTTCAGAGCCCCGTCAAGATCCTGTAATCAAATGAGCTAAAACTGGCATGAAACACAGCCGAAACACGAGAAGGTGCATAAAGGTCTAGTGCACAGCTGAGGGGAATCTTGCTAGAAATCAAAGCCTGGAACGCATGAGAACAGAACGGAAAAGAGCGGAGATGACCCGTACCGCCGATTCCAAGATGGCGGATGTATGCAGAGCGGCTTACTGAGAGGGCAGCCCGGCAAGAGACAGAGGCGGGGTGGCAAGACTACGTGGGGGCAGCCGATTCAACAAGAGGAGCAGAAGAATGTCGTTGGGGCTCCAGTGGGCCGAGGAGCACCCGACCCGCCTAGAGAGTGCACATAGCGCACACCGCGGGAGGACGACAGACTGAGGTGGGAAACACCGGTCTCCAAGACGCTAAGCACCAGAGGACCAGAAGCGGCAAGCGGCCCGACTATCATCCTGCCAAAAAAGTGTGATAAGCACCCAGCGCCCATGGCTGGCGCTTTGGGCGGCTCTGAGACCCAGGGCGCAGTAAGCGGACCCAGACTCCTGTGTGGAGCGACTGTAATTTGCACCGACCCCGGGGACAACAGCAGAGCATTGCCCACCTCCGCCAAGGCACGCTAGGGTGGAACTGCATCTGCTCTCCACAAACGCACAGAGGGAGCGGATGGACCCGCTGAGAGCTGTGGCATCACCACACAAGAATCCAGTTTGCCCGCCTGCGCGACATCAAAGGCATCCGAGGCCCTGCGCTGGTGGCAACATCCACCTTGATGCCTCCAGTCCCCCCACTTGTCTCTTTCGTGACCTCTGCGACTCTCTCTCACTCTCTATTCTCCCGTCTGGGCCTACTCACTCTGCTGGGCACACTCTTGATGCTCTGATCTCTTCTGACCTTCCCCTCTCCGTCCCTCTCTCCACTCCTCTCTCCTGGAGCGATCACTTTCTCCTATCCTCCCACCTCACCCTCCCTACCCCTCAGGCAAAGCCACCCTCTTCACTGCCACCCACCTTCTCGGTCATCCGACCCATGAAGCGTGTGTCAGTTGAGGCTTTTGCTGCTACCTTCTCTCCCCCCCTGCCCCTTCGGCTGACTCCCACCCTGACACAGCCCTCTCCATGCTCCACTCTGCTATATCTGCTACTCTTGATATCCTTGCCCCCGTCATGAGAATCCGCCTGAAGCCCAAAGCCAAATGTAACTCCTGGTATGACTCGGATCTCGTCACCCTAAAACGCAAGTGCAGGGTTGCTGAGAGGAAATGGCGTGCTTCATGTTCATCCTCTGACAAACTGGCCTGCCGCCTGCTTCAAAGGCAGTACCGGCTCTCCGTTCTCACCAAGAAGAGAGCCCTTATCCAAGCCCGCATCTCTGCGGCATCAAACAACTCCGCCGAACTCTTTAAAATCTGCAAGGAGCTGGCCAACCCTGTTGCAGTCTCTACCTCTCCTGTCCCCTCCCAGGCCCTCTGCACTGCACTGGCCTCTCACTTCATCTCTAAAACTCAGGACATCCTGTCCTCGCTCTCCTCCTCTCACCTCCCTCCCTCCCTACCCGGCTCTTCCTCTGGCCCTTCTGCGGTCAACCCTCCTCCCTCTTTCTCTGCCTTTCCACCCTTCTCTGCTGACGAGGTTTCCAGACAAGTCCGATCAATGAAAGTCTCGTCTAAACAGGTTCACCCCTGTTCCTCCAAAACTATCAAGGACCACATCGACTCCCTGGCTCCTGCCCTGGCTGACTTTTGCAACCACTCCTTCGCCTCTGGAGTCTTCCCTTCCCCCCTCAAGCACTCCCTTGTGCACCCTCTTCTCAAGAAACCCTCTTCCGACCCCTCCTGCCCGGCTAACTATCGCCCTATCTCCATCACTCCCTTCCTGGGCAAGCTCCTGGAGAAACTGGCCATCTCCCAGCTTAACCTCCATGCTGAATCTGTTGGTAGTCTTCATGACCATCAATCTGGCTTCAGAAATGCCAGAAGCACGGAAACTGCTCTTCTGAACATCCGTGAAGACCTGCTCCTGAACCTCGATTCCAACACTCCGTGTGTTCTCATTCTGCTCGATCTCTCCTCTGCCTTTGACACTGTCAACCATGCCATCCTGCTCAACCGTCTCCGGGAAAACCTGGGTATCACTGGTCAGGCTCTGGCGTGGCTGACCTCTTTCCTTTCAAATCGACCCTCCCAGGTCCAACTGGGGTCCTTCCTCTCCGACATCTTTTTCTCCACCTGTGGTGTCCCCCAGGGATCTAATCTCTCTCCCTGGCTGTTCAACCAGTATCTGGCTCTCCTTGCCCACCGCATCGCCGCTCTCTGCCCTAATTTCCAGTGCTATGCGGACGATACTCAGCTCATTTTCAGGCTACTCTCAGCCTCCCCCTCTCCTTCCCTCATCTCTGACTGTCTGTCTGCTATCCAAGAATGGTGTGCCGCCAATGACCTCTGCCTTAATGCCAGTAAGACTGAGATTCTACTCATCGGTACTCCCACTCCCTCCTTCCCTGCAGCTCTCTGGCCTGCCTCCCTTGGCCCCCTCCCTGCTCCTACCTGCAAGGCAAAAAACCTTGGGGTCATCTTCGACTCCACACTCTCCTTCTCTGCTCATATTTCTGACGTCGCCAAGAGGTCACACTACCAGCTGCACCTCCTCAGAGGTATTCTTCCCTTCCTCTCCTTCCCCCAGAAGCTCACTGTCTCCCGGGCCCTGGTTCTCTCGAAGCTGGATTACTGTAACAGCCTCTATCTTAATCTGCCTGCCTCCACTCTCCGCCCTCTGCAACTCATCCAGAACAGAACTGCGAGACTTGTCCTTGGCCTCAAGCCCAGGGACCGTATCTCTCCAGGACTGAAATCTCTACACTGGCTCCCAGTGGCTGCGAGGATAAAGTTCAAAACCCTCTGCATTGTCCACAAGGCCTTCTGGGGCCTGGGTCCTAAATACCTTCAACTCTCTCTTCCCAAATATCTTCCTCCCCGAGCCCTTCGCTCATCCGCCTCCAACTCCCTCATGGTCAGCCGCTTCTCGAAGCAACGAGCTGGGGGTAGATCTCTCTCCGCGGCAGGGGCCTCCCTCTGGAACAGCCTTCCTGCCTCCCTGAAACTTGAGGAGAACCACCTCCGGTTCCGGAAGCACCTCAAACCTTCCTCTTTGCTTCTGCTTTCTCTCTCCCTCTCCCCTGCTGAACAGCTAATTAATTCTTCACTAAACTGCACTGATCCTGCAACTGGACCACTCTAAACTGCCTTCGGTCCTGGTCCCAGTCACTGATCCCCTGGAACCCCTCTGCACTACGGGACTGTCTCTGTATCCCTACAGCCCCCCCCTTCCCCAGCACTTGTTCTGCACTTACCTTACACTTGCCACTAGCTGGCCCTTTTTTATTTATTACTTCCGCCACTTACCTTTACTGCACTTCCCCCCCTCCCCTTCCCCTTGCACTTTTCCCCCCTCCCCCACCCCTGCACTTGCGCGATCTGAATGACACCTGGCCTAGTAGGATCGTTTGTTTTGTCTCCCCTTGTTCCTCCCCTCCCTGCCTCGTCGCGCCTTGAAACACCTGTGTATAGGCGCGTTACAAATACCATATCATATCATATCATATCACTGGCGAGCGGCGCCTGCGGGACATAGCGGCATCCGGAGGTGAAGGGAAACAACGGTGAGACCCCCCCCCAGGCGCCAGCAGGCCCCTGTGATGACATATAACCAATGACGTGGGAGGCCACAATCCACCGCCAGCCAACATCGGCGGAAAGCAGATTGGGACGCCGGTTTGGGCCCGTTGGGCTGCACCAGGGACACACCTCTGGGCAATACTGAGTTTCTGGCTCGCCCACGGGATAAGACAATACACAAGAGTGGCAGAACCATTCACCAGGCCACGAGCGGTCGCTGCGTGGAGCATTCCGCGGCGCAAGTGACCAAGCCGGGCATACAGCGGAACCCCCCTGAGACATGTGGATAAAAGGTGAGAGCGCGACCCCGCAGAAGGGTGGCACTGACAGGTTGATTGAGCGGGTTAGGCGTATACCAAAGGGCCACAAAGTGACTTGGCTGAAGACAAGGGAGAGGTGACCACCCCAGAATACAGTTGGGGTACCATCAAAAAAGAGCACAATTACACACACTGGATGCGTGGGAGGGCATGACCCATAGTGTCCCCCCGGCCCAACTGAATCCCATCAGTACCGCCTGGCCCGGCAGACACGGAACAAGGGCCCGCTAGGCTGAAGTTTGGGTGCACCACTGAGGCAACACAGTGCTGCCTGGCAAAAACAGAGAAAACATTAAAAAAAGAGCATCTGACACGTCCGCCGACCCGTGGGTGACGATACTACACAGGGCACCCTGAGGCGCATGAGAGCACGGCAGACGGATTGCAGCGCCCCCTCGACCACACCGAAGGGCAGCGACAAGTGCTAACCCAGGAGAGAGAGGGAGCTGCAACGTAGCCCACTGAATGGGAGAAAAAAAACGCAATAATGCCACGGGATCCAGCATAAGATCGGGGAGAGACAATCACCCCCCCCCCACCCACCGATTGATAGTGGAAAACGCCCGAACACAGTCGCATCACCACTTGCAGAAGAGGGCCGGCTTTGACGCTGAGGAGGCAGTTGAGCCTTAAGCATACTGGGGAAACAGTATGCCAAGTAAATCAAAAGGAGGAAAAAGCAGACAAACCAGTATGGAGGCGTTTGCAAAGAAGCATGACAATAGTCAACCTACTACGTCAGACGGACACACGACCGTGCCTAACTCAGAACCGCAAGAAGGTGGCTGAAGCGAGGGTCCCATACTGGAGGCAATAGCGGCCCTGAAGGCGTCTCTGGCAAACAAACTAGATGCAGTCATGGTGGATATGGGCCGCCTCCGGCAAGATGTACGGACCCTAGCCGACCGAGTGGGTACCGCTGAACAGCAGGACTAGATGGTGCAGTGGCGCAAAACACAAAAGGGGCACAAGGGTAAAAACAAGACATCAGTACATGGTTATGGGTGGAGCACGGATACTTGGGCACCATCCATGGCGGAAAGAGCGATGCTCAACACACAGGCAGGAGAGCCATACTAGACCTATGGGAACGGAAGGGCCCTGACAAGATACAGTGACATGAACTTGGAAGAACTCACAATCACAACATGGAAAGTCCACGGGCTGAATGCCTATGTTAAAAGGCAGAGGGTGCGCACCTGGCTCAACAAATCTAGAGTTAAAATAGCAATGTTGCAGGAAACCCACCTGACAAGACACAAACAGGCCAAGATAGCAACCAAATGGGGCGGACAAATGTTCAGCTCGACCTATTCCACATATGCCAGAGGGGTGTTAACATGGATAGCCCTGGGGGTCGCATTTCAGCTGCTGACGCAGGAACAGGACAAGGAAGGCAGATGAGGGTTGGTGCATGGGATTCTGAAAGACAAGGAAGTTTGTCTAGTTAACACATATGCCCGAACCAGGATGCAACAACTTTCTTCCAGAAACTGGCCCCACGGCTGGCCCCGTACAGGGAAGCGGCATTCATCTGGGCAGGCGACTTCAACTGTGCACTGAACCCGCTCCTAGATCGACCGGATGATAAATATAAGAAGCTGGCCCTGCTGGCAAAAGCACTACGGAAAGTCTTGGAGCAGCTCAAACTGGAGGACGTCTGGAGGAAAATGCATGCAGACAAGAGGGGATACTCCTACTATAGCACCCCACACAGTACGTTCACACGCATAGACTACCTCTTTACTGGCAGCGAGACACTAGGGGAATTCATTAGCGCGCAATATAGAGCGGGAATGCTCTCAGACCATACCCCGTTAACAGCAATATGGAATTACACGCATAGGAAGGCCACGATATCGACCTGAAGATTGAGGGCAGATACACTGTGAGAGGGGGAAGTCCAAGGGCACCTGCATGATACAATAGACCATTACTTTCAGCTTAACACAGGTAGCATAGACAGATCGGCAACAGTGTGGGATGCCTTTAAGGTGGTAGCGATTGGGAAGACAGCCGGACTTAAAGGGAGGGTCTTGACAGAACTAGGGGAGGTCGAACGTGAAATAGGGTAGATGGGAGGCACAGGCGGGCTCAAGGAGGGAGAAACCACCTGAACTGGTATCCCTAAGGATACAATGCAAGGCAAGGTGGGAAAAACTGGGGAACCTAAATTATGCAAAATAACGCAAAGACTACATGCCGAAGGGGACAAACCAGGGAGGCTCCTGGCCTGGCTGACCAAACAGGAGGTGAAGAGATTCCCAATCAACGCCATCGAAAATAATGCTGCGGTTGAGATCTGGACCCAAGAAGGGATAAACCATGTCTTTTCACAATTCTACGAGGCCCTATACATCAGCACTCGCAAAGCAAATAACTTAGATATTGCTGATGCCCTAGACCAGACTGACCTCCCAAAGTTGAATGTATAACAATCACATATGCTCGAAGCCCCCTTAATGACAGAAGAAATGGAGGCAATAATAGACAGCCTCCCAACGTCCAAGACCGCGGGACCTGATGGGCTACCCAGAGAGTTTTACAAGGCATATAAGACCACTCTAGCCGCCAAATTGTTGGAGGTATATCAGGAGGCGTTTGTTGTGGGGCAGTTGCTAGACAGCATGCAGGAGACTTTAATAATACCCATCCTGAAACCGGGTAAACCCCCCTTAGACTCTGGCTCTTACAGGCCTATCTGATGAATCAGGACTGCAAAATTCTAACGGCAGCACTAGCCAACAGGCTCAAGAGAGTCATACGCACGCTAGTGCACCCGGACCAAACGGACTATGTCCCAGGGTGGAACTTGCATGGGCTGCACCATGTGGTTGCCCAAATTAATGATATTTGATTACAATTAGAGTCATGGGGTCAACATGTTCTGTCTCTACCCATCATACTGTTTCACAAAAAAGACAGAACCACTTTGTTTAAGAAGTTATTCCTATTTCTAAAGTCCCTACATCTAAATATAAGTCCCTGCCAAGAGAATCTTGCTCTCCTTCACTGTATTGTTCTATCCTACAGAGCGCTGCTGTGGCGCCTATCTAGTGTGAGGGATAGACAAGAGACTCACCCTATCCTCTCTCACTACTTTGACTAACTGCTAAAATTTGTGCACACTGTTTGTAAGTCGATTCTTTTACATTATTAGTGTTGCTTCCAATCTGTGTGTCTTATGTTAATAAAATGATACTTGATCAATCAAGGCGAAGGCAAATGAGGGGGAGGGTGCTAATACAACAATGGACACCAGATTTTAAAAAATGATCCGGACGCTTCCTTCTAGGTCATCTGTGCCTCTCCAGGTCTAGTCATGCTCGAAAAAAAAAAAAGCACGACTAGACCAGGAAAGGCACTAATGACCTAGAAGGAAGCGTCCGGATCGTTTTTTTGAAATCGGAGCCCTAGGAAGACCAGCCAGAACAGGAGCTACCCCAAGAGGTCGGCCCTCCAAATATGGCCGGATTGGATCAACCCTCTACCCTAATTCCAATTTGGACTAATTACACCTGCATGTCGACAAATAAGAAAATGCTAATTAGGCCAAAAGTCAGTCTTAGCAATTGAGCGACTCTTTCTTATCAATGCTGTGCTCACCGCATTGAGAAAGAAGAAAAGTATCACGTGGGCCAGAAGTCATAGTAGCCCGGTATATTACTAATTTTCCGTCCTGATGAAGGCCTGGCACAATTAAAAGAGAAGACCAAGCATGTATGCGGTCTATCTCCTGCCATAGGGGCCGAAACACACAGCGTTGACACAATAACTTTGCAGTTTCATCCACTGTTTAGTATTATCCCTGAGAGGAGATAGGGTGTGGAAAATCCAAAACGTAAAACTTTAGAGGTGTCAAAAATAACTTGATACAGAAACAATGAATTGTGAATAGTGTGGTACTGTGTTCATTATACCACTTATTGCTGCGATACGTTTTAGAATGTATATACATAGGTATGGGTTTTGATAAGATGATGTTGTATGTTACACTTGTCTCTGTGTGAAGATAGGTTTTAGGAAGTGAGTTATTTTTACAACATGAGGAATAGGAACTAATTACAAACATGTTAATAAAACATTGCACCCTGTTGGTTCCTAGGAATCAAAATTTGAAAAAGGTCTGGTTTTGTCTAAAAGTGGATCTTGCTTGCAATTTCTGTGGGCACTAGTTTGGTTTAGGGAACAAGAAATGTATGTTTGTATGCACATAATTCAGGAGTAGGAGGTAGTCTATGCCCCCCCCCTCCTCTTTGTACTTGAAGTGCATCCTGGCGAAACGCCGGATCGCCATGGCATGGAAGACCAACACTGGGCCCAGGATAGAAGCATGGTGGGCCTGCTTGTACTGCTGAGCATTGGCTGAGACAGTAGTATGGACCAGAGCAGCACAGAGAGGGTCAAGAGAAAGTAGTGATAAGTTACTGGCCTGGAACGCACTCCTACAGGACATGCTGGGATTGAGAGAGGACAGAGACATTGAAGACCCCGATGGGTCAGAAAGCGAGGCTACAAACCCGAGGAACCAAGGGGAAAACCCTAATGGAGACGCCTAACCAGCAGAGAGTGCCAACTGAATACTAGATCAATGGGTTGGGCGAAATCCACGCAGCTGGATGAGGAATACCCGAAAATGGTGAATAACAAAAGGAGTAAGCGCCACCTCAATTATAATCGTGAGAGACTCCCCGCAAGAAGTGGCATTTGTATTTTCTGTTACTGTTTTTTTTTTGTATTGTTGGTTACGTTGAATGTTGTAAAATTCAATAAAGAAATTAAAAAACCAAAAATAACTTGTCAACAAGTTCTGCTTGTTTGCAATGTTTTGTGGCTTTGTATGTGTCCTAAGAACAAAATCAGGCTCGATTCCATGACTATCCATGGCCAACACATTCAATGTAAAATCTTTCACAAATTCGAATCCATTTCCTGGTATATTGGCTTGGCCACCCATTGTTTGTCTCGTTTTGTAAAGGCCATGAGTTAACGAAGCATCCCAAAGGTTCCTGCAGTTTTTGCTTGTTCCCTCCCAACGTTCTTGTTGTGCGCAAGTACAACTACTCTTGTTCTGGCCTCCATACCGTCTATGCCGAAATGCAAACTTTTGGGCCTGTACTTTAGGCACATATTATGGAACACCTTCAAATATCCGGTATGACAGAATTCTGTGAGTCCCTTCAGGTCTCTTGAAAGCGTTTTATCTTACACAATCTTCTCAAGTGCTTTGTGTGGAGGGCAACATGGCACCAACCACTTCTTCTTGCATTCCTGCTCCTTCGATAAAGGTCCATGTGAACATTTGTGGAAATGTTGGTTTTCTGTCCATGAGTGTACGTTGGAACAATGGTGCATCAATGAATGCCGTTTTTCAAGTACATTTTCTATAGATCCATCACAAGTTTTGGAGCTCCACCAAAAATATTTTCGGAACACTTTTTTTTACCAGCAGCTGTCATTTTTTTATTGACTGATTTGGCAACTTGCCATACATCAAATTGATGCCGAATGTGTGGAAACTGCTCTTGCATGGCCTTGGCTATTGAAACGTGCCTGTCAGTGGCTATCAGGTCTATTTGCATTGACCTGGATTCAAGATGTTCGACGGATTTGATGAAACCATGTTCTTCCATGGCCACAGAAGATGTACATTCAGACACCTGCACGATTACCGAACTCACAATTCTTTTACTTTCCATGTCTTGAAAGTGGTATGTGCAGTACTTTGCAGAAAATCCAGGACTGTCACACTGTCCATCGCCAGCTAGCCTGAAACATTTGCCAGAGAATGTACTTTCCATTGACATGTGTTCGATTTTCTAGGCTTGACTCATAGCGGGGAATAGGAATTCCCTTTGAAATTTGTAGTACTGGGGCTTTTGCAATGAACTCAACTCCCACAAATTGACAGAAACTGGAAATCGTACTGAAAATCGGCCCGCTGAAAAGTAAAGCTGCTGAACATAGTAGATTTCCGGCAGGCACTTTGCCCAGCATTGGTTGAGGGGACCATGAAAATGTATTATGGAGGTGTACACAGCTGGCATGAATGTTCAGCTTAGTGCCTTGTAATACACGAGGCACATTCACCAATGGCACCCTGCATATGTTCCCTCTTAATGTATGGACACATTTCAGCATTTGTACAATATCTAGCAGGAAGCTGTCGAATAGATGTATTTTTGCTCCTTTAATAGCCAATCGTCCGGCATTAATTTGTTTTGTGACTCGACTGTGGTGGACAAATCCCCCAAACTAGGCAAACTGAAGTCGAGATCTTGAGCAAATCCCTCAGTCAATTGCGTTGAAGCTTCAGTCTCTGTTAGTTCAGGTTTTGATATTTGCACATGAATTGGAGCAACAGGTAACACTGAATGTTTCCTGGGTAGACATTTTTTAGAGGATGTAGATTGTGTCAAGGGGTCGGCGCACAATTCCAATGCATCTTCATTGTATTAAGTTTCATCTTGTCAAGTTGGCACATGGTAGCAATGGTCCATGGACACTTTGTACGGTTCGCCGGTGAGATTCCATTCAGTTTCCAGCCACTGGACATAAACATCACAAGTCTGCTTATTGACTGCACCATGCTACGCCTCAAATAGTAGTTGCTCAATTATGAAATCTGTTTGGCAAGCAACATCTTTGGTTTCATTTGTTGTCTGAGTCTTTATACTTCTCTTCCTTCTGGGCCTCTAACAGATGTGTAGAAAAACATGCTCAATGTATAGCACACCTACAGCAGATAAAACAAAAAACCTAATGTGAATGAAACATCTGCCTAAAAACGTCTCCAAAACAAACTTGTTCATTCTCTACCCTTGTTTTCTTAATTTGCGTTGAAACCGTGGGCTTCTCTTTGCCAACCGCACGATCAAGCTGAAAAAAACAGTGTTCTTTTTTATAAGGTTTAGATAAAGCAAATTTAATTTGCACGCAAACAAACATATGTACAAATCTACAAACAGAACCCACTTGAGTGACTTGAGAACATTACAGCATAAAAATGTATTCCAAATGCAATGTGATGTCCAATTGTATTCAATATTAGGTTATGTTCACCTCTGGTTCATGTGCTTCCTCTTCTAATTCCACACCGTGTGGACATTCCTTACAAAAAACAAATGTCAATCGTACTGGAAATTCAAGTCTTTCATCGCACAGAGCACTTACACACAAAGTAGTATGAAATGATTAAGAACTGTATACTATAAAGTTTGTTGTTGCAACACTAATAGAACATTCGTATGAACATACCCTCTAAAACAGTGAACGTTATTTGGTCATGATATATATTTCAGATTTCATCTGATAACCTTCCGAGTTGACACATGTACTTGACCTGAGATCACTGTGCAAAACATACCTATTGTAATGTCATCCTCAAAAGTAGTTTGCTTTGCAATGTTTGTTTTATAATCTAGTCTGCAATAGAGAGGAAGTGTAAAGTTAGAACCAAAATCAGAAAAGTTTGAAACAGTGCAAGGTCACATGCATTTCAGTCTCAAATAATATCCTTTGTAGGATCTACTTTCATTCTTGCAAGGGAACTGTAAGTACGCATACCTCATACTCTGGACCTGTTGCAAAGGAGGAAATGATTGTAGTCGAAGTTCCAGCATCCCCCATAACACAGTACTTGTTTTAGTATGGATGAAAACAGCAAAATGGAAATGAAGCAATGAGATGTAGACAATGGGACATATAGAGAGACACCCATACATGCCACATAGGGGCCGATTCATGGAACAAACATGCGCCGAAAATCTTTGCGCAAGCAGGCGCAAGCGCAAAAAAAAAGGTGCACGCGTGCGATTCATGGAAGTCCCTGCGCGTGTTTACCTCGGGATGTGCGCCAAAACCGTGCATGGCGCACAAGTCACTGCAACATCCCGAAAGGCGTGCGCGACGCGCACAGTGAAAGCGCACAACCTCGGCGCATACACCAGAAAGTGGGCGGGACACGGGGCGTAACGCGCAGAATGGGGAACAACGTGCGAAAATAAGGGCGTAACTGGGGATGTACTGCAGGGAAGCAGACGGAACGCCCACACGCACTCGAACCACACGTATTCATGGAAACGAATAGGGCAAAGCCACGCACAGCCAAAGACACGCACAAGCTGAAACACGCCCGCCACACGAAGGCAGGCGGTAGAGTCCCAGCGCATCACAAAAGTGGCAACATACAGCAATTGGGCCTGTGCGAGCGGGGCACGTGTATTTCGGGGGTGCGCGGGAAGATACACACGCGATTGAGCAGGGTACGTGTATTTCGGGGGTGCGCGGGAAGTTACACAGGCGTTTGAGCGGGGTACGTGTATTTCGGGGGTGTGCGGGAAGTTACACACGCGATTGAGCGGGGTATGTGTATTTCGGGTGTGCGCGGGAAGTTACACACGCGATTGAGCGGGGTACGTGTATTTCGGGGGTGCGCGGGAAGTTACACACGCGTTTGAGCGGGGTACGTGTATCTCGGGGGTGCGCGGGAAGTCACACATGCGAATGAGCGGGGTACGTGTACTTCGGGGGTGCGCGGGAAGTTACACACGTGATTGAGCGGGGTACGTGTATTTTGGGGGTGCGCGGGAAGTTACACACGGGTTTGAGCGGGGTACGTGTATCTCGGGGGTGCGCGGGAAGTTACACACGCGATTGAGCGGGGTACGTGTATTTCAGGGGTGCGCGGGAAGTTACACACGCGATCACATCAGGGTACGTGTATTTCGGGGGTGCGCGGGAAGTTACACACGCGATTTCATCAGGGTACGTGTATTACAGGGGTGTGCGGGGAGCACCACACGTGAATTGCATGTGTGGGTCCTCCCAGGTGTTCCCTCTACACCCTCCACGGCTCCTGCAGGTGGCTCACACCACAGGGGCCTACCCTGCACATGTCCTGCAGGCACCCCATCCACCATGGCCATGCCCCGCAGCCAACCCACATGTCAACTTGCACAACTGCCCACCAACGCATGTCCCCCTGCACCCCCAGCCACCAGGGGCACCCTCCACCAGGCCCCCACCCATGTCTCCCACCACCCCCCAGCAGTGCAGGGGCAACCTCCACCAGGCCTCCACCCATGTCTCCCACCACCCCCCAGCAGTGCAGGGGCACCCTCCACCAGGCCCCCACCCATGTCCCCCACCTCCCCCAGCAGTGCAGGGGCACCCTCCACCAGGCCCCCACCCATGTCCAACTCATGTTCCCCACCACCCCCACCCTCCAGCACTGTGGGGCACCTGCCAGCAGGCCCCCACCCATGTCCAACTCATGTTCCCCACCACCCCCACCCCCCAGCACTGTGGGGCACCTGCAAGCAGGCCCCCACCCATGTCTCCCACCACCCCCACCCCCCAGCAGTGCAGGGGCACCCACCACCAGGCCCCCACCCATGTCTCCCACCCCCCAGCAGTGCAGGGGCACCCACCACCAGGCCCCCACCCATGTCTCCCAGCACCCCCACCCCCCAGGGGCAGCCTCCACCAGGCCCCCACCCATGTCTCCCAGCACCCCCACCCCCAGCCACCAGGGGCAGCCTCCACCAGGCCCCCACCCATGTCTCCCACCACCCCCACCCCCCAGCAGTGCAGGGGCAGCCTCCACCAGGCCCCCACCCATGTCTCCCAGCACCCCCAGCCACCAGGGGCAGCCTCCACCAGGCCCCCACCCATGTCTCCCACCAGCCCCACCCCCCAGCCACCAGGGGCAGCCTCCACCAGGCCCCCACCCATGTCTCCCACCACTCCCACCCCCCAGCAGTGCAGGGGCAGCCTCCACCAAGCCCCCACCCATGTCTCCCACCACCCCAACCCCCAGCAGTGCAGGGGCACCCTCCACCAGGCCCTCACCCATGTCTCCCACCACCCCCACCCCCCAGCACTGTGGGGCACCTGCCAGCAGGCCCCCACCCATGTCCAACTCATGTCTCCCCCCACCCCCCAGCAGTGCAGGGGCACCCACCACCAGGCCCCCACCCATGTCTCCCACCACCCCCACCCCCCAGCAGTGCAGGGGCACCCACCACCAGGCCCCCACCCATGTCTCCCAGCACCCCCAGCCACCAGGGGCAGCCTCCACCAGGCCCCCACCCATGTCTCCCAGCACCCCCACCCCCCAGCCACCAGGGGCAGCCTCCACCAGGCCCCCACCCATGTCTCCCAGCACCCCCACCACCCAGCCACCAGGGGCAGCCTCCACCAGGCCCCCACCCATGTCTCCCAGCACCTCCACCCCCCAGCCACCAGGGGCAGCCTCCACCAGGCCCCCACCCATGTCTCCCACCACCCCCACCCCCCAGCAGTGCAGGGGCAGCCTCCACCAGGCCTCCACCCATGTCTCCCAGCACCCCCACCCCCCAGCCACCAGGGGCAGCCTCCACCAGGCCCCCACCCATGTCTCCCACCACCCCCACCCCCCAGCCACCAGGGGCAGCCTCCACCAGGCCCCCACCCATGTCTCCCACCAACCCACCCCTCAGCAGTGCAGGGGCAGCCTCCACCAGGCCCCCACCCATGTCTCCCACCACCCCACCCCCCAGCAGTGCAGGGGCACCCTCCACCAGGCCCCCACCCATGTCTCCCACCACCCCCACCCCCCAGCACTGTGGGGTTCTTGCCAGCAGGCCCCCACCCATGTCCAACTCATGTCTCCCACCACCCCCACCCCCCAGCAGTGCAGGGGAACCCACCACCAGGCCCTCACCCATGTCTCCCAGCACCCCCACCCCCCAGGGGCAGCCTCCACCAGGCCCCCACCCATGTCTCCCAGCACCCCCACCCCCCAGCCACCAGGGGCAGCCTCCACCAGGCCCCCACCCATGTCTCCCACTCCCCCCACCCCCCAGCAGTGCAGGGGCACCCTCCACCAGGCCCCCACCCATGTCTCCCACCACCCCCACCCCCCAGCAGTGCAGGGGCACCCTCCACCAGGCCCCCACCCATGTCTCCCCCCCACCAGCAGTGCAGGGGCACCCTCCACCAGGCCCCCACCCATGTCTCCCACCCCCAGCACTGTGGGGCACCTGCCAGCAGGCCCCCACCCATGTCCAACTCATGTTCCCCACCACCCCCAGCCACCAGGGGCAGCCTCCACCAGGCCCCCACCCATTTCTCCCAGCACCCCCACCCCCCAGCACTGTGGGGCACCTGCCAGCAGGCCCACACCCATGTCCAACTCATGTTCCCCACCACCCCCACCCCCAGCACTGTGGGGCACCTGCCAGCAGGCCCCACCCATGTCTCCCACCACCCCCACCCCCCAGCAGTGCAGGGGCAGCCTCCACCAGGCCCCCACCCATGTCTCCCACCCCCCAGCAGTGCAGGGGCACCCACCACCAGGCACCCACCCATGTCTCCCAGCACCCCCACCCCCCAGCCACCAGGGGCAGTCTCCACCAGGCCCCCACCCATGTCTCCCAGCACCCCCACCCCCCAGCCACCAGGGGCAGCCTCCACCAGGCCCCCACCCATGTCTCCCAGCACCCCCACCCCCCAGCCACCAGGGGCAGCCTCCACCAGGCCCCCACCCATGTCTCCCACCACCCCCACCCCTTAGCAGTGCAGGGGCACCCACCACCAGGCCCCCACCCATGTCTCCCACCACCCCCACCCCCCAGCAGTGCAGGGGCAGCCTCCACCAGGCCCCCACCCATGTCTATCACCCCCCAGCCACCAGGGGCAGCCTCCACCAGGCCCCCACCCATGTCTCCCACCACCCCCACCACCAGGCCCTCACCCATGTCTCCCAGCACCCCCACCCCCCAGGGGCAGCCTCCACCAGGCCCCCACCCATGTCTCCCAGCACCCCCACCCCCCAGCCACCAGGGGCAGCCTCCACCAGGCCCCCACCCATGTCTCCCACTCCCCCCCACCCCCCAGCAGTGCAGGGGCACCCTCCACCAGGCCCCCACCCATGTCTCCCACCACCCCCACCCCCCAGCACTGTGGGGTTCTTGCCAGCAGGCCCCCACCCATGTCCAACTCATGTCTCCCACCACCCCCACCCCCCAGCAGTGCAGGTGAACCCACCACCAGGCCCTCACCCATGTCTCCCAGCACCCCCACCCCCCAGGGGCAGCCTCTACCAGGCCCCCACCCATGTCTCCCAGCACCCCCACCCCCCAGCCACCAGGGGCAGCCTCCACCAGGCCCCCACCCATGTCTCCCACTCCCCCCCACCACCCAGCAGTGCAGGGGCACCCGCCACCAGGCCCCCACCCATGTCTCCCACCACCCCCACCCCCCAGCAGTGCAGGGGCACCCTCCACCAGGCCCCCACCCATGTCTCCCCCCCACCAGCAGTGCAGGGGCACCCTCCACCAGGCCCCCACCCATGTCTCCCACCCCCAGCACTGTGGGGCACCTGCCAGCAGGCCCCCACCCATGTCCAACTCATGTTCCCCACCACCCCCAGCCACCAGGGGCAGTCTCCACCAGGCCCCCACCCATTTCTCCCAGCACCCCCACCCCCCAGCACTGTGGGGCACCTGCCAGCAGGCCCACACCCATGTCCAACTCATGTTCCCCACCACCCCCACCCCCCAGCACTGTGGGGCACCTGCCAGCAGGCCCCACCCATGTCTCCCACCACCCCCACCCCCCAGCAGTGCAGGGGCAGCCTCCACCAGGCCCCCACCCATGTCTCCCACCCCCCAGCAGTGCAGGGGCACCCACCACCAGGCCCCCACCCATGTCTCCCAGCACCCCCACCCCCCAGCCACCAGGGGCAGTCTCCACCAGGCCCCCACCCATGTCTCCCAGCACCCCCACCCCCCAGCCACCAGGGGCAGCCTCCACCAGGCCCCCACCCATGTCTCCCAGCACCCCCGCCCCCCCAGCCACCAGGGGCAGCCTCCACCAGGCCCCCACCCATGTCTCCCACCACCCCCACCCCTTAGCAGTGCAGGGGCACCCACCACCAGGCCCCCACCCATGTCTCCCACCACCCCCACCCCCCAGCAGTGCAGGGGCAGCCTCCACCAGGCCCCCACCCATGTCTATCACCCCCCCAGCCACCAGGGGCAGCCTCCACCAGGCCCCCACCCATGTCTCCCACCACCCCCACCCCCCAGCAGTGCAGGGGCACCCTCCACCAGGCCCCCACCCATGTCTCCCACCACCCCCACCCCTTAGCAGTGCAGGGGCACCCACCACCAGGCCCCCACCCATGTCTCCCACCACCCCCACCCCCCAGCAGTGCAGGGGCAGCCTCCACCAGGCCCCCACCCATGTCTATCACCCCCCCCAGCCACCAGGGGCAGCCTCCACCAGGCCCCCACCCATGTCTCCCACCACCCCCACCCCCCAGCAGTGCAGGGGCACCCTCCACCAGGCCCCCACCCATGTCTCTCACCCCCCAGCACTGTGGGGCACCTGCCAGCAGGCCCCCACCCATGTCCAACTCATGTTCCCCACCACCCCCAGCCACCAGGGGCAGCCTCCACCAGGCCCCCACCCATGTCTCCCAGCACCCCCACCCCCAGCACTGTGGGGCACCTGCCAGCAGGCCCACACCCATGTCCAACTCATGTTCCCCACCACCCCCACCCCCAGCACTGTGGGGCACCTGCCAGCAGGCCCCACCCATGTCTCCCACCACCCCCACCCCCCAGCAGTGCAGGGGCAGCCTCCACCAGGCCCCCACCCATGTCTCCCACCCCCCCACCCCTCAGCAGTGCAGGGGAACCCACCACCAGGCCCCCACCCATGTCTCCCAGCACCCCCACCCCCCAGCCACCAGGGGCAGTCTCCACCAGGCCCCCACCCATGTCTCCCAGCACCCCCACCCCCCAGCCACCAGGGGCAGCCTCCACCAGGCCCCCACCCATGTCTCCCAGCACCCCCACCCCCCAGCCACCAGGGGCAGCCTCCACCAGGCCCCCACCCATGTCTCCCACCACCCCCACCCCCCAGCAGTGCAGGGGCACCCACCACCAGGCCCCCACCCATGTCTCCCACCACCCCACCCCCCAGCAGTGCAGGGGCAGCCTCCACCAGGCCCCCACCCATGTCTATCACCCCCCCAGCCACCAGGGGCAGCCTCCACCAGGCCCCCACCCATGTCTCCCACCACCCCCACCCCCCAGCAGTGCAGGGGCACCCTCCACCAGGCCCCCACCCATGTCTCCCACCACCCCCACCTGCCAGCAGGCTCCCACCCATGACTCCCACCACCCCCACCCCCCAGCAGTGCAGGGGCACACACCACCAGGCCCCCACCCATGTCTCCCAGCACCCCCACCCCCCAGCAGTGCAGGGGCAGCCTCCACCAGGCCCCCACCCATGACTCCCACCACCCCCACCCCCCAGCAGCGCAGGGGCACCCACCACCAGGCCCCCACCCATGTCTCCCACGGTTACCAGACATTTGGTCGAATGCATTTGATCGAATTACAATATGGTCGAATCAATTTGGTCGAAAAAATGGTCGAATTATTTTTTTTTTTTCCCCAACACCCGTTTTTGGTGTTAAAACACCTTTTTTTTACCTTTTTTTTACCTATACTAGAGCAAAAAAAAAATACTTTAAAAAAAAATTCGACCTTTTTTTTCTCGACCAAATTGATTCGACCAATTTGTCATTCGATCAAATATATTCGACCATTTGACTGGACAGCGTCACCCACCACCCCCACCCCCCAGCACTGTGGGGCACCTGCCAGCAGGCCCCCACCCATGACTCCCACCACCCCCACCCCCAGCAGTGCAGGGGCACACACCACCAGGCCCCCACCCATGTCTCCCAGCACCCCCACCCCCCAGCAGTGCAGGGGCAGCCTCCACCAGGCCCCCACCCATGTCGACCCCCCCCACACCACAGCCACAAGGGGCAGCCTCCACCAGGCCCCCACCCATGTCTCCCACCACCCCCACCCCCCAGCAGTGCAGGGGCACCCTCCACCAGGCCCCCACCCATGCCTCCCACCACCCCCAACCCCCAGCACTGTGGGGCACTTGCCAGCAGGCCCCCACCCATGACTCCCACCACCCCCACCCCCCAGCAGTGCAGGGGCACCCACCACCAGGCCCCCACCCATGTCTCCCACCACCCCCACCCCCCAGCCACCAGGGGCAGCCTCCACCAGGCCCCCACCCATGTCTCCCACCACCCCCACCCCCCAGCACTGTGGGGCACCTGCCAGCAGGCCCCCACCCATGTCCAACTCATGTTCCCCACCCCCCCCACCCCCCAGCAGTGCAGGGGCACCCTCCACCAGGCCCCCACCCATGTTTCCCACCACCCCCACCCCCCAGCACTGTGGGGCACCTGCCAGCAGGCTCCCACCCATGTCCAACTCATGTTCCCCACCACCCCCAGCCACCAGGGGCAGCCTCCACCAGGCCCCCACCCATGTCTCCCACCACCCCCACCCCCCAGCCACCAGGGGCAGCCTCCACCAGGCCCCCACCCATGTCTCCCACCACCCCCACCCCCCAGCAGTGCAGGGGCACCCTCCACCAGGGCCCCACCCATGTCCAACTCATGTTCCCCACCACCCCCACCCCCCAGCACTGTGGGGCACCTGCCAGCAGGCCCCCACCCATGTCCAACTCATGTTCCCCAGCCAACATGTCATCACAATCTATATCCCTGGTCCCTATGGTCAGCCTCCAAATGCAAAACACCCACCCGAGTATTGCATCCACCCACTCATAATTGGCAATTACATGACAGAACACCAATTGCAAGTTCCGAAACAAACACATTTCCCTCACATACACCCAATGGGTGTCAGTGAATCTCAAAACCCATATCATGAAATGCATGAAACCAATGAGATACCACACATTGAAGTTCACCAAAAAAAATATGTATTAAAGGAAACATAAATAGAATAAAAAATAAAGAAACAAAAATGTGAATGTACAAAAATCAAAAGAAGCATGACCGTGAAAAAAAGCAAAACCAAAAATCATATCCCAAAGTAATGGTGTCCAAAGTCACTGTCCACAAAACAAACTCCAATGGGAAATAAAAAAGATAGCCATTGCTCCATGGTTAAAATGTGAAAGAAAAATACAATCCAACAGTGAACTATGTACATGGGAACAAGCCAGGGTCCATTATCCCAACAAAAGAAAGGAAACCTATCTAACTACACTAACTAATAAAATAAGCTATATACAAAAATGTGGCCAATGTCCGAAAGGTCCAAATAAAATCCAAACAAAAATGAAACCTAACACTACCTACATAACTATGTACAAGGGCAGCGGGCTAGTTTGACGGCTCACTTGTGGATGTCCCTGGCCAGGGCATCATCGAACTCCTGCTCAATGTCCTGGAGGCGGTCCTCCTCCATGGCCCTGAGGGTTCGCAGGGCCGTCGACGTGTCCACCTCCAAACCCCTGCGGATTGCCTCGAGGCACTCGGCCCGCCTCAGGGCCCTCCGCATGGAGTTCTCCGCCCTGACCATTGTGAGCCGTGCCTCTTCCGCCCGCTGCCGCTCCGCATCTATGGCGTGGCCCAACCGCTGCCACACGGAAGACACTCTCTGTCCTGGGTCCTCCTGCCCTCCGGCCGATGCCTGCCCCTCCGATGTTGAAGGCCCCGAGCCTTCATGGCTCCCACCACGTTGCTGCTGCTGCTGTGCATCTGCCCGTGCACTGCCTCATGCTGCCTGCACATCCTCCGCCGGCTGGGGTGCAGTCGTTGATGTGGCCACCCCTGCTGGACGTCCGACTCCCGACTGTGGCAGGGATGCCTCCTCCACCAGCCTGGCCGCACCGTCAGAGGCAGCTCCACAGGGCACCCAGGTGACTGATGGGTGGGAAGATGGCACGGAGGACTGGCGCGTAGGAGGTCCAGTTGAGGAGGGGGTCGTAGCAAGCCCCATCATACGGAGGAATCCGGCCTGGGTGACCTGTCCCAGCAGGCTGACGTGGTCAACGAGCCATTCGAGATGACGTGCAGTCTCCTCATGAAAAGACTGCAGGTCACCTTGCATGGCCCGTTGACGCAACGCCACACCAGTCAGGACAGGCTCAACCCGGACCCGGATAGCCACGTCCGCAGGCAGAGGAAGGCCAGTTGACGTGAGCTCATCCCCTGCCTGAAAACGGGTCTGGACGTAGGCATCCCTGCTCGTGCAAGATGATGCAGGGACAGGATAAGGGACAGGATTGCACACAGGCACCTCTGCGGCGGCCTGTGCTGCTCCTGTCCCTGGTCCTGCACTGCACCACTAGCACCAGTGTGATCCCCACCTCCAGACCCCGTCTCTGGTGCTTGCACGGCCTCCTCCTCCACCAAACCCCCCACCAACCTGGATGACTCTGTGCCATCTTCCCCTGTTGGGCCTGTGGGGTCCCAGCTGGCCCTTCTGCTGCCGAGGAGTCCAACTCCAACCTCCGCCTCTTGGACCTCCCCCCGGCAGCTGCGGCCTGGGACGCGGCACCGGACTCCTCACTCCCCGACGAGATCACAATATGGGAGGGGAGCCGGGCCTTGCGTCTCCGGCTGGCGGTGGGATCCCCGCCGCTGTGCTCCACAGCACCTTCTCCGCCCTCTTCATCAGTTGACGCTGCAGACAGGGAGAAACAAAACACAGGCATCAGGGCACTGTACAATGGACACATACACACATGACACTTGTACATGAGTGGCATTGGCAAACCTCAGACATGTCATCACAATCCCCAACACACATGTCATTTCAACTCGTACACATGAGCCATACCACAGCCATATCGCAACTGCCAGCACCATCCATACACATACAACAGCATGCGCAGGCAAAGGTGAGCCAGACATCACATGCAACACAGGAAGTGCACCACACATGTACATACACCACCACACTTGCATGCATGTGTACACCTCTGCCAAGTGTCGCAGTGTTCAGACGGGACCCCATGTCACATCTGCCAATCAGGCTTCCACATACTGCTGTCACATGCATCCATGTTGCATCACTGTTGCACCCTTGTCAAATACACACACATGCACATGTACACAGTGCTGATACATGCAGCCGAAAACAACATACATGCGTGACATCACGGACATCTCTACTTACATACACATTCATCCAAACATGTGTGCCCACACAACTGCATTTGGCATGCAAGCCTACACACACAAGCACCATCCATGTCTCACACATTCCAGCCCTCGCATGTGTTAGCCCCACGGCCCTGTACACCCCCACCCATACTCGACCCCATACAAACAGATGTGCAACCTGCACACTACTGAAAAATCACCACACGCACTGCTCACAATCAGGATGCATGTACACTTACCGCTCGACTCCAGACGGGTCAGCCTCTCAAGGACCTGGACGTGGAGCGCTGGGGATATGCGTTCCAGGACCCTCATCTGTTCTTCCGACAAGTGGCCCCGGCGCCCTTTGGCATCTGCGGCCTTCAAGAGGCACCGGGCCTTGTTTAGGGTCCTGGACCTGAAGTCCTTCCAGCGCTTCTTGACATGTTGTAGGTCGCGGACTGCCACCCCCTCCGCGTTGATGGCAGTCACGATGTCAGTCCAGATCCGAGTCCGTCCTTCCTTGTCGGCGCGGGAACTTCCGAAGAGGGCATCATACTGCCCCAGGACTTGCTCCACCAGGACACCAACTTCGGTGGCACTGAAGCTGGTGCCCCTCTGCCTCTCTGGCCGGGGGTTGTCAGTGGTCTCAGATGATGTTTGCCCCGACATGACAACCCCAGAGGCAGGAGTGGGTGGGCAACTGGGTCCTGGGGCTGGGCTGTGGAGCGATGGAATCCCAGTCGGGAGTCTTCAGTTCCAGCAGGGGTGGTCACAGCAACAGCACCCCTGGCTGATGTGCAGGCAGCAAATGGCAGGGCACGTGGGCAGCAGGCAGTCAGGCAGCAGCAGATGGCAGGTGGGAGCGTGCTCGGGGCTCTGGGGGGCAGTAGTTCGGCCTTCTGGGCAGGAGCGTGGTCTTCCGTGTGCTTACGCGTGGCCAGCTTGATACGGAGAGATTTGGCACGTGAAAAATCTGCACGTCAGCGTGTAATCCGAGGAAAGGCCCTTAGCGCGTATGCACGGCAGCATGAATATGCGATTTCATTGGACCAAAGGCCCTTAGCGCGTGAGCGCATCTGTGACGTGACGCGCGCGGGTGTTTCTCTCATTGCACGTGATGACAGAACACACGTGGATTTCCACCAATCGCGTGTGAAAGTTCCCGCGCACCCCGGGACACACGTACCCAGGCTTATCGCGTGTGGAACTTCCCGCGCACCCCGAAACACACGTACCCAGGCCAATCGCGTGTACGCTCACTCCCCTCCGATCACACGCAATGACACTCGGACGTACAGTCTTACCACGTATCCGAATACGGGAAACCCGCGCACGGCAAAAGACGTGCACAGGCGTCAACGCGTCTGCCCACACGAAGGCAGGCGGAGGCGTCCCCGCGCACAGCATAAAAGTGCGCGCAAACAACAAACGCGTATATACAGCTACGATGAATGCCCCATTTGTCGCTGCACTGATCGTGGGACACCGCAGGAGGAGGAGAATAGCCAGGGCACGCATTTTCGCACCACAGACAAGCCTTTTTAGGATGCCTGACGACCAGGTCTACGGCAGGTATAGGTTTCCACCCCATATCATCCTAGACCTGGTCAGGGAGTGGGAAGATGACCTTACATCCCCCACCCTTTGCTCCCAAGCATTGAGCCCCTTGGAGAAGCTGCTCAATGTCCTGCATTTTTTGGCCACTGGGTCATTTCAGCGGACCACTGCCATAGTGGGGGGGGTCTCACAGGCCACGCAGTCACGCTGCCTACACCAGGTACTGGCAATCATGACAGCGCGCCCCTCAGTCCGCAGGCACATATACATGCCCAGAACACCCGCAGAAAGGCAGGCCGTTGTCCTGGATTTTTTCAGGGTGGCACACTTCCCCAAAGTGCTTGGTGCCATAGATTGCACCCATGTGGCCCTACGTCCACCTAGGGCCACTGAGCACATCTACCGAAACCGCAAGCACTGGCATTCCATCAATGTACAGGTGGTATGTGATGCAAAGGGAATCATCACCTCTGTCTATGCAAACTACCCTGGCCCACCCATGACAGTTTCATATACAGAATGTCCGCCCTGAGCCAGGCCCTGGAAGCTGGGCAGCATGGTGACACATGGCTCCTAGGTCAGTACAAATGCCCTTGCACATGCATGCAAGTCACACACAGACAAATATCTAAACCCTAATAATCTCAACTATTATCACCTCCCCAGGGGACAGTGCCTACCCTATGAGCAACCACATGATGACGCCAATCCGGAACCCCACCACACCACCCCAGGTAAGATACAACGCCGCCCATATTGCAACCAGGGGCATAGTGGAGCGCACATTCGGAGTGCTCAAGTCACGTTTCCGCTCCCTTGACCGCTCTGGTGGGCAACTACTCTATGCACCACCAGTAGTGTGCAGGATCATTGTGGCAGCATGTGTCCTGCACAATGTTGCAACACGGCTCGGCGTCCCGGTGGACATGGTGGTGCCCCCACATCCCCAACCCACAGGCACAGGCGCTGCCCATGGGAGGGGACAGGGCACGTGGCGAGGAAGCCCGGACCCAGCTTGTGGCCACATTTTTCACCTAAACTCCCACCCCTGCGGAGTGCACACAGGCCTGGCACATAACAGGTGACAATCGATGATGACAAAGAGACAGTCAACTGTCACAACCCTACCACCCTGAGATAGTTGCCATGGAAGTGCCACATTGTCTGCATCCCTAGCTACTTAAACACAAACACAAGCTATCCTGTGTGACCAAAAGGCACACATATGACATGACATGGTATGGCCTATACACAAGTATTTCAAGGTGCAATGAGGCATGGAGGGGGGAACAAGGCAAGACAGACAACGGTACTACTAGGCCAGGTGTCATTTAGATTGTGCAGGGGTAGGGGGAAGGGAAAAGTGCAAGGGGAAGGGGAGGGGGGGAGTGCAGTACAGGGTAAGTAGACCAAAAAACAAATACATAGGCCAGCTGGTGGCAACTGCAAAGGTAAGTGCAGACAAGTGCTGGGAAGAGGGGCTGTAGGGATAGAGAGACAGTACCGCAGTGCAGGGGTTGCCAGGGAGGCAGTGCAAGTGGAGAGTGGCTGGGCCAGGGACCGAGGTCAGTGAGAGTGGCCCAGTTGCAGATCCAGTGCAGTTCCAGTGAAGAATTTTGCAAGGGAGAGGCAGAGAGAAAGCAGAAGCAAAGAGGAAGGTCTTGAGGTGCTTCCCGAACCGGAGATGGTTCTCCTCAAGTTCCAGTGAGGCAGGAAGGCTGTTCCAGAGGGAGGGCCCTGCCGCGGAGAGAGATCTACCCCCAGCTAGTTGCTTTGAGAAGCGGATGACCCTGACATGCAAGGTGTGAATCACACACACCTGCAAAACAGGCCATGGCCATCACTGTTATGTCACTCAAACCCTCCCAAACCACAACATGACATGGCAAGCAATACCCATACACCAACACAGTAACAATAAGGTACACATTGCCATGTCCAAAATGTACAGTGGCATCAGACAATGATGCCTGACCTGGAATCAGATGAAATGACTGACCAACAACCTCCCACCCAAAATAAGTCATTTCCAAATGCATTACAAGAGCTGTAGACGTAACATAACAATGAATGCCTGTCTACATGCACATTGTGCATTGCAAAATCAACACTGCAGCTTCTGTGTGCTGTGTCCTACTCCTGCAACACACTGCTCAGCGCACAGCACAGTGAACAGCCATTGTGTGTGATGCACACCCTGAGCATCACATCTAAGCGACAGACCACATCAAAAAGCAAATTAGGCATGTACAGGATCCATAATTGGTCACAGAACATGTGCTGCAGGGACACAGTGGGCACCAGAAGGCAAACAGTGTACACGTGGATATGCAAGGGTGGTAGTACATGTAGTGCATCAGAGTGCAAGTGTGTGCGTCAGCAAGGACATGCACTCAACATATGCATGTGCAATCAAGTGACCATCAGTGTTCTCTACACATCACATGTGAACATTCACCATGTGTACACCCCAGCATGTCAAACCACAACTATCCCCTCGCACCTGAAAGGTAAACACAACACATGAACAGGCATTGATCAGCAGAACACACATGTACATAGGATACCACCATTACAATGTCAGGGTTCCCATCACACTGCAGGGCAAGGCAACTATCAACAACAACCCCCCCCCCCTCCCTCACAAATGACCATGACCCACTGAACAACTGCACCTGGGTCATGGAGCCTTCAACCCTCAATTCCACCTGGCCACAGGATCACCTTTACCCTTCGTCACCATCTCCCACCTTGTGTGTAAAAAGGTGCCTGCACCCTCAGAATCCACACTCATTTCCAAAATCACAAAATCCAAGGCATAAAAACGAACCAGAACACCCTCCAGTAGATGACTTGACGTAGCAGTACCTTACAAAGGCCAAGTATTACCACAATGATGCAACAACCAAGGTAGCACAGTAAAACAATGTCACAACAGGATGTGTACCATGTGTGGTACATAACATAGAATGATTCACCATGAACGGATGTGTACTGTCACAGGTCCCGTGTACAGGCGCGGGAGTGTCACGAAACAACCACCCCCACCGTGTCCCGGGTGCCTGCAAGGTCAAACTCACACAGGCCCCTGAGACCCTCGTGGGGATGGAGGTTCAGGGATATGTAGTCGGTACAGGTGTTGGCACACTGGATAACTGGAATGAGTGGCAGGAGAGGGGAGGAGGAATGACACATGAAAGTAGGGAATGCACGAAAATGTACTACCTGCATGAACACATACACAATCCAAACAAACTTGGACATCATTGTCATGGCCTTCTGTAGTCCAGGCTTAGGAGTGGCACGAACCAACCACCCCCTCTAGGGTTTTGGCGCCTGCAAGTTTGGGGCTTACACAGGCATCCGCAACCCCAGCGGGGAAAGAGGGTTAGGGAACGTTGCTTGGCTAGGTACGGGAAGCAGGAACACCGGGTAGAGGGTACAGGGTTCGAAATTGCATAGGATTCCGGGTGATTAGGGGGAAAAAACATACCAAATTGAATCACACATACATCCATGCATTAGTGCACCCCCCCAGCAAGCCTATGCAGAGCAGTTTGAAAGACAAACAACAAGACACTTAGCTCTGGTTTTGAGTGCTGGCCTCCTGCCTGCGCACTCTCAGGTCTGGTTACAGGAGCACTGCAATGCTGCAAAGAGAGCCACAGTCAACAACCTGTACGTGCCAATTACACAAAAACACACCACTAAACATGCCCCATAGCAACAAACTACTCTACAAACAGACAATCTGGTGTAGATGCTTCGTACCCATATATATCAGTACCCCTGTGACGGGTCATACACAGTCAATGCAGTAAGTCAGCCGCCGGTGGGTGCGTGGCAAATGGAACACCAATGTGTCACAATTCACACCACATGCAATGTTCCCTGGGTAAGCAGACAGACCCATATAGCAAGCCATGACTTCAGTGCAAGTTGCGTACCACCATGACCGAAACAAAGTTGGCAGTGCATTTATCATAAAGTACATGGAAATGAAATGCACTGCACCCGAGTATGTCCCTTGCTGTATGTCCCTGTGAGCTGCCCCTTTCCATGTCTCAGAAGGCTACATGGTTGATACAAGTGCCTCAATGGACCTTGGTGTACCGGAGGGTATGTGCCACTGCCCCTGCATGTGTCCCAGACAACCCTACTATCAACAGCCATCAGTCCACAAACACATCTGAGCTGCATTGTGTGCTTCAACACCAATATTCGTCTAAGCTCACCCTCAGTGCTGTGACTAAGCCTGCATGTGCAACTCGCCTGGTGCAAGCTTTGCTGTGTCGTGGCCCCCCTGTGATGCTCACCTTGCCTGGAGTTCCTTGGAACATGTCAGCAGTTCTAGGATGTGGGTCTGCAATCACTGTGCATCTGCTTGTGCACACATGTGCATGTGGGCACCAACAAACGGGTCCAGATTTCCGTCGTCCAATGGGCCATGTCTGCTGGCAAAGGTGCTCTGGAGGCTCATCCCCCTGCAGAAAGGGCATGAAACACATGATTAATGCTTCAAAGTCATCTGTGTGTGTCTCATCAGGCATCTCATTACTTGACCATGTCAGAGAGTCACATCACAAATCACACCATCAGTCCGTCTTTCACATTCAAAGTGTGGTACACTATCTACAGCATGAATTGCAACAAGCACGTGTACAGGAAAGATATGAAACATACTACACAATGCATAGCAATCAATGTACACATTATTCATGACACACCCCATCTAGCAAAAGCCGAACAGTGGACAATGACACCAAAATCATCCCCACTAGGGGTGTCAACACAAGTCACACAGCACCAGACATGCCACAGATATGACAGTCCAAAGCCCTTGTGTAATATTCTGTAACACCGAACCTGTAACGCTCACCTGATTCTTGTATCTTCAAAGGTGATGTGTAGCACCCGGTTGGCTCTTTGGGCTGGACCTCTGTGCACTGTATGCCTGACTTCAAGAGTAAGATGTCTGCAGATAGAAAATATGGGATTAATGAACTGGGGTTATTGGGGTGTCCCTATCTCTTTCCTTTTTTGCTCTCCTGTAGACCCCCAAAGGTTAACGCTCTCACCTTAGGTAAGTGAATGCCCAGCTCTCCATCTGCCTCGGGGCAGGGTGCTGTAACCAGTTTCTTCACTGGATCGGTAGCGCAGGCCTCTTGACTTCAGAGGACTGCTGTCCATCGTTTACTGCACGAACGGTAAGTTTAGAGTAATTCTATTGTCTTTAAAGTCTTTAGTAATGATGTCTCTTGTTTTGCAGGTTCCGGCGATGGCGGATGACGGGCTGAAGTGAGTTGAAGATGGAGTCCGTGTGATGAATAGAAGCGCCTGGAAGCACGTAAGTAAGCGCTTGTTGCCTGCTTCACGATGCGCTCTAACTGTCTTTTATTTTGCAGGTACGAGTTCGGAGCGGCTGCAGGGTGCCGGAATACCCACTGGGTTAGAGTAATGGCACGTGAGTATTAAAGTTCCCCAATGTCTTTAAACGCACCTTGTTTTGTCTTTCAGATGCAGGATGCAGCGCCGAAGGCCTCCGGAGCGTGCGAAGAGTTGGTAAGCTTTTGTCTTTCAGATGCCGGAATGCAGTGTGAAGACCTCCGGGGCGCACGAAGAGTAGGTAAGCCTTTTTCTTTCAGACGCCGGAATGCTAACCTGTTCTTTCTTGTCTTTATAGGTGTTGCTGAAGACTGGATTCAGGATGGTAAGCCTTTTTCCTTAGGCCTAGGATCCGATGCAGAAGACACGATGAGCGTTCTGCTGCAGAGGATGCAGAATAACGCAAAGCAAGATTCATCCACCGGGTGTGGTTTAAATAGCCTCCTGTAGTGCTTAGGTGTCTCCTTCCACAGCCACGCCTTGGTAAGAAAAGAGTTCCTGCTTTCCAGGCCTCTTGTAGTGCTTAGGTGTCTCCTTCCACAGCCACGCCTTGGTAAGAAAAGAGTTCCTGCTTTCCAGAAGAGTTCCAGTGTTCTGAATCTAGGGAGTGGCTCCTGCCCCACCCAACAGGAAAAGTAGTTCCAAACAGAAGAGGATCAGAGGCTCAGCTGGCAGGCAAGTAAGCAGCATGGTCTGCTGCAGGTAAGTCCACCCAAGCATTATGAGCCCGGCGCTTCCAGCGCTGGGACTGGGCATATTTATGAGCCTGGTGCCACTGGCGCCAGGACTGGGTCCAAAAGGTCCCAATTGGGACTGGTTGGCCCTCGGAACCTGGGTTATGGATCTGCTTCCAAGGGAGTTGGGAAAACCCTGACCTTTTGGAAGCAGAGATCATGACAGTACCATCCTTGCGAGCCCATGGATAAGGGAGGCAGGAGTGGCATATGTGAGTCAAGGAACCCAAGCAGCAAACACATACACAAGACAACCATGAAGGGCCCAGCTGGAACAGACAGTGGATGCCTTCAAAAGCTACAAAGCACCGCACTGTCACATGAAAGCACAATAGACTAGCAATTTTAAACTAAATCAACTATTAACTAATTGCACTAACAATGGAAAACCTACATTACCTATTTAAACTAACTATCAAACAGAAACTTAACTAACTAAACTAAAAGAAAAATCAAAAATGGCCACATACGACCCGGGGGGGAGGGGAGGCATCCAGGAGGGGGGAGGTACAGGGTGCTGCTCAACATCCACATGCGATGATGCTGAGCCAAAAAAAAACCTCCATGGGCTCAACGCCTGCACAGCCCGACCTATGTCGGAGATAGATGGTCGTCCGAGTCTGGCTCATCCTGTAAAGGAGGACGTGGCACAGTAGCCTGGCCACGCCTAGCCGCAGCTTGCCCCTCGTCGGCAGCAAGTCTGCCAGACGGGTGAGCCTGGTTCTGTATGGCGATGTGACATAGGTCTGCATGCAGAACCTCACGTGATACACGTGCTTCCTCTTGCAAGGGAGTACGTGTAACACGGAGTTCCTCCTGCAAGGCCTGGCTGGACAACCGCTGCACCTCCCGGCAAGCCTGTAGCTCAGCCGAGATGGTACGCTCAAGCTGTGCAAACCTCTCCTCTGCCTGCTGCCTCTGGGACATCATAAGGACACCCAGAGTGGATCTGAGGGAAGCATACACCTCCCTCAGGGCATCCATGTGCGCCTCTGCGTGAGCAGCAATTGCTTGACGCAGAGACGACATTTCAGCCTGGCGTGCCCTGTCTGAGGCCGCCATGCACAGCCTGAGCGAGCGGGCCGTGGACCGTGCCGCCTGCTGCTGGAGAAGCACCTGCCTAGCAGGGGGGAGCACAGATCGGGCCACACGCTCCATGCTCTCAGCGATGTTCTCCATTGCTGCCCCCTGCCGTTCGGAATTGGCAGTCATGTCTTGCTCCCACTCAGTATACAGCGGTTGCGCGCGGCGACCGCGTTGCCGGGCTTGACCCCTGCGGGACCCAAGGACCGGGGTCCTCGCTGTGTTGGCACCGCCTGCGGCTGCACGACTACATGCCCCCGTCGACGTGATGTCCCAGGCACATCAGTGACTGGTGTGGAGGGTGACCCTGCGTCCCGATCCACCATGGGCGGAGGGACCAAGACTGTCTGATCCCTCAGTGCAGGTGTCGCAGACAGAGGAGTGTCCACATCAGAATTACTCACCCCTGACACATGGACTTGATGCTCATCCAACTCAACATGGACGTCAGAGTCGTCATCAAGGCTGGACTCATAGGCAGCCAGAGACAAGATGGACTGCAGCACTTGGGGGTTTTCGTGGCCTACTACCCCACGACCCCCACTAGTGCCGGGTTGATGTGGTGTTACCAACCCTGTGTCTGGCATGACAACACCATCCTCCGCCTCCATTGCGTCATCACCTGAAAAATAGAGAGAAAAAAGGTCACTACACATGTCAGAAGCACACAACACACACACACACCGACAGCAAAGGCATCTGGCAGACATGTGACACACAACATATGACCTGGCATGCATGCTGGGTCTACTTTGAATAGCTTCTATGATCAGACCTGTTGAAAGGTGGCAGTTTCCATGGAAGTGGGTCTATGCAGTGCAGAAAATGTGTACGCCACTCACTACCTACATGTACAAGCACTCCATGGTGTGTGCCAGGAAATGTGAAGGCAGTGCAATGTCAAATTCACACATCACGTGCATTGTGCATTCAATGTGTACCATGTCTAGAAGCCAAGCACCCCTCCACCCCAGTACCAAAGCAGGGATGCCTAGCATGGTATCAAAAGGCTGACCATACACCTGTGTATTGACAGGCAGTGTTGACTGGCATCAACAGCTTAATGTGATTCAAATTACAACACTGCAAATGATGCTGGGACAGTAGGCAGGACACATGATGAAAACTCTGGAGGCCGCCCACGTGTGAAGAAGACACAACAAGAGTTGGACAGAGTCATTGGCCATTGAACAGGCTGAGGCCTGTGAGCCACACAGATTGTCTGAGCCTAAACATGTGTGCAACGCAGGACTGAGCCACAGTTGACATGGGGAGGCCGATGAGATGGCAGGCAATGTATGTAACCAAGGACTCATATTACAGTGATCATCCAGTCAAGGACACATAGGGGCATGCGTGCAATGCACATGGAGCATGAATGGGCACTCATGTCCCTGCGGGACATCTGACCCATGCACAGTACAAGTGAGATACCCTGCATCGAGTACTAAGGCTGTACCACACGGCATATGTCTGGCAGTTTCTACGCTGGAAGTTAGCATCTACACAGGACACATGAACAAGAAACTACACATTGGCAAGATTGAAGCAGACCAGTGCAAAGGTGGAACTGGGGTGCAAAGTGGCAGAGGAGGGGCAAGGGAGCATGCCCACATGGAGTCCCGCATGCAGGCAGAGGAGACATGCATGACGGAAGCATTGCATTACTTACACATCAGAACCATGTACACGTCACATGTAGCAGCAATCATGCATGACACATCCCACAAGTGAAACACACACGTCCTCAACAAACACGCATCAACACTCACTGGACTGGGCATCAAAGTCCAGCATCTCTCCCACTCCTTCGACCAATTCAGGTGGTATGAACTCCGCAACGAGAGCCTCATGCGGAGTGAGTTCTTCCTCCTCTGGTGCAGGCCCACCGCCAGTCACCAGAGTCAAGTTGTAATTAGAGGCACGCTTAGCCTTAGTGCTGCGCTTGATGTCATTCCAACGCTTTTTGCACTCCTGCGCCGTGCGCACCTCATGGCCGAATGAACTGACATGTTCCGCAACATGCTTCCAGTGGGTGTCACGTTGGGCAGCCGTAGTCTGACTATTGGCACCCACTAGCATGTCACGGCTGTGGCCCCGCACGTAGTCCACGAGGAAGTCCAGTTTCTGCTTACAGAAAGGCTTCTTCCTCGACGTGCAGGAGGTCGTGGCTGTGTGTGGGGTCCCAGCCTGTGCTGCAGGTGCAACCTTCCTCCTCTTGGACTGTGGCGCAGACCCTGGCTGGCTAATGCCGCCCTGACCAGTATGGCCAGTGGGTTCGGTGGATTGAGCCAAGGGAGTGGCAGGTGACCAAAGGCCTGACTTGTGTCAGTGGCAGCTGGGTGCCCACTAATGGACCCTGCTCAGCAACATCAGCTGTGGCAGGGTCATTGACCGCAACGGTCCTGGTTGGCAGACTCACAACCGGGGTGCTGTTGGGTGCATCTGCCCCTGCACTTGCCAACACCCGGCTGTTCGGGGCAGCAGATGACATGACTGCCCCAGGGACACGTGTCTTGGTCTGAGCAGCCCGGCGTGCCCCTATGGTTTCCCCCCTGGCCTGTTGGAGATCTACCAAGGGCTCTTCAAGTGCCAACGCAGCCTGTGCTGGCAGACCCTGAGCCTGGGTGGCGGTGTCCACAGCTGCACCTGCAGCTACCACTACCCTTGGGCCCGTGGCAGTCGATGGAACGGACTGCCGGGTCGTACGGGTGCCAGTGCCAGATGCAGGAGCTGCATCCCCCGGAACCACAGGGGGTGGTGGCATGGCTGCACCGACACATGGCACAACATTGTGCTCAAGTGGCGCACCCCTGCCTCTTCCCCCTCTGTGGCTGCCCTGGACACCCTGAAGTCCCCCTACTCCCTGGTCACCACGGCCACGTCCCCGACCACGCCCGACACGAGGAGGACCCCCAGCTGAGGCGCCCCTCACCTTTGGTGGCCTCCCAACCATGGCACAGATGTAGTAGTGCTGGCACAGATGGAGTGGTGCCAATGGGAGGTGTACACCACAATTGACCTGGGCAATTGGGTTGAAGGGGGTGGGAAGCAAGATGTTAACAGCCCCCCTGCACCTGCAAGGCTGTATGTGACCCCGGTGATGTGGTGACAGGTCACGCAACGCTCAGGCACCCCAAAACTGCAGTAAAACCGTGCACACAACCCTGCAGTCTACGTGCGTGGATTCAACCTCCCGCAGTACGCGGTGGCACCCAGTAACACAAATAACGCGTACGCGTGGGACACGCAGGCTACTATGACATCGAAAATGGGTGCGATACACAGGGGCACCCGCAGTGGGAAAAAGAGAGTGTGCGACTCACCGTCTGACTAGCGCGATGCAGAAAAACACGCGTAGCCAATACCCCCGCCAAAAGAAGAGATATGTCCTTGATAGCTGTGAAGTTGTGATGGCGCGCGAAACAACAGGAAGCAGCAACACACGTCGGTCTCCACGAAAGGCACGTACAGCGAACTGCTGGGCCCGCTCACCTTTAACCCGTCCTGAGGGAAACGCACGCGCGCGTCACGTCACTTACGCGCATGGGCCCTTTCCTCGTATTACACGCGGACGTGCAGTTTTCCACGCGCGCTTACGCGCATGGGCCCTTTCTCGTATTACACACGGACGTGCAGTTTTTCACGTGCGCTTACGCGCATGGGCCCTTTCCTCGTATTACACGCGGACGTGCAGTTTTTCACGCACGCTGAAATGCCCATGCACGTCTGTACGCGTCACGTCACAGGGGCGCTTGCGCTTGAGGGGCCTTCTGTCCAATGAAAATGCGTATGCGTGCAGACGCGCTTACCCGCTAAGGGCCTTTCCTCGAATTACACGCTGACGTGCAGATTTTTCACGTGCCAAATCACTCCGTATCAAGCTGGCCACACGTAGGCACACGGAAGACCACGCTCCTGCCCAGAAGGCCGAACTACTGCCCCCCAGAGCCCCGAGCACGCTCCCACCTGCCATCTGCTGCTGCCTGACTGCCTGCTGCCCACGTGCCCTGCCATTTGCTGCCTGCACATCAGCCAGGGGTGCTGTTACTGTGACCACCCCTGCTGGAACCGAAGACTCCCGACTGGGATTCCATCGCTCCACAGCCCAGCCCCAGGACCCAGTTGCCCACCCACTCCTGCCTCTGGGGTTGTCATGTCGGGGCAAACACCATCTGAGACCACTGACAACCCCCGGCCAGAGAGGCAGAGGGGCACCAGCTTCAGTGCCACCAAAGTTGGTGTCCTGGTGGAGCAAGTCCTGGGGCAGTATGATGCCCTCTTCGGAAGTTCCCGCGCCGACAAGGAAGGACGGACTCGGATCTGGACTGACATCGTGACTGCCATCAATGCGGAGGGGGTGGCAGTCCGCGACTTACAACATGTCAAGAAGCGCTGGGAGGACTTCAGGTCCAGGACCCTGAACAAGGCCCGGCGCATCTTGAAGGCAGCGGATGCCAAGGGGCGCTGGGGCCACTTGTCGGAAGAACAGATGAGGGTCCTGGAAAGCATATCCCCAGCGCTCCACGTCCAGGTCCTTGAGAGGCAGACCCGTCTGGAGCCGAGCGGTAAGTGTACATGCATCCTGATTGTGAGCAGTGCGTGTGGTGATTTTTCAGTAGTGTGCAGGTTGCACATCTGTTTGTATGGGGTCGAGTATGGGTGGGGGTGTACAGGGCCGTGGGGCTAACACATGCGAGGGCTGGAATGTGTGAGACATGGATGGTGCTTGTGTGTGTAGGCTTGCATGCCAAATGCAGTTGTGTGGGCACACATGTTTGGATGAATGTGTATGTAAGTAGACATGTCCGTGATGTCACGCATGTATGTTGTTTTCATCTGCATGTATCAGCACTGTGTACATGTGCATGTGTGTGTATTTGACAAGGGTGCAACAGTGATGCAACATGGATGCATGTGACAGCGGCATGTGGAAGCCTGATCGGCAGATGTGACATGGATGCCCGTCTGAACACTGCGACACTTGGCAGAGGTGTACACATGCATGCAAGTGTGGTGGTGTGTGTACATGTGTGGTGCACTTCCTGTGTTGCATGTGATGTCTGGCTCACCTTTGCCTGCTCATGCTGTTGTATGTGTATGGATGGTGCTGGCAGTTTTGGTATGGCTCATGTGTGCGAGTTGAAATGACATGTGTGTTGGGGATTGTGATGACATGTCTGAGGTTTGCCAATGCCACTCATGTACAACTGTCATGTGTGTATGTGTCCATTGTACAGTGCCCTGATGCCTGTGTTTTATTTCTCCCTGTCTGCAGCGTCAACTGATGAAGAGGGCGGAGAAGGTGCTGTGGAGCACAGCGGCGGGGATCCCACCGCCAGCCCGGCTCCCCTCCCATGTTGTGATCTCGTCGGGGAGTGAGGAGTCCAGTGCCGCGTCCCAGGCCGCAGCTGCCGGGGGGAGGTCCAAGAGGCGGAGGTTGGAGTTGGACTCCTCGGCAGCAGAAGGGGCAGCTGGGACCCCACAGGGCCCAACAGGGGAAGATGCCACGGAGTCATCCAGGTTGGTGGGGGGTTTGGTGGAGGAGGAGGCCGTGCAAGCACCAGAGACGGGGTCTGGAGGTGGGGATCCCACTGGTGCTAGTGGTGCAGTGCAGGACCAGGGACAGGAGGCAGCACAGGCCGCCGCAGAGGTGCCTGTGTGCAATCCTGTCCCTGATCCTGTCCCTGCATCATCTTGCACCAGCAGGGATGCCTACATCCAGACCTGTTTTCAGGCAGGGGATGAGCTCACATCAAGTGGCCTTCCTCTGCCTGCGGACGTGGCTATCCGGGTCCGGGTTGAGCCTGTTCTGAATGGTGTGGCGTTGCGTCAACGGGCCATGCGAGGTGACCTGCAGTCTTTTCATGAGGAGACTGCACGTCATCTCGAATGGCTCGTTGACCACGTCAGCCTGCTGGGACAGGTCACCCAGGCCGGATTCCTCCGTATGATGGGGCTTGCTACGACCCCCTCCTCAACTGGACCCCCTACGCGCCAGTTGTCCTCCGTGCCATCTTCCCACCCATCAGTCACCTGGGTGCCCTGTGGAGCTGCCTCTGACGGTGCGGCCAGGCTGGTGGAGGAGGCATCCCTGCCACAGTCGGGAGTCGGACGTCCAGCAGGGGTGGCCACATCAACGACTGCACCCCAGCCGGCGGAGGATGTGCAGGCAGCAGGAGGCAGTGCACGGGCAGAGGCACAGCAGCAGCAGCAACGTGGTGGGAGCCATGAAGGCTCGGGGCCTTCAACATCGGAGGGGCAGGCATCGGCCGGAGGGCAGGAGGACCCAGGACAGAGAGTGTCTTCCGTGTGGCAGCGGTTGGGCCACGCCATAGATGCGGAGCGGCAGCGGGCGGAAGAGGCACGGCTCACAATGGTCAGGGCGGAGAACTCCATGGGGAGGGCCCTGAGGCGGGCCGAGTGCCTCGAGGCAATCCGCAGGGGTTTGGAGGTTGACACATCGACGGCCCTGCGGACCCTCGGGGCCATGGAGGAGGACCGCCTCCAGGACATTGAGCAGGAGTTCGATGATGCCCTGGCCCGGGACATCCACAAGTGAGCCATCAAACTAGCCCGCTGCCCTTGTACATAGTTATGTAGGTAGTGTTAGGTTTCATTTTTGTTTGGATTTTATTTGGACCTTTCGGACATTGGCCACATTTTTGTATATAGTTTATTTTATTAGTTAGTGTAGTTAGATAGGTTTCCTTTCTTTTGTTGGGATAATGGACCCTGGCTTGTTCCCATGTACATAGTTCACTGTTGGATTGTATTTTTCTTTCACATTTTAACCATGGAGCAATGGCTATCTTTTTTATTTCCCATTGGAGTTTGTTTTGTGGACAGTGACTTTGGACACCATTACTTTGGGATATGATTTTTGGTTTTGCTTTTTTTCACGGTCATGCTTCTTTTGATTTTTGTACATTCACATTTTTGTTTCTTTATTTTTTATTCTATTTATGTTTGCTTTAATACATATTTTTTTTCTCATACTTCGATGTGTAGTATCATCTCATTGGTTTCATGCATTTCATGATATGGGTTTTGAGATTCACTGACACCCATTGGGTGTATGTGAGGGAAATGTGTTTGTTTCGGAACTTGCAATTGGTGTTCTGTGATGTAATTGCCAATTATGAGTGGGTGGATGCAATACTCGGGTGGGTGTTTTGCATTTGGAGGCTGACCATGGGGACCAGGGATCTAGATTGTGATGACATGTTGGCTGGGGAACATGAGTTGGACATGGGTGGGGGCCTGGTGGAGGGTGCCCCTGCACTGCTGGGCGGTGGGGGTGGTGGGGAACATGAGTTGGACATGGGTGGGGGCCTGCTGGCAGGTGCCCCACAGTGCTGGGGGTGGGGGTGGTGTGGAACATGAGTTGGACATGGGTGGGGGCCTGCTGGCAGGTGCCCCAGTGTTTAGGGGTGGGGGTGGTGGGAGACATGAGGTGGACATGGGTGGGGGCCTGCTGGCAGGTGCCCCACAGTGCTGGGGAGTGGGGGGGTGGGAGACATGGGTGGGGGCCTGGTGGAGGGTGCCCCTGCACTGCTGGGGGGTGGGGGTGGTGGGAGACATGGGTGGGGGCCTGGTGGAGGCTGCCCCTGCACTGCTGGGGGGTGGGGGTGGTGGGAGACATGGGTGGGTGCCTGGTGGAGGCTGCCCCTGGTGGCTGGGGGGTGGGGGTGCTGGGAGACATGGGTGGGGGCCTGGTGGAGGGTGCCCCTGCACTGCTGGGGGGTGGGGGTGGTGGGAGACATGGGTGGGGGCCTGCTGGCAGGTGCCCCACAGTGCTGGGGGGTGGGGGGGAGACATGGGTGGGGGCCTGGTGGAGGGTGCCCCTGCACTGCTGGGGGGTGGGGTGGTGGGAGACATGGGTGGGGGCCTGGTGGAGGCTGCCCCTGCACTGCTAGGGGGTGGGGGTGGTGGGAGACATGGGTGGGGGCCTGGTGGAGGGTGCCCCTGCACTGCTGGGGGGTGGGGGTGGTGGGAGTCATGGGTGGGGGCCTGCTGGCAGGTGCCCCACAGTGCTGGGGGGTGGGGGTGGTGGGAGACATGGGTGGGGGCCTGGTGGAGGGTGCCCCTGCACTGCTGGGGGGTGGGGGGGTGGGAGACATGAGTTGGACATGGGTGGGGGCCTGCTGGCAGGTGCCCCACAGTGCTGGGGGTGGTGGGGGTGGGGGGTGGGAGACATGGGTGGGGGCCTGGTGGAGGGTGACCCGCAATGCTGGGGGGTGGTGGGAGACATGGGTGGGGGCCTGGTGGAGGGTGCCCCTGCACTGCTGGGGGGTGGGGGGGTGGGAGACATGGGTGGGGGCCTGGTGGAGGGTGCCCCTGCACTGCTGGGGGGTGGGGGTGGTGGGAGACATGAGGTGGACATGGGTGGGGGCCTGCTGGCAGGTGCCCCACAGTGCTGGGGGGTGGGGGTGGTGGGGAACATGAGTTGGACATGGGTGGGGGCCTGCTGGCAGGTGCCCCACAGTGCTGGGGGGTGGTGTGGAACATGAGTTGGACATGGGTGGGGGCCTGCTGGCAGGTGCCCCACGGTGCTGGGGGGTGGGGGTGGTGGGAGACATGAGTTGGACATGGGTGGGGGCCTGCTGGCAGGTGCCCCACAGTGCTGGAGGGTGGGGGGGGTGGGAGACATGGGTGGGGGCCTGGTGGAGGGTGACCCTGCACTGCTGGGCGGTGGGGGTGGTGGGAGACATGGGTGGGGGCCTGGTGGAGGCTGCCCCTGGTGGCTGGGGGGTGGGGGTGGTGGGAGACATGGGTGGGGGCCTGGTGGAGGGTGACCCTGCACTGCTGGGCGGTGGGGGTGGTGGGAGACATGGGTGGGGGACTGGTGGAGGCTGCCCCTGGTGGCTGGGGGGTGGGGGTGCTGGGAGACATGGGTGGGGGCCTGGTGGTGGGTGCCCCTGCACTGCTGGGGGTGGGGGTGGTGGGAGACATGGGTGGGGGCCTGGTGGAGGGTGCCCCTGCACTGCTGGGGGGTGGGGGTGGTGGGAGACATGGGTGGGGGCCTGGTGGAGGCTGCCCCTGCACTGCTAGGGGGTGGGGGTGGTGGGAGACATGGGTGGGGGCCTGGTGGAGGGTGCCCCTGCACTGCTGGGGGGTGGGGGTGGTGGGAGTCATGGGTGGGGGCCTGCTGGCAGGTGCCCCACAGTGCTGGGGGGTGGGGGTGGTGGGAGACATGGGTGGGGGCCTGGTGGAGGGTGCCCCTGCACTGCTGGGGGGTGGGGGGGTGGGAGACATGAGTTGGACATGGGTGGGGGCCTGCTGGCAGGTGCCCCACAGTGCTGGGGGTGGTGGGGGTGGGGGGGTGGGAGACATGGGTGGGGGCCTGGTGGAGGGTGACCCGCAATGCTGGGGGGTGGTGGGAGACATGGGTGGGGGCCTGGTGGAGGGTGCCCCTGCACTGCTGGGGGGTGGGGGGGTGGGAGACATGGGTGGGGGCCTGGTGGAGGGTGCCCCTGCACTGCTGGGGGGTGGGGGTGGTGGGAGACATGAGGTGGACATGGGTGGGGGCCTGCTGGCAGGTGCCCCACAGTGCTGGGGGGTGGGGGTGGTGGGGAACATGAGTTGGACATGGGTGGGGGCCTGCTGGCAGGTGCCCCACAGTGCTGGGGGGTGGTGTGGAACATGAGTTGGACATGGGTGGGGGCCTGCTGGCAGGTGCCCCACGGTGCTGGGGGGTGGGGGTGGTGGGAGACATGAGTTGGACATGGGTGGGGGCCTGCTGGCAGGTGCCCCACAGTGCTGGAGGGTGGGGGGGGTGGGAGACATGGGTGGGGGCCTGGTGGAGGGTGACCCTGCACTGCTGGGCGGTGGGGGTGGTGGGAGACATGGGTGGGGGCCTGGTGGAGGCTGCCCCTGGTGGCTGGGGGGTGGGGGTGGTGGGAGACATGGGTGGGGGCCTGGTGGAGGGTGACCCTGCACTGCTGGGCGGTGGGGGTGGTGGGAGACATGGGTGGGGGACTGGTGGAGGCTGCCCCTGGTGGCTGGGGGGTGGGGGTGCTGGGAGACATGGGTGGGGGCCTGGTGGTGGGTGCCCCTGCACTGCTGGGGGTGGGGGTGGTGGGAGACATGGGTGGGGGCCTGGTGGAGGGTGCCCCTGCACTGCTGGGGGGTGGGGGTGGTGGGAGACATGGGTGGGGGCCTGGTGGAGGCTGCCCCTGGTGGCTGGGTGGTGGGGGTGGTGGGAGACATGAGTTGGACATGGGTGGGGGCCTGCTGGCAGGTGCCCCACAGTGCTGGGGGGTGGGGGTGGTGGGGAACATGAGTTGCACATGGGTGGGGGCCTGCTGGCAGGTGCCCCACAGTGCTGGGGGGTGGGGGTGGTGGGAGACATGGGTGGGGGCCTGGTGGAGGCTGCCCCTGGTGGCTGGGGGGTGGGGGTGGTGGGAGACATGGGTGGGGGCCTGGTGGAGGGTGCCCCTGCACTGCTGGGGGGTGGTGGGAGACATGGGTGGGGGCCTGGTGGAGGGTGCCCCTGCACTGCTGGGGGGTGGTGGGAGACATGGGTGGGGGCCTGGTGGAGGGTGCCCCTGGTGGCTGGGGGTGCAGGGGGACATGCGTTGGTGGGCAGCAGTGCAAGTTGACATGTGGGTTGGCTGGGGGGCATGGCCATGGTGGATGGGGTGCCTGCAGGACATGTGCAGGGTAGGCCCCTGTGGTGTGAGCCACCTGCAGGGGCCGTGGAGGGTGTAGAGGGAACACCTGGGAGGACCCACACGTGCAATTCACGTGTGGTGCACCCCGCGCACCCCTGGAATACACGTACCCTGCTGATGTCGCGTGTGAAACTTCCCCCGCACCACGAAATACACGTACCCTGATGAAATCGCGTGTGGAACTTCCCGCGCACCCCTGAAATACACGTGCCCTGCTGATGTCGCGTGTGAAACTTCCCCCGCACCCCGAAATACACGTACCATGATGAAATCGCGTGTGGAAATTCCCGCGCACCCCTGAAATACACGTACCCTGCTGCAATCGCGTGTGGCACTTCCTGCGCACCCCTGAGATACGCGTACCGTGCTCGCACGGGCCCAATTGCGTGTGGAATTTCCTGCGCACCCCTGAAATACACGTACCCTGCTGAAATCGCGTGTGGCACTTCCCGCGCACCCCTGAGATACGCGTACCCTGCTCGCACGGGCCCAATCGCGTGTGGAAATTCCCGCGCACCCCTGAAATACACGTACCCTGCTGAAATCGTGTGTGAAACTTGCCCCGCACCCCGAAATACACGTACCCTGCTGAAATCGCGTGTGGAACTTCCCGTGCACCCCTGAAATACACGTACCCTGCGGAAATCGCGTGTGGAACTTCCCGTGCACCCCTGAAATACACGTACCCTGCTCGCACGGGGCCAATTCACGTGTGGTGCTCCCCGCGCACCCCTGGAATACACATACCCTGCTGATGTCGCGTGTGAAACTTCCCCCGCACCACGAAATACACGTACCCTGATGAAATCGCGTGTGGAACTTCCCGCGCACCCCTGAAATACACGTGCCCTGCTGATGTCGCGTGTGAAACTTCCCCCGCACCCCGAAATACACGTACCATGATGAAATTGCGTGTGGAAATTCCCGCGCACCCCTGAAATACACGTACCCTGCTGCAATCGCGTGTGGCACTTCCTGCGCACCCCTGAGATACGCATACCGTGCTCGCACGGGCCCAATCGCGTGTGGAATTTCCTGCGCACCCCTGAAATACACGTACCCTGCTGAAATCGCGTGTGGCACTTCCCGTGCACCCCTGAGATACGCGTACCCTGCTCGCACGGGCCCAATCGCGTGGGGAAATTCCTGCGCACCCCTGAAATGCACGTACCATGCTGAAATCGCATGTGGAACTTCCCCCGCACCCCGAAATACACGTACCCTGCTGAAATCGCGTGTGGAACTTCCCGCGCACCCCTGAAATACACGTACCCTGCGAAAATCGCGTGTGGAACTTCCCGCGCACCCCTGAAATACGCGTACCCTGCTCGCACGGGGCCAATCGCGTGAGGTACTTCCCGCGCACCCCAGTGATACACGTAGCCTGCTTGCCGTGCTGGTACAGGGTTAGCGCAGCCCTTTGCGCTGGATTGGGTATATTGATGGCTTTTCCCTGCGCCAGAGGCGTTCTTGGGGGCGTAACTGGCGCTGCTGCAGGGTCGCTGCGCCACTGTGCGCCACTGCTGGTTTTGGTGGCTGGAATCCATGAATACGCTGTGCACGGAAATGGATTTTAGCGCACGCGGCTGGCGCAGGGATTCGCACGCGCACACTGTGCGCCAGCCGCGTGTGCCACTTGTGCGCTGAATTCTATGAATTACCCCCTTAGTGTAAATAACCGATACTATATATAAACATTTTCATTTTTTTTAAAATTCTGAGCATAACACATTTTTGTAAAAGACAAGTACAATAAAATTACTTGATAGGCGAGTGAACTTGATGTTGACTCCAGAAAAGTAATTGATGCAGACTCTTCCTCCTTCATTTTCAGTACATTGTTAGAAAGTGGTACAAGGAAAAGCTAAAGTAGTATTAGATATGTGGGCAGATCCAATGCTCACAAAAATCCCTTTGTGCATGTCGGTAGGGCTCAACATTGGGATACTTGACGTGTCAGTGGTTTCATCACTTGTGAGGGTCTGTGCTTCCATCAGCGTGCTCTACGAAAAAAAGGGATATGTCAAGCAACAGATTACGGAAACATAATGCGACTTTTAAAGGGCACTATGGCATTGTTTACTAATGGTCACAATTCACTGATTTATTAGAGGCTCCAGAAAGCGGGACAGATGTAGTATAGTAAAGTAAAACATTTTAAAATTCAGTAGAATCTGGTAACTATGGAAACTTCAGTAAGACAAATTTAAAGTAGATATACACCAAAAGCTGTAATCCGTTCATTAAGTTACCTTTTCAATACACTACTAATTACATCGAGAGATCATAGAGAATACATATGTTTCAGACCATCGTCCTACATACCAACAAACATAATTAATTAATCGTCCAGGACTCACCTGAGCCAGTGTGTGCCGAAATCGAGTTGCATTTGGAAGAAATTTATGAAGAATTCTGGGTCAACACTTTTTTGTGTACTTCGATTGTTTGTACATATCGTTGGTATGGTATGGTATCGTCGGTCATCTGCAGAGAATCGATTGGCCCTTAAGTCGTCCAAGACAGCCTGCGCTCCACTTTCAAGCTCATCCACTGGAAAACTGCAATTTATAATCTATCTACTTATTAAATCAAAATCCTTCGGGAATGCATGCAGGACTGTGCCTGGACTTTTGGCATGGTTCACAGAAGGGCAACAGAAAACGATACATGAAGGCATTCTTGAAAAGTCTGTAAGATCTGTAAAATATAAATAATAAAAAAATATAATACTGTATGCATGTGATTCAAGGAATTATAACACAGCTTTGTATGCAATATTTGTTTTACTTAAAGAAAGAAAACCTGTGTAAACTAGTCGAATGACCACAGCCATAACTTTCTTACAGAATTGTTACAAATCGTAACATGTTACCTGTCCATTGAATGAACTTTCAAGCATCAAAAGGAAACATGCTTGCAAACATGGACCACAAAAAATTCCATCCTATTACAATGCACAGTGATGCAATGTGCTATTTACCGAGATCAAAATACTTGAAACATTAGACAATGGTGAAGTCTTTGAGATAAATGAAAATTACAACACTGGGTACATAAGATGGAAATAGATAGAAACTCTGAGATCAGCGATCGATGAATATAGAGAAGTAAATAGGTGACCTACCCTTACCTGGACGAACAAATGAGACGATTCAGCAAGCAGGGGAGCAAGTAGCCGTGGAACAGGTATCCGGGGAACAGGTAGCACAATGACGAGATACCTTGTAGATCTCAGAGATGTTCTCCTGTTAAATGTCGAGGTGTTTATAAAGGCTTAGAAAAGTGGGTGTGTATGTGAATGTGTGACGTGTTTGTTGACATACACTCAGCCTCGATGGCAACGTTTCACATATGCCATACCCACCCACCCTGCCCCCTTGCGAGTGCACAGGAATCGGCTTGCTCATACAACCTATAGGGCAATAGGGCCAGGGTTGAAACAATAACGTAAAATGCTTGTGTTGGTCTTTTTTTGTTAATGAAAGTGGCCTACTTTTTTGGGCCATGTGTGCCAGTTTGATGAGTTACTTCATTAACCGGCTAGTAGTAATGAACACTGTTGATGAATATACATTATTTTAAATGCACAGTTTGGATCACCTTTTCATCAAAATACTCACTTTTTGGTTAATATTAAAATGGTGCCCGAAAAGGAAAGAATAGCGAATTTGAACTGTGTGCTACTGTCACGCTCATCTGGTCTCTGCGGAGGCGGTGGGGCGCGGTTGCAGCCCTCCCGGGGTGAGGTCGCTCGGGTCTGACTTCGCCGTATGCGCTTATGTGGTGACTGGCGGTAATAGGTGATACTGCTCGTAACTGCTCCTGCATGGAGAATAGGGGGCGTGAGTATGCCAGCTTGTGTGCCTGATACCCTTCCCAACCCATTCTCCCAAACTGTGGTACCCATGGGATGCACTGTCTCTGGAAAGCTCACCTGTTGATTAGTTTTGGCGAGCACTCTGTCCTGCTGCTTCTGACAGGGGTGCTTGTATGATATGGACCGAGTTCCTTCACTGGTCCCTTGCATGTGGTAGTCCAGTCCTGCTGCGACTAAGCCACTATACTTCAGGTAAGTGTTCCTGTTTGTCTTTGTATTTCCTTGTTTGTTTTGGTTGTATTGTAAAGTCTGTTGTCTTGTATTGCTGTCCGTTCCGCTATTGATGTTTGCTCTTTTGCTTTCTTCCATTGCAGGTGATGTTGCCGGCCCGGCAAAGCTGCGGAACTCGAGGCGGCAGCTGGAGGGAACGAGGAGCGAAGCTGCAGCGGTACAGTAGCTGGTAAATTGTAACTAGGGGGCGTGCTAGATTCAAATGCGGCACGGCCCTAGGACGGATGTTCTAACCTTGTCTTTCTTCTTCTTCTTCACAGGGTCTGAGTTCATGGATGCGGAGCGCGGTGCTGCGGTGTTGGGATCAAGATTACTGGATGTCAGGAGATGAGTCTGCAGATGAAGCGATGAAGCACTGGTTTCCTGGAGGTGAGTCTGCAGGAGAACGCCTGGTTTCAAAGGTAAGTAAACTGCTCCAACCGGCAGTCTGGTCACGTTGCACGCGAGTGCACAGTAACGCAAAGCACCGGCCTTAAGGATGGAGCAGCTTATATAGCTGAGCTTCTGAAGCCACGCCCACCAGGTTCAGACTGCCTACCACACCCTGCCACACCCGATGAGTCAGCACATGAAGACAAGGCCTAGGGAGCACACCCGATGAGTCAGCACATGAGAATGTTCTCTGGAATAAAGGCTTTCAGCTCCTGGAAAGTTCTTGTAAAGTAAAAGCACTCCTGCACTGAAATAAAGTGTTCCTCCTGCTCACATCTCTATAAGAGCCTGGCGGCACAGGCGCCAGGACTAAGTCCAGCCAGGGCCCCTGTGTTTATGGGTCCCAAATGGACATAAGTGAGTCAAGTGACCCATTGCCCCCATCACTAGATGGTGTGGTTTTTGTGTTCTGGGGCCTGTGGCCATGACAGCACTCCCCTTCAAGGCCCCTCTCATGGGTGGTTTCCCCCCTGGCTCTGGTTTAGTGGGGTTATTGCGGTGGGTCCTTGGTAGTATGGTAGGTTGTCCACGTTCGTATACTGGTCTCCCTTCTTTAGCCATTCCTGTTGTGCTGGTGGACTCATCAAGTGTTGCAGGTCAGATTGTAAGTTGCCTAGAGTGGTGGTTGCGGCAATCATGCCTTGGATTCGTCCTTTCGGGATGATGGCCACAGGGCCTGCTGTAGTGAATGCCTCTTCTCCCTCACTCATGCGAGACAGGGCGTCCACTTTTCCATTGCATACTCTGGGTCTATAGTTGATGACGAAGTCGTATTCCGCAAAGAAGAGAGCCCAGCGGAGCTGGCGTGATGATTGCACTTTAGGGGTCTTTAGATATTGTAGATTGCGATGATCCGTGACGACGGTGACTGTATGTCTAGTTCCAAGAAGATAATGTTTCCAGGCTTTGAACGCTGCCTTAATTGCTAGCAGTTCTTTATCAGTGATTGCATAATTCAATTGAGGGGCTGAAAACTTGCGAGACCAGAATGCCACGGGATGCAACTGACCTGTTTCGGTGTCTCGTTGTGACAGGACTGCTCCCATTGCTATGTTGGAAGCATCAGTTTTAACCACGTATGGAAGTTCTGGTCGAGATTGCCGTAGAATTGGTGCTGTGGTAAATGCTTGTTTTAGCTCCTGGAAGGCTTTCTCTGCCTCTGCGGACCAATTAAATTGCTTATTTTTCCATAGTAAAGAGGTGATTGGGTGGACGATCTGGGAGAACCTGGGAATAAACCGGCGATAAAAGTTGGTGGACCCGAGTACACTCTGTACTCCCTTTATGGATATCGGTGAGGGCCAGTTAAAGATAGTGTCTACCTTGCGCATGTCCATGCGTACGTCCCGTTGTGTGAGAATAAAGCCGAGGAATTCTACCTCTGTCACATGAAAGAATCATTTCTCCAATTTGGCATATAGCCGATGTTGCCGCAGTTTCTCCAAAACTGCCCGGACATAGTTGACGTGGTCCTCTTTGGTGGTCGAATAGATAAGAATGTCATCAATATAGACAAGAGCGCAGACGTCCAACAGTTCTCGGAGCACATCATTCATGAAAAATTGGACCGCCGCTGGGGCATTACATAGTCCAAAGGGCATAACCTGATATTCATAAAGGCCATATTTTGTGCAAAAGGCCGTCTTCCACTCGTCTCCTTTTTTGACTCTTACTAGATGGTAGGCCCCTCGTAAGTCTAGTTCTGTATATATCTGAGCGTTTTGACATGATCCAAGAGCTCGGGGATAAGCGGTAATGGGTACCGTTTTTTTACCATGATCTGGTTAAGTGCACTGTAGTAAATGCAAGTTCTCAGGTCTCCCTCCTTTTTAGGCAGAAAAAAGAGGGGCGAGGATGCAGGGGACTTGGACGGACAAATGAAGCCATTTGCCAGATACTGATCGAGGTAGGTTTTTAGATGCTGGTTTTCCTGTTCTGTTAGGGCGTAAATCCAGCTGCAGGGAACTTGAGCTCCAGGTACCAGATCAATTTGGCAGTCATACAGTCTGTGCGGAGGTAGGGTGTTTGCTTGCTCCTTTTGAAAGGCTTCTGGGTAATCCAGGTATTCAAGTGCTAGTGAACTGGTGAGGCCCAGTATGGTTTCTTTCTTCGACGAACCTGGGTTGGTAAGACCTTTTAATGAGAAACCCTTGCTATAACAGGTGTCGGCACAGTCTTGGGGAAAGGTCCGAACTTGTTTACACCAGTCAATCCTGAGATTGTGGGTCTCCAGCCAGGGCATTCCCAATATCATCTGGAACTGAGGAGCGCCAATGATATCGAAGGTGATGTCCTCTTGGTGACCATCCTGACACAGAAGCGTGACCTTCTCAGTCTAATGCGTCACTGGGCCGGATGATAGCTGAGATCCATCAACTGCTGTGACATTTTCCGAAACCTACTTCTGTCGGAGAGGAAGGCCTATCCGGGTAGCTAGATCTTGGTCCATGTAATTTCCCACAGCCCCACTGTCAATGTAGGCCTCCAAGGCATGTACTTTCGACGGTTGCTTGTGGTTTACCAGGAGCACAGGGATGACTAGATGTGAGGTCTGTAAAGGTTCCTTTTCAACGCTCGACAAGTGGACCCCTACCCTTGACGGGCGTTGGAGTTTCCCGAGTCCTGTTCTTCTTCTTCACCATTGTCAGTTGCTCCAACTGCTTTCCTGGGTGGTTTCACCGGGCATTCTCAGAGATAATGACCTGCCTCACCACAGTACAAACAAACCTGCTGCTGTCTCCTTTTCCCCCTTTCTGCCTTGGTGAGTGGGCTCTGCAAGCCTCCAATTTGCATTGGCTCGGACTGATCATGGGATTTGGTTTGATTCTCACGGGGTCGCACATAGACCGACCGCCCCTCGGCCTTGGCCCGATCCATCTTCAGATCCTGCAATCTGTGATCGGGCTGCACTGTCAGGTTGATGTATTCAGCACATCTTTCTGGGGGATTTACTACTTGGGCTAATAACGTCCTTAAGTTCCCCTCGCAAGCCTCGGTAAAAGAGAGTAGTTCTTTTCTCCTCTGGCCAGTTAGTTTGTGCTATCAGACGATTGAAGGAAGTGATATATGTTAGTAGGTCTTGATTACCCTGCCATAGTGATAACAGTTCATTGTCTAGAGCCCGTCCTTGAATATGCTGTGCAAATAGTTTCTCCATTTCACGCTGGAAACCTCCGAAGTCTCGAAACAAAGGATCATCCTGGTTTACCAAGGGTATTGACCAGTCCGCTGCACTACCTCCCAAATATGATAGTACAAATGCCACTCTCGCTTGATCGTTGGGGAATGCCCCAGGTCTGCACAAGAAATGTAGGCAACATTAATTCATAAAGATGGTGTACTTATTCGGATCGGCTGTGAAGCATTCTGGCAGGGCCAGGGGAACCCCCCCTGGAAGAACCACTTGTACTAGCGTGGACTGTGAAGGTGCGGCAGGGAGAGCATACCCCGGCAGTGAGACCTGGCCTGCCTGTGCCTGGAGCATTTGCCTTGCTAGTTCATCTGTCCGCTCCTGGTTCACAATTATATTCCTCCTTTGGGCATTGGTTTCCTGTCTTGAGGCATGAACTTCAGCCCATAACTCTCCCAGTAATCGGGCCAACTGGTCCATTTCAGAAGTTTCCATAACGCCTAGGCAGGGATTCGAAGAGGCTTCGCCTTCTGTTACGCTCACCTGGTCTCTGCGGCGGCGTCGGAGCACGGTTGCAGCTATCATGAACCACCGAATTCGGCCCTTCTGGACTTCGTAGTCCATGATGCACCGCGGCATGAGCTCAGTGACTCCTCCAAGATGGCCGACGGCCCAGAAACGCTGCGCTCTAGCCTTTGCGCGCAACACTCTGCTTCCCAGAAAACAGGCACGCCCCCACGGCTCTGCGCGTCTCAACGCAACTGCTTGGGGTTGCTAGACGTATGTTTCGAGTCCATTAACCGTGCTATCTCCAATTCTTATCCTTTTTTCTCCCTTCCTGGAACCCCCCTCCAGATTCTTACCTTACCCGCTAGCTGTATCCCACATCCCGGACTCTGTCTTGCACTCGTGCCAAGGTGTCTCGAACATCCTCTGAGCGTAGGACACTTGCTCCTCCTCCTTCCTGGATTTGTGGCTAACATTCCTGATACTGAACGCTATCCGGCTTAGGCAGCCGGCTACCCACTGTTACGCTCACCTGGTTCCCACAGGGGTGTCGGGTGGAACTGGACAGCCGCGGTCTTCACCAACGTGATGCGTAGTGCAGAGATGACTGACTGGACTGGCCCACCTAGCTTCGTCTGCTTGACCCGTAGAAGTAGTCTCCTAAAGGCGGAGAAAGGGAATTAACCACCCGTGGAGTTGAGTAATAGCCCCTCGCTGCGTCCCCATTTATCACCTCTGATATTCCCTTTCACAAAGCTCACCTTATAGTTTTGAATGATGAGCTCTCCATCCTGCGAGGAATGCAGGGGCACGTTGATGAGCAGTTACTTCACTGGCTTGAGGATATTGGAAGAGTTCTAGACAAATCTTGGCTCCAAAGCTCCTGGCGAAGGGCCGTAAGTATATAGTTCTAAAGAGTTAAAAAATGTCTGAATAATCACTCTTGTCCAATTCCTTTGTTTATCTTGCAGCTTAGACCCAAATGAAGATAGTTCTGTGGCAGCTGAAAGCGTTCTGGTAAGAATCTGTGCTATCCCACACTGTCCGTTAAATGATGCCAAGGTTTAACTCGCTGCTGTCTCTTTTCTTACAGGTGCGGCGTAAGAAGATTTGGCGTGCTGGTGAATAATACCCCCGGCGGTAAAATCAGTTAAGTATATGGTGGCAAGAGATTGTCCTTATTTGTTTCCCCTCGGCTTACCTTGTTGTTTTTCTTGTCCCCCTTAGGTGCTGGAATGTGGCAACTTAATGATTGAGAGAGCGCTGGATCGTAGAGATGCTGCGACGAACGGTGAGTATGGCGCAGCGCTGCTGCTGGCGATGAGCTGTATTTAAAATAAAGTATTTTTCTCGTTCAAAGATGCGATGAATCCGGAATCAGGTAAGAAACCCAATAATGTTCTTGTTCTAACCTTTCTTCTTCTTTCCCTTCTTTCTAGGCGCTCTGGACTCGAGGCGGGCATGGCACGAGGCTGGCTGCTGACTGCAGGCACCGTGAGCGTTACGCTGCTGGATGCAGAATAACGCGAAGCATGTGCTGCTCTTGGGGCGTGGTTTAAATAGCCCCCAAAGTAGTCCCAGGTAAGTATTCCTCCACAACCACACCCTAGTAACAAAATAGTCCCTAGGTAAAGTAGTCCCTTCCAAGCCTCACATGGGCTTGGATCTCTTGCAGCATGGTCTGCATCAGGTACGTTTTAACATATGAGCCTTGCGCCTATGGCGCCAGGACTGTTCCCCCATATAAGCCTGGCGACATAGACGCCAGGACTGTACCCATATAGCCCGTAACAAGGGTTGCTGGGCTTTCTCTGGATAACATGATGCCTGCTTCCGGGGGTTGCTGGACTTGGTCTGGATGCCCGGGGGTAGGCATCATGACACCGACGCTGGAACCCGAAGACTCACGCTCCAACCTGTACAAGTCTCGGACAGTGAGGAAGAAGGAAGTCGCATCCAAGAAGACCACAAGCAAGGAAAAACAGGTGAGAAAGAGAGAAGCTTGTGACAGCAGCCCTCCGGGGTGAGGTCGCTCTGGTCCGACTTTGCCCTCTGCGCTTATTTGGTGACTGGCGGTAATAGGTGATGCTGCTCGGAAATGCTACTGCGTGGAGAAAGGGGGTGTGAGTTTGCCAGCTTGTGTGTCTGATCCCCTTCCAGACCCCTTCTCCCAAACCGTGGTACCCGTGGGATGCGCTGTCCCTGGAAAGCTCACCTGTTGATTAGTTTTGACAAGCACTCCGTCCTGCTGCTTCTCGCAGGGGCGCTTGTATGATCTGGACCGAGTTCCTTCACTGGTCCCTTGCACGTGGTAGTTCAGGCCTGCTGCGACTAAGCCACTATACTTCAGGTAAGAGTTCCTGTCTGCCTTTGTCTTTCCTTGTCTGTTTTTGTTGTATCGTAAAGTTCATTGTCTTGTATTGCTGTCCGTTCCGCTTTTGATGTTTGCTCTTTTGCTTTGTTCCCTTGCAGGTGATGTTGCCGGCCCGGCAGAAGCTGCGGAGCTCACGGCGGCAGCCGGAGGGAATGAGGAATGAAGCTGCAGCGATAAAGTAGCTGGTAATTTGTTACCTAGGGGTCGCGCTGGGTTCAAATGCGGCACGGCTCTAGGACGGATGTTCTAACCTTGTCTTTCTTCTTCTTCACAGGGTCCGAGTTCGTGGATGCGGAGTGCAGTGCTGCGGCGCCGGGATCAAGATCACTGGATGTCAGGAGATGAGTCTGCAGATGAAGCGATGAAGCACCTGTTTCCTGGAGGTGAGTATGCAGGAGAACGCCTGGTTTCAAAGGTAAGTAAACTGATCCAAGTGGCGGTGAGCGTCACGTTGCACGCGAGTGCACAGTAATGCGAAGGGTGTCTAGTCAAATGGTCGACAGACAAATGTTCGACAGACAAATGGTCGACACAATTTGGTCGACAGGGCAAATGATTGAATTTTTTTTTTAGTTATATATATTTTTAGGTTTTTGTTTAGGGGAAAAAAGGGTTTTTTAGCAAAAAAAGGGGGTTGGGGGGACCACCCCAACAAAAAAAAAAAATTTGAAAAAACAAAAAAAAAAATTCGATCATTTCACCTGTCGACCTTTTGGTGTCGACCATTTGTCCTGTCGACCATTTAGATTTGACCATTTGACCTACAACCAATGCGAAGCACCGGCCTTAAGGATGGAGCAGCTTATATAGCTGAGCTTCTGAAGCCACGCCCACCAGGTTCAGCCTGCTTGCCACACGCTGCCACACCCGATGAGTCAGCACATGAAGACCAGCACATGAGGATGTTCTCTCAAATAAACGCTTTGAGCTCCAGGAAAGTTCTTGTATAATAAAAGCACTCCTGCACTGAAATAAAGTGTTCCTGCTCACATCTCTATATGAGCCTGGTGCCAAAGGCGCCAGGACTGAGTCCAAGCATGGCCCCTGTGTTTATGGGTCCCAAATGAACATAAGTGAGTCAAGTGACCCATTGCCCCCATCACTAGATGGTGTGGTTTTTGTGTTCTGGGGCCTGTGGCCATGACAGCCACGTTTTCATTGGTGCCCAAGACAATCTTATGGCCCAGCACGACCCTGTTCATAGATGCGAACTGCCATTGATAGTGGAGGGGGGATTGATGGGCATGAGGCAAGTGTAAAAGGGCCGGAACACTGCTGAAGGGAGACAAACTTATGTGGATTCCACGGGCGGGGTTTTGAAGAGGGGAGTCTGGAGACACTGGGTCTGGGGAGGCCATGTGAACAATGGTCACCATGCAGAAGATCCCTTTTGAAGTGTACATGGTGTTTGGCACCTTGGCCGTTCCCACCCGCCCAATGCCAGAGTGGGGTATAATGGAGGGGGGATGAATTGTTGCGGACAAGGTGAGCGCAAAAGGGCACCAACCACTCTTTCATGTCCCTCATAGATGAGTGAGCGTGTTCTTGATTCACTGAAAAATTGAAACAACTTATTTGTATATTCTCATTTGTGTTTTATTTAGTTTGGTGATGTTGATGGCACAAAAACTACAAGTTGTATACTTGACGTTGCAGTACAGTGTGTGAAAATCCCCTGTACTGTCTTCTGTCACTGGGGATGGCACAAATGGCTCCATCGACACAGGCGGGTATTACTCGAACGCGGAATCCAGGCCTCCCATAAAGCCACCATGTAAACGAACGGTAGGCCACCAGCCTGTACCACCTGTGCAAGAAAATCATAAATACTGTAATTGAATGAACCTGATAAGTGTACCAACATTTCTTGAAAATGTATCCTGAATTCTATGGCTGAGTTGCCCTTACAAAAGTTACTTCATGGAAAAATGAATTTGGGCTTTGAAGTCTCGACACATTACAAAAGTGAACAACACCCATTAATCCATAACGGTTTGGGCCACAGAGAAATATTGTTTTTTAGTTGAAGGTGAAAGACACATAAGCGATGAACACTCTGATTTCCAAAAAGCGAGAGAAATATATTCAATTTGCAGACTAAAATTAATTTGTCAGTGATTGATCCAAGTTACGACATTGTAAGAGACAAACATGAAATGTTAGTCGGCTCAGTGGTCAAAATGACATCACATCTAGAGTACACGTACTCGTTACTTAGATTGCGAGGGCGAACTGTTGTGTGAGATTCATGCATAAGCACCATCATAATCCTCAACACGGACCTTGTGAGGCAGACTGCCCTGAAGTCATGGAGCTCGGAAACGCATAGTGGTGGTGTGTCGTCTTCTGATATGTGGGCCAAGCATCCAGAGTTTTCTTGGCAGCAGCAGTTCTCCACCTCAGTTGGCATGACCTTGCAACAATTGCAGGTACACCAGGTAGAAACGTCTTCCATGTGACTAGGCTAAGGCTCATGATCCAGTGATTCATCTTGCCAACTATCGTTCGATTCCCCATCATTTCCGCATCTTTCTCTTTCAATTACTTCCTCCTCGGAATACTCAGGCTCGTACTGGTAGGGCTGTATTGTTGCCATTATACGACACATTTTTAAATAAAACGCAAGTAACAATTGAAATCAGTTCTGCTAGTGTAAGTATCTGTTCGCAGGGTCTTCGTACTACGAAGATAGCTGAACAGAGCAGAAACAACTCACAGGCGATCCAAAAATAATACAGTGAAACGAATTAAAAAGCAACTCCGATGTTGTCTGATGAGAAGGGGTCTGTCTATACTTGTTGAGGAAAGAGGCGTCCTGCCATTTCCATGGAGACACGTCAATAGCTTGCGCACAGAGAACATTGACATGAGACTTGCATTGGCATTGTGAAAAGGGACGTACACGTCTAGTGATGTCAGCTTCAGGGGCGGGCGATCGGTATTCTTGCCGCGAACGCCCTTGAAGTTAGTGCGATGCCTCATCAGGTAATATTAGCACAAGATGGCCGCGCCCAACCCGTTGTTTTCAAATGTGTAAACGTAAGGAAAACTAAGGTAAGATGCATAGGAAAAATGTTTAAGATAGATTACAGTATGCTTAAAAATACATGCCCGAACGATCGGGACAATACATTTATTTTGCGCACTTCCCCTTTAAGGGGGAACTTGGAGCAATCCATTACACTGCTAGTGGAATGGCAAAATTACACCTAACGGAAGAAGTTCCGGAAAGCATACCGAAACATCATTCAATCCATCGTGGCTAAACTTAATCTGTGCAAAAAGCCCAAATTCATTCAGGGAGGGCACAATGCAAGAGGTGTTACCTTCTCCACTTCATACATCATTTATCTAAATGTGAATGCATTGCTTGGTCGAACTATTTTAGAAATCTGGGCTCTGGCTAATCCCTGTCCTCTGATTTTATAGGTTAATCTGTGTCTTGAGATCTTGTAAATTATGCTTTCCATAGTTGATTCCAGATTGGGTGATACTTATTACAGATATAGCAGAGAAAGAAGCTAAAAAGAAGAGCTAGACCTCATGGAAACAAAACTCCTAGAGGGGTCATTAATTCAAGACATTAAGACCAAACTAGACCGTTGTCTGACTCATGATTTATATGAACCAAATGTGCAATCTATTAGGTCTTAGGTCTTGTTGTAGTGCCATATCTAGTTTCTGTCACAACTTTGTACTAACTCACAGTAGGATAAGGTTTTATTTACATGTCTGTGGGACATCAATAGTTGTAGTTAGGGAGAAGTTTCACTCTTGTGTTTGTAGTTTTTCATATTTGAATTGTCTTTAAATCCAAATTTTAAGACATCTCTGGGCCACATTACAAGTCCGACGGTAGCCGTGCCGGTAAAACCGGCAGGCTGCCTCCGGACCTGTGAATTTTTCCGGTGCCTGGCTTCATGGAAACAGCAGGGGATTACGACCCCGGTGTTCCTGGAAGTCAGGCTCCGGAAAATCGTTAATCCCTATTCCCATGGGGATGACAGAGGCACCGTCAATAACGGTGCCGGTGCTTCCATGAAAGACTGCGGGCGGCTGCCATTCCGCCCGCCAGGTCAGACCTTGCGGGCGGGATGGCAGACGCCTGCAGGCTCAGAGTGTGCTGTAACGCTCACCTGATATCCACATGGACGTCACTCAGCCTGTTCTGACCTCTTACGACCTCAAACCCTTCCCTGGAGTCTACTCGACTGGAGACTGGGCCTGAAACACAGGATTGGTATAGTTTAACTCCCTATTGTCTCTGTGTGCTTGAACCCCTTCTTCTCCGGGGTCCAACCCTTCCCTTTGATCCACAGCTCACCTTGTTTTCTTGGAAAGTGTGCTCTCTGTCCTGCTTTCAGCGCAGGGGCGCGTTGATTGATGCGGGCTCGTTGCTGCCTAGTTACTTCACTGGCAAGAGTCCGACAGGTAAGTATAATGAGTCTTTTGAACAGTTCTCTAACTACGTTCCTTCCTTCCTTAGATGATGGCCGGCGTCCGGGGATGGCGACGTGCTGCTGAGATGAGTAGCGCTGAAGGTGAGAGAGAGCGCGATGCGCGATGCAACCCTTTCGTATTTGTATTGAACTGAGTTCTTTTTCTGTGTCTTTTAGGTGCTGCGACGTTTTCAGCGTGGATGCCAGTTATGAAGAAGAAAATCGGTGAGTAAGCGCGGTATGCGGCGCCTCTAGATGTTTCCACACTAACCTGGAGTGTTCCGGAGACAGAGTTCCCACAGAGCGGCTCGGATTCAGGTAAGCATTTGAAGCTCGTACAGTCTTTAAAAATAAGTTCTGTTCTTTTCCCTTTTCCTTAGGAAGCGGCGTGCCGGGATGGGAATGACACCGCCGAAGATGCCCGCAGAACAGAAGAAGCGATGAATGATGGGCAGAAGCGCCGCAAGGTAAGGCTGTTCCTAACGGTGTTCTTGTTCTTGCAGGAGCTGAGCGCAGAAGAAAGATGCATGCCTACTGGAGACCGATCCGAACACGGTGAGTGTCAAGCTGCAGGTGCAGAAAACACAAAGCATGTTTCTCAGCCTGGGTGTGGCTTAAATAGTCTCTGGGTATCCCAGGTGTCTCTGGGCTGAATCACACCCAAAAGACTAGACTGCACATGCAGTTCTGGAAACCGAAATATGTGGGGGCATCCATCTTGTCCCCATCAATGCACTACAAGTCCAATCCCCAATGTTATCCTATGGGAGTGAGTGAGTCTGGTGCCACAAGCGCCAAGTCTGACTCCAAGTGGGTCTTTGGAGTGATGGAGAGGCCCTTGAGGGCCATGTAGGTGATCGTGGCCTGGCTACAGCCTGACATCTTGGAGGGCTGGGGACATGAGGGGCAGGAATCATGACAGCACTCCCCCCCAAGGCCCCTCTCAAGGTGGCTCTTCTGTCTGGTCCTGGTTTGTTTGGATGGTTTTGATGCAATTGTCTAAGCAAGCGAGGTGCATGGATGTACTCACAAGGCTCCCATGTCCTCTCTTGTGGACCATACCCCTTCCAGTCTACTAAGTAGTATAATTTGGATCTGACGTACTCTGAATCCAGGATGTCCTTGACTTCGAATTCTGGCTCCCTGGCGACTACTACTGGCTGCGGTGGCGTTGCTACCCGGATCCCAGGTTGAACAGGTTTAAGGATAGACACGTGGAACACAGGATGAATCTGCATGTTTGACGGCAAAGCTAGTAGGACCGCCACAGGATTTATCACAGAGGTGACAGTGAATGGACCTAGGTATCTTGGACGGAAAGTTCGAGTTCCTTTAATGGACACGTGTTTAGACGCCAGCCAGACTTTGTCTCCCACTTGGTAGTTGGGGGCCTTTGCTCGGTGTGGATCAGCAACCTTCTTTTGGCGATTCCTAGCTTCAAGTAGGTGTTCAGCTGCCCTTTTAAAGGTTTGAGAAATGGTCGTGTGCAAGGTTTTGACTGCTGGCATTTCCAGGGTTGTAGGAACGTCTAACTCAGAAGTGCGTGGGTGCCTGCCATACATGGTATAAAAGGGTGTCTGCCCAGTGCTCGTGTGTATGGAATTATTATAAGCATATTCAGCTATCCATAATAGGTCCAACCAGCTTCCTTCAGCTTGGTGTAACATGCAATGCAGATACTGCTCGAGCGTCTGATTTGTCCTCTCAGTTTGACCATCTGTTTTGGGATGGTGACTGGTGGATAGCCGGATGTCGATCTGGGCCATAGGGCAGCATTTTCTCGAGAAGTTAGATACAAATTGAGTACCTCGGTCTGAGACTAAAACTGAAGGAAACCCATGGAGCCGTACGATGCCTTCAAGAAATACCTTTGCCAGAGTGGAAGCATTTGGGAGCCCCTTAAGAGGAATGAAATGTGCCATTTTTGAAAATAGGTCCACGACCACAAGAATAGTGTTAAACCCTTGACTGGGTGGTAAGTCAGTAATAAAATCGAGGGACAATGTGTGCCAGGGTGCTGGTGGGATTTCCAATGGTTGTAATAGCCCAGCCGGTTTCTGCTTGGATGACTTGTTTTGAGCACACACTCCACAAGATAGGATGAATTGGATAATGTCTTTACGCCACGTGGGCCACCAATAATTTCATTTTACCTTGGCTAGGGTTTTAGCGATTCCGGGGTGGCCCTCAATCAAGGAATCATGATAACCGGACATGACTTGTTCTCGTAGTTCTTGGTTTGGTAAGAATAAACGATTCCTGAAGTAGGGCAACTGATCTTTTATCATGTAATGTTCTCCTTGTGCACTCCACACTTGTAATTGCTCCGGACTCATCAGGTTTTGGATTTCTTCATGTAATTCTTTCTGCGTTATGGTTGCTGTGATTCCTAGGAGCTTGTCCCTCGGGATGATTGCTATTGGGTCAGGGGTCTGATACCCTTGCTCTTCCACCCCCATACGGGAAAAGGCATCAGCCTTCTCGCTTTTCACCCCTGGTCGAAATGTAATCACCTAGTCATATTCAGCAAAAAAAAGAGCCCAACCAAGTTGTCGTGAGGATTGGGCCTTTGCCGTTTTTAGGTACTGGAGGTTCCGGTGGTCAGTTATTACAGTGATTGTGTGTCTGCCGCCCAGGAGGTAGTGCTGCCATGCCTTAAAGGCTGACTTAATGGCCAGGGGTTCTTTGTCTGTGATAGCGTAATTGAGTTCAGGGGGCGTGAATTTACGCAACCAGAAGGCAACAGGGTGAAACTGGCCCATTTCGGGGTCCATTTGTGAGAGGACGGCTCCCATAACCATGCTTGAGGTGTCCTTTTCCACCAGGTATGGGAGATCAGGGCGAGGGTGGCGTAAGATTGGGGCAGATGTGAATCTTGCTTTGAGTTCCTGGAAAGCTTACTCGGCTTCTGTTGTCCACTGGAACTTGTGGTTGCTTTTCCTTAGCAATGACATGATGGGATGCACGATTTGCAAAACTCCTTGGATGAACCGGCGGTAGAAGTTTGCGAAGCCCAGCATACTTTGAACCCCCTTGAATGAATTTGGGGATGGCCAGTTCAGGATAGCATTTACCTTGTGTACATCCATTCGGATTCCATTCGGGCTGAGAATAAAGCCCAGGAATTCAACCTCGGAGACGTGGAATGAGCACTTTTCGAGCTTGGCATAGAGCTGATGTTGACGGAATTTCTCCAATACAGATTGGACGTGTTTAACGTGGTCCTGCTTTGATGCGGAATATACTAGAATATTGTCGATGTACACTAGAGCACAGACATCAATCAATTGCCGTAGGACATCGTTCATGAAGTATTGAAATGCTGCAGGTGTGTTGCAAAGACCAAAGCAGATTACTTGATATTCGTACAAGCCGTATTTGGTGCGAAAAGCGGTTTTCCATTCATCCCCCTGTTTTACGCGAACAAGGTGATATGCCCCTCTCAGGTCTAGTTTTGTGTAGATTTGGGCATCTTTGACTTGATCAAGGAATTCAGGGATCAGTGGCAGGGGGTAGCGTTTTTTTACGGTAATCTGGTTCAGTGCGCGATAGTCGATGCACGTTCTCAAGTCCCCCTCCTTTTTCGGTACGAAGAATAGAGGACTGGCTTCTGGAGACTTCGAGGGACGGATGAACCCGTTGGCCAGGTTTGGTCAAGATAGGCCTTCAGGTGCTGGTTTTCTGGTTCCGTGAATGCTTACATTCGCCCACAAGGGATTTGTGAGCCGGGTATCAGGTCGATTTGGCAATCGTATGGTCTATGCGGTGGCAGGGTATTAGCCTGTTCTTTCTGAAAGACATCTTGAAGGTCCTGGTATTCACTTGGTAGGGTGCCGATTGCCACAGTCGCAAGCATGGAGGTTCTGGTGTCTATTGGTTGTTTCTCTTGGCGATAACATGTGTGGGCACAAGTCTCGGGCAAGGCCAATTCTTTCGCTCGCCAATCGATTCGAGGATTGTGAGCTACCAACCACGGCATTCCCAAAATCAACCAGAACTGTGGTGCCTTAATGAGGTCGAAAACGATAGATTCTTGGTGTCCATCCTGGCACAGAAGGGTAAAGCTGCAGTGCATTGGGATACTGGACCAGAAGCTATTTCCGTGCCATCGACAGTGGTAACAGTGTCGATGGTTGATTTAGGGCGTAACGGAAGCCCCATCTTTGCCGCAAGATCCTGGTCGATGTAATTCCCAACGGCTCCACTGTTAATGTACGCTCTTACTGCGTGCATCCGAGATGGTTGTTGGTGATTGATCAAGACCACAGATAGTGCAAAATGAGAGGTCTGTAGTTCACTTTCTTCACTCGACAAGTGGACCCCTACACTTTCCGGGCTGGGGAGTTTTCTGATTCCGTGATGGTATCTTCCTTGTCCGTGGCCCCTACCGTCCTCCTCGGTGGCTTCACAGGGCACTCTTTAAGGAAAGGACCTGACCTTCCACAGTACAGACATAACTGCTGCTGTCTCCTTTTATACCTTTCCACTTTAGTCAAGGGGGATCTGACCCCCCCCGATTTGCATTGATTCTCCTGAACCTTCTGTTGTGCGGGCAATATTGTCCTTTGAACGCACATACATAGGGCGAGGGGCCGGTCTGGTTCGATCTGCTCTTCGGTCCTGCAACCTATGATCCAGTTGAACAACAAGGTCAATGAATTCTGAGCAGTCTTTCGGGGGGTTCAATACTTGTGCAAGAACATCCTTGAGCTCCCCCCGAAACCCCCGATTTAATAACGTGGTTCTCTTCTCCACTGGCCATTCTGCTTCAACTACGAGTCTATTGAACGTGGCTATGTATGTTACTAGGTCTTGATTCCCTTGGCGAAGGGACAGAAGTTTGTTGTCTAATGCCTGCCCATGAGTACGACGGGCGAACAGCTTTTCCATCTCCTGCTGAAAGCCCCTGAAGTCATGCAGCAAAGGATCATCTTGGGCCACAAAGGGTACAGACCAGTCCGCGGCGCTACCACTCAAGTAGGATAGCACAAAAGCGACCCGTTATTGGTCATTCGGAAAGGCCCCTGGTCTACAAAGGAGGTGCAGGTGGCACTGGTTCATGAACGTTGCAAACCTCTTGGGATCGTTCGGGCGGGGCCAAGGGAACTGCCCCAGGAAGGGTTATCTGAACGGGATTGGCTGATGGTGCTGGCATCGAGGGCACGCTTCCCGGTAATGGTGCATGCCCTGCTTGTGACTGGAGAAGTTGCTGGCTTAAATCATCAGTGCGTTCTTTGGCTACTATCAGCTCTCTCCTCAGGGTGTTGGTCTCCTGCCTGGCTGCATGTACTTCGGAACGTAGCTGCCCCAACATGTGGGCTAACTGGTCAGTTTCCGACGTTTCCATGACGCCCAGGTGGATTTTGATGTGAGGCTTTGTGTTCTGTAACGCTCACCTGGTATCTACGGGGACGTCACTCAACCTGTTCTGAACTCTTACGACCTCGAACCCTTCCTTGGAGTCTACTCGACTGGAGACTGGGCCTGAAACACAGGATTGGTAGAGTTTAACTCCCTATGGTCTCTGTGTGCTTGAACCCCTTCTTCCCCGGGGTCCAACCCTTCCCTTTGATCCACAGCTCACCTTGTTTTCTTGGAAAGTTTGCTCTCAGTCCTGCTTTCAGCGCAGGGGCGCGTTGATTGATGCGGGCTCGTTGCTGCCTAGTTACTTCACTGGCAAGAGTTTGACAGTAAGTATAATGAGTCTTTTGAACAGTTCTCTAACTTGGTTCCTTTCCTTCCTTAGATGATGTCCGGCGTCCGGGGATGGCGACGTGCTGCTGAGATGAGTAGTGCTGAAGGTGAGTGAGAGCGCGATGCGACCCTTTCGTATTTGTATTGAACTGAGTTCTTTTTCTGTGTCTTTTAGGTGCCGCAACGTTTTCAGCGTGGATGCCGGTTATGAAGAAGAAATGCGGTGAGTAAGCGCGGTATGCAGTGCCTCTAGATGTTTCCACGCTAACCTTGAGTGTCTTTTCCCTCTTGCAGATGGATGAGAAGTTCCGAAAACAGAGTTCCCCCAGAGCGGCTGGGATTCAGGTAAGCGTTTGAAGCTCGTACAGTCTTTAAAAATAAACGAAGATTTGCTGAATGCTTACTAATGCGTTTTTTCTGTTCTTTTCCCTTTTCCTTAGGAAGCAGCGTGCCGGGATGGGAATGACACCGCCGAAGATGCACGCAGAACAGAAGAAGCGATGAATGATGGGCAGAAGCGCCGCAAGGTAAGGCTGTTCCTAACAGTGTTCTTGTTCTTGCAGGAGCTGAGTGCAGAAGAAAGATGCAGGCCTACTGGAGACCGATCCAAACACGGTGAGTGTCACGCTGCAGGTGCAGAAAACACAAAGCATGTTTCTCAGCCTGGGTGTGGCTTAAATAGTCTCTTGGTATCCCAAGTGTCTCTGGGCTGAACCACACCCAAAAGACTAGACTGCACATGCAGTTCTGGGAACCAAAATATGTGGGGGCATTCATTGTGTCCCCATCAATGCACTACAAGTCCAATCCCCAATGTTATCCTATGGGAGTGAGTGAGTCTGGTGCCACAAGCGCCAAGTCTGACTCCAAGTGGGTCTTTGGAGGGATGGAGAGGCCCTTGAGGGCCATGTAGGTGATCGTGGCCTGGCTCCAGCCTGACATCTTGGAGGGCTGGGGGCATGAGGGGCAGGAATCATGACAGTGCTGGTCTGGTAACGACAATGCCGAACCGGCACACTCCTAATGAGGCCCTCTGACTGATATGCATTGTATTATTTCAACAAAAGCACACACCATGGGGGTCATTACATGATAGAAGGTAACCATGCCGCTATTAGTGGCATGGCTACCCCCTTACCGGGTACCAGGTCCGGGTTCCTTGAATGAGGAATTACCGGGCCATTCTGACCTTGGAGGGCCCGGTAATTCCCCATTCAGGGAACCCAGACCCTGAACATCCCCATTCCCACTCAAGCCCCCATAGGGCTCAATGGGAATGGGGAGGGTGCTAACAACGTTGTTAGCACCCTGGTCTGCTCGCGGGACCCGCTAAGGGCGCCTGGTAAAACCAGGCGTCCTTAGCGGGTTGCCGTGAGCAGATTCGTAATGAGGCGGTAAGGGGTTGGCGGCTCCGGCACCTTTACCAGCGCCATTAACCCCTTACCGCCTCACTCGTAATGACCCCCCATATCTCTAGGCCTTTAACCTACATGGTAAGGTAGGGGTAGTCTGTTCTCTTGTTGTTTTGACAAGAGTATATTGCTCCTTCCCTAAATGGATTATGCCCCCTATGAACAAAAAAGCAGAACATACTCACTATTCTTTCAAGCTGTTTCAAGGGGGGACTGGTTGTTATCAGGCTACGCAGCAATAAATACACAGACACACGTTCAGTGGGTGACAGAGACGCAATGTCCCGTTGGCGGGCTTTCGGCCATATCTATTCATTTTTCCAATGCACAGCATGATGCTACTTGTCATGCCGTTAGTAGCGGTCACATGACCATGTCACATAAGGCATTCCTAATGCATGCTAAGGTCGTGACATGTGCCAACTATCGCCAATGAAATGTCAGTTAATTGCAACATAGTGTCATCAGATGCAAAATACGGAAATCCTATGCTAGGAATTGTCACAAAGTGGCTCGTGGACACATCAATAACGACTGCCATTGGTAGTGACAACAGGCAAGCACTGTAAGTGTTGGTGGGCTGGTCCTGTGGTCACACAGGCCAGCCCTATCAGTGCTGGGGGCATCAACAGACACCAAGAGTGCCGTGGTCACACAGCACAGACTGTTGCAGCTATCACCCTGATTGCTGTGGTCACATGGCAAGACATCAGCTGCTGGGGGCTCCCGGGCTAGCAGCTGTTCTGTGGTCACACAGTAGGACAGTGGCCTGGGGGCTCCCAGGTTACACGTGCTGATCTGGGGGCGCCCAGATCAGCAGGGCGGCAGGACCATGGTAACACAGTGTCAGCCTGCAGGCCCAACAATGAGACACTAGGCTGAAGTGCCATTCATGGACTCTGCCGTCGTTCGGAGGCACGTGCCGGCTGATGCTCCTTTTATTGGCTGTCAGTCATGGCACATATATTTAAAGGGTCAACACCACACTCCTCCTTTTTCAAAATAAACAAAACAAAAACAACATCAATGGACATCAAATAAATCAACAGCCACAAACAGCAATGCTTGGTCCACTTGGGAACCATGGAATAAAACAATAACCACATGCATTGGGACTCGGTCGACTACAAACATTAAAACACAAAACAAACACTATTTACATGTTTTGCGGGGGAACGGTCGAAGTTGGTGGACTGCTGGTGGCATGTTGGCAGTTCTACCACACTATGAGGGAAACATTATTCAGCAGGGTATAGGGGAAGCTTCAACCAACAGACAACACCATTGTTAGTTGCTGGAACCATATTGAGCTTGCCAACAATCTGCGGGTTAACAGCTTCACACACACTTAATTACTGGGACCACTTTAAGCGCATCAAAGACATGCATGCTCACAGCATCAAAGTACACATTTACTGCATCCTCTTTGAGCATTAGTGGGGCTACAGGAAACCAATTCAAAGTTGCACTTGTATCAGTCCAGGATAGTTGAGAGCACAGTTCATGAGCCGGCAAAGTTGCACCCGGGGACACCGTGGACCACATCGGCTGTGGTCCATTGATGGTGGGATAGGCAGCGGGGAGACATCGGTAGCATGTTGTCTGGGATGCACCACTTTCAGTCTCCTTGCTATTTGGAGAGATTTCCCAGCACACTCACCTGTATCCTCTTTATAGGCCTAATCTGGGAACACCTTAGACAAGTGGTTGGTTCTAGGGGTGTATTTTTTGTATTTTAAACTGGACTTCTTCAGATCATCTGTTCTTGAACGGGAGATCTTTATACTTGTTTCCCACGGCGGCAGATGCCGAACCACTTCTGACTTCCACAAGCAGGAGCAGTTTTTACATAAGCCTGCAAGTGTTTTAGTGCGGTGAAGGCATGCAGGTTGACGCAAGTGACAGTGATGACAGAAATGACAGTAATGACAATGTCGTAAAGGAGGAGGCCAAACGAGATGTGTGGTGGAAAAACTTTGGCCACAAGCTTTATTGTAACAATAGCTATGGTGCAAAAGAAAACCAACCATAAAACATCATAAGAAAATAACACAAATATTTTGGAGAACAGGGGATCAGGTGAGTGGGGCCCTACTCCCACGTAGGGCCAACTCGAGGCTGATCCCTGCCGCCCTTCATACAAAAAGCTTGTGACATTGGATGGACCCAGCGTGTGAGCTGTGTCCGGTTTATCTTCCTTGACTTTACAATTGACATTCATACTGCATTTTTCCTGTTCTTCCCATGCAAACTGGAGAGGTATATGCCTTTCATCCACTGTTTTGCGCCTTTCCACGCTTTGAGGCATGTGTAGACCTTCCTTAAGCTCTTATGACCCACTTTTTAAAAAAATGTTAGTTAAATGTTTTTGGTCTTTTATTCATTTTAGTGCCATTCACATGAGTATTTTTTGCTACACCAATATGGCACCCCTTGGCCACCCTGCACTTTAATACGCACCCCAACGATGGAATTACTTTAGCAAGTACCTCTAAGATCCAACCACTTCAGAAACACAGGGACAGATGTGCCAATATTTTATTCAGAAATCACAGATGGGATCAACCAGAATGTAAGTCACAAAATATTAGAACCTATTAGAACTCGCGCTTTCCCAAGTCCTGCCTCCCTTTCCCGCAGAGGTTCTAGAGGCGCTATTAATTTTTTATCCTCAGAGGTGGATTCTGGAGCTTTGGCTTGCCTTCCACCTGTTTTCAGTTTTTGGGGTTTGTCTTTTCTTTGTACCCTTTGTGGGGAGGCGTTTTGCCTTTTCCCCAAAGGGTGCAAGCATCCTTTCTGCTCACTGATCCACTTGTGATATGGCCCTTAGTGAAGCACTATTCATTTTGATCCTCAGGAGGTGGGTTCTTGAGCTTCCACTTGCATCCAACATAATTCGGTTTTGGGCATTGCCCTTCCTATGTCCTCCTGGGAGGCATTCTGCCTTTCCCCCACTGCCAAGAGCCCTTCCTTCACTTTTAAGGCAAGTGTCGGCATTCCCTTTGCTGTTTGATCCACTTGGGTTTGTGCCGCTTGTGAGGCGTTATTGATTTTATTCTCCTCAGAGGTGGATTCTTGAGCTTGGGCTTTCAGTAACTAGATTCCCGTTCCCATGAACGTGCTTACTTCCAGTTTGTCAACTTGACTTTGGTCATAACTATTTAATTGTCTATATTAGTAGGCGTTTGCCTTTTCAGATATTTATCTGACTTTTCAATGGGTGCCTGCTCTATTTATAAATCTTTCTTTATTATGGTGTTTCTACCTGGCCCGTTATTGATAGTGCTTCCTGATTTTAGTGGGTGGGAGGGAGGTTTTTTTCAGCTTGGTTGGTCTCCGATGCCCAACGCTGGTGCCTGTGCAGAGGGGAGAAACAGATTGATGGGTCTACCTTGCCCATCCTAGTTATAGGCCAAAAGTGGCCTGGGGGCAAGGTAGCCCCTCTTTGAACATCAAAGGCCTCTTGTTACCACGTCCGTCCGGATGGGAGGGGGGGCCTTTGATGTGGGGTGGGCAGGCACTACCTGTTGTCAACTGCCCCTGCCACCTCCCTTCTATCTCGGGCACCCAATATCTCGGTACCCATTGTAGCTGGGGCCTGGAGGCCTGCCCTGTCACCGGCATGCTAATTGGGCAAGCACCTGGAAGGTGCTACCCCGGCCCGACCCACAACAACCCCACCTCCCAGCTTATGCCCCTGGGCCTTCTATTCCAGAGGGCCCATATCTATAAGCCTGGAAATGTTTTAGTGCGGGGATGGCATGCAGGGTGACACAAGTGACAGTGATGACAGAAATGACAATAATGACAATGTCATAAAGGAGGAGGCCAAACGAGATGTGAGGTGGAAAAACTTTGGCCACAAGCTTTATTGTAACAATAGCTATGGTGCAAAGGAAAACCAACCATAAAACATCATAAATAAATAACACAAATATTTTGGGGAACAGAGGATCAGGTGAGCGGGGGCCCTACTCCCACGTAGGGCCACCTTGATGCGGATCCCTGCCGCCACCCTGAGAGGGTGCTGCCCGGCGGCCCCTCAGGCCCCCCCCCCAAAATAGGGCAAAAAATAAGAACAGTCCCTTGCTACCAGTGTCCAGAAGATATCCCTGGTAAAGATGTCCATGCTTTTGATGGACAGGTGAACCCCGTCGCTGCAAAATAGAGCCTTGTTGTGCACTGTGATCCCATGCCTTATAAATTTTAAACCTTAGAATAAGCAAAAATTGGCCAATGCTTTGTTTAATATGCACCTTGAAATATCCATGGCCTTGTTAGATTCTTCACCTTGCCAGTGCTGGACCGGAATGATTTCGGACAACATGACTCCTGTTTGTCTTAACATGTGTGCGATGGATATGAGGGAGGTGCCCAGTTCAGTCAGTAGTGGCTTCCTGCCCAGTTGTGGCAAGTCATTGCCACCGAGGTGGATGATCAGGAAATCAGGAGGAGAGGAGCTGGCCTCCAGCATGCCGGCCAGCTTGTCGTGGAGGTCCCCCCAGCGCATGCTGGGTTTACCTCACAAATAAGTGATAGTATCTTGAAAATGCATGCTTTCCTGGGTTTCCTCGAGGCATCTGCCGGCCCTGGTGATGAATGAGTGGCCCACGAACCAGGCAGTTTTTCAAGGTTTCCCTGTGTGATAAAAGTCAGGGGGAGCGGAGGAGCGAGAGCATATCTGTTAAATTAAGTCTTTCCTGGGGCCACCAGGGGGCGCACAGGCGATGGCTGCCTGAAGACGCTGCTCTTGCCGAAACTGGGCCATGCTGAGGGATTGAGCCCCCCCCCGCATCCCCCTCAACGGAATATCTGCGGTTCTCAGTGGCAGTGAACCCCCAGGGACCCCCCGGGCAAAAGAGCGACGCCGAAAGACCCTCGGGTGCCCGAGAACGAGGCCTTGTGGCCCAACGAGAGGATCCACGAGAGGCCCCGCCCGCCTCCGGAGCTGCGTGGGGAGTCGTGGTGCGCGGTAGCCGTCGAGGCCTGCAAGCGCGCCTGACCTCTCCACCTCACCCCAGTCACAAAGCATGCCAGCGCTCCGGCGGGGACTCCACCGTCAGGGCCCCGAGGCACGATACCAGCGTGGAGCGGAAGCCCCAGGCGGCGGCGACTCGAGCTGCGGATCCGGACCCTCCAAAGGAGAGGCTGCCCGCCTGACCCAAGCTCCCGAACACGGAGTCGAGCAACAGGGGCGCCGAGGCCCCGTCCAACGGACCCAGGCGAGGGCCAACAGAGCAGTGGACAGCGGACAACAGCGGGATACGGCTGGTGAGGAAGGTGAGAGGCCCAGGCGGGAGGAGACTTACACAGGCGGTGGCCCCTGGGCTCCTTCCAAGGGCGAGTGCCCGTCTGGAGACGAACTCTGAAGAAAACATGGCCGATAGAATCTAATCAGCACGCCGTGGGCGCTGCGTCCCCCTTCCCCGGAGGCCTAGCCTGGACCTTCATCCGATCACAATTTGACACACATCGTCGCCACCTCCCCACCACAGGGACAGACGACCACAAGCAGCGGGAAAAGGGTGTGTAAAGAGTGTGAGGCCCCCACCAGAGACCGGTGGGGTGTGTGCCCGCTCAAAGATAGCGCCCCACAGAGCGGTTTTGCCTGAAGGAGAGAGGGCAGTGTCCCAGCAGGGTAATCACTCTTGGCCCCCGAGGACCGCCGGCCGGAGGGAGAGGAAGGGAGATCGGATGAGCTGGTGCCACACCCTCCAGGAGTACCGTTACCAGGACGCCAGAAGGGAGAATATCGACCCGGAATGGACGACCGGAATGTCCCAGCCCGAGACCTTGCCCACCCTTACAATGGAAAAGGGCTTTGCCTCGGTCCTGCAGGAGATCAGAGACATGCGGGCGGACATTGCCCAGAAAATGGAGAACATGGACCGTAGGGTGGACAAGGTCGAGGACAGACTGTTGCAGCTGGAGACCAACCAGTCCTCAGCAACGACCCAAGAGATGGACATGTCCCTGAGAATAGCTGCTCTAGAAAAAAGAGACGAGGAAAGGGCCAGGCAAATGGACGATTTCGAAAATAGGGAACGGAGGAACAACCTCAGAATCTTTGGGGTGCCGGAGTCGGAGGGAGAAACGGAAAGAGAATCAAACCGGCTGGTGAGGGACATCATCACCCTTCTTTTCTCAGATGAGATGACGACCGAACCAACGTTTGATCAGGTCCACAGAGCGGGGGGCAGAGCTGGGGGCCCCCGGTCAATTCTGGTCCGCTTTTATTACTACACCGAGAAAGCGAAGGTTCTGGAGGAGGCCAGAAAGACACGGGAGATAACCTATAACAATGCACAAGTGTCCATTTTCCAGGACCTCTCTTCATACACGCTGGCCAAACGCAGGATGTGCCGCCCTCTAACACAAATGCTAAAAGAGAAGGGGGTGCGCTATAGATGGGGGTCCCCCTTTTCCCTCACGTTCGAGTACGAGGGTCAACGGTCGACCCTGATTATAGAGGAGGACATAAGGGGAGCCATCCAAGAGTATGTGTCGGACCCGTCCCCGCTGTTGTGTCTTGACTGTCGTGTAGCCGAAGAGTCCTCTGTCCACAAGTTCCGCACAGAGAGAATCAAAGTCACTCTCTGTGCCGCCTTTGAGGCCACAGGTGGGAGATGTTCTTTCCGGAACTGCGGTACTCGTGGAACCCCGAACCACTGTAAAGGAAACACCGGTTAAGTGTCAAGCCAAAACAGAATCAACAACCAATCAACAAGTAAGTGGAACGGTCTTACCAAAAGGTGTCTGTGGAGTGGCGGTTGTACCTATGGGGGAGGTTCCGAGACTCAGCAAGGCAGTTCTTTCAATATGTAAGTATCCCAGCAAGGTTGCAAGTGCCAGGCCCACCTGATGCCAGAATCCGCACAAGAAGGGCGGAACGTAGTAGGAATCCGTGAAGCAGTCCGTGGTCGTAACAATGATCCAAAAGCAAGTACCAAAGCCAAGGGTTATCCGTTGCCAGTCCGTGAAACAAATCTGAGGTCAAGATCCAAAAAAGAGGTGAAACAAAAGGTATGTAGCACCGTACAGGAATCCGAAGAAACAGCTGTGAAGCACCGAAGCACTGCAACAGAGCCGTTTAAATACTGGCGCTGCTATTTCCTCCCGGTCACATGACCCGCGAGCGCATCACGTGAGTGTAGTCCAGAAACAGGTGAGCGAAAGGCGGCGGTCATGTGACGCGGAAGAAGTCGGTCTAGCAGCCGCCACGGAAGACGCCAAGGGGACAGACGTCTCCGCGGGCAAAGAGCATGCCGACCCAAGCTTTGTGGCAGTCGGCGCCATGGCAACTGGGGCGAAGAGAGAACCTGTGAGTCCCAGAACCGGGCAAGAGGGCGAGGGGTGTTCGGGGCACGGGGATGAGGAATGGGATCCCCAGAGGGAGTGGAGTGCGTGACACCCGCGGAGAGAACCCACGGGATTCGCAGCGGAAGGAGCCAGAGAACGCAGGCCACAAGGAGAGAGGAGAAAGAAGACGGGTCCACGGAAATTTAAGAAACTGAACCCGCCATCCCCGACGACACGGAGGAGCAGGCCGGTCGGGCCTGGGGTAGTCTGGTAGCTGATACACCAATCTGGAAGTGAAAAAGGGTACGGGGAAACCGGGCAAAGAACTTAGTCCACGATCACAACGTCCGGCCTGGCTCAAAGACGAGTTGACTTCCAGGACCATGGGGTCCAAGGACATAAGGGGCCTCCCAGAACAGCAAGTATGTCGCCTACCTGGAGGAAGGGGCTTGGGGGTTGCAGGGGGGAAAGTGGGGGGTTCAAGGAGGAGTGATTTCCGACATTAGCCCAGCCGGAGGCGGTAGGCTGGTGGTCTGCCAATTACCAGCAATGGTGGAACTATTTGGCTGGACGCCGGGGTGGGGGGTGGGGGTTGAAGGAATAGTTGGGGTTGTTCAGTTCGGAGGGGGGACCATGGGGCAGTTGGGGACAGGTTTAAGGCCCACCTGGGGGGCGGGGGGAGGGGGCAAGGGAGATCAGGCCATAACACAAAAGGAGCTGGAAAGGAAAAGTGCCATGAGTCAGCTATCCAGTAAGATGTTGATCCTAGACAATGGCTGAGGATCTGCCTGCCCTAGGCGTGGGTTCCCTTAATGTGCAGGGGCTGAACACCCCAACCAAGAGATCCTTAGTCTGCAGGGAATTCAGGAGGGCAAAGCTTGATCTGCTCTTTCTTCGGGAAACACACTGGGCTCGGGGGAAGGAACCGAAACTGCGAGGAGGCGGGATCGGGGAGGTCCTCAGCGCTTCCCACAGAACCAAGAAAAGGGGTGTAGCCATACTGCTAGCAAGGGATGTTGGCTTTGAAGTGGAAGCCATGGTGAAGGACCCAGAGGGCCGATATCTGTTGGCAAGGGGCTCTTTGCGGGGCTCCCCTCTGACTCTGACAGTTGTGTACGGCCCCAATGAAGGCCAGGCGCAATTCTGGGAGAGAGTGAAGGACAGACTGAAATTGTTTGTTCACGGGATGTTGGTGGTGGGGGGGATTTTAATATGGTCCTAGACCCAACCATGGATAGGAAACGCTTGGGGCCCCAGCCCACTAGGGCTGCAGATGAAACCATTTCCCGTACCTTCCAGAGGGTCAACGCGGAGCTGGGCCTGGTGGACACCATTCCGACTCCCAGGACAGGGCTCACCTCCTTCACATACTACTCAGCAATCCACACATCATACTCCCGTATAGACTACATCCTGGTAGACGAACCCCTTCTTCCACATGTCTCTGGCCACAGGGTCGACCCGGTCCCTTGGTCCGACCACGACTTGGTCCGTACCACCATAGTAGGGGGATGGCGGAGTGGCAGTAGAGGGCGATGGAAATGTAATGACTCCCTGTTGAAGGACGAAGTTCTGGCACAGGAAGTGCAGGACGCCATCTCGGAGTACTTCGAGTTGAACAACAATGGCGAGGTGGGCACACACGTGCTGTGGGATGCCTTCAAGGCGACCTTACGTGGTGTCCTCATTAGAATGGGAGCCCAGAAAAAGAGGGGGAGGGAGGCCCAGGAAAAGTCCCTGAGGGAAAAGATAGCCCAACTTCTGCCGACGGACCTCCCGGAGGCACCCCTGGAAAGGGACCAGATTGCCTCCCTAGAAAACTATAAACTCCAGTTGAAAGACCTCCTGTTACATAAGACTGATCGGAGCCTCCAACTAGTGAAACAAAAATATTATGAGAAGGGGGACAGAGCTGACAAAATCCTGGCCTGGAAACTCAGAAAGATTCAGAGGAATGGAACGGTGAAGGCAGTGAAGAATGATCGGGGATCATTAGATCACGACACCCCAAACAATGGAGCAGCCTTTCGCCGTTATTATGAAAAGATATACTCGTCAGAATATGACGGGGATGACACTCAGATTGAGGATTTCCTGGACTCCATCCAGATCCCGTCCTTGACAGGCGAAATGGCAGAGGGTCTAGAAGGCCTAGAGGGCCGGGTGACGGAAGAGGAAGTGGAGCACGCGATCAGTGGGATGAAGGTGGGAACGTCCCTGGGAGAAGACGGCTTCTCCGTTTACTTCTACAAGAGGTTTCAGGCTATCCTAGCCCCATACTTGGTGAGGGTGTTTAACGTGGTGTTAGAGGGGGGCTCTCTGCCGGATACCATGATGAGGGCCATAATCGTGGTCCTGCCCAAAAAGGGCAAAGACCCCACTGAATGCTCCTCATATCGCCCGATTTCCCTCCTCAATATAGATGTTCAGATCCTGGCCACGGTGATAGGTAAACGGATGGAGGGGATAATGCCTAAGCTGGTTCACGGGGATCAAGTGGGGTTCATAGGGGGCAGGCAAGGCTCTGATAACATCAGGAAGACGATAGACCTAATCCACCATGCCCAAGAATCAGACCTCGAAGCAAGTCTGCTTTCCCTGGACTCCGAGAAAGCTTTTGACAGGGTAGAGTGGAGGTACATGCAACTCCTCCTCCGTCGAATGGGCTTCGGGGCTCACATCAGGAACTGGGTTTCCGCCCTACACGGGGCCCCAACGGCGAGAGTACAGGTGAATGGAGAACTTTCCGACTCATTCCCTCTCACGCGGGGGACGCGGCAGGGATGCCCACTCTCCCCTTTAATATATGTCCTGATGATGGAGCCCCTGGCCATAGCGGTCCAAGCCCACCCAAACATTAAAGGGATTAAAAGAGGAGAGGTGGAGGTCAAGCTCTCCCTGTTTGCTGACGATATTCTAGCATACCTGGTGGAGCCCAGCTCCTCGCTTCCCTCCCTCCTGTCCCTGATGACGACCTTTGGGCAATTCTCGGGGCTAAAAATAAACGCATCTAAATCAGTGTTACTCCCTATTAGGGTTCAGGACCCGGGGCTGGACCACCGGGATAGGTGTGCGGGGATTGTGGTGGGGAGGGACTCCATTAGGTATTTGGTTGTGCTCCTCACGAGAGATCTCTCAAAATTGGCCTCGGCGAATTATGGGCCCATTATGGCGGAGATTAAATCGGACCCGAGGAAGTGGGGCGGTATGATCCTATCCTGGTATAGGTGCATGACAGCGGTGAAGATGAACATCCTCCCGAGGCTGCTGTATCTTTTCACGGAACTCCCAACGGGGGTCCCCGACCAGATGTTTCGAGAACTACAGAGGGCAGTCCGAGAGTTTGCATGGCAAGGGCGGAACCCGAGGATAGGGAAGGCCATTCTAACGTTACCTAGGGAGGAGGGTGGTTTCGGGCTGCCGGACTTCCTTCTCTACCACCGGGCCGCCCAGCTAAGGGTCCTGTTGGAGCATATGAAGGAGGGGATGGGCACCTATTGGTCTTATCTGGAGGACATGGATGCCCACCCTCTGAAAGTACTTGACCTTCTGTGGTTGCCGCGTAAACACATCCCAAATAGACTGCAGAACCACCCAACCCTAGGAATACTTTGGTCGATCTGGAAAGAAGGACCCACAACCGCACACCTCACTTCATGGCCCTCCCCGATGTCTTCGCTCTGGGGCCACCCGCTCAAACTAGGTAGCAGGGGATTCAGGAATGCCCAGTCCTGGACAGATGGGGGATTGGAATGGGCGGGGCAACTGTTCAAGGAGGGCGAGTTCCTCAAATACGAGGAGCTGCGAGATGCACTTGGGCGGGGGTCTCTCAGTTTTTGAATATTTGCGCCTGAAGGGCATCCTCTATGACCAGACTTGGGGCCTGAACCTGCGGAGACAGTTGACCCCCTTTGAAAAGTTACTGGACACGGCCACAACAAGGAAGGGGGTAGTATCCAAAATGTACCAAATATTGAACACTGTTAACTTGGAAGGGAGGAGAGGGTTTTAGTGGGTTCTGGAATGACTTGGCGGGAGAGGCTCTCTCGGAGGATGCATGGTCCAGGGTATTTAAAATAGCATTCCATGGGAACCTATTTACGTCGGACATGGAGCACAACTTTAAGATTTTACAGGGATGGCATAAAGACCCCTTGAAATTATCCAAGATGTTCTCGGGGGTGTCCCCCAGATGCCCAAGAGGATGCAGCCAAGTGGGGACGAGGGGTCACATGTGGTGGTTCTGCTCTAAGGTACAGGGGTTCTGGGAGAAGGTATGGGGATGGATGGCAGAGGTCACCGAGGAACTACTCCCACTCAATCCGTTGACGATATTGTTGGGCCTCCCACCGGAGGAGGCGGAAATATATAGGTACCCAAGAATGTGGGAAACCATGTTGCGAGCAGGAAGAGTGGCCCTAGCGCAAAGGTGGAAAAGGCCGGGGACCCCCTCTAAGGAAGACTGGCTAAAAAAACTTAAGAACATGTTCCTCATGGACAAACTGGTGGCCATGGTAAACAACGAATCGAGCACCTTCCAGGCAAATTGGTGTGGGGTTTACCTGGCGTGGGGGTGGGATGCTCACTGACATTATGTAGACAACATGGGGCGTGAGGGCGATGGAGCCCAGAGAGTACCACTCAAGGACAATGGTGCAATCCACGGCCCGGGAGAAAGCAGATCCGTCTAAGCCAGCAATTACGTGAACGTATAGCACAGCTCCAAGGCACCGAACTACGAGTACTGATGACAACTCCTGCGATTGGTTTTTCGATGGGACACTGATCTGGTGGGAGGGGCGGAGTTGGGGAGGGAGGAGAGGAGGGTGGGAGGGAAAGGAGACCCCGGGGGTTTGATGACGATGTTAAATGTGATATTCATATTGCTTCAGGTGTTGTCATTGTTTCTTTTTCTGAAAAATTGCCAATAAAACAAAAGTAAAAAAAAAAAAATATGAAGTCTTTCCTGATATACTTTTTGTATAACCCAGATTTCCAACCTCCTATTTCCTTTATCGCTTTCTCTTGCAAGCCCCCCATCCATGCGGATGTTGCTGCACCTATCCTGAATGAGTGGGACCCAAATTCTGTTGGGTCCCATCCTACTGCTACTATGGCCTTTTTGAGCACAGACCTCAATTGACATCTGCTGAGGGCAGACCCATTTTTGTGTGTAAAAAGTTGGCCGTCCAGGCTGAGGCGTTTGCTAAGAAAAGCCCTGGTGTTGCAGATGGGGCAATACTCTGGCTCCTCTATACAGAATAGATTGATAATTCTCCCTTTTCCCATCTGGTCAGTTTTGGATCTGTTGAGTTTAATTGCCATTGTCTCTGCCCAGGTTGATGTCAGATACATCCAGCCCTGCCTCTGAACCTGTGTTCTTAGTTGCAATTTCGCTAATTCTGAAAGCCCCAAAGTAATTGAGTGTAAAGGCTGCCTTGAATAAGGTAGTTTCGTATGAATATTGCATACTTTATGCAGGGTGTCTAAAAGGGTTTTTAGTTTAGCAAAATTCAGGGGGCGCCTGGTGTCTCTTTTTACACCTTCCAGTTTGGACCAACCTTTAAGTGCATATCTTGTCAATGCGCTGTGTGTGGGATCTGTGGCCCCAGCCAGTTTAGTGTAGTAGGCTACTGCTGCCAAATGGAAGGATGCCCATTCCTTCTTTTTGTTCTGTCTGAAGGCCCATTCCATGAAATCATTGACAGGCTCTCCTGGATGTCTCTGATATTGGTAATTTTTGTTATGTTGCCAAAGTCTGTTAGGCGCTTACTGTACATTTTAGCAGTTTTTAGGGCCAGTGCCTTTTTGTCCAGGTCCCCTAGGATCCCTCTGGGCTCACCTGTTGATGTGTGGTGCCGGAATTTGGTTCACGCCGTACCTTTGACTTGGGAGCGGGTGTGAGCAGTGGTTTTCCTTGGGGAGCCTTTTGTTAGGGATGTTGTGGTCTGCTTTCTTTTATCTTAAGATGGCACACACTTCCTCTGGTACAGCTGTCATCTTTGCTTCTGCCTGGGGATTTACTGCCCTGAAAATATGGAACTGAAAACGGGAAAGTGCGTCAGCGGCCTTGTTAATCTTGCCAGCAATGTGCCGTCCAATCATTACAATGTGTTTTAGGCTAAGTTTTGTAATTTCTCTTAATACTTTTAAAACCAGTGTGCAAGATGACGCACCTTTTTTCGGCTCCCTTACAACAGCCATATTATCAGACCATGTGACCAATTCAGTGTTAATCAGCATGTCCCCCTTATGTAGAGCGCCATCCATATGGGAAATATGTCCAGCAAAGTAATGTTTTTGGTCCAGCCCCATGAATGCCAGCTGCGGGCCAGTGGCCAGCACACCACTTGTTTACAAAACACCTACCATATCCGTTGCTCCCTGCGGCGTCAGTAAACAGGGCCCTTTTATCTGTGTCATTTATAGGCTTGCACCATATTACTTTCCCATTAAAGATGGTAAGGAATGTCTCCCATACAGCTAGGCCTTCGGCTATCTCTTTGCCCAGCCTTATGTGGTGTTGCTGCCTGGTTACCCCTCTCATTCTTAGCTCCAGGCTCCAATGGAAAACCCAGCCTTGAGGCATAATTCTAGTTGCAAAATTGAGCTTCCCCGCTAGTTACTACAATTCTTTCAGGGTTGCTTTGTCTTTGCCTGTCATTTTTTTAATCACCTTTAACAAGTCATCAATTTTATCTTTGGGTATGCAGCATTCCCCCATGGCTGAGTCAATTTCAATCCCAATGAATGAGAGGGTGTGGGTGGGGCCCACCGTTTTCTCTGCTGCAAGTGGGACCCTCAATGCCTGCATGATTTTGCCAAACGTTTGCATAGTGGTGCCACACAGTGGGGACCCTTTTGGTCCTGTAAAGAAAAAATCATCCAAATAGTGTACAATTCTCACCCAGGAATGGCCTTATGCAGGGTCCTTTGCAGAAATTAACTGAATTGCTCAAAGTAAGCACAGGCGATGGCGCAACCCATGGGGAGGCATTTGTCAAAATAGAATTTCTTTTCAAAATGGAAGCAAAACCACTGGTAGGCCCTCTCATGGACTGGCAACAGCCTAAATGCTGACTGGATGTCCGCTTTTGCCATGAGTGCCTGCCTCCCTGACAATCTCACTAAGTCCACCGCATCCTGGAAGCTGCTGTATGAAACAGCCGCCTCTGTGGTGGGGATGCCCTCATTAAAAAAGCTCCCTGAAGGGTAGGATAAGTGGTGGATCATTCTGAACTCCCCCTTTTCTTTCTTGGGCACGAAACCCAGGGGCGAGCATAAAAAGTCAGAGAATGGGAAGGTGTCAAACGGTCCTTCTATCCTGCCCAGGGCCAATTCTTTTCCTATTTTCCCCCTGATTATTATGGCTAGTGAGGAGGCAGATTTCAAACTGTTGGGGATGTGACGGGATCCATGTCCCTGAAATGGGATTCGAAATCCTTCTCTAAAGCCCTGTCCTAAAACATTTTTTGCTGCTACGTCAGAATAATCTTGCAACATATGCAAAAGCTTGTCTACCTTCAGTGGTGAGGCCCCTATTTTAAATTTAGTGGCTGTTTTTGCCTTCAGTGACTTTGGGGCTTGGCCTGGCTGGAGTGGACTTGGTGCATTTACCACTGCTGTGTCCTCCGCCACATGTACTGCATTGGTGTCTGTACTTGCAGTCGTCTCCCCATTTGCATGAGCCTTTATCATAATACCAACAATTTGATGTGGTGTTCCCTCTTGCCCCGCTCGAGTTACGGGTGTTTGGTTGACCCTGGGTTTGCTGCCCGGTTCTCTGCCCCCCTGGGGCTGGCCTCCAAAGGGGCGTTTTCTTTTATTTACAGGGGAACTATCTCACTGGTACCTGCGCGGGTTGAGCTGCCTGTTGTTCCCCCTTCTATTACTCTGAGACTAGTGCTCTTTATTATTTTGTGTATTGTGAGCTGAGTTCTCTTTTAAAACATAAAACATGTACAGTTTGAGATCTTCTTCCTCCCACCCCAGATCAGGGAATTTTTGTATTTCTTTCCAGAATTCCCTGTCATAATTCAGCCATGATTCTCCTTCAAATGTATTGTGGATTTTCAAGATCCTGTGATGGTAGGCAATCAGCGCTGTGCCTTCTTCAGGAAATTTTTATAAAATTATTGTGGACAGGATTTGAAATGGTGCTTCCCAATTCTGCATGTTCCTTTCCAATCTTGGCTTCCTTGCGCTCTCATTCTCCTCCTCTCTCTTGTCTTTTCTAACAATATCATATTCCAACAGAGAAAACATTTCTATAAATCGCTTTTGCCAAATCTTTTTCTTAATCTTGCGCTCAATATGCCATGCAATAGTCTTCTTTACGCGCCTATTCACATTTTTGCCAGCTGTGCGCCTCCCATATTTGGTCATCTGCAGGCCTGGTGACTCAATATTGTTACTAGGCCCAAACCAGGCCTTGAGGTGGCCTTGGTCATCCTCGATCCCTGAATCAGACCCTGTGTCAGAGCTGTCACTCTCACTGCTGGAGCTGCTAGAGTCCTCCCTGTGCCTTTTCTTCTTTTTCCCAGCGCCACCATCTCTGTGCCATTTTAAAAATTGTTCCAACATTGGCCCCAAGTCATTTTGCACAGTGCCTGATTTGGCTTTTCTTTTGCTGCCGGGGTGTACATCTGCTGAGGCTGGCATGCTGCAGACATCAAGGCACCTTTTCTTCTTGGTCGGTTGTTCCTGCTCCGCTGGTTCATCTTCGTCACCGTCCTCTTCTTCTGATGCTTCATCTACTTCTGGATCCATGCTGGCCTCTGCTAGTTCTGCCAACTTTTTCTGGACCAAATCCATACCGTGCACAGCTTCAGCTACCTTGGGCCACTCCAAAAGCAGCTTCTCCTTAAGAGTGAGAGCATCGGCCATCCTTGTTTCTTGATTGTAGCTGGGGCTGTGGAATTCTTTCTGTGGCCTGCGGTCCTTGTGCCCTTGTGCTTTGTTTTTAGAAAAGGCTGGTTGCTGACACTCTAGTTCTTTTGCTCCGTGACCTAACTTTGTTTCAACTGTCCCCCTGTGAAGGCTTGCACAAGTCAGCTTTACTGTTAGCAAACGTTTGCTGGCTGCGGGTGGCTGCTTCTTCAACTGCAGGAGATGTGTGGTCCACACAACCCCCTGGCCCAGGAGCTGTTGCTCTGGAGCTGCCTGTTGGGTTCCCCCAGCTGTGGATGAAGTTGCTGTGCAGCAGGGGGCCGACGCGTGTTCTCTACTGCCCCGCGTTGTGTAGTGCCTTTAATCGAGCGTTGATTTAGCTTGTGCTACCGCCGGGTATTTTCCTTTCTTTTAGCCCCATGCCAAAATTCTGTGCTTAAAGCCGTTTAACCACACCCTGCAGTTGTTAAGAGGCTGACCGGCCCCCGTAGGGGGCGCTAGAGGGGCAGCCTACATAGCGGGCTGTCCCCTCTGGTCACCCCCTTCCGGGGGTTGGTCTAGCCTCTACTCTTCCTCCCCTTCTTGGGCAGAAGAGGCATCCCCGGGGAACTGGCTTCCGGTCTAGTTGACCGGGGACGCTTATAAGGGCGGTAGCTGCAGGTGCTCAGTCTCTTTGAACAAGCAGCTCCCGCCGGCAGTTGATCGAGCGCGTCGCGAGCTTCACGAGCAGCACAAGAAGTCGGTAAGTATGAAGGGGGGGCGATCTGCTCGCAGGCTACAAGTCGGCTTGAGCGGACCGAGCAACGTCTTTCTTTTCACGGCTCGGTTTGGGTGGATAATGGCCACAGCGCCACGTTTTGGGCGTTAACACCAACATTTTTTGAAATAAGAGGGCCGCTTCAGGTCACATGCTTAACACGCTTATAATGTTTTTGTGTTCCGGGCGCTGCATATATTTGTCGAGGTGCTGAGCAATGGGTTAAGTGCATGACGCGCCATGTAAAATTAATTCCGGATAAGAGGTAGCAGGGTTTGTTATCTTCAGGCACTGTTTTTGTAGCACAGCACTCATCGGCGAAATTAGTAAATGCTTGGTCGGGAAAGGCGGGAGACCTAAGTTCCATTCGAATGTCCCGAGGAGCCTTAGACATTTTTGGGTGTAATCGTGTCCTGGCAACGGTCAATTGAATGCTAATAGTGTGGCCCTTGGTGTATAATTCAATGTGGAAGGCCGCCTTAATGTTCGTGGAGTTCGTGCTTCCGGCAGTGTCCGGGGGACATAGATGGGATCGCTGAGTTGTTAGGAAACCCTGGCCGTGTGGCAGATGCAGCATTTTTTCTAGAATTTTGGGGCCGCCGCGCCATGCATTGTTTAATTTCAACGACAGTTCTTAGGTATTCAGCCACCAGTGGCTCAAGTGGTAGGTGCTTGGTCTTGGAATGCTGGTGACCCGAGTTCTAATCCAATGTACGGAATATCCGCAGCATGTTTTACTAATAAGATAGATGGCCACCACGCCACGTTTGATTAATTTCAAGTATAGTCAATGGGCCTCATTACGACCCAGGCGGTAAGTTACCGCCTGGGCCGTGACTTTACCACCATGGCGTAAACTATGTTTACGCCATGGTGGTTGGCGGACTTACCGCCCCATTCCGACCTTGGCGGGGCGGTAAATCCCCAATCCCCATTTACCCTTCCCCATTCCCATTTTTGCCCCATAGGGCATAATGGGAGTGGGGAAGGCGTTAATTACGCCACCGTAAATTACGGTGGTGTAATTAACTCCATGGTCCCTTAGCGCCATGGATTTTAACACCTGCTAAAAGCAGGTGTTAAAAGCGCCATGGCGCTAAGGGACCTCGTACTCAGGCGGTAAGGGTCGGCGCTGTTAACGCTGCCGTTAACCCCTTACCGCCTGGGTCGTAATGAGGCCCAATATGTATTAGGTATTGGGAAGGCCGCCGCGCCATGTGGCAATCATGGCCTACATGTTTGTTCTGCATCTCGAAGGCCGCCGTGTCACATGTACGATGATAAGTGAATGCAGCTCGTTTTTACTGAAACGGATGGCCACCGCGCCATGTGTAACATTGTTGAGTTGGGGCCGCATGTTTTTTCTTTGCAGCTCGTTTTCCTTAAACCGATGGCTGCCGCGCCATGGGTAACAATGTTGAATTGGGGCCGCATGTTTTTCTTTGCTTTCAGCCACCGCGCCACGTTTCCTTATGTCGGGTTTAAATGCGACATGTTTGTATTTAAGGAAAAAACACAGGGCGGCTTGTTGTTTCTACTTCGATGGCCGCCGCGCCACGATTCAGTAGGTTCCACCATATGAAGCATGTTAGACGGAAGGTGATTGTAATGCAGCAATTTTCTGCGATTTTATGGCCGCTACGCCATAGATGATGGTGCAAGTATGCAAGTGGGTTGTTTGCATTCGAGGGCCGCCGCGTGTATGATCCCGAGCAGGGCCGGCTTGTTGGGGGCTAATTTTTGTGTGAGGCACGCCAGGTGTATTAAGTTACAGTGCATGCAGCAATTTTTCTGTAAACCGATGGCCGCGCGCCACGTTCGGTATTTCTAGTAAGGGAGGAATTTTCGCTTCCGCGCCTCACCAGTAGGTTGCAAATTGGGGCGCTCGTGCCACATGTAGTATTTCAGTTATGGGCAGCATGTTTTTCAGAAGGACTGCCCGCCGTACCACGTTTAATAAGTTTCGGTTGGAGGCTGCATTCATCTAAAAGCAATGCAATGGCGACTCCAACATGGGCTTTTCCATTTTTAAAACAACAAAGTTTAAGCCCGTCTCTGTAGCACAGTCAGCAGAGATCGAGACTGGTGCCTGCAAGGTTGCCGGTTCGGATGAAACCTCTTGCTTCAGCATTCTGAAGTGTTGTGAACAACATTTTTACAGGTTATGTAAGAAAAATAGAGTTACGGGGGCGGCAAGGTATGAGGACACGGCGGGTGCCCACATGGGGTCAATTTTTGCCTACACCAGTTCACAGTCAGTAAGTGTTTTGACTTGTACCTGAGAGGTTGGGGGTTCGAGCTCAAACCTCCAACTTCAAAATTGTGAAGGGGTTGTGAAAATGAATTGCGGTTTTAGAGCCCTGCTACATGGTAATGAATGGGCAGCAGCATGCGGGCACCATGCCGGAGATTTGTTTGTGCAGAATGGAATTGGTATGTAGTAAAAGTTTTAAGAATTTGCCAGGGGGGAGTTTTGTGGCGGGGTCATGATATGGAGCTGTTGTTGACAATCAAAGAAGGACTAATTGTTAAGAGGAATGGATGGGCAAACAAATTAGTGGTTTAATAAGCAATCCCTTTCTACATTAATTTGTCCGATGCAGGTTTGGCAAGGAAGCAAGCTGTTAGTCAAAGACTTAACCTTTTTTCAACGTGGAAAAGAAGAGGGGTAAGGTAAAGGCCTAATGTTTTCCCAGTATGGGTAGTATTTCCTGAACCGGCGTGGATCGAGTTTTTGCCCAGTCCAGCACTGCATAGTACAACAAGGATCATATTAATTGTACAAATTTCCCATGTGTAGTTTAGGATATCGGTGGAGGCCTCACAGGACCTGTTCCACACAATCGATGAAGTGCCCAACACCCCAGGTTCAAGCGAGGAGTAAGATGAAGGGGCGATCTTGGCCTTATTCCAAGGATGCGGAGTGAAGGGAGGGGCATAAAACAGAGCATTAGTAATAAAGCCTGCAGACAAGGGAGGCAGAATTGTACTTATGACCTCTTTACAATATAAAAACATGATACACATTCTCGTATCTGATAACCAATGTTACAATAAAATCAAACAGGACCCCAGCGAAAGTATTCTGGCTGAAATTATGGAAATGGCCACATACGCCAGAGATCGAAGTTGGATCACTTCCAAAGAATTTGATTTCTTGACCACCAACCAGGGACGCATACCATCTATTTACGCCCTGCCCAAAATACACAAAAAACTGACCAATCCACCTGGACGACCCATTGTTTCAGGTTGTGGTTCAGTGTTAGAACCTGTCTGTAAATTCATAGATGTTTTTCTCAAACCTATGAGTATAAAAACAGAGACATATCTAAGAGACACAACTCAAACCATCCAAATTTTTGAGGGAATAGATTTTGATGACAGCTCTCACCTCTTAGTGACACTAGATATTTGCTCACTGTATACCAGTATCCCACAGGAACTGGCTATAGAGTGTATACACAGATACTTGATAAATTTCGATGCCCAAACAAGAGTACCAGCAAACTTTATTGTAGAACTACTAACACTTGCTCTGTCTAAAAACTATTTAGAGTTTGATGGACAGTTTTACTTTCAATGTAAAGGGACAGCAATGGGGGCAAGCTTTGCGCCCAGCCTGGCTATACTGTTTATGGCAGATTTTGAGAAAACCAATATACTATCTGAGAAAAACCCTTTAAAAAAACACATAAAAATCTGGAAAAGATACATAGACGACATTCTCTGTATCTGGCAAGGCTCCAAAACAGATCTGGAAAAAATTATTGAATGGCTCAACAAGGTGGACCAAAACATTCAGATCACAATGGAATGTAATGATTCTGAAATCAATTTTTTGGACCTCAAAATTCAAACTAATAATGGCTCCCTAAAATGCAACCTATTTCGCAAACCCAGCGACAGAAATACACTTCTGCATTTCAAAAGCGACCACCCGAGGCACATTAGGGAAAATCTGCCCTTCGGACAATACCTGAGAATAAGAAGGAATTGCACTGAACTAAAAGATTTTTATGACCATGCCAATGATCTCGATCACAGATTGACCGAGAGAGGGTATCCGCATCATGTAATATCCAGATCACGGAAAAGAGCCAGATTTTCAAACAGGGACGTACTCCTGCTGGATAAAAATGTAACTAAAAACGAGGAACCAAGAACGACTTGTGTTATTACACATGGCGCTCATACATCATTTATTCGTAAGTCCATAACCAAACATTGGACTTTGGCCAAATTGTGCCTACCCAATGAACCTACACCACGCTTTGTATACAAGCGGGGTAAAAACCTCAGAGACCAACTGGTGCATTCCAAATTCTCTAAACCTGCCCCAAGTTTGGGCCTGTGGAATTTGAGATCACCCGTGGGACATTTCCCCTGTGGGAATTGCACTTCATGTAAATTTACCAAAAAAATAAAAGATTTTAAGATCGATGATAGACAATGGAGTTTGAGAAGTCTGACAAACTGCAAAACTAAAAATGCCATTTACATCATTGAATGCCCGTGTGGTTTAAGATATGTCGGACAAACAGAGAGACCGGTTCACATCCGGATCTGCGAACATCGCTCCCGAATAAGATGCAAACATGAAAGTGCCCCCTTGGTAAAACATTATTTGGAAGCCAAACATACAGCAGACGACATTTTGTGGTGGGTGGTTGACACCATCACATCCTCCACTAATCTTAAAATAAGTCTACTACAAAAAGAGACTCAATGGATATATAGAGTTAACTCTTTTAATCATGGCCTCAACGAAGAATATGTTTGCCCTACTTAATTGCATCATTTATCACATGACCAGTATTCTTTCGGCATTTGATCTTTGCGTGTCGGCTAGTGTATTATTGAACAGTGTGTCATACATATATTAGCCTCACCACCAGGACGCACTCGCTCTTCATCTTTCCAAGTTTTCCAAACTGGCATTTTTACGCCGCGCCTAACTGCAAGCTCTCGCTATGACACTAAGATCCACCAGCTACCTTGAGCGTGGTATCCATAGCAACCTGGCCAGACACGTCCACACCACCAGAGCGAGGAATATTCTATTCGCTCAGAGGACTCGCCCAACACCACAAATCGATACACCCGATACGGACTACAATTTGCAACGTCATACCTCGAATGCAGCCGTTTTCTTTGCCGTCCCTCTATCTGTCGGGTCCTTTCGACGTTAAACTTGCATTTAACACAAATATGTCACGGAAGGAAAACATAATATTCTTCCCCCTGCCGTCCAGCAAATGGTAGTACCCCATCGCACGGCATTATGGGTCGGACTAAACCAAGGGTTTCCATGCCAACGGGACGCCCAGCATACGGTGATCAAGTCGGCTCGACTAATCCGCTCTCTCTCTGGTGCTCCGTGCACCACTTTTCTCTCTGCATTCAGTGCCTCCAAAGTGAGTATTCACTTCCTCGTATGATCATGGTTTTTTCTGCTTGACACATATGACGATTCAAAACCATTGCCCCTTTATGTCTCAACAGACACCCTGCCACATTTTGTGACACATGAGTACGCAAGAATACAGGCGGTTTCCCGCCCCACCGCATTTACCACGGCAACTGCATGTGAATTCCTACCCAGCGACTTCTACACACTACGAGCGCTTTGGGCCAACAGCGCTTTGCTGTTTTCATGATATAAACATTCCTGTATGCATTTTTCGGCATCTTTCTTTCTCTTTCTCCCTCTTTGTCACTAGTAACTGCATGGCGGGTTTAGGTCTGATTTTTGATGTTTCCTTTGCATAATCTTCCGTAATTGGGTTTTCCAGACCGTTCTTCACTAACTCTCCTTGAACACCAGCTTATCTTGCATCCTTGCATGCTCTCTTCAACTGACATTTTTTGATCACTTTAAATTCTAAAAAAATGGTGATTTCATTTCACTTCTCTCTCTATAGAGTGCATTCACTCCAGGACTTCACTAAGTATTGGCTTCCCACTCGAAGACTCCACCCTCGCAATTCCGGGTTGTTAGGGAATCTGCCACCTACAAATCCTAAAGGCTGAAATTCCTGCACTGCCCTGCGCCACATACAGGGTCAGTACAGTGCAGCATTTTTTCATCTTTATTTCTAACTAGCAGTATCGTTATCCCACAATGTTTCACGTAAATAGGGAATCCTGTTGACAAATTTCGGTTAATAGCATTTTTTGCACCCATTTGATCGTGTACTTTACACACTTGCCTTACTCCTCACCAAAAAACTTTTCATTTTATCTTTTTGGACCCCTTATAGATCCAACTGCCCTGAGGAAGGCTCTTCAATCAATGCCAAGATAGATGGCAAAAGCTGAAACGTGCCGTTAGTACAGCACATATATCTAAACTACAAGAACTGATGGTCTGTGCATGTACTACTATCTATCCACAGTTTCAAAACTGGCACGTAGGCAACTTTACCTAACAGGATCATACCTTGATCATTAACATACACAAAGGATAGGAACCTTTGTTACAATTATGATGATTAACATTGTAAAAACCAAGTCTAACTGTGCAATTTGTTTTCTTTAAAGTGAAATTACCCCCCCCCCTTTTTTCTTTTTTGTGTTCATACTCTGAATAATTCTGTTTGAAAATGTCAATCATTTAAGTGGTCATCTTTGTTTTCATTGTCTATGTTTTCTGAACATCTCATGTGAAAATCTTTATTGCATTGCTCAGAACTACCACTTTTTACTTAATTTTCTGTACATTGAAAAATTTTAACCAATTTTCCTCTTTTTGCATTAATAAATAAAATGTATGGTCAATACTTTTGCTCTATTTGTTCTCCTTGTTATTCCCCTATTTATCTGACTCCTTAGGAGCAGAACATTAATATTCCAAGAAAGGATGCGGAGTGAAGGGAAGGGCTGGGCTAAGAAAGTTCTGGGAAGCAATCTACCACCGCCCCCCAGCCCTTGGTGGTGGATGTCCAGATCTCTCCACCCCCATTGATAGACACCCCCCCCCGAGTGCGGTTACACCGAAGCCCTTACCCGCCAAGAGGAAGCGTCAGCAAAAGGGTAAGAGATCCACAGAGGTATTGCAGGTTGTGCTTCCACCACAGGTACCAAGTGAGGTGGCCCAGGCCGGGCCGGGGTTTACGGCCGTACAGACCTTGACAATGCCTGGGGCAACAGGAGTGACCCACGGTACGGCCCCCATAGCTCCAGCCCCAGTACTTCCAACTGCTAATTCAGCAGTGATGTCCCCAGGAGGGGGCGTAACGGGTAACGAAAGGTTTGGCATGATTTTAGAAGAAATGTTGTTGTTGGTCAGGGGACGGGGGGTTCCTTCCTCAGGGGTGGTCATTCAGCCGGTGGCAAGGAGCGTTTGGGAGGGTCCCAGCTTGAACACCCTGAGCAGTAATCTACCCTCCACTTCTGCTCTCACCCCCACAGCTCCCCCACTGGTGCCTAGCAACAGCATCCCAGAAGCTCCCCTTGCTCTGCCTTTAGCAGCTGAAGCAGCGGACCAGCCGGTGACGGTTGCCCCTTTGTTATCTGGCAGGTCATCTTTGGCTTGGCACATCCCCCAAGATATAAAAGAACAGATATGGGCCAGAAAAAATAATGACATATTTAGCCTTTTGGCGGTTGAAGATGCTGGCCCCAATGTAACTCTAAGTGCGGAAGAAAACAATAAGAGGCACCGCAAATATCATCCCGAGGAGAACATCTCTAACTGGGAGAAAGCGTTCGCTATACTCTCAGTGATAGTTATGGAGAAGAATCCGGAGCACGGCCCAGGTTTGGTAAAATATAGGGAAACTATTGTTGGGGAAGCAAAGCAGTATGGCTCGACTGGATGGATAGATTATGACAGGAAGACATATGATGGAAAAATGCCCTACTATGACCTGGGACTAGAAAGAGATGGATGGTTGGGTCACATACATGGGAGGCAAGCAAAGGACAAGTATTGTATGGGCTATCTTTTACAAAAGTGGTAAGAAGAACTGGTTTGGTAAGAAGAATCAAGGGGGGAAGGGGCACCCCTTTCACAATGCCCCTCAGGGACGGGGGGCCAGGATGCAGGAGCAGCAAGCTCAAATACAAACGGAACCCATGACGACAGAAAAACAGGTAATGTCGCATGCCGGTTTTTCAACAAAGGCAGCTGCACCTGGGGACCCAAGTGTAGGTACAATCACGAGTGCGAAAAGTGTGGGGGGAGCTATCCGCTGGTCAAATGCATCAAGCGGGAAGGAGCCTCCAAGGGCAGGGGACAGCGCAAAGGGCAGTAGGTGCCCAGTATTTACTGCCCCCCTCCTCCAGTTGCAGTGTTGGCATCACAGAGCATGGATTTAGAAACAAAAGGCCCCACCCCAATTAATTTGCACGTTCTAGTGGAACACCTAAATCATTACCCCAGGAAGAGGGAGAGGGAGTTGCTATTACAAGGTTTCATGGAAGGATTTGTAATTCCTTATGAGGGACCACTGACCTGCCGCTTAGCAAAGAACTTACCTTCGGCAACGGAGTTGCCGGTGGGAGGTTGATAGGAAGATTAGTAAGGAGTCGGAACTGGGCCGAATTGCTGGTCCTTTTGATTCCCAACTTCATTGTATCACCCCTGGGCATAGTTCCCAAGAAAGAGCTGGGTAAGTTTAGGCTCATTCATCACCTTTCCTACCCAAAAGGGGAGTCGGTGAATGACTGGTTGAGCCCGGAATTATGCTCCGTGCACTATGCATCCTTTGATCAGGCATTGTTGGTGGTGGACAGCGTGGGCAAAGGGGCCTTGCTGGCCAAAATCGACATAGAATCGGCCTTTCGCTTACTACCGGTGAATCCGGCCAGCTTTCACTTGCTGGGTTTCCAGTGGAAAGGCGGTTTCTACGTTGACAAATGTATGCCCATGGGTTGTTCTGTGTCATGTTCCTTTTTTGAGACATTCAGCACATTTCTGGAATGGGCTGCGCGGATATTGGAGCAAAGAGGGCCAATGGTGCATTATTTGGATGACATTCTATTCTCAGACAGGGATGGGTCCAGTGACTGCACTTGCAATGTCTGCTTTCCAGCAATTGATGTACGAAATGGGGGTCCCCCTAGCTCCAGGGAAGACAGAGGGACTGTGTAAGGTGCTAACCTTCCTTGGTATCGAGATAGACACTACAGCAGGTACTTGTAGATTACCTGAAGAAAAAGTCAAAGGATTGAAAGCAGAAATTGCTAATAATCTGTCAAAAGACAGGACCACACTAGAAAAAATGCAACAACTCCTGGGTAAGCTTAACTTTGCGGCCAAGGTTATCCCAGCGGGCAGGGTCTTTGCACGCAGGCTGGCCAGGGCAACGGCAGGTGTGGTGCAGAAGCAACACCAGATTAGATTAAGTGCTGCCCTAAAAGAAGACTTAAGGATGTGGTATACATTTTTAAGCAGCTTCAATGGGGTTCAGATTTGGAGAACACCTTGGGAAACCAGCGCTGAGCGGCAGATGTTTTCTGATGCCGCAGGGAGCGAAGGTTTCGGAGTAATTCTAGGGCGTGAGTGGTGTGCCCAGAGGTGGCCACAACAGTGGCACAAGAAAGGCAGGACAAGGAACATAGAGATGTTCCCCATTGTGATTGCACTAGTGTTATGGCCTAATCTGTTCGTTTTTGGTCTGATAACAACGCTGTGGTACAAGCCATTAACCTACAGTCAGCATCCTGCCCCGCTATGTTGAGCTTGCTCAGGAAATTGGTGGAGATATGTCTGTACAATAATATCGAATTTAGAGCTCGGCATGTGCCGGGTACTGCTAATATTGCTGCTGACGCTCTTTCTCGCTTTCAGTGGTCCAAGTTTCGGAAGGCCCACCCAGCGGCCAGACTGGAGGGAGCGCGGTTCAGGAAGGAATGGTGGCAGCTGGTGGCGTGGACAGGGCGCTCTCCGAGTTAAGTGAGCGTTCGCTTACGCCCGGAGTCTGGTTTAGGTATCAGCAGAGTTATGGTAAGTTTAAAAGCGTAATAGCTGGCCTGTGTGGTGTTGGACAAACAGCCGAAGAACAGGTACGGGCATTTGTGGTTTGGGCTCACAAGGAAGGCAGGTCAAAAAGCTTGGTTGCAGCACATTTAGCGGCAATAGCCTTCCACTTGAAACTGGAAGGAAAGAGATCGCACAAAAGAATTCTTGGTACGCTCCGCTCTGAAAGGCTGGGCCCGCTCCGAGCACAAAGCTAAAGATGGGCGCAAGCCCATTGACTTTGAGTTATTAGTGAAGTTGTTATCCGCACTATCAAGCGTATGTTTCAATGATTATGAATTAGCACTGTTCAGGTTAGCATTTGCATAGGCCTTTTTCGGGGCGTTTAGGATTAGTGAGCTGGTTTCAGCATCTAAGAAGGATACATCGGGGAGAGCCATTGCCTTGGGGGATGTCTCTCTTTTTTGCAGGGATACAGGAGATGGGGTCAGAATACAGTTAAGAAAAAGCAAAACAGATCAGCTGGGAAAAGGGTTTAGCATATTATTACACGGGGCCCCTCGCAGGGAATGTTGCCCTGTCCACCTTCTCAAGTTGTTCTTACAGTTCAAATCACCAAGTGCGGGCCCCCTGCTAACTCATGCTGACACATCCCCCCTTTCTGCATTTCAATTTCGCAAGGTGTTGACGATGTCCATGGCGGTCTTGGGCATCCAAGGGGAAGGTTGGTCCACCCATAGCTTTAGGATTGGTGCGGCTACCACGGCATTTCAGCAGGGCATGTCTCCCCGGGCAATCATGAAGCTAGGTACGTGGGAGTCTGGCCAGTATCGCCTCTATGTACGCCCGCAGCCCAGTGCATTTCCGGAAGAATATTAGACGCCCATCTCGCACAGGTCCATGGGCAAGGCGGCTGGGCAAGGGGATCTGGGGGTTTGTTATCTTGGCCGACTTACTATATACAATTTTCACCCCGCAGATGATGCAGTGTGGCTGATCGGCCACTCATTTGTGATGCGGGCAGAGAGAAAGGCTAGGCAAGGCCCAACCTAGGATTCAAGGATACCGAGTGTGTGTGGTTGGGCACACCTGGAATGAGGAGGCACTCCCTGCTGCCCGCCATTCACTGGCGACTCCAGTGGAGGCGAGCACCAAGGGTGATGTTGATTCATTTGGGGGGCAATGACTTGGCCAAGTTGGGTCGGGGATGCTTACTGGCCCAGATACAGGTGGCTTTACGATTGGTGGCACACAAATTACCAGGCACGGAAATTTTCAGGTCGGAAATGGTACAAAGACAAGTTTGGAGGGATGCCATTTCTGTGGCGGGCATGGAGAAATCCAGGAAGCGCCTCAACAGAAGTGTTGAAAAGCTCACTAAGGCAGAGGGCCTGGGGTATGTAGGGCATGGCGGCCTGAACTCCTTGCCTTCCCATTTTCATACAGACGGGGTCCATCTATCCGACAGAGGCAATGATGTGTTCTTGATCGCTATACTGGGGGCACTAAAAAGGGATGGCTACAGATGAGCTTAAGGTGAGTAGGGTCTAAAATTTGTGTGCTAAAACTAAGTACGGTCCTAGAGTTTGGGGGCATTGATGGCAGCGTAAGCCACCACCAAAGCGTGGCGGAGTATCGGGGCGGTCCTAGCCAGTGAGGGACTTCACGCTGCAGCTTCGGCGGCAGCGGATCGGGATTGGCCGGGCTGGAGCCAATCCCTTGACGGGCACTGACTTCTCTTCCTTAGGGCTCTAGGCCACAACCTCCTGGTCAGTGCCCATGAGTGTCCTGCTGGTAGTAACCAGTGTTAGCTGGTAGTAACCAGAAGTTTGTCAGTTTTTGCCGGTGGCAAATAGGATGACATGGTTCACCTGTAACCTGACTGTAATCATTATGTGGCTGGGACCGTCCCAAGTTATTGTCTTGCTCCTAATAAACTGCGACCGTGTACTTTCCAAAATCTTACAAAGTTGTCTGTGTCTACTTATTCTGGTGTCTGTTACACTGACCAAAGGAGGTGGGGGTGTCCAATGGGGATCTCCCCGCTAAGATTCTGCGTGTTATCTTTCTGCTCCTCCTTCGCTGAATGAAACGATTCATTCAGTGTTCGGCTTTTGCAGTATAGTTAAATGTGGCCACGTTTTGCTGCTCCGCGTTGGCCTGCTTCCAATAAAGCGCTGGAATCCTTCTTGCTCTGCCCGGAGACTGCAGACAGTTACTTTGTAACACTGTCACTGCTTCCTTCATTCAGGGAAGCTCCGCCGTCCTGCGGATGAGCTGGACGGGCTGGGGTGCTGTCAACCTCCTTGCCAGCGCCGCTCACAGTGCTCAGATTCACACAAGCACGGTGCAGTCTTTGTTCTTCTTTTCTTTTGCTTTTCCCAGGCTGCCTTGGGTGAAACACAAGCCCCCGACTCGAGCAAATGTTCTTTTCGTTCCCCTGCCGTTTACGCTCACCAATACAAAAAATGCAGTTTTCAGCTTGGTTGGTCTCCGATGCCCAACACTGGTGCCTGTGCTGAGGGGAGAAACAGATTGATGGGGCTACCCTGCCCGCCCTAATTATAGGCCAAAAGTGGCCTCGGGGCAAGGTAGCCCCTCTTTGAACATCAAAGGCCCCTTGTCTCCACATCCGTCCCAAAGGCCCCTTGTCTCCACGTCCGTCCAGATGGGAGGGGGGCCTTTGATATGGGGTGTCAGGGGCACGGACTACCTGTTGTCAACTGCCCCCCCCCCCCCCCGCCACCTCCCTTCCTTCTCGGGCACCCAGATGTCTAGGTCCCCATTGTAGCTAGGGCCTGGAGGCCTGCCCTTTCACTGGCACGCTAATGGGACAAGCACCTGGAATGTGCTGCCCCGAGCCGGACCCACAACAACCCCACCTCCCAGTTTATGCCCCTGGGCTTTCCATTCCGGAGAGCCCATATCTATAATGCTCCCACACGGAGTACAACAACCCTTTTTCATATTGCATCCAGCTCTGACCACGGAGCGTAAGAAATTATTTTCCTTCTGAAACCCTGCTCCCGGAGCACACCCAACTCACACCTCCACGGCCTAAGTGCTCTGGCAGGAGCACTCTCTCTCAACACTGCAGCAGCAGAAGCCGCATCTGCCCTTGTCCTCTCCAGCAAGAGATGTACTTATTTACTGCGGCAGCACGCCACTCTGCTCACCACAACGGGATCCTCACTGCACCTATCCCCCAGGCGGGACCCATCACTGTGGTGTGGTCACAGGCATCAGGCTCCCTTCTAGGCAAGAATCATTTCTAAGATTATATGAGCCAGGTTCAGCCGCTTCCTTCCTCCCCTTGGGCGGGTGCTAATCACACGAATGCTGTGGGCCGCTCTTTACCTCTCCCCCAGGCGGGAGTTTGCAATTCATGATACAGCAGCGGTCACCGCTGTAACATTTAAGCTACAATGATTTGCTGTAGGCACAATTCTCATACATCTCCATATACAATACTGCACACGTAACAGATTATGCATTTTAGGAGGAAAAACGTACAAATCCAAATTCTGAAAGAGCTGGAAAACCAGTTTTTAATAAATGCCTTTCTCCCTTTGTTTAAATACTTGAGTCCTCGCTGTACACAATTGAGTAAGCTGATGACTAAGTTGTTGGTTTTTCTGTCTACTGTTTATTTGTAAATTTGTAAGACAGTGGTAGTACTTAAACTACGCTGTAATATGTGACCTAAAGTAATAAAGGTCTAAAAACTGGTTTTCCAGCTCTTTCAGAATTTGGATTTGTACGTTTTTCCTCCCAAGGTGTATAATCTGTTACGTGTGCAGTATTGTATATGGAGATGTATGAGAATTGTGCCTACAGCAAATCATTGTAGCTTAAATGTTTGAGGTCAGGACTACCCCCCTGTTCTAAATAATTCAATGCAGCGGCAGCAACAGCCGCTTCCTCTCACTGGTCGGGGAAAACACATTACCTTGCCGCAGAACACGGAGCACAGATGACGCACTTCTGGCCCGGGTTTATGCAGAGCGGCAGGTGCCATACTAAAGCTCTGATCCCGGAGCATGCACAGTGAACCACCAGAGGCGTTGCTAGAGGGGGGCTAAAGGGGCTATAGCGACCTCCTTGTGGGGGTTCTTACTCCTTCATCGACATTGTTGTGGGCTGGTCCTGTGGTCATAAAGGCCAGTCCGATCAGTGCTGGGGGCAGCCAGCAGACACAAGGGGTGCTCTGGTTACACAGCACTGATTGTTGCAGGGATCACCCTGATTGCTGTGGTCACATGGCAAGACATCAGCTGCTGGGGGCTCCCGGGCTAGGCTGTGCTGTGGTCATACAGCAGGACAGTGGCGTGGGAGCTTCCAAGTTACACATGCTGATCTGGGAGCACCCAGATCAGCAGGGTGGCTCGATCAAGGTCACACGGTGTCAGCCTGCAGGCCCAACAATGAAACACGAGACAGAAGTGCCATTCATGGAGTCTGCCATCGTTCTGAGGCACGTGCCGGCTGAGTCTCCTTTTATTGACGTTCAGTCATGACAAAGTCATGCCACATTTATTTAAAGGGGCAACACCACATAAAGTATAGCTGGTCGAGCCCAAAAACCGATGGGCAGAGCTGCGCCATGGCCAAGCCAGAGGCTCTGGCCTGGCTTTATGGGCCAAATACGAGCGGAATGAAGAAAATAGACATGTGATAGGAAGGGAGAGAAAAGGGGATGGGGATAGTGCTGCTAGACGGCACGGTATGGGGGTGTGTGGATAGCAGCATTTCTTTGGGTTAGTGTAGAGAGAGCTAAGGGGCAGAAAAAGGGGAAAAGGGATGCTGGCGCTGGGGAGAGTAGGTAAAGTGGCAGTGTTTTTTGGATGGTGCGGGGGAGGAGGTTGGGGCAGAGAAAAGCGGATGGTCGCAGAGGAGGATACGGACACTGGTGTTTTTTGGATGGCCTATGGAGGGGGCTGGGACGGAGAAAAGAGAATAGGGGATGTGGTAGTGTGCGGTCAGGGACAACACCTGTGTATTTGGATGGTTTGGGAAGAGGGGTGATGCATAGGAAAGCAGAACGGGGATGGTGGTGTTGGAGGAGGGTAGGGACAGTGGCAGTGTTTTTTTGATGGTACGTGGTGGAGCGTGGGGTAGAGAAAAGGGGACAGGGTGGTGAGAGGTCAGGGACATGAATCCAGTGCTTTTGGTTGGTGCGGGTAGGTGGCCTGGGGCATAGAAAAGAAGAAAGGGGATGGTGGCACTGGAAGTGGGGTTCTGGTAGGAGTGGCCCTAGAGTTTTTTGGATGGTGGACTGGAGGAGACAGGCAGAGAAAAGGTGATGGTGGGCTAGGGATGGTGTAGGCTCTAAATGTACACTAAATGTAACATGCTGCATTGTTACGGGACAAAAACATGAAACGCTCCCCCATTGTAAGTTCAGTAAACTGAGAAACACAAATTCGCAATCAAACAATAACCTTTTCTTTTATGTAACTGGTTAGACATGGTTAGTCAACAAGGCCAATGCGGACATAGTTCTTCCTTCCAAGGTCCCTCCACAACCTGGTACAGCCTTTAGTCCTGGGCTGGTGACTAAATGTCCAAACATCCTTTGGGCTGAACTCTGTGATGAGAGTGCAGTGGGAAAATGCTTAATGCCGGCTACGAGGCTGAGAAACCCAAAAAGCAAGCAATCGCAACGACAGTATGTGGAAAGATTATTCCTGCAGGCACTGTCCAAGTTCCTATAACCAGCATAATGAAACCATTGCTTACTATAACTTCAATTCACAGCCTATATGTGTGCATGCTTTCCAAGAAACTACGTATGTATGAGGTAAATGGGTCACAGCAATTATGAAAATGAACACAACAACCACATTATTAGTGTTAGTCACATTACAGGTCCGTTGACTTTAAGATTAGTAATTATTGTGTTCTTACATAGAAGTCCATGCCAGATTCCTCCCACAATGTAAGCACTGTAATAACAGATCTACTTATTATCCCATTTAATGGTACCCAATTACTCCACCTTAGAAGGGTGAAAGACTGAGGTGCGCTGATGACAGGGTCAGGGAGTTGACCCTGTCAACAGGGGCATACTGACCTCTCTCAACCTGGGGCAGGAGGCCTACCAGGACTTTCACCAGAGCCGGTCCTGCCCCAGAGGCAGGATGTGGGAGTTGCGAGGGTCAGAGTTTCTGCCACCCCCCCCCCCTCCGTATGTGCCTCGTTACACGTGGAGGATACACTGTCAATCACCCAATGCTTGTCATACGCCATTCTGGCCAGTGTTCTCTCTTTTCCTTTCCTGAAACCCCCGAGGCAGACACCGCACAAAACAACCCATTGGCAAGAAATGCAGAGAACAATACAAAATAAGAGACGGAACAGCATACTGCTCACTGGAAAAACAGACACTCCACAGCAGCGGAAAAATAAATACACACCACACAAGCAGCTTGTAAAGGCACCGTCAGATACGGCAGACGGACCCGGGATGGAAAGAGGGGTGGTGGCCTTGACAGACTTCTTAAACATTTTACATGTCACCTAGCACCTGGGGAAAAGGTAGGGTGGCAGCTAATGGAAGGGGCGGGGAACCAGAACTAGAAGAGGAGCACTATAAACCTTGGATTAATGGAGCACATAGAATGTTTAGCTGAGGTTCGGTGTAGAGGAGACAGACCAGGAGACCAGCCGAAGGAAGGACGACGGAAGAGAGCTTGGAGAAGACTGTGGTGAAGATTGTTAAAGGTGAGGTATTGACTGAGAGAAAGTGCTACCCATATATAACAGCGTGTGAATGATTGTTGGAATCTGTGAATGAGGATTATAGAGATATGTGATAGGGAGTTGGTCACCTCTCCCCAAGGGGTAGCCACCCCCTTTGGGACTAGGAAAGTGAGCTTGCTAGTAAACGGGTTCCCTCTGGAAGTGACTCCCCGTAACAGGTAGGGAAACCCCAGAGAGACTTAAGTCACTATCCCTTTTCCCCATAGACTAACACCTTAATGCGGTATGCAGGAACTAATATGTGTGAGAACTCTTTAAGAATGGATGGCTCAGCTTCTGACCAGAACTTCATTTCATCCTTTTTAGGAAAAACAACAGAATGATGGAAAAACCAGCCTCCTGAAGTCACGCTAGGCGAGGAACAAATCTGGAAGGAGTTTCCACGCTGTCCGCAGACTTTAATTACGAAGCAGCGCACATTGAGTGAGACACACTCGGATAGACATAATGCCAGATGTGGCGTCCCACACAGAGGTTCTATCACAATCTGAGCAGGTGAGTGATAATATCAGAATAGGACTACTCACCAAGGAGACATTCACAGAATTCAGCCAAGATTCTTGAATGGTCATGCTTCACTCACCCGAAACGGTCCAGGCCCCCTCGACAAGAGCGAGACCTTCACAACAATGCACCCTACTGCCCTAGTAAATTATCAGGTCAGATGGGTAGATCACTTGAAAGGGCTTGTAACCCTATCCCCCACGACGTGACAGCAAGCTGAGAACAACAAGCAGGAGTCTCAATTAGGATTGCACACAAGAGAAACGAGGAAGTACCACAAGAACAAGCAGGGACTATGCTAGCACTAACCTGAGGAGAGAGAAGTGTGATCCTTGTACAAAGAAACAGGTATCCAACCCAACTCGGTCTTCCACTAGGTGAGGAAAAACACAAGCACCCACCAATTAGTCTGAACCCAAGAGGGGAATTCGCAATACTGACTAAAGAGGATAGAAAGGGATTGAGAGCTGGTCTTTCCATGTGGTGTAGTTGGTGAAGTCAAGGAAGTCCTTGTACAATGAAGGAAGGGAGGAACAACGAAGGAAGGGGTTGGTTAGTAAGGGGGCGCCCCGGGCGGCATGAGGGGCGCACTAGTGTTGGTTGCAGCATAATATTCTACAGCATAGCGTAAAAGGTTCTTGTGCCAGTAACACCACGCAGTGAGAGGAGGGTTAAGGTTTCAGGGGTGGATAAGGGAATTTGGAAAGCAGGAAGCAAAGTAATGTTGTAGTGGGTGCAGCCCTCGTAATGTGGACGGGGCATAGACAAGGAAGCCTGTGTCGGGCGAGCAGACCAGTGAAGAGTAATCCAACGGTCCGGGTCGGTACACTAGCGGGCAGTGACAAAGACAATATCAGAATATGTAGCACTCCAGTAAGCGTTGCCGAGTCAGAAGCTGTACAGTCCACGTCGGTACAGAAACAATGACAGGAGGCAGTCCAGGTAGCAGGCAGGGTTTGGCAATGAAAGGGGTGTAGAATACCAGGGTTAAAACAGAGGCGTAATTTGTAGAAGAAAGCAGGGTCTGGAAAAAGGATATCCAAGAAAACAACTTACGACGGGATACAGAGCAATCAGAGAGCAGAAGCTTCGGGATTCCTAATGCAATCAGAAGCGCTGTCACGTAAGCCGCAGCTTCTTTTATGGCCCAATGGAATGCTGCATTTACGCTGCGATTCTGAAGCAGGTGTCACGTGACCCGGTGTGTTAGCAACGAGCAAGGAAGGCGCACCTCGTCTTTAGGAAGCCCAACATCTCCATAGGCAGTTGGCCTACATAGCTCTCTCAGGGAGCACCGCTTGTCAGATAAAGGTTCATCGGTGGCTTCCGAGGAACTGAAGGCAGGCAGCAACGGCAGCAAAATAACCCCTTGTGTGGTGGAAAAAAAGAGAACCCCTAGAGTGGGGAGAGAGAGAGAAACCTCGAGGTGGGGAAAGAACAGAAAAACCCCAGAATGGGGAGAGAAATCATCAAGAGAAGCCCCGGTGTGGGGAAAAAGCCACAACGCCCTGGAGTAGGAAGAACAACAGCAAGAAGCCCCAGACGGAGGAAACGAGACAAAGAGAAGCCCAGTGTGGTTGAAAGAACTGAGGAGCCCAGAGTGGGAAATGAGCAAGCGAGAGCCCCAAAGTAGGAGTGGAAGAGACTGAAAGAACCCCAGACTGTGGTAAGGGAGAAATACGAAACACTTCTCCAAGGGAGGACTGTGAGACACATCACTTTCAAGGACAACCAGAGAGAGCTGGCTGCAACAATTGGACGGCACTCCAGCCGTACACAAACTATATGTTATGGACTATGAACATATACAATAGTGTACGGTAAAGAGACACAAAGGTGTGTGTCAGAAGCTAGCATCCATCTGTGGTGGGTCAGATGAAGGACACAGAGGGCCTCATTACAAGTCCTGCGGTAACCGTGCCAGTAAAACCGGCAGGCTGCCGGTGGACTTGTAATATTTACTGGCACCTGGCTTGCTGGAATCACCGGGGGATTACAACCCGAGCGTTCTGGGAAGTCAGGCGCAGGTAAATGTAATTCCCCATTCACATTGAGTCCCATAGGGCTCAATGGGAATGGGGAACACGCAGGCACCAGCACCGTAAATAATGGTGCCGGTGCCTCCGTTACAGTCTGCTTACCGTGGTCGCTGTGCCTGGCAGGGCAGACCAGCCGGGCACAACGACTCCAGCAGGCACACTCGTAATGAGGCCCAGACCTTTTAAGACATTATTAGGTGAATATTTATTAAAGGCAAAGGATAATGCCCATCTTTCCCTACCTAACACACTAGCTAAGATGTTCATCAGTCGTCAGTGAATGTCTTAACAGAATCTGCCCACTGCCCAAATTAACCCTAACTGACCCTTCCACTATCTTAACAACTAAAGGCAGGAGAATGATGCCCACTGTGATAATACACTCCTGCTCCAACTTAAAACTCACAAGTCTTTTGCATTGCAAATCCCCCTCTTGATCAACTCCAAGGCCTCTTGACACACAGCGTCACACACTCCATTCTCTTCCTCAACAACCTCCGGATGGGCTCAGATAACGCAGCAAAATCCTTCACAAATTAACTGTAAAGCTCTGCAAGCTAGAAAGGCCCTCACCTTATCCTTATTACTGGGTATCAGTGCTTCTTTAACTGCTTTCATGTCGTCCACCTTGAGATGATACCCTTTGCTGTTCACCACATGCCCCAGATGTTCTACCGCCTTCACTCTGAACCGAAACTTACTCCTCTCAATGCTCAAGACCTTATCTCTCAACTTGCTTAAAACTTCCTACAACCTTTTATCATGTTATTGGGCCTCATTCCGAGTCCGGCGCTAACCAATGGCGGTAGTAGCGCCTTGGTCGGCAGCGGACCCGTACCGGCACCGCCCTGGTGGAATGGGAAATTACCGCCCTATTCCGAGTTGACCAGGGCGGTAATTTCCCATTCCCCAGGGCTTTCCCCATTCCCAAATGAGCCCCCATAGGACTCAATGGGAATGGGGAAATTGCAAATAACGGTGACCGTACTTTATGGTCACTGTTATTGGCTAAAAAGCCCCTTTGCGCCCTTGTCCCTAACGCCTGCTAAAAGCAGGCGTTAAGGACGAGGGCGCAAAGGGAACTCGGAATGTGGCGGTAAGGGATTACCGGCACCGGTCTCGTTAACGGTGACCGGTATCCCTTACCGCCATACTCGGAATGAGGCCCATTGAGTTTGCTAAATAACTGATTTTCAAATCGTCTCTTGTCACTTTTTAAATCAGTTCATGCAGTTCTTTTAATATTTTGTTACTCTTCTGTTCCTTCTTAACATGGGGCTTCTTTGGTTGTGTACGGATATCTTTTCCCTTGTCAATGACTTCTGTTAGTTTGTTGCTTTTCTCTTTAACTCTTTCCAAAAGTTCCACTTCCATTTTCCCAGGGTAAGGGTATCCAACCTTTCTAAGTTTCTTTCTTGAGGTTTATTTCTCTTCAATTTAGTTTACTACCTTTACTTTCTGCATTATATACATCCTTTGATATTGTGATGAATCTGATGATACTGGTCTCACAAAAAAAGAATTCCTAACTGCGATAGAACCTACAATGCCTACAATCTGCTTCTTGCCCAATATACACAAAGACTATTACAGGTTTCCAGAAGTAAACCCATTATGAGCGACATTGGTTGGGTGATGGAAAAAGTGTCCAAATATTTAGACACTCTCATCAAACCTCATGTTATAATATTACCAACATATTAAAGAGACTCTACGCAAGTGAAAATGACCATCAAGGACATTGGGCCTCATTACACGGTAGGCGGTAAACCATGGCGCTATTAGCGCCATGGTTCATGCTGGTAATTTACTGGTACCGCCTTGGAGGAAAGGGGAATTACCACCCTATTCCAAGGTTGGCGGGGCGGTAATTTCTCCTTCCTCCATTGCCCTTCCCCATTCCCATTTTTGCCCCATAGGGCATAATGGGAATGGGGAAGGCGCTAATTACGGCACCGCAAATTGCGGTACCGTAATTAGCTCCATTGGTCCCTTTGCAGGTTGGTTTTTAACGCCTGCAAAAAGGAGGCGTTAAATTCCCCACCCCGCAAAGGGACCTCGTAGTAAGGCGGTAAGGATTTACCGGTACCGGTAAACCCTTACCGCCTACCGTGTAATAAGGCCCATTGTGTGGGACCAGGACTATATTCTTGTGACATTGGACATGAAGGCTCCCCATACAGCATAATTTGGCCATTCAGGCTATTCAGTACACTTTTAGAAACAGCACAGCTTCATATCACCAGAATGTAACCATGCTCAAATAGATCTTAGAGTTCACATTGAATTATAATATATATATATATTTTTAATGATCAGTACTACCAACAAACTAAAGGAGTTGCAATGGGGCCAAATATGCCCATTCTCTGGCTAATCTGTTCATAGGGCAATTTGAGGACTTACATGTTTATCAGCACCCACACCTTGAGACTAATGTCATTGGCCCTCATTACAAGTTTGCTGGTCCAAAACAACGGTGCCCGTAAGCTTACCGGCATCGTTGTTATCGGACTGGCAAACAACGAGTCTGCGGGCAGGTGCCGTACCGCCCGCGTGGTCTCACCTAGCGGGCGGAACGACACCCGCCCGCAGACTTTCATGGAAGCACCGGCACCGTTATTAATGGTGCTGGTGCTTCCGTGATCCCCATTCCCATTGAGTCCTATGGAATGGGAATTAACATTTACCGCCACCTGACTTACCGGACCGGTGGGGCAGTAATGCCCCAGTGATTCCGGCAAGTCAGGCGGTGGTAAATCATTACGGGTCTGGCAGGGTACCTGCCGCTTTTACCGGTACAATTTCTGCCGGACTCGGAATGAGGGCCATTATCTGGCAAAGATATATTGATGATGTATGATGTACTGATGATTTGGAAGGGGGACCAGAGTGAACTTGACAATTTTGTTAACATGCTAAATTCCAACACCTTTGGCATTGCATTCACACAGCATAGTGACAAGAGTGTAATTGACTTCCTGGACCTATACATTTATGAAGCTGATACCATCGTAATAACCTACACATTCAGAAGTTAACTCTACGCTTTATGCCACTAGCTGTCATAAAACATGTGTCATCAACAGTAGAGCAATGGGAGAATTTGTAAGAGTTAGAAGGAATTGCCACAATCATGAGAAATGTGTTCAAGCCAGATTTCAAGAAAGAGGTACCTAGAGGGGTGCCTATTGAAAGCACGAGAAAAGACTCTGACTATGACTAGAGAGGCAACACTACTACCGAAACAAAAAGGGAGAAAGAACACACATACCACCAAGTTCATTACAAGGTACTGCAAGGACAGTAGCCATATTTACCAGATACGTAATAGGCAGTGATCTCCATAAATTTTTAGATCGTAAACCTGGGATTATATTTACCAAAGAACAAACCTTTAGGAACACATTGAGCAGACCATCCAGGATTTTGCGGCATAAAATGGCAAATATTGCGGCACAAACCTTTATTTATTGCGGCATTTTTGTAGGACATTTTGTATTAACTCGAGGGTGTAAGATTGCCACATTGCAGGAAATAGGAAGAGTCCAGGGCTACAAGAGAGCTAGGGTATCATTATTATGTATCTTTTGTATTAATTTAATAGGAGTCCCAGATGTATATGGCTTGGCAGAACAGTGTTGGATTTGGCTACATTTTTGGTTTAATGTGCATGCCTATTTAATAGTGTTAACTAAATTGATAATTATCAGTTGTAATGCTGAAAATATTCCCCTTCTATGTTCTCCAAACACCCACACACCTCTCTCACCATCACACATCTCACCAACTCCCCATCACAACTTGCATTCCTGAACTTCTCACTCTGTCATACAAATACTGACATACTATGTCACACTGTCAAGTCACAATTTGCACTGCCCAGCCCCTGCCACACTCCAAATCATACTTCCAACTCACACCTTACTCTCAATTCATCCCGCAATATATAGTCCTTCATTCTTTTGTGCTGCTTCTGCATCTTGCATCCTTTCTCCCATTCTATCGCACTCTTCCCTCATCCTTTTTTCCAATCTGCAGCTCACTGCCTCTTTCCGGACAACCGCTTCCTCTCTGCTTTCTGGCTCACTGACCACACGCTCCCTCTACTTTCTGTACCTCCGCTCGCTCTCAGATTTCAGGCCCACTGCATCACTGCTTCCTCTGCTCTCTTGTGCACCGCTTCCTCCTCTGACCCACTGCTCTACCTCTGCTTTCTTGTCTATCACTTCACATCTCACTCATCACTCTCCCTCTCTCTCTCTCCTTTCCCTCTCATAGTATAACCATTTTTTAATTTTTTTAAAATGTAGATTTTGACCCAGATCCTCAGAAAATGGGACATTTAAAAATAAACCTGAGGATATGCTATTTTTAGACAACTCATTTTTGGAAATGAGCAGGTCACCTTATTCTCAAAGGTGACCGGCGCATTTGCACAGGCTTGGGTGTAGTGCAAATTATGCGCTGGCCAGCTGCCTTGAATGGTGTTCTGGGTTGTTTGACCGAAGTGTAATTATTTGCGGCAGAATTGACCATAGTCCATTTCGCTGGAAATTGATTTGCACTTCAGCCAAACAACCCCAAATGTGCCATTCACCACCACCCCTTTCCCTACTTAACTGCTTGGTCGCTGCCGCTTCCCCTGCAACCCTGCTTTGTCAGATCCGTCCCTCTAACATGGGTCGGATTCCAATCTCCGGAGGGTCCCTTTTTCGTTATTTTCTTTTTTTTCTGTCCCTGCCTCCAATTTTGAGGAAGTGGGGAACACCCTGCAACCCCCTAACTCAAAAATACTGAACTTGGGGAGCGGGTGACACCCCTGCAACACATGTTCGGTATTTATAAAAATCGATCGAATAGTACTGGACGAAATAGGTCAAATTGTACCAATTGATCGATTTTTGTCATCAAAATGGGTAGTACCTTGAATAGAATCGCTCTCTGACAGTGTTCTGCAAGCTCCCAGCGCCTTTCACAGGGACAGGCCCTTCAGTGGCCTGCCACTGTAAAATGCGACCCAAAAAAAAAATGCGACCCAATGCATTTTTATCCTGTTTCAGGAACAGAAATACAAGCGACACAGCAGCGGTTCATACCTTAAAAGAAATCCATGATAGGGTCAGGAAAGACCCTGTCATGCAGTAGCACCCCCACATCCCGTGCGCGTAGGGTTGCCTACAAATTCTGCACATTTTAAAGTGCATCTTGCTTGGAAATGAGTGATGTGATTTTAAATTAGCAGAAACGCCACTTTATTTGATCAAGAAGGTGAAAAAGGCCATCTGAATGGGGGCGCATATAAATAGCCCATTCATGTGTCCCTTGTGGATTGGACTGCTCTCTTTTTGGGCGCAAGTGATGAGATGTGCTGGCGCATTTCATTTCTTGCGTCAAAAAAAGTTGAGAACCTGGCACCCTAAGTAATTTTTTTTGTAAACAGTAATTTTTGCAGATTGCTTTTAAAATTTTTATTTTATTTTAAAGATGCTGTTTTTGCACAAAACGGCCGTTTTCGTGGCATTTTGCGCAAAACGGCCGTTTTCGCCGCATTTTGCGGGATCGCAAAATCGCTATAAACTGGAGGGTCTGATTGAGCCCTTCATTCCTTTCATGGCATACACTGGACTGACTTGGTTACCTATCACTGTTGAAACCAGGCTTTACGAAATGTGGGACATGCACCATGTGCAAACATGCACATGCCAACACTCAAGAGTTACTGAACACAGTGATAAAATATCCATAGAAGATGTCAATAACTGTCGAACCAAATATGTGGTCTGTGTCATTATCTGCCTGCCTCTATACCAAGATTTACATAGGCAGTACAATCAGGAAGCTAAGAGTCTGAATACAAGAAAACATGGCCACCCTAGGCCATCAAGATCCCAGATTCCTCTTGCTGATGCATTGGCAGAAGTCACATCAGATGGATGATAATAAGAGTATGAGTGGACAAAAGAGGAGATGACCGTGAACGCAAATTGCGACAACTTGTATCCAAGCTCATCTGTAGGATGCAGACTACTGAACACGGTCCCAACACTGATCATGAGATGGGTGTATTTTTATAATTATTGTAACATGCAATCTCATTGGCCCTCGCTGGGGCGTTACCCGACTGGGAATCCCTCTCCCCATTACGTTCCTTCCTGCCCCGGGCGGGGGCGTGTGGCAGCCACTCAGCCAATGAGGAGGCTCGGAACGGGGTGATCCCTGCTGGGAGCCACCACACAGCTGGAGGCTGCTATCTTGCCTCGCCGGGGAATCAAGGTAAGTGTTCTTCCCTCCCCACCTATTTAAAAGAATCCCCTCCCTGCCCTCGCAACCCCACTCCCTCGCTTCGCTCTGGCCTATAACTATGGGCCCGGGGCATTACCTGAAGTGGTAATGCCCCCCCTGCCCGGGTCCTATTGCTTAAATGAATGCTTTATGATATGATTTGCTTGAGCATATTAGCATGTGAAATGTGATAAGGGTATTTTCTGTTTCCTGAGTCTTTCAGCATTGATTTAGCTAATCGTATAAGCTATGCTATACCGATGAGATAATACCAAATAGTGATCAACAATATTTCGGACAATTGTATATGTTTAGTTTGTGGGGTTGCACGGCATTGGGGCATGACAAAGCCATATTTAGTGTGAGGATGTACTTTAAAGAACCATTCTGCATGTAATGAACAGTTATGCTTTGTGATAACAGAGCACCACACACCGTGGGTAATAATAAGCAGCGCTCAGATACCTGAGGGTTCGTAGCGCTATATAAATGCAAAATTATTATTATTATTATAACACTTTCTTGAGCATATTAGTCTCAGCAATGTGACAAGGTGATCTGCTGTTTTCTGAGTTTTTCAGTATTGGTTTTGTTAATCGCAAAATCTATGCTATCGCCATACTACATAATGAACACCAACTTTTACAGTAATATTACATGCTCAGAGTGTAGGGTTACACAGTAGTGTAACACGACAAAACCATATTTACCTTGAGGAAGTACTTTGTTAAATCATTCTGCATGTAATGATCAGTGGCAACATATTTAGGCTGTATCTTCATACCACACACTACTTTGATGAAGATGTTATTCGATAAACATATCATTTTCAAACAGATGATCACATGGGAATTTGACTAGGCCATGGTACTGGTAGATGCACTGATTAATAGTAGGTACACAAGGTGTTGCGGACTGTGAATGCACCATCTAGTGATTGGATTGACTTCTAAGCTTCAGCGCAAGAGGCACCAACGCAGTGAATCGTTTGCAAATTTTTAGATCTAAGCTGTAGAGACATTAACACTGCAGTTTATCCAGCTCTTTTTCGGTCTAACAGGCGCTTAGTAATGATGAATAATTTGCAATGGCGGAATATTACAATATTACTTCACTTACAAATTGGGCTGGCCAGACTCTTAACTGTGCGTGGGTTGTAATGGGAAAACTTACAGTGATCCTGCTGATGTGCACACTCAGGTTTGCGCAGGATTTAATCATAGAGGGATTTGTTTTCCCAGTCTAGCTAGGCAATAAGCAACCTCCTGGCCTCAATGTCACCATAGTGATATAATTCTTCATATATTCTCATACACTAATCCAGATGTGGTAGGCCATGTTTGAGAAGTCATTTCTTGTCCCAATAGGGATGCATTTTTATGTTAGGGTGCACAGCACCGCGTATTTCCCAATGGGTATCATTTCGCACTTTCTAATGGTATGTCGCATATTTTAACATGAGTACATCACGCGTTTTACGTGTGACGTCTCCATGGGTATAATAGTGTGCTTTTAAAATGGTGCCGGTGGATACTGAACGCGGGACGCTGTCAGGTGTCACACAGGCACCCAGGAAGGTTTGGGGTGGCTGTGATGATCTAAGGGGGCAGGCAAATGCAGACAGCAGGCGACTAACTAGAATGAAGAATAGACAAGGTAATTCTGAACAATGGAACACGAAGAAATGGCAGACCTCAATGGTCAACAAGAAGAGATGCGAGCAATGCACTGGGCAAACAATGAGGAATCCCACTAGGGGTGCATACACAGGTTGGACTAGAGACTACCCACACATTTAAGAAAAGCTCAATGCCTCTGTGTAAGTTACTTTTCCAGACACTACACCCTGCCGGCCCATGGAAGGGGGCAGCAATAGTGGCTTCTGTGTCTGAAACCTAGGGTTCAAACAAGGAGTGTACTGTGAGAAACCTAAAGGTGTCTCTCTTGCTAGTCCCCGGGGGTCTGTCATCCAGGTGGCCATGACACGCCCATCGCTATTGGATCCAGTTCCTGGGGGTGGACCACTGAGGGAGGATCACCTGGATGGGGGGTCCTCAGGGAGTGGGAGTGGGGCACCGAAACGTGAGACACGGTATCCCCCTTCCTTCAATACCTCTTCCCCATCCTACATAAGAAAACATTTGAAAACAATGCACCACACCTTTCCTAACACAACTTTCACACAACGGACTAACACCAGAGCTGTTTACCTGACATGTCCCAATAGAAGGGTCAGGCAGTGGACGAGAATCACACACACCTGACAGCCCTTTCCCTTCCCCACAGGGATAAAAAGTGGAGTAAGAGAGCACAGTACGAGCAAGGCAGACCGCACAACGAGACAGCTACCCAGACCTGGCAGTTCAAGAGGAGGATAAAGGCAGCAAACATCAAGAGACAGACTAGCAGAGACACAACCCTGCGCTTCTCGACAAAACCCTGCGAAACCTCAGCTGAAGGAATCGTAAGACCAACGACAATAGCCCAAGTGTGCTGCAGCAGATGTCAATGGTACATGGAGCGTATCGACACTGATAAGCCGGGGCAAGTGAGACTCCTTCTTCCGTGGTACCGGCCTCGACTCCAGTTAAGAGGAAAGCCAAGCGGTTCATCACAGCCAGTGAGTCAAGGGGAGAGCTCTGGTCGATCACCGTCTAAGTGAAACTTCAGATACCAGAAGGACGTGGGAGAGCCGCCAAGTTAGGTCAGAGTGGTCTTTCGGGAGGTCAAGCAAAATCCCCATACAGTCGAAAGCCTTTGACCTAAGAAATATAACGAAAGCAATGGAAGTGAATCCCGCCACATGAGAAAGTAAGGAAAGTGAATCCCATGAATATTGAAAGTAAATGTGAATGTGAAGTTGGCAAGAGTGAACCCGGAAGAGTTATGCTGAAGAGAAGGGAACAAGTCTAAAGTCCCAAGAAACAGTGGGTTGACAAGAGTGAACCCGGCCGAGGGATGTCCACTGGAACTGTTTAAAAAGACATTAAGATTTGTGAAGGAAGGAAAAGCCACAGTGAACCCGGTGGAGGGAGGCTTAAAGTAAAGAGGGGTCAGCGCCTGGAAGAGGGGGACCATAGGGATAAGAATCCTCACCCTAAGAAAAACCAGGAAACAGACTTTCATTTTGTTGAAGGAACTTTTGTTTTTGGAAGACGTCAGAGCCTCGAAAGCAAGAGACTTTGAAAGTGAAAGCGACTTGGCCCTTGAGGCTCCTGATGAACTGGAACGGAACTGGCGACTCATGCCGGGAAAGCTCAAGTATGTACTGTGTTCCAAGATCTCACCTTACCCCATGCTCAAAATGTGGGTAAGGGAGACCCAAGATACTGCATCAAGACATATTATTTGTGAACACTTCTGTCTTTTCTTGAAAACTATCCCCCACCCCTTTTTGCATTAGTTGTAAAGTTTGACAATAAGTTTCTTAGTATAGCCCCTTTTTATTTGACACACCGTCACCAGGACTGCCTTATTTTTATTTGATGGTTGACGCTTGCTCCCATTTTAGATTTAGGTTTAGATTAGACATTTTTCCATCCTGCATACCGTTTAATTAACACCCTTGAACTGTAATCACTTGTGTATGTCTTTACAGTTGCCACCCTGAGTTCCTTACATATGGTGTTAGTAGTGGGATGTGACTCAATTCAAACAAATTAGGGAACCATACAATTTCAAAAACGTGGTAAGAGAGCCTCTAACCCTTTCATCGCCACCAAGGAATCAATAGTGCTTGATATATGTAGCAGTAGGAAAGCTATTATGCCCGCTGGGAAAAGAGAAATGATTCCTACAGACTTGGTTTTGATACCCCCTCTGGGGTGTTACATACGATTAGCCCCAAATCTGGCTTACCAAGGAAGTTCGGGATAGATGTCTTTAGCAGGCGTTATTGACCCCAGACTTCAGGGGAGACGTGAAGGTTCTCTTACAGAATCATGGCGAAGACCCTTTTGAGGTACGTCGGGGAGACCAAATTGTGCAGGGAACTTTGGAAAGAGTTTTGATCCCTCCGTTCAAAGAAAGCAAACCAGATAAAACAGAAAGGGTTAACTTAGGCTTTGGGGAAGCTGACTAATCTCTTAACATTGAAGAAAGGAAAGGAGAAGAACCTTCATCTATCCCGACCTAGCCTTTGGCCAGCAAAATGATCCAGCCCTCGCTCAAGCTTTTTTACAAGCAATCCCAGAAGAAGAAGGCCTAGAGAAGGGAAGTCCCTTTTTCTTCTTAAAACTTGAGTTACTTTACCGAAGAGAAGCCTCCCCAGAAAGGTTGCACATCCCAGTACCTGCCCCTCTGAATCCGCTGCCGTAGAAGTCCCCTTTTCTAGAATTGGTATGGACACAATAGGACCTCTAGAAACATCTAAATTCGGCAACACGTATGTCCTGGAGATTGTGTATTATGCAACCCGATATCCAGAGGCATTCCCGATGCGGAATAATACCACTCAGCAGATCCTAAAACACCTTCTACCATATTTCTCTAGGGTCGGTTTTCCCAATGAAATACAAACATATCAAGGTTAGAATTTTATGAGTAAGCTTATGGACGAAGTCAAAGAGCTACATTACCACCTTGCGAACTTCAGTGTACCATCCTCAAACCGATGGTCTAGTAGAAAGATTCAATAAGACCCTTAAACTAATACTATGGAAATTGGTAGACAAAGACGGAAAAGACTGGCATTGAATGATCCCATGGGCACTATTTTCCGTGAGAAAAACCCCCCAAGCTTCCACGGGTTTCTCTCACTTTGAGCTATGGAAGAGAACCGAGAGATGTCCTGGACATGCTGCGGGAAACCTGAGAAGAACCAGAGGTGGCTTCCATTCCAATATCACAAACCGCCACTATAATGCGAGAACACATGAAAATGGTTTGGACTTAGTTTGTACTCATATGGGAAAGGCCCGGAGCCAACAGAAGGCCAATTATGATAAAGTAAATTTAAGATCTTTTTCTGTTGAGCAGAAAATACTAGTCCTCTTAACCATCTCAGAGAACAAACTTGTTTTCGAAGTGGCACAAACTTTACGTGGTAATAGAACAAACAGGAATGTGCACGTATAAAATAGCCCAACCAGGCTGAAAACAGAAAGTCCACTTACATCACATCAACCTCTTAAAATAGTGGAAGGAGAATCTGCCAGCCACCCATGCCAAAGTACTAGCCTGCCTGGATCTGGATGATATAGATAACTTTGACTTAATTCCTTCCGAGTTATCTATCCAACAACGAAAAGATCTAAAAGATGTAGTGGTCTCATTCCCTGATGTGTCCGCAGAAAAACCAGGAAGAGTAAAAGGTACATACCCTTATATTCGAACTCCTAAAGGCAAAGTGGTTAATCTAAAACCCTATCGTCTACCAGAGGAATGTAAACAAATAGTGATTGAGGAAGTCAACAAAATGTTAAAGGCCAATATCATTGAGCCCTCCTCAAGTCCATGGTCCTCTCCGATCGTGTTGGTCACTAAATCTGACAGTTCCTGAAGATTCTGCATAGACTTCTATCAAGTGAATGCCATATCAGACTTCAAAGCCTATCCCATGCCACGCATCGATGACCTAATTGATAAACTCGAAACAGCCACCTATCTATCCACCCTAGATTTAACCAAGGAATACTGGCAAGTCCCTGTACATGGGCCAGATAAGGAAAAAACAGTGTTTTCAGTGCCCTTAGGATTGTTCCAGTTTAAAGTCCTTCCTTTCGGCCTACACATGCACCAGCTACGTTCCAATGCGTCATGGATAACATCCTGCAGCCCTATTCTGATTTCTGTGGAGCTTCCATTGACAATATCGTCATTTATAGTAAAACCTGGGAGGACCATCTCTTCCATCTTTATACCATCATGAAAGTCCTACGGGATGCTGGCCTAACTGCTAATCCAGCTAAATGCAGATTGGCACAATCAGCCGTGAAATACCTTGAATTTTTCGTAAGGAATCAGAATGTACAGCCCCAACATGAAAAGGTAAAAGCCATCTTGGATACTCCAACTCCCAAGACCAAAAGAGATCTTAGGGCTTTCCTTGGTCTAATAGGATATTACCGTAGGTGTATCCCTAACTTTTTGGTCAAAACGGCCCGGCTGACAGATACACCTTGTTGGGGAGAGGTGGTCTTTCCCGCCCCTCTCACCACTCCCGTATAGACAGATCGCACTTGCGCTGAAGGGGGTTGACGTCCACCCCTCCAGCCCAACTGTAATCTGTTTTAATCACCTACGAATTGCTAACAAGGAAAGCATGTAACCAAGCCTTATTGAAGTGCAAAGACTCCATTTTCGGTAACCCACCAGACGCCATCTTTTACTAAAAGCCTGTCCCTTCCTCTGCCCTGCGCCTCACACTGCCAGCCCAGGCCCCACCCCACTGCCTCCTGCCAGCTTTGCACAAACCTTGTTCTCACAGAAGTTCAGCCATTCATTGTTGCAACCTTTAGTGCCGTCCTAGAACAGATGAGCTCACTGCGCCGTGTGAGACCAGAACAGGCACCCGCCTGAGCGTCCATTCATCTTCACTAACCTGCCCATGCCCCTTCTGATCCCCACACTGCCAAGCTGCAGTCCACCAGGCCCATGCCCATCTGCTCTTTGATATAGATACACATCTGACCTCTCGTAGTGACCAAACGAAGACACCCACAAAAGCCCTGACCCCAGACACTCATATATTCTTTCTAATCCTAACACATGTCTATTCGTATCATGAGCCATTAGGTAGCTCAAAACCTCCAAGATGGGCACCTGTGTCAGGGACTCTAGGTTTATGGGTACCAGGGTGCAGAGGGTAGAATGCATACCTATAACTTGTCAATGAACTCTGAGAAGCACCCACATTCCTACCAGACTTTTATGATTGTCATTTGTCTCATGCTCTCAGATCCTGTCATTATAGATTAGCTAGTCAGGGAGTGTATAATTTTTACTAGCATGATCTTCACCTCACGGAGATGAGCCCAGCGGACCCACATGCTGCGGGAGTGACACCCAAGCAACAGCCAATCCTACGCGGTCATCGCCTACACATCCATACTGTACTAAAGACTCAATCCAATTGTATTGTAGAATTGTGTACTTGTAACATGACATCATCAATGATGATTTTCTTTCTTATAATGTGCTGCCCTTGTAATGTTTGGCAGAGCGCTCTCTGGGCAGCAGAGTTTTCTGCATGCACAATTTATCTTATATAAAACTTTGTTCTACTTGCAATCTATCTCCTGGTCCCATTCCCTACTAGGGTGTGTCCATTATTCTGAGTTTTTTGGATATTGTGTCGGGGAATGGGCACCTTCGTTTGGTGGCCGTCCGGCGTGATATTCCTTGACGTCCCCTGTACTCCGGCGAGATCCAGGGCTTCCCCGAAAGGGCCGACCCCCACCTACGGCTGACCAGATTCAAACAAATATGCGTATGCAGCAAAGAAGGTTTTGTGGGTCCCGGCTTTGCGAATACCCAACTGCCTGCCGGAGCCGGGCAGGGCCACGACGGGGAGGCCCCCACTTGTGGATAGACCGCGAACAGAGGCTTTCGGAATACCACGGGCACATGAGTATTGATTGCAAGGGGAAGTAAAGGAGGGAAAGGGGAAGGTATGGAGCAGATTAATTAAGGGGAAACACGCAAGGGTGGGGTTGAATGTGACTGGAAGGAGTGAATGTTGAAAACAAAGCACTTTTTCTCTTTTCATGGCAATTAGGTTTTTTTATACAGAGGAGCACAGTGAGAAAATAAGAGGAGATATGGGAACCTAGCTCCAAAAGAGGGTGGAAGACGGCACCGCGAAGCACTGTCCCGACCAGTGCTGGAAATAAGTGAGGAAAAGGAATAAAGTAGGAGCCTCGTATATTTAGTAGGCTAGGGAAATTAGTAGTTTTTATTATCTATACTATTCTATAACTCTTGTGGAGGTAGGCCCAGGAGGAGCAGGGGTGATGTGAGTGTTGAGTGTGGGAAAAGAAAACCCAAGGTTGAGTAAAAAAGGGATTAGGAGCATATGGGTTTATTTTATAGTGTTTTATGTTCTTTGTTTGATGTTGTCAATATAATTGTTGGTTTCTCCAGTGAAAACATCCAATGATTTATGTTTTATGTATCTGACATAAAAATGCATAAATAGTGTTTTAAAGTAAACAATTGAAAACTGAGATTGATACGTTAGAGGTTGAAGTGTCAGGGTAGAGAGGAAATAAAACAGAGGGAAAGGGTCCCCTTTGACAAATATTGGTCTAGATACGCCACTTTCACACATTTGCAAGCATCTCCCTTTGTACAGTGATCGAATAAAGAAATATCATGGGCAGGGGATAGCTGAAATAAAGAGGCAGGGGTCACCTCATATCTGGCCAGAAGAAGGGTCTTTTGATAAAAGGATATTGGACCATGTAGCAAACTATTTAATGGCAACGAACAAAGGGAAACCGCTCCAAAATAGACAAGAGGTGCTAGATTTGTGGAGGATGTTCGAGGAAAGACCCCCTACAAATAAACAGGAAAAGGAAATAGAACGCACAGCCATGCCAAACGACGAAGGAGGAGATAAGGGGAAGGAAGGGGAAGAACCAAAGAAAATATACCCATGGCTTACAAGAGCCGCAGAAGGTTACGCAGACCCAATGTATGTACCAGGGGCAGCACGCCCTTAGGAATTTTAAGTGTCTTGAAGAGACACCTGGGGAAAAGGAGTTGTCCCCTGGAACTGTGAACTGTATTCTTAAGAGAAACCTGGGGACGGGAGTGGTCCCATGGAACTGTGCTCTTTTTTGGCGTTATACATTTCTTTGAACTTGAACGCTTGGGCACTTACAAGCCCAAAGACATTCACCCCATCACATATTAGAGTTGTTTTGTGGAATGTGAGGATGAGGATAGGATTTCCGACACAGGACATTTTGCTTTGGAGATCTTGACACTTGTAAGGGAGGCATGGTATCAGTTCAAGGGTGTTTATAGAACTTCAACAAGGGTGTAATAAACACCTATCTAACCCTAAATCTACAGAGGGGAGCAAGCTACAACCATTAAATAATAATAATGCAGTCCTACTAAAGTCTTGTCAACATAAAAGGGCCTATACTAAAAAAAAGATTGCCACTCAAGTTTCCGGTAATTATGCAAAGTGTGGGGTAGTGTTCATGAAAAAGAAACAAGTGTTCACAAAATGATATGTCAGGATGTTCAGGCCGTTGGCCTCCCTTCCCCACGTTTTCAGCATGGGACAAGGCGGTTCACTCGAGCAAAGCACACACGTTGGCTTCTTCGGCACGAGGATACAGTTCCATTACCAACATCAGTGCCTTCTGTGGTACAAGCCTCTTTACCTCTCAAAATTATCTTGCTTCAGAGGGCCTGATGTACAAAAACAAAACACAAAGTTCCTTTCTTTTCACTTTGGGTGATTCACCCTGGATCCCCCTCAGCCGGGGTCAGGTCCCTTTCATATCATTATCATTCTTTTGTGGATACCCCTCTTCCAGGCTCAGATCCCCCTTACAATGTTCAGATAATATTCTTTTTCGGGTGGCTCTCGGTTCACTCCGGATCTCCCGCAGCCGGGCTCAGACCAATTGCAATTTGTATTCAACTATCGAAGACTTTCAAATGTGCACAGGATTTAGCTTGACCCGTTGCAGGACCACTTCGATATCAAGATTTCCTTTTCCACAGTTGCCAATTAATTGGATACCTAACAGAGACCTTAAAATGAGCACCCACGTGGCACCGGACAGTCTGTCTACGGTATCTTGCTTGGCCTCCCAAAGTTCAATCATATCATTTGTCCAGTTTTCAATTATATTCGCTCATACAATGTTGCTGCTTGCAATCTGCATTCTAACACAGGCTGGTTTAGTATCAGTCTCTCCGACTCACCGGCTGTGCTGTCTTTACTGGCGCTGCTTTGTTATAGAAGTCAAGGACAGTACCACAGCACCAAGTGCACTTCCCTCCTCGCAACCCTCTCTGGTCTCGCTGTCTTTCTCCTCATATTGAACTGCCATCTGGGAACTGCTGTTTTCCTCATGTGCTTTGCCTTGCTCAGAGTGTGCTTTCGTGCTCTGCTTTTTATCCATGTGGAGAAGTGCGATGGAAGTCAGGTGTGTGTAATGATCAGTAATTGCCTGATGTTGCCTGACCATTGCATTGGGACATGTCAGGTATACAGCGCTGGTGTTAGTCCGTTTTCGATCATGATGAGCTGTCCGTGAGAAAGTGTGTGTTGTGTCAGGAAAGGGGGGAGGGGGGCGGTGAGTTCCTAGGTATCCTAACTGGTAGGATGGGGAAAAGCTGTTACAGGGAAGAGAATACTGCGTCTCACTATCCGGTGTCCCACTTCCACTCCCTGAAGACCCCTCATCCAGGTGATCCTCCCGCACTGGTCCACACCCAGGAACTGGATTCAAAAGCGATGGCTGTGTCGTGGCTACCTGGATGATAGATCCCCAGGAACTAGCGGTTGAGACACCTTCAGGTTTCTCACTGTCACAACTGTGCCCGTTCATAACGGTGTCCGTGCAGCTCCAGCTCTTACCTTTCAATGAACTCTGTGCGTAGCACATAGACTGGCTAGACCATTCTACACCCGCTGGAGGCTCTTCGACACACTTCCTAGTAGGCGGCATCAACAGTGGATACGCCGCTAAGATCATGTGACCCTGTTCCGATCACGTGACTTTGTCGCACGCATTTAGGCGTGCAGCAACAGCTGATCACTGCTTCCGATTTTTGTTCGTTTGGCTTAAATCCCCAGCTCGTAGAGTCATTACCTGCGTTTTCAGCCCTTCCGGTCTTCTTTTTCAACTGCTGGGGACCAGACTTCGTTGGAAACCTTCTTCTGCTTCTCTCCATTACAAGCTGGACATTCCCGTTTGCTTTCTTCCCGGCAGTGTTCTGCGCGCTGCTCTTTCCTAGAACGTACTCCCGACTTGGTCCTCCGACCAGGAGTCATTTCTTGCTTGCGTACCTACCAGCAGTGTTCTGTGTGCTGCCCGTTCCTCGAACGCACTCACAAATTGGTTTTCCGACTAGGAATCACCAAGTAAGCATTTCCTGATCAGCCTTCTGTTTGCTGCCTCTGTATTCCGTTATTCTGGGACAATCTAAACCGGCAGCTGCAATTCTTCCTTTCCCTCCATTAACTTGACAATCTGAATCGGCAATTCCTCAAGCAGTTTCGGGGTGTTGCCTGAATTATTCTGCTTAATTTGGCTTCCTTTGTTGGCACTCTTTCACAAGCAGTATTGGGGTTGTGCCTACTATATATTGGTATTGGAAAAAAGGTTTATTTTCTCAAGGGCATTGGAAATTCCAACTCAGATGTTAAACAAAACTCCACGGGAGGATTATAACTCATTCCCATTAGTTATACTACAGTGCACGTGACATTTGGGATGCTATCCAGGGGTGCACCAACCTGGCACTACCGCGACCCTCGTGCCTTTCGGGATTAGCTTCCTCACTAACCTTTGCTTCCTTGATGTTGATTTCCCATTGGATTACCTGGAGTTCTACATGGATGCTTTTGGACTACACCAACAGGTTAGTGTGGGTTCAGAGGGGGTGTTAATAGATGAACAAGTTACTTACCAAACTGGTAACGTTCTTTCAATGGGATGTTCCTCCGACGTATTCCTTATCTTTGATGTTATCCATTCCAGCTTGCTGGCCTCGGAAACATTTTTCCAGTAGAGGGCGCTGCGCGTCAACGTCCCTCGAGTCTGTGTCCCTCGACAGCCTCCGTATCGGCGCCGACATCATCATGCATATAAATAGACTCGCGCAGTGTCCATTGTTCAGTTCCATTTTGAAGTTCAGATTTGCTTTGCATTAATTGGTTAGTAACCTTGAAGGAGCGTAAACTGCAACTACACGGGAAGTTTTACTGCGGGGATGGATGGGAGGGGTGATAAGGAATACGTCAGAGGAACATCCCATCGAAAGAACGTTAGCAGTTTGGTAAGTAACTTGTTCTTCAACGGGATTGTGTCCTCCGATGTATTCCTTATCTTTGATAGACTCCCATAGCAGTAGTGTAAAGAGGAGGTGGGAGTAAAGATGAAATATTTCCCTTTAAAGATGTACAGAATGCAACACAGCTTTCCCAAATCTTGTCTCCTGCCTAGAGGAGGAATCCAGGCTGCAAAATTTGGTAAAGGTATGTGCGGACGACCATGTGGCAGCCGCACATATATCTTTAATTGGGACCCCACTTTGGAGAGCCGAAGAGGCTGCGATACCCCTGGTTGAATGAGCCCTAAGATGTTGAGGGAGTTACTTTCCTGCCAATTGTAGCATTCTAGAATGGTTAAAATGATCCATCTTGAAATGGTCTGTTTTGTGATTGGCAGTCCTAATTTGTGCCCTGCGTATCCTACAAACAATTGGTCTGCTTGCCTTATCCTAGCAAGTCTGCTAATATAAAAACTCAAGGCACGCCTTGGATCCAGCCTGTGTAATCTCTCTTCCTCTTTCCCTGGATGGGGAGGAGGATAGAACGAAGGTAAGGTTATTTTCTGAGTAATATGGAATTCAGAGACCACCTTTGGGAGAAAATTGGGCTTCACTTGTAAAACAACCTTGTCTTTATGAAAGATTGTATGAGGAGGTTTGCAAGATAGAGCTTGTAATTCGCTCACTCTTCTGGCGGAAGTTAGAGCCACTAGAAAAACTGTTTTAAGAGTGAGAAATCTTAATGAATAGGAATGAAGTGGTTCAAATGGAGTACCCATCAGAAATTTTAAGACTAGATTTAGGTCCCACAATGGAACTTGAAAAGGCTTTTGGGGATAAACATTAGTTATACCTTTCACAAATTGGATTACCAAGGGTATTTTGAAATATGAAGGCTTCTCAGCAGTACGCTTAAAGATTGACAGCGCTGCGAGGTATCCCTTGATCGTACCAATTTGAAGACCTGAATTTGCTAAGTAAAGCAAGAAAGATAACACCATTGGTGTATTGCATGAAAATGGTTCAATATTCTTTTCTCTACACCAGCTGCAAAATTTGTTCCAACGGCAGCGGTATAAAGTCTTTGTTGCTGGCCTTCTAACTGAAAGCAACACCTCCATGACATCATCCGGGAGATCCCAATCCTTGTATCTCAACCTTTCAGAAACCAAGCGTGAAAGTTGAGGGTTCTGATGTCTGGATGGAGAACCTGACCTCCCTTCTGCGAGAGAAGTTCCGTTCTTTGCGGAAGACGAATCGGAGGACAATTGGACATGTCTAGAAGGTCCGGGTACCAAGTTCTCCTGGCCCAATCCGGGGCAATTAGGATCATGGCTTTCCAGAATCTTCTCAACCTCCTGATCAGTTGAGGAATGACAGGGACTGGGGGAAACGCATACAGAAGTGGAAACTCCCAGTCCACTACGAACGCGTCCCCTAGAGCTCCTCTCGGGGGAAATTCCCTTGAACAAAACTGATCGCACTTCCTGTTGATACTGGCGGCGAACATATCCACTTGAGGGGTTCCCCAAAGGGTGAAGATCTCTTGAAGGACTTCCTGAGCTAGCTCCCACTCGTGGGAGACTGTGCTCTGCCTGCTCAGAGCGTCCGCAGTCAAGTTCTTCTCTCCAGCTAGGTGAACTGCCGATAGAGAGATCCCTTCTTGAATTGCCCAAAACCAGAGCTGCATTGCCTCTCTGCACAGTGACAGTGAACCTACGCCTCCTCTTTTGTTGAGGTAGTGCATGGCCACTGTGTTGTCCGTCATTATCAGGACATTCTTTCCCTGTACTGATGGCAGGAAAGCTTTCAGCGCTAGTCTGATTGCTCTCAGCTCCAACAGGTTGATGTATAGTCTGGATTCCGATGGAGACCAATGACCGCTGATGGTCAAGTCGTTGGCATGGGCTCCCCACACCCCGTGAGGGAGGCATCCGTGACTACTGTTATCTCCGGCCATGGTTGCCAAAACTGTTCTCCTTTCAAGATGTTCTCCTGACAGGCCCACCACTGAAGGTCTCGACCTACTCTGTCCGGGACTTGAAGGAGATCTGACATTCTTCCTGAGAATTGCGACCACTGGGTTCTTAGTGCCCATTGGAGGGATCTCATTCTCAGGCGAGCCTCTGGCACAAGGAAGATGCAGGATGCCATGAGGCCCAGCAACCTCAAAAAGTCGAAGGCTGGTAGACGTTGGGCATTTTGAAACTTGGTAACCATCTGTAGAATATCTTGAGCCCTCACCTCTGGTGGCGAGGCTTTTCCCAGGGAAGTGTCCAGGACTGCTCCAATAAACTGGAGGCTCTGTGATGGTATAATCTGTGGCTTCTTTAAGTTGAGGGAGAAGCCCAGCTTGTGAAGGAAGTGGCAGACATAATCTAGCTGGATCTGAGCTTGTTCCGGAGATACTGCTCGTCCAGGTAGGGGTAGACGTGGATCCCTTCCCTCCTTAGACTCGCAGCCACTACCGACATTAGCTTGGTAAAGACCCTTGGGGCGGAGGTCAGCCCAAATGGCAGAACTCAAAATTGATAGTGAGAATTGCCAATTGCGAACCTCAGGTATTTCCTGTATTTGAGATGGATTGACACATGGAAATAAGCATCCTGAAGGTCTAGAGATACCAACCAGCCCTGAAGCTGGAGGACCTGAAGGACCTGAAGGACCAGAGATGAATTCCTCTGGCGTAGGTATTGTAGTCCTTTGCAAATCAAAGGGTCTCTCATTGTCGGAATCCTCCCCTTCCTCATATATAGAGGACAAGGCTCTAAAGTAGTCAGACCTATGATATGGTTTAAAACCCATTTCTAGAGCAGAATGAGCTAAATTTATTGTCACTGCCTGAGAAAGCATCGAGGTTGTCGACGTGGAAGTCGTAGGCTTCGACAATCCTGAAAAAGACGTCTCGACTCGGCCAAAGAAACTTTCGAGGGAGTAGAAGTTTTAAAGTCCTTACCTCTTTCTAATTTCCCCTTACGCTCCTTCAAGGCTTTCGCCACTATGGACATACAGTCCTCACACTCCGAACAGTGATGCTCCAATCCCAGGCACCACAAACAGACCCTATGAGGATCTGTTAATGACATTTTCTTCCCACAGTCACGACATTTTTTGAAACTTGTCTGTGGAGTCGATGGTTCGGATGAAGAAGCCATCGTGTAATGGTAATAATCTTCGAAGAATAAGAAGGTTTTCCTGAAGAAGGGAACCAAGCGTTACATTTCCGAGGCCCACGAAGCGCAGAAAAACGGAACTAAGCAACGGACTGTGCGCGAGTCTATTTATACGCATGATGACGTCGGTGCCGATACGGAGGCTGTCGAGGGACACCGACTCGAGGGACATCGACGCGCAGCGCCCTCTACTGGAAAAAAATTCCGAGGCCAGCAAGCTGGAATGGATAACATCAAAGATAAGGCATACGTCGGAGGACACAATCCCTTCGAATGAGCTATTACAACATCATACTTATATCGTTATTTGTTCTCTCACAGCTTGGTGGTCATTCCTGTTCCTGGCCCTTTCCATTGATCACTCGCTCTGCCTGTGAAATCCTATCAGACAGAGGGTTTTATCAATTGGAAGGTCTGATTTTGATCAAGTCTCTCTGTAGTAGACCATCAGCGTCTGTGCTCAGAAACCGACCGATTGGATATTTTCAACACGTATCCTTTTGAGGTCTGACCTTCAACTTGTATCCTTTTGAAGTACAGGTGTACCTATCCTGGGATTGGTTCATGACAGAATCAGAAGCCATGGAAACGGAAGGTACAGACCCGTTGGCTGTATTAACACAGCTGATCGATGATCTACGGAATGAGATGGTGTCGTCCCAGGACACCCTGTGCCACCATATGGACGTACTACAGGATGCTGTACGTTCGTCCCCTCAAGGAGTGGAAGCTCCCGCAGGTGTCGCTTCCGGCTCTACCTTACCTACCCCTCCACAAGAGCCTGTACAAGTAGTTATGCCTGCACAGTTTCCTTTGGCTCCTCCAGAAAGGTTTACAGGGGATCCAAAGGCCTATCGCACGTTTGTCAACCAGTGCAGACTACATTTTCTTTGCCGTCCCAACACCTTTCCTGACCTGACTACACAAGCCGCTTTTGTGTTGTCGCATTTGTGGGGTACTGCGGCAGCATGGGCTAACCCCTTATTAGAATCCAATGGTCCTTTGTTGTATGACTGTGATTCTCTTTTGGGTGCCATGAGCAAGGTTTTTGAAATGCGTTGTGCAACCCAAGCTAAGGAATTGGAGTTGTTAAACCTGCAGCAGGGCAGTCAGTCCATGTTAACTTAACTAGTCAAGTTCAACCAGCTGGTTGCCAAAACGCAATGGCCAGAGGATAAGAAAGCGGTTGTTTTCTACAAGGGGTTATCAGAAAAAGTAAAAGATGCATTGTCTACAGTACCAATAGTTCCATCGGGTTTCACTGAACTTCTGGGCCTCATCCTACATCTGCAAGAAAGGGGGAAAAAAGACCCACCATGCCACCATTGGCTCGGTTAGACCGTCCTTCTGCTCCATCCACCGACCCAGAACCAATGCAGATCAGAGCTATTCGTGGGCGGTTATCCTCTGCAGAAAGAGAAAATCGACGGAAGAATAATCAGTGTATGTATTGTGGATCAGCCAATCACTTGTTGGTTAATTACCCTAAAAAACCAGTCAAGCGTTCGGGATACGCCAAGGCTCGGCAATAGCAGGAGACTGACATCGGACTCCCATCACTTATCACTCACATCCCCGATCTACATTCCAGTGGATGTATGCTTTGGTGATACTTGTATCCTCACCAAAGCAATGGTGGATTCTGGAGCCACCAACAACTATATTGATGTTAACTTTGCAAAGACTCATGCAATCGACACAGTTGTAAAAGCAGTGCGTGAAACTGTTAATACAGTAGATGGTTCTGCATTAACCTCCGGTAAGGTCACGGAGGAGACCATCTCTGTGTGTTTAGTCTTGTCTAATGGACATACTGAGGAACTGGTGTTTGATGAGATTGCTGCGCCTCACTACAAATGAATACTGGGCTTGTCCTGGTTGACACCGCACAATCCATCAATTGATTGGGTTACTGGCCATATCCAGTATCCCTCTGCATTCTGCAATGAACATTGTTTTCAGATACAGGAAGTGACCAGAACCACATCTCTATTGGCTACCATGGAGGGGGGTCTCAACCATTGGTGCTGTTGTTCCCAGTGTAAACCCTGTCCCGTCTGAGTATGCCTCTTTTTCAGACGTATTCGATAAGGGTATGGCTGAACAATTACCTCCTCATAGACCACATGATTGCCCCATAGAGCTCCTACCCGGGGCCAAAACACCAACTGGTCGGGTTTATTCATTAACGAGCCATGAGGACGTTGTCCTTAAAACCTATATAGATAAGGCATTACAGATGGGTTTCATTCGGCTTTCCAGTCACCTGCTGCATCCCCTCGGTTCTTTGTTCCAAAAAAGCAGGGGGATCTAAGACCATGCACAGATTACAGATCATTAAATGCAATTACCGTAAAGAACCAATACCCCTTGCCCTTGATCAATGTACTCCTAGATCAACTAGGTACTTCAGCTATCTTTACCAAATTGGACCTACGTGGTGCGTACAACCTCATACGCATTCGGGAAGGTGACGGGTGAAAGACCGTTTTCAAGACACGGTATGGTATTTATTGTCAGGAAACTGAATTGAGGCAAGCCTCGGTGACCGTATCATAGGAAATAGCTATGAAACTACATTTCCCAGTAGGCTGAGGGGGCTGGAGTAGTTCTAAACTCCTCGCGCCATTCGCCAGCTGCTGGCAATTGAGACGTCTATTAAACCGTTGGCGGCCCGTGCACTGGTGCTGATAATTGTTGATTGTGCAGCACGGGCGGCCACGGCGTTTCTACAGGAGCCAATAGGAGCAGAGCAGTCATGAAGGCGGAACCTGAAAACCTCGGAGCGGGGAACTAATTCCGCTCTGTATGCAGACCTCAGCATTGCGTGCTTACCTGAAAACGGGGCCCGCAGTCATTCCGTTTCTTTCCGCGGCAGTGCGCGTCCAGCTCACAGCGGTTGTCAGCATCATTCCTGGAGGTCTGGGTGTGCTTACGTGCCACCCGAACACACAGATAAGTGTTTCCTTATTTCACAGTTATTTAATATGACACGAGGTGTCTATGATCTGTTACGATTGGGCTGACATTAAGCTAGCCCGTGTATTAAGTTTCACGAGTCATGCGCTCGTCTTTCCTGGGCATTTTTGGTTAATGTGTTATGAAGAACCCTCCTTAGGGGCATGAACAGTTTTTGAGGATGAATGAACATTCACTGGAAAAACCATGCGATATGTGATGAGTGATTATATTCCAGAAAACGTGTGACAAGAATTTATGTTTCTATTTCATGCCTGTGCAGATGGGCAGAGTCCTGTCGCAGCCACTGCTATGTTTCATGTTGCTTGTTGCTTGCTAGCCCAATGGGCCATGTGTTCACGTCCAATTCATAATGGAAGCAGCTTCCTTGTTTGTGCCATTCAGCTTGCTGTCGTTGTGGATTCATGTCATTGTTGCTTTCTGTGCTAACCATTTATGTTCTATGTGACATGCAAAATCAGGTTTCGGTAGAAGGTTTGGGAATACTAGGTAAAGTCTGGGATAGGTGAGGATTCAGGATAAGGATTAGGAGTACAGACTTTGTGGTAGTAGTTGTGTATACTTTTAGACAATTGTGTATTGTATGTTGTTTCCCCATCTTTCCTTTATCATTCCACCCCCTTTCCCTAACTCCGTCTTCCCCCCATTGGCTGCCATGTGGTTCTCTGTGATATTATATTCAGACGCCCGTGCCAACCATGGTGGGAGGGTCGATCTATTCGGCTTCTGTAGTTCGGGAGAGGGGGTTGATCCCCTATCATCCCTTACGTCTTGACAGAATTATCAGCCCCCTATTAGGGGTATTTGAACCACCCAGGCCAAATGGAGTCAAATCCTTCCTCTTTAGCAGAAGTACTAAAGGCTTTACAGGATATCCCAGGGGAATTAGCACATGCAAGGCAAGAGTCAGACAATCTAAAGGCTCAGGTGCAAGGTTTAGTAGCACAGCGCACCCCATTGGAGCGTGCTGGTCCCTCCACAGGGAACGATACTGGAAGAATGTCCACGGTGATAGTTCAGACACCCAGTAGTGTACCTTTGGCAGCCCCAGAAAGATTTGCTGGTGATCCCAAGAAATACATGACATTTTTAACACAATGTAGATTACACTTCTTGTGTAAATCCACAGCCTTTGAAACCATTCAGGCCAGAACTGCATGCGTAATTTCATATTTGACAGGGGATGCGGCAGCATGGGCCATGCCATTGGTACAAAAGGATGACCCTTTATTATATAATTGGGATGGTTTCTTGGGAGAATTTGGACAGTTATTTGACCAGAGAGAAGTGTCTTTGGCCCAAGATAAGGAATTGTTGGCATTGAAACAAGGAACACATGATTTGGTATCTTATGTGACTCAGTTCAACAGATTAGTAATTGAGACAGATTGGCCTGAGAATAAACAGACAGTATTGTTTTACCAGGGATTGAGAGAGGAACTAAAGGATGCTATGGCTCAAGTAGAACCTCAACCTACTTCATGCACCGCTATGATATGATATATGATATGATATGATATGATGATAAGGATATGATATGATAAGGCATTTGTAACGCGCCTATACACAAGTGTTTCAAGGCGCGACGAGGCAGGGAGGGGGGAACAAGGGGAAGACAGACAACGATCCTACTAGGCCAGGTGTCCTTCAGATCACGCAAGTGCAGGGGGAGGGGAGAGGTGCATGGGGAAGGGGAGGGGGGAAGTGCAGTACAAGGTAAGTAGAATAAATAATAAAAGGGCCAGCTGGTGGCAAGTGCAAGGTAAGTGCAGAACAAGTGCTGGGAAGGGGGGGCTGTAGGGATACACAGACAGTCCCGCAGTGCAGGGGTTGCCAGGGAGGCAGTGCAAGTGGAGAGTGGCTGGGCCCAGGACCGAGGTCGGTGAGAGTGGCCCAGTTGCAGATTCAGTGCAGTTTCAGCGAAGAATTAGCAGGGGAGAGGGAGAGAGAAAGCAGAAGCAAAGAGGAAGGTTTTGAGGTGCTTCCGGAACCGGAGATGATTGATCTAGCATTAAGATTAGATCATCGTGTGAATGAGCGAAAAGGAGATAAGAAAAGACCTGAGGCAATGCCTTTTGCATGATTGGACAAAGGTAGGGGCATGAGAAGTAGTGAAGGTGAGCCGATGCAAATCGGGAGAGTAAGCGGCCTGTTGTCGGTGGCAGAGAAGGAGCAGCGCAAAATAAATAACTTATGTTTGTATTGTGGTCAACCAGGACATTATATACGAACCTGTCCTAATACTCCCAAAAAAGGAATGAGAGGTGATGGGAACAAGGTGGGGTCGGGAAAAGGATTGGGCCGGCCGTAGTGGGGACTCCGGTGTCAGGCCCTATTTCTAGTAGGTTCCCCAGTTGGGCAGTGAATACTGTAGCAAAGAATAATTCTCATTCGTACCTGTTGGTAACTTTATTATTTGCCTGTACTAAACAGCTGGTGTCAGCCATGGTGGATTCAGGCGCCACAGGGAATTTTATTGACATCAGTTTGGCCAAGAGATTGGGTTTACCCTTGAGGGAGAAATTGAAGGTAGAAGGTGTACAGTCAGTAGATGGGTCTCCTTTGATTTCGGGTCCTATTTGTCAACAAACCCAACCAATGCAGATGAGGTGTGGATTAGGTCATGTGGAAGAGATTGTGTTTGATCTGATAGCAGCACCTCAGTTTGGACTCATTTTAGGGATGCCTTGGTTGGTATTACATAATCCTAGTATTGACTGGGTCAAGAGGGAGGTGGTGGTTGAAAGTCAGAAGTGTGAAGAGCATTTGGAGGAAAGAATTGGTCTGGCTATGTTCTTAGCAGATCAGGTACCCGACATTCAAACGGTAGGAACTGTAGGTGCTGTTATTCCGGAACCATACATAGAATATGCTGGAGTGTTCGACAAAGGAAGAGCATAAAGGTTGCCTCCTCATCATTCATATGACTGTGTGATTGAGCTAGAACCTGGGGCCAAATTACCATGTAGTCGCATTTATGCATTAACTGAGAAGGAGAATCAGCATCTCAGAGAATATCTGGATGAGATGTTGCAAAAAAGGTTTATTAGACATTCTACTTCTCCAGTTTCATCAGCTTTATTTTCTGTGCCAAAGAAAGAATGAACACTCAGAACTTGCATTGATTATAGAGCTTTGAACAAGGTCACCATAAAAAATAGGTATCCATTGCCATTAATTTCTGTATTATTGGACCAGGTAAAATCAGCTGTGATATATGCTAAATTGGATTTGAGAGGGGCCTATCATTTGATTCGAGTTAAAGCTGGAGATGAGTGGAAGACTGCTTTCAGAACAAAATTTGGATTGTTTGAATATTTGGTTATGCCGTTTGGGTTGTGTTATGCCCCCGCGGCCTTTCAATATTTTATGCATGAAGTATTGAGTGAGTTCTTGGATATATTCGTTATTGTATATATTGATGATATTTTGATTTATTCTTCTTCTGAGGCTCAACATCCAGGTCATGTAAGAGCAGTGTTGCAGAAATTGCAGGAATATGAGTTGTGTGTAAAATTGGAAAAGTGTGAATTTAATACTAAACAGGTGGAATTTTTGGGATTCATATTAACTCCCTTGGGCATAGTGATGGACAGAAAAAAAGTAGAGGCAGTTCTGGAATGGCCCGTCTCTCAATGTATTAAGGACATTCAGTCTTTTTTGGAATTTGCCCATTTTTACAGACGGTTCATTTTGAATTTTTCACAACTTGTCACGCCCATAACTAAATTACTAAGGAAATCATTGGGGTTCTGTTGGACTCCGGAAGCAGATAGGGCTTTCCAAGACTTGAAAGAAGTGTTTACTCTGCTCCTGTGCTGAGGCATCCGGACTCGGAAAATCTTATCAAGTAGAGACAGACGCCTCCAATGTCGCAGTGGGAGCAGTGTTGTCCCAACAAGATAAAGAGGGCATTTGGCATCCAGTGGCGCTCTATTCAAGAAAACTTACCAATTGTGAGCAAAATGATTCCATTACTGACAAAGAACTGTTAGCAATAAGAGCAGCATTTTTGGAATGGAGGCAGTATTTGTTGGGGGCTAAACACCAGGTGATGGTCATAACAGATCATAAAAATCTGCAATACTTTAAAACGGCACATACACTGAGCCCGAGGCAATTGCGTTGGTCTCAATACTTCAAGAAATTCGATTTTCTGGTGACCTTTAGACCAGGAAAGAAAAATGGAAAGGCTGACGCATTGTCCAGACAACAACATTCAGATAACATTGTGTCAGAAGTCAGAACGATCCAGCCGGTGGGAAGAGTGGTGGGAGCAATCACTACTAGTTTATTGCACCTACTAAAACAAGAGATGAGGAAACAAAAAAATAGACAATAGGGTACGAGGGGATCATTAAAAACTGTCAGAAATGGTCTTCCGTACTACGCAGGAAAACTGTATCTGCTAACTCCAGAACTGCAGACGAAAGTATTATATTGGTGTCACAACTCGCCATTGGCAGGCCATTCTGGGGGTAAAAAGACACAGGAAATGTTGGAAAGGTACTTTTGGTGGCCCACATTGCGACAGGATACCCTAAAATAAATTCAAAGATGTGACACTTGCATACGAAGTAAGATGGATCATGTAAAGAAAGCGGGATTATTGCAGCCATTGCCCACCCCAGAAAAGATCTGGTCTAGTATTTCCATGGATTTCATCACTGACCTGCCCCTGGAGGACAAGTATGATACTATTTGGGTAGTGGTAGATTATTTGTCTAAACAAGCCCATTTTGTACCTTGCCGGGGAATTCCTGGAGCTGGGGAATTAGCTAAATTATTTCTTCAGCACATTGTCAGATTACATGGGTTGCCTCAATTTATTGTATCGGACAGAGGTCCTCAAATTACCTCTAAATTTTGGAGGGCCTTTTGTCAAATGTTGGGAATTGAATGTGCATTGTCCACTAGCTATCATCCCCAGACTGATGGACAAACAGAGCGCATAAATCAAACTTTGGAACAGTATTTATGATGTTATTTGCATGAGGGAATGGACTCATGGGTGCAAGCTTTGTGGTTAGCGGAGTTCACTTACAATAATACAGAGCATGCTTCTCTGGGCATCGCCCCTAAAGAATGTTTATATGGACAAGTACAGACTATGTTACCCGAACATTTACCGGATGTGGAAACATTTCCGGTATTACAGGAAAGAAAGGAATGGCTAATGACTGTTAGAAAAATGGCTAGAGCTAACTTGCAAAAAGCAAAAGAGGAGTATAAGGAACAAGCAGATAAAAAGAGACGTGCGGCCCCTTGCAACAATGTAGGGGATAGAGTCTGGTTATCCACACGTAATTTACCCTTAGTGGGGTCGCGTAAATTTGCTCCAAGATTCATTGGCCCATATGAAATTGTGAAATGTGTGACATCAGTGGCTGTTAAATTAAGATTGCCTACTACATTAAAGATACATCCTGTGTTTCATGTGTCTCTTCTTAAACCCACAGTTCCTGAAACCCGTATGAAGAGACCCCCAGCCATCAGCAAGGAAGGGCAGACGGAATATGAAGTTCAGAAAATCTTGGATTCCAAACGTAGGCAGCAGAGACTATGGTATTTAATCAAATGGTCGGGGTATGGCCTTGAGGACTGCTCGTGGGAACCGGCTAGTTCGGTTCATGCCCCACAGTTGGTGAAGCAGTTTCATGCACGTCATCCTGAAAAAGCAGGCCCTGGAAGGGCCCCTGGAAGAGGAGGTTCTGTCAGGAAACTGAATTGGGGCAAGCCTCGGCGACCGTATCATAGGAAATAGCTATGAAACTACATTTCCCAGAAGGCTGGGGGGGCTGGAGTAGTTCTAAACTCCTCGAGCCATTCGCCAGCTGCTGGCAATTGAGACGTCCATTAAACCGTTGGCCGCCCATGCACTGGTGCTGATAATTGTTGATTGTGCAGCACGGGTGGCCACAGCGTTTCTACAGGAGCCAGCAGGAGTGGAGCAGTCATGAAGGCGGAACCTGAAAACCTCGGAGCGGGGAACTAATTCCGCTCTGTATGCAGACCTCGGCATTGCGTGCTTACCTGAAAACAGGGCCCGCGGTCATTCCTTTTCTTTCCGCGGCAGTGCGCGTCCAGCTCACGGCGGATGACTGCGTCATTCCTGAAGGTCTGGGTGTGCTTACGAGCCACCTGGACACACAGATAAGTGTTTCCTTACTTCACAGTCATTTAATATGACACGAGGTGTCTATGTTCTGTTACGATTGGGCTGACATTTTCACCACTTAGCAAGGCCCGCCCACCTGGTGCCTTCCTTCACCATCACTGTCTTGTGGCCAATGCTGGATTTGACTTTTATGGACTTCATTCATTCACGGTTTGTCACTCTTTCTCAACTCTCATGCAGGACTTCCTTTGCATCTTGTACTGATGGTGGCCCTGAATCATGCTGTTCCCATCTTCATCTTGTATCCTGGCTTGCAACATTATGTGTTACTACTGACTTCTGCAATTGTATTCGGTCTCCACTCTTGCTTCTCCACTCTTTTTGACTGCTTACTCTCTTTTCTCTCCTCCTTTCCCTTCTCCCTTTTCCTATCTCCTCCCCTTATTTTCTTCTATGCACTTTCTCTATTAGAATTGTCCCTGGACCTAATATGATAGCAACCGCGTCTGTTTCCTCCACCCTCCCATTACTGTTTTTTTCCTCCCCATCATCCCTCCAGCACTATCTGAAATGTCGTCAGGTCTAGTATGATAGTCGCTTGTTTTGTTCCTCCCCTCCCTTTCTGCACCCCTCTCCCTCACCTTTTGTTTTTCTGCGACTCTACCAGAAATGTCATCAGGCCTAGTACGGTAGTCGCCTGTCTGTTTCCATTTCCTTCCCACTCTCCTCCTCCCTTCCTTATCTATGTCTTAGCTCTTGCACTATCTGAAATGTCGTCAGGCCGAGTACGATAGTTAATTTCACATCCTTACTGTCCATGGCCTGTAAGAATGTGGTTGTATTTTCCCTTGTACCCTCCCTTGCCTTGAAGCGCTTTGAAACACATTGTGTATAGGCGCTATATAAATAAACGATCATATCATATATCATATCATATCATATCATATCATAAGCTAGCCCGTGTATTAAGTTTCACGAGTCATGCCTCGTCTTTCCTGGGCATTTTTGGTTAATGTGTTATGAAGAACCCTCTTTAGGGGCATGAACAGTTTTTGAGGATGAATGAACATTCACTGGAAAAACCACGCGATATGTGATGAGTGATTATATTCCAGAAAACGTGTGACAAGAATTTATGTTTCTATTTCATGCTTGTGCAGATGGACAGAGTCCTGTCGCAGCCACTGCTATGTTTCATGTTACTTGTTGCTTGCTAGCCCAATGGGCCATGTGTTCACTTCCAATTCATAATGGAAGCAGCTTCCTTGTTTGTGCCATTCAGCTTGCTGTTGTTGTGGATTCATGTCATTGTTGCTTTCTGTGCTAACCATTTATGTTCTATGTGATATGCAAAATCAGGTTTCAGTAGAAGGTTTGGGAATACTAGGTAAAGTCTGGGATAGGTGAAGATTCAGGATCAGGATTAGGAGTACAGACTTTGTGGTAGTAGTTGTGTATACTTTTAGACAATTGTGTATTGTATGTTGTTTCCCCATCTTTCCTTTATCATTCCACCCCCTTTCCCTAACTCTGTCTTCCCCCCACTGGCTGCCATGTGGTTCTCTGTGATATTATATTCAGACGCCCGTGCCAACCACAGTGGGTGGGTCGATCTATTTGGCTTCTGTGGTTCGGGAGAGGGGGTTGATCCCCTATCATCCCTTACGGTCTTGACATTTATGAATACCTAGTTATGCCTTTTGGGCTATGTAACGCCCCTGCAACCTTTCAATTCTTCATGAATTATATATTCAGAGATCTGCTAGACCAATTCGTCATCATCTACTTAGATGATATAATGCTATATTCCTCTTCATACCAGGAGCACATAGATCATGTTTCCCGAGTCCTACAAAGGTTGCGGGAAAACCACTTGTTTGTGAAAGCAGAGAAATGTGTTTTTCACTCTCAGGAAGTGGAATTCCTAGGTTATGACATAACCAATTATGGTGTGCGCATGAGCCATTTCAAGGTCAAAGCCATACTAGACTGGCTCATACCCAATAACACCAAAACACTACAATCCTTTTTAGGGTTCGCTAACTTCTACCGTTGTTTCATACAGTCTTTTTCCAGAACAGTTGCTCCTCTTACAGCGCTTACCAGCTCTAAAGTAGCGTTTCGCTGGAACGAAGATGCAAACAGGTCCTTCCTTGCATTAAAAGGAGCCTTTACCAGTGCTCCTATCTTGCAACACCCTGATCCTGAACTACCGATAATCGTAGAAGCTAAAGCTTCGAGTGTTGCAGTAGGTACTATTCTTTCCCAATAATGCGTGGATACTAAGGAGGAACATCCTGTTGCTTTCTTTCCTCGCAAGTTGACTCCTTACGAATGGAATTACACCATTACTGAGAGGGAGTTGCTGGCCGTTAAGGACGCATTCTTGGAATGGCGCCATCATCTTTTGGGGGCTAAACACCCAGTGGTTGTATATTAAGATCACTGCAATCTTAATATAGGCATTTAAAACAATTAAATGTCTCACAGCCCGACAAGCCAGATTTCATGCCTTCTTTGCACAGTTTGATTTTCACATCACTTATCGCCCTGCTCATTTCCACACCAAAGCAGATGCATTGTCCTGTATCAACAGTGACGTGCAGGAGGTTCATCCAAAACAACGTCCTGTTCTTTCTGAGCATGTGATATGCAGTTGCTCAGTGCAGCCTCCTCTGAGACAAGAGATTCAACAGTGGGTGTCAAAAGAGCCCCATGAGATAAAGGACCTAAATCTCGATATTCAAAATGGCTTTCCTTTCATACAAGGTGTTTTGTTTCTGCCTACGGAGAGTTCTCGAGAAAAGGCGCTTCACGATTCAGTGGTTGCGGCACACCATGGCCAAAAGAAAACCCTGGAGTTACTTAAACGGTGGTGTTGGTGGCCTTCCATGACTCGCGACGTGACAGATTATGTCTCATACTGCTCTGTCTGTATTCAATGCAAAGACAGCCATGGTAAACCCGTGGGTTTGTTGCAACCTCTACCTGTTCCTCACAAACCATGCTACATGACATCTATGGATTTTATCATAGATCTACCTCAAGTCCAGGGATACACCACCATATGGGTGGTAGTGGACTACTTCACTAAGCTAGCCCTGTAAGGGTTTACCAACGGACCAGATTCTCGCAGACCTCTTTATGTGGCATGTTTTCCACTTCTTCGGTCTCCCCTCTGTCATCATCACAGACAGGGGCTCTCAATTTGCATCACGATTTTGGAGGGCATTGAGCTCTGCTTTTCTCATCGATGATAGGATGTCCAGTTCCTATCATCCCCAAACAGACGGTCAGACGGAGAGGACAAACAGCACTTTAGAACAATACCTCCGTTGTCTGTGTTTGCAGTTCCAATCCAATTGGTTATCGGTGTTGCCATCAGCAGAATTTGCCTACAATAATTCCTCACATTCCTCAATGGGTACTTCCCTGTTTTTTGCCTTGTACGGTCAACATCCCAGATCCATCCCAATGGATCCGGTTTTGTATTAGGATATACCTGCTGTGGGTCATAGCATAAGGGACATCAAGTTCCTCCATTCCAGAATCAGCAAACACTTATTAAGAGCACAGGACAGGTCAAAGGCATATGCTGATGCACATAGAAAACCGGCCCCGGTATATCGGTCCGGAATTGTCCACCAGAAACCTGAGGATCCCCGGGAAGTGGAAACTGTGGCCCAGATTCATCGGTCCATACGAGGTCACTGATGTGATCAATCCAGCTGCTGTTCGGCTACATCTACCTAACCGCTGGCGGGTGCATCCGGTATTCCATGTTTCCCTCATCAAACCATATCTCTCTTCCACGGGTCTCCCTGTCAAATCCTTATCTGTCTCAGTTAGGGGCTCTGAAGAATACGAGGTTAAAGCTATCTTGGATATGCGTTTACGATCATACTACCTTGTTGATTGGAAGGGATACGGTCCGGAGGACAGGTCCTGGGAAACCCTGTCTGATATACATGCACCAGTCTTTGTATGCCGCTTCCATGCTAGGAGGGGTGTGGTGGCCCCTTTGGGGGATGACACTGTCACAACTGTGCCCGTTCATAATGTTGTCCATGCAGCTCCAGCTCTTACCTTTCAACGAACTCTGCGCGTAGCACATAGAACAGCTAGACCGCTCTACACCCGCTGGAGGCTCTTCGATGCACCGCTCTACACCCGCTGGAGGCTCTTCGATGCACTTCCTGGTAGGCAGCATCAGCAGTAGATACGCTGCTAAGATCACGTGACCCTGTTCCGATCACGTGACTTTGTTGCACGCATTTAGGCATGCAGCAACAGCTGATCACTGCTTCTGATTCTATGACAAGACAGGAGGCTCACATTATGCTTATCTTTCTTTAATACTGCCATATCAGCATTTCAAAACTTCAACTTTTAACTTTTATGTTTTGGTTTTTCTTACATGTTACTTGGAAAAAAACAAAGCAGGAAGTTACAAGTTTCATCTCTCAACTGAATCAACTAGGATTTAGAAACCACGCTTCCCATAATCCTGAGGCCCTTTGTAGTCCTGACCTCTACTCCCACACCAATCAATGGCCAGATAGGGGTATAAACACTGGCTCCCCTAAGTCCATTCCTCTTTCTTTTTGCTGCCATACTGAGATAAGTGTTATGTCTCATGTTTCTGTTCTTAGATTATCGTTGCCTATTATAATTTAGTCACTAAATGTACTCATTATCAATGATAGTTAGCTGATAGACTAACAGGTGTTTGATTGATGGCTGTCGAGAGCTTATTTTACAGCGTTTGTACCGTTGTGTAGGAAGCGCGTGCGCGCGTATTACCAGTGTTTTCCCCCGTCATGCTTTTATTTCAATTCTAACAGGAACGGGAGTGAGGAGAGGCGGGGCGGAGCCGCGGGCAAAGCCGCTCGCTTCTGGCAGCCGCCCCGTTTTCCTCCGGCGTAGCCGAAGTCTTCGCTCGCAAAGGCTCTAGGACCCTGCGGCAGCCTACATTATACGCGTGTGCGCGGAGGCGGCTTGCGCCGCCGAACGCGCAGGGCTTTAGGACCCAGCAAAGCAGGTTCAGCCTCATATCATTCCCGGCATGCTCCACGTTCCCCTAACGCTCGCTTTTCGCGCGTACACATAGCGAAACGGAGCGAAGGGTCGTGTGAGTCAGTACCTGAGAGAAATTTTTTTGAAAAAAAAAAAAATAATAAAAAAGGAGAAAGACATTCCTTGGTGGCATCTGTTGGATCAACAGAGAACGTGAAACAGTTCACCGATAGGCTAAAAGACGCAGAGTGCACAGGAAGTAAACTCTGATTTAGAGCCTTAATTTTCAGCTGACCCCGAGAAGTTAGCGCTGCTAACAGTATTCAATGGCTCACTCATCGCACCCAAGAGATTCCCAGTCCACCTCACCAGAGTGGAGTGAACAAGAGTGGGAGGAAGAACCCACCTGGCAAGACACAGATTTATCCCTCAGCTTCAAGAGGGTACTGGGAGATTCACTTTCTCAAGCAGTCTCCCAAGGGGTGCAACCTTTGACTGAAAGGTTAGAAATGCTCGAAGCATGCATGGCTGAGCAGCAGGTACAGCTGGCGGCCAGGAAGAGACGGGCCGACAGCCCTGGAGAGGGAACGTCAGCTGGACACCCTCAGAAGAGGGTTGAAAATAAGGGAGGTAAAAAAGCCCGGAAGAGCGCTGACTCATTGACCCCCTCGGGCACAAAAGATGTGAAAGCGACCCAGTTGCCAGATTGAAAGAAGCCTTTCTAGCAACATTAGCAGATGGCCACATCAGACCCCCTGCCCCAGGGGTGGACAATTCAGGGGAATATGAAGAGGGATACGCCCCCGACGACAAAGGCGGCGAGGAAGAAGAGTTCCCTCAGCCAATTCCTCAAACTCTTCCTGAGGAAGAAGACAACGTAATAGATATGTTCGACCCGGAGTCCATTAGACACCCAAAGTCTTCTGAGTGGGTGCCCTCATCCAGAGTGGCATTATACATGTCACAACACATCAGGAAGCCGCTGGACAGAGAAGTTCGATCCCGCATGCGATCAGAATGTCCACGGCCTGAACTGCCCAGGAAGCTGGCAGATACCCCAGAACTAGACCCAAAAATGGTCACTTTCGTGGCCAAAACAGCACGAGACGTTAGGAAAGGCATCGATCGTGCGTGGAAAGGGTGTCAAGATAAGCTCTTGGACTTAGCAGGTCCACTGGCAAAGATTATGGACCTTGTAGAAAAATCAAAAGATACTGGTACCCCAGTAGATATTCACGCCCTAGGTAACTGGGCTCAAAGGGCAGTGTGCTTGTTGGGTAACGCCAACTGTGCACTCTCTTCAGAGCGTAGAAGAAGCATCCTCCTAAAGATCGACAATAAGCTCAGCGATCTAGCCACATATGAAGCAGGTGAGGGCGCCAAAGGCCTGCTTTTCGGGGAGGCCTTCGCTAAGGAAATGTCTCAATTTGTTGGCACCTTCTCAGCCCTCGAGAGAGCTCAGAGCTCTATAAAGAAGATATTTCCCGGTCGTGTTTTTGCTGGGACCGGACGAGTCAGAGGTCGTTTGTCCGGTCGCTACAACTACCAAAAAAGGCCTCAAGGTCCACCCGCTCAATATTGGGAAAACCGTCAACAGGACACCTTTTTCCCGGCCAGAGGTAGACATCCAAGAGGCCGCAGAGGAAGAGGTTCTTTCCGTCAGCCCGGCGCAGCAGGCGGTGAGTACACCAATTGTTCCTATCGGAGGCAGAACTCTCCGTTTTCTGAGAGAATGGCAAGCTTTGTCAAATGATGCTTGGGTTTTACAAGCAGTAGCGGGCCTTCATCTAGATTTCATAGACATCCCAAAGCAGTACAGAGAACCTGTCCCCATTTACATGCCACTAGAAGAGAAAGCGCTTTTACACAGCGAGTTAAGCAAATTAGTAGAGAAAAACGCAATAGAGCGCGAGAGCACAGAAGGTCAGGTTTTCCTCAGCAATATGTTCCTGGTGCGCAGAGGGGAAACGATTCGTCCAGTCATAAATCTAAAAGAATTGAACAGTTGGCTGCAATACAACCATTTCAAGATGGAGGGCATCCATCTCCTCCGAGACCTATTGCGTTCAGGAGATTGGCTAGCCAGTCTAGACGTCAAAGACGCCTATCTAGCGATTCCGATAGCAACTACCTTTCGGAAGTATCTCCAGTTCCGATGGGAAGGAGAGATTTGGCGCTTTGCATGCCTGCCGTTCGGGCTGGCGTCAGCACCGTGGGCATTCACGAAAGTGATGAAGCCAGTAGCTGCAGTTATCAGGGAGAGAGGTATTCGTATGATTATCTATCTGGACGATATCCTGGTGATGGGATCCAGCAAAGAGACCCTCACGAGAGATGTGCAGTGGATTTTCAAGTTCCTATTATCTCTGGGATTCTTAGTCAATTTAGAGAAGTCCCAATTAGTGCCAGTTCAGAGGATGGAATTTTTAGGCTTCGCCATAGATACCGTGAAAGCGACTCTAGAGCTTCCAAGTCACAAAGTGAGAGCGATAAAGAAGGAGCTCAGGACAGTGATTGCAAAGCGAGTAATTTCGCTTCGGAATCTGGCCAGAATAGTAGGCCTGCTTGCAGCCTCCATCCAGGCCATCTTCCCGGGACCGTTACATTATCGAGCGTTACAGAGGCTCAAGATCAAGCATCTCCGCGGAGGCCTGAAATACCATCAGCTAGTGAACCTAGACCAAGAAGCCATGACAGAGCTACGGTGGTGGCTAGAGAACATGGAAGCCTGGAACGGGCGAGCGATCTTCGGAGATGTTCCAGAACTGACCATCGAGTCAGACGCAAGAAGGTCAGGTTGGGGAGCCAGGTAAGAACAAGCCCAGACAGGCGGGAAATGGTCCGGCGAAGAGTTGAATCTCCACATAAATTGTCGAGAACTTCTTGCAGGCTCCTTCGCAGTTCGGGCATTCACGAAGGACAAAATAAGATGTTGCGTATTGCTCAAGATGTACAACATCTCGGCAGTCCGCTACATCAACAAATTAGGGGGAACGAGATCCAGAATGCTAGCGGAATTAGCGAAAGATTTCTGGCATTATTGCCTTCATAACGACATTGCGCTGACTGCGGAATATCTTACAAGGAGCCAGAACAGTATAGCAGACTGGAACTCTCGGTATCTTGTAGACTCCAGCGATTGGAAGCTACACCCTCTAGTTTTCAAGCGTCTCCAAGACATATGGGGACCCCTAGACATAGATCTGTGTGCGTCCAGACTGAATGCGCAGATGCAGAAATATTTCAGTTGGAGGATAGATCCAGGAGCAGCGGGTACGGATGCTTTTCTACATCCATGGAACGGAGCAGTCCACTATGCCTTCCCGCCATTCGCAATGATCACAAGAGCTCTAGCGAACGTCCGCAGAGACAAAGCGGAAGTGGTGATGGTGCTACCCTGTTGGAGGGCGCAGGCCTGGTATCCAGTAGCGATGGAACTTTCTATGGATTTTCCGAGGATAGTTTAGAGCATCCAGGGCCTTCTACTCGACCCGACCGGTCGGGTTCACCCGCTCATAGAAGCGGGCTCCTTGCAGCTGATTGCCTGCAGGGTTTCAGGAGAAGATGGAACTTGCCAGGAATTTCGAACATCGCTGCAGATTGTATCCGAGATTCCTGGGCGCCTTCCACCATTAGGAGCTATAACACGGCTTGGAACGGTTGGGCGCAGTGGTGTTCAGAACACAGTCTGGATCACATTTCAGCACCTCTAGTGAGCATCCTGAACTTTTTAGCTTCAAAATTCCAGGAAGGTTCTGCTTACAGAACGATAGGAGTATACAGATCCGCAATTTCAGCAGGGCACAAGAAAATAGAAAATAATCCAGTAGGAGAGCACCCACCAATCTTACGGCTCCTCAAAGGTATAAAACTGAGAAGGCCGCCAGAGCCAAAGTATGCGGTTTTATGGGACGTTAGAGACGTTTTTCAGTTATTCCTTAGGTGGCCGGATAATTAAGCTTTATCCCAGTCACAATTATCAGGCAAATTAGCTATGCTTCTATGTCTAGTAGCGTGCAGGAGAGTGTCAGACGTGAAAGCATTGGAAATCGATAGAAAGATATTTTATCCAGAAGGAGTAGCGTTTACTATCGCGAAAAGAACAAAGACCGACTCCAGAGTAATTTCCTACCCATATTTTGCAGAGAATAAGAAGTTATGCGTAGCACAATGTATCAAAGATTATGAAGCAGCTACAGCGCATCTCAGACCGCGCGGCGTAACCCAGTTGCTTATAGCGCGTAGGAAACCTCACCACGCAGTAGCGACAGCGACCATTGCGAGATGGGTGAGGGAGGTCATGCAGTGGGCAGGGATAGACTTATCCTTATTTGGTGCACATTCCGCTAGGGGAGCAATGGCTTCTAGAGCGTTTGCGACAGGAGTAGCCCTACAAGATATTATGAAATCAGCTGATTGGTCTTCTGAATCCACCTTTAAGACTTTTTACTTCAAGCCAGTATCTGATATACCGAATAGAGTAATAGCAAGCTTTGAACAAGCATAATGCGAGCCTCCTGTCTTGTCATAGAATAAAGATTGCCCACGCTAATAGCTCAGGAAAGTCTTCATTCTATTAAAGACAAGGAGGCGAGCATTATATCCCACCCTAATGTCTGAAACAAATGAGAGCAATGACTGAGCGAATGAAAACTGTCATGCATCCATTTGTAGTTCATTCCCGCCCTCATATGATTTTTCTGTTCTCATAGGAGACGATCAGAAGGCGACATGAGCAAGTCAGGATATGCACCGAGGATCTTCTGGCAAGTTGTCCCGTTGGACCGAACAGTCACGCCAGCTGCGGATCGAGTGCAGGCCTTATGGATTGTGTTTGACATTTTGGTGACTCTCTGTACTTCTAGAACTCTGATGGCAAAAGAAAGAGGAATGGACTTAGGGGAGCCAGTGTTTATACCCCTATCTGGCCACTGATTGGTGTGGGAGTAGAGGTCAGGACTACAAAGGGCCTCAGGATTATGGGAAGTGTGGTTTCTAAAACCTAGTTGATTCAGTTGAGAGATGAAAATTGTAACTTCCTGCTTTGTTTTTTTCCAAGTAACATGTAAGAAAAACCAAAACATAAAAGTTAAAAGCTGAAATTTTGAAATGCTGATATGGCAGTATTAAAGAAAGATAAGCATAATGCTCGCCTCCTTGTCTTTAATAGAATGAAGACTTTCCTGAGCTATTAGCGTGGGCAATCTTTATTGTTGTTCGTTTGGCTTAACTTTGAAGCCCCGGCTCGTAGAGTCATTCCCTGCGTTTTCAGCCCAACCGGGCTTCTTTTTCAACTGCCGTGGACCGGACTTCGTTGGAAACCTTCTTCTGCTTGTCTCCATTACAAGCTGGACATTCCCGTTTGCTTTCTTCCCGGCAGTGTTTTGTGCGCTGCTCTTTCCTAGAATGTACTCCCGACTTGGTCCTCCGACCAGGAATCATTTCCTGCTTGCGTTCCTACTGCAGTGTTCTGTGCGCTGCCCGTTCCTCGAACGCACTCACGTATTGGTTTTCTGACTAGGAATTACCAAGTATGCATTTCCTGATCAGTCTTCTGTTCGCTGCCTCTGTATTCCGTTATTCTGGGACAATCTGAACCGGCAGCTGCAATTCTTCCTTTCCCTCCATTAACTTGACAATCTGAACCGGCAATTTCTCAAGCAGTAATGGGGCGTCGCCTGAATTATTCTGCTTAATTTGGCTTCCTTTGTTGGCACTCTTTCACAAGCAGCATTGGGGCTGTGCCTACTATATTTTGGTATTGGAAGCAAGGTTTATTTCCTCAAGGGCATTGGAACGTCCAACTCAGATGTTAAACAAAAATCCACGGGAGGATTAGAACTAATTCCCATTTGTTATACTACAGTGCACATGACATTTGGGACGCTATCCAGGGGTGCAATAACCCGGCACTAGCGCGACCCTCATGCCGTTTGGGATTAGCTTCCTCACTAACCTTCCCTTCCTTGACATTGATTTCCCATTGGATTACCTGGAGTTCTACGTGGATCCTTTTGGACTACACCAACAGGTTAGTGTGGGTTCAGAGGGGGTGTTAATAGATTGAGCTATTACAACATCATATTCATAGCGTTCTTTGTTCTCTCACAGTTTGGTGGTCATTCCTGTTCCTGGCCCTTTCCATTGATCACTCAGTCTGCCTGTGGAATCCTATCAGACAGAGGGTTTTATCAATTGGAAGGTCTGATTTTGATCAAGTCTCTCCGTAGCAGACCATCAGCGTCTGGGCGCAGAAACCGACCGATTGGATATTTTCACAACGTATCCTTTTGAGGTCTGACCTTCAACTTGTAGCCTTTTGAAGTACAGGTGGGGGTGTACCTATCCTGGGATTCGTTCATGACACTCACACACTGGACAGATCTTTAGTAGGGATAGTGAGGCCTTTTCCAACCACTTTTTATTTTGAATAAAAGTTCATAGCCAAAACTATGAGCTTACTGTGTCTGTGTCTAGTTACTGGCTCCTCACAATATATATATTCTTTTATCCTTATCTTCAGGATTTTCTCGTACAGTTCCTCTCTGTCAATGACTCTTTACTTTGACTCCAATGAGTATGATTACTCTTATAACGATTATAATTCAGTTCTCTGACTTTCAGGATTATGCTCTCAATGTCTTGACTGAGAGGTGTACACCAGCTATCCTACGAGGTTGGAACTTACATCCACATTGGTTTGTGTATACAAGTACTTTGTAAAACAAAGAGACCTAAGGAAGATTTATGCCCTTAGGAATTTTAAGTGTCTTGAAGAGAAACCTGGGGAAAGGAGTTGTCCCCTGGAACAGTCCACTGTATCCTTATGAGAAACCTGGGGATGGAAGTTGTCCCCTGGAACTGTGGCCTTTTTCCATTGGGAACCTTTGTGTTGGAGTTATACATTTCTTTGAATGTGAATGTTTGGGCACTTACAAGTCCATAGACATTACCCATCACATATTAGAGTTGTTTTGTAAAATGTGAGGGCGAGTATAGGATTTCGGACACAGGACATATTGCTTTGGAGATCTTGACAATGGACAGATCTTTAGTTTTGGTTGTGGTAGGGAAACACCTCCTAGAGCAGGGATAGTGAGGCCTTTTCCAACTGCCTTTATTTTGAATAAAAGTTCATAGCCAAAACTATGAGCTCACTGAGTCCGCCTCTCATTCCTGGCTCCTCAGAATAAATATATTCTTTTATCCTCATCTTCAGGATTTTCTCTTCCAGTTTCTCTCTGTCAATGCCTCTTTACTTTGACTGTGACAAGTATGATTACTCTTATAACTATTATCATTCAGTTCTCAAGTTTTAAGATTATGCTCTCAATATCTTAACCGAGAGTTGTAGGAATCATTCCATAACAACTCCCGGTTTCTTCTTGTTTTCACTGCTATATTTCTGTTATCTTGACTGTGACGAGTAGAGGTACTCTGATAACGAATCTCTTTCACTCCTCTTATTCTCCAGGTTATATCTCAATCACATTGACCAGGATGAGCATTAAAGGAATAGTGTGCTCAAAAATATTATTGTCCCAATAAATGGGCAATAATGAAAATCATGCATCAAACATAATTTTAATGAAAGTTCCTATGTAAACCTCTGAGCAAACAAGGCTCAAAGCGTTTACATGGGAGCATCCATTTTGCCATTTCAGGCAGCCTCCTCAGCTCATGTTAAACTCTGCCCTGGTGGCACTAAACAAGCAGCAAAAGCCCCCTACTGGGAGCTTTTGCTTAATGCAGCCAGAGCAGAACTGTACATGCGCTTGGGAGGCTGCCTTCACTTTCACTGTACATTTTTTCGGTGCTCCCAAAGCCCAGGGAAGCACAGAAAACGTAAAATGAAAGTGAAAAAACAAAGACGCAGCAATTATAAATACAACGTTGTTGTATTTGTTATTGCTGTGGTTGGAAAACCACGGCAATCACAAATACAACAACGTTGTATTTCTGACTGCAGCGGCTTTCGCTTTAAGTCTCCTGGGCTCCACTGGGTAGGGGGAGTCCAGGAGACTCCAAGCGAAAGCCGCCGCGGTCAGAAATACAACGTTGTATTTCTAAATACTGCAATTTTCTTTCTATGTTTCCCGGGCTCTGGGAAACGTAGAAAGAAAACCACAGCATTATTAAATACAACAATGTTGTATTTAGTTTTGCTGTGGCTTCAGCTTTGAGTCTCCAGGGCTCCACTGAATCGGGGGAGCCCAGGAGACTCAAAGCTGAAGTGGCCGCAATCAGAAATACAACTTTGTTGTATTCCTAAATGCTGCGGTTTTCTTTCTACGTTTCTCGGGCTTCGGGAAACGTAGAAAGAAAACCGCAGCATATTTAAATACAACAGCTTGGGTCGGGGGAGCCCCGGAGACTCAAAGCTCAAGCCACAGCAAACATAAATACAACTTTATAAATGCTGCGGTTTTCTTTCTAAGTTAGAAAGAAAACTGCAGTATTTATTTTGCAGTGCTTTCAAAATAAAATTAAATGTAAAGCACTTACCAGCAGCAGGTTGTGTTAATCTCTGCTCTACGGCAATAATGAAGCAAAAGCCACCTGCTGGTAGCTTTTGTGTTTTACAGCTGGCTGGCTTTTGCTTCATTATTGCTACAAGGGCAGAAATTAACACAAGGACAAAATGGATGCCTCCTAGTGCTTGAAATGTTTGAGTTTGAGCCTCATTTGTTCAAAACTCTACATAGGAACTTTGTTTAAAAATATTTTTTATATATATTTTTGATTATGGCCGTTTTTTTAGCCAATAACATTTTTGATAGTACTATCCCTTTAATACTGTTATAATGATTCTCATTCACATCTTTTGTTCTCACTGTAATATTCTGGTTACCTTGGCTGTAAAGAGTATGAGCACTTTTATAATGATTCTCATTCACTTCTCTTGGTCTCATTGTGTTTTTCTTGTTATCTTGACTGGGACAAGTATGAGCACTCTCGAGGGGTAATGTCACCAGGATTTTGCTTCGCTCGGCTTGTGTTCTCTCCTTTGGTGGTTCTGTACCTTTTCCTCTTTCAGTGTCTTGTACGCCGAGTCTTCCTCTTGAATTGCTTCTCGGGATCCCAGGTACCGGCACGTTACGCCGTTCCAGTTGAGTAATGGTCTCTGCATGGTTACCAGGATTGCCGGCCCACCACTGGCTCTCATGGTTACTTCAGCACTGGCTGCTTCTCTCCTTCTCCTGCTGACAGGAATCCACACTTCTGTCTCTCTGGCTTCGGCTTGGCAGCGTTTTGTATTTCGTGGGTCTCTCTGTCTTTCGAGTCTCCTCCCCCTTCTGAGGTTACGTAACTGTGGGTCTTCCCCAGCGTATCTTCGCCTCTCTCTCCTCTCGGGGCCTTTTGCCTCTTTCATTCATCATCGTTGTCTGAGTTAAATGCATCTCTTCATTTGAAGGGATATTTGCATTCGCATTTTCTTGTTTACAGTAATACACACTTGTTCTTTCTTTGTACACATCCTTATAGGGTATGGTTGATGGGCTAATGTTAGGAGGATCTTTAGGGAGTTCCTCACAGGAATGGGAGTCCTTGTTCTCACAGGGGGAGTCTCTCCAAGCGAGGTCCTGCTAGCATCTACCCCTAGGGAGGGTGTTGCAGAGCAGGCTCACCTCCCTAGTCTCACAGGGGGGCTCCTCCTTGGGGAGAAGGCACGAATTCCTGTGATTTGTCCGACATGCCTTTCCCTTAAGTAAGGCACAAAGTATGTCTTTGCTGTTTTATATTTTCTTTTGAGCAGTAGGGAGAGAAAGTAGGTTAGAATAGGATTTCTGGACAGAGGACTTCAGTTATGTTTCACCATCTTGAGACACTGAGGAGCACCCCCTTCATTTGTATAAAATAGGTCTTACTATCAGAGTTAGGGAAAGATTAGGGGCTAGATTCACAAATAAATAGCACAAATGAAAGGAGCGCAGAGAATGCAGACCGCTCTCTATTACTCCATACCTCTTCCTCGTCCCGGTACTGATGTTATTCATCTCAACTGGGTTGTGTGAAAAACCCAAGGGTCTTCCCCCCCCGCACCCCTCAAGCTGAGTGGAAAGTTTGGGGAAGAATACCAAAAGAGAACATCATTAGGTGAGACAGGGTGTTCCCACTCCCCTATTCTAATGTCCTTACCTGATGTCCCCTCAGTTTTTGTAGGAGGCTGTCATTCTACATCAACCTCATCCCAGCCATGTCCTTCTCTAAAATGTTGAACCACTATTACATATAGCAATAGGAAGTCCCCCACTCACTAGCCCCAATTCAACCCTTCCCAGACATAACACTAAGAAACATTCTTCGAAAGATCCATTCTATTTGAAACACTTTCTTACTTATTTTCCTCCTCATTTTTCAAAACACTACAACTCCCATAATTCTCACCCTTCCTACCCTACTGACATGACTGAGACGAGGAAGAACAAACCTGGAGCAATGAGGATTACACATGGGAACTCATGGGCCATTAGTTTCTATGGACCACCACCATTTTGTCCCATCAACAAGGCCAGGCAGGATCAGGCACTCCACCCTAATCATCTACACCTGCAACCCATTGACTTCCCCACCTGGATAAAAGGCAGAGCACGAAAGTATACTTTAAGCAAGGCGGTGCACAGGAAGGAGCTGTTTGCCCAGAGAGGTGGCTAACCAGGCAGAGAAACGTAGGAGGCCAGAGAAGCAGGGGAAGGAGGCTGCAAGCGAAATGCCCTTATTGCCAGAAAGTGAGAATTTGTGGACGCAAAGAAGGCTTTTTCAAGCCAGCCCAGCACGAAGCAAACAATTGCATACAGCACCACGAGGCTAACAGCATGCCCTCCCGGGTGAACGGATGAGTTGGGGAGGCGATAGCAGAACAAGAGCCATAGGGCCTCATCATGAGTTGGGCTGTAGCCCTTAAATGCGGTGGTAATGGTATTACAGCCGCATTTAAGGGCTGGCCCTATCACGAGTTGGGCGCTAAATGGGCTGTTTTACCTCCAGCCTTTCTCTGGAGGTGAAAATCCCCTGTTTTCGGCTGTATTACCGTCGGCTGTATTAGCCCGCATAATTAGCGCTGAAAATACCCCATTGGACCCAATGGACCCAATCAGGAATGGGGATTTACTGTTAAGGCCCAACTCGTGATCCAGTGGTAATACCACTGGACCGGTCGGTGTTAGGGCTATTACAGTCGGCGGTATTACAGCCGGGAATACAGCCGAACTCGTGATGAGGCCCATAGTCTTGACTCCAGAGGGAAAGCCGTGAAAGTGACAAGCCTCCCATTGCAACCGGTGAGCCCAGCAAAGGAGATGAAAGCCTGGTTTGCATGGAGCGGAATGCTTGCAACAGTATATCAGGAATTGAAGGCTGTGCTGAGTGAAAGCAGAATGTGAGTGGAGCCAGCGCAGATAGAGGGATAAATAGTAACCGAGTGGTCAGTTGAAGGGGAAACCGCCCATTTGAAAGTCTCAGTAAAGTGTTTAAAGTCTAACAACGGCTCGCGCCCGACTGAGGGAAGCCAAAGAAAGTGTTTAAACTTGAACAACGGCTCGCGTCCGACTGAGGGAAGCCAAAGAAAGTATTTAAAGTTGAACAACGCTCGCACCCGATTGAGGAAAGCCAAAGAAAGTGTGAATAACAGCTTTCCCTCGACTGAGGAAGGCCAAAGAAAGTGCTCAATGTTGAATTGTTTGATCCTGACTGAAGGGAATAAAAGTGAACTGTGTTTAGGAAACTACAAATACCACACTGCTAGCAAAACCATGGGGAAGGGAACCCCAGAAAATCAAAGGATAAAGAGAGACATTGTAGGCTTGAGCCCGAGTGAGGGGAGCCATTGGTGAACTATTGTTGAGTGATAAGGAGAGGCTTGAGCCCGAGCGAGGGGAGCCCTTCATGGACTATTGCAAGATGGAAGAGACATTTTTTGTGAACCCAAAGGACAGAGCAGGCTGCCGTAGTGCTCACCAAGCAGAGTGTGTCTAAGTACCAGTGTTACACCTTAAACCCATGTACAAAACAAATGTGGGGAAGGGGAGCGCTAGCACCACATATACTTGCCCTTCTGACATTTATGTTTCACATTGATTTTTCTTTTAGAAACCGGTTTACCTGTACACGTTTTTGCATTTAGAGGTAAGGATTGGCAATAGTTCTTTTTGTAGTATAAGCCCTTTTATTTTGGCAAGACACCACTAGGACTGTGTTATTATTATTTGATGGTCGTAGCTTGCTCCCATCTTTAGATTTAGGTTTACATAGGTGTTTTTCTAACCCAAACCAGTGTGTAAGTTCAAAAAACACCCTTGAACTGTGGTCACTTGTGTCTGTCTTCACTGCTTTGATGCCATGCCTGCCTTACAGTTGCTTGGTATCTTCTTCATCCCAGTACTTTTGCAGAATTCATAGACCTTTACCGAATTCATAGAGGAAGTCCTACTCTTTCATGTCTCAGTACTTTGGAAGATGTTTGGATGATCTACCTAACATAGGTACATGGAAGAGTGTGGAATTATGTTACACTGTACAGGGTAGGGAGATGAGGGAGAGTATTGGCTATTAGGGGTATACCGCGTTCATCCCTGATAATCCTCCCCAGTCCCTCAGAGGGGATTCCCTCCCATGAAATCCACCTGCTGAGTACCCCCCCCCCCCCAGAGAGACCATCGGGTAGCTGCCTCACCTCCCTGTCATCATGGGAAGCAGGGAAGCATGGGAAGCAGGGACAATATCCTGGGTTTGTCACAGCCAGACAAAGCCAAGGACAGCGGCTAAGTGGAAGGGCCAGTTATCTAATAGGATTTGTACTAAGGACTATTTCTTTTGGACTTTGATGAGCACCCTTACTTTTAATTTGGTTAGGCAAGGAATGTCCCTTATAGCAGGTAGGGACAGATAGGCATTTTCCTTTTAATTTTAATAAACACCCTTGACCATGTCACTACTTAGTCCGACTCCCCGTTCTGATTCACCACACCCAGAGACATCTGGTGTTCAAAGAAGAGAGTCGAACCTTGAAGACCCACAACTTCATTGACAGGAAAGACCTCCAATACCTAGTCGACATAAACCCAAGGGGAAAGGAACCAATTACTGCTAACTATGGGCCAGCTGAGGAATCTGAGGGCGTCCTCATTTCTCTCATTAAATTACCCTCCTCCCAGATGGCCAGGGAAAGGCCATCGCTTTTGGATCCTGACCCTGGGGGTGGATAGGCAAGGGAGGTGGCAAGGGAGTCTTGGGGAGAGAGGAGAAGGACCCCACAGATGAGACATGGTATCCCCCTTCTCCCTTTTGTGATATTCCTTCAGTTCCCCAAACCTTTATGGGTTATTTTCAATCAGACACATATTTTCCCATTGACTCTCATGCATACAAACACTAGTCTAGTACTGGGACGAAGAAGAAGACAGAGAGGAGCGTGACCGTGAACTCAAGGCAGAGGTCTAGCTGTCAGACCTTTCTGTGTCCCAGTCATGTCACCTACCAACAGCAGGAGTTTAAAGATGTTGCAGGTGTGGGGGAAGAGAGATCCATGGTTCCAGGCAGCAGTTGAGAGATGTGTGCGTACAGCGAGTCAAACTGTGGAGACAGGCATGGAAACTGAGCTGGCTAGAGAGGCACAAAGCTGGGAAAGTCATGGTTGAAAGGGAAGGATCAGCAGAGGCTCCTGGAGTGAGAGACCCAGCGGCAAGAGCACCGGAGAGGCCGTGGAGAAGCCAAGCTGCCGAATGGGCCCACAACGGCGCCTAGACCGAGGTCACCCTGTTTGAAACAGTCAAGGAAAATACCAATAATAAATTGTCAAGTGTGAAAAAGATTGCTAAAGTGAATCAGAAAAAAGCAGTCTATATGAACTGCCAAGGAACCAGAAGGAGGGTGAATTGGTCTCTTTCTGAATATTGAGAGACTGAGAATCAGGTTAAGGGGGTAATCCTAATAAGCAGAAGTGTTGGGGAAGGAAAACCCTGAGGCCATTGTGTTGAACTGTCTTGAAGCTTGGGCAAGGGAATCCTCAGGCATTGAAACTTGTGCTTCAGAAACCTGGGTCAACGGGAGGGGCTGGGACGCACCCCCTGCATGTTGAAGGTTGGAGGAAGCCCTTGTGAATTATTTGTGAGAACTGTCTTGTGTGAACTGTGCAATTACAAGGAACCTTTGGTGTTATGAATTCCTGGTTCACCAGGAGGGGCTGCGAGGCAGCCCCTGCCGGTTGAAAGGTGAAGCCGAGTTGTGTGAACTGTGACATTTTAGAGGTAGAAGAACCTCTTTCTTTGGGTCCACCAACCAGGTTGAATCTTGGGGAACCCAGGATGTGGTTTTGCTGAGCTGGAAGATACCCTGATGAACGTATTGTTTTAAACACATATTCAGTTTTGGCTGACATCCTTGCACATTGTAGATTCTAGATTTGAGGGCAAGAATAGGTTTTGGACACGGACGGACATTTGATTTGGACATCTGGGCACAGACTAACCTTAGTTTGTTTAAATTTAGGTAGGGGCGCCAAACCTAAGCATAAGGCAAGTTATGCCTTCCACCAATCTCTTTTGTGTTTAAATAAAGGTTTATAGCCCAAACTATACTCTTGTGTCTGTGTCCGCTCAATGATGCCATCACAGCCCCTAAGCCTTTACAAAGGGCAGTGATGGAGCTAAGCCATTACAATCTTACAACCAGACTTTTGGGGCTAGAGAAGATGTATAAAAAAAAAGGTGTACCGCCAATTTTATTGACGTGAAGTGTCTGCACACATCAAACAGTTCTGCGCCGCCAGTCCCATTTGCCAGAAGACATTGTCTAATGATGTACCGAGGGCCCCCTTATAACCACTGCCCGTTATTGAAATTCTGTTCTACCGCATTGGTATGGATATTGTTGGACCCCTGGATCCCTACGGGGTGGGGAAAAAGTAAATCCCTGTTATCATGGATTACACCACAAGGTATCTAAAAGCTTTTCCATTATGAAGCAACGCCACCAATACACTCCTTAAAGTACGTATTACATTTTTTACCCAAATAATGGGCAAAATGAAAGATCGTATGAACAGTAAAATCTTGAGAACCTCAGTATTTCAGCCCCAGGTGGGCTGACCTGTTGAAAGTTTCCATCAAACGGATCCTGATCGGATCCTGAAAAAAATGATGGCCGGGATGGGAAAAACTGGATGACCTAATCCTGTGGGCTCTCTTTGCTGTGCGAAAGGCTCCATAGGCATCCACCTGGTTTTTCCCGTTTTAATTGGTGTATGGCCTGAAAGCCTGAGATGCATAGGATATCAAGAGCAAAGAATGGGAGGAGACCAACAGCAGACAGACCATTAGGGAATACATGGAGAAGGGCTTATGCTTAGTAAGAACACATCTGCAAGCCACACAAGCTCACCAAGAGAAAGCCTACAACAAAGAAGCGAAGTTACAAGCCTTCCAAATATGCAACAAACTAATGGTTTTTCTACCCACCACCCAAAACAAATTGCTTGCCAGGTGGCATGGACTGTTTATCATCACGGAAGTCATGCCTAATATAACGTATTGTCATGCCTCACCTAGTTGCGCGGCATAGGCACTGGTGTCCTGTTTGTGCTGCTTTTATTCCAATGTAAGATGGCTGCCGTGGTAGCCGCAAAGCCCTTCCCATCATGGCGGCATTTCTGGTTAAGCGCGCTGTGCGCTACTTAGCAGCAGAAACAGAACGGTAAGCTGCGCCTTATTGCGTTCCGTGTTTGTTTCTGTGTTGTATACAGTTTGATCTTTGATCTGCTTCCTAGTTTCCTGTCTACCGCTTTCCGCCTCCTTTTTCCTTTCGACCATTCTATGGTCTGCCTTTTCCTTGCCTCTGCCTTGAAAGCCTCTCCTGCTGGTTCCTCAGGTGTTCCGGCCGACCTGCCTTCATTTTGTTTTCCCCGAAGTTCAGCTGATTCCCTCAGGGAATTCTGCCATCTACTGTGCCATCATCTTTCCTGTGCTGAGATCGATTCCTTGGATTCCGCGCTGCCAGCTACACCTTGAGCATTGGAGTTTCTACTAAAAGGTTTTTTTTTTTTCCCCACTCATTGGCTGTTGCCCCTGATGACACCAACCCTGTTGGCACTTTCTAGGGAAGGTGGCTTCTTAGGACAGCAGACCATCTTTTGCAAAAAAGAAAGCCAAGGCAGAAGAGGGAAGGCCTAGTGCTGACACATGTTAATGTTAAAGGATATTTGTAGCGTGCACTATCACCACCGGAGTGGTCCCCTGGCGCTCTGGTGGCTCTCAAAAAAGAAGGGAAAAGGGGGGGGAGTTCGTGGGAATAGGTGCAAGAGAGCAGTGATGTGCTGTTGGCAGCCTCATCCCGGTCAACCCGTTGGCTGGGCTTGGGGTGTTTTCCAGTCGGCAGACGTTGTGTAGCGTTGTGCAAGTCAATGGGCTTCTGTCATGAACAGATTCCTGGATAGGTAAACCCTGACCTGTACTTGCAAAAGGATACAAGAGGTCTTGTCAGACCTTAATAAAGGATATGTGGTGAGATCATTTCAGCCTGTTGTAACCTGTGTCTGACCGCTGATGGAGTACCACGGGGAAAGGAGAGTAGATCAATATCAGACCTTCCAATTGATAAAACTCTCTGTCCGATAATGAATTCGCAGGCAGAATGATCAATGGAAAGGGCGAGGAACACGAACAACGACCAATCTGTAGAAAAATAAAGAAAACTATGAGTTTTGCATTCTGGGACGTCTTAATCTAAGATACCCCAGACCCACACTAACCCGTTGGCGTAGTCCAAAAGCATCCACGTAGAACACCAGATAATCCAATTGGAAAAACAACGTCTAGGAAGGGGTAGGTTAGTGTGGAAGCTAATCCGGAACGGCACGAGGGTTGCGCTAGTGCCGGGTTGGTGCACCCCTGGATAGCATCCCAAATGTTCTGTGCACTGTGGGTATCCAATCTAACAATGTCCAGAAGAAAACAAAACCCCAATCCTTATTTGGATAGTTGTACAATGTGAAAATAGGAAGTTCCAATGCCCTTGAGTAAATGAACAATACATTCCTAAACTTAAATAATGCAGGTACAACCCAAATTGCTGCGTGTAGAAGAATACCAGAGCAGATTCTGTTAGGTTGGCAGTTCGGGTAAGTTGAAATGATAGCATCCAAATGTAACAGGTAACAAGAGCAGCGGACAGGAAGATACCTGGGAACGCTTACTTGGTATTTCTCACTTGGAAGATCAGGTCAGGAGAAAACATTCAAGGCAACTAAGGTGGCACTCAGGACACCGCCGACAAATGAACGCTTACTATGGACGTCCCGCTTGGAGTGGCAGCAGGAGACAGGAATCCAGCAAGATGCGATCCGAATGCAATTAGAAAGTACGTCCGGAAGCGCTGGAAAGTCAGGAAGGGCTCAACAAGCCAGGGCTTATAACTAAGCCAAAAACAAACAATCAGAAGCGCGGTCTTGACGCCGACGTACAACTAAGTACGTGAGGCAGAGTCACGTGACCGTAACACGTGGTCTCAGGCGGCGATGCCGCCTACCAGGAAGCATATGGAAGAGTTTCCACCGTGTATAGAACGGTCTAGCCTTTCTGTGTGCAAGGCGCACACTCTGCGGGAAGATGTGCACTGGAGCGGCACGGCCTCCGCGGGAAAAAAGACACAGTAGGTGAGACAGCCTCATTACGACCCTGGCGGCTGCGGTATGAACGGTGCCGGTAGGGTCCCACCACCATTCATACCAGGCCGCCACATTACGAGTTTGCTTGCGGGTGGCGTTGTGCACATCTGGTCTGGCCAGACGTGCATACCGGCACCCGTGAGCAGACCAGGATGCTCCTCATTCCCATTGAGCTCTACGGGGGCCCAAATGGGAATGGGGACGTACCGGGTCCGGGTCCCAAAAATGGGAATTACTGGGCCCACAAAAGTCGGAATGGCCCGGTAATTCCCTTTTTTCGGGACCCGGACACAAGGCTGGAGGTAGCCATGCCGGTAATGACGGCATTGCTACCTTCAAACTCGTAATGAGGCCCTATGTGTGGTTTGTTTTGCTGTTGTAGTGTGGTGACGTTTGTGCAGATTGTTGCGTTTATAGGCTTGTGGTTGGGTTTGGTTAGAGTTTGAGGGGTGTATGCAGAGGGTTGAAAATTGTTAGTGGATTGGTTAGTTGGCATACTTAGTTGCTGGTACTTAGTTGGTACTCCTTAAGTGGGAATACATTGAGGCAGTAAATTGCTCATTTTATCAGCCAAATCAATCCTTCTTGCAGGAGTTATGCAGTAACGAGGTAAATTCGCTCAACAATGGAGCAAACAAAAAAAACAAATGTTTAAAAAAAAACTTCACATCTGAAAGTACTTGGACGAGGAGGAATGCCTAGCAGCCATTCCAATCACCAACTGAACAAAGACGCAGGGGTCCCCACTGGAGAGAATGCACGACATCATGCATGAGAGGGTCCCTTCCTCAAAACGAGAGTGCTCTGCTGAACACAAACCGGCAAGACACTCCGGGCTGCCGAAAACATTCCAGAGTTTCGGCGGGCCTCGCAAACATAATGGGGCACCAAAAAGTTACAGCGGCACACGCAGGGCACTGCCGCTGGAGCCAGCAAACAAAGTGAAGCGCACAGCTGTTCGACTCCAGCAAGCGAGGCAGGAATAGTCACAGAGCCGTCGCAAAGAATAGCAGAGAAACCACACCAGCCGTGCATGGCAGAATAAAGAAGGACACGTTGCTCCACAGCTTCAGGCGAAAGTCCCTGGACACGTGGCCCGCTGGACACATGGGGACCGAGACACTGATGTTGAAGCAAACAGTCGAACGGCAGGGGGACCTCCAATGGGTTCGGCACCAAATATTTTCTGTCTGAATCCAATAATCACAGCAAAGCAGGCAAATCTTCAACTGGTTTATTTAGGCAGTACAATAAAGGGATTCTCGCCCTCCTCCCTCACCACAACCAGGGCAAAAGGAAAAACTTTAAAAGATTAAGAGCTCAAAAAGAGGCCTTTTGGATTAATCGCTTAGATGCCCCGAGTCCCAAAGGCATGAACGAAGAATGGGATCTGAATGACTTCCTTTGAAGACGTTTGTGACATGATTTAGCCGCTCACCGGATTTTGTTTAATACTGAGCATTCAGCTACTTACCTGACTATTTCGAACTCAGGCTACGATATGCATCACTATGAATACTATGATATGCATTACTATGAATAAGCGCACCATATAAATGTTAGCAAGCCAACAGTAGAAAGCATCTAATTTGTACCCTGTTAACAAGCAAAAGGCCTGGCGAGAGAATAGCAACCTGCACCTTATAGCCTTTTATGACAAGTCTACCCCGATACGACCACAAGGATCTGCTGAGATTTCTTGAAGTCTATCTCGATGTGTTCTCCTTAAACCAGGAAGGGTGCTGTCATGATCTCTGCTTCCAAAAGGCCAGGACTTACCCAACTCCCTTGGAAGCAGACTCATAACCCAGGTTCCGAGTGCCAGCCAGTCCCAATTGGGACCTTTTGGACCCTGTCCTGGCGCCAGTGGCGCCAGGCTCATAAATATGCCCAGTCCCAGCGCTGCAAGCGCCGGGCTCATAATGCTTGGGTGGACTTACCTGCAGCAGACCATGCTGCTTACTTACCTGCCAGTTGAACCCCTGATCCTCTTCTGTTTGGGACTACTTTTCCTGTTGGGTGGGGCAGGAGCCACTCCCTAGGTTCAGAACACTGGAACTCTTCTGGAAAGCAGGAACTCTTTTCTTACCTAGGCGTGGCTGTTGAAGGAGACACCTAAGCACTACAGGAGGCTATTTAAACCACACCCGATGGATGAATCTTGCTTTGCGTTATTCTGCATCCTCTGCAGCAGAACGCTCATCGTGTCTTCTGCATCTGATCCTGGGCCTAAAGGAAAAAGGCTTACCATCCTGAATCCAGTCTTCAGCAACATCTATAAAGACAAGAAAGAACAGGTTAGCACTACGGTCTTCAGTGACAGCGCATCCCTTACCTGGTCCATCGGCTGTCATCAACGCCTCGCGCAGCATTCCTGCATCTGAAAGACAAAGGCTTACCTACTCTTCACGCGCTCCGGAGGTCATCGCACTGCATTCCGGCATCTGAAAGACAAAAGCTTACCAACTCTTCGCACGCTCCGGAGGCCTTCGGCGCTGCATCCCGCATCTGTAAGACAAAAGAAGGTGCGTTTAAAGACATTGGGTAACGTTCAATACTCACGTGCCATTACTCCATCCACGCCGAACTCAGTGGGCATTCCGGCATCCTTCAGCAGCTCCGAACTGGTACCTGCAAAATAAAAGGACAGTTAGTGCGCATCGTGAAGCAAGCAACAAGCGCTTACTTACGCGCTTCCAGGCGCTTCTATTCCGCATACGGGTCCATCCTCAACTCACTTCAGCCAGTCAACCGCCATCGCCGGAACCCTGCAAAATAAGAGACAGCATTACAAAAGACTTTTAAAGACATTTGAAATATTCGGAACTCACTGTTCGTGAAGTAAACGACGGACAGCAGTCCTCTGAAGTCAAGAGGCCTGCACTACCTATCCAGTGAAGAAACTGGTTACAGCACCCTGCCCCGAGGCAGATGGAGAGCTCGGCGTTCACTTACCTAAGGTGAGAGCGTTAACCTTTGGGGTTCTACAGGAGAGGAGAAAAGGAAAGAGATAGGGACACCCCAATAACCCCAGTTCATTAATCCCATATTTTCTATCTGCAGACATCTCACTCTTCGAGTCAGGCATACAGTGCACAGAGGTCCAGCCCAAAGAGCCAACCGGGTGGTGCACATCACTTTTGAAGATACGGTAGTCGCCCAGTCAAGACCGGCGCCTCTGCGAGAATCAGGTGAGCGTTACAGAACGCAAAGCCTACTGCAAAACTCTCGCCCAGGCGCTATGGAAACCTCGGATACCGACCACCTAGCCCGGTTACTTGGGGAACTAAGGGCAGAAGTGCATGCAGCACGTCAGGAAACGAATGCTCTAAGAAGGGAACTAATTATTTCCAAGGAGCGAACAGACGATCTTGCTAGACAATTGCTACAGTCACAAGCCGGACAGACCCCGTTACCCGCATCAGGGGCAAATCTTCCTTCAACATCCCCTATGAATCCAGTGCAGATCAACCTACCTGGGAATGTACCTCTGGCTCCGCCCGAACGATTTTCTGGTGACCCAAAGAGGTTTGCAGTATTTATCAATCAGTGCCGGTTGCATTTTTTATGCCGGCCAGCAGCCTTTCCAATTGATCAAGCTAAAGTAGCTTTTGTGCTTTCGTACCTTAGTGGCAATGCGGCAGACTGGTCGATCCCTCTAGTTAATCAAGATGATCCGGTTCTCCATGATTTTCAAGCCTTTCAGCTTAGTATGGAAAAACTGTTCGCAAGACATTCACAGGGGCAGGCCTTGGACAATGAGCTTCTTTCGTTGCGACAGGGTAATCAAGACCTTTTGGCTTATATTGCATCTTTCAACAGACTAATAGTGGAAACTCAATGGCCTGAGGACAAAAGGATTACGCTGTTTTATAGAGGTCTACGTGGAGAGCTCAAAGACGTTTTAGCCCAAGTAGTGAATCCCCCACAAGACTGTTCGGATTATATAGACTTAGTCGTTCAAATAGATCACAGACTGCAGAACAGGAAGGCCGATCGTTCCAAGTTTGATGCTCGAGTATTTTCCAAACCACCAACTCCTTCCAAAGGAGTAGACTCCGGGGAACCCATGCAAATAGGGGGCCTGAAAGGACCACTAACACAAAAGGAGCGGGAAAGGAGAAAACAGTTGCAATTATGCCTCTATTGCGGAAACTCAGGGCACTTTCTTAGAGACTGTCCGGTGAAACCAGCCAAGAAGGCGGTAGGAGCTGCAGTTACCAAGGTCACAAACTCTGAGCAGGGAAACGACCTCGCCCGACAAGAATAGAGGTCCTCTTGCCGAGCGTTAAAACCAGTTCCGTGACCTCGCATTTCGTGATACCTATGGTCCTCATTAGCCCTGATCATCCAGATCGATTACATGCGATTGAAGCTTACGTCGACAGCGGTGCCATCGGCAATTATGTGGATCAGGAAATGGTTTTGAGGATGAATCTAACTCTTTGTCCCAAGGCTGTAAAGGACGTCATTACTACGGTGGATGGTACGGAGATAGCCTCCGGACCAGTAACGCATACCACTCAAGAAGTGACGCTAGTAAGTCAAGATGGACACCATGAGAAGATCGTGTTCGATGTGATCAAGGCCCCTCAGTTCCAGATTATTCTAGGGATACCTTGGTTAGAGAAACACAATCCTCGGATCGATTGGCGAGCAAGAACGGTTCAGTTCCCAGAATGTGTCTCTACTTGTCACCCTCCACCTGGTGTTGCTCTAGCAGCAATTTCTTCGGAGACTCCCCAGTTACCTCCCGAATACCTAGAATTCCAAGATGTTTTCCGGAAGGATCAGGCTAACTCTCTACCTCCTCATAGGTCCTATGACTGCCAGATAGACCTGATACCTGGATCTACTCCTCCGTGTGGCAGAATTTATGCCCTCACCGAGCCTGAGAACCTTCACCTCCGACAATACCTGGATCAATACCTAGTGAATGGGTTTATTCGTCCTTCTAAGTCCCCTGCTTCTTCAGCTTTGTTCTTCGTTCCAAAAAAAGAAGGGGACCTTAGAACTTGTATAGATTACCGCGCCCTGAACCAGATCACCGTTAAGAATAGATATCCGTTACCTTTAATCCCTGAACTCCTGGACCAAGTCAGAAGAGCATGCATATATACAAAGCTGGATCTTAGAGGAGCCTACCACTTGGTACGAGTAAAAGAGGGCGATGAATGGAAGACGGCCTTCCGCACCAAGTATGGGCTATTTGAATATCAGGTCATGCCCTTCGGGCTTTGCAATGCCCCGGCCGCCTTTCAATATTTTATGAACGATGTCCTCAGAGAACTCATAGATGTATGTGTTGTCGTTTACATTGACGACATCCTCGTTTATTCTTCATCGGAATCTGAACATCGGAAACACGTGAAAATGGTCCTCGAGAGGTTGCGTCAACACAGACTTTTCGCTAAGTTGGAAAAATGTGTTTTCAACGTGACTGAAGTTGAATTCTTGGGATTCATATTATCACCTAGCGGAGTGCGTATGGATTCAAGGAAGGTCGATGCAATTCTCAAATGGCCATCACCATCCTCCGTAAAAGGAGTTCAAAGCATGTTAGGCTTCGCCAACTTTTACCGCAGGTTTATCCCCGAATTCTCTTGAATAGTCCAGCCCATCACCGCCTTGTTAAAGAAAAACAAACGTTTTGAATGGTCTACCGAGGCGGAACAAGCTTTCCAGAATTTGAAGACAAAGTTTATCTCTGCACCAATTCGAAAACATCCTCGCCCCGAACTCCCCTACATCGTTGAAACTGATGCTTCGAGCCTTGCCATGGGGGCAGTTCTATCACAGAAGGACCCAGTAACCAATCAGTTACATCCCGTGGCATTCTGGTCTCGCAAATTCTCGCCTCCTGAGATCAATTACACTATTACTGATAAGGAACTTCTGGCTATCAAGTCTGCCTTTAAGGCTTGGCGGCATTATCTTCTGGGGGCCCGACACACCGTTACTGTGATTACGGATCACCGAAACCTGCAATATTTGAAAACCGCAAAAGCCCAATCCTCTAGACAACTCCGTTGGGCACTATTCTTTGCCGAGTTTGACTTCATAATTACCTATCGACCTGGTACAAAAAACGGTAAAGCTGATGCCCTTTCTCGGATGGGAGTGGAGGAACACTTGACCAACCCTAAACCTGTACCTATCATTCCCGAACAAAGAATTCTGGGTGTAATAACCACACAATCCATAGAGGAAATTAAGGATAAAACCAGGCAACTTATAACTCCAGCAGAAATACAGAATTGGCATCTGCAGGGAAAGGACTTTGCAGTAAAGGACAACTTATTGTATTTCCAAGAACGATTATACCTGCCCAGCACAGATTTACAGAAAAAGGTGATCTCTTGTTATCACGAGTCTCTAATGGAAGGACATCCCGGTATGACCAAAACCTCAGAAAAGATCAAGCGCTACTTCTGGTGGCCGTCTTGGAAAAAAGATATCAGAGACTTTATAATGTCCTGTGGAGTATGCGCCCAAAACAAGAGTCAAAAGGAAAGACCAGCCGGCCTCTTACGCCCTATTGACATCCCACCTCGCCCTTGGCATACGCTTTCTATGGACTTCATCACCGACCTACCTCCATGCTCCGGATACAATACGATCCTGGTAATCGTGGACTTATTCTCCATGATGGCGCATTTCATTCCACTCAAAGGCTTGCCAACAGCAACAACTCTGGCCCGAGAATTTCTCGAAAACATTGTCCGACTGCACGGTTTTCCTTCAGTGCTAATTTCGGATCGAGGTAGTCAATTTATTTCTCATTTTTGGCGAAGTTGTTGTCAGTCGGCTCAAATTGATGTGAGATTATCGACCAGTCACCACCCTCAAACCGACGGACAAACCGAGAGGACCAATCAAACTCTGGAACAGTATTTACGCTGCATGCTGCAACAAACTGAAAAAACTTGGAAAGATATCCTTTGGATAGCCGAATATGCCTACATCAACTCTGTCCACTCAGGAACTGGGAAAACCCTGTTTTTTCTTTTATACGGCTGTCACCCTCGAACCTCAGAGTTGGATCCACCCCAAGATCTTGGAACACCAGCAGTAGACTACCTGCACTCTACAATCACCCAAGCTTTTAAGGAAGCCGTTTCTCACCTTCAAAGGGCTAAGGAACAATACAAGAAAGGAGCAGATCAACATCGGAAGGAAGCCCCCCAATATCAAGTAGGAGATCAAGTCTGGTTATCCACCAAATATCTACCTCTAAAAGGACCACGCACATTCAACCCAAGATACCTTGGTCCCTTTTCCATCACTACCATAGTAAACCCAGTAGCGGTCAAGTTGGACTTTCCCCCTCACATGAAGATACATCCGGTCTTCCACGTCTCTCTTTTAAAACCCGTGCAACCTCAAACCCGACTAACTAAATCCCCAAAACCTATCCTAGTTGATGGAGAACTCGAGTTTGAAGTCAAAAGCATCCTAGACTCCAAGATCTCCAAATCTAAGCTATTTTACCTAATTGACTGGAAAGGCTACGGCCGTCAAGAAAGATCCTGGGAACCTGCAGAATATGTCCACGCTCCTCGTCTAATCAAAAGATTTCATCAAACATTTCCTGACAAGCCAAAACCCCCGGGGAAGCCCGGTTTGGGAGGGGCCTTGAGGGGGGGTACTGTCATGATCTCTGCTTCCAAAAGGCCAGGACTTACCCAACTCCCTTGGAAGCAGACCCATAACCCAGGTTCCGAGTGCCAGCCAGTCCCAATTGGGACCTTTTGGACCCTGTCCTGGCGCCAGTGGCGCCAGGCTCATAAATATGCCCAGTCCCAGCGCTGCAAGCGCCAGGCTCATAATGCTTGGGTGGACTTACCTGAAGCAGACCATGCTGCTTACTTACCTGCCAGTTGAACCCCTGATCCTCTTCTGTTTGGGACTACTTTTCCTGTTGGGTGGGGCAGGAGCCACTCCCTAGGTTCAGAACACTGGAACTCTTCTGGAAAGCAGGAACTCTTTTCTTACCTAGGCGTGGCTGTGGAAGGAGACACCTAAGCACTACAGGAGGCTATTTAAACCACACCCGATGGATGAATCTTGCTTTGCGTTATTCTGCATCCTCTGCAGCAGAACGCTCATCGTGTCTTCTGCATCTGATCCTGGGCCTAAAGGAAAAAGGCTTACCATCCTGAATCCAGTCTTCAGCAACATCTATAAAGACAAGAAAGAACAGGTTAGCACTACGGTCTTCAGTGACAGCGCATCCCTTACCTGGTCCATCGGCTGTCATCAACGCCTCGCGCAGCATTCCTGCATCTGAAAGACAAAGGCTTACCTACTCTTCATGCGCTCCGGAGGTCATCGCACTGCATTCCGGCATCTGAAAGACAAAAGCTTACCAACTCTTCGCACGCTCCGGAGGCCTTCGGCGCTGCATCCCGCATCTGTAAAACAAAAGAAGGTGCATTTAAAGACATTGGGTAACGTTCAATACTCACGTGCCATTACTCCATCCACGCCGAACTCAGTGGGCATTCCGGCATCCTTCAGCAGCTCCGAACTGGTACCTGCAAAATAAAAGGACAGTTAGTGCGCATCGTGAAGCAAGCAACAAGCACTTACTTACGCGCTTCCAGGCGCTTCTATTCCGCATACGGGTCCATCCTCAACTCACTTCAGCCAGTCAACCGCCATCGCCGGAACCCTGCAAAATAAGAGACAGCATTACAAAAGACATTTGAAATATTCGGAACTCACTGTTCGTGAAGTAAACGACGGACAGCAGTCCTCTGAAGTCAAGAGGCCTGCGCTACCTATCCAGTGAAGAAACTGGTTACAGCACCCTGCCCCGAGGCAGATGGAGAGCTCGGCGTTCACTTACCTAAGGTGAGAGCGTTAACCTTTGGGGTTCTACAGGAGAGGAGAAAAGGAAAGAGATAGGGACACCCCAACAACCCCAGTTCATTAATCCCATATTTTCTATCTGCAGACATCTCACTCTTCGAGTCAGGCATACAGTGCACAGAGGTCCAGCCCAAAGAGCCAACCGGGTGGTGCACATCACTTTTGAAGATACGGTAGTCGCCCAGTCAAGACCGGCGCCTCTGCGAGAATCAGCTGAGCGTTACAGGTGCTGGGCAGAGCTAATACATTCCAGGCCCCACCTGGAAGAGTGATTGGGCTGCAGCCTTAGTGACTACCAGAGCCCAGGAAGAAGATAGTCAGGGAGGAACTAAAAAAAAGCTAGATCTGCCAAGAGATCTTATGCTCATCCCTGATTGTGCGTGTGCCAAAACCTGGCAACAGCTGGTATTTCTACATAAGACTTTCAAATGCTAAATGAGACTTCTATATTTGACACCTATACTATGCCCCTCATAGATGAGTTGATGGAAACGTTGGGAGATGCCATAGTCATCTCAACTCTACATCTAACAAAGGAGTATTGGCAGGTTCCCCTAGAGAAGGATCCCAAGAAAAAAAATGCTTTCCCAACACAAGAGGGACTTTTGCAGTTAATGGTCCTACACTCTGCCCTACATGAGACACCAACAACTGTTGAAAGCCTGATGGACTGAATTCTGTCTCTCTGATGGACCTTCGCTCAGGCATAACCCAATGACATAGTCATCTACAACAGGAATTGAGAGGACGAATTACAACACTGTGCTATTGTCTGTGCCCGGCTCAGAAAAGCTAACCTCAAGGCCATTTCTGCTAAATGCCACTTGACCTAGAGGTCTGTAAACTACCTTGGGTTGCAAGTTCGGAATAGGCTGTTGCTCCCACACCACAGCAAAGTTGAAACCATTTAGAGTGTCCCCACTCACAAACAAAAAAAGACATCCAGGTCTTTCTGGAACTGGTGGGCTACTAAGGACAGTTTATCCTCAACTTCTCTCAGCTAGCCACACCATTAACAGACAAGCTCATAAAAAGCCATCCTAAGCCCCTTCGCTGGGATCAAGAGGCACACATAACCTTTGAGAGGTTGGAAGACTGACTTTGACAGAGGTCGATGTTTGTCAGGCCAGACATTTCACAAGAATTCCTGTTACGGACACTTCTCTTGTGTTCCTAAGGCCAGTCCTATCCCAGATTCAAAATGGCAAAGGAAAAAACGTATATTGGTATATTGTACACCAGCAGAAAACTCTTGCCATGGGAGAAAAAGTATCCTATCATAGAGCTCAAATGCTTAGAGGTGAAATGGCCTGTGTGCATTCTGTGATATTACTCGTTGGTATGGATGCCCAGAAATAAGGATACCAATCCTAGAATCCTATAATCGGTCCCAACCTGCCATCCTTATTCATTCATAGCTGTGTACCATGCTGGATCCAGACAATCTTAATGTGGATTTTCTCTGAAGGTTCCCCCAGGCAGTTAGAGGGCCAGAGGAGGAGGGGGACTCAGATGAAAGGATGGAGGTATATTGATCCTGTCAAGGAGAGATGGGGACACCTCTCATTTTAGAAAGGAGAGTAGAGGTGACCCCTCTCAACCTCGGGTAAGAGGCCTACCAGGGGTTTCCCCAGAGGGAGGATGAGCAGCGGCTGCCTATGGTGCTGGCCAGCAGGGAATGCCATCAAGCAGGGTTTCCCCTCTGCTTTCATGAACTATAAAAGAGATGTAAACTAATGTGAATTAAAGTAGCTGCATAATGTCATCCTGCAATTAGGGTGTGCCCTGCTATAAAATCTAAACACTCACATTTCTAGGAGTCTCTTAACATGTCAGTGGAAGCAGGGCCATTGCGAGAATGCTGAAACCATGCAACCATGTACAAGGTAGCTTGCAAGCTCTTCGCCATAACCTGTGAAATAAAAAAAAATAATAATAACTTACCATTAAAAGAAACTGGAAGACTTTAGCAGTAGTGATGTTGATTTTGCCTTGCCCATAGGTTACAAAAGGTTGTGGTGAGGATACTTCTTCTCATTTCTGCCAAACCCGGGCCACATGGGTGGAGGCTTTAGGCTGGGATTCGGGGATGACTCTGCAGGATTCATCACATTTAGGAGCATAGAAAAATATCCAATATTAGGCTACAATAGTTACATGTTGGTTGTTTTCTAAGGCAGTATTGCAGCTTTTTCTTTGAACACTGCAAACACTTATTTAAATGTTGTACTGTAACTGCATTCACATAATAAGCGCACCATATCTCTGTTTTCAGTGGACCTGTTTTTTATTTAATCCATTGCCTATTGACACGTTTTTGTGTAGCACAGTACATAATCTGGCTGATAAAACAATGTGGTCAGAACCAGGGCACTCACACCAGGAAAATTAAGAGTCATGGAACTTCAGGCAACAGAGCATGGGCTAGGCAAAGTATACCTCACAGGTAGCAAGATGATTGGATGGGTTTTGGGGCCTCATGCATGTTCAGCAAAAAGGAGTTGTCGGGCCTTACCACATAATCTCAGAGTACCTCCTCATCCTCTACCACCATAGGAAATTCATCTCCACTAGTAATCCACACTAAATGCCTCAATAAGATCTCCACACCACCTCAAGAATCACCCCCTCCGTTACACCTCAAAGCAGCTCTCATTAATGCACGGTCCATACCTGCACACGCCACAGAAATACATGACTATATCACCGAACAACAACTTGACCTACTTATAGTGACGGAAACCTGGCTCCACCAAGCATCAGGACCCTCAGTCTCCATTGCCATTCCCCCAGACTACACCATCCTCAGGACAGACAGAATAAAATCAGTAGGGGGGGAGTAGATATTATTGCTAAAACTCATCTCAAAATAAGAACCTGCCCTATCGAGAACCCAGATGGCTACAAAGTCCTCCTAGCCAAGTTAGCTACTAATCACCACTATAAACATAATAACTATTTATAGAGCACCTAATGCTAAATCTCAGCCAGACTCAGATATACCGCTACTGCTAACGCCACTTATTAAACCAAATACTAAATGTCTAGTCCTAGGAGATTTGAATTTAGGATTCAATGACACCCAAGACCATAAAGCAGCAGCACTATACAGTGCACTCAATGACATGGCATTCACACAACTAGTGAACGCCCCCACCCACACAAAAGGGAGAACATTAGATTGGATACTACCACTCAATACCACAGTATCCATAGATTCCATTAACCCAATACCCTGGTCAGACCATCACAGTATACAGTTTTCTATCTGGTGGATCCAGCTAAACCTATCATTAAGGAATCTTATGTAACAAGAAACATCCGGAAACTTACAGCAGAAAATCTCAACCCTCTTTTAACCAACTCTCGCAATAATAAAAAGATCAATACTGAAAACCCCTCTGCCATAGCTGAAATTTACCACAATTGTCTTACCAGTACAATTGACACCCTAGCACCTTGTGTCAACAAAACCAAACGTAAGGATAAAAAATACTCTTTCTGGTTCAACGAGGAACTAGTCGCTCTTAGACGGATTAAAAGATCGCTTGAACACCGGCTCAATAAAACCCATACATTAGAAGCTCTGGAAGCTTTCAATGCTGTAAACAAAATCTACAAAACAGCCATTATTACCCTTAAAGTAAATGCCTTTAACACCAGAATCAGTAATGCATCATCTGACAGCAAAGAACTGTTCGCCATACTTAAAGAGTTGGAGAACCCAATCCCCATAACCAACCCAGTCCAACCTAGTAAATAATGGTGCACCACTATTCAAGATGCGCTGGCATCCAAAATCAAACTACTACAAAATAAAATCATCTCCAAAAGAAAGATCCTTTCCGATAAGCCGTCCACGTCCAACCAAATTTCCATGAATATAGTAGATACCACCCCATTCTTTAACTTCTCACCAGTCTCACATGATGTAGTACTTAATACCATAACTACACTTAAAGCTTCAAACTGCAAAGGAGACAATTTTCCAGCACACCTAATCAAATTATGTGCCCCTACTCTCACACCCATAATTACCAATTTCGTGAATGCCTCTTTCCTTACCAATCAGGTCCCAACTAGCATTAAAGCGGCGTGGGTCACACCTCTACTAAAAAAAACACTCTAGATCCATTAGTACCCACGAACTACCGGCCCATAACGACTGTCCCCTTCCTACTTAAAATTATAGATAAAATAGCCTACAACCAAATACAAACCCATCTCGAACAAAACAACCTACGAGGAGCCAGACAATCTGGATTTAGACCCAACCACAGTACAGAGACAGCCCTCCTGGATTTGAAAATCTAATTGGATTCTATCAGAGACTTAGGCAAACTAGCCACCCTACTGCTATTGGACATATCAGCAGCATTTGATCTAGTAGACCATGACAAAGTTTGCAACACCCTAAAAAAAGCCTTTCATTTCTCTATTAACGCTACTCAATGGATCAAATCTTTTTTATCGGACCACACTTCCAGGGTTGCCATCGGTAACCATGCAGCAGACCCTATAGTAGTACCCATAGGAGGCCCCCAGGGATCCTGCCTCTCACCCACCCTCTATAATGCATATACCAAACTCCTTTTCTCGGCTCTTGACGATATGGGTGTCATCTATACCAACCTTTCAGATGACACCAAGATCCTCATCCCCATCACAGATGACTACACCCAAGACACTGACACTATCAACAAAGTGTATTCTATAATTCAAAACTGGATGGCCCTAAACAGTCTCTGCCTTAATGATGAGAAAACGGAGGTCCTCATTGTGGGCTCCCAGAAAAGAATAAGCACACTCCATGCTAACTACTCTCATATCATCATTGACGGTACACATATCCCAGTACTCAAACAAGTGAAAACCCTTGGGGTATATATAGATGCCAATCTCACCATGCACAAACAAATAGCAGCCCTTTCCTCCTCCACAGCCTATACAGCAAAACGTATTGCACTCAGCCGCCAATTTCTCAATCCTACAAATTGCATCACACTGGCCAGAGCGCTGATCTTAACAAAATTGGATTATTGTAACATCCTCTTCCTAGGAACCTCCAAAACTAATTTAAATAAATTACAACTACTACAAAATAAAGCCCTTAGAGCAGCTCTCGGCTTAAAGAAATCAGAACATATATCTAGCATTAGAAGAGAAAACCATTGGCTGCCAATTGAAGCTAGAATTATCTTCAAAACACTCAGCACCGTCCACAAATGCATCACCAATAAAGCGCCTAGCTACCTCAATCACACCATCAAGAAAAAAACCTCATGCAGGACTTTGAGATCCAATAAACTGGCCCTCTTGGAAGTTCCCCAATACAAATATAGCAGAGCAGGAGGAAGTAGCTTCAAAGTCCTAGCCCCCTCCCACTGGAACGCACTACCCTTTAGTATCAAAAATGAGGACTCCCCACTAAGATTCAAAAAAACTCTAAAAACTTGGTTATTTAACAAATACTAACTTAACTGAATGCGTTAAATAATATGTGACCTGCTACTTTGACCAACTGAATTGAGTATAAGAATTGTGATCATATGATTTATTTGTATCTTAAAATATGTTCTGTGTGATGTTAACTGTAATTGTATAAAAATGCCTCAATTTATTGAATTTTCGCCGTGATACCCGTGGGTCTGGGCGAGTAACAAATGTAATAAATAAATAAATAAATAGATAGATAGATAGATAGATAGATAGATAGATAGATAGATAGATAGATAGATAGATAGGTGAGACAATGGTCTAAAAACTGGGTCTTGGGCAGCCGTGGAAGACGGCAGGTGTGCTGGGCACCTACGCGGGAGATACAGACCTGAGTCGCTGATCCGGAGGGCCAAGGATGCTGGCAGTCTGCCACGTCTGATGATTGGGAGGTCTGCAGGAGCAGGCCAGTGCACAGCAGTGTCGCGAGGAGGAAGGAACGTAGAAGGCAGATGAAAATGCCGTCGCACAGCCGCGGGGGAAGCAAGACAGAACGCTTGCCATCCCAGGAAGCCCCCGCGATGTGCCGGAACCCTCAACAAGGTAAAGGGTGACACAGGAGACGCGGAGGGGATGCACGCAGCTTACCAAGAGGGTGCATGAAATTATTTTTTTATTTTTTATTTATTGCATTTACTATACGCCCAAACCCGCGGGTGTCACGGCGTAGTTACAGACATCTTTGCATAAATGGATACAGTTGAATGGGGCTCCTAGGGGTCCCTAAAGTCTATGGAAACAAGGCGAGTCACCACACATGATAGATACGCCAGACACAAGGTTGTATTCCCAAAGCTAGGGTTTATTGCAAAGCAAAAGTCTCAGTTGGCCAACTCTGTCTCACGCCCTGCGACGTGTATCTCTAGACCTCGAGGGACGCAAGAGAGTGAATTACGTACATAAGTTACATATATAAAAAATGCATATCAAACAATCAGCTATGACATGTTTAGCACCCCCCTTTATTGGGTTTCTTTGAACTTGGTGTGGTGATGGACATTTTCGACAACTATGACACCTTCAAACATCTGAACTAGTAACAATTTCTAATTTGTGAGTGCGGAGGTATCTTTCAGTTGTTGAACAGAACACAGCGCTTCTGTTCTTGGAAGCGAGCTACATACGGGGGGAGAGTTGAATTCCAGACCTTGCTATCTATGAGGTGCTATTCGTGTCCTGGGAGCCGACACGCTCTAACGGGGCTCTGCAAAGGGGGGCCGTAAGAAAAGCATAATTCAAGCCTTTAGCTGCATTATTCTAACATATTCTACCATATAACGAGACTGGCTGGCAGCTGCGAAATGATTAAATGCCCTGGAGCTCGGCATTCTTCCTGGCGCTGCCTATGTCGTGTTTCAACAAACTCTTGTTATCCTCGCGGCCCTGCGGCCTTGTCCTTTTTACATGCAGACAACAATGTTTTACAGTCGAGCAGTGTAAGCAGAAAATATACTGCGAAGCAATAAGAACAGAAAGCAATGAGCAATGGTTATAAAACAAAATGGCGATTCTTGTTACATCTAAATGGCTGTTCATTGGCAAACTCGAAAACCTATATTCTGTCATATCGTGCATGAGACGGTTGGCACACGGCCATCAAAATGCATTTGCAGTCACAAAGTAGAGGTATCCATTTTTCTAGACTGACAAACCCTCCTTTGGCCGTATGCCAAACGTCTCATCTATTTATTGAAACCTCCTCTAGTGATGATGAGTCTGAAGTACTTATGTCTGAATTTTGCATGCTATCGTAAACATCATCGTCTTCATCAATATCTATTGCCATCAACTCTTTTACTGTTTTCATCTCATTTGTGTCTTGGTCAGCTCGACCATGAGGTTGTTTTTTCTTTGTCATCATATGCATACATCCCTAAGTTACCTCAGCGCAAACTATTGGTAGGCAATGTATGCAACAACAGCACGTTAGGAATATTCCAAACACCACTACTAATATCGAAATCAACTTCCAGCCCCAAGAACGCAGTATTCCCCAAAACCAAGACCTTATTCCCCACCCTCCTTCTTCAGTAGGGATTTCAGAGCTTAGGACATGCATTTTCTTTATCGCTTCAAAGATCGTAGGGGAATAGTCATCGACATAAACACAACACGCTAATCCCACTATTTTCAAATTCCCCCACGATCAACCAGGATTACATCGAGAGCCATTCTATTTTGCAGCGTCATTAACCTGATTCCTCTTTCTTCCAATGTCATATTAAATAGTATATCTGTCGTTGTGTTTATGGTATTTTTTAGTATTCTGGACAGCTGCCTTATATTATAGGAGTTCACTATCTGCCCTAAGCCGGGAATCGATGATTTTGCTACATCAGTTGCTATCAAAACACCCTCGTCAGTCCTTTTGACTCTAGTTCTGGATAGTCTGGCCATGTCTGTTGTTTCTAAGAGGAATCCTCCTGGGAACAGTAGACCTAGGTAACATGTACCTCCCCAGTTTCTGGGCAACCAAGGATATACTTTCTCTCCACATATAAAATAAACTGGATCTCCCACATATACTGGTTCTATTTCCCATTTCAATACCACTGTATTCATGCACCCAGTATATGTTCCGACTGAAAAAGAGCCTTTCTTTTTTAGACAAAAAGGGACAGTTCTTGGGCTATAATTCACTGTGTAAGATGGACGGATTGCATCTTTGTCCCCTTCTGTTCTTACACGAAACGTCATTACAGATGTCTTTTCTGGTGGGGACAATCTATCTCGTCTATTTTGTCGTGTTATCTTTCGTGTACTTTTCACGTGGGCTCTGGGGCCATTACTTGTGTTTTATGGAAAATGGAACAACCCACAGGCTTCATTATTACTTCCTCAAACTCATTCATGTTGGTTCTGTCTAATTGACCCGTACTACTCTCATTCCATTTCCCATAGAACATTGCACCTAAAGATGCACTACATGCAGAACTTAATGGTAATGGCCGTACTTACCACCATATTCCTTTCCCAGCATGCTGTGGTAAATGGGCACATACCCAGCAATTTGTTTTCTTCAGAATTGCATGTGTCATGTTCATGATCAATAACAACGTGTTATTCCCGAAACCTTCCCTGTGTCTTTCTTCCATTGGGGGCAGGGTATAAGTAATCACCTGAACCGGGCTTTCATTAGTGGCTATATTAACTATCGGTAAAAACATTTCTAATGGGTGTATCGATTCCACATACCATAATATTAAGGCTGTCGTTATTGGTGCTACCACGCTCATAAAGCACATAATTATTGTCAGTGCCAGTATACAATTCGTTTTACCATGCGTTTTTCTTAAGCTTACAGTCTTTATAATTGACTCATTCTCAGCAGTGGTGCAGGAGGAGGCTGGAGCCGGTCCCGTCATGTTTCTCATCGTCCTTCTTCTTCCTTATTAAAGTTCGTCGTGGATATCTCTCTTTGTCGCGCTTGATCTGATGTCAATAAGTTCAACGGAATTGTCACAGTTCAGTTCTGCCAGTCCTTTATAGCCTGGATTTGTTTATTTGTTTTTAGGCAAGATCACTTGTCCTTTCTCATACTGCTCAGAGGACCTTTGATCAGTTATCTTATTGCCTTAGTACCATGTGCGCCCAGCTTGTCCGCTCTGGTTCCTGACACATGTACTTTTTATGACCGCACCGAGGAGCCGCGAGTCTTGAATTGTCCGACTTGCACAATTCTCACGCTTCACTCCTCTAGACTTCTATTTCCTTCTCCGTCCATGAGCTGAACCAGATGTTGATATAAACACCAAAGAACTGTGGATCACTTTGTCTTTTGAGGCCGCAAGTTGTATCGCCTCACTCCTGGTATCGTGTGATCCGTGAACAGTGCCGGTGCACTTCCAGATTCAGGCTCAAAGTCAGCCAGTGGCGCTACTGCAGGTGCTGGTGTGCTCCGCGCCAGTGATGCAGATTCGGTCTTTGGCGTGCTGTAAAGTGCTGGTGGGCGCCAAAGGGGTACACGGTTTGTTTCTGCTGGTATTTGCAAGGCAGATTTCATGTCGGCCAACAGTGATGTTGATTCTGCTGGGCAACGTTGGGGCACTCTTTGCCCTTCCCCCTCTTTGGTAATCTTCTCAGGCTTTGTTTCGAGTTTCACTTCTCGTTTTGGCAGATTTGGTGGCTGCTTACTGGCAACAGTTTCTTCCGTTTCTGGGACCGCTGTCTCTTTCCGGTCATATGGGTCAGGCAAGTCTTTCAGTGAAGTTGGAATCTTTTTGGCATGGTGGCATGGATCCACGACTTCCTCCCATCCACCCGTATTGCCGTCTGTGTTGCCAAGAGTACTTGATAGGGCCCGCGCCACCTGGGTGCTAACGATGACTTTTTTTCAAAATTCTTTAGCAGCACCCAGTCTCCTGGCTCCAGCGCGTGCCCCGGACCGGTGTATCTCACTGTTAATGCCTCCTGCACCTGCTGATGAATCAAACGCAATTTCTGCATTAAAAGGCCACAATAAGTGCTAAGCACAGGATGTTCTACCTCACTAAGTCATTTTGGCTGTGGTGCGCACCATACATTTGCCGGCCTCCCCATTACGATCTCGTACGGGGGGAGAGCCCAGTTTTAGCCTGTACAGACGTACGCATGCATAATAGTGCTATTGGTAATGCATCCACCCAACTCAACTTGCTTCCCGCACATATTTTACTAATTTTTGATTTGAGAATGCTGTTATGCCTCTCCACAAGACCGGCTGAACTCGGATGCCTTGAACTATGGAATCTCTTATCAATCTGAAGACCCGCACATATCTGTAACACCACTGCGCCCACAAAATGTAGGACACGGGGCAAGCCAAATCTGTAAAAGTATTCCTTAAGCATTACTTTTGCCGTGCTCATTGCTGTGCAGTCCTTCAAGGGATATGCCTCCACCCACTTACTGAATGCACAGATCACCACTAAGACGTATTTTAAGTTTTGGCATCTCTCCATCTCTATGAAATCAAAAGGGACACCTAAAATGGCATAGAGGGCGGGCCAAAGCTGCCTATTGGAGTCACTGTTCCCTTTCCTACATTGTGTTGTAAACACGTGATGCAGTTCTGCACTAACCTCTCTGCATTCTTCTTTATGTTTAGATTCTGCCATACTATGGATAGGTGCTGTATTATTTTTTTTAGCACAGATGTGGGTAGGGCTGTGGGCCATTGTGACCATTGCAGTCACATAGGAATTTGGCAACATCCAGTTTCTAGTTCCCTTGTCCACCCAACAACCTTCCAGATCTAACTCAGCAGAGCCCCCTGCCCACCATTGTATTTCATCGACCGTAGCTTCGGCCTGCATTTCTTTGACAGTGGCAACTCCATTTTCTATCATACAGGGTACTTCCTCAGTCTGAACCGTCATCATTTTGGTATTTAAATCAGTGGCAGTTTGTTTCGCAATTCTGTCTGCAAACGCGTTTCCCTCTCCTACTTTGCATGTTATCTTTTTATGTGCCTCGCATTTCACTATTGCTAGGCGCTTTGGAAGCGTGAGTGCAGACAGTAATCGTACAATCAAAGGGCCATGTTGAATTCTGGCACCATGTGATATCAAAAACCCTCTCTCAGCCCAGAGTCGACCAAAGTTATGAACCACCCCAAAAGCATACTGGCTATCAGTATATATATTCACATTCAAATTTTCAGAAATATCGCAGGCTGTAGTTAATCCTATTATCTCTGCGGCTTGTGCCAAATTGTAGGGGATTCTTTTGCTTTCTACAACGCTCTCTAGGGTAGTGATAGCATATGCGGCAGTTGTCGTGCCATCTGGTAATTTAAAACATGAGCCGTCACAAAATAACTCTCCATCTGGCTCTTTCTGTGGGGTATCACTTAAATCAACCCTACCCTTGGTTTCTTCCTCAGTGACCATTAAGCAATCGTGGGAGGGTGATTCATTCTCCCCAATTTCTTTTATGGGTAGTGGCATTCATTCTGCAGGATTCAAAGCGCTACACCTCATAATTTGGATATGGGGCACAAACAAGATAATCTCATATCTTGTCAGTCTAGCAGAGGTGAGGTGTTGCATCTGTGTCCTATTTAATAGAACGTCTATGGCATGTGGCACCATCAGAATTAAAGTGTGTCCCAATACCATCCCTTCCGTTTGTTTCACTGATGCAGAAGCCGCCGCGACAGATTGCAAACATCATGGTAGTGCGCGCTACAGGGTCCAGCGCAGAAGAAAAATAGCCGCATGGCCTATTTCTTCCACCTTGTTCCTGTGTCAAAACCGCCAATGCACATCCTTCACTTTCACACACAAACAGTCTAAAAACCTTCTCATAATTCGACGTGCCCAAAACTGGAGCCGAGCATGATGCAGTTTTCAATTGATCAAATGCTTTCTGACATTCCTCATCCCACTGTAACGGCATAACCGCTTCTTTTTAGTCAAATTCACCATCGATTTCAAAATTAACGCAAAATTACCAATCCATTGTCGGCAATATAAAGCCATGCCTATTCCTTTTTGTGTCTTTGGAATAGGCATACAAGAAATACTTTCTATGCGTTCTGGCGTTAGCCTTCTCCCTTCTTTCGAAAGTAGCTGGCCCAAATAGGCCACCTCCTTTCGATTATATTGAAATTTCTTCAAACTAGCTTTATGGCCATGTGCCGCTAGGTGTGACAGTAGTAGTACAGTGCTTTCTTTACAAATCTCCTCTGTGTCTGCAGCTAACAATAGATCGTCTATGTATTGCAAGAGTACACAACCCACTGGTAATTCTAGCATGTCTATCTGCTCTTTTAATGCTCTACTGTAAATACTCGGACTTTCCGTGTAACCTTGCGGAATCCGCGTGAATGTAAATGATCGTCCTCCTAATGTGAACGCGAACAAATATCTGCTGTCCTTGTCCACTGGAATGCTGAAGAACACGTTTTTCAAATCCACTACACTAAAATATCCTGCTGAAACAGGTATCATTGTCAATATTGTAGTGACATCTGGAAATTGTGGATCTACTACCTTGTTTAATGCGCGCAAATCAATTATAAAACGGTATGGTACTTCATTGCCTCCTTTTTTATAAACTGGAAGAATCGGGCTGTTACATGTACTGCCTGTAATTTCTTCAATTACCCCTAATTTCACCAAATCAGTAACAATACTCTTCAATCCTTTCTCACCTTCAGCTGAAATTCTGTATTGGGGAATTCGCGGTAGGGTAACACCTTCTTTCAAAATGATCTTTACTGGCTCTATTTTCAAGCATCCTACATCGTTGTCATGCATTGCCCATATACAGGTTGGCACTTTACTTAGTTCTCCTGGTAAAGTTTCGGACATGAATTCTGACACAGGGGCATCGTGTGGCCAAATCGTTATGAACACTCCGTCTGCCATGCAATGTATAACGGAACCTAAAAAGGAAAGGACAATGTTCAGTAAATGGTCCTATAGTAACTGGGACTGGTTTGGACACTGGGTTTATTACTGGTGTACCTGCGAACCCTACGGAAACATTCTTTTGCCCTGACAGTGGTATATCCGGAACCAAGTGGTGGTCTATTGAACACTTCTGCGCTCCTGTGTCTACAAGAAAGCGGTGCTCCTCTTTCCCGGCTCTCATTTTTACGTTAGGTTCTCTCTGATTCACGGGAATAGACACTGGTTCCGACCCTTGTCCTGGGCTGTCCTATTGGGGAAATAACACATCATCCGATGTGTAATCATTGCTGTTACTGTAATACGTGTTTGGCTGTGTATCGAAAACGTTCCCACTCTTTCCTCAATTTCCCCCACTCTGGTTTCCATACTGTTGGTTTTGCTGTCCCTGGCTCTGGTTAGGGGCATTTTGGTTTTGGCCTTGGTTTTGATTACCCCCGTTATTGTGGTGCTGCTGCATACTATTCCTATTTGGTCCATTCGCTCCTTGGTGTCCTCTATGCTGTCTCCTCTGACCAGACCCATTTCTATTCTACAGATGCGGACATTGCGCTTGCCAATGTCCTTCCTCCTTACAATACACACACTGATTTGGTCCCACTGTACCCCCATGTATATTCGAATTACTTCTTCCTTGTGCATTCCCTCTCCCTCTATTGTGTCCTACTATTTGCTGCAGTAGTACCAGTGTTTTCAGATTTACTCTATCCTTCTCCTCTTTTTCTTTCGCCGATGTCACTATACGTGCTGGTAATGCTACCAGGTTCGGTCCCGGTGTTCCTCCAACCGCTTTATTCCTGTCTTCTATTATCAAGTCCGCCCATGTGGCGCCAAAGGTCGTTGCGTCATCCACCTTTCTTATTTGTTTCCATATGTCCGCTGGCAGGATCACTGGGAACATTAGGTCTGTGTCACCCATGGTAAGCACGGATGATTGAACGCAGGACTCTACTTCCTTGTAAAACCCTGCAGGATTCTTTCTTAGATCAGGAATCGTCTGCTTTATGTTGTTCACCTCCTGTCTGGAAAAGGGGACATGCACATATTGGGCGGTATAATGGGCTGGTGTTACCTGCGCCGCTACATTGCCCGCTGCGGGAACCTCTACTTTGGGCACAAAGGTAGGTGGGACCTCTCTCATTGGAAATGCCCCACTCACTGTCCCTCCCCCTTCTCTTAAGTATAACTATATTCCCAGATCAAACGATAGGGCTGTTTCTCCTGTCCCTCGCTCTAGAACTCTTCTATATACTGCCATTATTTCGGGTGGGCTAGCCTTGTCTTTTTTATATCTTTGTCTAATAAATGTTCAGCCATCGACTGCAGTGCTTTTCTTTTCATGGGCATGGAATATTCATCAAATATCTCATGTATCTCCATTGTGGGGATACTGGGATCCGACATCCATCTAAACGCTTCTCGTATACATACTTTTAACTTGTCGCCCCTCTGTACAGACGACATTGCATGTCGTTGTTGTATGTACGGCTCTACAGTTTCCTTCCTATGTCTCCCGATATCCCTACTCCTGTACCCAGGTGTAGTAAACATTTCGGCATAATCATTATCTGATTCATTTTTAAGTTCAAAGTCCATATACATGTTCTCTCACTTCTTCATCCCTCTCTCTACAGCGTGCTTATGCATTCAAATCTAACAATCGCTGCGGTGGTAATTTCCCAATTAACTGTTTCCATTTCTCCACTAAATATTCACCCATGCATTCCAACACTACCTGTCTTTCATTGCTTCTTCGGAAGTCATACATCGAAGCCAATGATGCCGTCCCATCATTCCCGTCTATATACATCTCTGCCTGTTGCTGCAATTCCACCTTCCTTTCCTTGCTGATTGTGCTGCGGGTTACCCTTGTGCACTCCCGTTGTTCAGTCCCGCCTCTTGCCCCCGTGGTTTCAACTTCAACCCCAGGAGGAACGGACGGTACCGAGTCTGTGTCTAAGGCGGGAGGTGCGGATGGGACAATGGGAACAGGGAGTGTCTTTTGTGGGCCTGGTTGGCTAATAGGAAGTGTTACGTGCGCGGTCTGTGGTTGTGGGAGGGCTTGAGCTACCGGAGGGAGAGCTTGGGCTACGGGCAGGGTTTGGGCAATAGTTACTGACGTGTCTGGCCTCACTTCTGATCTTGGGCCTTGTTTTGTTATGGGTCAATATGTTTTCTATCAATTCATCTGCTATGTGTAACTCTCGTTGTGGGTATATTTTTTCTATATTCAACTGGTCACGCCTACCTGCCCTTCTTACACTCTCAGTTCACTCCTCCTCTTCTTTCTATTCCGCTACTTCACCTTTCGATTTATGCCTGCGCGCATGCTTCGCTCTACTTCTAAATCAGAGCATTGCTTCCCTTCTCCAGTCTTTAATAACACCCTTTCCAAGTTATTTATTCTCGCTATCTCAAAACTACCATTAATCGGCCACTGATGGTCTTGTTGCTTTCTGGTTTGCCTATGCCAAGTCTCATAGAATATTATCGCACCCACTCCATACTTCACATACATCTCATACGCCGGCGTTCACCCAGGTGGTACAATTTGGCCATCTTCCAAAGATTCTCTACCACAGCGGAAAAACCCTGCTAGGGTGACAATACCCCACGCATGTTTCAACCTTCCCCCTGGTTAATCAACCTTACCTAGGGCGTTTGATTTTGCACAGTCAACTCTCAATCAATATCAGGATTACTTTGAATCGGGGAATGACTCATCTGATAGATCAAGTCGTCTGTATACTGACACACCAAATGACGTCGTGTCTGCGTTTCTTAGCTTCCGCCTCGTTTCGGGACCCTCGCCTCCTTGTTCTCTAGCCAGGCACATCGATCAGGGATCAGATGTGTGCAGATCTGCAAAGGAGTCTCTCATCACTTCTACAGGGTGCCCTGAACACCTCTTGATCCCGGCTCGATCGTCCCGTCCTCGCTGTTCTCCGCCTTACTCAATTACAACGTTATGCGATGGAACAAGTGGGGGAGGGTCCCTGTTCGGGCACCATCTTGAAAGGGGCACCTAGGGGTCCCTAACGTCTATGGAAACAAGGCGAGTCACCACACACGATAGATACACCAGACACGAGGTTGTATTCCCAAAGCTAGGGTTTATTGCAAAGCAAAAGTCTCAGATGGCCAACTCGGTCTCACGCCCCGTGACGTGCATCTCTAGACCTCGAGGGACGCAAGAAAGTGAATTACGTACATCAGTTACATATATACAAAATGCATATCAAACAATCAGCTACGACATGTTTAACACCCCCCTTTATTGGGTTTCTTTGAACTTGGTGTGGTGATGGACATTTTCGACAACTATGACACCTTCAAACATCTATTCTAGTAACAATTTGCAATTTGTGAGTGCAGAGGCATCTTTCAGTTGTTGAACAGAACACAGCGCTTCTGTTCTTGGAAATGAGCAACATACGGGGGGGAGAGTTGCATTCCAGACCTTGCTATCTATGAGGTGCTATTCGTGTCCTGGGAGCCGACACGTTCTAACGGGGCTCAGCAAAGGGGGGCCGTAAGAAAAGCATAATTCAAGCTGCGAAATGATTAAATGCCCTGCAGCTCTGCTTCAAGGCTACATTCGGGAGGGAGCCGTGCATTCTTCCTGGCGCTGCCTACGTTGTGTTTCAACGAACTCTTGTTATCCTCGCGGCCCTGCGGCCTTGTCCTTTTTACGTGCAGACAACAATGTTTTACAGTCGAGCAGTGTAAGCAGAAAATATACTGCGAAGCAATAAGAACAGAAAGCAATGAGCAATGGTTAGAAAACAAAATGGCGATTCTTGTTACATCAAAATGGCCATTCATTGGCAAACTCGAAAACCAGTCTCTGTGTGTGTTTTTGTTTCTCAGAGAAAGAGGAGGTGTCGAGTGATCTTCCCCATTTGAAAGCAAATCGCCCCCCTATCACTGATTTGTTTGGTGTATATAGACTGTGGATATTTATACGACACACTAGAAGGTATGCAAGACTTTAACATACTAAGCCCCCCAGGTGGATCAGGGTTTTTCGTTTCTAAAATCTAATGACAAGATTTCAAAACTTTAAAAATATATTAGTAACAGGCCTGACCTGCTGGGAAATCTGGTCCCTATCGGCATGTCTCTCACTGAAGCAAAGTTAGCAACAACGGTGCCAGTGCTTCAGAGTCCCCATTCCCATGGAGTCCTATAGGATTTACCTTTCCGCCGCCGCTTGTGATATCACAGTGCCACCCGGGATATCACCCAGTGCTTTCACCCAGTGGCCAGCTTTCCTCTGTCAAATATTCTATTGCTAGATTGTCATCTGCAAAAAATAACAGAAAATCATAGGGGGGCATACTCCAATTTCAGGGAAAAGACCAAAGAATACACAGATCAAAATTGCTGGCAGGATCCAGCCTGGGAACCAGGAGACAAGGTCTGGCTGTCCACAAAATATCTTCCACAATGGATTTGTCCTTCTAAGTTAGCTTCACGATATCTTGGACCATTTGAGATTGATAAAAGAATCAACTCAGTTGGCTTCAGACTAAAATTACCCGGAGCCTGGAAGAAGATTCACCCTATTTACATTCGTCCCTCCTAACACCCTACCTGCCGGATGCCTTCTCCCGAAACTGTTGCAATCTACCTCGAGCAGCACCCCAAGAAGAGGATGAGTACGAAGTATCCAGGATATGTGACTCTCGCTTCTTCTGCGGAGAGGCCTGCAGTATCTCATTCATTGGAAAGGGTATTGTCTTGCAGAACGTTCTTGGGAGCCTGCCGGTCAAGTGTTCGCGCCCGCCTCATCTGATCATTCCAATACGCGCTGTCCGGGGATGCCCATTCCAGGCCCACAGAAGGGGGTCATACTGTCACGGCATCACGCTATACCATTTGGAAGAAGTGAAAATCGTTGCACACAGTAGTGCATTCACGTTTCAACTCCAAGCGTCTGCAATGCTCTAGTTTATTTACGATATGGCATACAGTACTTTAGACATCGGCTTTCCAACGGTACTCGCATTGCAACCCTTTCTCTACATATGGAACCAACGCTAGTGTAAGTAGCCTTCGCTCTCTTTTTCTCTTCCGCCCCCCGCCCCCTTGCTTCTGTTTTCCAGGCATCCGCACTTTTGCTACTTTTGACTTCTTCATCATTCGCTTCAGCCCTGTCTCCAGCCCTCTTACTTACTTGTCATTACTCTTGGTATTCCGGACAAACAGAACGCTCATCTCCTCAGCCTACCGTAGCTGCTCTCTCCATTGGGTTTGTTTCAGAAATCCTTTTTCCCCCAATTTATGGATGTCCCTCTCTGTAGTCACTGGTACAAGTTGGTGTCTACAGTCTGGCGTGGTGGCTCCGGAGAGGGATCGCTCTTTTCCCAGCAAGGAGAGTTCTGCCATACAGAGAAAGACCAAGAAGAAAGCCCATGACCCTACATCTTCACATTCTGAAGACGCTGATCAAGAACCAGGTGAGACACATGGCAAGTCTAGCCAGAACAGAAGACCAGTAAAATAGTAACGGAGACACTCGATACTGATTTATACTATTATATTGCTTTTTCTTTTTTGCTAAGATAAAGTGTAATATATCTTCTTTTGAGAGCATGCTGCATCTTCTTTTATCTGGCTAGGCTAAGGCATTCATGTTCTTATATTGCTTCTTCCTTTGGCTAAGGCATTTATGTTCTTATATTGCTTCTTCATTTAGCTAAGGCCTTTATGTTCTTATATTGCTTCTTCATTTGGCTAAGGCATTTATGTTCTTATATTGCTTCTTCATTTGGCTAAGGCCTTTTTGTTCTTATATTGCTTCTTCATTTGGCTAAGGTCTTTATTTTTTTATATTGCTTTTTCCTTCGGCTAAAATGTAGTGTAGTATATCTTCTTCTGAGAGCATGCTACATCCTTTTCTATTCAATTGGCTAGTGTAAGGCCCTAAACCTTGCCTTTTTTAGTTGCAGGTTCTAAGCTGCACCTTCAGCTATGTTGCAAGGATGGATGTCAGGCATGTGGGAGTCCGTAACAAGGCATGTGCCGGAGACACATGGCAGGGTACAGTTTGGTATGAATATGTGTGAAGAGTATGTTGAGAGCACCACATAGTACGGCTACATGGAGGCCATCTTTAAGAGTCAAGCATGCCAAGAACACCTAGGGCCTCATTACACGGATGGCGGTAGGGATTTACCGGTACTGGTAAAATACCGGTACCGGTAAATCCCTACCGCCTTACTACGAGGTCCCTTAGCGGGTTGGTGCTTTAACGCCTGCTTTTTGCAGGCGTTAAAAACCAACCCGCTAAGGGACCTCGGAGCTAATTACGGCACCGCAAAATTGCGGTGCCGTAATTAGCGCCTTCCCCATTCCCATAGAGCCCTATGGGGCAGAAATGGGAATGGGGAAGGGCAATGGCGGAAGGGGGATTTACCGCCCCACCAACCTTGGAATGGGGCGGTAAATCCCCTTTCCGCCAAGGCGGTGCCAGTATTTTACCGGCATGAGCCATGGCGCTAATAGCGCCATGGCTCACCGCCTACCGTGTAATGAGGCCCCTAGTATCAAAAGCTGGTCCAGGCCATGGCATGCCAGAAAGTGTCCAATGGAAACACCAAGTAGGAGAGCAGCCCTAATGCCCATAGGGGCTAGATGACAGGTGTAGGAGCGAGTCCAAAGCAGTGGTACACCTCTGTGTGCTCTTGGAGAAATGGCAGACCTGGGGAATTAAGTGCTGATAAGAAATGGCTGACACATGCTTCGATAGAACAGTGGATTGGCACAAGGCCACAAAAGCAACTGGTACCAACAGAGGCAGATTGAAAGGGCAGGCCCAGAACAGGGCTTAATCGAGCAGCCAGTACCAATGGGTAGTGAAGTGTGCAAAACAGAGCACTTAATACTTTTCTGAAATGACTGCCACCATACCTGCATAGGAACAGTTTGTCTTTCATGAACATGGGGACCAGGTAGAAGGAACATGTTGAAACTCCTTACTGGGACAAATATGTGGGAGGACACATGGAGTGTCTTGAGCAAAACTGAAGGGGGTGGCTGGAAGATTTTTAATTGATCATAACCATGGGCACTGCTCTGAGCAACCCTCCAAACCATTGTTTTTCATCCTGCCAAAACATTACAGAAGGTGAAAGAAAATATGCACATCAGACTTTGTCCCACCCCAAAGGTGAAGTCCAGCTTGAACTGTTGCGAAATCGGCACTATGGGGTTGGCGGCAAACCACCAGTAGCACCGGCGGCTTACAGCCAACCTCGTAATGAGGCCCATTGTCCTGGTCCACCAAGAAAGTATTGTTTGAAAATGTACGGCCTGGGGAAGGAAGTCATTTCCCTGGGCTATCTGAGGCTGGACGCCAGGACAGGGAGGCATTCTCCTGGTCCAACAAGAAAATATTGTTCGGAACTTTACTATCAGGGGAAGGGAGCCATTCCCCCTGACAACATGTGAGACAGGCGACTGTTCTAAGATTTGTGAACAGTTTCCACATACCAGGAACCATAACAAAGGAGAATTGAGCAATTCTCCTGGGGCCAGAACAAATCTGTCTTATTCTTTAGTTTCTGGTGCAAGGAACAGAAGTAAGGTGTTCTTGGCACATGACAGTGAATACCTTTGAGTTGAAATTAATTTAATTGATATTTTATTTCTATCCTGCTCGTACACAAGTGTTTCATAGTGCGACAAGGCAAGGGAGGGGAACAGGGGAGAACAAAACAACGAGCTTACTAGGCCCAGTGACATTGAGAACACGCAAGTGCATGGGAGAGGGGGAGGGGAAAAGTGCATAGAAGGGGGAGAAGTGGAAAGTGCGGAGCAAAGGAAAAACAGATAAATAATAATAAATAAATACATAAATAATAAAGGCAACAAACAGTGGTAGTGCAGCCAGCAAGTGGCAAGTGCTGGGTTTAAGGCAGCAGACAGGGTAGGTCTGATAAGTGCAGGAAGAAAAAGGGGGGGCTGTATGGGTACAGATACAGACCCCAGTGCAAGGGATGGCCCGGAGGCAGTGCAAGAGGGCAGCAGGGTGAGCAGGTACCTGGGCCTGGAGGACAGAGAGCAGCCAGTTGCACAGTGCCAAGAGAGGACAGATCAGCAGAGGAGAGGGGGAGTGAAAGCAGAAACAAAGAGGAAGGTCTTGAGGTGCTTCCGGAACCAGAGATGGTTCTTCTCAAGTTTTAGAGTGGCAGGGAGGCTGTTCCAGAGGGAGGCCCAGCCGAAGACAGATCTACCCCCAGCTCATTTCTTTGAAAAACGAGCGAAGAGCTCGAGAGGGGAGGTATTTGTGGAGGGATAGCTGAAGGGATTTTGGACCCAGGCCCCAGAAAGCCTTGTGGACAATGCAGAGGGCTTTGAATGTAATGCTTGCATCCACTGGGAGCCAATGGAGAGATTTCAGAGCAGGAGAGATACGATCCCAGGGCTTGAGGCCAAGGACAAGTCTTGCAGTCCTGTTCTGGATTAGTTCGGGAGGGCTGAGAGTAGAGGCAGGTAGATTCAGAAAGAGGCTGTTATAATAGTCCAACCTAGAGAGAACCAGAGCTTGGGAGACAGTGAGCTACTGGGGGAAGGAGAGGAAAGGCAGAGTACCTCTGAGGAGGTGCAGTAGGAAGTGTGACTTTTTAGAGACATCAGAGATGTGGGCGGAGAAGGAAAGTGTGGAGTAAAAGATGACCCAGAGGTTCTTAGCCTCGCAGATGGCGGTAGGAGGAGGGCCAAGGGAGGCCAGCCAGAGAGTGAGGGGAAAGGATGGTGAAGGTGTGCCGATGAGGAGGATCTCCGTCTTCCTGGCATTCAGACAAAGATCATTGGCGGCACACCAATCCTGAATGGCAGTTAGGCAATCCGAGATGATTGAGGGAGAGGAGGTGGCCGAGGGCAGCCTTAAAATGAGTTGAGTGTCATCTGGAAATTTGAGCAGAAAATGGCAATGCAGTGGTCGAGAGTTGACAGGTATTGGTTGAAAAGCCAGGGTGAGAGGTTAGACCCCTGGGGAACACCACAGGTGGATAGGGAGATAGATGATAGGAAGGACCCAAGTTGGACCTGGCAGGGTCGATCAGGGGGGAAAGAGGTCAGCCAGGCCAGAGCCTGATCAGTGATACCCAGGTTATCACAGAGACGGTTGAGCAGGATGGTATGGTTGACCGTGTCGAAGGCAGTAGAGAGACTGAGTAGGATGAGGACTGAGGGAATGTTAGAGTCAAGGTTGAAGAGCAGATCTTCACGGATGTTCTGAAGAGCAGTTTCCGTGCTTCTGGCAGCTCTGAAGCCGGACTGGTGGTCATGGAGACAGCCAACAGAATCGAAATGAAGGTTAAGCTGAGAGATGGCCAGCTTTTCCAGGAGTTTGCCCAGAAAGAGAGCAATGGAAATTGGGTGATAGTTAGCCAGACAAGAAGGATCAGCTGTGGGTTTTTTGGGAAGAGGATGCACAAGGGAGTGCTTCAGAGTGGAGGGGAAGGATCCTGAGGCAAAGGAGTGGTTCCAAACATCGGCAAGGGCTGTATCGAGGGTGCCAATGTGGTCCTTGATGGTTTTAGAGGAAAAGGGATGCACCTGTTTTCACAAGGCTTTCATAGATCGGACTTGTCTAGCAACCTCATCAGGGGAGAAAAGAGGAAAGGACGAGAAGGAGGGTGGGGTGGGTGTCAATATATCCTAGACGTTATGGAGCGATTTGCGCAGCTCTCTGGCATTACTGGCAATCCTAAGAAATCATGCATATTCCCCCTGGGGAGACATAAGGGGATTTTGCGAGAAAACCTGCCAGTATTACAAATACATTGGGAGACTAGAACCTTTAGATACCTGGGGATTGATATTTATCACACGGTAGAGGATGAATATAAACATAACACAGAGAAGGCAGTGCAAACATAGAGAATAGTATGAGATTCTTGGCTAAGCTCCCTTTGGCCATGGTAGGGAGGGTGGCATTGTTGAAGATGGTGGTATTGCCGAGGTTGTTACACTTTTTCAGGAATATACCATATATGATACCCAAGAGATTCTTGGTTAAACTTCAAAGCATATGTAGAGGGTCCATATGGCACAACACCAGGAATGGAAAAGCCTTGTGGACACTGCAGTACATGTATGATAAAGGAGGCATACAATTGGCCAACTTTGAGGTCTATTATTTGGCCAGTCAACTACAATATGTGGCTAAGTGGTTAACGGAAGACTCAACATCGGAGTCCAGATTGTTGAGGTCTGAATGTGTCCCGTTCTTTTTAAAAGAATGGATATGGCTGTCAAAACCAGAACTAAAAGGGTGTACGAGGATGTTAGAACTGGGATTGAAGATGTGGCATAAGACTTGCCAGGTCATGCAGAACCCGACCCCGTGTTCTCCACAAGTGCCGCTAGTGGCATTGACCAGAGTGGACAAGCAACTGAGGAAGACAATTCGTAAGTATTGGGAACCGGTGGGCATTGCAACGCTGGGAGATGTATGGCAAGATGGGAAGGTAATGGAATTTAACGTCCTGGTGGAAGAAACAGGTCTACACACAGGGCAGTATATTACTTTCACCAGACTGGTACGGTGGGTGAAAGAGACATGGTCCGAAATAGCGCTGGAAGACCAACCCGACACGGCCATAGAAACAATTTGTGATATCTCAGAGGGTGGGCACGAGGTATCTCGGATCTATGAACTGCTGATGTCCAGGGTGGGAAAGGAGGTGACCCAGCTGAGACGGGACTGGGAAAAGGATGCCGGGGAAGCCATGAACGGGTGTGGGTGAGAGTTCAGAGATACCACAACAAAGTGTCCAGGAATGCGAGGCTGCAACAGATCCAGCTATATGTTACACACAGAGAGTATATGACCCCCCAGAGGATCGCTCGATTCAAGAACGCAGGAATACAAACATGTACCAAATGTGGGGAAGTGAACGCGATATACATGTTCTGGGCATGCCCGGAAATTGGAAAATTCTGGGGAGAAGTAGCCCACCGCTTAACCGATAAAGGGATCACGCTAGATGTGGAATCTGTGTGGGCATGCATGGTAAGGGGGTTTTCTAGACCGCGTAAACTGAAACATGTGAGTAAACTCAAGGACTTGGCCTATATACTTGCCAAGCGCAGAATAGCCATGGGTTGGAAAGGAAACAATAGACCAAAGGTAGAGGTTTGGTGGCATGAGCTCTAGAAATGGGCAGAAGCGGAAACGGCGGTTCGGAATGAGGCGGCCAATAGGGTGGTGGGGTGAGGAAGCGGAATCTCTGATGGCCTGGAGACACTTAGTGGCCACACTGTCTGGGTCCGCCCAGGTCTGCCTAAGCGAACATGATTCCTCCGAGAATACAGAGGAGAAGGTACCCCTAGAGGAAACACCGGCAGATGGCGAAGTGGAGTAGGCTCGAGTTAGGGGGGAGGGTAATGGGGAGGCAGTGGACACTTCACGATATTGTATATGATGCTTAAAGTTACTTGTCATGCACTGTTGAGTTTGTTTTTTGTTGATTGGTTGTTGTAAAAGTTATTAATAAAATAGTTTTAACAAAAAAAAGGAGGGTGGTGGGGTGGCTGAAGGAGGGTCAGCAAGCACAGACAGAGAGGGGAGAGGACGGGCAGGGGAGGAGCATAGACACGGGCTCGAATGTGAACTTTCTTCTTGGTGAGGACAGAGAATCGGTATTGCCTTTGGACCAAGCGACAGGCCAGTTTGTCAGAGGATGAACAAGAAGCCCTCCATTTCCTCTCAGTTGCCCCACACTTACGTTTAAGTGTAGCTAGGTCGGAGTCATACCAGGAATTGCACTTGGCTTTGGACTTCAAACGGATCCTCATGACAGGGGCAAGAGCATCAAGAGTATCAGAAATTGAAGAGTAGAGCAGAGACAGGACTGTGTCAGGATGTGAGACAGCAAGAGGTGGAAGGGGGGGAGAAGGTGGCGGCGAAAGCATCAACTGACACACGCTTCATGGGCCGGATGTCCGAGAAGGTAGGTGGCAATGTTGGGGTAGGCTTGGGTTGGGGGGAAGAGAGGGAGAGATAAGAGAGGAGGGAATGATCGCTCCAGGAGAGAGGAGTGGTCAGAGGGATGGTGAGGGGGAGGTCAGAGGAGATCAAGACATCAAGTGCGTGCCCTGCAGAGTGAGTCGGCCAGAGGGGAGAGTGGACAGGGAAAGGCAGTCGCAGAGGTCTCGTAAGAGTACAGAGGAGGAACAAGGAGAGTCTAATTGGATATTGAGGTCACTGAGGAGGAGGAGTTGAGTGGTAGAGGCCAGGAGGGAGGAGGAGAGATCCACCCACTCAGAGAGAAATGAGGTTATTTGACCAGGAGGCCGGTAGATGGTAGCCACAGTAAGCGAAGAGTAGTAGAGAGAGCCTACAGACAAGGCATTCAAAAGAGGAGTAGGCCTGAGTGGGAATGATAGAGGTAGGAATCCACTCAGGAAAGATCAGGGCTATCCTCCCACCAGACCAGGAGGATAAGGGTGCGGAGAGGATCTTGTAGCCATCAGGGAGGAGAGTGTCAAAGCTTGTGACAGAGCTGGCCATGAACCATGTCTCAATAAGACCAAGGACATCAAGGTCTAGTTCTACAAGGAGGTGGCAGATGTCAGAGGAGTGTTTGACAGCAGAGCGAGAGTTGAGAGTGGCAATATGAAGGTTGCCAGCCTTAAAGACCTTGCGGGAAGGGGTACAGATCAGAGGTACGCCCTGTGGAGGAGAAAGAGCCCTACGAGGGGCAGAGGAGGAGGGGAGAGAGGGCAAGGTAGCCAAGGGGGCAGAGGAGGGGACAGCAGGAGATGAGAGGAAATTGATGAGGCAAGAGAAGCACCTATCAAAGAGGAGGATATTGGCCTGAGGTCCTTGGACCATGACAATGCCATTAAGGTAGACATTAATGATGACTTTAGAGGAGTCGAAGGAAGCTATGAGAACTTCCCAGCGAGTGCCACCATTAATGGGAGAGGAGAAGATAAGAGAGAGCACAAAGATCATATGAAGAGTCCATAGATCTGGCGAAGGAACGACAAAGAGGATGTCGGTGAGGGTCTGTCTGGAGGAAGCATTGGAGTAGGTGTCGGCGATAGGAAGACCAGGGTTAGAGGCCAAGATATCCTTTTTGAACTTCTTCCTGCCAGACTTAGTGAGAATGGAAGGATAGTCAACGGAGAAATAGTTGGAAAAGATAGGAGAAACAGAAAGCGCCATGGGGGTGGAAGCAAGGAGAGGATGGAGAAGCTGGGGGGTCTAAGGCAGGTAGATGTAGGACAAAGGAGAGTGGTGAGTTCACTGGGCTGGCAAGTTACAGAGAAGCTACAGTATACAAACAAAATACAGAGAATTTAGCAATGGTCAGCAAGATCTGTCTTTCTAGCAAAAAACATAAACAGCAATATCTGACATTCTAGCAAAAACCAAAACAGCAAGATCTGACTTTCTAGCAAAAAGCAAAAACAGCTAGATTTGACGTTTTAGCAAAAAGCAAAAAACAGCAAGATTTGACTTTCCAATCATGGATTCAGATGTTAGCAAAGGGTTTTAAGAAGCACTGCGCATCAGAATGACAACATGGGAGAAACAAGCAGAAAGAACAGTGATAGTCAAAGGTGGTAGGAGTGAGTCCAGAAGGAGGGAACTAACCTATAGTTCTGGAGGTGACAATGTCAAGGCAGTTTGGATTTCTTGGAGGAGTGAGATGGCAGCATCATTGTGGTTTAGGAGCAGGGAGGACCCCAATTAGCGTTCCGGAAGCGGACAGGGAGCAGCCAGGGGCCATAGAAGTGGTCCTTTGGTGAGAGGGCCGGCTAAAGCCTGCCGGTCCCTGATTGGCTGGAAGAAAACACTCAGAAACCAATGGGAGTGCTGCACAGGGAAAGGCAGCTTAGCCAGCCTGCCTTCACAACAAAGAAAACAATGGCAGCCTTCTTGGAAGGGCCAGAAATCAGTCAAATAAGCAGGCAGGAGTGGGAAAACCTGTGCTTTCAAAATAGCAAGGCAGCCTTCAAGCATTAAAAAACTCACAAAATGGCAGCGCTTTGAAAATGCGCAGTAAAACTGTTTTTCCAACAATTTCAAGCACATTTTGTGTTTTCTTCTTTTTTTCAATTTTCGGTTTTTCAGGTTTAATAATTCCCCTTTCTGTGCAGTAATGCACAGAAAGTGCACCTACCTAATGGAGGGGGGCGGCAGCAAGGCACAAACTCCACATGTGCGAAAACATATGGCCAGGAGGGTGGAAACAGGACCTCACTCTCAGTTGACAAGACATCCTTACAGATAGCTTGCGCCTCATTACGACCCTGGCGGTACGGAGTGAACGACGCCGTAAAAGGTGCCGGCGCTGTTCACTCCGTACCGCCGCATTACGAGTTCCCCTCGCGGGACACGGTAAGCACGCCTGGGAAAACCAGGCGTGCTTACCGGGTCCCGCGAGGGGAAGAGGGAGCAAACAACGGGCCATCTCGTAATGGCCCGTTGTTTGCTCCCTCTCCCATTCCCATTCAGTCCTATGGGGGCTGAAATGGGAAGGGGAAGGACCGTATCCGGGACCTCGGAGGGAGGAATTACCGGGCCTTCCGAACTCAGAATGGCCCGATAAGTCCTCATTCCGAGGACCCGGACCCCGACGCGATTTCGGTGGCAGCCATGCCGCCAATAGCGGCATGGTTACCGCCGAACTCGTAATGAGGGCCCTTATCTTTAGTTGAGGCAGGGAAACCCCTGTTAGGAATAGGGATAGATAGGTTTTCTCTTGCTTTTTTGTTTAAATAAAAGTCTTTAGCCCCAAACATGCCACCTTTGTGTCAGTCTCCTTCTTCTACACCCTTACAATACCCTATTAATTTTCATTTTTCTGTGCTTACCGTAAAGAATCCTGCGGATCCCTCACTGAAACCCGGATTAAAGTCTCCTCCCAGATATTGTGAGAAACCTGAGGGCATCCTTACACCCACTCCCCTTAGATCCTCCTCTCAGGTTGCCAGGGAAAGGCCATCGCTTCTGGATCCTAACTCTGGGGGTGGAGATGCGAGGGAGAATCACCTGGGTGGAGGGTCCTTGGGGATTGTGGAAAGGATGTCCACAGGTCAGACATGTTATTCCCCTTTTTCTTGAGATAACCAACCTTACCCTCCTCCCCATGCCTTTTTAGGCTGTTAACAATCCCATTCTGTCATTCCCTCTCAATCACACCACTATATTACTGGGACGAGGAAGAGGCGACTAGGAGCAGTACACACTAACATGTCATTTCACCACTCTGGTACTGAGACAAGGAAGTGGCCTGAAGGCTGGTATGAGAGTCAGGCATGTCCGGAGAGCAACAGTAACTATGGTCAGGCAAGGCTTAGGGACTCGCACCTGCAACCTGTTAAGTGGTTGCAGGTGCATAAAAGGTGGAGCCAGAGACCAGCAAGAGAGACCAATAGGAGAGAAGCTGTGCAATGTGTCGGGCCTCCAAGAGGAGAATTCCTGTCACGAGGGAAGCCTTTGAGGTTGGTCCTGCTGGAGGCCAGGATGCCAGCAAAGCTTCAGGAGAAACTGCGATCTTCAGGCCTGGGTGGGCCGCTGGAGGGTCACAGCTGGGTCACTGGGAGATAGCTGTCAAGGCATCCTTGGTCCGGTGCCCAACAGCTGGAGCTGTGGGTCACGGAAGAGACCCGAGTGCTGCAAGCTCCGGCAGCATCCGCGAGTGGTGAGTGGAGCTGCTGGCAACACACGGAGAGGTTTTCAGAGTGCAAGCATGGCTCACAGAGTTACAGAGATGTGGAGACGGAGCAGAGAGCAAGTAAAAAAGATGCCCGAAGGAGCCGCCAGGGTCTGGTGAGTGAACAAAAGGGGGCCAGGAAAAGGCCTGACCTGGCTCTTGGATCCTGACCCTGGTGGTGGAGACGTGAGGCAGGATCACCTGAGTGGGGGGTCCATGAGGACTGGGAGTGGAGTGCCCTAGGGCGAGACATGTATCCCCTTTTCCTGTTGACAACCAACCTAACCCTCGCCCAACCTTTATGGGCTATTATAAGCCAGTTCTCCTCAATCTCCCACATGTAACACTTGGCAGTACTGTTACGAAGAACAGACCACTAAGAGCAGTGAAGAGTACACCTCTTCACCACTTTGGTACTGGGACGAAGAAGATGCCTGCTAGGAGTGGTGAGGGTCAGGCATGTCCCTTTAATTGTGGTCAGTCTGAGAGACCCGAGGGTGTTCTCATGGATAGACCCAGAGGATCTTTTGTTTAGGTGGCCAGGGCACGGCCATCGCCTTTGGAACCAGACCCTGGGGGTGGACCAGTGCGGGAGGATCACCTGGACAGGTGATCCTTGGGGATTGTGGGATGAATGCCCTCAGGGGAGACGCGGTCTTCCCTCCTCCCCCTTATGACACACCCCTACCTGACACCCCCTCAGTCTACATGGGATATGTTAAACCAAGTCCCATCCTACCCCAGTACTTTTCCTTAAAGGAAATAAGGCGAGAGCCTAATGGGAAACCAGAGCCCATGTACCCACAACCATACATCTACCTTCCCCGATCTGACAACACCCTACCCAATTTTCCCATTGGTGCCAGCAAACACTACGACTTCCCAACTGCCCCCACCCATTTTTATACAAACAATGAGACGAAGAAGGAGGATGAAGATCACTGAGAAGAAACACACTCAGAGACAGAAGACAGACTGCCCCTTGCTAAGACTGGACTGTCCCACTAATAGAGACAGGCCAGGTCAGGCCTCCTTTGACACTCAGAGAGCCTGAGAACTATTAAGCCTCCCCCTCACTATAAAAAGGCAGAACATACAGGCACACTCTGAGCGAGCTAGGGATGCTGGATGGTGCACAGAAGCCAGAGGGAGAGAATTCGAGCTGGTGAGACCCTGAAAGGCCTGGAGGAAGAAGGACTGCCTGATTGCTGGACCTGTGAGTACAGCGGAGGCTGCATTATGGAGAGGGAACTGTACCTATAGGGAGCCAAACCAGGGCAGCTTGGGTTACCTAGCGGTGCCCACACCAGAGCTCCTCCCCTGGGCAAAGCAGGAAGGCCCAGGCCTTTGAGGGGCAGGTGGCGAGAACCTGACCTCAACAAGCATCCCCTTTAACTCCTGCAGCTCCCAAAACCGCCAGAGTGCCAAAAAGGGGAGCTAGTGAAGTGGGAGCAAAATCAGAGTAAAGGATTCTGGCACTTGAAGTCCAAAGACATTTTTGTGAGAAAAGCCGAGCAAGGTGGAACACGAGCAAGAGCAGAACTTCCGGGGTGAAGGCAAACCTACTAAAGCAGAGCAACGGACCGAAGGATGAGAACCACGGGTGGAGAACCCCAGGGGTTCCCTACAGGAGGTTGTTGCCTCCAAAAGACTGCGAAAGATACGTGGAGAAGGCCAATTCCCAAACAATTGTGCATTGTGTTTCAAGGACGCTAGCTACCCTCCCGGGTGAACGGCAGAGCTGGTGAGGCGAGGCCAAGCCTGTGGTACTAACCTTGACTCGTAAACTGGAAAGACATGAAAGAAACACACCCAGTCGGGGAGTTGGCAAGCAACGTGAGAGACCGATGTGTGCTAACCAAAGATTGAAGTGGCAACATTATATCACATAATTGAAGGCAGCACGCATGTGGATGAGACACAAAGAAAGGCATACCTGCAAATTAACCTTGAAGTAACGATAGCTGGAAAAGTCAATGATACTGAGTAACAGAGTGGTTGGGCGAAAGGAAGTAGCCCACTTGAAAGTCTCTGTGAAAGGTGAAAAGTTTGTAGCGATAAAGTGAATGAACTGTAAAAACAAGGTGATTGAAATCTACCCACAGAAAAGGGAAGAATAAAAAGGTGAACGTTGAACTTTGGTGCATAATACAGTGAACTACCCAGAACAGGAAGCACTGGGGTAAATAACATAGGACTGCGAGTTGAAAGCTGGAAAGTTGAAGAGGTCCTGCAGAGGTTTGTAGAAAAAGGCCACGCACATTCGAAAGTCTTCGACAACAGAAAATGGTCTGAGTCCGACAGAGGGATACTGAAGGTGTAATAAGCCTGGGGAAGGCAACCCCTAAAGGAGGTGAATTAAGCTGGGGGAAGGCAACCCATGCAAGTGTTTGGTTTTGCTGTGAAAGGTCTGAGCCCAACTGAGGGAAACTGACATGAACATTCGCTTTGGAAGGTCTGAGCCGGAATGAGGGGGACCAACATGAACTTTTGCTTTAAGAGGTCTGAGCTCGACAGAGGGGGACCGCCGTGAACCTTTTGGTGAACTGTGTTTTGGAAATTGGAAAGTAAGACTTTAATGTGGAAGGCCAGGCAGGCCTCGATCCATGTTTTGAACTGCCTTTGTGTTAAGAGCCTGAGCCAGAGTGTGTCATCTTGTCTACAGAGGCCGCCTTACTCCGTGCTGTCCAACGAGGGGAGGAGAGCTGACTCAGCCACACTGATTCTTTATATTCTTGCACACTATTCCTTTTGCATACACATTTTCCCCTCACATATTTGTTACATTAGAGTAAGGGCTGGCATTAGGTTTTGTTAGTATAGACCATCTTGTTTTGCATACTCCACTAGAACTGTACTATTTATTATTTGATGGTCGAGTGTGCTCCCATCCCAGACGTAGGGCAGGATAGTCATTCTTCCAACCCCTTTTCGAGAACAATGAAGGTTTTCCAAACGTATCTTTTGTGTCTGTCTGGCTTTTGATACCATGCTTCTCTTACATCAGGCAGGGCAAAGTGGGCATTCACACCTGCAGTCTGTCAAGGGGCTGCATGTGCATAAAAGGAAATCAGCCAGGCAGGAGAGGAAGTGAAAGGGAAAACAGTAGGAGACATTTACAAGGAGGCAGCCGTGGTGGGACTGGAGACAGAGCCAGGACGCCAGCAATCAATCCAAAGGGCTTATGGGACCTGAAGCAAGTGGGCTATATGTTTTCCCGAGGTCTGGGAGCCTCAGTCTCCCCGTGTGAGCAGCAGGAGCTGCTGAGGAGAAGCCTGGTGCTGCGAGGACACCACCTGCGTTAAGGAAGCACCCTTGGAGCCGGTGTGCAGAGAGAGAAGCACATGGCAGGTGTGCGGGGTTCACCCCGGCTCGTTTACCGACTTCAGGAAGCCAAAGGAAGTCACAGGAACCGCTGGGAGGATGTGTGAAAGGCTAGTGAGTATCGGGAGGATGTTTAATCACTGGGGCACTCCTGAAAGACCGCAAGTGAATAGCGGTCCGTGTATTGAATACCAAACTAAATGAAAACATACTTTTGACACAAATAAATGCAGGTTGAATACCAAAGTAAATGAAAACTCCAACTTGAAGCAAATAAGTGCATGTTAAATACTGAATTGAATGAGATCTTACTAATTAAGGAACACCAGTATACACTGAATACTGAAATGAAAATAAACAATACTAAATATATGTTGCACAAGGATTTAACTTAAAACCTGAAGTTAAGTACATCAAGGCTAAAGGGAGCCACACAATGAACTTTAACGAGTAATTGCCGTACGACAAGGCCACAGCTTGGCAGGAGGTGTGTGACACGTGGTGCACAGAGGTCAAGAATATACATACAGCCAACAGGCTGACCTAAGGGATTAACTGAAGGTGACTTGGTACACAGGAGCAAGTGCCAAGAAACCTGTGTGGGTGTGTGTGTGTGTGTGCTGGGGAGCCCCAGGACCCTGGTTGCGTGACCTGTAATGGGTGGACCGTGCAGTCTAACAAATGCGCATAGACCAGAGAGCCTGTAATGGTGAAATATAGGGACACAGAGCAACCGCCTAATGAAACCACTGCATATCAACTGGCGACGTGAGCCAGAAGGAGGGTCAGGTTGACCTAATGTTTTGTTGAGACTTTCAGGAAAGGCTGCAATAAGTATAAGTGGCCGAGTTGAAGTCTTGGGGAAGGATACCCTGAGACGTAAAGGGACCACGCTTGTTGTCTTGAGAACAGAGACTCATGACCCCCTTTTTTTAAACTATGTTACTTTGAACTGTGTTGCTTGAAACTTGGGGAAGGGAATTCCAAGAAGTGATTGTGAACTACAACACCTTGAACTGGGGAAAGGTAATCGTGAACCTGTTTTTATGGAACATTCTTGTGCTTGGGCAAGGGGGAGCTGAAAGTAAGCTCTAAGCTTAAAGAAGCTCAGAACTTTGAATTGAACACTATTTCTTTTGACTCTGCCATCCCTACACATTTGTCAGTTGTAGTTGTGAGGGCAAGGATAGGTTTTAGACACAGACAGACTTTTAAGTTGAACTCTTTGACTCAGACTTTCCTTAGTTTTGTTCAGGTAGGAAAATCCTACCTTATTATATGGCAAGTTAGGCCTTCTACAATCCTGACATTTAATTTATAAATATCTTTTTGTTTGAACTTTAAGTCTGTTGTCTGTGTCTTACTTCGTGATGCCTTCACAAGAAGCAAGTTGAACTATGAGAGAAAGCCTTGTGAATTAAGCATTATTGAATACCGAAATAAAAGAAAGCTTAGAGAAGCTTATGAATGGAAAGCAAGCATGTGTGAAAAGCACGTAATAAATACTGAAAGGCAATAAAGAAATCCTATGAAATAAAGTGAAAGCAAGTGATGAACATTACTGAAGAGAAGAGTGTGAAAGGAAAGTGGTGAAGGAAAGTAGACAGAACAGAGTGAACTGTGTGAAAAGAAGCAGAGTTGAGAGGCGAGTTGGAGTAGTCTGCAGTAGTCACCACAGTCTTTCTCCAGTGTCTACTGTGTGTGGGAGGACTCATAAACCCCACTTCAGAGCGAGGCGGTGAGCGGAGTTGTGAGGCGAGTTGGAGTAGTCTGCAGTAGTCCGCGGGATTCTTCGGCGCCTGGTGGGCTTATGGAACTGCCTATGAAACCCCCACGGCCTCTAAGCCAAACAGAAAGGAAGGCGGCGAGATAGGAACGAAATGAGGACTGTGTCACAGACACGGAGGCAGAGGTAGATCAGTCCCGCTGCCGCCTCAGAAGTACTAAAAACAACCAAAAACATAAGCACCCAGTAAACGAAAAATATATCCACACAAACGCCGCCGAAAACATAGGACAAGCTATGCAAGCGGAACAGTCGTGTGAGGAAACACAAGAAATCAGCAGGAAATCGAGCCGCTCACCTCTCTGCAACGCGAGCGTCCCACCTACCACCGGCATGGAGAGCGGCGGTTCCTGTGGAGGCGGACGAAGGGCGGCCTCTGCCGGGCCCTGAGCGGGCGCTCTGCAGCGAAGCGGAGAGTGAGGGCGGGTCACTGCTGTCGGCGAAGGGCGCAGGGATTGCGCTCCCTGAGCCGGAGCCGGAGTCGGGAGAGAGAGCCCGAGTGGAGGGCGGAGCCGCAATATACAACGAGCGGAGCTGAACGGGTGCCGGAACTGGGAGCGGAAGCAGCGCCAGCGGCAGGGCGTGTAACAGAACCTGAATGTATCTACGCGGGAGCTTGTAAATCATTCCCAGAACTGGGGATGCAACAAACTTAAACACAGAACCAGAACCTACCAGTAAGAAGAACCTTGGCAATGGTGCATCCTGTACCTACCTTTTCCCAAGACCCAGGGTCCTGTGACAAAGACAATAATCACCAAGAAGTAAACAAACCAAAGTCCTGGAACTCAAATAGGGACACTGACCCCATAATATCAATCAAAGACAGCGACGAGGAAGAAACTGAAAGTGACTCAGAGGGATTCAACGAGGAAGAAAACTCTGAGTCAGACAGAGAGGCAATCCAATCCTCTCTAAAAGGGAAAAAAACAAAAAATGACAAAAAGAAAAGCACACAATTACGAATAAACCAAACAACTAATACCAGCACCAAAATTAATACAATAAAACAAGAGTGTCATGATCCAAAAGGAACAAAAGGAATAAAGGGCAAAACAAGTGTAAATAAGTACGCAAAAACACAAAAAAGAAGCACATTGCAGTCTAAACTGCTACCAAACCATCTGATGTCTGGCACCTTAAAAGCTTTCTTCACCAAACACCAAAAACGAAAATTAGATACTGATACAGAATTATCAGATGCAGAGATACTCGAAGCGGTACAAGACATGTCCCCGCTGAATAAACATCGCAAAACGGATGTAGAACAAGGTCTTGAATGAGATTTGCGCGCAAAAGAAAAACGAGCGTCACCCTTCCAGCTAAACAAAACAACAATTACGACCCAAACGCAACTTGGAGACAATTCTCCAGCTATGATCCCTACGCCGCAAGCAGATAAGGACTAAGGGTGTCCGCGAGCAGGACCCACAAAGCAGGCAAACGAGCAACCAAACTGTCCATGGCAGAAGGAAGGAACCTCTAAGTGTCACGACTGCTGGCAGCTGGCGAGTCTGGCGGAGGTGGAAACTCCAATGCCATTAGACTGTTCCGCCACGTTTCCTCAAAACGCTATCCCGCAGTCTAGTCTTTTTCCAACATGGCCACCCGTCATGTATTTAAACATTCGTTACTCGGCGGCTCAGCGCGTTGCAACTGTGCTTTCCCGTGTTGCGTGCGCTCCTTTCTGTGAAACCTTCTGCGGTCTTAGTCTACCATCTTTTCCCTTTACCCCGCTTCCATTCTTGCTACTAGTCTACCCGTTTTTACCTTGCCTCTTCCTCCTGGTTCCCTGCCTCTCCACCTTCTTCTTCGTTCTGCTTGTTTGTGGCAGTTGTGTATTGCATCCTCTCACCCGTCTTTGGAGAGCTCCTCCGGAGACTTCTGCTTCAGTAACGGAAAGTTACCTCTCATCGGATCAACCTATTCGACAGTCCTCTTTGAAGCATCGTGAGTTTTTTTTATGCCCTCGTGGCTTTTTCCCCTGAAACATATCTGGCTGTCGCAGAGAGGAGTCATTGTGAATTTCTCTATATAGAGTCACAGTGGCTTCCTTTCGAGGCAGACCGTACCTGCTCACAAAGAAGAAGACTCCAGCGCGACACCCCCGAAGAAAGAAGCTGAACTATTCTACCTCATCAGGTGAGGCGGAGGAAGGGACTCTGGGGGTGTACAGTAATTTTAGCAGTGAGGAGGACATAGCAGATTCCGTGGTCAATCCAGTAAAAAAGTCTGATAGTCTTGACACTAAACTCCCAGAGACCACAGAAGCGAAAAAACAATCAGACCTGATGCCAAGAAAGGCCATCCCACCGGCAATTCAGGGGGACCCTAGCAAGGAGCCCCAACTGTTGGAAAATCGACACGCGTGGACCAAATCCCATATTGCAACAGGGCTGAAAGCACATACCCCTGGCAAAAAAAGGGAGCAGAACCACGCAAACCAATCTGGACATGCCAATAAGAGACTTTCAACAGCGACCACCCCTGAGCACAAACAAGAAGGAAACGTCTCAGCGGACAACATGACTTTCGAATCACCAAGGATGCCTAGGAGACCGGCACCCTCCCAACTGTCCCCAAAGAACAGACGGTTAAGCGAAATCTCAATAACAACTCAAAAAGACTCCCTGAATAAAAAAACGGATATGTTAACGATCATGTCGGCAATTAGGATCGCGCTAGCGCCAATCTGTAAAGACGGGGTTCAGGACAATACTTCGGTTCTCACAAGCGTGAGCATTAAAATGAGTTACATAGAGTTACATAGAAGGCTACATAACTGCCTTAGAGGAAAGAAACATCAACCACCAAAAAGGCTGGAAAAAAAAAATGGAAGTGCTGGGAAAATTGGTAGAGTCTCTCCAAAATGAGAAGGAAAAGATACCGCAATTACCAGAAACAAACAGAATGATCTAGAACCCCGACAGGAGGTTAAAGAAAAGATTAGAGAAAAACCAAGACTGGGCCCGATACTACCCCTGGCTATCAAACTGACAAACGCACCTGCCACAAGAACACCAGTGGTCCTGAAGCTTGCAAGCCGGGAGACAGACCACCTATCAACGCATAAACATACCATGACTACGCAAGAACCAACTAAGTCATGGGTAAAAACACACCTCAAGAAGAAGAATCTTCTAAAATATCAATGCTAAATAAAAATGTAACAGATTCTACCGGATCACCGAGATTAGCAGAGGAATTTATGATAGACTCAGATTTGATGAACCTATCCGAACATTGGGAAAACAATCCAAATGAATCAGACCAAGAGGTGTTTGTCATAGAAACCGAAAGAACCAAGAAGCAAAACAGTTTAATCAATCAAGTAAAAAACAAAACACTAGCGAGCTCTGTGATAAGGAAAGGACACAAAGACCGAGAAGGGACGAAACTCCAGAGCGCAAAAGGGAATCGAAAAAAACAAACTGGCTCCATAGAAAAAGCTACAACGGAAATGAAGAATAACCCATATTCAAAGTAGAGCAATCCAAAAAAATGGAAGAGTACATGATCTTGAACAGAAAAACAATCCTAAAAATAACGAGCAAAACGGCCTCACTGAAAGGAATTAAGACGGAAGACATCAAACTCGTCGAACCCTATCACAGAGGAAACACAGCGAAACCATACCTCCATATCAAGGCGGCCGGAATTCAACAAATTAGCTCATCGGCCTTCAGAGAAATGGAGCAGCTTGGTTTCATATTGACAGAAATAAAAGACCCTAAGGTAACAGAAGAAAATGCGGCACGAACAAAAAGCGCGGAAGTCCACAAACATCACTATACTTAAAAAACAGAGGGGTTATATCGTGATCACCGAATAGGGAAAAGGCAGGGAGAAGAAGGTTACCATCGCCAAACCCAAAACTCCCCAAAAGGAGACCGACGGCATCGACCCCGGCGGCCTAGCTTTGAGGACGAAAGAGAATACTCTCAGGAACACCAAAAAAGATACAACCTCAGTCAACGACCATGCACCACAAACGATAAACTGAAGGATGGGCACACCCAGTCCCCTTCAAGGCCCTCGAAAATAGGGCATAGCTACGCACCCAAGAGATGAGAGCCGTCAACCTCAAAAGGCCCATGGTTATGGCTCAAAACAGCATGGAACACGAAAAAAGAAAAATAGCAACGACACCTGACCTCGATCTTCAGACCTGAAGGATCCGAAAACTCAACGGAAGTAACGTCTACCGGAAGATATACTTTGGGATCATGGAACACTAGAGGTCACACACATCTGACAACGGTTGGAGACGTTAATCTAGGCCAATACGATATTCTATGTCTTCAAGAGACCTGGTTGTCGGACAAGCCAGCTTTAGATGGATTTATGGTGGAAATATCACCAGCCTGCAAGGGCCTCTTAGGTCGCCCGTCTTCGGGAATATTGACAGCTATTAAAATAGGCTCAGGCTTAACCACACTGAGGAAGTTGAAAAAATCCTATGAAATGCTGGTTACTCTGACAACATGGATTGACCAAGCCGCAACATCGGCCAAGGGAAATTCTACGCAATTAGTAATAATAAACACATATTGAAACCCCCAAAGGACTACTACTAGAGCCTTTTGCGCAAAAATGGGAGAAACAATTGATTGGATCTTGGCGGAATATGATATGACTGAGATCATCGTCTGCGGCGATTTGAACGCAAAGTGTAACACACATCAGGCTGATGACAAGGATCACGTGACACAGGGTGCAACAGTGGATCGTGGAAAGGCCTGGAAGTCCATCATTGAACCCAGGAATCTGCACAATATCTCGTCTTTGTTCCCGGAGCAAAACAACATTCCGACTTGGGAATGTTTAAATGCAAAAGCCACGCTGGACTATATTTTTGTAACCCAAGGCTTCCTCCCGGGTATTCTATCCTTCGAAGTCCAAAGAACTACCCATAGCGACCACAATGTTTTGATATGTTCATGGCGGGGAAAGCACCCAGAAAAACAGACTTACAACTTCAACGTGGAGGCAAACAACCAACAATCAAGGCTACGCCTGACAGCAGCAGACATAGGGAAGATCCACGCGCAATATGAACTGATGGTAGACACTGGGGCGGAAGAGCAACCAAACTACTTGCCTCTACTTCTAGCTTACAGAATCCCGGCGGCAGGTCAGAAAAAGAAAGCTGCTCGACCCAAACACGCCTATGATAAAGCAGTGGTCGAGAAAAGAAAAGTGGTGAGAAAACTCAGGAGAATAGCAAAAAAAAACAAACACGAAAGAAGTATGGGAAAGATCGCAAATGAAACAAAAACCTATAGGAACTGGCTAAAACACCGCAGACTGCTCCTCTATCAACAAGATTTGGAACAAATGCTGAGAAAGATGAGCACAAAAAACCTGGAGATTTCTGGTCATTAATCAAAACGTTAAACACAACTTCAACTAAAGAGATCGTGAATACTGTATCGGAAGAAAATTGGTGTACGTATCTAGCAGCTCAATTCGAAGTGGTCAGTGGTAAGAAGTGGTCAGTGGTAATTAGTAAAATCTTTACTCACTGCGAAAAAACGAAAATTATTCCAGAAACGTGGCTGAACGCTGTAATCGTCCCAGTGTACTAAAAAGGAAGCAGAGAAAATCCAGAGAGCTGTAGGCCGATAGCTCTCCTGGACATTATCGGCAAAATATTCGCTACACGCCTACTGACTATTTCAGAAGCTGGGCCAAAAAGGCACCGTGCATGGACATTTTCCAAACAGGTTTCCAGAAAAATGACAGTACGGCGGTAAACATCCTGATGATAAACATCCTAAAAGCAAAAGTCAAAGATGGAGCGCCGAATGTGTATCTGACGTTTGTATATCTATCTAAAGCATTTGACAAAATAGATTGAGTAAAACTCTGGACCAAATCAAAAGACTGGAAATGTCCTATGTCAATCGTGAACCCAATTAAAGCACTGCATGCAGATACAAAGATCCGGGTAAAACTAAACAAACAAGGAACCCTGTCGGATGAGATACCGGTCCAGCGATGCGTGAAACAAGGATGCCCTTTAGCCCCGGCTCTCTTCATTTCTTTTCTTGGAGATTACCAGTACGATGAAGAAAAAATAAGGGCCTTTCCACCAAAAATAGGAAAAGCACCTATACTACGACTCCTATATGCAGATGACGCCATCATAATAGACCAAACACAAGTAGGTCTACAACGCAAATTAACCAACTTGGCGAGATACATTGATGATAACAACTTAGAAATCAACAAAATGAAAACGAAGATCCTGGTCCTAAACAAAACAGCTAAGAAGTCCTCTAAACAGCCAAAATGGTTCCTGGACAAAACAAAAATTGAAATTGTCAAACAGTTCAAATACTTAGGAGTGATCATCGATGGGTCAGCAAGAGAAAAGGCAATGAAAGATCTAATCTGGGATAAAGTCAAACGACTAACAGCCCAAACAAGAGCGATCGATAACAAATTTGGAAAATTCTCACTCGTGCCGTCCATCAATTTCTATAAGGCGAAAGTGGTTCCGTCACTCATCCATGGCATGGAAGTAACACTGAACATGCCATGCACCATATGGCAGAAATTATACGGCCACGTCTGGAAAGCGGTTCTGTGTCTATCGAAGTCGACATCTATGCCTGCAAAAAGACGAGAACTAGGTTTGGTCTCATTGGCAGCAGCGGTAGATCAAAGTACAATGAGACCGTACAGAAAAATACTAATGGCGGACAGCCTCCAGATTTACAACATCATCGCAGAAGAACTAGCCAATGGAACATGCAAGGCACTGAACCAATCGGCAGATAGGCAAAAAGAAATCCTGAACCAAATAGATTGTTCCGAAAAGGATTTGAAAGAAAACCCAGAAAGAGTCAAACAAAAATAGAATACATGGACTGGATCAGCACAATTGAGAAAGCGTCCACAAATAAACTGCTGGCTCATCTTCCTCCCACATTTAACAAAGTCAAGGCCCTGCTGAACTATTGTGCAAAATTTCCGAACAAAAAACTGAGAGGCATGTTCATGAAAGCTAGACTCAACGTATTGATGACCCACGAAATCTTGGCGATTCGTTCCCCTTCAACCAACAAGGGCTGCCGCATAGGCAAAAACAACGAGCAAACAGAATCACTGAAACACTTAGTGCCAGTATGCCCAAAGACACAGCAAAACAGAGTCGCCTACCTTCAGCCCCTTTTACAAGAACCCGTTATGGTGGACGCAGATGTGATATGGAATAGGTTAATATCAGGAGAGTCTTCAAGATGGACACGTGCAATGGTTAAACTAATAGAACTAGCCTTCAAAAAGATCAACCTGCCGCCAACAGAGGTGGCGGTCAACCAAGGTGGCCCAGAGATGGGAAATGCGATCGAAAGTCGATGGGCTCCCTAGGTACGAACAAACCTCAAGTACTTTATTGACTCTGAGACAGTCAGAGTCCTATTCCTATTCACATAAAGCACAAACATTCAGAGTCGATGATTCTTGTAAAAATCAAAAGATTCTTTCTTATTAAAATTCAAGTAATAAAAAAAAATAAAAAAAGAACACACTGTGGCAAAGCCAAGGGACTGGCAAAAAGAAAACACATTGTGGCAAAGCCAAGAGACTGGCAAAGAGAACCTAAAGTGAAAGTGAACAACACATAGGGGCTGTGACAGAGACACCTGTGTGGGCAAGAAAGCCAAGGGCTATCGGGTGTATGACCTGTAATGGGTGGACCGTGTGGTCTGATAACTGCGCCTAGACCGGGGATACCCTGTTTGTGAAAGCCAAGGAAAACTACAAATATGCATGAAAGAGATTGCTGAAGTGAAAGCAGAAAAGAGGGATCTGTGTAGACTCCTAAGGAATGAGAAGTGTAAAGTTGACCTGGAACTGGTTTTGAATATTAAGAGACTAAAACGAAGTGTGATCTGGCAAGGGGTACAAGTTGAAATTAGAGAAGGAAACCCAGAGACTTTGTGGAACTGTCTTGAACTTGGGGAAGGTAAGCCTAAGACTTTGTGAAACTGTCTGGAACTTGGGGAAGGGGAGCTGGAAAGTAAGCTAAGAGCTGGAAGAAGCCCAGAACTTGATTTTGGAACACTACTTAGTTTGTTGTTGGCATCCCTGCACATCGTTTAGCTTTAGTTGTGACGGCAAGCATATATTTTGGACACAGAAAGACTTTTACGTTGAATATTATTGACTCAGACTGTCCTTAGTTTCTTTAGTTAGGGAAATCCCACCTCAGCATAGGGCAAGTTAGGCCTTACTCCATCCTGATATTTAAGTTAATACAACTATTTTATTTGAACTTTGATTCTGTAGTCTGTGTCTTGCTTCATGATGCTTTCACAGTCGCCAGGGGAAGGCAGAAGCTTCCTTATCCCAACCCTGGGGGTGGTATACTGCAAGAGGATCACCTCGGTTGAGACAGGGCCAGGGTAGTGAGGACATGCCAAAGGGATAAAACACAGCATTTTTCCTCTGACAAGGACATTCTTAGCACTGTGCCCGAAGAGGCTATGGCTTATTGTCATTTTAATGTCTCTCAACCTCCTATTACATCTAGGGTGGTAAACCCGAGGGTTGGAACACTAAAACATATTATACCAAAAGAAAGAATCTTATTTATCTCTAAAATCAAATGCCCTCCTCAATACTAAAGGTACACTACAAGGAATGGCGGGAATGTTGTCTTCACTAAATAATTTTCCTCTAACAAAGTTAAAACCTACAGCCCCTCTGTTAAAATTACTAAGGGAATTGAATCTACCCTAAAAAAACAAGAAGTAGAAAAACCTGACTTTAAAAAAGTAAACTATATGTCCCAGAATCCTATAGGGACTGAGACGAAGAAGAGGCCTGAAAAACCCTGTAGATGCAGAGGACAGGCAATTAGGTCTAACAGCCTTTGCAAGGGTCTGGCAATGGACATAAATAGTTTACACCTGAAACCAATGGACCCCCCTATTGTCACAGCGCAGCAATTTTGGCAGCTTTGGCAACACTGGAAACATTTCCAAACTGGTGTTCCACGACGTTTAACTTGAACATTAGTAACATTCTAGTCTTCTTCCAATATGGCGCGCGTCACTTCCTTTTTATTCATTTCAGAACTCCAAATCGATGTGTTGCAACCATGCATTATATCCTTTGGGGTACGACACTGTTTTTCTCTTTTCCTTCTGTTCCTACCCACACAGTCTATTTCTTCTTTTGCCTTCCTTCTAGATCTCTTGCTGGTATCTTCAGATCCTGTGCCTTTGAGCTAACGCTTCCTGCAGCATTCCCATCTAATCCAGTGCTACTGCATCTCACTGCTCGCCCAGTCCACACAACTTTCCCCCTATGATTCAGGCTCCTACCAATACAGCAGCGCTCCACAGACTGCACTAGCTTCTCTGCCTTTGCGCTTCCACTACTTACAATATTCTCTTCTGAACTTTGTGGTTGACATCACAGTCTGCCGCTTACCTTCAATCTGCATCAGCATAACTACTGTCTGCCTTGTTAGAACATTGTTCCACTCTCTTCGGACCTCAGTATCTGCTGGATCTTTTGCCTTATCTTCTACTCACAGTTAACTGCAAAACAACGTTATATGAGGGTTAGGGGGGGTTGTGCATTAGACTGGCTTATCCACCATAAGGCTATCCCTGCAGGGGTCCATTCTACCTACCTTGTTAACCTTCAGGTGGGCATTGTGGCCTCTAACAGAGATAGGCAATTTCTCTTTGAAGGCCGTAAAACAGCAAAAGACTAGACCCAAGGAAGACAGCGACGAGGGGGCATAACAGACAACTTTACGAAGGAGTCCGGTGAGCCGACTGCCGCTGTTTGTGAGACCGATGAGGTATACAAGGCAACAGCAGGACAGAAAAGAATGAAGGAGCTGGAAGGCTGGCAGTATTAGAAAAGGATACAAGACAACTAACATTAAGGCCGCAATCAATCAAGCAAGTGTGATTCCTAGGTTCACGCTACTCAAACCAAAGCCAAAAGAAGAATTATCTCAGTCAATAAATAATATCAGATTTATGACAGAATATAATGCTGAGAGCAACAATCTCCAAAGAATTCTAGCTAAACACTGGCATATTCTTGGAGTAGACAAAGAAATACAGGAATGGGTCTCAGACAAACCCAGAATTTCGTACTGCAGAATACCCACATTAAAAAGCATACTGAGTCCTTCATTTATGGAACCCCAGGCTACAACGGCAATCAATTGGGTCACCAAATCAAATACGCCAGGATTTCACAAATGTGGGACATGTTCCATGCGTTCATATGCACTAATCACTAAATCTGTACAGTTTGGCGCACTATACGAAAAGAATATAGAGCAACACATTAACTGCAGATCTAAATTTGTAATTTACGTGATAATATGTGTATGTGGTCTAAAATACATTGGGAGCACTATACGTGAGTTACGCACAAGACTTAGGAAACACCTAAGCTGCTTGAGAACAATTGAAGCAAAATACCCACTATCGATACACTGGCAGAAGCAACATCGAATGGGTAATAAGAAGGAGATCTGATTTGTGGGTTTGGAAATAATCAAAACAGACGCAAGAGGCAGAAACAGAACTCAACTACTACGCCAAAATGAGGCAACACTGATTTGCAGGACACGGAATGCAGAACTGGGCCTCAACACGGAACACGAGTTTAATGTATTTCTGTGATTGTACTTAGACTAGACACGGCATGAGACCACAACCTCACCATAGGGAATCCCCATGATACCTTATGCCCCCACAGTAACACTTCACTATTCCTTATTGCCTAGAATGCACCACATGCTTTCATCTTAACAAGCCCTGTCTATTTTAATAATTTCTTGTAATGGGATTTACATCCCAATCATTGTAAGGGACATGTAACACACACACTACCATTACAGTAGTACAAGGTCTAGTCTTTTTACAAGTATCACTAACTATGCTTTTTCAGGGGTCCAAACCACACTGGCTCCCGGCTCTGAGCACACGGCCGCTATCCATGTACTCTCATCAGGGCACCAGACATGCCACTGATATTGTGCCAGATACCTGCACAACCTAAGAAACGGTGTTAATGGGTCAACTTGCCCTATCACTGGACCCTGCCCACCTACGCTTGGCTAATAATTTGTCTTATACTAATAGCCACAATCCCGGCAATTTGTATTGTTTTATATGCAATAATTGCTTATGGGGTCAACGTGCCCTATCACTGGACCCTGCCCACATACTCTTGGCTCACAATATATCATATACTAATAGCCACTGTCCTGGAAATCTGTATTATTTTACATGCAATAATTGCCCAGCATGTATATGACCTGGGACTAGTTCCCGAGGCTCTAGCCCATCGGCTTAAATTACACTCCAAGCACGACCCGATAACTAGGACCCAGCATGTGACCTAGCCAACCAATGGGAGGCTAGGACACAACACCCAACCAATGTGAACGCCGCTGGACAAATCCCAGCAGCTCTGATATAGAGCCGAGGCGCACACTTGCAATAGAACCCTGCAGCAACCAGCAATCAGTATCAGCAGTCTGCTCTAAAGGTAAGCGATCGAAGAATGATTGTCCCCGGGCACCAAGTCAAAGTATATTCATGATGTTAGGATCAGTTGTAACTCCAGTATTTGCCGCTTATGTACAACACGTTGTTGCATAGGCTAGACTTTGTTGTTTCATTTCTCGCCTTGAGAAACTGGTGGTTAAGCTACTGCAGAGTGGCGGTACCTGACATTCCATTACTTTTTCCATACCTTTCTCTTTCTCTCTTAGCTACCCCACATCCTTCAGTATGGCGGCAGCAGACTCGGTCTTCTTCTCAGAGGAACAATTAGCAGCAGCTATAGAGGTACATAGTTTTTTGACAACATAGATGCCACTATAGGAACTGGCGATAATTCCAACATTACCAGTGAAACCCTTCTAAAGCTCAGAAAGAAAAAATTCTGTACGGAGATGCATAGTCATCGGAATATTTGAAAAAGAATATTATTCCACAGTGCCTAGTATTCCGGCTGGAACCCTGCCTTTTTGTTGATGACATAGATTACAAACAGGCCTTCTCTGGTGTGGCAATTAAGTGCAGCCGCAACTTAATGCTTCTTACAATCAACACAGCACTCAAGAAGAGCGCGCTAATTGGGGATGAGATTGACAAAGCAGAATCTACATTTGCCCTAGATAACTCTATTGCCAATATAAAAGAAAAATTGGAACTTATCGAAAAACAAACTAAGGAGTTTATCAAAATGACAACTAATAAAAAAATGGATAAACTCAAAAAGGATATCTTGGCCTTCAATAAGGAAGGTATATTCCCTTATCTCAATGCTGACTACAAAGGACCAGGACATTGGTCTAATCCCAACTCCCAAATGGGCCCGACACCTAACCACAAAAGGGTCACTTTTTCGGACACATCATCCGATGGTAGTCTGTCATACCCCAACAGGGGTAGATACAATAGAGGCAATAGAAGGAACAGAGGGCAGCATAGAGGTAGAGGAGGTAGACAGTATTGGAAATTTCCCCAATATGGTGCCCCACCTCCATTTGTACAATATGGTCAGAATGCTTCCTTTCCCACCCCCAATCTCCCTTTTCCACCTCCCGAATTAGGACCACCACCATTAGACAACCAATTCCACACCAGGAGGTGGTCCTACCGGAGGTAATGCCTAAGTCGCCGGTTTACAATATTTCTCATAGGATTCTAAATCCACTTGAAATTTCTACACTAGAGAGAGGGTTCTCTTTTGTACCCATGCAAAATCCATCCAAAATGAACACGGAAATTGAACTACGCAGTCTGTTCCGTAAAATTAGATTGAGAGATTCTTTCGACCACAATGATAGAGAATTTATTGATGCAGACTCCACTACTCCGTTTAGGAGTAAATCCACTTTTACGCCTAGCCTTAATATGGTTTTGGATGAAACAGCGATTTTTGAGAAAGCTGTTCTTATGGAGTTTAACTCATTACATAAACGGATTGCCAACTATTCTCGCACACCTAGGTTTAATTTTTCCAAAAAAGAATGGGAGTGCCTGAGGAAACTTAAAGAAGACCCGTCCATTATAATCAAGCAAGCAGAAAAGGGGGGTGGCATCGTTGTCTTGGATGCCACCCAATATGATCAAGAAGTGATGCGTCAACTTGATAACCCACTGGTGTATCACAAATTGAGTGGGGACCCTACTGAAGGAATTAGTAAAGAAATCAATGCTATTTGCACCACAGCACGTGAGGCAAATATTATCAGTGAAAAGGAATTTTTATTCCTCACGGCCAAGGAGACCAGAGTCCCACTATTTTACATATTACCTAAAATACATAAAGATCCTACCAACCCTCCGGGCCGCCCCATAGTTTCGCTCTGCAGTTCCATATTAGAACCGTTAGGACAATTTCTTGATTATTTTCTGAAACCCTTGGCATCCAATACTGCCACCTATGTATCAGACACTACGGATGCTATTAAACATCTTGAGAACTTGCCTTTCAATCCAGAACATGAGATGATAATCACTTTGGATGTAGTCCCTCTACTCCAATATACCTCAAGCTGAATCTCTAACAGTTATTAAACATTTCCTGGACACTCGCCCCGAGATCCAACATATACCCAGCGAGTTCCTGATCCAGCTTCTAGAACTAGCCCTTACTAAAAACTATTTTAGATTCAAGAACTCTTACTATCTACAGATTAAGGGTACGGCAATGGGGGCATCCTTTGCCCCCAATTATGCTATCTTATACATGTGGCAATTTGAGAAGTCGCTTATATTACATGATTCGAATCCTTTTTTTGCGGCCATACGTCTGTCTATATAAAAGATACATAGACAATATCATTATGGTCTGAGATACCACCAAAGGGGATTGTACCACTTTTCTCCCTTGGATCAATTCCCTGAATCCTCATCTTAAATTTACCATGACTACCAGCAACATCTCGCTTCCTTTTTTGTATCTAGCGGTTAAAATGTACAGGGATCACAACTTTGTGGATTAATTCCGCAAAGAAACAGACCACAATTCAATTTTACAGCTTTCACCCAAAAGCACTCAGAGAAAGTATACCCTATGGGCAATTTTTGAGAGCAAGACGGAATTGCACCAAAGTTAGTGACTATTCTACCCAGGCTGGTATCATCACAACCAGATTAACAGCTAGAGGATATCCTCCCTATTTACTTAGACAGGCACGGAAAAGAGCCAGACATCAACACCACAATATATTGCTTACTAAGCAGAATAGACCGGATGTCAGTAGTCAACGCATTGTGTGTGTAACCACCTTTAATTCTTATAAAAGAAATTATCCACAAACATTGGCACCTTCTCCAACCTAATAATACGGAGTTGGAACGACCACTATTTGCCTTTAAAAAAGGTAAAAACCTTAAAGATTGGTTGTCACAAGCAGATCGAGCTAAACCAGTTCCCCAACAACCTACATTATCTTCGCAGTGGGGTTTCCAACCCATTGTGGGACATTTCCCATGTGGGTTTTGTAATGCCTGTAAATTTACCTCAGCTTGCTCTACAATATTCATCAATGGTAGAGTTTGGTCTCTCAAACAACATACCACGTGTAATTCTTCTAATGTGATCTACGTTATTGTCTGTCCATGTAACAAATCTTATATAGGCAAGACAGCCAGACCTATCAAAACCAGAATCTTGGAACACAAATCGAGAATTCAGACGAATACCCACAGTGCCCCGTTAGTGGCCCATTTTTTGGAATTAGGTCACAATTGTGATGACCTTAAATGGTGGGTACTGGAACGAGTGTTGGGGACAGATCGCCTTAATACAGCCACCAGACTAGCACAAAGGGAACAGTGGTGGATGTACCAAACTAACAGCTACCACACTGGATTAAACCATCAAGAAGAATGGCTTCAGTGTGTCATCTGATGGCTGACCCATAGATTGTCATCACCTCCAGCGCTCCCTATTCATTAATTTCTAGTAGAATGGTCTATCATCGATCATGCACCAACATTATCATTTTGTTTGCATCATACACTGATGTCAGACTAGACCTAGTTGTCTTTCTTTCTTCTCTTTCCCACCCTTTTTTCTTCCCCTCCCTTTCTTCCCCTTCTCTTTTCCTTCTTTTGTGCTTTCTCTGGCGGTAGTTGATTTCCCCTATGATAGGACTCTGATATCTATGTAGATCACGATTCCCTAACTTTGTGATTCCTCTTTCTGCATTGCCGGGCCAGATGACCCTGCAGATTGCCGCTGCTCCAATGCCTTGTGGCTTTTTTCTTTTTTCACCCTGCTGGTTTTTCTCCGCAGCTTTTGGACAGGAGTGACGTTTGTGGTTTTCCTTGCAGGCAACACGTTATGCATGCAATGTTTCTTTAAGAACCAGGCTACTCAGCCGACGTCACGTGACTAATTGTTTTAGTCACGTGTGACGTTGACATGATATTTCAGGAAGTGAAAGTGTTTCCCACTTTGACTTCCGATTCACTCCTGGAGCCGCCCGAGGAACGGACGTACACGGCAGCATCTTGTGAAGCTGGCTATGCTGCGGTCGCAGCTTTTCAGTAGGCGAAGAACACGCCCAGCGTCCAGACGCAGGTAGCAGGTAGGAGCGGGCGTAGTCTCCTCTTCCCATTATTTCTGTTCACTCACATTTCGGGTGTTGCTTTCTATTGATTTATTGCCCGCAGGGCTCGTGACAGTTTTTACTGTGCTTTCTCTTTTCGTAATGGGATTAGTATATTAAACTATGCTATGGACATGGGACATTGCCACTTTGCAGGGGTTTTTGCCTAGTGCTAATTGCCCACTGCAGCACTATCCACAGCATATTCACGTAGTCCCATTATTTCTGCTCACTCGTACTTCAGGTGCTGCTTTCCATTGGTTCATTGCCCGCAGGGCTAGTGACAGTTTTTACTGTGCTTTCTTTTTCTGCAATGGGATTACTACAGTATACTACGCCATGGACAAGGGGCGTTGCCGCTTTGCAGGGGACTTGCCCAGTGCTATTTGCCCACTGCAGCACAATCTACAGCATATTTACATAGTCCTGAATAATGAGACCCAGGGACTTCAATCCCTTATAATTTACGGGGTTTTCCCTCGAACATAACATCCCCTGAGACAGAAGGTTAGACCTCGTCAGGGCATGCCATTTTGAGTCTATCAGACCATCTAATGGTTTTCTTCGCTGTTTCTTCCCTTCTGTTCTTTTCTTTCTCCATTTTTTTCAGGATACGGTTCACATTAGGACACTAGGCAACGGGATTCTTCCCCACCTAGTTTGGATCCATACTGCACCCTTATAAGACTCTGAGGTCTCATCATCAAGAGATTCTTTTCCTTCTTTGACTGTTTCCCCTTGGATACACTCAAGAGGAGTGTCCGTTTTTGACTGGAAGGTATGGTCTTGTAATTTGTAATGTATTGAACTGTTAGGATGCCTTCCACTCTGGAGTACAGTTTTGCTGCCACTGGGATGGTAGTGAATGCCAAGATTGATTTAGGCTTTCCTCTCCCCATCTGCCTGGTCGGATTAACTTAATTGTATATTCACGGCATAGATGCAGGGGCGACATGTCCCGTGACATTATCCTATAAATCATTTTAGGATTTCTCACCTCTGACTTCTTTCAAGAGTAGATTGTGGGGTTACTTCCCGAACATCATTATTGGGAATATTTTTCTAAATTGCCTGTATAGAGTTATGTATGGGGTTGCTAGATCAGGTCAAGGAATGTTTTTAACTATGCAGTTTTTAACTTTTACTGATGTATTGTCTTACACTTTTCTTTTTCTCTTCTGTATACTGTTCCTTTATTTGATGTAACCTTAGCTCTGAGTAGCACTAAGATGGAACACAAGGACCATCCTCGCGAATTAAGGAAGAACCACATGAAGAAGAAGGGCCACATGCATAATACTAAGACATCCTTTATTGTCTGTGAACAAGTGCCTTTTGAATAATTATATGTGGAGAAATTACATGTATTTTGCACAATTGATTACCTAATCTGTCCTGTCCTGAGGAAGACGACTGTCAAGCCTTCTCTCTCTTGCTAGGTTAAGAGACAGACGGCTTAGACACTGTTAACTAGTCGTCAAAACTACCTGTGTTAGATACCAGTACAGCCCATGAGACTGTTGGCAGCTGTACTAGGTACTGGTCTTTGACCATTATGGTCAGATTGGAGACAAATATTGCATCCGTTTTAGTATATACTGATGCATTCCTACTTGTCTGTTTACAATAAAATTGATTTTTGATTGGGGAAAACCTATTTACCCCACAGGAAACATTGACTGTCTTGACCTGCGTGGGATGGTGCCCTTTATATACATATATAATGATTTTTTGTTTATTCCTTTTTACTTTTTTCTAATTCTCTCATTTCTTTTCCCTTTTTTCTGCCTTACTTTGGTTATATAATTTTGATTTTGAATACAGATTGGGCAATAATTTGAGATTTAAGATGTCCTCTGATGCAATATGTTTTCGAATTATCTTATGCACAATGTGTCCACTTTACACTTTAGGACGCTTATTAGACTAATATGCACTTTAACTGGAAATGTTCAGTATTGATTGTGTGTTTTTATGCTGTTTTTATTGTGATTTCAGCACCATGTGTAATGTAATTGAATATGTGTCTATTAAAGATTGATTGATTTTTTACTCTCCTTGACCAAGTCTATCCCCTCATTTAGCTCCTACACAGTGAGCAATTTATTCCGTTGATTTGTTCAATGGTTTGTTTCACGTGAAACCCCCCCTCTCTCTTGTGCTAATTACTATGACATAGCCCAAGCATTTATTTTAAACGCACCAGCCATATGCACGGCACCCGAAGCAGGATTGTCCCCGGGCCCGAAGCCAAAGCATATTTGTGATGTTATTCGTAACTCTAGTAGTTGCGCTATGACAAAGCACATGCTTTTATTTCAACGCACCAGTCCTATTCATAGGATCATTCGTAACTTTAGTACTTACCACACTATCACAAAGCCCAAACACTCATGTTAAACACTCCAGCCCTATGCACGGCAATCACGCCATGTCGATTTAATTCTCCCAAACCGCCTTAACCACTGCGGCTTTCAAGGCCCCACGGGTCTTGTTTTAACAAACACGCATGATGGCACAGGCAGCATGCACCACAGACAAGTCAATCCCCTACCTTTCACGCAACGGCTCCATGAGCCACGTTTGACAACATACATGATGTATTAGCTTCCACTACTATCCTTTTCTATGCCAATTGACCCCTCTGGCTCAGTTGAACGTCATACAAACGACTGGAGGGGTCACCAGGCATTCGTGACCACTATTTGCTACTCCTCTAGGTAGATGTTTACATAGCAGATGCATTGACCACGTGTATAGTATTAAGCACACACAGCTAACAATGCATGACTTAGGCACAGATCCTAAGGCCTAGGTGTACATTATCGAGTAAAAAACGTACAGACAGCGTAAGGCGTTAATCTGATCTCATCACTGTGCATTTCACATTAACAGGTGCACCTAATAGAAAGCACAACGCAATTGCAGGGCTAACAGGCCCACTTTGGCTATCTCTCTACCTCTTTAATGGACCAGACTCCAAGGCTTACAGCCCGTAACAAAATATTTTATCAACCCAGACGCCTAACTGTCCAGGTGAGCTTACCAACCACCCTGATCCTTACTTAAACCTTCTCACACTCAGATTCAAGCATGATAACCTTGCCTCCCACCCAGCTGATTCATTCTTTCTCTACTCTTCCTTCCCTTGTGCTAATCCTTTCTTCTCTCCCTCACTGGTCACACCGTATGAACACATGACTTGTTTTTCAACCAATGTTTAAAAATGTCTGATGATGATGTACCAACCGCTGCTTATGTTTATTCCAATATATGGGGTTAGCCAAACTAATGAACATGCTCGTGCCCAATTATAACAATATTCTGAATTAATAACTATGTACTGTACCAAAATGGAAATTCCACCAAATTGAATTCACTGATCACACTGCATATGTCACGTAACAGTGCTTACACTGGAATCGCGATAAACTTGTGGTTATTTATGCTAGCCTTGATAAAGACCTGTCTTTTCGTCGAAACACGTGTCGGCACACTTTGAATGGAACTTTCGGATTATAGAGCACTATAAGAACAAAATATGAGTGTAATTAAACATGAGCTATAAAGGCTCCTTGAGAACAAATAAAATAATCGAAATAAAACACAAACTATAAAACTCAAAACAAACGTGTGGACTACACCTAATTCACCCAGAAGAGTGAAAGAAACAAATGCTTATGATTTGAGGCAATAGCACCATTTGAGTAGAAACTACAACAAAACTGCATTTACCTATACTCTGGGCACCAAGAGCGCGGGCCCAACAGTTTCTACCAGCAGGCTGCAAGTGCAACAAGAACCCAACCAACGAATAGTGAGTAAGGCACGACTACCGCTAGTTCGTGGTGCTAAAACTCTTTCCTTCGAAGAGCACGAGGCTGGCAGTTCATGAGGAAGTGTCCTCACATAAAGGATGCCGGAGCGTAGAGACAGCAGATTTAACCTGCAAGTTCTGAGAGGGTCATGTGCTCACAAACCCTGCATTGCCGTGGCTGACATGAGAAAGACGTGCTGAGAGTGGAGGGTTTCCCAGGTGCGCCTAGTGGCTGTAATTGCAGAGCTGTGACCGTGCTGAAGCCCAGACCCATAACAGAGAGCAAGTCGAGGGACAGAGGAGTGAAGGAGTCTCCCAATTGGCATGGCTGGACCTGAGGCACCAGTGCTGCAGAGGGGTGTGGGTCCCAAGTGTGCCTAAAGCCTTAGTAGAAGTGGAAGAATAAGAATTTGGGAAGGTGAAGCAGTCCGCAACCCCAGTGTTCCTGTGTTCAGGTCCACTCAGAAAACTTTGCGGGTAACTGTTACAAGCTCTAAAGTGACTCGCGTAAGAGTAGAAGTGAGAATAAACTGTTTGTCGTTGAGAAAAGTATTGCTAACAATGGAAATATATCACATGCACTTCTAGTGAAAGCCGTACGGTTCGCTTAAGAAGAAAAACATCTAATTTTCAAATGCTATTATTTTTGCCGGAGTAGTTGCGTGCCCCTAATTAAAGATGGAATGCTAAAACAATCCGAAACCCTAAAATTGACTTTCACAAATGGTACAAGTACAAACAGCATCAAAGGAAGGTCACAGGTTGCCAATCATGATTACCAACAGGAGTTAGAAAGCATCTCTGCGATATCATGTGGGAATACAAAGCACTTGCGATTATTTAAGGTTAAAGAGCTACCTTATGAGTGGTCACGTGTACCTAAATCTGTTTTTCTTTTAAAGACTGAACCTTGCAGTATTAACACACAATTATTCTTTAAACCCAAAAGGTGTTGTACTAACGAGAAGAACAAGCATTACCCAAGCCAAGAAGCAAACCCTTTCTATAGCAAAGCAAGCCCTGTTTATATCTATCCACCTGATCTGTAAAGTTGTTTAAGGTCCAGTGTCCTCTGATACAAGTGTGACATTGTTACCCAAAGTTGGAAGTGTGGCAAAACAGCTTCACGGTAGCGACTGGAACTAAGAGGTGTGAATAAAGCTGGGGGAGGAAGCTGGGTGCTTGTAAAGAAGATTAAACAAATAATCTGTAATGCTGAGACTGCTGAAGTTGAAAGTCAGTCTTGAAGCACAGGAAAATTATACTTGTGGCAGTGAGGCAGACAGAACAGGCGAAGAGGCTGCCATTTTCTTGGATCGTAGGAAAGAAGAGTGCCTTGTCTACCTGTAGAGGTCGAAGTGTTTTGTCTTTATGTGCCGCATAATCCTGAAGTAGAAATTTGAAGTAGAAATACCTGAACTGTGGATGTCACATTGAAGTTGGTTGACGTAGTGGCATACTGTGGAACAAAGGAGTCTGTCCCCATGGTTACAGTAGTAGAAGGGTGGTTGTCAAGAGGAAAGCAACAACCCAAGAAGATGCCTCCTGACAATGATACCAAATACACTGCAGAGGTCATAACCACTTGTAAAGTTGTAGAAGGAGAAGTTGTTAATCTATTCTTTGAATTGTGGCAAAACAATCTTGGAAAGAAGATATCCAGGATTACCACTGGTGCTATTTTCTTGGCTGGAATTGGAAGGGGATCTTTTCAACTGTAAGCTGAAAAACTGTTACCAGTGTATTTTTGTTTGATTAACTTTTGTTTTTACTTGAAACTTACAAGAACTGGTTCAAGACTTTACTTTTCCTTAAAATATATCTAAATTACTGAGATTTGGGAAGGCAAAACAATTGGCGTCACAAACAGTGGCCTTGAGCTGTTAATTCCTTGGCAGGCTGTCATCTGTAGTTTGATGCTTTCGAGCGCGAGACTTCATTTACATATGCTTTGATTTACCATGTTTTAAAGGGTTTGTTTTGAATTATTTTTTTCCTTTTGCTTTGCCTTGCAAGTGAAGGTTTTGCTGTGTGTGCTGAGCGCCACGGTGTGCAACTGTTTACATTAGCTTCTTAAAGCGACAACAGTGATTTGTTCACTGTAATTTAATTAGTGCGTAGTTTTGTGGTAATATGCATTCTTTAATTAGGAAACGTGATAAGGGTGTACCTGCTGGCAGGGACTCATGTGAATTACTTATTCCTGGTTGGAATTGAGCCCTGTGTGATGCTTTAGCTAAAGAATTTGCATGGAGCTCTTGTTTATGTGAGCAATGGGGAGAGGTTTGGGCTAGGGCACAGCCTGAAGATGTGATTGCCTGTTTACACAAGGTCCCAGTGATTAAGGGGGGTTAGTCTGCTGCTGTGAGCAGAAGAGTTTGGATATAACTTCAAGCTTATCATAAGGTATATCAGAGAACTATTCAATTAGAAGAGGAAGTAAAGTGTTTGGAAAGGGAATTGGCAACAGAAAGACAAGCTTCTTTGATGCAACATTTGCAGTTGAACATTTGGAGTGACAAGGCTTCTAAATTTCAACAAATTGCAGAAAATGCTGCAATTAGAGTAGCCCAATTCAGATATCAAAACGCAGAGGTAAAATGAATAAGCGCAGTGGCGGCTGTCATTTCTACAGGTGATGTAAACTGGGACATTAATGATTGTGATGACAATATATGGGATACATCTTCAAGTAGCACTGATTCTGACCCTGAAGTGGAGGCAGAATCTGCAGTGAAAAAGGAGGGGAAGAAAGTTACTGTAAACCCGGTGATCAGGCGCAAAGAGGGACCTCATCCGCACAATTCTGGTGGTGGCATAGTTGATTTAAACACACTTGAGGATTTCACTCAGCAAGAAGTGGGTGATACAATCACTAGATTGAGGCAAAAGTCAGGAGAGCCTTTATTGGCTTGGATGCTGAGAATGTATGATGGGGGTGCGGGAGGTTTATTAGTTGACTCTACTGATTCCCCACGCTTCTTACCTTTGTCCACTGATCCTAACATTCAGGAGCTGGCCCGCCACCAGATGCGAATGCGCAAACCTCTCAGGTGTCATTATTGTACCTTGCAGCTCAGGGATGTACCCAATTACTACTGATTGGCCCTCTGAAGAGAAAAGATGGTATACTTTGAAAGAAGCAATTCAAAAGATTAGAGAACATGCTATGAAGGAGGCGATCCATATTGATGAGCCAGGACACATGGGTGTAGTGCCACTCTCAGTGTTAACCAGAAATAGGGTTATTCGAACTGCCCGTCTAGCATATGTGTCATCTTCACTTTGCTTGTCGGAATGACAGGCAAAACCACTGATGAAGTGGTAGATGCAATGCAGCAATTGTCAGATCTGAGTAAATGGGACAAAAAGACAAGCCTTGTGAGAGAGAGGGGCGCAGTGAAAGAAGAACAGAGGGCAGGAGGCAAGATAGCAGAGATGCCTGTGCGCCTAGAAAAGACATGTTTTTGGCACTATTGAAAGATGGTGTGCCTGTGCCACAGGAAGAAATAGATGGTATTGAAATCAGAGAAATGTATGAGTTGTACATGAAGAGTGCTTGCTGGGAAAGAGAACTCCAAGCAAGTCAAAAGACAGGTGGTTTCTAAGCAGAAGGGTGTCCTAACTCAGATCCTGTGGCTACCTCCACCTCCACCTCCCTCTCTTCCACACCCTCCTCACCTGAACTGTTGGATTCAAGGTCCTCAGACTGAAGGCGCCGTGTGGTCAAGTAGTCTTTCTCCTTTCTCGGAGGAATCTGCCTGCCACGGAAGGAAGCCACAGTGAATGCTTGTTAAACAGCAGACCTGTGGCTCCGTTCCCGTGATCGGGCTGAAATAAGGGAAAAAGCCAAAAGGCATAAAAAACCCTTATCCGGTGAAGAACTGGTTCCTCCTCCAAATATATGGTACCATCAGCATAGAAAAATCCCAGGCCGGGGGAATCGTAAGTGATAGCGTAGACAAGGGCAGGACGGTGTGGCTGCAGTCCTGCATCCGTGGGTACACCAAGAGACACTGAGCCTAGGCAGGTAAGTGAAGGAGAGCGGAGGGGACGGAGTCCCAGAGGGGCGGAAAGTTAAGGAAGGAGGAGGGAGGAAATAGAAAGAGAAAGTGAATGGAAGTAAAAGCGGGTGCCGGGTCCGCGGGGACGCAGAGCGCCCCAGGGAGGAAGCCACAGCGTGGCCGTGGACGAGAGAAGCTCCACAATGAGATAGCAAGGCAGCTGAAAAGGCGAAATGTAAATATAGGTTTCAAGGACAGAAAAACACTAGCGTCGGACCTTGGGAGGCAGAAAGAGAATCCAAAGGGTTGCAACGCGGAAGCCGATGGGAGGAGGAGGGATAAGTACCTCCCTGCAGTCACCACGTGAAAACCACTAGACCGCTACACTTGGGAGACAAAGGAAGCATGATGGAGCACTCGGGGTCGCACGCGGCGCCGCAATCTCCAACGCGGAAGTAACCGCCAATCACGGCGGGGGATGACAAAGGGAGACACTTCACCTTCTGTGCCTCCTGAGGAGGAGCAGGGAGAAGGTCTATGGGAACTCCTTCCTGGTACCAGCCAGTTGCTGAGTTGAGAAAAACAGTGAGTACAATGTTGAAGGCTGAGTCTGGGTATGCTCACTCAAAGTTTGAATGGGATGATAGCCAAGCCCCGGTAGGGTAAGCGCGCATAAAAATGGATAGACAATCTAATGTTGATGTAAAGATATTTTGGAAACCTGGAAATACACAAGAGGTCCGAGCTTTGATTGACACTGGGGTGGAGGCTTCATTGATTCATGGGAATCCTTCAAGATTTCAAGGTAGACACTTTACTATTACTGGACTGGGTGGAAAAGAGACACCCACATTACAGACAGCAGTGGATATGGAGATAGGCAATTTGAAAAAAGTGAAATATTAAGTATTGATTGTCCCGATACCTGATTACATTATTGGATTTGACTTTCGGAAGGGTTGACTTTAGGGTTAGGAGGTAAAAATGATCAATTTGGAGTGAATTCATTGATTTGTAAACTAGTTATTGTGGGTAAATTGAAAATCCATCCGATGCACGTGCCATTGGCTACAAAGCACGTGTCAATGAAACAATGCCACATTCCCAGGGGGCACAACGACATTTCAGACACCATAAAAGAATATGTGGAGGCAGGAGTATTGAGGCCAATCTCTACCGCTTGGAGCAATCTGTTCTGGCCTCTTAAAAAGGGGGATGGGAGCTGGAGGATGACTGTGGACTATAGATAGTTAAATAAACACACTCCCCCTTTAATTCTTGTAGTGCCAGATGTGTTTACTTTGATTTAGAACATACAGAAGTTTGAGGCAACCTGGTACGCTGTGTTATATTTAGCTGGTAAGATAGCTCAGCGGGTTGAGCGCTCGCTGCTGCGATCTGAGCGTGATCTGCAGGTCGCAGGTTTGAATCCCGGCAAGGCCAACTCAGCCTTTCATCCTTCCAAGGTCAATAAATGAGTACCAATTTCGTTTGGGTGATATTGTATGTAAATATGTGCTCTGTAAAGCGCTTTGGATTAAGGCGCTATATAAATAACACATCATTATCATTAAATTTGGCAAATGCATTTTTCGCAGTGCCAATTGCCAAATAGTGCCAGGAGCAGTTCTCATTTTCTTGGGGTGGGCGTCAGTACACCTTCACAAGATTACTTATGGGGTACTTGCATAGTCCAACCCTCTGTCACCGGCGCGTGTCAGAACACTTAGACAAGATAGCATGTAAGCCTGACATACAGGTCACACATTATACTGATGATATTTTGATTCAGGGAAAGGATGAGTGCAGTGTGCAAAATCAATTGGAAACAATCATTGAGGGATTGAAAAGGATGGCTGGGAAATTATCCCTAACAAGATTCAAGAGCCAGCTGAGACTGATATTTTGGCCATCACAAGATAATGTCAAAAGCCAAGCAAAAGATACTTGAATTTGCTACTCCTATGAACAAGAAGCAAGCTCAATAGTTCATTGGGCTGTTTGGGTTTTGGAGACAGCAGACACCACATTTAAGGCAAATCTTGACCCCACTTTACAAAGTGACATGAAAGAAATATGAATTTGAATGGGGTGAAGAGTAGCAACGAGCTCTTGAATTGGCAAAGGACACAATGCAACATGTGCTTGATTTGTGGCCTTTGAAGCCAGGAGGAGTAGAGCTAAATGTATCTGTACCAGAAGATTATGCCAAGTGAAGTCTGTGGCAGAAGCAAGACAATAAGCGAGTCCCTTTGGGATTTTGGAGTCGCAAATTACCTGAGGCAGGTGATAAGTACACTCCATTTGAAAAGCAATTGCTAGCATGTTATTGGGCTATTACTGATACAGAACAATTGACTGTGGGGCATGATGTACTGATTAGGCCTGAGATCCCAACTACACAGTGGGTAGTGAGCTCTCCTAAAAGTCACAGGATAGGTCACACCCAAGAGGCCAGCATAATCAAACGGAATGGTACATTCAAGACGGAGCCAAATCTGGAAAGTGTGGAATTGCAAAGCTACATGAGCGAGTAGGTAATATACCATAAACATACCACAGGAAGTGACTGAAGTACATGAGTCTCCGGTGAAATGGGGAGTACCTTATGAAGATCTGACAGTGGAGCAGACAGAGCATGCCTGGTTTACTGATGGCTCTGTGCGCTATGTAGGGACTGAGCGCTACTGGAAAGCAGTGTCATATAATCCCAAAACAGAAAAGATCTTGACAACGTCAGGGAAAGGGAAGAGCAGTCAGTTTACAGAACTCTATGGTTCCATGTCTTAAAATCGCGGCAAAAATGGCTGTGTATACAAAATATCGCGGCAAAAATGCTGTGGTTTTGCTGCCACAATCATGTAAAGGATGCGGGGGACACACCTGCAACCCCTGGACCCATTATACCATTTAAGGGGAGTGGGGGGCACCCCCGCAACCCCTGCTCCCCTTAAATGGTATAATGGGGTACACCTTTACCGGGTCAAACAATGCGATTTTCTTTTTACCAGCAACATTTTTGCCGCAATTTTATTACCTGATACCAACTCTATGCAGTCTATCAAGCTTTGAAACAAGAGACACTTGGCCAAGGTCATTTGTACACAGACTCATCGTCGGTGGCCAATGGGCTAGCTATGGGGCTTGCAACATGGCAAAATAATGGATGGAAAACATATTCAAAAGACTTGTGGGGAAAATAACTGTGACAGGATATCTGGGAAATGTTAACACAGAGTGAAGTAACAGCGTATCATGTGGATGCACACTGTACTACTGACTCATTAGAACGTTGGTTTAATTCTGTTGCAGATGAACACACCAAGATTTCATCTGTGGACGCAGAGTCTCAGTAGGACGATTTGAAGGGTCGGGCCAAGTGGCCTCACCAGAAATGTGGGCATCTTGGAGAAAACGCTCCTCTCAGGTGGGCACACGCTCGAGGGATTGACATCCCTTTAGAGGTAGAGAAAACAGTTATTTTGCAATGTCCGGTGTGTCAACATCAACGACACAGTCCCATCCCTCATACTGTCCAGGGCACTTTGCGAAGAGTCATGTTACCAGTTCAAATCTGGCAGACCAATTATATTGGGCCTATGCCAATCAGTAAAGGTTGCCAATTTGCATGTACTATTGTGGATACTTTTTCAGGATATCTGATGGTGTTGCCATGCAAGAGGGCGACACAATTGAACACCATTTAGTTGTTAGAACAGATCATATTGCTTTATGGAGTGCCCTTGCAAATAAATTCATATTGACAATGGCACACATTTCAAAGGCAAACAAATTCAGGAGTATTGTGAAGAGACATGTATTGAATGGCTCTACCATGTCCCTTACCATCCCCAAGAGGTGGCCCTAATTGAGAGAATGAATGGACTGTTGAAGGAGCAATTGGGTAAATCAGGGAATGGGAGCCTGGTAGGTTGGTGTGAGCGTGTATTTGATGCGGTTAAGATTTTAAACAACCGCCCTGTTCCAGAGTGTGAAACTCAACTGACACGCCTGTTGACACCTACTGTACAAATACAACCCCATTTAGCTACAGAAACACTGATTTACTGGAAACTGACACCCAGTGCTTTAGCTCCTTATTGAGCAACTCCAGAATCTCCAGGAGTAGATTTGCAGGCTCAGAAAGAAATTAGACTAGTACCCAGAGATAGAGTAATCATTGAGACAGGGATTGGAGTACAAATTCACTCAGAGCATATGGGTTTAATTGCCCCTAGGTCTGGATTGGCACTGAAAGGCATCCAAGTACTGGGGGGAGATATAGATGTTGATTATCAAAGAGAATTAAAAGTTAAGTTAATGACCAGTGGAGATCAGAGTGTGCCTATCCAGGTAGGAGATAGTACAGCCCAATTGATTGTCATACCTGTCAAACTGTCTGTGATCAAAAAAGAAGAGCCCCCTACAGTGTTAACTATTCGGAGGGACCGTAGTTTTGGTTTATCAGACCAAATGGTATTGGGTGCAAAAGTGTGGCCCACCTGTACCCGCAGATGTGATCACATCAGGCAGAGACCAAGTAGTTCTGGTCATGGAACCTGGCAAGAAAAAAATGAATTATGTTCCTGCTGGAAAATGTTACTTAAGAGAATAATTATCAACACTATGGGCCTCATTACAACCCTGGCGTTGGACCATGGTGCTATTAGCACCATGGTCCATGCCGGATTCCGCCATGGTGGATTGCGGATTTACCGCCCCATTCCAAGGTTGGCGGGGCGGTAAATCCCCATTCACCATGGCCCCTTCCCCATTCCCATTTTTGGCCCATAGGGCTCAATGGGGATGGGGAAGGCGCTAGCGCCTTGGACTTTAACGCCTGCAAAAAGCAAAAATCTGGCGTTAAGGGTTTAACGGCGCCGCAGCCTTTTACGGCGCCGATAACCCCTTACCGCCAGGGTTGTAATGAGGCCATATGTCTGCTTCTATTTTTTTTTATACAGATTATGTACTAGATGTGCCTGGCTGGTGTAAATGTAAATGGCATTACAAATGGTCTCCATTTGGAAGGATTATATCAAATAATGGAGGAGTCAATTAAAAATGACACATTTGTGCAAAGGATCAATGTGCAAGTGATGAAAATGGAGAATGGGATTCATAAATCACGTGATGACAACGCCAAAACACCAGCCCCAGCAGGCACGAAGAAACTGATCTGAAAAGAAATAAGGATTAATCAAATGAACATTTTTCAAACAGAGAATATCTGGAAATATCACCTATTTCTGCATATTGGATGTCCATAATGGAATGGACCTACTGAGGACATGTCTGGTAGTGGTGCCAACGCCAGCTCCAGTATTAAAAAAACCTTTCAAGTACTACAGAAACGAATCATCAGTGGAGGACAACGATCTTCGTCAAACCTTTTCTGTTTACAGTTACTTTCAATTTTGCCAAGAGACAAATGACAAATGGACAAACATGTCTAAGTTACATACCTACAATATAGCCAACCGAGATATTTGCTTTTGGATGACTTGTCAGCCAAAGGAGGTTGGCAAGTGTCAACAACTGACTTTAAACCAAGAAATCAACTGAACTCTGTTTGAAGAGAGGCTGTGCGCGTGCCCCAAGCAGATGCACGAACATGACAAATACCACGAAGTGTAATCATACAATTGTATCGGCCAGTCATATGAGCCATGTTAAACTACCAATAGGGTGTTTTTTCTCATGTGGAAATGTTACTTTCACACATATACCTGCTAACATTTCTGGAGGTCCATGTGACATTACACGTTTAGCACTAACTATGTTTCCTTTGCAGCCAGCATTTCCTGATCAATGTTTGAATCTATAGGGCTACACTCAGACTGCGATTCCAATGTGAAGTTAATGTCAGAGTCCGAAGTCCTAGCCCTTGCTTAGTCTTTGGTTGGGGTTTGGGGATTAGCTGCTAGGGGCTACAAAGCTATAATCAAATTAGCATGTTTAGTAGTTAAAGGATGAAATCCTACTTTCCAAGCGTTAGAAGAATCTGCTATTGACTACCTATTATTAAAACATAATTTAGGGTGCAATGGGCCTCATTACAAGTGTGTCGGTAGCCTTGCCGGTAAAACCGGCAGGCTGCCGCCAAACTTGCACATTTTTCCAGCCCCTGGCAATGGGGAAATACAGGGCCATTACCCCATTGCCAGGGGCTGGAAACTTATGGTACCGGCAAGCTTACCGGTACCGTAGTTCCTGGACCGGCAAACCTGTAATGAGGCCCAATGTGTTTGAAGGGATATGCTGCTTTCATTTGAGCAACCATTCCCAGTCTGTGCAAAACCATATCAACAAATTGAAGGAGTGGACCGATGAGGTTAATGTTTATCATTCGTGGAATTTGTGGGATTGGTGGGTGTTAGGAAAGATTTCGTAATTGTAGGTAATTTTCCTTCCATGTGGCAACCCCTAAACTTTTTGCTGTTGTTTTTCACCTTGTTCTTGACTTTGCCAGAGAAGTGCAGCCTTCTGCCGCACTCCTCTGGGCTTTCGCTCCTTTCTTACGGGGAAACTGACATGCCCTTAAGACAGTCAGTACCGGGGAACGCTGAGTTACAGCTCTCTTGGGTCTCTAGCCTTCTACAGGCCCTAGATACTCGTTTAGGATTGTAGCTGATCGGTGCAAGTGATTCAGGGACGGGAATGGTGGCAGCGATCGTTTCTTGTGTTTTGAGCTCCTTTTGGCGTTCTAAGCGCGTTTCTCACCCTTAACCCAAAATGGTGGCCTGGCTCCCAAAATGGCCAGACCACGAGGCTCCTTTGTCCTGTCCGCTGACCGTCTTGCTCCCTTCACCTTCCCCAGGTCGAGCCGACCCGGGGCCTTCCTTATTTGGGCATGTACTTTCCCGCCAAACACGGATGCTTTCGTGGGCTTCTACAGGCCTTGTGTGTGCCTCCAGGATGTGGGCTGGGATGTCTGGTCCCAATACACATCCTGGGTGCCAGAGAGTCTAGGGTGGTGTGAATGCCTGGGACCACCGTGGTCCGTGATTGGTCCACGAATGGTGTGAGTGTTGATGAGCGGATCTCCCATTGGGTCCCCTCCGTTTTGGCGCGAAGGGAACCGTGGATAAGAGGGGGCTGGAAACACCACTACCATGTCGATCTCCTGAGTTCTCACGAACGAAGGAATACAGGAGCCAAGTATCCTGCAACCAAGAGGCTGGACCGAGGGATCGCTGGTGACCCGCTGAAGGACTTCTCCTCTGCACTGCTGTCGCCTTGTGAAACCCTTTTCACCTTTGATCGAACCAGAAGGCCTGTACTGGTACTTTGACCCTTGGAATAGCGGGAACAGCTATTCTCGGCATCTTCACCATCACCTGCCAGTAAGCCTTCGGAAGCGTCTCTGGGCCATCCAGCTGACTGACCAGCTTACACGGGAGTCTTGCTCTGTAACCGCCACCAGGTTGTGTAGTATTTTGAGTCCTTGTCACTCTCACACGCTTCGTACACTTGGCGTTCCCAGGTCTGAAGTGAGTAGTGTACATTTGGCTCAGATAAACACGGCCGCTCCGTTGCCCTGCTGTGGTAACAAACTGTGCGGGTTTCTTCGATTGGGACGTCTTTTTACTCAACACAACGACAAGGCGTTCCCTGCTCTTCTGAACCTGCCAGCTGCTGAAACTGACGCGGAGAAGCCTGGGTCTGCTTGCATCGGGGACCGGTGAGTAGCATAGCTACGATCTGGTCGCCCTCCTGCAGGAGCCCATTGCTTTTCCCCGCTGTGTCAAACAGCACCCTTTTCCGTACTCGCGCTCTGCTTCTGCCCACTGTGGAGGCTGCGCTTGAGTCGCGGAACTTGTTCTTCTTCTTTTGTGCACTAAACTGAACTGCCTGATTTCCCTCGAAGAGCTTCTCCTTTTGCCCGTTGGCACCAGCGCGTGCAGGTACTTTTGAGCACAAGGCTCCACTCTTCGCAGGGCTCGGACTTCCATCTAGTTAGGTGCCTCTGAAGGCGAACTGGGTCTAAGCATTATTGCGCACTGCCTGTTTTCCCTCCCTTTTAGGTGGACTACACATTTCGTGCATATAACGCTTGAGACTTGTTGTATTTGTATATATATTGTGTTGATATGGTATGTGTTGGTTTACTATCGTTATATTGTGATTTTCTCCCTACGGTCATTGTTTTAAAGGCCTTGAAATAAATGTGTATATATTTTTAATATAACAACTGTTTGGAGTAGTTTGTAAGTGTTCTTGCTTTGTGTGCTCATTGCGGGCTTTCAGTCACCCTCACCCCTCTTGAGACCTAGTCTTGACCGCCGCGATCGCTACCTTGATTGGTCTGGCTCGTCCAGAGGTTACCCTGTTCCAAGTAATTAGGTTGGCCTTCTGAACTTCTGCGCCACCAGGACAGAGTTCAGAAATCCGTTTTAACAGTGGGATTGGCTATTTGCATGGATCCTAAATATTGGTGAGATGCTACCTTATGCCCTGGCTTGCATTCTTTTTATTTTGATTTTTTTGATCGTATTGTGTTGTTGTTGGCAATGTATTTCTATTATAATGCTACGTAGATTTTAAAGACCTAATTTAGTGCCATTGAGCTATGGAAATCAAATGTCCAAGGGTGGGATGTAATGCGTTTAAAAAATGTAATTTTTTTGATTCTACTATGAAGTCTAGGTGAAATGAATTCTTGGAACACAAGTGAACATTTGACTCCAAGCTGAAATAAAAGCCCCTTTCTGAACATAGTGTGTGTTTGCTGAAGCCATGGAAAGACAGCTAGTTTTTGTTTTCAGACCAAGTTTGTTGTTCATTCCATAAGAAGCCGAAAGCAAGGGTGTCGGCTCTCATGAGAAACCAGGAGTTGTTTACAATTCAGTGAGGTTCAGTGCCTGTATCGCTGAGCAGCTGTGGAAACTTACTGACAGTGAACTTCTCTAGAAAAATACTAGTTTGATATTAGAGTGAACGACATCAGACAGACAGGGCAAAATCAGGTCACTACTTTTTTGGACTTCGGCTGGACTGGCAGAAGTAGATGTATTTCTCCTGTCCGTTCCCGTTGGCAAGTGACTCTTTGCTAACCTGGGGTTTCCAGTGAAGTGCTTGGCAGAGATGATGGGTTTCAAAACAACGCTAACGATAATGTATTAGATTTCTGCTTTCATTCCATTTGTATTTTGCTTCTGTGATTTTTAAGTATGTAATCTTTAATGGACATGATAAAAAGAGCTGATAAGTTTCTATTTTAAAATGTACATGGAGTGTTGATGAATTCTTGTGTTCCAAAAATCACATTGCCTTCCAGCTTTTTTAAAGTGCAGTGGGGAACCCCATAGGTAAAAAATATATCTACATTTCTGAGATTTGGGAAGGCAAAACAAACATACAAGTGGTTTTCAACCTTGGCACCCACTTTTCTCTCAAAGTCTTTCATTCAACTTGGTTTGCATAATTACTTTCAATTTATTGTTCGTTATTCAAAAAGTTTGGTATTCTCCTTTTCATTTGGTGCTTTACCAAATACAGATTTGTTTTATTTCATTCATTTCAATACTCAAAAAGTGCAGCCTTGTATGTTTCATTCAATTTAGTCTTCACTAAATGTAATTTCATTTTCTTCATTCAATTTGATATTCTAATAGTGTTGCTTTGTTTGATTAATTCACCTTGTTAATCAACAGATGGAACTTTGTTTCCTTTGTTCAATGCTGTTGTTCGAGAAAGGCAACTCTGCGTGATTTCATTCAAATTACTATTCAATAAAGGCCACTTAGTCTGTTTCATTCAGTTCAGTATTCAGTAATAGCAACATTACGCTTTCCATTCAGGTAAACATTCAATTTAGGTACCGTTATGTTTTTCACTCAGTTCACTATTCAAAAGAAGGCAACTTTGCCTGTTGCTGCGAACCGCTACTACTTTCAAGGTCCTTTGGAGCACCCTGGTTGTTCCAGTGTCCCATACAGTTACCCGGGTTTAGCAGCTACGCTCTTGTCACCAGCTTCTCTCTGAGCAGGGAAGTCTGCTCGCTGGTACTTCGATCTGCACTCTCTGGCTCCAGTGCAAAGCTTCGCCTTCACCTCTCAGCAGCGCTTGCTGCCAGCCTCCCCTTCGATGGGATCTACGTTCTGTATCATCACGCCAGCAGGATTCCCAGGGTTTTCTTTGGATTCTCGGTATCTCAGCTTCTTAGGCTTCCGCACGGCTCCTTGCTCTTTCTCCCCTCCCCCATTTTGGTCCAGCCTCCACTTTTATACACCTGGGTCCAGTAATGAGCTGCATGAGTATACCATTAACCATTATTGCCTCACGCTGATTAAATGGACATGCCTGACCTTCATGCATCTTCTACGTCTCAGTAGCATAGTGGTGAGAGGAAATGGTATTCATTATTCTCAGTTGACTGTTCCTTGTCTTCGTACTATAGTGGAGAAAGTGTGTATTACCCAAAACTCTTAGTTCGGTCTTCCTCATCTCAGTACTATTAGGTACCCCAAGAGGGGAATAAGAAGGAACTACCTTAAAGTGACCTAAAAAGGCTGCAAGAGGTTTAAACTGATTGTCATAAGGCCAAGGGAGATACTGTGTTTGGGCCCACACTACCTTATTCCTAGTCCGTCTCCCTCTCTGTCTAACACTTCAGGGATGATAGTTTCTCTTACTTTTTTCAGAAATAAGGGAACATGGTGTACAATATCCCATGACTACTTCTGGGATAGATATTCTCTCCTAAAAGAAGGATGTGAAATACTGTGTCTTAGCTAAGGGTATCAACCTCAAATCTCTAAAGACCCTCTATCCAGGTTGTTCTCCCTCGCTTGTCCACCCCCAGGGGCATGATCCAAAAGCGATGGCCTATCCCTGGCCACCTGCACAGAGGATCCCGGGGGAGTAGATGTGGGAAACCCTCAGGTTCCTCACACTAGCTAGTGAATTCCCAGATAGAGTACGACTAGCAAGGATGTATTTGAAACCTTTTTCTTTAATAATGTTTAATTTAGATAATAACACAAGCAGTTGTCCGCCTCACGTTACTGATCCCTCACATTACTTTCAAAGCAAACTGTATCTTACTGGTAAAGCCTTTCTGTATTTGCCAGTAAATGTATTGCCAGTGTAGGTTAAATCCAAGATAACCATGCTAGCTGAGACTATGTGGATGTTAAGGGTAAATGCATAGCGCTGAACTGGTATGCATTGTTTTAATAAAGTAAATTGCTTTGAGGTATTTTGTTGTCATTACGCTGAATTACTTCGTGGGGAAGTAATTGGGTAGATGTGTGTACGGGTTGGGAGGTATAAGGGAGGTCGGGAGGGGTTGAGGTAGGGGTGGTAGCGAGGGGGAAGCTGGACTTGTGGGGGAACTGTGAGAAACCTGAGGGTATTCTCACTCATAAACCCTCTGGATCCTCTTCTCAGGTGGCCAGGGAAAGGCCATCACTCTTGGATCCTGATTCTGGGGGTGGAGATGCGAGGGAGGATAACTTGGGTGGAGGGTCCTCTGAGAGTGGGGTACTCACAAGTAAGACATGGTATCCCCCTTTCCATATTTATGACCAACCTACCCCTCCCCCAAACGTTATGGGTTACTGCAAGACCTCTCCCCTCACTTCCCCACATTTGACAGTTAAAAATACTTGGTGAAGAAGAGGAGACAGTAATACACCCTACAACTTAATTTTACCACTCTGGTACTGCGACAAAGAAGATGCCTGCAGAATGTTAGGCATGTCCCTTTAATCATGGTCAGGCTAACCTAGGTAATGACACACACCTGCAACCTGTTAACTGGATGCAGGTGTATAAAATGGGGGTCAGAGAACAAAGGAGAGCAACAGGGAGGTTGCAAGATTGTATGGTAGTAACCAGAAGAGGACCCCTTTTTGTGTGGAGGCAGCCGTAGTGGGACTGGAGCAGGAGCCAGGTCACCGGCAGAGACCCTAGGGAACTTGTGGGGTCCAAGACAAGTGGGCTGTGTCGTGGTCACAGGTGTGGGAGCCTCAAACACAGAGCGCGAGCAGCAGTAGCTGCGGGCGCATCGAGGAGAGATAGGACGCTGTCCGTGTCCAGAGAGAAGACTCCAAATTCCTGCATGCAGAGAAAAATTACCAACAATTGAGCGGGGCTCGCATCAGAAGGACCGCCGTTCTTGCAAGCCGAAAGGAAGCTGCGGCCCATCAGAGGGAGCTGCAATCTGCCAGTGAGTGTCAGGGAGAACACTTGGGCACCGGGGCGCTCCTAATAGACTGGGATATGAGTAATGGTCTGTGAAAATAAGTTCAAAGAATGTTTATTGAATACCGAACCAAACAGTAACTTGAAACGACATATAATGAATGCATCATAAATACCGAAATACATGGAAACTTACATTTAAGCATAACAAATGCATAATTACTGAACTTAATGTAAACTTCAAATTAAGCCTAATTAATACATTTTAAAACTCTGAACTGAACGAAAAGGTGAAATTAAACAAAACGGAAGTATATTGAATACCGAACTGAATGACATCTTGAAGTTAAAAATATTGAATGCTGAATGCACTAAACACTTTATGGGCAAGGCAAATCTTGAAGCACAGCCAAAGTGCCCATGTGAAAATAAACTACACAAAAGGGCTTAAGTGTGAAAGAGTGCCATAGAAGATGGGATATGAATACAACTCCACAAAGGTGAACTTTTATGAGTGAATGCAATAAGGCAAGGCCTCAGACTGGCAAGAGGTGTGTGACACATGATGGCAGAAGCAAGAGGTTGGTAAGGAGAAGCCAAAGAAGTATATACTTGCACATAAAGCCATGGGGCCAACTAAGTGGAATTAAGTGAAAGTCTCTTGGTTCACAAGGGCAGGAGGGTATGCAGTCTTTATATTGAATATTTTATAAATAAATATTTTATAGAGAATACATTTAGGGCTGGGGTGAAGGATTAAGTATTTTTGGGAAACGGTTGGGGTGGGTTTTTAGAGTTGCGAAACAGGGGTTTGGGCCCCCTCTAAAAAAAAGAGTGCATTCTCTTTAAAAATGTAGTCATAAAATATTCGATATATGTTCATTCTTTATAAAATATTTCGGTATAAAGACATGTAACCGGGCAGGAGCTGAAGAACCTGTGTAACCTGAGACTCTAGAGACCTGGTTGCGTGACCTGTTGTCATGATGCCTACCCCCGGAGCACCAGGCCAGGCCCAGCACCCCCGGAAGCAGGCATCATGCCCTCGGGTAAAAGCCCAGCGGCCCCTTATAGGGGCTCTTTGGACTCAGTCCTGGCGCCAGGCTCATGTTGGACATCAGTCCTGGCGCCATAGGCGCCAGGCTCATAAAGGGAGGTGTTTTGTGCACTTACCTGATGCAGACCATGCTGCACGCTTCAGGCCTCCCTGAGACCTGAAAGGGACTATTTTTTCATAGGGACTATTTTTTCACTCGGGCGTGGCCAGGGAAGGATACATACCTAGTTGGGGAAGGATACGTACCTGGGACTTCTTTGGAGGCTATTTAAGCCACGCCCAGACAGCAGCTCATGCTTCGCGTTGTTCTGCTTCCTGCAGCTTAACGCTCACCGTGTCTGCTCCTGCTCCTGGACTCCAGCCACGCCCGCCTCGAACCTGGAAGACCTGCAAGGAAGGAAGAGAAGAGAAAGGTGAAAACCAAGGACTATTTCAAACTTCTTACCTGCATCCGGAATCTTCTCGCCAGCATCCCTGAAGAAAGACTTCCATTTAAAAGCATCGCGTTGCTCGCTGCAGCGCCACGCTTCACTCACCTGTCCTCGAGACATCTCCCGGCTCCATCGCGGCTGTCAGCATAGGACGCCACATCTCTGCACCTAGGGGAGAGAGGAAGAAACAAAAGGTGAGCAGAAGCAACACACAAGGAAAGCCTGATTAACAGCCATAATACTTACCGGCTTTTCTTCCACATTTCGGGTCGGCGCCGCCCCGTTGGCAGGTACCGTACCCCGGCCCCTATGGGGAAAGGACAAAAGACATTTCTGGGGAATGATAAGGACATTTAGAGGGATTGCCCTCATCACTACTCACCTCGGCAGTTTAACCCCTCAACGCATCGCCTTCATTCTGCACCTGAAATAAAGGACAGATCACAGGTTAGAAAGACAACATAAAGGGGGCCTCACTTGAACTTTGAACTTTCATACTTACGGCGCATCGCTCAGGAAAGTCAAGTGGATTTTGCCAGCGCCATTCTGAAAACCAGTGAAGTAACTGGACGAACGTGCGCCCCTGCACCAGAAGCAGGATGGAGAGTTCATCCTTCCAAACCATAAGGTGAGCTTAAACCGGGGTTTGGAGGAAGTGAGAGAGGAATGAAGGGGGAAAGGGGGGAGCTAGCACACTATTCTGCAGACTGTTAATCCCCTTTCTCATCTGCAGAAGGATATTCCTACAGGCCAGGCAAGCACGATTTGGAGGTCCTGTCCAATCGGTGTTCCGGGTCCTGCGCATCACGCTAGAAGAGGCCACAGCAATCCAGACTAGACCAGCGCCCCCATGGGAACCAGGTGAGCGTTACAGAACGCGAAGCCTTCCTACAAATTCCCACCCAGGCGCTATGGAAACTTCCGAAACTGACCAGTTGGCCCAATTACTGGGGGAATTACGAGCCGAAGTACACGCCGCTCGTCAAGAGACTAGTGCCCTCAGGAGGGAAGTGATTGTAATAAAGGATAGAGCTGATGACCTGGCTAGACAGCTTTTCCAAGGTCAAGCTGGACAAACTTCTTTACCCGGTTCCGGGGGGAACCCCGCTCCTGTGGTTTCCAGTAACCCGGTGCAGATTAATCTACCTGGAAACATGCCGCTGGCCCCACCTGAACGCTTTGCTGGGGACCCCAAACGATTCGCCGTATTCATGAATCAGTGTCGTTTGCACTTCCTATGCAGACCTGGGGCCTTCCCTAATGATCAGACCAAGTTAGCCTTTGTGTTGTCATATCTCAGCGGCTGTGCTGCCGATTGGTCAGTCCCACTGGTAACTCAAGATGACCCGATTCTTCGTGATTTTCAAGGATTTCAAACAAGCATGGAAAGGTTATTTGCTTGACACTCCCAGGGACAGGCTCTGGATGACGAACTTCTATCTCTGCGACAGGGCAATCAAGACCTTCTATCCTACATTGCAACCTTCAATAGACTAATTGTGGAAACTGGTTGGCCATAGGATAAAAGAATCACGTTATTCTATCGAGGTCTACGCGGAGAACTTAAAGATGTCCTGGCACAAGTTGTAAATCCGCCTCAAGAATGCACTGAATATATAGACTTAGTGGTCTAATTGTATCACAGGCTGCAAAACAGAAAAGCAGATCGGTCCAAGTTTGAAACCCGGGTGTTGGCCAAGACCAACGCTAACCCCAAGGGGGCTGATGGCTCGGAGCCTATGCAAATCGGAGGGGTTAAAGGACCCCTAACTCAAAAAGAACGGGAAAGAAGACGGCAGATACAATTATGCCTTTATTGTGGGTCCTCTGGACACTTTCTACGAGATTGCCCGGTTAAGCCACCCAAGAAGGTGGTAGGAGCCTCTGATAAAATCCATGGAAACTCTGTATCGGGAAACGACCACGCCCGGCAAGCGTAGGGGTCCGCTTGCCGAGCTTGAAAACTAACTCTCAGACCTCGCATTTCATTGTGCCAATGGTCCTCGTAGATCCGGAACAGCCTAAACGGTTGCATGCTATAAAGGCATACATCGATAGCGGGGCTAAAGGAAACTATGTGGATCGAGAATTGGTCTCTAGGATAAACCTCCCTCTGCATCCTAAAACCAACAAAGATGTCATCACTACAGTAGATGGAACCGAAATTGCCTCTGGACCGGTAACACATTCCACAGCTGAGGTGACACTTGTAGGTCCAGATGGCCATCGGGAGGCAGTTGTGTTTGATGTAATCAAGGCTCCACAGTTTCAGCTTATTCTCGGAATCCCTTGGTTAGAGACACATAATCCTCGAATTGATTGGCGAGCGAAGAGAATAACCTTCCCGGATTGTGCACAAACCTGCTACCCAGAAAATCCAAAGATTAATCTAGCATCAGTAACCTCTGTCCCCGTGCAACTACCTCCAGAGTACCAAGACTTTCAGGACGTCTTCCAAAAGGAACAGGCCAACACGTTACCTCCCCACAGATCGTACGATTGCCAATTCGATCTGGTGCCCGGTGCACAACCCCCTTGTAGCAGGATTTACGCCCTTACTGAACCAGAGAATCTGCATTTGAGACAATATTTAGATCAATACCTCGCCAATGGTTTCATTCGCCCGTCAAAGTCCCCGGCATCCTCAGCTTTGTTCTTCGTGCCTAAAAAAGAAGGCGACCTTAGAACTTGTCTCGATTACCGCGCAAAATCGTTACCCTCTGCCTCTGATCCCTGAACTCCTTGACCAGGTGAAGGACGCTTGCGTATACACCAAGTTAGATCTCCGGGGGGCTTATCATCTGGTACGAGTAAAAGAAGGCGACGAATGGAAAACGGCCTTCCGTACAAAATATGGACTATTCGAATACCAGGTGATGCCTTTCGGGTTGTGCAACGTGCCTGCAGCCTTCCAATTCTTCATGAACGATGTCCTTCGGGAACTCATCGATGTCTGTGTTGTCGTGTATATCGATGACATTCTTGTGTACTCCTCTTCGGAATCTGATCACAGAAAGCATGTCAGGGCCGTCCTAGAGAAACTGCGCCTGCATAAACTGTTTGCCAAGCTGGAAAAATGTGTTTTCCATACCACCGAGGTTGAGTTTCTCGGATTCATCCTGACACCTAAAGGGGTCCGAATGGATTCACGGAAAGTGGATGCCATCCTCAAATGGCCATCACCTAGTTCGGTGAAAGGTGTCCAAAGCATGCTTGGTTTTGCTAACTTTTATCGCAGGTTTATCCCAGAGTTTTCACGTGTGGTGCAACCCATCACTGCACTCTTGCGAAAAAATAAACGTTTTGAATGGACCGAGGAAGCCGAACAGGCCTTTCAGGAGTTGAAAGCTAAGTTCACGTCCGCACCTATTTTGAAGCACCCGCGTCCCGATCTCCCATATATAGTCGAAACCGACGCGTCCAGCTTAGCCATGGGAGCTGTCCTGTCTCAGAGAGACCCTGAAACCAACCAACTGCACCCCGTAGCATTTTGGTCCAGAAAGTTCTCGCCGCCGGAGATAAATTATGCGATCACCGATAAGGAACTATTAGCCATTAAGTCCGCCTTTAAGGCTTGGCGGCATTATCTCCTCGGCGCCCAGCATACCATCACCGTGATCACTGATCACCGAAATTTACAATATTTAAAAACTGCCAAGGCTCAATCGTCTCGACAACTCCGATGGGCTTTGTTCTTTGCTGAGTTCGATTTTGTAATCACCTACCGCCCCGGCTATAAGAATGGTAAGGCGGACGCTCTATCCCGAATTGGAATGGAAGAAATAGACACAAACTCAGAACCTGTGCCGATAATTCCCGAACAAAGAATTTTGGGGATAACCACTTTACAAACCCTTGAAGACATTCAAGCACGAGTGAAACAATTCCTGGACTCTTCAGCCTTGCAGGATTGGATCAAAAGGGGGTCTAACTTTTCAGTCAAGGATGGCTTACCTTACTTCCAAGAACGCTTATTTTTGCCAGAAAAGGAATTGCAAGAACTGGTTATTTCCCGTCATCATGATACCCTGATGGAAGGACATCCTGGCATTGCCAAAACAGAGGAAAAGGTTAAACGACAATTCTGGTGGCCTTCCTGGCGAAAGGATATTAAATCTTTCGTGATGTCCTGTGGAGTTTGTGCCCAAAACAAAGGTCAAAAGACAAGACCCGCCGGTCTTCTTCAGCCCTTAGACATTCCACCAGCACCTTGGCACACCCTGTCACTAGATTTTATCACGGACCTGCCCTCTTGTAATGGTTACAATACTATTCTGGTCGTGGTGGATTTATTTTCCAAAATGGCTCACTTTATTCCGTTGAAAGGATTACCTTCAGCCTTTGTTCTTGCCAAGGAATTCCTCGAAAATATCATCCGTTTGCATGGATTCCCGTCCAAACTAGTCTCCGATCGGGGAAGCCAGTTTATTTCTGATTTTTGGAAAAAGTGTTGTCAACTGGCACAAATCGACGTAAGACTCTCGACCAGCCACCACCCACAGACCGATGGTCAGACGGAGAGAACGAACCAGACCCTTGAACAATATCTACGATGTATGTTGCACCAATCGGAGGGTAATTGGAAGGACATTTTATGGGTGGCTGAATATGCATACAATAACTCGATACACTCTGGAACTGGTCAGAGCCCCTTTTATACCCTATATGGACATCACCCTCGTACTTCAGACTTGGACTCACCCCTGAGCCTTGAAATGCCCGCAGTGGACCATTTGCATTCTACGATTACTCAAGCCTTCAAGGATGCAACTGCACATTTGCAACATGCGAAAGGGAAAAACAAAAATAATGCAGATCTGCATCGAAGAGAGGCGCCTCCATACCAAATAGGGGATCAAGTATGGTTGGCTACCAAACACCTATCACTCAAGGGGCCTCGAACTTTTAATCCAAGGTATTTAGGCCCTTACTCGATCAAAGCTATAATCAACCCAGTGGCAATCAAGCTCGATCTACCAGCTAACATGCGGATTCACCCCGTTTTTCATGTGTCACTTTTGAAACCAGTGCACCCAGGAACCAGATTAACAAAGCCACCAGAACCGATTCAGATAGATGGGGAGCCTGAATTCGAGGTGAAGAACATTTTGGATTCTAAGATCTCAAAATCAAAACTTTTCTATCTAATTGATTGGAAAGGGTACGGGCCTCAGGAAAGGTCTTGGGAACCCAGTGATCACGTACATGCACCTCGGCTGGTAAAAAGGTTCCATCGGAATTTCCCAAACAAACCGAAACCTCCAGAAGGAACGACCTTGGGAGAGGCCTTGGGGGGGAGTGCTGTCATGATGCCTACCCCCGGAGCACCAGGCCAGGCCCAGAACCCCCGGAAGCAGGCATCATGCCCTCGGGTAAAAGCCCAGCGGCCCCTTATAGGGGCTCTTTGGACTCAGTCCTGGCGCCTTTGGCGCCAGGCTCATGTTGGACATCAGTCCTGGCGCCATAGGCGCCAGGCTCATAAAGGGAGGTGTTTTGTGCACTTACCTGATGCAGACCATGCTGCACGCTTCAGGCCTCCCTGAGACCTGAAAGGGACTATTTTTCCATAGGGACTATTTTTTCACTCGGGCGTGGCCAGGGAAAGATACATACCTAGTAGGGGAAGGATACATACCTGGGACTTCTTTGGAGGCTATTTAAGCCACGCCCAGACAGCAGCTCATGCTTCGCGTTGTTCTGCTTCCTGCAGCTTAACGCTCACCGTGTCTGCTCCTGGACTCCAGCCACGCCCGCCTCGAACCTGGAAGACCTGCAAGGAAGGAAGAGAAGAGAAAGGTGAAAACCAAGGACTATTTCAAACTTCTTACCTGCATCCGGAATCTCCTCGCCAGCATCCCTGAAGAAAGACTTCCATTTAAAAGCATTGCGTTGCTCGCTGCAGCGCCACGCTTCACTCACCTGTCCTCGAGACATCTCCCGGCTCCATCGCGGCTGTCAGCATCGGACGCCACATCTCTGCACCTAGGGGAGAGAGGAAGAAACAAAAGGTGAGCAGAAGGAACACAGAAGGAAAGCCTGATTAACAGCCATAATACTTACCGGCATTTCTTCCACATTTCGGGTCGGCGCCGCCCCGTTGGCAGGTACCGTACCCCGGCCCCTATGGGGAAAGGACAAGAGACATTTCTGTGGAATGATAAGGACATTTAGAGGGATTGCCCTCATCACTACTCACCTCGGCAGTTTAACCCCTCGACGCATCGCCTTCATTCTGCACCTGAAATAAAGGACAGATCACAGGTTAGAAAGACAACATAATGGGGGCCTCACTTGAACTTTGAACTTTCATACTTACGGCGCAACGCTCAGGAAAGTCAAGTGGATTTTGCCAGCGCCATTCTGAAAACCAGTGAAGTAACTGGACGAACGTGTGCCCCTGCACCAGAAGTATGATGGAGAGTTCATCCTTCCAAACCATAAGGTGAGCTTAAACAGGGGTTTGGAGGAAGTTAGAGAGGAACGAAGGGGGAAAGGGGGGAGCTAGCACACTATTCTGCAGACTGTTAATCCCCTTTCTCATCTGCAGAAGGATATTCCTACGGGCCAGGCAAGCACGATTTGGAGGTCCTGTCCAATCGGTGTTCCGGGTCCTGCGCATCACGCTAGAAGAGGCCACAGCAATCCAGACTAGACCAGCGCCCCCGTGGGAACCAGGTGAGCGTTACACCTGTGATGGGTGGACCATGTGGCCTGACAACTGCGCCTAGACCATTGAGCCTTGAATGAGGAGAACTCAAAGACATTGTGAAACACATCAAGAATAAGCCTTGTGAGTGGACGGGTGAAGCCAACCAGAATGAGGGTCAGGTTGACCTTGAGTTAAGTTACACTTTTGAAAAGACTGAAATAAACTTGACAGAGTTGATGTCTTGGGGAAGGAAACCCAGAGACTTAAGGAACTGCACGTGTTGTCTTGAATTTGCTTTGTGAACTGTGTTGCTTTGAGCTTTGGGTAGAGAACCCTGAGAACTATTTGGAATTGTGTTACCTTGAATGTAAGAAAGGTAATCTTGAGACTTTTTGTGGAACTTTCTTGTACTTAGTGAAAGAAAGCTGAGAGCTGGACGAAGCTCAGAACTTTATGTTAAACACTGTTTATTTCATTAGTAACATCCCTAAACATTTGCTAGCTTTAATTGTGAGGGCAAGAATAGATTTTGAATACAGACAGACTTTTAAGTTGCACTCTTGGATTTAGACTTTCCTTAGTTTTGTTCAGGTAGGTAAATCCCAACTTAGCATAGGGCAAGTAAGGCATTCTACCATCCTGACATTTAAGTTAATAAATATTTTTTGTTTGAATTTTAAGTCTGTTGTCTGTGTCATACTTCATGATACCATCACAAATGGTGTCAGGTGTTGGATGCGGCTCAACTGATACAAGTTGGCGGTGTGCAAGCAGTGTGTTCATGTGACTGGGTACTGGAGGAGCAGAGGGTCGGCTGAAGTCTGCTTTCCCTGCTGTTTGTTATTGGAGGAGCAGCCCTGAACATCAGCTCTAGCACAAAAACCTGCGGTCAACGCTGAGCGCGCATGGTGTGCGATCAGTGTGTTTGTGTGACTGGTTACTGGAGGAGCAGAGCGTCGGCTGTGCTTTCCCTGCTGTTCGTTATTGGAGGAGGAGCCCTGAACACCAGCTCTAGAACAAAAACCTGCTGTCAGCGCCGAGCGCGTGTTATGTGCGAACAGTGTGTTCATGTGACTGGGTACTGGAGGAGCAGAGCGTTGGCTGAAGTCTGCTTTCCCTGCTGTTTGTTATTGGAGGAGGAACCCTGAACACCAGCTCTAGCACAAAACCCTGCAGTCAGCGTGCATGGTGTGCGAGCAGTGTGTTTGTGTGACTGGGTACTGGAGGAGCAGAGCGTCGGCTGAAGTCTGCTTTCCCTGCTGTTCGTTATTGTAGGAGGCGCCCTGAACACCAGCTCTAGAACAAAAACCTGCTGTTAGCGCGGAGCGCGTGTTATGTGCGAAGAGTGTGTTCATGTGACTGGGTACTGGAGGAGCAGAGCGTTGGCTGAAGTCTGCTTTCCCTGCTGTTTGTTATTGGAGGAGGAACCCTGAACACCAGCTCTAGCACAAAACCCTGCAGTCAGCGTGCATGGTGTGCGAGCAGTGTGTTTGTCTGACTGGGTACTGGCGGAGCACAGCGTCGGCTGACGTCTGCTTTCACTGCAGTTTGTTATTGAAGGAGGAGCCCTGAACACCAGCTGTAGAACAAAAACCTGCGGTCAGCCCGCAGCGCGTGTGGTGTGCCAACAGTGTGTTCCTGTGTCTGGGTACTGGAGGAGCAGAGTATCGGCTGAAGTCTGCTGTTTGTTATAGGAGTAGGAGCCCTGAACACCAGATCTAGCACAAAATCCCACAGTCAGCAGTGGGTGCGGTGTGCGAGCAGCTTGTTCGCTGTTCTGCTGGGTGGCGGGTACACATTTACAGCACCCGCATTCCCAACATCGGCACTTTCTGGCATTCATCCACCATATCAACTTTATCGACTTTAACAGGTCAGTGGCGCACCACATGTTAAATTGGATTGAGAAGCAAATATCTATTTTTTTAAGCCAAATCCTTCCGGTATTCCACACCGAGAAATAAAGCCAGATTGAAAATTAGCCCATATCCCGCATAAAAGACCTCACTGCCCCCCAGCGTGGCATCTTGCAGAAGTCAAACTGTACACTAGGCACATGGCCAATGGTCCAAAGAACACAAGAGAATTAAAACTTGGTGTGCAGGTTTGACTGTAGTAGAATATGGATTCCAAAACAGCGAATCAGCTAAACATATAAATGTCTACAAGAACTGTCCCTTTAAGAAAGCCAAGCGGAGACCAACGCAAATGGCGAAATACTACCTACGTAGTGGAGCGATGGAGAATGATCCAAGGGCCCCGGAATGGGATGGAGCCTACACAGAAAGAATACACGCTACAGGTGTCTCAGAGACAATTCAAAGCAGCCAGTCCTAAGCCATAAAACAGGACTTTACTGTGAATGCCCAGATCCACGCCCAAGAACCCACTCAAGCCCAGGAGGGCCAAGAAATGTATGGAGGGTGCTCATTGGATGATAAGCATCTATTAAAGCGAGGCCTAGAATATACTTTAACAACCTCCAAAATCAAAAAGAAAATAAAGGACTGCTTTGAAAATAAAAGACATCGGAGCTTGGTAATCTTATCAGGAAATAAGGATCATTGAGACAACTCCCATCCAATGCCCCGATACTGAATCAGAAGGAGATTCCAGTCTGGGGGGGAAATGCGATAAATGAGAGGATACATCTACTTAAAACAACAGCGGGACAGCAACGACCGGCGCTAGGAGACCTAGCATAGGAACAGCACTCAATGCTCGAGATAAGACCAAGTCAAGACCACCAGGATAGGAATGACCATAAAAAAGAGGCGGACTCCAAAGATTATCAAGCAAGCGAGGTCACTCTCTCGGCACTGAATTTTGTGTTAAATCTCCTAGTGACTGTCTTTGACCCACTGAAATGTGAGGTCCAGTCCCATGCAGGAATCCTGCTGGAGCTCACAAGAGAAGTAGGCAATTGTAATTCATCAATAGTGGGTGTAAGCAATGCAATCAACACAATAATATCAGCAGTATTAAATAACATACAAATGGAGGTCACTAAAAAGGGCCTGGACATAACTGCAATTTTGGGAGCTTTGCGGGACATAAAGAATGAAGGAAAAGAGCTTTGGGAAAGGATGACTGAAGTAATGAACCAGGCCAACAGATTAAGTGATCCAGTAAATAAAGTTGAGGCATTCTCTGGAAGACAGGTTAGGACACACTTTTGATGATACTCCCCTCTCAGAATCGATCTTGGAAGAATTTAGAAGAATGGCTCAAATAGCTGAGGGAGAGGAAGTAGAAGTGATAGAGAAACATTTAGATTCAGAGTCTAATTTGGGCGAAATAGAGGAGGCAAATGAAAGAGCATGAACTGAAGGCATACACCAGAATTATCAAAGGAGAAGGAAAAAAAGGATGAAATCTTCATCACCAATGAGCAAGAAGGAAGTTAAAAAAACAAAAAAACAAAAATGTTAACAAATCATAGACTACAGGAACAGCAAGTTTCTTCAAGGCCCTTACAGTCCCAACCTCAGATAATTCAACTATCACATAAAGAATACAGGGACAATCTACCCAGGAAGACCAAAAAGACCAGGAGTATGCTCACGCAGGCAAAGAAGAACAACCTCGGCCCATGCGAAGGGGAACCGAGAAGTAAAGTAGAACAAGCCTCAGGAGTAGAGGTGGTTAGAGTAAGCATTGGGCTACAAACAGAGGGGATACATGATGGGACAGGAAAGGATTCCAATGGTTGTTTACAGATTGCAAACAACAGATCTAAAAAGGCATAAAATGTACAGCGACCTGACAAATTGGAACCCACGGAGGAAAAGACGGTGCAATAATCGGTAATATGGGCACCTATCTTCTTACAGTTGAAAAATAAGACATTAAAACCACCAAATAACCAGAACACCACTTCCATTCCACCAAAAACAAAAAATGGGAAACTGGCGCAATTTTTCTACCAAGGGGAAAAAAAACACCCATCAGGATTTTCAGGAGAACATCACAATAGGCCTCATTACAAGTTGGGCAATTACCAGGTCCTTACGGCCCTGCCGGACCCGGTAATTGCCCATTCGCGGGCGCCAGAATGGAATGCTCCCCATTCCCATTTGAGCCCCATCGGGCTCACATGGGAATGGGGAGGTTGGATGCACCAGCACCATTCCGAATGGTAATGGCACCTGCAAGCAGAACTCGTAGTTTGCCGGTCTGGGAACTACGGTACCGGCAAGTACTATGGTACCGGTAAGCTTGCCGGTACCATAGTTCCTGGACCGGCAAACTTGTAATGATCCCCATCCTCCCAACACAGTATAGTGTCAGAAAGGCAGAAATCTAGAATGCTAATAGAGCCAAGGATGACTACAACGGGTGGTTTGGAGTGTGTAATAGAGATTGGGGCCTTAACAGCTGAAGTGCGTGAGGAAAAAGCAAAGGATAAGAACCAGGAGATAAGCCCTGGAAAAGAGGAGGCAACCCCTTTTACCATTCCAAGACTATAGTTTAAATGCTCAGCAAAGGCAATAAACTATAAATCCTTGAACCAGGGTGCTATTCTCTCCCTCCTTAAGCAAACTCCAGATTTATATCTATTTTCCACTGATGACATAGAATGTGTCCGATTCCCGTTGGAGCAGACTGCATTTGTGGCAGAGGTGGCGCTAAAATCGAAAGTGGGTGCAAATGCAATCTTAGCAGCAGCCAAGGACCTCCAGAAACGTGGCCCGGAGGTTCATACAACCCTACCAGAAGGAACACTGGACTTAAATGAGGTCTCATAGAATAAGGGTGGAGAGAGAAACTAGATAAGAGAAACAATGATTCAGGAATGGCTGAGAAAGTATTTGTTGGAGGAAATTCTGAGCAGCAGGGTGACCAACAGAAGAGGGTCTGGTCAATGCTACCAGAAATACTACCCAAGGTATTTCAGAAGTTGGGGGTATGAACAGAACCTCTTCAGTCGAATATAGTGTTGACTGGTGAGTTGGAACACGTGCGGTCCCAATTCCTTCAAAAGAAAAACTATGAAGGAAAATATATTTGGTCACAATGCTATAATATTCTTCCAAGAAACTTGGCTAGTAAACTCCTTTCAAATAGAAGGCTTTACAACTTTACATCAACCAGCGGTATTTCAGGGGAAGTGGAAGCCCTGAGGTGGTTTAATCATAGCCACCCGATATACCATAATAGCTGAGTCTGAATTAATAGCTAGCGACCTTTTAGGAATTTTGGGGGCAAAATTGAAATTCAGAACTAGTGACCAACAAAAAAGTTATTGCGATTAACTTATATTGGAACCGTGCCTGTATCAACCTTACAGTCTACCTCGAATCCTTGCCAGTTTTACTAATTAGAGTGAATTTGGAGTATCCTGGAACCCAATGCTAATGGCAGGAGACCTCAACACACAATGGGGGTCATTACAACCCTGGCGGTAGCCGTGCCGGTAGATACCGGCATGGCTGCTGCCGGAGTCATGCTGAATTTACCGGCACACGGGAATGGGCAATTACCAGGGCATTACAGCCCCTTGGACCCGGTAATTGCCCATTCCCGGGCACTGGTAATTATTAGTCCCCATTCCCATTTGAGTCCCATTGGACTCAATGGGAACGGGGAGGCCGGATGCACCGGCACCATTCGTGAATGGTGCGGGACATCCGAGATGGTCTGCCAGCGAGTGCCGTGCCGTTCGGCGGGTCAGACCTGCCGGGATCAAAGGCACCCGCTCGCAGACAATGTAGTTTGCCGGTCCGGTAACAACGGTGCCTGTAGCTTACCTGCAACGTTGTTACCAGACCTGCAAACTTGTAATGAGGCCCAATGTAGTTCAACTCAGTTTAGAGAGGGTAGATCCAATGCAAAAAGGATTACTACCATGGAAAGGAGATGGTTGGAGTTCCTAGCTGGGTGGAACTTAAAAATGGTAAATGGTACAATGGAGGGAAACCTCCCCCCGGCAGCAACATGGAAGCGGGGTAAAGCATCCTCTATGATTGATTATATCGTCCTTTAACCCCAACTCTTCAGTTTGTTTAAGTCCTTTAATGTTAAACATGGAGGTTCAAGTGACCATGCTCGTCTGGTGGCAGGTTTTTCTGGGGAGTCTATAGTAGCTATGGACCACCAGTACCAATCATTATTAGTTATAAACGAGAAAAATAGGTTGGTAAAATATAAAAAGGAGGGAACATTCCTGCATGATATATTGCAAAAGCTACCTGAAGATACTATAGAGGATAGATGCCGTTCACTAGTCTTCCAGGATTTCCTATGGTCCACTGTTGACCTCACAGAGGCAAGCACATATAAGCAGAGGTCACATCACCGTGTGTTTGATGAAGAGATCTGGCTAAAAAAGAGAGATTTGCGACAAAAACTCAGAAACCTTAGGTGTAGAATTACAGAGCCAAATAATTATGAGGAAAAGACTAACATAAAGAGAGAGTACAGAAACTGGTCACATAGCCTTCAAAGAGACGGTGAGTTGATGCTCGGAATTGTGTGTAAAATGAATTCCCAACATTTCTGGGCACTGGTAAACCAACTAGAAACCCTACAAAATAGTATGCAAAGTAATCTAGTAACATAGATAGAGTGGATAAAATATCTTACCCTTCAATATAAGAAACTATCGTCAAATTTCCATTTTAAGATCCTAGACACACTTTGGGAGTTGAACTTTGATGAAGCTGATATCTCAGAACTAATACGAAATTCATCTTCATCTAGGGCAGCAGGTCCAAATGGACTAACCTATCAGGTACTAAAGAACAATGTGGGTGTCTGGTCCAGACTGTTAACCCTACTGTTTAATGCGATATTGAAGAGAAAACATGTCTTCCATCCTGAAAGACTTCCATTGTTATCCCTATCTTCAAGAGGGATGATGGAGCAGACCCAGCTAACTACCGACCTATTGCCCTCCTTGATGTAGGAAGTAAGATATTTATGGGACTGCTGTTGAAGGAGCTGGAGAATTGGGTCAGGCAAAAACACATTGTGCCAAAATTACAGACGGGATTTCGCAAGGGCCACTCTACAGCATTGAATGGTGTAATACTGGGGATTCATTGTGAAAAAACAAGGGTAAGGGGCGGCCCACCGCTGTATGGAGCATAGATAGACCTTTCAAAAGCTTTTGATCGAGTCAAAAGGGACCGTCTTTGGGGAAAACCGGTGGGCTGGGGTCTGCCGAAAGCCATTTTGGCGATGTTGACCTCCATAAAGATACCACCATAAAAGTCAGGTTGGACGAAGAGGGCCACTTGTCGGAACATGTAGAAGTGGAGAGAGAAGTAAGCAGGGATGTATGGCAGCTCCCCTCCTATTCATTCTTTACCCGGCAGACATGGGGAAAGCACTAGAATCATTGTTGTTGGCCAGCCCTAATATTAATGCATGTCAGATCAGTTGGCTAGCATACGCCAATGATATTGTGCTGGTGGATAATACAGGAGTAGGGCTTTAGCGCTAACTAAATGCACTGGGGACATATGCAAAAGAAAACGATCTATCAATAAACCCAGGCAAACCAAAATAGTAATCTTTAAAAGGTTGAGAAGAAACATCCCTATCTATAAGTGGACTATGGAGGGCCTAACAATCGCCATAGTAGAGGAAGTGGTGTACCTGGGTTTCACTCTATATGCATCTCCAACAGCGGGCCAAATTAATATAGACTTCAGAGAGAAGACCTCTCAGTTAACACTGCAAATGAAGAAATTACTGGCGAAACACTGTACATTCTCGATAATACCAGTGATTAAATTCTATACAGCAAAAGTTATCCCGATAATTCTTTATGGCTCAGAAGCCAAACCGATGGCCTGGGACATGAATTGGCACAAATTAGAAGGATAATTATGGAAGAAGGTCCTTGGTCTCCCCCAAAGCTTGGCAACATGCAGCCTGAGATATGCGTTAGGCTTAAGATCCTATGCAGAATGGAAGCTGGTAACCCTTTATCACCTGATAAGAACCCCACAGGCGGACTCACTCTCTGTAGACTTAAATGACCATCTAATGTACTCACAATCGGCTCTATTATCTAATCTAAGACATCTGGTATTTAAAATACTGAAGGATTCGGATAGCGATGTTGATACGCTCCTGTGTAATCCACTGAAAGTTAAAAAGGCAATGGAAAGAACTGATTGGATTTACACAATTGAAGGGATACATAAAGCAATTTTGGCAAGATCAAACTCGATATTTGACAAAAAAACTTGGTTTCCTTACCAAATACATGAGACGTTTCCCTGATTGGAGGGCGAGACAGACCTTCCTTAGAGTCCGATTAAACTTAATCCAGATGGGAGAAGTGTTGACTTGATGGGGCCGTAGTGGAGAAGCCCCAAAATGTTGCCCAACATGTAATGACCCAAGTCAACAGTCCATTAGGCATGTCTTAATGGAATGCAGTGGAACCTGGAACATAAGAGTGATATATATGCAAATATTTGTAGATAGAGAGGATGGCCTGCTATCGGAAATGTTCTGGGATAAAGTAATTGCAGGCCAGGAGACATCACTCACTCTAAATGTGATCCAGGTATTGCGGATGTGTGGGTTAATAGACAATGGCCACCAATAGGGTAACATAAGCACACCCATTAAAGATTTGAAGAGGAGAATGTTTTAACATGTCAATTAAGACATTTTTATTTCACAACGTATTATGTATTCATGTTTTATATGATTATTGTACATTTTTCTGTGGATAAATATGGAAAAAACAATGATGTTTGGAACACAATAAAAATGGGGGACCCCAAGATTTGAAAAGCTAGTGCCAGAGCATCAGACCCATCAGTAGCTACAAAGGGCTCTATTGGGTTTGATATCTGTAGTAGTAGGAATGAGACCATTCCTCCAGGTGGACGAAGATGAATACCTACTGATTTGATAATCATACCACCCCCTGATACATACATCAGATTAGCACCCAAATCAGGGTTGGTGTGGAGATTTGGAATAGATGTATTTGCGAGAGTAATAGACCCAGACTTTAGAGGTGATTTTATGGTATTGCTGCAAAATCACGGGAAGGACCCATTCCAAATCCATCCAGGGGATAAAGTTGCCCAAGGAGTACTTAAGAAGGCAGTGTTCACTAGACTCAAGGAAAACTCTGGGCCGGAAAATACAGACAGAGGAACTAAAGGCGTTGGGGAGGCTGATGAGCCATCTTATGGCCCTCCTAGCGCTGAACCCAGAAAAACTACAGAGTAAGAGCCCACGACCCTTCTAGACTTAGCCTTTTCCCAAAGAAACTACCCCTTTTTGGCTGAAGCATTTTTGAAAGTAGTATCGGAGGCCCAGAGTTGTGCAAAAAGGGGACGTTTTTTCTTCTTAAAACATGGGCTTCTGTATAGGGGAGACACCACTGCAGAAGGCCAGGTAAATACCCAAGTGGTAGTCCCTAAAAATCGCAAGCAGGGAGTCTTGGAGATCGCCCACTTACATCTGGGGCCGTCCAAAACTCAGACCCAAATAACAGAAACGTGTTTCTGGCCTGAAATGGAAGCTGACATTGAAACCTTCTGGCAGGCATGTATTATCTGCCAGAAAACTAACACTCATATGACACCTACTTGTTCTACCAGTGGAATAAAGTCCCAAGAGGCATGGGCCGACACAAACCTCTTTAGAGGGTCAAGTCTACAAAATGAGAGTAAGTGGGCAAAGATTAACTTCCCCGACCATGTAAATCATCAGTTAGGGGTCAACTTTCAGGTTAAGAGCTCACAAGCTATACTCCCCATCAGAAAGTCCATAGAGGGGAATGAGTTCCATCTTTATTTGTCCACAAGACTGTAGAGTGCCAGGAAGAGACAAGATAATGATCTCTTTAGGTTTACAATTAAGTTTCCCATATGGCATGGGCATCTATGTGTCACTCTATAGAGAAAGACAATTAAAAATACTACCTCTACTGTCCTGGGGAGAGGAATTTAAATGTGTTCTTTTGAATTTCTCTGACAACCCTATTGAGATTAAACAGTCAGAATTTTTCTTTCAATCCTTTAGAAAAAGAAAAACGATTCTCCCTTAAGAAAGATTCCTCATTTTAGTGCCTACCTGAAATTCGATTTTGGGTGTGCTTTTAAATCTTTGCATCCACCATTTTGTTCTGCATTTTAGTACTCTATTGAAAATTCAAATTTAGGTGCGCTTTTAAATCTTTGCATCCACCATTTTGTTCTGCATTTAAGTACTCTTTTGCAAATTCGCATTTAGGTGTGCTTTTAAATCTTTGCATTGATTGTCTTCCCTTTCACACCTTCTTCTTCTGTGCATGACTGGCTGCTAGGCCACTTGGTGAGTTCCTGAGTATTGTGCATCCCCCCTGTCTGTCTCTCTCTCCTCCACTACTCCCATGGCACTCTCTATCTTCCCTATCTTTTCTAACTGCTATTCTATCACATATCCTACCTCTCTCATGAAGTCTGGAAGACAAAATATCTGGAAAAAGCTCTGCTCGACTCCAACCCAGGACTACCTATTGCTGACACCTATGTCAGTGCTACTTCCAGGCAGACTTTTACTAATATCACCTTTTCTGTCTCCTCTCTTGACCTATGGACCCTCCCATCTGGTCTCCACTCTCTCCCCTTTCCCCTCCTCACCCACTAATGGTGGCACTTGGTGGGAAGTACTCCTTTCATACTTCTCATCCTCCTCTATGTGTACCATTAATGTCTATCATAATGGCACTATCATGGCCCAATGTTCTCCACCTACTCTTCTCCTTCTCGACCGGCGCCTGCCCTCTCTCATAAATTTCATCCCTTCTCCCGCCACTCCTTCTTCCTCTCTTCTCACCTCTCAACCACCACCGATGGGAGTGCAACGCACCTGTACCGCGCCTCATAAAACCTTCAAAGGTGGTAACCAGCTTCACTTAGCTACTCTGAATGCTTGCTCTGCTGTCAAACACTCCTCTGACATCTGTCTCCTTCTCAAAGACTTTGACCTTGATGTCCTCACTCTTACCGAGACATGGTTCAATGCCAGCTCTGTCACTGCTCTTGACACTCGCCTTCCTAAGGGCTACAAAATCCTCTCCAAACCCAGACCCAACAGGCCTGGAGGTAGAGTGGCTCTGATCTTCCCTAAGTGGGTCTCTGCTTCCAACATACCTACTCAATCCTACTCCTCTTTTGAATACCTCGTCTGTAGGCTTCGGGTCTCGCCTACTGTCTCTCTCACACTGACCACTATCTACAGGCCCCCTGGCCCTATCTCTCTCTTCCTCTCTGAGTGGGCCAACCTCCCCTCCTCCCTCTCAACCTCTTCTTCCAAATCCCTCCTCCTTGGTGACTTCAACATCCACCTCAAATCCCTTGAATCATCCACCTCTCAGTGCAGAGTTGCTGAACGCAAGTGGCAGACCTCGGGTTTACCCTCTGACAAACTGGCCTGCCGCCTGCTCCAAAGACAATATCGCTTCTCTATCTGCTTCATGAAGCGGACCCACATCCAAGCCGGCATCTCTGGAGCCACTAATAACACAGCCAAACTTTTCAAAATCTGCAAATAACTCGCCAATCCTTTTGCAGTTTCCACCTCTCTTCTTCCTTCCAAGGCTCTCTGCACCACTTTGGCCTCCCATTTCACATAAAAAAACAGGACATCTTATCCTCACTCTATTCCCCCCCAACTCCTCTCACGCGCCTACTTCCCTGCCTCCCTTGGCTTCCCTCATTCCACCCGCCTCACTCTTCTCTCTCCTGCAAATAGCACCGGATGAGGCCTCTAAAGTGGTCCCCTCTATGAAGGTCTCCTCCAAACAGGTGCACCGTCCTCTTCCATGACCATTAAGGACAACATCTCCTCTCTCACCCCAGCTCTTGCTGACTTCTGTAACCACTCCTTCACCACTGGCACTTTCTGCTCTGTCCCTCAAGCTCTCTTGCGCACCCTCTCTTAAAAAAGCTGTCTGCTGACCCCTCCTGACCGGCTAACTATCACCCTATATCCACTACACCCTTCCTGGGTAAACTCCTGGAGAAGCTGGTCCTCCCCCAACTTACTCTCCACTCTGATCTTGTTGGCTGCCTTCATGACCATCAGTCTGGATTCCGGGCATCCAGAGGCACGGAAACAGCTCTCCTGAACACCCGTGAAAACATGCTCGCCAATCTAGACTTCAACTCTCCCGCTGTTTTCATTCTCCTTGATCTCTCCTCTGCCTTTGACACTGTCAACCATTCTATCCTCATAAAACAACTCTGTGACACCCTCGGCATCACTGACCAGGCACTGGATTGGCTGACCCCTTTCCTCAATAACCGCCCTTCCCAGCTGCAGCTGGGTCCTTTCTCCTCCACTACCACACTCTCTATCTGTGGGCTCTATCCTATTACCATGGCTCTTCAATATCTACCTTGCCCCTTTTGCTCACCTGATCTCCTCTGCTCATTTCCAATGTCAGGCCAATGACACACAGCTTTTCTTCCAACTTCCTTCTACTACCTCCTCTTCCACCTCTCTCATCCCTGAATGTCTGTCCACCATTCAGGCATGGTGTGCAGCAAACAATCTCTTAATTTGAGAAAGACGGAGCTCCTTCTCATTGGGACACCTAGGCCCTCTTTTCCTGGTTCCATGTGAAAATATCCCTGCAAAAATGCGGCAATATTACCTCATGGAACCCGCGGGGGACAGCCCCACAACCCCCACATTTTTCAAAATGAAGCGGGGGACACCCCTGCAACCCCTGCTCTCATGCATTATCCCCCTAAATAATGTCACCTATGCCTTTTCCCGGCGACTATATGTATGGCGACATTATTTATGGGGATAATATTACCTGATACCCTTATCCTCCTACCCTATGGCCACCCCTTTTGGGCCCTCTATCCACACCATCCTGTGAGGCCAAAAACTTCTGTGTCATCTTCGATTCCGGCCTCTCCTTTACCTCTTACAAAGAAGACACACTTCTAGCTCCACCTCCTCAGAGGCATTCTTCCTTTTCTCACTTTCCCTCAGAAGCTCAATGTCTCCAGGGCTCTGGTTCTCTCCAGGCTGGACTACTACCTCAATCTCCCTCTTTCCTCTCTAACCCCCCTCCCCCAGCTAATCCAGAATAGGGCTGCAAGACTTATCCTTGGCCTCAAGCCCTGGGACCGTATCTTTCCAGTCCTAAAATCTCTCCACTAGCTGCAGGGATCAAATTTAAGAACTCTGCATCATCCACAAGCCCTTTTGGGGCCTGGGACCACTCTATCTCCAACTTTCTCCTCCTTAAATACTCCCCTGCTAGAGCCCACGCTCCCCTAACTATAATTCTTTGATTGTTAAATGCTTCTCCAAGCAGAGAGTGGGGGGCAGGTCTCTCGCCTCGGCTGGTGCCTCCCTTTGAACAGCCTCCCTGCCCCTCTCATACTTGAGCCAGACCTCCTTAAGCCCTGGAAACTGCTCAAAACTCTGCTTTTCTCTACTTTCTTCCCCCTTTCCCTTACGTGTTAATCACCCCACTGCCACTGTGACCGGTGGCCTGATCCTCATGAATCTCACAGGATTCCAGGCCCATCTTCCCAGTCGATACTAGCACCCTGCACCCGATGTAGTGCCCTTGGGGGCCCTTGCCTGGTGGCTCTACATCCCACCCTTGGGAGTCGACTGCATCAGCACTTAGCCTGAGGTTCTCTTCCTTGGCTCCCCTTAGCACTTCCCTCCCGGGTCCTCCATCAGCACTTGTCCACTCCTATGCCCCCACACCCTCTCCTTCCATCCTTATCTCCTGTACTTCTCCTCACTGCACTTGCACATCTAAATGCCACAAGGCCTAGTAGGACCACGTTGGTATATTTACAGTTTTTCCATTTTTATTATTTCCTCTGTTCCCTTCCCATTTAACCCGGTGGCGCTTTGAAACACAATTTTGTTGTATAAGCGTCTAACAAATGCTCAACAAAATACATTAAAAAAAATATGCACATAGTAGATTTATGTGCTGTATTTGTAAGCAAATCCTGTACTTTTGCAAACTTTGAAGCACTGCTGCCTAAACTCTCACATGTGGGGTGGGGTGCCTGCGAAGTATTTTGGACCTGCTGCTTTCCATGCTGTACTTGTTTGGTGTGTGATAGTAACTTGTAGCGTTGCTGACCATGATGTATCTGTCTAGTGTGTGATGGAAGCTTTCAGTTCTGTGCCCTATATGATTCTTGTTTTTTGTGTTAGGGTAACTTGCTCCGATACCCATATAGTACTTGATTGCATGTCAGGGAAGATTCAACTTCTACTGCATGTGTTGCCTTGTCTTTTCTGTGTATGAATAACGTTTGCACATTTTGTGCCAATACTGTGAGTTAAGAGCACTGCGGCACACATTTGTGAAATGCATTTATTAACTTCAAGTAGCAAACTGAGTAGTGCCGGAAGGACCTTTTTGGGCAGTTTGTGAGAAATTAGACATTTGAAAAAACATTGGCCCAGTAAAATTGATTAAAACTCCCAGCTGCACAGCACACTAAAACCCCCATTTAGAAAGCATGGTGGAAGCAGAGCTTTCACCACATCTTTACTCCATCTCATGGCACCCTCACCTGGAGGCAGAGCCACTGTGCCATTTTTGTAACTAGCCCGTATGGCAGTCCATTGAAGTTAATCAGCCTGGCAAAAGAATTTTCATCCAGTGAATTTCCTAAAGGACTAGCTGGTGCTTTCCACCTGTTTGGTGATGGTGGTTGATTGCTCATTCCTGTTCTCCTTCCCATTTCTGAGACGCCAGTGGAATTCCATCCACTCAACTGTGAATGCAGTCGAGCAAAGGGTATTTTCTGCCATTCCTGATATCCTCTGGATATCCTCTGGAAAGAGGATGTGAGGGGGCTACCACCAAACAGAACTAGCAGTGACGGCAGCAAAACTACTGGCATCCACAGCTTCTCACTTTCAGTGACTCGAGCAGCGGTTTCTGACACTCTGTTTAGTGGAGACTTAAGGTATACAGATGGTGGCAGGGCAGAGGCAGAGATATGGTAAGCACAGTGTGATGGGTCAGAAATGAGAGACAGACACAGTTTTCCCAACATTTGGCATGTTTATTAAAAATGAAAGGGGTATGAGATAAAGACCTATCTGTCCCTATCCTAACAGGAATGGTCCTGCCTATCAAACTAAAGCTAAAGAAAATGTACCTTGTGTCCAAATATATCTGACCCTCACACTAACATATACAACTAGAATGTGTTTGGTAAATGCATGTTTCCAGTTCAAATAAAATATACAAAAGTTTTAAAAAAGTATAACTCCCACAAAGCAATCCTTGTGTCCAGTGTTCGGCTCCATTCCCCTGAATCAATTCAGGAAGATTTCTGAAAGAGTTCTGTTGCAACAGTATTCTGTTCAGTTTACTGAAAAATGGCTCTTTCATCCAACATGTCCCTCAGATTGGCAAAGTAAAAGTCTCTTCCATAGAACACTTGTTCAAAACCAAAGCAACAGTGTCTTCCATAGAATATTCTTCTCAAACTGTCAAAATGATTACCTAGGAGGATGTAACAACAGTCTTTTCCATAGAATACTTTTGTCAGAATGACAAAAACAAATGTCTCTTGTATAATAGTTTGTCAGGATGAGAAAATAAGTGTTTGTTTCCACAACACTGTTAGTTCCTGCCTGGTTTACTCGCCTGCCAAGAATGGTTTCTACTTCACAAAATTGTTCACACAATTGTTCCTCTCCTGGTTCACTCATCTGCCAGGAATAGTTTCTACTTTGCACAAATGTTAATGTGTCTCTGCTTGTGGCAATGTTTGTTCAATGTTTCCCCACATTCCATATGAGGAGAATTGTACAATATTTGCCCAGTTCTTTGCTTATGGCAATGTGGGTTCCAGGTTTCCCAAAACTGACATCTCACATGAAGAGAATGGCACCCTCTTTTCCTTTCTGTCTCTTCTTCAATGTCTCTTGGCTGGTGGCAATGTGGGTTCCAGGTTCCCCAAACTGACATCTCATGTGAGGGAAATTGTACCCTGTTTGCCTTCCTGTCTCTTCTTCAAAGTCTCTTGGCTGTGGTAATGCGGGTTCCAGGTTCCCTAAACTGACATCTCATGTGAGGAGAATTATACCCTTTTTGCCCTTCGGTTATATTTGGTCAGTATTCAAACTGCCTCCCCAAATGTCCTTCAACTTTATAAAAACTTTTGGTTGACTCACTGATTTAACGTGTATCGATAATGAAGAACCGTTGTCGGGCCGGTTTCCCCGGTTGTCTCTCTTAGTTCCTGCATCGGTCTTTCGCGCCTCCGCCAATGGGACCTTTGCCATCCTGCAAGACCACATCTTGTCCGGTCCTGCAGCAGCTGACTCTCACCTGAGTCCTTGCCCTCCGGTACACAGTGCCTCCAGGTGAATTCCTGTGAACGTCTTCCACCTTCAGCACAGCTCGCCGCAATCACTCTGCCACGAAGTTCCTCTCCCGCTTCATGTCCTCTGCTGCTTTCCGCTCCTTCTCCTTCATTCAAGCTGGGCCCACTGTGAGAGACCTGGGGGTATTCTCACTCCTACTCCCCTTGGATCCTCTACGCATGTGGCTAGGGAAAAGTAAACGCTCTTCGATCCTGACCATGCGGGTGGAGAAGTGAGGGAAGGTCACCTGGGTGGAGGGTATTTGAGGAATGGGAGTGGGGTGCTCTCAGATGAGACATGATATCCCCCTTTTCCTATTAACAACCAACCTAACCCTCCCCCAACCTTTATGAGTTATTGCCTAAGTCAGCTTTCCCCAATTTTCCTCATGTGACACTTAAAAGTACTGGGACGAGAAAGAGGCAGCTGAGAGTGATGAACACTCTACCTTTTTACCACTCTGGTACTGGGAAGAAAAATATGACTTTAGGATGTTGTGAGGGTCAGGCATGTCCCCTTAACCATGGTCAGGCAAATTAAATTGAAGCACACCTGCAACCTGTTAGTTGGTTGCAGGTGTATAAAGGGAGGAGAAGAAAACAACACAGTGAGAAGGGGCAGCTAGAGGGGCAGTAAGAGGAGCAGCAGGAAACCGTGTTCGAAGAGAGGCGAACTGTGGGAAGAAACTGCTGTGGGCCGGTCTGCTGTGCAAAGGACGCTGGGGACTGCAGGCAGAGAGGGTCCCAGGCAGTGTGGCGTGGGAGCTTGGGCTCCATGGAGCAGACTAATGGCCGGAAAGGGAGCCGTGTGGACAGGCTATCCCTTTAACTTGCACCAGCAGTGCTCGTTTCCCTGTGTGAAGCATATGACACAGGAGTGTCTGAGGGGCAGGATTTGGAACCCTGGAGGCTGGAGTCAACAGCAGTGTAACCCGAACTGCTGGAAGAGCTGCCAAGGCGACTAGTGAGTTTCTAAACAAACGAGAAACCCTGTGCGCAAAGTTACCATTGTTAACAAATACTTTGTATCGGAGTGGTCAAGTGTCTCAGGGAACACATTTTTGAAGGTCTCCGATTGAAGACTATTTCCATTGTTGAAGACTGAAGTGTAAATACTTTGTATCGGAGTGGTCGTGTGACTGAAGGAGCATGTTTTCGAATGTCTCAGAGTGCTGGGCATTTCAATTGAAATGAAATACCTGAACGTTGAACTGTGTTAACATCAGGCTGAAAAGAAAAGACCTTTCAAACCTTATTAACATTTATTGAATGCCAAACTGAATACTTTTGAAATTGACTTAAAGGATAGTTCCGGGACTTTTTTTTTATTGTCCCTACGGTTCAGCCATGTGTTTTTAAGCATAAATCGGTAGATCGTAGAAAACTTTCCTATGGACCTTACCCGACTTTTCGTCCATTAACGTACTCAAAATCAGCCGCCATTTTGTGATAATCCTATCATTTCCCCCCATCGACCTGGCTCACCAGCGTTTGCGGCACTAAATCATATCCCCCGCCCCTGAGCCTGACATCAGCAGACGCGTACCGCCCATTTCCCAACGCCAAAGCACGTCTCGTGTCAACAATCGCTGTGCCTCAGCTAATGAAGTGTCGCCATGGAAATGGCAGGACGCCTCTTTCCTCAATAAGTATAAACACACCGTTTCACAACACACAGCAGCAGATTTTCGATTCCATTCCTCTCTCTGTGTTACTTTGAGTATTCTGTGACTCGTTTCTGTGCTCTGGTCAGCTACCTTCGCCGCTTCTAGGCCTTGTGAACACCTGTACCATCTCTGTAAATTATTTTACTTTCTGTACCACACAATGGCTACAATAATGCCGTATATGTACGAGCCCGAGTACACCGAGGAGGAACTACTGGAAAGGCAAGCACGCGAAAACGATGGGGATTCGGCCGGCAGTTGGGAGGACCAGTCAACGGATGAAGAGCCTGGACCATGTCGCATGGACGGCGTCTCCACCCGGTGCACGTGCAATCGGTGCGAGCTAATGCCAACTGAGGAGGAGAACTGCTGCTGCCGTGAAAATTCCGGGTGCTTGGCCTACATTTCGGAAGGCGAGCCAAGTCCGCAATGCATCACCGAGCTGCCAGAGTTCAGGGAAGCCTGCCTCTCACGGACCGTGTTGAGGATGATGATGGTGCTTATGCACGAACTTCGCGGCACTGTTCGTCCGCGTAATCCGAGTAACGAGTACGTATACTCTGGTTGTGATGTCAGTGATGCCACTACTATTTCATGGTCGTCTCCCACATATAAAATTACATCTACATATCATTCGAACGCATGTAAATTGGTTCCATATTGTGCATTTTCTAGATAGAAATTTTTTCAAAGCAGAATGACATTTTTTACCTGAATCGACATTGATAATAAAGTTTTGTCTTTTTAATACAGTTTGCATCTTTCTTTTTCACAGGTGGTACAGGCTGGTGGCCTATCGTTGCTTCACTTGGTGGCTTCACGGGAGGCTCGGACACCGCGTTCGGAGAGTAATACCTGCCTGTGCGGTACTTGCCATTAGACAACATTTCCCCAGCGACAGTGGACAATACCGCGGATTTTCCCTGGATGTGCTGCAACCGGAACTTTACAATGTGTAATGTTTATTATTTATGTTCAATTGAAAATAAGATCTAAAATAAAACCCAACATATATTTTAACAATGGTTGTTTTGATTTTTTAAATGAATCTAGTGTGTCTCCATTGAATAGTCTTCCTGTGCCTTGTCTTGTCACACCACGTGTCTCCTGCCAAGCATCCCCCCTCACACTGGACGCCCCCCTGCAATCCACATAAGTGTGTCTCCATTCACGAGTCTTCCTGTGTCTTGTCTGCACGACCACCGCCCCAATCCACCCCCCCGCCCTATCAAAGGCAGTTCGCACCAGGGTACTTGCGCTGGCAAGTGGAGCTGTCAGGGAGCGATAAAGGCCAAGAGGTGCCAAAGACCATGTACACTTCAAAGTGGTCTATAGAGCATGGGTTGTTGTTCCCATGTCTACCTCCAGACCCCATGTCTCCTGCCAAGCATCCCCCCTCACGCTGGACGCCCCCCTGCAATCCACATAAGTGTGTCTCCATTCACGAGTCTTCCTGTGTCTTGTCTGCACGACCACCGCCCCAATCCACCCCCCCCGCCCTATCAAGGGCAGTTCGCACCGGGGTACTTGCGCTGGCAAGTGGAGCTGTCAGGGAGCGATAAAGGCCAAGAGGTGCCAAAGACCATGTACACTTCAAAGTGGTCTATAGAGCATGCGTTGTTGTTCCCATGTCTACCTCCAGACCCTGTGTCTCCTGCCAAGCATCCCCCCTCACGCTGGACGCCCCCCTGCAATCCACATAAGTGTGTCTCCATTCACGAGTCTTCCTGTGTCTTGTCTGCACGACCACCGCCCCAATCCACCCCCCCCCCCGCCCTATCAAAGGCAGTTCTCCCCGGGGTACTTGCGCTGGCAAGTGGAGCTGTCAGGGAGCGATAAAGGCCAAGAGGTGCCAAAGACCATGTACACTTGAAAGTGGTCTATAGAGCATGGGTTGTTGTTCCCATGTCTACCTCCAGACCCCACCCCGTGTCTCCTGCCAAGCATCCCCCCTCACGCTGGACACCCCCCTGCAAACCGCATAATGCCACGACATATTCACGTCATTCATTCACAAACACACCCCTGTTTCGAATTCTTTATAACCCACTTCATATTTCTAATGAGAACTTCTTTGCGCTTTGCTAGTCAACCCGTGAAGGTGCTGGTTATCTGCTATTCACCTCTGTGAACTTCCGTGACCACTTCGAGCAAACTCGTCAGTTTGCAACCTGTGAACTGCTCCCTGTTCTACGACAAGAAACTACTCTGATCCCTGCATCTAACTGTTTGTTCGTCAAGGTAAGGCCATGTACCATAATCATTTTGCGTCCAATTTTTTAATTTATATCTATTTGCTAGTAGTCATCAAATTGCATCCATGTTTTCTTTTCGTTCAAGACAGTACATGCAAGGAACTAGTCACATGTTCTGAGTTTAGTCAAATTATTTTTCTATTTTTTTAAAGTTATTCAAATACTTATCCGCATGTGAATAACGTGTATAGTTCCAAGAACCAAAACGAACCTTGCATTGAACCTTTTATGTGTCATTTAATTTTTTAACACATTGGTATTCATAGAGAATTGTTGATCTTTACTTTTCAGAACTTTCCACAATGCCTGCCTGTTCCATTGGCAGTTGCCCTTCGAAGACCCATAAAAAATCTGAAGGTACTATAATGCATGTTTTCCCTAAGACAATAGATCAGATAAGAGAATGGGTCCGATATTGCGGATATCCACCGTCTGAGCTTGAAAGTAGAGTCCTAGAAGTCTTTGCGGACAAGAGGGGTGATCGATACCGCATCTGCAGCAGGCACTTTACCTCAGAAATGTACTCCACATCATTGCTAATAAAGAAGAACACACCGCGAGCGAAGCGAAAATTGCTCTCAACCGCTATTCCCACTCTATTCGTCCACATCCCTCCACTGGTGAGTCAAGTTTACGGATTTTATATGATTATTGTACATTTTTCTGTGGATAAATATGGAAAAAACAATGATGTTTGGAACACAATAAAAATGGGGGACCCCAAGATTTGAAAAGCTAGTGCCAGAGCATCAGACCCATCAGTAGCTACAAAGGGCTCTATTGGGTTTGATATCTGTAGTAGTAGGAATGAGACCATTCCTCCAGGTGGACGAAGATGAATACCTACTGATTTGATAATCATACCACCCCCTGATACATACATCAGATTAGCACCCAAATCAGGGTTGGTGTGGAGATTTGGAATAGATGTATTTGCGAGAGTAATAGACCCAGACTTTAGAGGTGATTTTATGGTATTGCTGCAAAATCACGGGAAGGACCCATTCCAAATCCATCCAGGGGATAAAGTTGCCCAAGGAGTACTTAAGAAGGCAGTGTTCACTAGACTCAAGGAAAACTCTGGGCCGGAAAATACAGACAGAGGAACTAAAGGCGTTGGGGAGGCTGATGAGCCATTTTATGGCCCTCCTAGCCCTGAACCCAGAAAAACTACAGAGTAAGAGCCCACGACCCTTCTAGACTTAGCCTTTTCCCAAAGAAACTACCCCTTTTTGGCTGAAGCATTTTTGAAAGTAGTATCGGAGGCCCAGAGTTGTGCAAAAAGGGGACGTTTTTTCTTCTTAAAACATGGGCTTTTGTATAGGGGAGACACCACTGCAGAAGGCCAGGTAAATACCCAAGTGGTAGTCCCTAAAAATCGCAAGCAGGGAGTCTTGGAGATCGCCCACTTACATCTGGGGCCGTCCAAAACTCAGACCCAAATAACAGAAACGTGTTTCTGGCCTGAAATGGAAGCTGACATTGAAACCTTCTGGCAGGCATGTATTATCTGCCAGAAAACTAACACTCATATGACACCTACTTGTTCTACCAGTGGAATAAAGTCCCAAGAGGCATGGGCCGACACAAACCTCTTTAGAGGGTCAAGTCTACAAAATGAGAGTAAGTGGGCAAAGATTAACTTCCCCGACCATGTAAATCATCAGTTAGGGTTCAACTTTCAGGTTAAGAGCTCACAAGCTATCCTCCCCATCAGAAAGTCCATAGAGGGGAATGAGTTCCATCTTTATTTGTCCACAAGACTGTAGAGTGCCAGGAAGAGACAAGATAATGATCTATGTGTCACTCTATAGAGAAAGACAATTAAAAATACTACCTCTACTGTCCTGGGGAGAGGAATTTAAATGTGTTCTTTTGAATTTCTCTGACAACCCTATTGAGATTAAACAGGGCCAATTGGTGGGAAGTTTAAGGTATGACATTTTGCGGGAACCTCTTGCCTATCCATCTTTGAGAGAAAGTTACCAGGACAAAACATCTGGTAAAGAGTAGAGTCAGAATTTTTCTTTCAATCCTTTAGAAAAAGAAAAACGATTCTCCCTTAAGAAAGATTCCTCATTTTAGTGCCTACCTGAAATTCGATTTTAGGTGTGCTTTTAAATCTTTGCATCGACCATTTTGTTCTGCATTTTAGTACTCTTTTGAAAATTCAAATTTAGGTGCGCTTTTAAATCTTTGCATCCACCATTTTGTTCTGCATTTAAGTACTCTTTTGCAAATTCGCATTTAGGTGTGCTTTTAAATCTTTGCATTGATTGTCTTCCCTTTCACACCTTCTTCTTCTGTGCATGACTGGCTGCTAGGCCACTTGGTGAGTTCCTGTGTATTGTGCATCCCCCCTGTCTGTCTCTCTCTCCTCCACTACTCCCATGGCACTCTCTATCTTCCCTATCTTTTCTAACTGCTATTCTATCACATATCCTACCTCTCTCATGAAGTCTGGAAGACAAAATATCTGGAAAAAGCTCTGCTCGACTCCAACCCAGGACTACCTATTGCTGACACCTATGTCAGTGCTACTTCCAGGTAGACTTTTACTAATATCACCTTTTCTGTCTCCTCTCTTGACCTATGGACCCTCCCATCTGGTCTCCACTCTCTCCCCTTTCTCCTCCTCACCCACTAATGGTGGCACTTGGTGGGAAGTACTCCTTTCATACTTCTCATCCTCCTCTATGTGTACCATTAATGTCTATCATAATGGCACTATCATGGCCCAATGTTCTCCACCTACTCTTCTCCTTCTCGACCGGCGCCTGCCCTCTCTCATAAATTTCATCCCTTCTCCCGCCACTCCTTCTTCCTCTCCTCTCACCTCTCAACCAACACCGATGGGAGTGCAACGCACCTGTACCGCGCCTCATAAAACCTTCAAAGGTGGTAACCAGCTTCACTTAGCTAATCTGAATGCTTGCTCTGCTGTCAAACACTCCTCTGACATCTGTCTCCTTCTCAAAGACTTTGACCTTGATGTCCTTACTCTTACCGAGACATGGTTCAATGCCAGCTCTGTCACTGCTCTTGACACTCTCCTTCCTAAGGGCTACAAAATCCTCTCCAAACCCAGACCCAACAAGCCTGGAGGTAGAGTGGCTCTGATCTTCCCTAAGTGGGTCTCTGCTTCCAACATACCTACTCAATCCTACTCCTCTTTTGAATACCTCGTCTGTAGGCTTCGGGTCTCGCCTACTGTCTCTCTCACACTGACCACTAACTACAGGCCCCCTGGCCCTATCTCTCTCTTCCTCTCTGAGTGGGCCAACCTCCCCTCCTCCCTCTCAACCTCTTCTTCCAAATCCCTTCTCCTTGGTGACTTCAACATCCACCTCAAATCCCTTGAATCATCCACCTCTCAGTGCAGAGTTGCTGAACGCAAGTGGCAGACCTCGGGTTTACCCTCTGACAAACTGGCCTGCCGCCTGCTCCAAAGACAATATCGCTTCTCTATCTGCTTCATGAAGCGGACCCACATCCAAGCCGGCATCTCTGGAGCCACTAATAACACAGCCAAACTTTTCAAAATCTGCAAATAACTCGCCAATCCTTTTGCAGTTTCCACCTCTCTTCTTCCTTCCAAGGCTCTCTGCACCACTTTGGCCTCCCATTTCACATAAAAAAACAGGACATCTTGTCCTCACTCTATTCCCCCCCAACTCCTCTTACGCGCCTACTTCCCTGCCTCCCTTGGCTTCCCTCATTCCACCCGCCTCACTCTTCTCTCTCCTGCCAATTGCACCGGATGAGGCCTCTAAAGTGGTCCCCTCTATGAAGGTCTCCTCCAAACAGGTGCACCGTCCTCTTCCATGACCATTAAGGACAACATCTCCTCTCTCACCCCAGCTCTTGCTGACTTCTGTAACCACTCCTTCACCACTGGCACTTTCCGCTCTGTCCCTCAAGCTCTCTTGCGCACCATCTCTTAAAAAAGCTGTCTGCTGACCCCTCTTGACCGGCTAACTATCACCCTATATCCACTACACCCTTCCTGGGTAAACTCCTGGAGAAGCTGGTCCTCCCCCAACTTACCCTCCACACTGATCTTGTTGGCTGCCTTCATGACCATCAATCTGGATTCCGGGCATCCAGAGGCACGGAAACAGCTCTCCTGAACACCTGTGAAAACATGCTCGCCAATCTAGACTTCAACTCTCCCGCTGTTTTCATTCTCCTTGATCTCTCCTCTGCCTTTGACACTGTCAACCATTCTATCCTCATAAAACAACTCTGTGACACCCTCGGCATCACTGACCAGCCACTGGATTGGCTGACCCCTTTCCTCAATAACCGCCCTTCCCAGCTGCAGCTGGGTCCTTTCTCCTCCACTACCACACTCTATCTGTGGGCTCTATCCTATTACCATGGCTCTTCAATATCTACCTTGCCCCTTTTGCTCACCTGATCTCCTCTGCTCATTTCCAATGTCAGGCCAATGACACACAGCTTTTCTTCCAACTTCCTTCTACTAACTCCTCTTCCACCTCTCTCATCCCTGAATGTCTGTCCACCATTCAGGCATGGTGTGCAGCAAACAATCTCTTAATTTGAGAAAGACGGAGCTCCTTCTCATTGGGACACCTAGGCCCTCTTTTCCTGGTTCCATGTGAAAATATCCCTGCAAAAATGCGGCAATATTACCTCATGGAACCCGCGGGGGTCAGCCCCACAACCCCCACATTTTTCAAAATGAAGCGGGGGACACCACTGCAACCCCTGCTCTCATGCATTATCCCCCTAAATAATGTCACCTATGCCTTTTCCCGGCGACTATATGTATGGCGACATTATTTATGGGGATAATATTACCCGATACCCTTATCCTCCTACCCTATGGCCACCCCTTTTGGGCCCTCTATCCACACCATCCTGTGAGGCCAAAAACTTCTGTGTCATCTTCGATTCCGGCCTCTCCTTTACCTCTTACAAAGAAGACACACTTCTAGCTCCACCTCCTCAGAGGCATTCTTCCTTTTCTCACTTTCCCTCAGAAGCTCAATGTCTCCAGGGCTCTGGTTCTCTCCAGGCTGGACTACTACCTCGATCTCCCTCTTTCCTCTCTAACCCCCCTCCCCCAGCTAATTCAGAATAGGGCTGCAAGACTTATCCTTGGCCTCAAGCCCTGGGACCGTATCTCTCCAGTCCTAAAATCTCTCCACTAGCTGCAGGGATCAAATTTAAGAACTATGCATCATCCACAAGCCCTTTTGGGGCCTGGGACCACTCTATCTCCAACTTTCTCCTCCTTAAATACTCCCCTGCTAGAGCCCACGCTCCCCTAACTATAATTCTTTGATTGTTAAATGCTTCTCCAAGCAGAGAGTGGGGGGCAGGTCTCTCGCCTCGGCTGGTGCCTCCCTTTGAACAGCCTCCCTGCCCCTCTCATACTTGAGCCAGACCTCCTTAAGCCCTGGAAACTGCTCAAAACTCTGCTTTTCTCTACTTTCTTCCCCCTTTCCCTTACGTGTTAATCACCCCACTGCCACTGTGACCGGTGGCCTGATCCTCATGAATCTCACAGGATTCCAGGCCCATCTTCCCAGTCGATACTAGCACCCTGCACCCGATGTAGTGCCCTTGAGGGCCCTTGCCTGGTGGCTCTACATCCCACCCTTGGGAGTCGACTGCATCAGCACTTAGCCTGAGGTTCTCTTCCTTGGCTCCCCTTAGCACTTCCCTCCCGGGTCCTCCATCAGCACTTGTCCACTCCTATGCCCCCACACCCTCTCCTTCCATCCTTATCTCCTGTACTTCTCCTCACTGCACTTGCACATCTAAATGCCACAAGGCCTAGTAGGACCACGTGTGTATATTTACAGTTTTTCAATTTTTATTATTTCCTCTGTTCCCTTCCCATTTAACCCGGTGGCGCTTTGAAACACAATTTTGTTGTATAAGCGTCTAACAAATGCTCAACAAAATACATTAAAAAAAAATATGCACATAGTAGCTTTATGTGCTGTATTTGTAAGCAAATCCTGCACTTTTGCAAACTTTGTAGCACTGCTGCCTAAAATCTCACATGTGGGGTGGGGTGCCTGCGAAGTATTTTGGACCTGCTGCTTTCCATGCTGTACTTGTTTGGTGTGTGATAGTAACTTGTAGCGTTGCTGGCCATAATGTATCTGTCCAGTGTGTGATGGAAGCTTTCAGTTCTGTGCCCTATATGATTCTTGTTTTTTGTGTTAGGGTAACTTGCTCCGATACCCATATAGTACTTGATTGCATGTCAGGGAAGATTCAACTTCTACTGCATGTGTTGCCTTGTCTTTTCTGTGTATGAATAACATTTGCACATTTTGTGCCAATACTGTGAGTTAAGAGCACTGCGGCACACATTTGTGAAATGCATTTATTAACTTCAAGTAGCAAACTGAGTAGTGCCGGAAGGACCTTTTTGGGCAGTTTGTGAGAAATTAGACATTTGAAAAAACATTGGCCCAGTAAAATTGATTAAAACTCCCAGCTGCACAGCACACTAAAACCCCCATTTAGAAAGCATGGTGGAAGCAGAGCTTTCACCACATCTTTACTCCATCTCATGGCACCCTCACCTGGAGGCAGAGCCACTGTGCCATTTTTGTAACTAGCCCGTATGGCAGTCCATTGAAGTTAATCAGCCTGGCAAAAGAATTTTCATCCAGTGAATTTCCTAAAGGACTAGCTGGTGCTTTCCACCTGTTTGGTGATGGTGGTTGATTGCTCATTCCTGTTCTCCTTCCCATTTCTGAGACGCCAGTGGAATTCCATCCACTCAACTGTGAATGCAGTCGAGCAAAGGGTATTTTCTGCCATTCCTGATATCCTCTGGATATCCTCTGGAAAGAGGATGTGAGGGGGCTACCACCAAACAGAACTAGCAGTGACGGCAGCAAAACTACTGGCATCCACAGCTTCTCACTTTCAGTGACTCGAGCAGCGGTTTCTGACACTCTGTTTAGTGGAGACTTAAGGTATGCAGATGGTGGCAGGGCAGAGGCAGAGATATGGTAAGCACAGTGTGATGGGTCAGAAATGAGAGACAGACACAGTTTTCCCAACATTTGGCATGTTTATTAAAAATGAAAGGGGTATGAGATAAAGACCTATCTGTCCCTATCCTAACAGGAATGGTCCTGCCTATCAAACTAAAGCTAAAGAAAATGTACCTTGTGTCCAAATATATCTGACCCTCACACTAACATATACAACTAGAATGTGTTTGGTAAATGCATGTTTCCAGTTCAAATAAAATATACAAAAGTTTTAAAAAAGTATAACTCCCACAAAGCAATCCTTGTGTCCAGTGTTCGGCTCCATTCCCCTGAATCAATTCAGGAAGATTTCTGAAAGAGTTCTGTTGCAACAGTATTCTGTTCAGTTTACTGAAAAATGGCTCTTTCATCCAACATGTCCCTCAGATTGGCAAAGTAAAAGTCTCTTCCATAGAACACTTGTTCAAAACCAAAGCAACAGTGTCTTCCATAGAATATTCTTCTCAAACTGTCAAAATGATTACCTAGGAGGATGTAACAACAGTCTTTTCCATAGAATACTTTTGTCAGAATGACAAAAACAAATGTCTCTTGTATAATAGTTTGTCAGGATGAGAAAATAAGTGTTTGTTTCCACAACACTGTTAGTTCCTGCCTGGTTTACTCGCCTGCCAAGAATGGTTTCTACTTCACAAAATTGTTCACACAATTGTTCCTCTCCTGGTTCACTCATCTGCCAGGAATAGTTTCTACTTTGCACAAATGTTAATGTGTCTCTGCTTGTGGCAATGTTTGTTCAATGTTTCCCCACATCCCATATGAGGAGAATTGTACAATATTTGCCCAGTTCTTTGCTTATGGCAATGTGGGTTCCAGGTTTCCCAAAACTGACATCTCACATGAAGAGAATGGCACCCTCTTTTCCTTTCTGTCTCTTCTTCAATGTCTCTTGGCTGGTGGCAATGTGGGTTCCAGGTTCCCCAAACTGACATCTCATGTGAGGGAAATTGTACCCTGTTTGCCTTCCTGTCTCTTCTTCAAAGTCTCTTGGCTGTGGTAATGCGGGTTCCAGGTTCCCTAAACTGACATCTCATGTGAGGAGAATTATACCCTTTTTGCCCTTCGGTTATATTTGGTCAGTATTCAAACTGCCTCCCCAAATGTCCTTCAACTTTATAAAAACTTTTGGTTGACTCACTGATTTAACGTGTATCGATAATGAAGAACCGTTGTCGGGCCGGTTTCCCCGGTTGTCTCTCTTAGTTCCTGCATCGGTCTTTCGCGCCTCCGCCAATGGGACCTTTGCCATCCTGCAAGACCACATCTTGTCCGGTCCTGCAGCAGCTGACTCTCACCTGAGTCCTTGCCCTCCGGTACACAGTGCCTCCAGGTGAATTCCTGTGAACGTCTTCCACCTTCAGCACAGCTCGCCGCAATCACTCTGCCACGAAGTTCCTCTCCCGCTTCATGTCCTCTGCTGCTTTCCGCTCCTTCTCCTTCATTCAAGCTGAGCCCACTGTGAGAGACCTGGGGGTATTCTCACTCCTACTCCCCTTGGATCCTCTACGCATGTGGCTAGGGAAAAGTAAACGCTCTTCGATCCTGACCATGCGGGTGGAGAAGTGAGGGAAGGTCACCTGGGTGGAGGGTATTTGAGGAATGGGAGTGGGGTGCTCTCAGATGAGACATGATATCCCCCTTTTCCTATTAACAACCAACCTAACCCTCCCCCAACCTTTATGAGTTATTGCCTAAGTCAGCTTTCCCCAATTTTCCTCATGTGACACTTAAAAGTACTGGGACGAGAAAGAGGCAGCTGAGAGTGATGAACACTCTACCTTTTTACCACTCTGGTACTGGGAAGAAAAAGATGACTTTAGGATGTTGTGAGGGTCAGGCATGTCCCCTTAACCATGGTCAGGCAAATTAAATTGAAGCACACCTGCAACCTGTTAGTTGGTTGCAGGTGTATAAAGGGAGGAGAAGAAAACAACACAGTGAGAAGGGGCAGCTAGAGGGGCAGTAAGAGGAGCAGCAGGAAACCGTGTTCGAAGAGAGGCGAACTGTGGGAAGAAACTGCTGTGGGCCGGTCTGCTGTGCAAAGGACGCTGGGGACTGCAGGCAGAGAGGGTCCCAGGCAGTGTGGCGTGGGAGCTTGGGCTCCATGGAGCAGACTAATGGCCGGAAAGGGAGCCGTGTGGACAGGCTATCCCTTTAACTTGCACCAGCAGTGCTCGTTTCCCTGTGTGAAGCATATGACACAGGAGTGTCTGAGGGGCAGGATTTGGAACCCTGGAGGCTGGAGTCAACAGCAGTGTAACCCGCACTGCTGGAAGAGCTGCCAAGGCGACTAGTGAGTTTCTAAACAAACGAGAAACCCTGTGCGCAAAGTTACCATTGTTAACAAATACTTTGTATCGGAGTGGTCAAGTGTCTCAGGGAACACATTTTTGAAGGTCTCCGATTGACGACTATTTCCATTGTTGAAGACTGAAGTGTAAATACTTTGTATCGGAGTGGTCGTGTGACTGAAGGAGCATGTTTTCGAATGTCTCAGAGTGCTGGGCATTTCAATTGAAATGAAATACCTGAACGTTGAACTGTGTTAACATCAGGCTGAAAAGAAAAGACCTTTCAAACCTTATTAACATTTATTGAATGCCAAACTGAATACTTTTGAAATTGACTTAAAGGATAGTTCCGGGACTTTTTTTTTATTGTCCCTACGGTTCAGCCATGTGTTTTTAAGCATAAATCGGTAGATCGTAGAAAACTTTCCTATGGACCTTACCCGACTTTTCGTCCATTAACGCACTCGAAATCAGCCGCCATTTTGTGATAATCCTATCATTTCCCCCCATCGACCTGGCTCACCAGCGTTTGCGGCACTAAATCATATCCCCCGCCCCTGAGCCTGACATCAGCAGACGCGTACCGCCCATTTCCCAACGCCAAAGCACGTCTCGTGTCAACAATCGCTGTGCCTCAGCTAATGAAGTGTCGCCATGGAAATGGCAGGACGCCTCTTTCCTCAATAAGTATAAACACACCGTTTCACAACACACAGCAGCAGATTTTCGATTCCATTCCTCTCTCTGTGTTACTTTGAGTATTCTGTGACTCGTTTCTGTGCTCTGGTCAGCTACCTTCGCCGCTTCTAGGCCTTGTGAACACCTGTACCATCTCTGTAAATTATTTTACTTTCTGTACCACACAATGGCTACAATAATGCCGTATATGTACGAGCCCGAGTACACCAAGGAGGAACTACTGGAAAGGCAAGCACGCGAAAACGATGGGGATTCGGCCGGCAGTTGGGAGGACCAGTCAACGGATGAAGAGCCTGGACCATGTCGCATGGACGGCGTCTCCACCCGGTGCACGTGCAATCGGTGCGAGCTAATGCCAACTGAGGAGGAGAACTGCTGCTGCCGTGAAAATTCCGGGTGCTTGGCCTACATTTCGGAAGGCGAGCCAAGTCCGCAATGCATCACCGAGCTGCCAGAGTTCAGGGAAGCCTGCCTCTCACGGACCGTGTTGAGGATGATGATGGTGCTTATGCACGAACTTCGCGGCACTGTTCGTCCGCGTAATCCGAGTAACGAGTACGTATACTCTGGTTGTGATGCCAGTGATGCCACTACTATTTCATGGTCGTCTCCCACATATAAAATTACATCTACATATCATTCGAACGCATGTAAATTGGTTCCATATTGTGCATTTTCTAGATAGAATTTTTTTCAAAGCAGAATGACATTTTTTACCTGAATCGACATTGATAATAAAGTTTTGTCTTTTTAATACAGTTTGCATCTTTCTTTTTCACAGGTGTACAGGCTGGTGGCCTATCGTTGCTTCACTTGGTGGCTTCACGGGAGGCTCGGACACCGCGTTCGGAGAGTAATACCTGCCTGTGCGGTACTTGCCATTAGACAACATTTCCCCAGCGACAGTGGACAATACCGCGGATTTTCCCTGGATGTGCTGCAACCGGAACTTTACAATGTGTAATGTTTATTATTTATGTTCAATTGAAAATAAGATCTAAAATAAAACCCAACATATATTTTAACAATGGTTGTTTTGATTTTTTAAATGAATCTAGTGTGTCTCCATTGAATAGTCTTCCTGTGCCTTGTCTTGTCACACCACGTGTCTCCTGCCAAGCATCCCCCCTCACGCTGGACACCCCCCTGCAATCCACATAAGTGTGTCTCCATTCACGAGTCTTCCTGTGTCTTGTCTGCACGACCACCGCCCCAATCCACCCCCCCGCCCTATCAAAGGCAGTTCGCACCAGGGTACTTGCGCTGGCAAGTGGAGCTGTCAGGGAGCGATAAAGGCCAAGAGGTGCCAAAGACCATGTACACTTCAAAGTGGTCTATAGAGCATGGGTTGTTGTTCCCATGTCTACCTCCAGACCCCATGTCTCCTGCCAAGCATCCCCCCTCACGCTGGACGCCCCCCTGCAATCCACATAAGTGTGTCTCCATTCACGAGTCTTCCTGTGTCTTGTCTGCACGACCACCGCCCCAATCCACCCCCCCCGCCCTATCAAGGGCAGTTCGCACCGGGGTACTTGCGCTGGCAAGTGGAGCTGTCAGGGAGCGATAAAGGCCAAGAGGTGCCAAAGACCATGTACACTTCAAAGTGGTCTATAGAGCATGCGTTGTTGTTCCCATGTCTACCTCCAGACCCTGTGTCTCCTGCCAAGCATCCCCCCTCACGCTGGACGCCCCCCTGCAATCCACATAAGTGTGTCTCCATTCACGAGTCTTCCTGTGTCTTGTCTGCACGACCACCGCCCCAATCCACCCCCCCCCCGCCCTATCAAAGGCAGTTCTCCCCGGGGTACTTGCGCTGGCAAGTGGAGCTGTCAGGGAGCGATAAAGGCCAAGAGGTGCCAAAGACCATGTACACTTCAAAGTGGTCTATAGAGCATGGGTTGTTGTTCCCATGTCTACCTCCAGACCCCACCCCGTGTCTCCTGCCAAGCATCCCCCCTCACGCTGGACACCCCCCTGCAAACCGCATAATGCCACGACATATTCACGTCATTCATTCACAAACACACCCCTGTTTCGAATTCTTTATAACCCACTTCATATTTCTAATGAGAACTTCTTTGCGCTTTGCTAGTCAACCCGTGAAGGTGCTGGTTATCTGCTCTTCACCTCTGTGAACTTCCGTGACCACTTCGAGCAAACTCGTCAGTTTGCAACCTGTGAACTGCTCCCTGTTCTACGACAAGAAACTACTCTGATCCCTGCATCTAACTGTTTGTTCGTCAAGGTAAGGCCATGTACCATAATCATTTTGCGTCCAATTTTTTAATTTATATCTATTTGCTAGTAGTCATCAAATTGCATCCATGTTTTCTTTTCGTTCAAGACAGTACATGCAAGGAACTAGTCACATGTTCTGAGTTTAGTCAAATTATTTTTCTATTTTTTTAAAGTTATTCAAATACTTATCCGCATGTGAATAACGTGTATAGTTCCAAGAACCAAAACGAACCTTGCATTGAACCTTTTATGTGTCATTTAATTTTTTAACACATTGGTATTCATAGAGAATTGTTGATCTTTACTTTTCAGAACTTTCCACAATGCCTGCCTGTTCCATTGGCAGTTGCCCTTCGAAGACCCATAAAAAATCTGAAGGTACTATAATGCATGTTTTCCCTAAGACAATAGATCAGATAAGAGAATGGGTCCGATATTGCGGATATCCACCGTCTGAGCTTGAAAGTAGAGTCCTAGAAGTCTTTGCGGACAAGAGGGGTGATCGATACCGCATCTGCAGCAGGCACTTTACCTCAGAAATGTACTCCACATCATTGCTAATAAAGAAGAACACACCGCGAGCGAAGCGAAAATTGCTCTCAACCGCTATTCCCACTCTATTCGTCCACATCCCTCCACTGGTGAGTCAAGTTTACGGATTTTATATGATTATTGTACATTTTTCTGTGGATAAATATGGAAAAAACAATGATGTTTGGAACACAATAAAAATGGGGGACCCCAAGATTTGAAAAGCTAGTGCCAGAGCATCAGACCCATCAGTAGCTACAAAGGGCTCTATTGGGTTTGATATCTGTAGTAGTAGGAATGAGACCATTCCTCCAGGTGGACGAAGATGAATACCTACTGATTTGATACTCATACCACCCCCTGATACATACATCAGATTAGCACCCAAATCAGGGTTGGTGTGGAGATTTGGAATAGATGTATTTGCGAGAGTAATAGACCCAGACTTTAGAGGTGATTTTATGGTATTGCTGCAAAATCACGGGAAGGACCCATTCCAAATCCATCCAGGGGATAAAGTTGCCCAAGGAGTACTTAAGAAGGCAGTGTTCACTAGACTCAAGGAAAACTCTGGGCCGGAAAATACAGACAGAGGAACTAAAGGCGTTGGGGAGGCTGATGAGCCATTTTATGGCCCTCCTAGCCCTGAACCCAGAAAAACTACAGAGTAAGAGCCCACGACCCTTCTAGACTTAGCCTTTTCCCAAAGAAACTACCCCTTTTTGGCTGAAGCATTTTTGAAAGTAGTATCGGAGGCCCAGAGTTGTGCAAAAAGGGGACGTTTTTTCTTCTTAAAACATGGGCTTTTGTATAGGGGAGACACCACTGCAGAAGGCCAGGTAAATACCCAAGTGGTAGTCCCTAAAAATCGCAAGCAGGGAGTCTTGGAGATCGCCCACTTACATCTGGGGCCGTCCAAAACTCAGACCCAAATAACAGAAACGTGTTTCTGGCCTGAAATGGAAGCTGACATTGAAACCTTCTGGCAGGCATGTATTATCTGCCAGAAAACTAACACTCATATGACACCTACTTGTTCTACCAGTGGAATAAAGTCCCAAGAGGCATGGGCCGACACAAACCTCTTTAGAGGGTCAAGTCTACAAAATGAGAGTAAGTGGGCAAAGATTAACTTCCCCGACCATGTAAATCATCAGTTAGGGTTCAACTTTCAGGTTAAGAGCTCACAAGCTATCCTCCCCATCAGAAAGTCCATAGAGGGGAATGAGTTCCATCTTTATTTGTCCACAAGACTGTAGAGTGCCAGGAAGAGACAAGATAATGATCTATGTGTCACTCTATAGAGAAAGACAATTAAAAATACTACCTCTACTGTCCTGGGGAGAGGAATTTAAATGTGTTCTTTTGAATTTCTTTGACAACCCTATTGAGATTAAACAGGGCCAATTGGTGGGAAGTTTAAGGTATGACATTTTGCGGGAACCTCTTGCCTATCCATCTTTGAGAGAAAGTTACCAGGACAAAACATCTGGTAAAGAGTAGAGTCAGAATTTTTCTTTCAATCCTTTAGAAAAAGAAAAACGATTCTCCCTTAAGAAAGATTCCTCATTTTAGTGCCTACCTGAAATTCGATTTTAGGTGTGCTTTTAAATCTTTGCATCGACCATTTTGTTCTGCATTTTAGTACTCTTTTGAAAATTCAAATTTAGGTGCGCTTTTAAATCTTTGCATCCACCATTTTGTTCTGCATTTAAGTACTCTTTTGCAAATTCGCATTTAGGTGTGCTTTTAAATCTTTGCATTGATTGTCTTCCCTTTCACACCTTCTTCTTCTGTGCATGACTGGCTGCTAGGCCACTTGGTGAGTTCCTGTGTATTGTGCATCCCCCCTGTCTGTCTCTCTCTCCTCCACTACTCCCATGGCACTCTCTATCTTCCCTATCTTTTCTAACTGCTATTCTATCACATATCCTACCTCTCTCATGAAGTCTGGAAGACAAAATATCTGGAAAAAGCTCTGCTCGACTCCAACCCAGGACTACCTATTGCTGACACCTATGTCAGTGCTACTTCCAGGTAGACTTTTACTAATATCACCTTTTCTGTCTCCTCTCTTGACCTATGGACCCTCCCATCTGGTCTCCACTCTCTCCCCTTTCTCCTCCTCACCCACTAATGGTGGCACTTGGTGGGAAGTACTCCTTTCATACTTCTCATCCTCCTCTATGTGTACCATTAATGTCTATCATAATGGCACTATCATGGCCCAATGTTCTCCACCTACTCTTCTCCTTCTCGACCGGCGCCTGCCCTCTCTCATAAATTTCATCCCTTCTCCCGCCACTCCTTCTTCCTCTCCTCTCACCTCTCAACCAACACCGATGGGAGTGCAACGCACCTGTACCGCGCCTCATAAAACCTTCAAAGGTGGTAACCAGCTTCACTTAGCTAATCTGAATGCTTGCTCTGCTGTCAAACACTCCTCTGACATCTGTCTCCTTCTCAAAGACTTTGACCTTGATGTCCTTACTCTTACCGAGACATGGTTCAATGCCAGCTCTGTCACTGCTCTTGACACTCTCCTTCCTAAGGGCTACAAAATCCTCTCCAAACCCAGACCCAACAAGCCTGGAGGTAGAGTTGCTCTGATCTTCCCTAAGTGGGTCTCTGCTTCCAACATACCTACTCAATCCTACTCCTCTTTTGAATACCTCGTCTGTAGGCTTCGGGTCTCGCCTACTGTCTCTCTCACACTGACCACTAACTACAGGCCCCCTGGCCCTATCTCTCTCTTCCTCTCTGAGTGGGCCAACCTCCCCTCCTCCCTCTCAACCTCTTCTTCCAAATCCCTTCTCCTTGGTGACTTCAACATCCACCTCAAATCCCTTGAATCATCCACCTCTCAGTGCAGAGTTGCTGAACGCAAGTGGCAGACCTCGGGTTTACCCTCTGACAAACTGGCCTGCCGCCTGCTCCAAAGACAATATCGCTTCTCTATCTGCTTCATGAAGCGGACCCACATCCAAGCCGGCATCTCTGGAGCCACTAATAACACAGCCAAACTTTTCAAAATCTGCAAATAACTCGCCAATCCTTTTGCAGTTTCCACCTCTCTTCTTCCTTCCAAGGCTCTCTGCACCACTTTGGCCTCCCATTTCACATAAAAAAACAGGACATCTTGTCCTCACTCTATTCCCCCCCAACTCCTCTTACGCGCCTACTTCCCTGCCTCCCTTGGCTTCCCTCATTCCACCCGCCTCACTCTTCTCTCTCCTGCCAATTGCACCGGATGAGGCCTCTAAAGTGGTCCCCTCTATGAAGGTCTCCTCCAAACAGGTGCACCGTCCTCTTCCATGACCATTAAGGACAACATCTCCTCTCTCACCCCAGCTCTTGCTGACTTCTGTAACCACTCCTTCACCACTGGCACTTTCCGCTCTGTCCCTCAAGCTCTCTTGCGCACCATCTCTTAAAAAAGCTGTCTGCTGACCCCTCTTGACCGGCTAACTATCACCCTATATCCACTACACCCTTCCTGGGTAAACTCCTGGAGAAGCTGGTCCTCCCCCAACTTACCCTCCACACTGATCTTGTTGGCTGCCTTCATGACCATCAATCTGGATTCCGGGCATCCAGAGGCACGGAAACAGCTCTCCTGAACACCTGTGAAAACATGCTCGCCAATCTAGACTTCAACTCTCCCGCTGTTTTCATTCTCCTTGATCTCTCCTCTGCCTTTGACACTGTCAACCATTCTATCCTCATAAAACAACTCTGTGACACCCTCGGCATCACTGACCAGCCACTGGATTGGCTGACCCCTTTCCTCAATAACCGCCCTTCCCAGCTGCAGCTGGGTCCTTTCTCCTCCACTACCACACTCTATCTGTGGGCTCTATCCTATTACCATGGCTCTTCAATATCTACCTTGCCCCTTTTGCTCACCTGATCTCCTCTGCTCATTTCCAATGTCAGGCCAATGACACACAGCTTTTCTTCCAACTTCCTTCTACTAACTCCTCTTCCACCTCTCTCATCCCTGAATGTCTGTCCACCATTCAGGCATGGTGTGCAGCAAACAATCTCTTAATTTGAGAAAGACGGAGCTCCTTCTCATTGGGACACCTAGGCCCTCTTTTCCTGGTTCCATGTGAAAATATCCCTGCAAAAATGCGGCAATATTACCTCATGGAACCCGCGGGGGTCAGCCCCACAACCCCCACATTTTTCAAAATGAAGCGGGGGACACCACTGCAACCCCTGCTCTCATGCATTATCCCCCTAAATAATGTCACCTATGCCTTTTCCCGGCGACTATATGTATGGCGACATTATTTATGGGGATAATATTACCCGATACCCTTATCCTCCTACCCTATGGCCACCCCTTTTGGGCCCTCTATCCACACCATCCTGTGAGGCCAAAAACTTCTGTGTCATCTTCGATTCCGGCCTCTCCTTTACCTCTTACAAAGAAGACACACTTCTAGCTCCACCTCCTCAGAGGCATTCTTCCTTTTCTCACTTTCCCTCAGAAGCTCAATGTCTCCAGGGCTCTGGTTCTCTCCAGGCTGGACTACTACCTCGATCTCCCTCTTTCCTCTCTAACCCCCCTCCCCCAGCTAATTCAGAATAGGGCTGCAAGACTTATCCTTGGCCTCAAGCCCTGGGACCGTATCTCTCCAGTCCTAAAATCTCTCCACTAGCTGCAGGGATCAAATTTAAGAACTCTGCATCATCCACAAGCCCTTTTGGGGCCTGGGACCACTCTATCTCCAACTTTCTCCTCCTTAAATACTCCCCTGCTAGAGCCCACGCTCCCCTAACTATAATTCTTTGATTGTTAAATGCTTCTCCAAGCAGAGAGTGGGGGGCAGGTCTCTCGCCTCGGCTGGTGCCTCCCTTTGAACAGCCTCCCTGCCCCTCTCATACTTGAGCCAGACCTCCTTAAGCCCTGGAAACTGCTCAAAACTCTGCTTTTCTCTACTTTCTTCCCCCTTTCCCTTACGTGTTAATCACCCCACTGCCACTGTGACCGGTGGCCTGATCCTCATGAATCTCACAGGATTCCAGGCCCATCTTCCCAGTCGATACTAGCACCCTGCACCCGATGTAGTGCCCTTGAGGGCCCTTGCCTGGTGGCTCTACATCCCACCCTTGGGAGTCGACTGCATCAGCACTTAGCCTGAGGTTCTCTTCCTTGGCTCCCCTTAGCACTTCCCTCCCGGGTCCTCCATCAGCACTTGTCCACTCCTATGCCCCCACACCCTCTCCTTCCATCCTTATCTCCTGTACTTCTCCTCACTGCACTTGCACATCTAAATGCCACAAGGCCTAGTAGGACCACGTGTGTATATTTACAGTTTTTCAATTTTTATTATTTCCTCTGTTCCCTTCCCATTTAACCCGGTGGCGCTTTGAAACACAATTTTGTTGTATAAGCGTCTAACAAATGCTCAACAAAATACATTAAAAAAAAATATGCACATAGTAGCTTTATGTGCTGTATTTGTAAGCAAATCCTGCACTTTTGCAAACTTTGTAGCACTGCTGCCTAAAATCTCACATGTGGGGTGGGGTGCCTGCGAAGTATTTTGGACCTGCTGCTTTCCATGCTGTACTTGTTTGGTGTGTGATAGTAACTTGTAGCGTTGCTGGCCATAATGTATCTGTCCAGTGTGTGATGGAAGCTTTCAGTTCTGTGCCCTATATGATTCTTGTTTTTTGTGTTAGGGTAACTTGCTCCGATACCCATATAGTACTTGATTGCATGTCAGGGAAGATTCAACTTCTACTGCATGTGTTGCCTTGTCTTTTCTGTGTATGAATAACATTTGCACATTTTGTGCCAATACTGTGAGTTAAGAGCACTGCGGCACACATTTGTGAAATGCATTTATTAACTTCAAGTAGCAAACTGAGTAGTGCCGGAAGGACCTTTTTGGGCAGTTTGTGAGAAATTAGACATTTGAAAAAACATTGGCCCAGTAAAATTGATTAAAACTCCCAGCTGCACAGCACACTAAAACCCCCATTTAGAAAGCATGGTGGAAGCAGAGCTTTCACCACATCTTTACTCCATCTCATGGCACCCTCACCTGGAGGCAGAGCCACTGTGCCATTTTTGTAACTAGCCCGTATGGCAGTCCATTGAAGTTAATCAGCCTGGCAAAAGAATTTTCATCCAGTGAATTTCCTAAAGGACTAGCTGGTGCTTTCCACCTGTTTGGTGATGGTGGTTGATTGCTCATTCCTGTTCTCCTTCCCATTTCTGAGACGCCAGTGGAATTCCATCCACTCAACTGTGAATGCAGTCGAGCAAAGGGTATTTTCTGCCATTCCTGATATCCTCTGGATATCCTCTGGAAAGAGGATGTGAGGGGGCTACCACCAAACAGAACTAGCAGTGACGGCAGCAAAACTACTGGCATCCACAGCTTCTCACTTTCAGTGACTCGAGCAGCGGTTTCTGACACTCTGTTTAGTGGAGACTTAAGGTATGCAGATGGTGGCAGGGCAGAGGCAGAGATATGGTAAGCACAGTGTGATGGGTCAGAAATGAGAGACAGACACAGTTTTCCCAACATTTGGCATGTTTATTAAAAATGAAAGGGGTATGAGATAAAGACCTATCTGTCCCTATCCTAACAGGAATGGTCCTGCCTATCAAACTAAAGCTAAAGAAAATGTACCTTGTGTCCAAATATATCTGACCCTCACACTAACATATACAACTAGAATGTGTTTGGTAAATGCATGTTTCCAGTTCAAATAAAATATACAAAAGTTTTAAAAAAGTATAACTCCCACAAAGCAATCCTTGTGTCCAGTGTTCGGCTCCATTCCCCTGAATCAATTCAGGAAGATTTCTGAAAGAGTTCTGTTGCAACAGTATTCTGTTCAGTTTACTGAAAAATGGCTCTTTCATCCAACATGTCCCTCAGATTGGCAAAGTAAAAGTCTCTTCCATAGAACACTTGTTCAAAACCAAAGCAACAGTGTCTTCCATAGAATATTCTTCTCAAACTGTCAAAATGATTACCTAGGAGGATGTAACAACAGTCTTTTCCATAGAATACTTTTGTCAGAATGACAAAAACAAATGTCTCTTGTATAATAGTTTGTCAGGATGAGAAAATAAGTGTTTGTTTCCACAACACTGTTAGTTCCTGCCTGGTTTACTCGCCTGCCAAGAATGGTTTCTACTTCACAAAATTGTTCACACAATTGTTCCTCTCCTGGTTCACTCATCTGCCAGGAATAGTTTCTACTTTGCACAAATGTTAATGTGTCTCTGCTTGTGGCAATGTTTGTTCAATGTTTCCCCACATCCCATATGAGGAGAATTGTACAATATTTGCCCAGTTCTTTGCTTATGGCAATGTGGGTTCCAGGTTTCCCAAAACTGACATCTCACATGAAGAGAATGGCACCCTCTTTTCCTTTCTGTCTCTTCTTCAATGTCTCTTGGCTGGTGGCAATGTGGGTTCCAGGTTCCCCAAACTGACATCTCATGTGAGGGAAATTGTACCCTGTTTGCCTTCCTGTCTCTTCTTCAAAGTCTCTTGGCTGTGGTAATGCGGGTTCCAGGTTCCCTAAACTGACATCTCATGTGAGGAGAATTATACCCTTTTTGCCCTTCGGTTATATTTGGTCAGTATTCAAACTGCCTCCCCAAATGTCCTTCAACTTTATAAAAACTTTTGGTTGACTCACTGATTTAACGTGTATCGATAATGAAGAACCGTTGTCGGGCCGGTTTCCCCGGTTGTCTCTCTTAGTTCCTGCATCGGTCTTTCGCGCCTCCGCCAATGGGACCTTTGCCATCCTGCAAGACCACATCTTGTCCGGTCCTGCAGCAGCTGACTCTCACCTGAGTCCTTGCCCTCCGGTACACAGTGCCTCCAGGTGAATTCCTGTGAACGTCTTCCACCTTCAGCACAGCTCGCCGCAATCACTCTGCCACGAAGTTCCTCTCCCGCTTCATGTCCTCTGCTGCTTTCCGCTCCTTCTCCTTCATTCAAGCTGAGCCCACTGTGAGAGACCTGGGGGTATTCTCACTCCTACTCCCCTTGGATCCTCTACGCATGTGGCTAGGGAAAAGTAAACGCTCTTCGATCCTGACCATGCGGGTGGAGAAGTGAGGGAAGGTCACCTGGGTGGAGGGTATTTGAGGAATGGGAGTGGGGTGCTCTCAGATGAGACATGATATCCCCCTTTTCCTATTAACAACCAACCTAACCCTCCCCCAACCTTTATGAGTTATTGCCTAAGTCAGCTTTCCCCAATTTTCCTCATGTGACACTTAAAAGTACTGGGACGAGAAAGAGGCAGCTGAGAGTGATGAACACTCTACCTTTTTACCACTCTGGTACTGGGAAGAAAAAGATGACTTTAGGATGTTGTGAGGGTCAGGCATGTCCCCTTAACCATGGTCAGGCAAATTAAATTGAAGCACACCTGCAACCTGTTAGTTGGTTGCAGGTGTATAAAGGGAGGAGAAGAAAACAACACAGTGAGAAGGGGCAGCTAGAGGGGCAGTAAGAGGAGCAGCAGGAAACCGTGTTCGAAGAGAGGCGAACTGTGGGAAGAAACTGCTGTGGGCCGGTCTGCTGTGCAAAGGACGCTGGGGACTGCAGGCAGAGAGGGTCCCAGGCAGTGTGGCGTGGGAGCTTGGGCTCCATGGAGCAGACTAATGGCCGGAAAGGGAGCCGTGTGGACAGGCTATCCCTTTAACTTGCACCAGCAGTGCTCGTTTCCCTGTGTGAAGCATATGACACAGGAGTGTCTGAGGGGCAGGATTTGGAACCCTGGAGGCTGGAGTCAACAGCAGTGTAACCCGCACTGCTGGAAGAGCTGCCAAGGCGACTAGTGAGTTTCTAAACAAACGAGAAACCCTGTGCGCAAAGTTACCATTGTTAACAAATACTTTGTATCGGAGTGGTCAAGTGTCTCAGGGAACACATTTTTGAAGGTCTCCGATTGACGACTATTTCCATTGTTGAAGACTGAAGTGTAAATACTTTGTATCGGAGTGGTCGTGTGACTGAAGGAGCATGTTTTCGAATGTCTCAGAGTGCTGGGCATTTCAATTGAAATGAAATACCTGAACGTTGAACTGTGTTAACATCAGGCTGAAAAGAAAAGACCTTTCAAACCTTATTAACATTTATTGAATGCCAAACTGAATACTTTTGAAATTGACTTAAAGGATAGTTCCGGGACTTTTTTTTTATTGTCCCTACGGTTCAGCCATGTGTTTTTAAGCATAAATCGGTAGATCGTAGAAAACTTTCCTATGGACCTTACCCGACTTTTCGTCCATTAACGCACTCGAAATCAGCCGCCATTTTGTGATAATCCTATCATTTCCCCCCATCGACCTGGCTCACCAGCGTTTGCGGCACTAAATCATATCCCCCGCCCCTGAGCCTGACATCAGCAGACGCGTACCGCCCATTTCCCAACGCCAAAGCACGTCTCGTGTCAACAATCGCTGTGCCTCAGCTAATGAAGTGTCGCCATGGAAATGGCAGGACGCCTCTTTCCTCAATAAGTATAAACACACCGTTTCACAACACACAGCAGCAGATTTTCGATTCCATTCCTCTCTCTGTGTTACTTTGAGTATTCTGTGACTCGTTTCTGTGCTCTGGTCAGCTACCTTCGCCGCTTCTAGGCCTTGTGAACACCTGTACCATCTCTGTAAATTATTTTACTTTCTGTACCACACAATGGCTACAATAATGCCGTATATGTACGAGCCCGAGTACACCAAGGAGGAACTACTGGAAAGGCAAGCACGCGAAAACGATGGGGATTCGGCCGGCAGTTGGGAGGACCAGTCAACGGATGAAGAGCCTGGACCATGTCGCATGGACGGCGTCTCCACCCGGTGCACGTGCAATCGGTGCGAGCTAATGCCAACTGAGGAGGAGAACTGCTGCTGCCGTGAAAATTCCGGGTGCTTGGCCTACATTTCGGAAGGCGAGCCAAGTCCGCAATGCATCACCGAGCTGCCAGAGTTCAGGGAAGCCTGCCTCTCACGGACCGTGTTGAGGATGATGATGGTGCTTATGCACGAACTTCGCGGCACTGTTCGTCCGCGTAATCCGAGTAACGAGTACGTATACTCTGGTTGTGATGCCAGTGATGCCACTACTATTTCATGGTCGTCTCCCACATATAAAATTACATCTACATATCATTCGAACGCATGTAAATTGGTTCCATATTGTGCATTTTCTAGATAGAATTTTTTTCAAAGCAGAATGACATTTTTTACCTGAATCGACATTGATAATAAAGTTTTGTCTTTTTAATACAGTTTGCATCTTTCTTTTTCACAGGTGTACAGGCTGGTGGCCTATCGTTGCTTCACTTGGTGGCTTCACGGGAGGCTCGGACACCGCGTTCGGAGAGTAATACCTGCCTGTGCGGTACTTGCCATTAGACAACATTTCCCCAGCGACAGTGGACAATACCGCGGATTTTCCCTGGATGTGCTGCAACCGGAACTTTACAATGTGTAATGTTTATTATTTATGTTCAATTGAAAATAAGATCTAAAATAAAACCCAACATATATTTTAACAATGGTTGTTTTGATTTTTTAAATGAATCTAGTGTGTCTCCATTGAATAGTCTTCCTGTGCCTTGTCTTGTCACACCACGTGTCTCCTGCCAAGCATCCCCCCTCACGCTGGACGCCCCCCTGCAATCCACATAAGTGTGTCTCCATTCACGAGTCTTCCTGTGTCTTGTCTGCACGACCACCGCCCCAATCCACCCCCCCGCCCTATCAAAGGCAGTTCGCACCAGGGTACTTGCGCTGGCAAGTGGAGCTGTCAGGGAGCGATAAAGGCCAAGAGGTGCCAAAGACCATGTACACTTCAAAGTGGTCTATAGAGCATGGGTTGTTGTTCCCATGTCTACCTCCAGACCCCATGTCTCCTGCCAAGCATCCCCCCTCACGCTGGACGCCCCCCTGCAATCCACATAAGTGTGTCTCCATTCACGAGTCTTCCTGTGTCTTGTCTGCACGACCACCGCCCCAATCCACCCCCCCCGCCCTATCAAGGGCAGTTCGCACCGGGGTACTTGCGCTGGCAAGTGGAGCTGTCAGGGAGCGATAAAGGCCAAGAGGTGCCAAAGACCATGTACACTTCAAAGTGGTCTATAGAGCATGCGTTGTTGTTCCCATGTCTACCTCCAGACCCTGTGTCTCCTGCCAAGCATCCCCCCTCACGCTGGACGCCCCCCTGCAATCCACATAAGTGTGTCTCCATTCACGAGTCTTCCTGTGTCTTGTCTGCACGACCACCGCCCCAATCCACCCCCCCCCCCCGCCCTATCAAAGGCAGTTCTCCCCGGGGTACTTGCGCTGGCAAGTGGAGCTGTCAGGGAGCGATAAAGGCCAAGAGGTGCCAAAGACCATGTACACTTCAAAGTGGTCTATAGAGCATGGGTTGTTGTTCCCATGTCTACCTCCAGACCCCACCCCGTGTCTCCTGCCAAGCATCCCCCCTCACGCTGGACACCCCCCTGCAAACCGCATAATGCCACGACATATTCACGTCATTCATTCACAAACACACCCCTGTTTCGAATTCTTTATAACCCACTTCATATTTCTAATGAGAACTTCTTTGCGCTTTGCTAGTCAACCCGTGAAGGTGCTGGTTATCTGCTCTTCACCTCTGTGAACTTCCGTGACCACTTCGAGCAAACTCGTCAGTTTGCAACCTGTGAACTGCTCCCTGTTCTACGACAAGAAACTACTCTGATCCCTGCATCTAACTGTTTGTTCGTCAAGGTAAGGCCATGTACCATAATCATTTTGCGTCCAATTTTTTAATTTATATCTATTTGCTAGTAGTCATCAAATTGCATCCATGTTTTCTTTTCGTTCAAGACAGTACATGCAAGGAACTAGTCACATGTTCTGAGTTTAGTCAAATTATTTTTCTATTTTTTTAAAGTTATTCAAATACTTATCCGCATGTGAATAACGTGTATAGTTCCAAGAACCAAAACGAACCTTGCATTGAACCTTTTATGTGTCATTTAATTTTTTAACACATTGGTATTCATAGAGAATTGTTGATCTTTACTTTTCAGAACTTTCCACAATGCCTGCCTGTTCCATTGGCAGTTGCCCTTCGAAGACCCATAAAAAATCTGAAGGTACTATAATGCATGTTTTCCCTAAGACAATAGATCAGATAAGAGAATGGGTCCGATATTGCGGATATCCACCGTCTGAGCTTGAAAGTAGAGTCCTAGAAGTCTTTGCGGACAAGAGGGGTGATCGATACCGCATCTGCAGCAGGCACTTTACCTCAGAAATGTACTCCACATCATTGCTAATAAAGAAGAACACACCGCGAGCGAAGCGAAAATTGCTCTCAACCGCTATTCCCACTCTATTCGTCCACATCCCTCCACTGGTGAGTCAAGTTTACGGATTTTATATGATTATTGTACATTTTTCTGTGGATAAATATGGAAAAAACAATGATGTTTGGAACACAATAAAAATGGGGGACCCCAAGATTTGAAAAGCTAGTGCCAGAGCATCAGACCCATCAGTAGCTACAAAGGGCTCTATTGGGTTTGATATCTGTAGTAGTAGGAATGAGACCATTCCTCCAGGTGGACGAAGATGAATACCTACTGATTTGATACTCATACCACCCCCTGATACATACATCAGATTAGCACCCAAATCAGGGTTGGTGTGGAGATTTGGAATAGATGTATTTGCGAGAGTAATAGACCCAGACTTTAGAGGTGATTTTATGGTATTGCTGCAAAATCACGGGAAGGACCCATTCCAAATCCATCCAGGGGATAAAGTTGCCCAAGGAGTACTTAAGAAGGCAGTGTTCACTAGACTCAAGGAAAACTCTGGGCCGGAAAATACAGACAGAGGAACTAAAGGCGTTGGGGAGGCTGATGAGCCATTTTATGGCCCTCCTAGCCCTGAACCCAGAAAAACTACAGAGTAAGAGCCCACGACCCTTCTAGACTTAGCCTTTTCCCAAAGAAACTACCCCTTTTTGGCTGAAGCATTTTTGAAAGTAGTATCGGAGGCCCAGAGTTGTGCAAAAAGGGGACGTTTTTTCTTCTTAAAACATGGGCTTCTGTATAGGGGAGACACCACTGCAGAAGGCCAGGTAAATACCCAAGTGGTAGTCCCTAAAAATCGCAAGCAGGGAGTCTTGGAGATCGCCCACTTACATCTGGGGCCTTCCAAAACTCAGACCCAAATAACAGAAACGTGTTTCTGGCCTGAAATGGAAGCTGACATTGAAACCTTCTGGCAGGCATGTATTATCTGCCAGAAAACTAACACTCATATGACACCTACTTGTTCTACCAGTGGAATAAAGTCCCAAGAGGCATGGGCCGACACAAACCTCTTTAGAGGGTCAAGTCTACAAAATGAGAGTAAGTGGGCAAAGATTAACTTCCCCGACCATGTAAATCATCAGTTAGGGTTCAACTTTCAGGTTAAGAGCTCACAAGCTATCCTCCCCATCAGAAAGTCCATAGAGGGGAATGAGTTCCATCTTTATTTGTCCACAAGACTGTAGAGTGCCAGGAAGAGACAAGATAATGATCTATGTGTCACTCTATAGAGAAAGACAATTAAAAATACTACCTCTACTGTCCTGGGGAGAGGAATTTAAATGTGTTCTTTTGAATTTCTCTGACAACCCTATTGAGATTAAACAGGGCCAATTGGTGGGAAGTTTAAGGTATGACATTTTGCGGGAACCTCTTGCCTATCCATCTTTGAGAGAAAGTTACCAGGACAAAACATCTGGTAAAGAGTAGAGTCAGAATTTTTCTTTCAATCCTTTCGAAAAAGAAAAACGATTCTCCCTTAAGAAAGATTCCTCATTTTAGTGCCTACCTGAAATTCGATTTTAGGTGTGCTTTTAAATCTTTGCATCGACCATTTTGTTCTGCATTTTAGTACTCTTTTGAAAATTCAAATTTAGGTGCGCTTTTAAATCTTTGCATCCACCATTTTGTTCTGCATTTAAGTACTCTTTTGCAAATTCGCATTTAGGTGTGCTTTTAAATCTTTGCATTGATTGTCTTCCCTTTCACACCTTCTTCTTCTGTGCATGACTGGCTGCTAGGCCACTTGGTGAGTTCCTGTGTATTGTGCATCCCCCCTGTCTGTCTCTCTCTCCTCCACTACTCCCATGGCACTCTCTATCTTCCCTATCTTTTCTAACTGCTATTCTATCACATATCCTACCTCTCTCATGAAGTCTGGAAGACAAAATATCTGGAAAAAGCTCTGCTCGACTCCAACCCAGGACTACCTATTGCTGACACCTATGTCAGTGCTACTTCCAGGTAGACTTTTACTAATATCACCTTTTCTGTCTCCTCTCTTGACCTATGGACCCTCCCATCTGGTCTCCACTCTCTCCCCTTTCTCCTCCTCACCCACTAATGGTGGCACTTGGTGGGAAGTACTCCTTTCATACTTCTCATCCTCCTCTATGTGTACCATTAATGTCTATCATAATGGCACTATCATGGCCCAATGTTCTCCACCTACTCTTCTCCTTCTCGACCGGCGCCTGCCCTCTCTCATAAATTTCATCCCTTCTCCCGCCACTCCTTCTTCCTCTCCTCTCACCTCTCAACCAACACCGATGGGAGTGCAACGCACCTGTACCGCGCCTCATAAAACCTTCAAAGGTGGTAACCAGCTTCACTTAGCTAATCTGAATGCTTGCTCTGCTGTCAAACACTCCTCTGACATCTGTCTCCTTCTCAAAGACTTTGACCTTGATGTCCTTACTCTTACCGAGACATGGTTCAATGCCAGCTCTGTCACTGCTCTTGACACTCTCCTTCCTAAGGGCTACAAAATCCTCTCCAAACCCAGACCCAACAAGCCTGGAGGTAGAGTGGCTCTGATCTTCCCTAAGTGGATCTCTGCTTCCAACATACCTACTCAATCCTACTCCTCTTTTGAATACCTCGTCTGTAGGCTTCGGGTCTCGCCTACTGTCTCTCTCACACTGACCACTAACTACAGGCCCCCTGGCCCTATCTCTCTCTTCCTCTCTGAGTGGGCCAACCTCCCCTCCTCCCTCTCAACCTCTTCTTCCAAATCCCTTCTCCTTGGTGACTTCAACATCCACCTCAAATCCCTTGAATCATCCACCTCTCAGTGCAGAGTTGCTGAACGCAAGTGGCAGACCTCGGGTTTACCCTCTGACAAACTGGCCTGCCGCCTGCTCCAAAGACAATATCGCTTCTCTATCTGCTTCATGAAGCGGACCCACATCCAAGCCGGCATCTCTGGAGCCACTAATAACACAGCCAAACTTTTCAAAATCTGCAAATAACTCGCCAATCCTTTTGCAGTTTCCACCTCTCTTCTTCCTTCCAAGGCTCTCTGCACCACTTTGGCCTCCCATTTCACATAAAAAAACAGGACATCTTGTCCTCACTCTATTCCCCCCCAACTCCTCTTACGCGCCTACTTCCCTGCCTCCCTTGGCTTCCCTCATTCCACCCGCCTCACTCTTCTCTCTCGTGCCAATAGCACCGGATGAGGCCTCTAAAGTGGTCCCCTCTATGAAGGTCTCCTCCAAACAGGTGTACCGTCCTCTTCCATGACCATTAAGGACAACATCTCCTCTCTCACCCCAGCTCTTGCTGACTTCTGTAACCACTCCTTCACCACTGGCACTTTCCGCTCTGTCCCTCAAGCTCTCTTGCGCACCCTCTCTTAAAAAAGCTGTCTGCTGACCCCTCTTGACCGGCTAACTATCACCCTATATCCACTACACCCTTCCTGGGTAAACTCCTGGAGAAGCTGGTCCTCCCCCAACTTACCCTCCACACTGATCTTGTTGGCTGCCTTCATGACCATCAATCTGGATTCCGGGCATCCAGAGGCACGGAAACAGCTCTCCTGAACACCTGTGAAAACATGCTCGCCAATCTAGACTTCAACTCTCCCGCTGTTTTCATTCTCCTTGATCTCTCCTCTGCCTTTGACACTGTCAACCATTCTATCCTCATAAAACAACTCTGTGACACCCTCGGCATCACTGACCAGCCACTGGATTGGCTGACCCCTTTCCTCAATAACCGCCCTTCCCAGCTGCAGCTGGGTCCTTTCTCCTCCACTACCACACTCTATCTGTGGGCTCTATCCTATTACCATGGCTCTTCAATATCTACCTTGCCCCTTTTGCTCACCTGATCTCCTCTGCTCATTTCCAATGTCAGGCCAATGACACACAGCTTTTCTTCCAACTTCCTTCTACTACCTCCTCTTCCACCTCTCTCATCCCTGAATGTCTGTCCACCATTCAGGCATGGTGTGCAGCAAACAATCTCTTAATTTGAGAAAGACGGAGCTCCTTCTCATTGGGACACCTATGCCCTCTTTTCCTGGTTCCATGTGAAAATATCCCTGCAAAAATGCGGCAATATTACCTCATGGAACCCGCGGGGGACAGCCCCACAACCCCCACATTTTTCAAAATGAAGCGGGGGACACCACTGCAACCCCTGCTCTCATGCATTATCCCCCTAAATAATGTCACCTATGCCTTTTCCCGGCGACTATATGTATGGCGACATTATTTATGGGGATAATATTACCCGATACCCTTATCCTCCTACCCTATGGCCACCCCTTTTGGGCCCTCTATCCACACCATCCTGTGAGGCCAAAAACTTCTGTGTCATCTTCGATTCCGGCCTCTCCTTTACCTCTTACAAAGAAGACACACTTCTAGCTCCACCTCCTCAGAGGCATTCTTCCTTTTCTCACTTTCCCTCAGAAGCTCAATGTCTCCAGGGCTCTGGTTCTCTCCAGGCTGGACTACTACCTCAATCTCCCTCTTTCCTCTCTAACCCCCCTCCCCCAGCTAATCCAGAATAGGGCTGCAAGACTTATCCTTGGCCTCAAGCCCTGGGACCGTATCTCTCCAGTCCTAAAATCTCTCCACTAGCTGCAGGGATCAAATTTAAGAACTCTGCATCATCCACAAGCCCTTTTGGGGCCTGGGACCACTCTATCTCCAACTTTCTCCTCCTTAAATACTCCCCTGCTAGAGCCCACGCTCCCCTAACTATAATTCTTTGATTGTTAAATGCTTCTCCAAGCAGAGAGTGGGGGGCAGGTCTCTCGCCTCGGCTGGTGCCTCCCTTTGAACAGCCTCCCTGCCCCTCTCATACTTGATCCAGACCTCCTTAAGCCCTGGAAACTGCTCAAAACTCTGCTTTTCTCTACTTTCTTCCCCCTTTCCCTTACGTGTTAATCACCCCACTGCCACTGTGACCGGTGGCCTGATCCTCATGAATCTCACAGGATTCCAGGCCCATCTTCCCAGTCGATACTAGCACCCTGCACCCGATGTAGTGCCCTTGAGGGCCCTTGCCTGGTGGCTCTACATCCCACCCTTGGGAGTCGACTGCATCAGCACTTAGCCTGAGGTTCTCTTCCTTGGCTCCCCTTAGCACTTCCCTCCCGGGTCCTCCATCAGCACTTGTCCACTCCTATGCCCCCACACCCTCTCCTTCCATCCTTATCTCCTGTACTTCTCCTCACTGCACTTGCACATCTAAATGCCACAAGACCTAGTAGGACCACGTGTGTATATTTACAGTTTTTCAATTTTTATTATTTCCTCTGTTCCCTTCCCATTTAACCCGGTGGCGCTTTGAAACACAATTTTGTTGTATAAGCGTCTAACAAATGCTCAACAAAATACATTAAAAAAAAATATGCACATAGTAGCTTTATGTGCTGTATTTGTAAGCAAATCCTGCACTTTTGCAAACTTTGTAGCACTGCTGCCTAAAATCTCACATGTGGGGTGGGGTGCCTGCGAAGTATTTTGGACCTGCTGCTTTCCATGCTGTACTTGTTTGGTGTGTGATAGTAACTTGTAGCGTTGCTGGCCATAATGTATCTGTCCAGTGTGTGATGGAAGCTTTCAGTTCTGTGCCCTATATGATTCTTGTTTTTTGTGTTAGGGTAACTTGCTCCGATACCCATATAGTACTTGATTGCATGTCAGGGAAGATTCAACTTCTACTGCATGTGTTGCCTTGTCTTTTCTGTGTATGAATAACGTTTGCACATTTTGTGCCAATACTGTGAGTTAAGAGCACTGCGGCACACATTTGTGAAATGCATTTATTAACTTCAAGTAGCAAACTGAGTAGTGCCGGAAGGACCTTTTTGGGCAGTTTGTGAGAAATTAGACATTTGAAAAAACATTGGCCCAGTAAAATTGATTAAAACTCCCAGCTGCACAGCACACTAAAACCCCCATTTAGAAAGCATGGTGGAAGCAGAGCTTTCACCACATCTTTACTCCATCTCATGGCACCCTCACCTGGAGGCAGAGCCACTGTGCCATTTCTGTAATGAGCCCGTATGGCAGTCCATTGAAGTTAATCAGCCTGGCAAAAGAATTTTCATCCAGTGAATTTCCTAAAGGACTAGCTGGTGCTTTCCACCTGTTTGGTGATGGTGGTTGATTGCTCATTCCTGTTCTCCTTCCCATTTCTGAGACGCCAGTGGAATTCCATCCACTCAACTGTGAATGCAGTCGAGCAAAGGGTATTTTCTGCCATTCCTGATATCCTCTGGATATCCTCTGGAAAGAGGATGTGAGGGGGCTACCACCAAACAGAACTAGCAGTGACGGCAGCAAAACTACTGGCATCCACAGCTTCTCACTTTCAGTGACTCTAGCAGCGGTTTCTGACACTCTGTTTAGTGGAGACTTAATGTATGCAGATGGTGGCAGGGCAGAGGCAGAGATATGGTAAGCACAGTGTGATGGGTCAGAAATGAGAGACAGACACAGTTTTCCCAACATTTGGCATGTTTATTAAAAATGAAAGCGGTTTGAGATAAAGACCTATCTGTCCCTATCCTAACAGGAATGGTCCTGCCTATCAAACTAAAGCTAAAGAAAATGTACCTTGTGTCCAAATATATCTGACCCTCACACTAACATATACAACCAGAATGTGTTTGGTAAATGCATGTTTCCAGTTCAACTATAATATACAAATGTTTTAAAAAAGTATAACTCCCACAAAGCAATCCTTGTGTCCAGTGTTCGGCTCCATTCCCCTGAATCAATTCAGGAAGATTTCTGAAAGAGTTCTGTTGCAACAGTATTCTGTTCAGTTTACTGAAAAATGGCTCTTTCATCCAACATGTCCCTCAGATTGGCAAAGTAAAAGTCTCTTCCATAGAACACTTGTTCAAAACCAAAGCAACAGTGTCTTCCATAGAATATTCTTCTCAAGCTGTCAAAATGATTACCTAGGAGGATGTAACAACAGTCTTTTCCATAGAATACTTTTGTCAGAATGACAAAAACAAATGTCTCTTGTATAATAGTTTGTCAGGATGAGAAAATAAGTGTTTGTTTCCACAACACTGTTAGTTCCTGCCTGGTTTACTCGCCTGCCAAGAATGGTTTCTACTTCACAAAATTGTTCACACAATTGTTCCTCTCCTGGTTCACTCATCTGCCAGGAATAGTTTCTACTTTGCACAAATGTTAATGTGTCTCTGCTTGTGGCAATGTTTGTTCAATGTTTCTCCACATCCCATATGAGGAGAATTGTACAATATTTGCCCAGTTCTTTGCTTATGGCAATGTGGGTTCCAGGTTTCCCAAAACTGACATCTCACATGAAGAGAATGGCACCCTCTTTTCCTTTCTGTCTCTTCTTCAATGTCTCTTGGCTGGTGGCAATGTGGGTTCCAGGTTCCCCAAACTGACATCTCATGTGAGGGAAATTGTACCCTGTTTGCCTTCCTGTCTCTTCTTCAAAGTCTCTTGGCTGTGGTAATGCGGGTTCCAGGTTCCCTAAACTGACATCTCATGTGAGGAGAATTATACCCTTTTTGCCCTTCGGTTATATTTGGTCAGTATTCAAACTGCCTCCCCAAATGTCCTTCAACTTTATAAAAACTTTTGGTTGACTCACTGATTTAACGTGTATCGATAATGAAGAACCGTTGTCGGGCCGGTTTCCCCGGTTGTCTCTCTTAGTTCCTGCATCGGTCTTTCGCGCCTCCGCCAATGGGACCTTTGCCATCCTGCTAGACCACATCTTGTCCGGTCCTGCAGCAGCTGACTCTCACCTGAGTCCTTGCCCTCCGGTACACAGTGCCTCCAGGTGAATTCCTGTGAACGTCTTCCACCTTCAGCACAGCTCGCCGCAATCACTCTGCCACGAAGTTCCTCTCCCACTTCATGTCCTCTGTGGCTTTCCGCTCCTTCTCCTTCATTCAAGCTGAGCCCACTGTGAGAGACCTGGGGGTATTCTCACTCCTACTCCCCTTGGATCCTCTACGCATGTGGCTAGGGAAAAGTAAACGCTCTTCGATCCTGACCATGCGGGTGGAGAAGTGAGGGAAGGTCACCTGGGTGGAGGGTATTTGAGGAATGGGAGTGGGGTGCTCTCAGATGAGACATGGTATCCCCCTTTTCCTATTAACAACCAACCTAACCCTCCCCCAACCTTTATGAGTTATTGCCTAAGTCAGCTTTCCCCAATTTTCCTCATGTGACACTTAAAAGTACTGGGACGAGAAAGAGGCAGCTGAGAGTGATGAACACTCTACCTTTTTACCACTCTGGTACTGGAAAGAAAAAGATGACTTTAGGATGTTGTGAGGGTCAGGCATGTCCCCTTAACCATGGTCAGGCAAATTAAATTGAAGCACACCTGCAACCTGTTAGTTGGTTGCAGGTGTATAAAGGGAGGAGAAGAAAACAACACAGTGAGAAGGGGCAGCTAGAGGGACAGTAAGAGGAGCAGCAGGAAACCGTGTTCGAAGAGAGGCGAACTGTGGGAAGAAACTGCTGTGGGCCGGTCTGCTGTGCAAAGGACGCTGGGGACTGCAGGCAGAGAGGGTCCCAGGCAGTGTGGCGTGGGAGCTTGGGCTCCATGGAGCAGACTAATGGCCGGAAAGGGAGCCGTGTGGACAGGCTATCCCTTTAACTTGAACCAGCAGTGCTCGTTTCCCTGTGTGAAGCATATGACACAGGAGTGTCTGAGGGGCAGGATTTGGAACCCTGCAGGCTGGAGTCAACAGCAGTGTAACCCGCACTGCTGGAAGAGCTGCCAAGGCGACTAGTGAGTTTCTAAACAAACGAGAAACCCTGTGCGCAAAGTTACCATTGTTAACAAATACTTTGTATCGGAGTGGTCAAGTGTCTCAGGGAACACATTTTTGAAGGTCTCCGATTGAAGACTATTTCCATTGTTGAAGTCTGAAGTGTAAATACTTTGTATCGGAGTGGTCGTGTGACTGAAGGAGCATGTTTTCGAATGTCTCAGAGTGCTGGGCATTTCAATTGAAATGAAATACCTGAATGTTGAACTGTGTTAACATCAGGCTGAAAAGAAAAGACCTTTCAAACCTTATTAACATTTATTGAATGCCAAACTGAATACTTTTGAAATTGACTTAAAGGATAGTTCCGGGACTTTTTTTTTATTGTCCCTACGGTTCGGCCATGTGTTTTTAAGCATAAATCGGTAGATCGTAGAAAACTTTCCTATGGACCTTACCCGACTTTTCGTCCATTAACGCACTCGAAATCAGCCGCCATTTTGTGATAATCCTATCATTTCCCCCCATTGACCTGGCTCACCAGCGTTTGCGGCACTAAATCATATCCCCCGCCCCTGAGCCTGACATCAGCAGACGCATACCGCCCATTTCCCAACGCCAAAGCACGTCTCGTGTCAACAATCGCTGCGCCTCAGCTAATGAAGTGTCGCCATGGAAATGGCAGGACGCCTCTTTCCTCAATAAGTATAAACACACCGTTTCACAACACACAGCAGCAGATTTTCGATTCCATTCCTCTCTCTGTGTTACTTTGAGTATTCTGTGACTCGTTTCTGTGCTCTGGTCAGCTACCTTCGCCGCTTCTAGGCCTTGTGAACACCTGTACCATCTCTGTAAATTATTTTACTTTCTTTACCACACAATGGCTACAATAATGCCGTATATGTACGAGCCCGAGTACACCGAGGAGGAACTACTGGAAAGGCAAGCACGCGAAAACGATGGGGATTCGGACAGCAGTTGGGAGGACCAGTCAACGGATGAAGAGCCTGGACCATGTCGCATGGACGGCGTCTCCACCTGGTGCACGTGCAATCGGTGCGAGCTAATGCCAACTGAGGAGGAGAACTGCTGCTGCCGTGAAAATTCCGGGTGCTTGGCCTACATTTCGGAAGGCGAGCCAAGTCCGCAATGCATCACCGAGCTGCCAGAGTTCAGGGAAGCCTGCCTCTCACCGACCGTGTTGAGGATGATGATGGTGCTTATGCACGAACTTCGCGGCACTGTTCGTCCGCGTAATCCGAGTAACGAGTACATATACTCTGGTTGTGATGTCAGTGATGCCACTACTATTTCATGGTCGTCTCCCACATATAAAATTACATCTACATATCATTCGAACGCATGTAAATTGGTTCCATATTGTGCATTTTCTAGATAGAATTTTTTTCAAAGCAGAATGACATTTTTTACCTGAATCGACATTGATAATAAAGTTTTGTCATTTTAATACAGTTTGCATCTTTCTTTTTCACAGGTGGTACAGGCTGGTGGCCTATCGTTGCTTCACTTGGTGGCTTCACGGGAGGCTCGGAAACCGCGTTCGGAGAGTAATACCTGCCTGTGCGGTACTTGCCATTAGACAACATTTCCCCAGCGACAGTGGACAATACCGCGGATTTTCCCTGGATGTGCTGCAACCGGAACTTTACAATGTGTAATGTTTATTATTTATGTTCAATTGAAAATAAGATCTAAAATAAAACCCAACATATATTTTAACAATGGTTGTTTTGATTTTTTAAATGAATCTAGTGTGTCTCCATTGAATAGTCTTCCTGTGCCTTGTCTTGTCACACCACGTGTCTCCTGCCAAGCATCCCCCCTCACGCTGGACGCCCCCCTGCAATCCACATAAGTGTGTCTCCATTCACGAGTCTTCCTGTGTCTTGTCTGCACGACCACCGCCCCAATCCACCCCCCCCGCCCTATCAAAGGCAGTTCGCACCGGGGTACTTGCGCTGGCAAGTGGAGATGTCAGGGAGCAATAAAGGCCAAGAGGTGCCAAAGACCATGTACACTTCAAAGTGGTCTATAGAGCATGGGTTGTTGTTCCCATGTCTACCCCCAGACCCTGTGTCTCCTGCCAAGCATCCCCCCTCACGCTGGACACCCCCCTGCAAACCGCATAATGCCACGACATATTCACGTCATTCATTCACAAACACACCCCTGTTTCGAATTCTTTATAACCCACTTCATATTTCTAATGAGAACTTCTTTGCGCTTTGCTAGTCAACCCGTGAAGGTGCTGGTTATCTGCTCTTCGTCTCTGTGAACTTCCGTGACCACTTCGAGCAAACTCGTCAGTTTGCAACCTGTGAACTGCTCCCTCTTCTACGACAAGAAACTACTCTGATCCCTGCATCTAACTGTTTGTTCGTCAAGGTAAGGCCATGTACCATAATCATTTTGCGTCCAATTTTTTATTTTATATCTATTTGCTAGTAGTCATCAAATTGCATCCATGTTTTCTTTTCGTTCAAGACAGTACATGCAAGGAACTAGTCACATGTTCTGAGTTTAGTCAAATTATTTTTCTATTTTTTTAAAGTTATTCAAATACTTATCCGCATGTGAATAACGTGTATAGTTCCAAGAACCAAAACGAACCTTGCATTGAACCTTTTATGTGTCATTTAATTTTTTAACACATTGGTATTCATAGAGAATTGTTGATCTTTACTTTTCAGAACTTTCCACAATGCCTGCCTGTTCCATTGGCGGTTGCCCTTCGAAGACCCATAAAAAATCTGAAGGTACTATAATGCATGTTTTCCCTAAGACAATAGATCAGATAAGAGAATGGGTCCGATATTGCGGATATCCACCGTCTGAGCTTGAAAGTAGAGTCCTAGAAGTCTTTGCGGACAAGAGGGGTGATCGATACCGCATCTGCAGCAGGCACTTTACCTCAGACATGTACTCCACATCATTGCTAATAAAGAAGAACACACCGCGAGCGAAGCGAAAATTGCTCTCAACCGCTATTCCCACTCTATTCGTCCACATCCCTCCACTGGTGAGTCAAGTTTACGGATTTAGCTCTCGGCCTTGCGGTAGTGTGTAGCATTAGCTAACAACAATTTCCCCATTTATGTATCCACTCAATATGAAGGCGGAAGATTCTCCATCCGTGTCGTTATTGCAGTCATCAGCCACTTCAAGCGCCTATCGGGTAATCTTACTTAGCTATTCTGCCACTGACTTGTTTTAGGCATGTAAATCAATAGTTTTAATTTATCGTGTAATTATTTTACCTAATGGTATACCCTAGTACTCGTCCTCTAGTCTCTGTTTTCAGTTATAATTATTGTTATCCAAAATAATGCAAGTACTGTCTTTCAGGGAGATGCTGAGGAGTCCAACGCATTGACGACAACCGTTGATGTCACTCAGATGCTCGAGGTACGTTTCCGGACAGTTCCATCGATGGAGATCATCAGATCTTGCATTCTTGTAGCGTGATTGTTACACACAATGTTTCTTTCGTTTTTAGCCATTGATATGTCCTTCTGTCGTCGCCCTCCTATGTGTCTTCTTTTTTCAATATTGTGTTCATTACTAATGAAAGTCCTATGTTTCAGGGAGTCGATGGAGCATTAGTCCAAGAAGAAGGGGGAGCATGCAGTTACGGGTCGGCGCAATGTTCTACAAGAACATCACCCCTAGTAGTTGATGCAGATCTCTGGGTGGTGACACTTCCAACGATCGAGCAAATCGAATCATATTTAGATATCCATTACTTATTTTAGACAACTGATCATTTGTGCAGGTCTATTTAGATGAGCTGTTGACGCCTGCACAAAGTTTATGTTCTTTTTAACAAAATAGAAAACCATACTAATGCAATAACTGTGTTTCAGGGAGTTGCTGAAGCGTCATCTTCAATAATATCATCAATGGAAGTCTATGCGGAGCCCGAGGTATGGATCTTGACAGTTCCATCTAACTAGATCAACAATGCGTGAATAATTGTCGTTTGAATGTTCTACACAATGCGTTCATTCGTGTTTTGCTATTGAGATGTACGTGGGTATTGGTCCCCAAGTACATTTTGTGTTTTCAATATTATTATACATACTAATGAAAGTTCTATGTTTCAGGGAGTCGATGGAGCGTCAGTGTGTGACAGATGTGTTTATCATGAAAATATAGTCGTTGCAGCGCAAGAGGAAGTGGAGACATGCACACACGAGTCGGAGCATCAGCGTCCTGATGTTGAAGTTCGAGGCAAGAAAGTTTCAAAGAAAAGAAAGCAAAAGAAGGTTAGTGTCCTGGTCACTATATTATGTTGTTTTTCACTGTTAATAGTTCAATACTGTAAGTTGTGTTTAAACTGAACATCCCTTTTCCAATCTGTCCTCTAGTTGCGAGTGGGTGTACGAACTAGATCTACACAGACAGTGAAGCGAACGAGAGATGTTGCTTGTCAAACCTTTTGGCAGGGACTTGAGACTGGAGATGCATCGTGCCAATGGGAAGAATATGAAGTGATTGACAACAGAGCTATACCACCACCAGCCATTGATAGTGAATGTCCTCCTGGTAGTTCGTATGCAGTCGGAGATCAATTCACAGAATCCACACCCGCAAAAACTAAGACCGCGAGAAAGTTGAAGAAATTGTTTTATTCACCCATCGCCGGAGAAGGAACAGATGTTGCAATGGAAGAGAATGAAGTGGACGACAATGAAACACCATCAATATCACTGAACATAGCAGAAGACGATATCAGAGATTCTACCTTTCATGTGAGTGACATGTCCTCAACGTTACAGGCCGAACCAGCTGGGATGCAGAGTGACAGTATAAGGAAAGAGGCCAAATTCATTGTATTCGATAGTTGTTTGATTGATATTATTATTAGGATGAAATGTGGGCATTCGGTTGGTGGGGAAGTATGTGGGGAGCCATTGATTAATGTGACTCGTGCAATTCGAGGCACTAACCTTAAAATACATGCCACCTGTACAAAATATCATCCTTTCTCATGGTCTGCACAACCCATGCTGGGGCAACTGCCAGCTGGCAATCTACTTTGTGCAGCGGCCGCACTTTTTAGTGGTTCAAGTTTTAAAAAGTTAGAGTATTTCTTTCAGTTTGTGGGAATCCATTTCATTGCGAAAACTCAGTTCTACAAATACCAAATCGATTATCTATTTCCAGCCATTAGCGAAGCTTGGAGAATGGAAAAAATGTCTATTGATAGTACATTCGCGGGCAAACGGTTCAGGCTAGCCGGTGATGGACAGTGTGACAGCCCAGGATTTTCAGCCAAGTACTGCACCTACCGCTTTCAGGACATGGAAAGTAAGAAAATTGTGAGTTTGGTGGTCGTGCAGGTGTCACAAAGTACATCCTCAGTGGCCATGGAGAAAGTTGGCTTTGTAGCATCATTGCAAGAACTACAATCGCGGGGAATGGTGATCGACCTGATAGCCACGGACAGACACGTTTCAATTGCCAAGACAATGAGAGAAGAGTACAAAAATATAAATCACCAATTTGACGTGTGGCATCTTGCAAAAACAATCAATTAAATAATGTCGGCTGCAGGTAAAAAAAAAGATATGCAAGGTATTTCACAGTGGTCCAAGTCAATCAGCAACCATCTTTGGTGGAGCTCAAAAACATGTGGAGGGTCGTTGGAAATTCTACTTGAAAAATGGCGGTCAGTAATGCTACACTGTAGCAACGTTCACCGCTGAACCACAAACCAACATTTCCACAATTGTGAACATGGCCATTTGTCCACAGAGGAGGCACGGAAGAAGAAGTGGTTGATTCCTTCATCACCCACTCACAAAGCCATTGAAAAGATTGTATTTGATAAAACTATAACAAGAGATTTGAGGGGACTCACGGAATTCTGCCACACAGGAGATTTGGAGGTGTTCCACAATATGTGCCTAAAGTACAGGCCAAAACGATTGCATTTTGGCATGGAGGGCATGATAAATCGGACTCTTCTAGCAGTCTTGGCACATAACCATAATGTTGGCCGTCAACAAAGTAGGACGACCGGAACTTTAGGGACGCTTCGCTACAATAAGGCCTTCACTAAAAGAAGTAAACAATGGGTGATCAAACCAGTGTTTCAGGATATGCAATATGAGTTTATTGAGAGACTTATTGTTGATGTCCTAGATAGGCACATACATGGAGTTGTGAACGAACCTGTGCAGGGGACAACTGCATTGCCACCCAACATTGCCTCTGTTCCATGTCCACCTAAAGCAGAGCTCATTGAGAAATACACATCGCGGTTTAAATGATTGTAATTTGATTGTCTGTTCTCTCGAGTCTCCTCATGTTGCAGGCCCATTGAATATGTGTATCTATGTAATGTGTAAATAAAAGTGATTGCTCAGTGTACATGCAATGTGTCTCTCCACCGTTGCCCCTCCCTTCACCGTGCAGTAGTGCGAACCACCCGGGTGTCACCTGTGACTTTGCTCTCGAGTCTCCTCATGTCGCAGGCCCATTGAATATGTGTAGCTATGTATTGTGTAAATAAAGGTGATTGCTCAGTGTACATGCAATGTGTCTCTCCAACCTTGTTCATTTGCGCATTGAATTAAACCAAACAGTAATATAAATCATTTTTCAAAATATATAGAATGTCTCCGTATTTATGGTTCTCTGGGGCTGCAAATACACGCACACAAAATGAAAAGATGGAGTGTAAATTTCAAGTCCTGTGAGATGGCCTTACACTGAATGTAGTTAACTAGGAATGTGTGCTCATTCAAAGTGAAGGTCAGCTGCTTTGATTTTTTGCTCGGGTGCCGGAATGGCCCACGACTCAGTATAAGGTTCTATTGTTATTTGACCTTGACAGGCCAGGACCATCCCGAAAGACTTCTTTTTGGGGGTGTGGTGCAATAACATAAACGATAATGAATATAATTTCAGAAACGAAAGCCATTTAATGTTCGTTCATTAGAAGAAATAACGTCTGCATAGAAGGAGGGTATTTCGGGGCTGCCCTACGCACAGACACAATGGAAAATGCAAATATAATGTAGGTAACTCTTTAGATGAGTTTATACCGCAATTTAATTACTATACAGTAGCTTTAAAGACGGGTTAAGTTGTACTTGTTCGTTCTATGTGGCATATTGTTTTGTACTGCGCCCTATCTTGAGGAGAACCATCTCCTTTTACGGAAGCACCTCACAACCTTCCTCTTTGCTTCTGCTTTCTCTCTCCCTCTCCCCTGCTACAACTGGTCCACTGTCTGCGACCTCGGTCCTGGGCCCTTCCACTCTCCACCTGCACTGCCTCCCTGTCAACCCCTGCACTGGGGGACTGTCTCAGTATCCTTGCACTGTCCTAGCTATGAAATAATTTCCCGACCTAATATATAAAATTAATAATTTTAATAAAGATCTGATGGTGAGACTAATTTCATTTTTTATGTTTTTAAAACAGGTACATCCTTCATTATTGTCTGTGTCACGAGTACCAGACACCGGCGGATGGCTTTTACAACCGCCAGTTGCTTCTCCGCGTGAACAACGTTACCACCCTGACCATTTTATGGGACGATCGCCAAGTACAAGTATGCCCTTACGCGGTACTAATGGCTAGATGCAACATACATACCGTTGTGGTGGCCTAGTGCCTCGTTGTTGGAACAGCCATGCGATTATCAGTGCGACCGAAGAGCTTATTTTATCGTAAACCAACACCCTATGTACTGCGCACGAACATCGCTTGCCTCAAGACGAACTATTTTGGATCGAGAGCAAATAAAAATGCAAATCGCTGAATATTCTCTAAACATTTGATGTCCAATAAATGTACTTTGCCAAATGTAAAATCTTGCCGTTTGCTTTTAAACCACAGTTTCATATTCCGAATTGTGGCGCTGTATTGTGAGATGATCTAAGACCCTGTGTACAGCAAAGGAACATCGCGTGCCTCAAAACGAACTTTTTGGAACGTGAGCAAATAAAAATGCAAATCGCTGAATATTCTCTAAACATTTGATGTCCAATAAATGTACTTTACCAAATTTACAATCTTGCGGTTTGATTTAAAAGTACAGTTTCATATTCCGAATTGTGGCACCCTGTGTTGTGAGCTGATCTGTGTTGGTTTCCGGGTTCTGTGTGGAGTCGCGTAGAAGACGCCTGGGCGCGTTTGCCTACGCAGCGCAGTCACGTCACGGATAGAGGCGGGGAATATGAATGTTTTGATAAAGTCTGTTTCAGGGGCGGGGGATATGATTTAGTGCCGCAAACGCAGGTGAGCCAGGTCGATGGGGGGAAATGATAGGATTATCACAAAATGGCGGCTGATTTCGAGTGCGTTAATGGACGAAAAGTCGGGTAAGGTCCATAGGAAAGTTTTCTACGATCTACCGATTTATGCTTAAAAACACATGGCCGAACCGTAGGGACAATAAAAAAAAAGTCCCGGAACTATCCTTTAACTATTGAAAATTGACCACCAAAGTGAATGGAACTTTGATACGAAGCAAATCTACTATATGTTGAACTCTAAAGTGAATGAATCTAATACATGGTGAATTTCAAAATGAGCAGTATTTCACAATTAAGCAAAACTAATGTGTACTGTGTCCCAAATTGAATGTAACTTTAAATCTGTGCCAAGGAAAGAGGTGTATTGAATGCTGAATTGAGGAAAGACTAACTGGGACACTCAGGAACAATTTTGGTGAATGAAGCCCGAGGAAAGGCAGACCTTGGAATAAACTTTGAAGTAAAATGTAGCTTGCAAAGACAGCAATATTAAGTAACAGAGTGGTTCAGGGAAAAGAAGTAGCCCATTCGAAAGTCTCATTGAGAAGTGAATTGTTTAAAGCGATTAAGCATATGAACAGTAAAAGTGAAACAAGAAAGATGACTCCCAGGGAAGGGGAAAAGTAAAAGTTGAACTGTGAACATTTTGTCAAAGTGGTCCTGGTGTAGTCTATGAGGAAGGCCACACACATTAGAAAGTCTTCAACATCCGAAAGGGTTCCGAGCTCGGCAGTGGGAGGCCTGAAGTGTACTAAGCTTGGGGAAGGGAACCCCCTTGTGAATTTGTGTTTGAATTGCATCCAAAAGTGGTCCGAGCCTTACAGAGGGAGACCCGAAGTGAGATAAGCTTGGGGAAGGGAGCTCCCTTGCTTGTTTGTGTTGAATGTATTTTTGGAGAGGTCTGAGCCAGGCAGAGGGGGACCTACGAGAACTGTGTGAACCGTTTTGATGAAACATTGTTTTTGAAGCAGAAGAAAAACAACTTGAACGTGGAAGGCCAGAAGGGCCTCGATCCATGTGTTGAACTATTTAATGAGTTAGAAAAAGAGCCAAAGTGTGTCAACCTGCCTACAGGAATAGCCTTACCTCGTGAAGTCGAACGTGGGGATGCGAGCTGGTTCAACCACATTTATTAATTTGCACACTGGTTTTTCCTTTTGCATACATTTCTCCTTTTTACACTTTTTGTACAAGAAATAGGGCAGGCATTAGGCTTTGTTAGGATAGGCATTTTGATTTTACAGACTCCATTAGGACTGCATTATTTATTATTTGATGGTCGAGAATACTCCCATCCTAGTTATAGGGCAAAGTAGGAGTTTCTCCAACCCCAACAATTTCAATAAAGGTTTTACAAATTGTACCCATTGTGTCAGTGTCATACTTGTGATACAATGCCTCCCCTACACAACCCGGTAACCTTCTTTCCTTCCCAGGGTTTACCGGCTGCCTGTAGCGCTCTGTCGCTCTCTCCTGCTTCAGCGTACTCGATGATGCGACATACTCACACCGGCAACCCAGTAACCCTCTTTCTTTCCCAGGGCTTGGCAGTTGCCTACAATGCTCCATCACTCTCTCCTGCTTCAGCGTTCTGGCTCCGTGTGCACCCCGTCAAGTGTTGCACTCTAGCTGTATCTCCTTTTGCTGTGTGCGGTTCCCTTTGCTCTCTCTCTCTCAGCGGTGGTCAGCCTGCACCCTGGCTTCTCCTCTCCTGCTCTGAATTTGCCTTCACATCGCCTGCCACGTTGTGTTTGTCAACAGGCGGTGCTCAGCATGGTAACGGGCTGCACTGCAGTTCAGTGTCTGCAGTTCTCCCTCTCAGTGTCAGCTGCAGCCGGCCTGTATTTGAACTTCCTGGCTTGCTTAATCATTTTCCAACAACTAGACTGCAGTGTTGGTCACCCGGTCCTTGTGTTCTTCATTGCTCTGTTGTTCTTTCTCGTGTCAGTAGTCCTGGGACCATTATCTGTAAGGCTTTGAGGAAGTCGATTCTGAGCCTCCTTGGAAGTGATCCTCACTACTCCCTGCCTCTTCCTCGTCTCAGTTGTCAATGTACTATCCCTAATGGGAGTTTGGGGAGCAAAACCAGTAGATCGACAGATTCCCCCCCGCCGCCAACCTCCTGACAAGGTTGGGGGGTCGGGGGGTATGTGGCAATATGCAATTAAGGCAAGGGGGACAGAGAAAACATCCCTGAAAGGAAAAGGGGGTATGTGGTTTCCTCCAACAATGCCCTGTTACTGTTCTGAGGGGTACATCCCCCAACAGGTCCTCCCTTATATAGCGCCCCCAGGGTTAGGATCAGGTAGCAGCTGTGATCCCTTTGCCATAAAGGGGGGGGGGCTCATTGTGAGGACATCGCCAGATTCAACACAATACTCTTATACTCTTGGTGGCTTGAGAGTCTTTTTGAAGAAATATGAGTTTCTAGTTATTACTTTTAATCCATGACTTGCTGTTATTTGTTATCCTCATGTTTGTTTGATCACGAGACTGTCACGGTTGAAAGGCGACATTGCCTTGTGGGCTATGGATTGTCATGACAAGACATTGTCACCCATTGTGATGTCAAATTATTTAGCTCTTCTCTTGGTATCAGCACATTGTTTCATGTTTTCTTTTGCTCTTCTGTCATTGTTTCATGCGTCTTGTCTAGTTCTGATTCTTCCATGAATGTGGCAGTTTGTGGCAGATACGTCTTGATGGGCCTTCTGAACATTATTTCATCAGCACATATGCCTGTGTTCACACGAGGAGTGTTCCTGTTGTCTCTCGATAACTGGTATGGTGTATGCTTCACCGGCATCTAGATGAGATGACACTCTGTTTATGCTACTCAAGAAATGTTTTGCCATGCCGTCTGCTTACGGACAGAGAGGCGTAACGCATTTTTGTTGGAAACCCATGTAGGTAGCAAAACGTTGAAAATCGTGCCCTGCAAATGGAGGACCGTTGTCTGACTTTGCCACACCTGGGATGCTATATGCTGCGAATATTCTGTCTAATCTGGGAATGGTGTGAATGGCAGCTGTGGATGCTACTTTTCGAGTGCCAGGTACTGAAAGTATTCATCAATGGCTGCCGGCATATACTACCCTTTCTGCAGTGCGCCGAAGAAATCCATTGCAATCTCATCACAGATGGCCTGGGGTAATGGTATCATGTGAATTGGCTCTGTGTGTGTGACCTGGTTTATGATTTGGCAGGTGTGGCACTTTTGCAATGTTTCCAATATTAGTTTGTTCATGTGTGGGAACCATGCCTTCTGTCGCAATAGTCTTTTGGTGAAAACAATTACGCGATGGCCTTTGTGTTCTAGTGGAACAACCTGTTGTCAAAGTGGATCAAGGATACAAATTCTGTTTTCTTTTAATAGTAAATTTGAGTCATGTAGAGATAGGTGATTTTTCGCCAGTAACAGATTTTTAATTTCCTTTGTGTCGTCTATCATCCTTTCTTTTGCCATGCTCATGGCATGTTTCCATTTGTCTAATAGTGGGCACAATCCGAGTATTTGAACTATGTCATCCCAGCCTGATTTGAATATAATGTCATAAAGTGATATACACATTGGTTTTCCTTCCTGACCCACATAATTAACGTAAGGGTCTGCAATGGGAATTCCAAAGTTGGATGTTGGGAGGGGGTTTCTTGATAAGAAATCAGCTGGATTTGCATCCTTTTCTGTTTTATGTCTGATTATTAACTTGTAATCTTATAGACGCAAGCCCCGTCATGCAATCCTTGATGGCGTACATATCTTGGGGTTACCATAGATTGTGGGACGGTCTTGGTGATCCGTTATTATTGTAAATTCTTTCTCGTATAGAAAATGTTGAAAGTACTCAGAAGCCCACACGACTGCCAGACTCCTTTTTCAGCCTGGGTGTAGGCCTGCTCTATGTCAGTCAAACTGTGGCTACAATGTGAGAATATGTGATTGGCATGTTCTGAGTGAGTCTCTCTTTGTGCCAGCGCAACTCTTAGTCCAACCCGACTGGCATTTACTGTTAATTCTGGGGGGAGGTTTGCGTCAAAGTAGGACATGCAATTAGTCACAGTGATTCTTCCCCAAATGGTGTTCACGGCCTCTTGACATTCAAGTGTCCATATGAATTCTAGGTTTTGCTTGCTGAGGGAGCTCAGTGGGGCAAAATAAGTGGAGTAGTTTGCCAAACTCAGAAATGATCGAAGTGTGGGCAGGTTCTGTGGCCTGCCGGCAGATGTTAAGGCCAAGACTATGGGCCTCATTCCGAGTTCGGAGGTAACCACGCTGCTATTTGCGGCATGGCTGCCTACAAACTCGTCTAAACTCCGGCCTGGTGAATGGAGTAATTACCGGTCCACTCCGAGGTCGGGGGGACCGGTAATTCCCCATTCATCAGGGCCATTCCCCATTCCCATTTGAGCCCCGATAGGGCTCAATGGGAAGGGGGAAGGCGGCAATAACGGTACCGTAAATTACGGTACCGTTATTGACCCCAGAGTCCCTTTGCGGGTCCCGGCGTTAACACTTGCTAAAAGCAGGCGTTAAGGAAGGACCCACAAAGGGAACTCGTAGTAGAGCGGAAAGGGTTTACTGGTGACCGTTAACCCTTACCGCCCTACTCGGAATGAGGCCCATGTCAGGGTCTGGTCGAATGCCTTTTTTGCAAAGATGTGCCCAAAGAAATGTAGTGTTCTTTTATTGATTTCACATTCCTCCCAATTTAATGGAAGGTGGGCAACTTCAAGTGCCATGCAAACACGCGGGAGCTCATCATGTCCTTGATTTGTGCCAAAAGCTAAAATGTTATCACTGTAGTTCAAACTTTGTGGGATGTGCCATATCATTTTACATATCCGTTCTTGAAATATTTAAGCCACCATTGAGACTTTGAATGATAGTCTTTCATAGAGGTATAGTCCCATGTGTGTGGTAAAAGTGGTAATGTGGCGGCTTTCGGATGACAGCTCTATTTGGTGGGAACCTTCGTTTAGGTCCAGTTTTGAAAGCACAGTTGCTTCTTTGAGTACATCGATCATGTTTGAGATTATTGCAGATGGTGTGTTTCACCCTGTATGGCCGGATTTAGTTGATGCATGTAAAAGCATATGTGTATACCTTTGTCCAAACTTTTTTGGGGGACTGCCATAATTGGCCACACCCATGAAGTAGGCACTGTGACTGGCTCTATTATATCTTGTTTGAATAAAAGTTGAAGTTTGTTCTCAACTTGAGCCTGAATTTTGAACAGTATGGGGCTCATTACAAGTTTGCCAGTATACGGTAAAAGTGCTTGTTATTCTGTTTACCGGCACTTTTACCATTCTGGCCAAGTACCTGTTGGAAGAAACATAGTTGCTGTTATTACCAACACCAGTATCCCCAGTTCCGGAAATACCAGAGCTGTAAATACCGGCAACAGAATTTCCGACTCGAACTCAAACAAGCGCTGGTATTTCCGGCATACTAGTACCAGTACCAGAAGAAGGCTGCAACACCTTCCAGCCGAAACATCCAGGGTCATTATGTTCCTGTCGAAACCTCTTGGAACTATGACCCAAATTACCATCACTACCATTATGTTGACGTCGACCAGTTTCTTGGTTATCCCTTTCGAACCAGTTTATAGCAGACCCTATTTTTAGGTTTTTTGGTCATTAAGCGACTTGCTTTGATTTTCACATAATATTGTTTAAATTGTTGAAATACATTGTTTTTTTGTCAAATATGAAGTCATATTTAGCAAAACTTTGTACAGGAAAAACAATACCGCACTGTTGTACAGGTGTGTTGTCAACACACCACATGAATTTTGCAGATGCACCTTTGAATTTTCAGTTCATTTTTCACAGGACACTTTAGAATTTGGTTTTCTATTCATTTGGAAATGTTAGATTCAGTGCTCGACTGTCACCAATGCACATGTACCTTTGGAAATCGATGTGGACTGAACATTTGAATAATATGTTACTTATTTAACACAACATGTGTATTTGGTGTAATGTTTTACTTTTTACTTTCTATTTTCAATACCTACAGGTGTGACCTAATTAAAATAAAGGACACCATAGTTTATCTCCAGTGTTTGGATCAGTACCTTCTTCCAGTAATGCATACTTGCTATGATGTATTACCACTAATGTGGAAGTCTGTTTAAATTATTACTGCAACAAATCACTGCAGAGTAAAAAAGTTTGAGGACAGGACCACCCCCTCGTATAAAGTATTAGCCCAGCCTTTCCGTCCTGCCCGACCTTAGGATGTCCCTTTTGTTATAAATGTTCCTGTGGAACAGCATGCTGCAAGCATACTGGAAGGGAAATAGAGGTCAACAGACCTGGGCATTGGGTGAGTACATGTTCCATCACACTAACCTTGCTGTACAAGTGGCATGCAATGGGACTGGAGGTGTGGGGGGTGTTTAAAAGCACATACAGATTGCATGCCCTGACAAGGCCACATACATGCAGGACCCACCCACACACCCAGCACATGACAAGCTGCAACCCACCGGAGTTGGACATGACTCATGACGCAGTAGTGAATGGCCAAGACATGCTTCCCCAACAGGGCAGCCACAGAGCTGTACAACAGATACCAGAATTACACATCGCACTACATGCATGGTCTGCAAGGGGCTGCAAGGGTGGGGGACTGGCCCATGTAGGGGTGTCCAATGTATGTCCAGGGGGTGCCCCAAGAGCCCTGGAAGAAGTGCAAATATGACAGATGGTGACATACCCAATGACCAAGGTTACCGTCCATGCAATGTCAAACCACACATTACAATTTACACACAAGGAGACTAGCGGCACCCTGGAAGTTTGAACAAGTTTGCCCAGCCCCAAACACCCTTGGTGCGAGCTGAGGGGCCCACCAACACAAAATGAGCCCATGGGGTGTCCGCCATGTCAAGGTCTACAGAACACTGCCATACATGTAATGTCATCCTGAAAAACTGCAACTGAGGGACATGACACTGGCATTTGACATGGCATGTAACCAGGACACCATGTATTTGAATCCATAAACAGATCTACACAGACGACCTGCACATGCATGTTACCCAGACCACCACCAGGAGCCATGCAAGGGAGCAATGCACAGGCCCAAACCACCCAACATGGCATACTGACCTGACCAGTCAACCACGACCATGGAAGATACAAGCGTTGGCTCAGCTGTGTGCAAGAGGTGCCATGACAGACTGAGCACCACCTCCCTGAGTAGTTGACTCCAAATGAAAAGGCTGGAATGTGAAATAGTGTTGCGGTATGTATGTAGGCATCATGGAGTAAGGCACAGGTAACATATTCAACTTCCTAAGCAATAAGCTTTATTTTTCTTAAATGTTAGGATGGAGTAAAGTCTAACTTGCCTTATGCTGAGGTGGGATTTTTCCTACCTAATGAAAACTAAGGATAGTCTGCGTCAGTAAGTTCAAATGAAAAGTCTATCTGTGTCCAAACCCCATACTTGCCCCCACAACTAAGTATGTACAATGTGTAGGGATTTTAGCAAAACAGAAAGGTGATGGCTGGAAGGTTTTGAATAAATCATAACCACTGGCAAAGCTCTGGGCAACCCTCCAGACCATCGTTTTTCAGCCTGCCAAGCCATTACAGAAGGGGAAAAACCATATGCAAATCAGGCTTGGTCCTACCCCAAAAGGGGCAGTCCAGCCCGAACTGCTAGGTCACATCCCTTCTGCACGAGACCACAAGCATACCCAGACATGTTTCAGCCTTGTTGGGCGTCATCAGTGAGGAGTAGCTTGGGTCTCTAGGCCCGGCAGACTCGGGACCCACGTCTGGGCATACCCGTCCCACTCGGGGTGACTTTAGCAAAACAGAAAGGTGATGGCTGGAAGGTTTTGAATAAATCATAACCACTGGCAAAGCTCTGGGCAACCCTCCAGACCATCGTTTTTCAGCCTGCCAAGCCATTACAGAAGGGGAAAAACCATGTGCAAATCAGGCTTGGTCCTACCCCAAAAGGGGCAGTCCAGCCCGAACTGCTAGGTCACATCCCTTCTGCACGAGACCACAAGCATCCCCAGACATGTTTCAGCCTTGTTGGGCGTCATCAGTGAGGAGTAGCTTGGGTCTCTAGGCCCGGCAGACTCGGGACCCACGTCTGGGCATACCCGTCCCACTCGGGGTGACTTTAGCAAAACAGAAAGGTGATGGCTGGAAGGTTTTGAATAAATCATAACCACTGGCAAAGCTCTGGGCAACCCTCCAGACCATCGTTTTTCAGCCTGCCAAGCCATTACAGAAGGGGAAAAACCATATGCAAATCAGGCTTGGTCCTACCCCAAAAGGGGCGGTCCAGCCCGAACTGCTAGGTCACATCCCTTCTGCACGAGACCACAAGCATCCCCAGACATGTTTCAGCCTTGTTGGGCATCATCAGTGAGGAGTAGCTTGGGTCTCTAGGCCCGGCAGACTCGAGACCCACGTCTGGGCATACCCGTCCCACTCGGGGTGACTTTAGCAAAACAGAAAGGTGATGGCTGGAAGGTTTTGAATAAATCATAACCACTGGCAAAGCTCTGGGCAACCCTCCAGACCATCGTTTTTCAGCCTGCCAAGCCATTACAGAAGGGGAAAAACCATATGCAAATCAGGCTTGGTCCTACCCCAAAAGGGGCAGTCCAGCCCGAACTGCTAGGTCACATCCCTTCTGCACGAGACCACAAGCATCCCCAGACATGTTTCAGCCTTGTTGGGCGTCATCAGTGAGGAGTAGCTTGGGTCTCTAGGCCCGGCAGACTCGGGACCCACGTCTGGGCATACCCGTCCCACTCGGGGTGACTTTAGCAAAACAGAAAGGTGATGGCTGGAAGGTTTTGAATAAATCATAACCACTGGCAAAGCTCTGGGCAACCCTCCAGACCATCGTTTTTCAGCCTGCCAAGCCATTACAGAAGGGGAAAAACCATATGCAAATCAGGCTTGGTCCTACCCCAAAAGGGGCAGTCCAGCCCGAACTGCTAGGTCACATCCCTTCTGCACGAGACCACAAGCATCCCCAGACATGTTTCAGCCTTGTTGGGCGTCATCAGTGAGGAGTAGCTTGGGTCTCTAGGCCCGGCAGACTCGGGACCCACAACCTCGGGTAGTAGACCCCTGGGGCAGGGCTTGAACAGGGCCTCAGCTGGAGCCACCCCTGTGGATGCATGTGGGGTGGTGCGGTACACCCGCAGGAACTGGTATAGGGCTCGTTGGAGTGGCTGTCCTTGTCCTTGGGTGATCCTGAATGTCTTGTTCAGCGTCCGCATCAGTCTTTCAGCATCTCCATTTGCCCTGGGCCACAACAGAGACACCTTCCTATGCTGGACCCCGCAGCTCTCCATGAGTTCAGAGAACCGCTCACTCTGGAATGGTGATCCGTTGTCCGAGCACAGGGTGTGGGGGAACCCATGGGCCGCAAACACTTTCTCCACGGCCACAACCACGTGCTCGAAGGCCACCGACTCGACAAACTCCACCTCCGGATACCGTGAATATTCGTCGACGATTACAAGGAAATGGGTGCCTATGGACGTTGACCCAAAGTCTGCATGGACGACCTCCCAGGGTCGCGTGCCTCGGGGCTTTGCTTCGATGGCCAGCTCTCGCTGCAGATGAGACGCCATCTGGCACCATACACAGGCCGCCACGAAGTCATCGACTCTCCGCTCCAGCTCGGGGAACCAGACCTTCAGCCGCAGCCTGGCCTTGGTCTTTGCGGCGCCCTCGTGTCCATGATGGGCCAAGGTGATCACGTCCTTTACTTTGGACTGGGGGACCACTATCCGGTCACCTCGGAACAGCAGGCCCGACGCTGAGAAGGACAATTTCTCCTTGACCTTCCATAGTTGGTCAAGTCCTGTTTTGGCCTCCTGGGTCCGCCCCGCCAACGCTTCCCGGATAGACTTCCAGGAGCCCTGTTGTATGGAGTGCTTTAGGATCTGGAAGCACTCGTCCTCGGCAGCTGCCGCCTCCAGTTCTGACAGGGGCATTGCGTTCGGCGTGGCCGCCTCCACCACCATTCGGACATGATCATCGGCCTCCTCCGCACAGGTGTCATACTCATCTCCCCCACGCACTCCCGGATGTCTGGAGAGATAGTCCGCCGCATTATTGGACCTCGGCCGATACACCAGGGTGACCCCGTACTCGAGGAGAGCGAGCATCCACCTCTCGATTCTGGCCAGTGGTTTCGAGGATGACCCTGCCAGAATGGGAAGCAGGGGCTTGTGGTCCGTCACCACCGTCAATGGACGCCCCAAGACATAGAGCCGAAAAATGCCTGCAGCCCCAGAGGACCGCCAGTGCCTCACGCTCAATCTGTGAGTATCTTTGTTCAGTTCCGGAGAGCGCTTTGCTGGCGTATGCCACTGGCCGGATACTCCCGTCCCGATCCACCTGGTTTAGCACGGCACCCAGGCCAAATGGACTGGCGTCCACAACGTACTCTGACGTCAGCGCCGGGTCGAAGAACGCCATGGTGTCCTCAGCTGTCAGGGCGCTCTTGATGTCCTCAAAGGCCGCTTGTTCGAGCGGGCCCCAGTGCCAGGCTGACTCCTTCTTCGTCAGAGGCCTGAGTGGTTCAGACCTAGAGGCGAGATTTTGGATGAAACGCCCACAGTAGGTTACCATGCCGGGGAAGCTCCTCACGTCAGACACCGACTCAGGGGGGCAGTACCTTCTTGATATCCTGGACTTTCCTTGGGTCCGGCGACACCCCCCCTCCTTGAAGACAAAACCGAAGAACTCAATGGAAGGGCGCAGGAACTCACATTTGTCCCTGTGAAGGGTGAGGCCTAGCGACTGCAGTCTCTCAAAGGTCTTCCCCAGCTTTCTCAGATGGTCCACCTCAGTCCAAGCGAACACCAAAATGTCATCGCTGATGTTTAGGACACCCTCCAGATCTGCGAGGGCGCACCGAATAATGTTCTGAAAGACCTCTGCAGCCGATGACACCCCGAAGCTCAGTCTCTTATACCGGTGAGTATAGTCCTCGGTGAGTGGTGAATGTGGTGATATACCTGGACTCGGGATGGAGGACGACCTGATGATAGCCCGCTCGGAGGTCTAGTTTGGAAAAGAACCGAGCCCCTTGTACTTCCGCAATAATGTAATCGATAGTGGGGGTGAGATGCCGCTCCCTCTTGATGGCCTTGTTGGGCAGTCTCATATCTACACAGATCCAGACAGAGTCAGGTTGTTTGGGCTTCCTAGCCACAACAATCGGGGACACCCAGAGGGTCGGGCCCTCCACCTTCTCGATGATGTCGAGATTCACCAGGTTGTCCAGCTCCTTATCAACCTGCTCCCTCAGATGAAACGGTACCCTGCGGTGTTTCAGGGCGATGGGCTGCACAGAGTAATTGATGTGCAACCTCCCCAGGTCACCAGGCATCCTTCCAATGCCATTGAAGAGGGCGGCACACTTGTCGAGCAGATCATTGATGTCCTCGAGGTATACTGAGTATGCGAAAGTGACAATTCCAAGAGCCTCGGCGGCGGCACAGCTCAGCAGACTGTTGTTACTTACAGGCGTCACATAGAACCGGGATTTGATCTGCGAGCCCTCATGCTCCACCTTCGCCACAAAGGCACCGTCCAGCGGTATTGGTTTCAATCCTCCGAACGCAAATATGCAGGCTCTCGGCGTGAGTAGCTTTGGGGGCGAGTCGAGAGCATCATAGTGCCCCCGGGCCATCACATTGACCGAGGCACCCGTGTCCACCAGCACCAGGACCGGTGAGTGATTGACCTCCACCACACACCTCGGTTGCCTCCTGTTCTTCCCCTTCAGGATCTCCACGCTGGAAACAAAGAAAATGTTTTCTTCCTCCTCGGCCTTGTCCACCTGGGCATCCTCCCCGCCCTGGTCCACCTGGGCCACATTTGGTGGGCGGTTTTGGCGCGGGACCCACGTCCGAGCCGGGCCTCTCGGCACCATCATGGGCAGGGCTGCCTTGCACACCCTCGAAAAATGGTCAGGCAGGCCGCACCTACCACATGTCCTTCCAGCCGCCGGACACTCCGTCGGGTGGGGGAGGTCATACCTGCACTTCTGGCACGATTCCCCCGCTCTCCCCGCTCTGTCACGGGGTCCCACACCAGGCCTTCTCACTCCTCTGCCACCACGCCACATACCTCCTCCGACTTTATTGAGCGGGACCCCGCCTCCATCTTGGTTGCCCGAGCCTCCGCCACCTCATGGCACCGGCCTAGTTCCAGGATGCGGGGTAGAGTGATACCCGGCTATCTCAGGACCTGCCTCCTGAGTTTGCCCGAGGAGCACGCCTGAATTAGCATTGTGCGCATCATGTCCTCCGCGTCTCCCCATGCACAGCCCAGGCAGAGGCGACATAGGCGACCATAGAAGGTGTCCAGTGTTTCATCCTCCTTTTGCTTGGCCGATAGCATGACAAATCTCTCATAGTCCACGTTGGCAAGGGGCAGAAAATGGGCCAGGAGTGCTGCCTTGGCCGCGTCGTAAGAGCCATCCCCTGCAGGAAGCGATTCAAAAATCTCCTGGACCGAAGGCCCCGCGGAGTACAGCATAGTTGCCACCCTGCTGTCATCATCCGTTACCTGGGCGGCCCTGAAGTACATATCGAGGCGCCCAACCCACCTCCTCCACCTGGGCCCCATGCTGGATGGTGGGCCCGATGCATCAAATTCGGGGATGGGCTGCAGGGCTGCATGGGTACGTGCTTGGGCCATGATGGGAAGTCCTTGCTGAGCAACTGGCTGTACCACCGGTGGCCCCTGAGGCACAGGAGCTTGACCACCTACTTGGACTTGAGGGGGTAGCTGTGGAGCCGCCACTGGGTGTTGCATTGGAAGCACCGGAGCCTGAAGGACCTGCTGTTGAGCTGCCGCCTGACCACCGTCCTGGGGAAGCTGTGCGGCTGCAGTGGTCCCACCGCCTTGACAGCCAGAGTCACTCATGGGTTTGAGCGCACAGGCACCCCCACTTTGGAACCTGGGGGCCGCAACTCAATCACCCACCATCACCTCACAGTCTGGACACCCCCCACAGGCAAAGTAACAGTCCAACGTAGGGAGGGGATGGTGTAATCTTGTCCTCAGCACTCCTAAGACTGCCACCAGAACTGAAGCAGCAGAAGAAAAACCTGCCAATGATGATCCACCACTGCAGTAATCCACCCTGATGATGAAGAGGGCGAAGAAGAGGCCACAGCAGCCTGATGATGAAGGGGATGAAGAAGCACCGTGCCCCTTCACTGCAGCAAACACCCAGGGGTGTAGGAGTTCCAAAAATTAAGCGAAGAAAAAGAACTGGGCTAAACAGGCCCAGCCAATTTAGCCCTTCTCCTTGCTTTCACTCGATGTAGGAGGCCCAAATCTGGAGGAAAATCCAAAAAACAGGCATGGGTGTGCAGGTTTGACTGTCTGCAAGCAGTATGTCCAAAAATTAGACCTGGATCACCTTCACCATCCAAACCGGAGCTTGGTGAAGTTCCACGGCCCTGCTGACAAAATGGCCGCCAGCTGCGTGTGCGATCCGCAGCCACGGCATGAAACGAAATGTCAGTTCGTTCCGTTTCAGGGAGAAAAATTAAGGAATTCTTTCACCGCCGGGCCCGGGCATCCACATCCCATCCTCGTCGCCACTGTTGGGGGTGTGTCCTGGCCCCCATGCGGTCCCATAAGCCCCCACCCTGTAAGGACCACACACGACACACGTCATTACAGTTCGGGCTTCCCGGTCGCTCTGCCGCGGCCGGGAACGCCCCGTTTATTTATACAGCACATGGCGGCGTGCAACGTCACGCTGCCGCGTGCGCGTCCCGTCACGGGGCAGCGCCACAGGCTGAGGACAGCCTCCTGGGAGCTCCAGCACAAGGGGTATTATCACCTCATGAATGATACCTTGCAGTGAAGACAACTGCACAGGGCTGAATAACTGAACTGTGAGTACCTGCCCCTTTCCCTGCCCTGGACTCAATTACTCCCGGTTAGTCCACATACTCGAGGTGTCTAAATAAACGCCTCATCCACCATATAAGTGTCCTGTGATCATTCCAGGCCACAACATAAATTGGCGACTAGGACCAGAAAAACATCCATGCATAAGCCATGCAGGGTGCCACGCCACCCCTGCCTTTTTGCAGTCCCCCAGCATGCCGGCAATCCTGTTGCAACAATGGGAGCCTTCGTTTTCCACCTACCTGGAGGCATTAGGAGGTACAGGCTATGCTAGCTAGAAAGAAAGCCATGCTGCTCAACGCTATGGGGGTTGAAGGACAGCGCAACTTCGCAGGGTTGAAGACGGTGCCCACTGCAGACGAAAATGATGATGTCTACAAGGAGGCGGTTCACCGCATAGTCAAAAGATTCTCAAACAAAGAAAATGTCCTCCACAGACTCAAGTTGTACACGAGGAAACAAACCTGTCAATGACTACATTTTGTTTATTTATTTATTTATTTGCATTTTTAAAGAGCTCACACAGCCCAGGCGCATCGAGGCACTGTTACACAATTTGTTGTTGTTTTCTTAGTTGCATATTTATAACATGCTTAAATACCCAGAGGTTTCTAAGCGCAGACCCAGGGCTCGAACCTCTGTTGCTTCTTGTCGTCTTGCTTCCAAGGCAAGCATGTTGCCACTGAGCTATCCTCCTGGGACATCACCAGGATGAGAGAACTGGCAGCATTGTGTAGATTCAGGGACAACGTGGAACAGGCCATCTGCGACATGCTAGTGGTGCACACCAATTCCCGCAAAGTCCAGGACAAATTCATACAAGAGAAAGAACTGGACCAGGATAAAGCCATACAGATTGCAAGGGCCAAAGAGGAGGCGGAGAGAAGTTAGTGGGCTGTCGCCTGCACCCAAAATGGCCGCTGTGCAATGGAAGGGGCATAGAGAGAGACAGCCACGAGAGGCCGTCAGGGAAAAAGGACCAAAGTCGAGAGACGCACCCAAGTGTTACAGATGTGCCAGCATCAAACACATGGCGAATGATCGAGATTGTCCCGCAAGGGACAAACAATGCTCCAAGTGCAGGCGATTTGGCCACATTGCCGTGGCATGCACATGGCGGGAAAAGAATGTCACCCGCGTGGACGGCGACAGAGGATTGAGTGATGAAGATGATCAGTACGACAAGCTCGTGGTGATCATTGCCAACTCAGCTCGAGCAAGGAGGGAGAAACCCCATTGCACAGTGAGAGTGGAAGGAATGTAAACGTGCGTCATGGCCGACTCGGGGTCCGACCTGACCATTCTCCCCATCTAGACATACAAGGTCATGATGGGACGCGACTTGGTCGAAATTAGAAGCATCAAACAAAGGCAAACAGTCTTCGGGGGAGCCACCATGGATCTATTAAGCTATATCAGAGCAAAATCGAACTCAAGAATAGGTGCACCACAGCGAAAGTCTACTTTTCGTCCAAGGGCCCAGCTATATTGGGATGGGATGACTAGCATAAACTGAGCATCCGGCTAGACCCCAGCACCACCGAACAAGTGCTGTTGGTCTCCTCAGGAGGAGCGCCAAACCTTAAAGACGCATTCCCCGCGTTGTTCTCTGAAACACCCAGGAAAATAAAGAATTACGTGCACAAAATCCATCTCAAACCGAACCCAGTACTGGTCAAGCACAAGTTCAGGCCCGTTCCACCGACGGCAAGAAGGGCACTTGAATCCCAGCTCCAGAAAATGGTCAAAGAAGGAACCATTGAGACAGTAGAGTCCTCCGAATGGCTAAACCCTGTGGTCCTTATAAAGAAGAAATCCTCCAACGAGCTGAAAGTGTGCATAGACCTACGCAGCCTCAACCTGGAAGTATTCACGGACAGTTTTCCTTTGCCCAGCATCAACAAAATCATACTGATGATGAAGGAAGCAACGATATTTTCAAAACTTGATATGTGAGATTTAGAACAAGAAGGAAAACCCAGGATGAGACTGCGCCCAATTTTTCAAAACATGGTTTAATATGTAAATGCCCTTTCAGATGACACGTGTTTCGGTCCCATTAGGACCTTCTTCAAATCAGGGCTGATTAAGTATATTACTGAAAATCGTTTAAATATATTCCAACATTAACAAAAAATTGTATGTTCATTCACATATTAACAAAAGTAATGCCAGTGATATAATGATATATGTTTTGTTGACAGAAAATAATAATTAAAAAGTAAAAAAACCAAAGTGCCAGACAAAAATGGGATTGGAGTTAGGGAAGGATAAAGAGGGTCAAGAGATAGACAGAAACACCTTAATTAGTCAGTGCTGAATATATTGTCAAATTCTTATTCCAAATATAAGAGTAAGGGTTTCTGTTTTACCTTGATTTCACCTAATGCCACTTATTGGGTTAAGCAGACAGAATCTGCTCTTCAAATCTCGGGTTAGACAACTTTAAGAAAAATCAATTATGGTATCACCTTTAGCATTTTTACGGAGTCACTTAAAAGTCTCATATTATTTGGTGGTAAAACGCATTTCATCCTTATCCAAGGGTCCATCAGTTCGATTGAAATGGTACCGTTGTCCTTGATGCGCATACTCTAAAATTAGATCCTAAAGCATGGTGCTCAGTATCCATTAAAGTTTAAAAACATTTCTTTACTCTACAAAAATAAGCCTTAATTTTTGGCACTCATGCAGTTTTCACTGTGAACCGGCGAAATGAATGTATGTAATTCTAATAGCATATTATAAAGAGCCTTTAATCATTGTTTTTCCTTCCTTAAATGCATTCAAAAATAAGTGTTCATTCCTCTTTACAGTACTATGTGTTCTGGAAGAGCGTCTAATCTGTAGTGTTTTATGAAGGTATTGTGTTCGTGCGCGCGGCAACGCCATGCTGGGCAAGATAGTGGTAATGCCCAAAGCGTTCTTAAAAGCGCACACGGACTCGCTGCAGGAATTTATACAGAGAAAACAGTGCGCCGCACTTCAGAGACGGTCTCTTACCTAGTAACAGTGGTCTCGCGTACAATCGCATGCTGCCGAATGTCCAGAGGGGGCGGGGCGTCAGTAGGCGTCCTCTCCCTCATTATTGTGTTTCAGTTGCCATGACAACGGACCCGAGAAATAGTCCGTTTTCCAACGTAAAGGCAACTCTTCCCTTGTAATAATAGAGTGGCCATTTTTAGGAGGTGTAATTAACCATTCTCTATAGTTCAAAGCGTATTTGAATCTTGGTACTTTCACTTTATAGACAGTTAAGTGTTAAGAAATCTTATAGGTGTCAAATTGTAAAGTATGCTAATGCGGAACAACATTTTATATGGTATTTGCCTCTTACTGCAAAGTGTTGTTTGTACCCTTCTGGTGTGACAAAATCAAATACCTAAAATCACGCTTGGTCCGTAATGCCTAATATAGTATCTGACAGTAGTCTGGTGCATTCGTAATGAGGTGAAATATACTTAGCTGCGCTATTAAGACGCTTGCCAGATGGTCCTGAGTGTTACTCTGTTATATGTAATTGATACATTTCATCCCAAGGGTATGCTTTGATATTCACTATTTTCTAGAGAGCAAAGATTAATGTTACAAAGTCATGAGTAGTTCAAATAGAGATAGTGAGCACTGTTCAAAAATAATAATCATTATGAGAACTTGATAAGGTTAGATACGTCCTACGTCCTATCCAGACTATAGAGTATAAACATATTATGATCATGTTGGTTCACTTCGTTAGTTATGTACACAAAAACCATTATTGTATGATGAGTTACATTTAGATCTGAAACCGAAATGAGGTCCCTTTATAGGAAGGACACCATTTCGTTGTCTGTGTTCAATCTGAGAACTGTAGAGTTAAGTTTGCAAATTATTCTCGCTTCAGCTTGTCTCAGTCTCTTTTCCTTGTTCCCACCTCTTTTGCCTAATGTGATCTTCTGGAGGCCAATAAATCGTATGTCCGCTTTATTGTCCATTTGATGTTTTTCCTGCCAATGGCATGCCAGTGGTAGTCTTGGATCTTGGCTGCCGATTTTGGCTAAGTGTTCTCTTACCCGAATCCTTAATTCTCTGTTGGGACTGCCAATATAGACCAGATTGCAAACACATATGATTCCATAAACTACGTGATTTGACCTGCAATTGATGGATGTAACATTTTCAAGGTTCTGTTGTTGGTGCCAGTAAATGAGTCTGTTTTGTTGTGTGCAAATTTGTACATTGTGCATGATCCACATTTTCTAAATCCATTATTTGGCGCTTTTAACCAGTTCGATGGTCCCTCCATGATTAGATCTGGTAAGTTCGAGGGACTTAATATATTCTTCAAGGTTTGTGCCTTTTTGTAGATAATCCTTGGTTTATCATCCACATTATTCGCAATGTTCTTATCAAGTTTAAGAAGGTACCAATGTTTAGCTAAGATTTTGTACAGGGTTCTGTGATCACTGCTATATTTGGTAACAAAGCCAATTGTTGGGTGTCCCGTCACTTTAATCTTAGTTGTCAGAGTTTGTTCTTGAGTTATTGTAGAGCTTTTGTCCAAGGCTCTTTTAACACATTGTTAGGTGTAGCCTCTTGCCAGAAATCCTGATGTTAAGAGCGTGCACTCCTTCTCAAAGTGGTGCATTGTCTGACAGTTTCTCCTGGCTCTTAAAAATTCCCCTGAGGGTATATTGAGAATGGTTGGTCTGCTTTGGCAGCTTTCTGCATGTAGGGTCAAGTTAACTTCCGTGGGTTTCCGGTATGTGCAGGTTCTAATCTGGTTATGATCAATATATATTGTGAGGTCCAGAAAATCTATACTTGTCTCATTGCAGATGCCTTTGAATTGTATTCCCATTTCATTGTGGTTGATCCTATCCTTAAAATCTGTGAATTCTGAAGTCGTACCATTCCATATTATTAGTACATCATCGATGTATCTCATCCAGTGCACAAGTTCTTTCTCATATGCTTTGTCCTGATAGATGATCGTATCTTCAAACAGACCCATAAAGATGTATGCTAGGGTCGGGGCATATTTGGTGCCCATTGCTACGCCCTTGGTCTGTCTAAAAAAGCTGTTGTTAAAGTTGAAGATGTTGCTTTCAAATGTTAGTTCCAACATTTCCTTTACCATTAGGATTTGTTGATAAATTGATGCTGAATCCTCCTTGAAAGTGTGATCTATTGCTTTCAAGGCCCATGTATGTTGGATCGATGTATAAAGTGCCTTTACATCCAATGTTGCTAGTTTCTTTCCCAATTCACACTTTTCATCTTAAGAATGACGTCGGTAGTATCCTTTAGGTATGCCTTCAATCTCATTGCTCTTGGTCTTAGGATATTATCTAGGTATTGCGAGATGTTCTCTGTTGCCCAACCTATTCCGCTAAGGATTGGTCGCCCTTCTGGTATCTGATCGTATTCTTTGTGTACCTTGGGCACAAAGTACATAATCGGTATTATAGGTTCTTTGATGGTAAGGAAACTTTTTTCGTCGTCCGTAAGGAGACCCTTGTGGTGCCAGATTTTGATTTGTTGGTCCAATTTCAGTACTATTTGTTTCGTTGGATTGGTAGGCAGTGTTTCATAGCAGCCTGGAGTACTCAGATGCTTCCTGGCCATCTCTAGATAGTCCTCTCTATTCATGATAACAATATTCCCACCCATGTCCGCTTCTTTTATTACAATAGAGAGGTCAGTCTCTAGAGTCCAGAGGGCTTCTTGTTCCTTCTTGTTCCTTCATAGTCAGGTTCTGTTTAGCTTTTGTCTGGTGTTTCTTGTGGTCTGTCTGGTAGAGGACCTGTGATACCGCTTTATAAAGGGTGTCAATAATATTGTCCACTGCAAGTTGAGGTACAAATTTAGAAACAGGTTTAAGCTCTTTGATAGGTAGCATATCTGGTTCCACATTCAGGTCTCTTAGTACTTGGCTGATGTTATACTCTGCAGGCTCTGCAATGGATCTGAGTAGATGAATTTCCTCTATTTCTTTAATGCTCAAATCACTTGGCTGTGTCTTCGTTTGTTGTTGGTAGGTCCCTGGTGCTTTAGTTGCAAAAAACGTTTTAAGTTTTAATTTTATTACGAAATTGAATAGATCTATGTGTAAATCCGCCTCGTTATGCTTCGCCGTGGGGGCGAATGACAGTCCTTTATTAAGTAACTTGTTTTCTTCGAGGGATATCCCTCTTCTGGATAGGTTCAGGACAAGGTTCTGGGCTATTTCATTCTGTTTATTTCTTTTGCGCTCGCTCTGGTGAACCTTTTGTTTGTGTTTCCTTGTGATCCTAGATTTGTTGGATCTTGTACCCCCCCGCCTTCCTCTCCTCCTGGTGTACTGGTTGTTGATCCTGTGTTCCCAAGTAACTGAAAAAGGACCTGTTTGGGTGGAAAGTTCCTATTGCCTTTCTTATACCTTTTTATTTGATTCATGAAGCTAGAGGTTGATCTCCCACTTGTGCTTTCTTTCTCAGTTATGTCTTCCACGGTGAGTGCTTCTCCTTCTGAGTCAGCATCCGAGCTTGCAGACGATGTATTAGTTGTGCTTGTCTTAGATCCAAATTTCGTAGTTTGATTATATTTAGCTTGAAAGGTATACACCCTATCCTCCTGATAGTCTCTTTCATCTCTGTAGTGCTTTCTTCGTTTTCTTAGTTTGACTTCATCCTGGTAGTTTTTTAAGATGTCATGCACGGTATTGTAATTTTTCTCTTTCGTTGTTTCTTGTGAATTCTTTTCTGCAATTTCTTTTTTGATTTTGTCTATCAATTCGATTGATTCATGAAGCTAGAGGTTGATCTCCCACTTGTGCCATAAATATATGCTGCTCTACCCGGCCAAACTGAAGGTTTTTCATAAGCACAGAACTTTCTTTTTTGAAACTCCGGCAGAAGCCATGGGATTGCCCAGGAGTCGGACGTTCGGACAGGAGAAGGAGGTGACGCGGATAAGTAACGAACAAGAGGGGCACCAGGGGGTCTCAGAACTTAAGACTTGAATATAGTCACTAAAGTAGCCAGCGGAATGGTGTTGTCGGGATGAGATACATTCATGATCCGCGAATATTGCGATTTAGGCTTTAACTAGGAGCCTTGCAGGACCAACCTGTACATCCCCCATTTATAGTTTAGTTAGGTTACCGATAGTGCGGTGACGCCCTGCTGGGGTCTTGCCCGGGGTACCAGGGTAGGCCCAAACGCGGGGGAGCCTGAGATCCAGGGATGGAGCCGGGCAACTGTTGGGGTTGGGGTAGGGTGGGGAGGAGGGAGGGAAGGGGTTGTGTGCTGTGGTTTGTTATAGTTGGGGTAGAGTTATGGGGTAAGCCTACTCACGGGAAACGAAATGAACCATGGGAGACCTTAAGATAGTCACTTGGAGCGTTAGGGGGCTCAATAGTTATCTCAAGCGGAACAAGGTAATGATGTACCTACGCAGACAGAAAGTGGATATAGCCCTGTTACAAGAAACTCATTTAACGAAAGACAAACTAGAAGTGATACGGAGAAAATGGAGAGGGACAATGGTGGGGGCAACATACTCCGCCTATGCAAGAGGGGTAATCACATGGGTGGCCCCACATGTTCCGTTTCAGTTGCTGAGCTCGCAGGTAGAGGCGGACGGTAGGATGGTGATTATGAGAGGGATGGTGGAAAACAGAGAGATCTGCATTGTGAATACTTATTCTCCGAACCAAGATACAGCTGCGTATTTTAGGACCCTGTATAGTAAACTCAGTGGCAGCGTGGTGGGGGCCATGTTGTGGGGGGGAGACTTCAATTGTGTGTTGAACCCCACCATAAATAGATCAGACACTAAAATAGTTAGACCCATCCCGGCTGCAAAGGCACTACATGCTCTATTGGCAGAGTTTGGGCTTACAGATGTATGGAGAACATGCCATCCGCAGGATAGACACTATTCACATTATGCGGCCCCGCAGTGCCTACATACAAGATTGGACTATGTATTTGTCACTCAGGAGTTGCTGACCGAAATACTGCAGGCGGAATACAAAGCTAGAGTCCTCTCGGACCACTCGCCACTGTTGCTAACATGGCAATACCGACCCCCTAGGGGAAGGATACCCACGTGGCGATTGCGTGCAGAAGCTCTTTAAAAAAGCGTATTTAGGGAGGACATGCGAGAGGAAATAATACGTTATTTCGAGATAAATACTGGCAGTGTAAAGACAGCGGCCACACTCTGGGAAGCTTTCAAAGTGGTGGTGAGAGGAATCGCTATAGCCAAGTCTAAAGGACTGCAGGATGGGATTCTGACCGAATTACAGGACTCTGAGAAGGAATTGGAGAGGGTATTAGAACGAGGCAGTAACACTAAGGCAGATATAGAAAAGGCTCTGGGCCTGCAGCAGAAATGTGCAGGATGTTGGGCGAGGTTATGTAACCTTAATTATAAAAAGTACATAGAAAGACAACATGCTGGAGGCGACAAACCAGGAAGACTCCTGGCATGGCTTTACAAAAACGAGACTCTTATGCCCCCAATTAGAACAATGGTGAGAGATAATGGCGATGTAGTGGATACGCAGGGGGGGTTAACCAAGAATTTGTAGACTACTATAGACGCTTGTACAGAGACGAGACGGGAAGCGAGAGAGGGGAAATAAGAGACGTATTGAAAGATATTGGGCTACCCCAAATTAGTGTAGAAGAGAGGGAGGTGCTAGATGCCCCAATCACTCTAGAAGAGTTGGAAGAAGTGGTGAGGCAGTTGCCCACGTGTAAAACCCTGGGAACTGACGGACTCCCGAGTGAATTTTATAAGGCATATAAGGCAGAGATTCTCCCCCCACTGCTGGAAATGCTTAACGAAGCATATGAAGTTGGGAGACTACCGGAATCGCTGCGCGAAGCAGTTATTATACCACTCCCCAAGCCCGACAGACCTGGGAGTGACTGTGGTTCTTATAGACCCCTATCGATGTTAAACCAAGATAGTAAGATTTTAACAGCGGTGTTGCAAACAGATTGAAAAAGGTCATAACCAAATTAATCCACCCTGATCAAACAGGATATGTCCCAAATAGGAATATTTCGAACAATTTGAGGTGACTCCATCGAGTGATTGAACGTACTGAAAGGAACACTCGTGAAATGGTGATAGTGTCGGTGGACGCGATCAAGGCATTTGACTCGGTCAAGTGGCCCTGGCTGAAGGCGGCCTTAGCCAGCTATGGTATGGAACCAGGATATCTTCATTGGGTAGAACTTCTATATAGCGAGCCATTAGCGAGAGTGAAGACAGGAACTGTATTTTCTGAAAGGTGGCAACTTGGTAGGGGGACCAGACAGGGATGCCCCTGGTCCCCCATGTTATATATTCTGGCTTTAGAACCCCAGGCGATTTATCTGAGACAGCAATATGAAGAAATAGGCATTGTTGTTGGGGAAACATCACATTTAATTTCTCTATACGCAGACGACATTTTATTGTATTTGCGCTACCCAGAGGAAAATCTGCAGTATGTATTAGAAGTGATAGATAGGTTTGCTGAACTCTCAGGTATAGCCGTGAACCCAAGTAAATCCTGTGTGTTTCCGCTGGGCAGATATAGAAGGCTCTCGGCGGAGAATTTGCCGGTACTCCAGATACCGTGGGAGACCACAACCTTTAGGTATCTTGGGATAGACATACATCATACAGTAGAAGCCGAACATAGGCATAATACAGAAGAACAAGTTACTTCTTACCTTGTAACGTTCTTTCGATGGGATGTTCCTCCGACGTATTCCTTATCGACCCTCCCATCCATCCCCGCAGTACTACTTCCCTTGTTGTTGCAGTTTACGCTCCTTCAGGGTGATTAGTCTAGAAGGGATTGTGTCCTCCGACGTATTCCTTATCTTAGATAGGCTCCCATAGCAGTATTCTGTTATTGGAGGTGGGAGTAGTGACTTCATGCTTCCTCATATTGATGAATAGAGTGCAATACTGCCCTTCCAAACCTAGTTTCCTGACTGGAGGAGGAATCCAAGTTGTAAAACCGTGTAAAGGTATGGACGGACGACCATGTGGCAGCCGCACATATGTCTCTAACCGGCACTCCTCTTTTGAGGGCCGATGAAGCTGCGATACCTCTGGTCGAATGAGCCCTAAGATTTTGTGGGGGCTCTTTTCCTGTCAGTTTATAACATTCCAAAATGGCTAAAATGATCCATCTGGAAATGGTCTGCTTAGTTATCGGTAACCCCAGCTTGTGACCTGCGTAGCCTACAAACAGCTGGTCTGCTTGTTTTATCCTAGCCAGTCTACTAATGTAAAAACATAAAGCCCTTCTTAGGTCCAGCCTGTGTGACCTCTCTTCCTCTTTCCCCGGATGGGGAGGAGGATAGAAAGATGGAAGGGTAATCTTCTGTGTGATATGAAATTCAGAAACCACCTTTGGGAGGAAATTAGGCTTCACTTGCAGAACAACTTTGTCTTTGTGAAAGATTGTATGAGGGGGTTGACAAGAAAGAGCTTGTAACTCGCTCACCCTTCTAGCAGATGTAAGTGCTACTAATAAAACAGTCTTAAGGGTAAGAAATCTTAACGAACAAGAGTGGAGTGGTTTGAAAGTTGTGCCCATCAGGAAAGTTAGGACTAAATTTAAATCCCATAGGGCAACCTGGAATGGTCTTGGGGGATAAACGTTAGTTAACCCCTTTAGAAACTGTATTACCAAGGGTAACTTAAAATAGGATGGTTCTTCCGCAGTGCGCTTAAAGATGGATAGCGCTGCGAGATAGCCCTTGATGGTGCCAACTTGAAGGCCTGAATTTTCTAAATAAAGTAGGAAGGAGAAAACCATTGGTGTACCACATGAAAAGGGATCGATATTCTTTTCCCTACACCAGCTGCAAAATCTGTTCCAACGGCAGCGGTATAAAGATTTTGTTGCTGGCCTTCTTGCCGAAAGCAACACCTCCATAACGTCATCAGGGAGGTCCCAATCCTTGTACCTCAGCCTTTCAGAAGCCAAGCGTGAAGGTTGAGGGTTTTGATGTCTGGATGGAGAACCTGACCTCCCTTCTGTGAGAGCAGATTCTCTCTGAGTGGAAGTCGAATTGGAGGGCAGATGGACAAGTCTAGAAGGTCCGGGTACCACGTTCTCCTGGCCCAATCCGGGGCAATTAGGACCATGGTTTTCCGGAATCTTCTCAACCTCCTGATCATTTGAGGAATGACAGGGACCGCTGGAAACGCGTACAGGAGCGGAAACTCCCAGTCCACTATGAACGCGTCTCCCAGAGCTCCTCTCGGGGGAAATTCCCTTGAACAGAACAGATCGCACTTCCTGTTGACACTGGTGGCGAACAGATCCACCTGAGGGGTTCCCCAAAGGGCGTAGATCTCTTGAAGGACTTCCTGAGCTAGTTCCCACTCGTGGGAGACTGTGCTCTGCCTGCTCAGTGCGTCCGCTGTCAAGTTCTTCTCTCCGGCTAGGTGAACTGCCGATAGAGAGATTCCTTCTTGGATTGCCCAAAACCAGAGCTGCATCGCCTCTCTGCACAGAGGTAGTGATCCTACGCCTCCTCTTTTGTTGAGGTAATGCATGGCCACTGTGTTGTCCGTCATTATCAGGACATTCTTTCCTTGTACAAGTGGCAGAAAAGCCTTCAGCGCAAGTCTGATGGCCCTCAGCTCTAACAGGTTGATATGTAGTCTGGACTCCGATGGAGACCAACGACCGCTGATGGTCAAGTCGTTGGCGTGACTACTGTTATCTCCGGCCAGGGTTGCCAAAACTGCTCTCCTTTCAGAATGTTCTCCTGACAGGCCCACCACTGAAGGTCTCGAGCCACCCTGTCGGGAACCTGAAGAAGATCTGTCATTCTCCCTGAGAATTGTGACCACTGAGTTCTCAGTGCCCACTGGAGGGATCTCATTCTCAGGCGAGCCTCTGGCACTAGGAAAATGCAGGATGCCATGAGGCCTAGCAACCTCAAAAAGTCAAAGGCTGGGAGACGTTGGGCATTTTGAAACTTGGTGACCATCTGTAGAATATCTTGAGCCCTCACCTCTGGTGGCGAGGCTTTTCCCAGGGAAGTGTCCAGGATCGCTCCGATGAACTGGAGTCTCTGCGATGGTATCATTTGTGTCTTCTTTAAATTGAGGGAGAAGCCCAGTCTGTGAAGGGAGTGGCAAACGTGATCTAGCTGGATCTGAGCTTGTTCTGAAGATAGAGCTCTGATCAGCCAATCGTCCAGGTAGGGGTAGACATGAATCCCTTCCCTCCTTAGACTTGCAGCCACTACCGACATTAACTTGGTGAAGACCCTCGGGGCGGAGGTCAGCCCAAATGGCAGCACTCGAAATTGATAATGAGAGTTGCCAATTGCAAACCTCAGGTATTTCCTGTGTTTGAGATGGATTGGCACATGGAAATAAGCGTCCTGAAGGTCCAGAGATACCAACCAGTCCTGGAACTGAAGGGCCTGAAGGATCTGAGAAAGAGTTACCATCTTGAATTTGTCTTTCCTGAGGAATTTGTTCAATTCTCGCAAGTCCAAGATGGGTCTCAGTCCTCCGTCTTTCTTTGGAATGAGAAAGTAAGGGGAGTACCAGCCCTTGTTCCTCTCCGCTACAGGTACCGGTTCTATGGCACCTTTCTCTAGCAGGTCTAAAATTTCCTGCAAGAGGAGCGGATCTGGAGCTTTTTGAGAGCTGATCCCCGGTGGATGACTCTGAGGTATGCGTAGGAGAGGCAGGCAGTAACCTTGTGCAACTGTCTCCAATGCCCAAGCATCTGACGTGATTGCCTGCCATTCCGCCAGATTTTGAGATAACTTGCCTCCTACAGGTGTCTTGTGAGGGAAGTCCTCAGCGTGGTTTTGGGGCGGCTGATGCAGATGCCGATGGTAAAGAGGCACCTGCTGTTGCTGCGGATTTTGAATATCTACCCCGTCCACCTCGGGTAGTTCTTCTTTGTCCCCTTTGAGCCGGTCATCCTCTACCTCTTCCGAATGCGGAGTAGAAGTGAAAGGACTTGCCTCTCGCAGAGGTTCCTGTGGGACGAAAATGTGTCTGACGGATTGCAGCACCTAGGGATTTTTCAGCTGCTTTTGATGTTTGCAGTTTTTCTAAACTGTCATCCGATTTTTTCCCAAACAAAGAAGAGCCATCAAATGGCATATTCAAGAGCCTGGCTTGCACATCTGGGGCAAAACCAGACTTTCTCAACCAAGCAAATCTCCTGGTTGTTGTACTTGCCGCCATTGCTCTGCTGATACTGTCAGCCGAATCAATGCCCGTCTGGAGGGATTCGCACATAGCGTCTTTACCGTCCTTTATGATATTTAGGAACGCCTCCCTTTCTTCTCCCTCCGGGATGCAGTCAGCCGCTGTAGAAGCACACTCCCAAAGTGTATGGCTAAATCTAGCAAGGGTGCAAGTAGCATTAATAGATTTTAACGCCATGCTACATGCCGAAAAGACTTTCTTAGCCATAGCATTGTATTTTTTTTCCGTCCCTGTCCTGTGGGATGTAAGTAGAAGATGCTGCCTGTATCACCAGAATTTCAGGGGATGGGTGTTTGGACAAAAACTCCGGGTCTGCAGAAGATACCTTATATTTAGTAGACAGTTTTTTATTTACTGCTGGGACGACATCTGGGGTTTCCCAGTTCGTCATGATTTTTCTTTGAAGAGCTTTATGAAAAGGTACTACAGGATCCTCCTGTGGACCTTTATCAAGAATATCCGTGAGGTCATCCTGTTGGAAAGCCTGTGAAGGTGTTGACCTCCCCATAAATTCTGTGGTCCTGGCCATTAAGGCTCTATAAGGGGTTTCAGCATGCTCCCCCGGGTCTGGCCTAGCGAACTCCACCTCTGGGGAAGTGTCTAAACCACTTGCCTCATGTAAGGAGTCATGGAGTTCCTTTAATCTGCGTACCTCTGAGGATAACTCCTCTTGAACTGGGGTTTCAGATCCCTGCAACTCAAATGTCTCTTCTTGGTCAGATAGTTCTCCCTCTTCCATAATTGAGGACATTGTTCTCAATTGGTCTGAACTCACAAAGGGTGTGAAACCCATCTCCAAGGCAGAGGGTGCCAAACTTGTTGTAATCGGCCTCGAAAACGTCGATGTCGTCGACGCCGACGTCGAAGGCTTCGAACGTGGCGTCGAAAACAAAGGTGGAGGCCTTGAGGTCCTCGTCAGAATTGGAATTCTGCTCCAGGATGTCGACAATCTCGACGACATTGTCACCGAAGACCTGGGAATAGCAACTGGGTGCGCTGCAACCGTGACTTTCCTTGGCGTCGACGCCGGTGTTGAGGATGGCGTCGAGTCGCCTGACCCGTGTGTCGAAGGTCCCTTCGACAACGGCGTCGAAGACACCGACCTCGGCGTCACCGGAACCTTCGTCGACGGCGTCGACGGAACCTTCGAAGAAGGGTTCGAGGTCTTTGCTTTACTCGAGGGTTCGTGACGCGCTCGAGAAGCTTCCTTCGCCGGGTACTGCGACTCGCGGCGTTTTAGACCTTCGGGTCTTTCGACCAGAGCATCGCTCTCGGCAGTCTTCGAGGGGGTCGAGGCCGCTTTCTCGAAGACGCTCATCATATTTTTTCGGAATTCCTCCAGTTCAGCCCGGGAACTATGTTTTGTGGGGCAAGGGATTCTCTTAGGTGAAACAGAGGAAGAGGAGGACGAAGAAGGGGATCTTCGGCGTCTCCTTTTTCGAGTGCTTCGATCTCGAGGAGTGATGGGACCCGCTTCGAGACCTGGAGCGCGAATGGTGATGAGGAGACGAATGTCTCGACTTCGTCGAGGAAGAAGAAGCTTTAGAAGTCTTACCTTTTTCCAGCTTCCCCCTACGCTCCTTCAGGGCCTTAGCTGTCATGGACATACAGTCCTCGCACTCCGCACAATGGTGTTCAGCTCCCAAACACCACAGACAGACCCTGTGAGGGTCAGTCAGCGACATCTTTTTTCCACAGTCTCGGCATTTTTTAAAGCCGGACCGAGGGGTCGTCGGTTCAGACGAGGAAGCCATCGAGTATGGATCGACTATCTCGAGGAAATTGGAATAATTGTCTACGAAAACTGAGTAATGATATTCCGAGGCACTGAGTAAGCGCGGAAAAACGGAACTGAGCAACGGACGCTGCGCGCGGCCTTTATAGGCAGGATGACATTGACGTCGATACGGCGGCTGTCGAGGGACATCGACTCAGCGGACGTCGACGCGCAGCGCCCTCTAGAAAGAAAAAATTTCCGAGGCCAGCAAAGCTGGAAAGAGATATATAAGATAAGGAATACGTCGGAGGACACAATCCCTTTGAAAGAACGGTTCAGAAACTAGAAAACAGCATGAAGTTCTGGGCAAAACTCCCCTTAGCAATGATGGGACGGGGGGCAATACTCAAGATGGTGGCATTGCCCAGACTATTGCATTGCTTTGTGAACATCCCATACTCCATACCCCGGCAATTCTTTACTAAACTAGACAGTATATGCAGGGAATTACTATGATACGGGATGAGGAACAGGGTAGCCCTATTGAAACTCCAAAACCCACATGAGAAAGGAGGCATCAAATTACCTAACTGGGAAGAATATTATGTAGTGAGCCAGTTGCAACATGTAGCCAAATGGCTCTCTGCGGAGTCCACCTTAGAGCATAAGCTGCATCAAGGAGATTGCACCCCATATTTTTTGAGAAAAATGATATGGTTAACCAAGCGGGAGCTAAGAGGTCGCCAAGGGATGTTGGGTCTTGGGTGGGGGATGTGGCAGAGGGCGTGCCGGTTGATGGATAAGCCGGCCCTGTGCTCCCCGCAAATCCTACTGGTTACAATGATGGGACCAGAAGAGCAACTTAGGTTAATGATTAGGAAGTATTGAGAACCGGTGGGAATAGCAACATTGGGGGATGTGTGGCAAAGGGGACAATACTGGAATTTGAGGATCTGGTGGAACAAACAGGGTTGAGCACTGGGCAATATATTACATATCATAGGATGGTGCAACAAATTAAAGATACCTGGTCCGAAGTGGTATTTACAGAGGAACCGGACACCACACTAGATGTGATATATGATATAGCAGAAGGTGGCCATGAAACCTCTAGAGTGTACAAGATGATGATGACCCAAGTGGGCAAGGAAGTGGTGCAGCTTAGACTGGCCTGGGAGGAGGAAGTAGGAGATGTGATGAGTGACGGGATGTGGGAAAGGGCTCAGGGGTATCATAAGAAAGTGTTGAGAAACGCTAGGCTGCAACAAATACAGTTGTATATAACGCACAGAGCATATCTGACGCCATTAAAGGTAGCTAAATTTAAGAATGCTGAAAGCCAGGTGCGTCCCAAATGCAATGAAGAAAACGCAGGAATGGTGCATATGTTCTGGGCATGTCCACAGATAGCGAAATATTGGGGAGATATAGCACAGAAAATGGAAGACAAGGGAATACGCATGAAGGTGGATACTGCGTGGGCTTGTTTGTTGGGAGGGTTCCCCAGACCGCGGAAGTTTAAACATGTGAGCAAATTGAAGGATCTGGCATATATATTGGTGAAGAGAAGGATTGCAATGGGATGGAAAGCGTGCCACAAGCCCAAAGTGGAGACGTGGTGGAGGGACTTGCAGAAACAGTGGCATGGCAGGAAGCGTGCAAAGGAGACATAGAGGGTGAAGCCGGAGCCCTAGTGGGTTGGAGACAGCTAATAGTAGAGCTATTTGGGCCCACGTATGATGGACCAAGTGATGATGATTCAATAAACATGGCGGGAGAGGTCTCCCTCACCGCTGGAGGTGGAGACTAACAATGGGAGACAGTAGGCTTGGGAGGGGGGTGGGACGGGGAAAACAGTGGGCGATAAAGTAAAATGTATGTGTATTTATGAGCAAGATATGTAACCACTGTATGTTGAGTTGGGTTTGTTATTTGTTGTTTGAATAAAATCAATAAAATTGTTTTAAAAAAAAAATATATATATATATAATCAAACTACGAAATTTGGATCTAAGACAAGCACACCTAATACATCGTCTGCAAGCTCGGATGCTGACTCAGAAGGAGAAGCACTCACCATGGAAGACATAACTGAGAAAGAAAGCACAAGTGGGATATCAACCTCTAGCTTCATGAATCAAATAAAAAGGTATAAGAAAGACAATAGGAACTTTCCACCCAAACAGGTCCGTTTTCAGTTACCTGGGAACACAGGATCAACAACCAGTACACCAGGAGGAGAGGAAGGCGGGGGGTACAAGCTCCAACAAATCTAGGATCACAAGGAAACACAAACAAAAGGTTCACCAGAGCGAGCACAAAAGAAATAAACAGAATGAAATAGCTCAGAACCTTGTCCTGAACCTATCCAGATGAGGGATATCCCTAGAAGAAAACAAGTTACTTAATAAAGGACTGTCCCTCGCCCCCACGGCGAAGCATAATGAGACGGATTTACACATAGATCTATTCAAATTCGTAAGAAAATTCAAACTTAAAAAGTTTTTTGCAACTAAAGCACCAGGGACCTACCAACAACAAACGAAGACATAACCAAGCGATTTGAGCATTAAAGAAATAGAGGGAATTCATCTACTCAGATCCATTGCAGAGCCTGCAGAGTATAACATCAGCCAAGTACTAAGAGACCTGAATGTGGAACCAGATATGCTACCTATCAAAGAGCTTAAACCTGTTTCTAAATTTGTACCTCAACTTGCAGCTGACAATATTATTGACACCTTTTATAAAGCGGTATCACAGGACCTCTACCAGACAGACCACAAGAGACACCAGACAAAAGCTAAACAGAACCTGACTATGAAGGAACAAGAAGCCCTCTGGACTCTAGAGACTGACCGCTCTATTGTAATAAAAGAAGCGGACAAGGGGGGGAATATTGTTATCATGAATAGAGAGGACTATCTAGAGATGGCCAGGAAGCATCTGAGTACTCCAGGCTGCTATGAAACACTGCCTACCAATCCAATGAAACAAATAGTACTGAAATTGGACCAACAAATCATGATCTGGCACCACAAGGGTCTCCTCACGGACAACGAAAAAAGTTTTCTTACCATCAAAGAACCTATAATACTGATTATGTACTTTCTGCCCAAGGTACACAAAGAATACGATCAGATACCGGAAGGGCGACCAATCCTTAGCGGAATAGGTTAGGCAAAAGAGAACAAATACCTAGATAATATCCTAAGCCCAAGAGCAATGAGATTGAAGGCATACCTAAAGGATACTACCAACGTCATTCTTAAGCTGAAAAGTGTGAATTGGGAAAGAAACTATCAACTTGCAACATTGGATGTAAAGGCACTTTATACATCGATCCAACATACATGGGACTTGAAAGCAATAGATCACACTTTCAAGGGGGATTCAGAATCAATTTTTCAACAAATCCAAATGGTAAAGGAAATGTTGGAACTAACATTTGAAAGCAACATCTTCAACTTTAACAACAGCTTTTTTAGACAGACCAAGGGCGTAGCAATGGGCACCAAATATGCCCCGGCCCTAGCATACATCTTTATGGGTCTGTTTGAAGATATGATCATCTATCAGGACAAAGCATATGAGAAAGAACTTGTGCACTGGATGAGATACATCGATGATGTACTAATAATATGGAAAGGTACGACTTCAGAATTCACAGATTTTAAGGATAGGATCAACCACAATGAAATGGGAATACAATTCACAGGCATCTGCAATGAGACAAGTATAGATTTTCTAGACCTCACAATATATATTGATGATAACCAGATTAGAACCTGCACATACCGGAAACCCACGGATGTTAACTCGACCCTACATGCAGAAAGCTGCCACTACAGACCAACCATTCTCAATATACCCTCAGGGGAATTTCTAAGAGCCAGGAGAAACTGTCAGACAATGCAACACTTTGAGAAGGAGTGTACGCTCTTAACATCAAGATTTCTGGCAAGAGGCTACACAGAACAATGTGTTAAAAGAGCCTTGGACAAAATCTCTACAATAACTCAAGAACAAACTGACAACTAAGATTAAAGTGACTGAACAACCAACAATTGGCTTTACTACCAAATATAGCAGTGATCACAAAACCCTGTACAAAATCTTAGCTAAACATTGGTACCTTCTTAAACTTGATGAGAACATTGCGAATAATGTGGATGATAAACCAAGGATTATCTACAATAAGGCACAAACGTTGAAGAATATATTAAGTCCCTCGAACTTACCAGATCTAATCGTGGAGGAACCATTGAACTGGTTAAAAGCGCCAAATAATGGATTTAGAAAATGTGGATCATGCACAATGTGCAAATTTGCACATAACAAAATGGACTCATTTACTGGCACCAACAACAGAACCTTGAAAATTTTACAATCCATCAATTGCAGGTCAAATCACGTAATTTATGGAATCATATGTGTTTGCAATCTGGTCTATATTGGCAGTACCATTAGAGAATTAAGGATTCGGGTAAGAGAACACTTAGCCAAAATCGGCAGCGAGGATCCAAGACTACCACTGGCATGCCATTGGCAGGAAAAACATCAAATGGACAATAAAGCGGACCTACAATTTATTGGCCTCCAGAAGATCACATTAGGCAAAAGAGGTGGGAACAAGGAAAAGAAACTGAGACAAGCTGAAGCGAGAATAATTTGCAAACTTAACTCTTCAGTTCTCGGATTGAACATGGACAATGAAATGGTGTCCTTCCTATAAAGGGACCTCATTTCGGTTTCAGATCTAAATGTAACTCATCATACAATAATGGTTTTTGTGTACATAACTAACGAAGTGAACCAACATGATCATAATATGTTTATACTCTATAGTCTGGATAGGACGTAGGACGTATCTAACCTTATCAAGTTCTCATAATGATTATTATTTGTGAACGGTGCTCACTTTCTCTATTTGAACTACTCATGACTTTGTAACGTTAATCTTTGCTCCCTAGAAAATAGTGAATATCAAAGCATACCCTTGGGATGAAATGTATCAATTACATATAACAGAGTAACACTCATGACCATCTGGCAAGCGTCTTGATAGCGCAGCTAAGTATATTTCACCTCATTACGAATGCACCAGACGACTGTCAGATACTATATTAGGCATTACGGACCAAGCGTGATTTTAGGTCTTTGATTTTGCCACACCAGAAGGGTACAAACAACACTTTGCAGTAAGAGGCAAATACCATATAAAATGTCGTTCCGCATTAGCATACGTTACAATTTGACACCTATAAGATTTCTTAACACTTATCTGTGTATAAAGTGAAAGTACCAAGATTCAAATACGCTTTGAACTATAGAGAATGGTTAATTACACCTCCTAAAAATGGCTGCTCTATTATTACAAGGGAGGAGTTGACTATACGTTGGAAAACGGACTAGCTCTCAGGTCCGTTGTCATGGCAACTGAAACACAATAATGAGGGAGAGGATGCCTACTGACGTTACCTCTGGACATTCGGCAGCACGCAATTGTACGCGAGACCAGTGTTACTAGGTAAGAGACCGTCTCTGAAGTGCGGCGCACTGTTTTCTCTGTATAAATTCCTGCTACGAGTCCGTGTGCGCGTTTAAGAACACTTTGGGCATTACCACTATCTTGCCCGGCATGGCGTTCCCGCGCGCACGAACACAATACCTTCATAAAACATTACAGATTAGACGCTCTTTCAGAACACATAGTACTGTAAAGAGGAATGAACACTTATTTTTGAATGCCTTTAAGGAAGGAAAAACAATGGTTAAAGGCTCTTTATAATATGCTATTAGAATTACATGCATTCACTTCGCCGGTTCACAGTGAAAACTGCATGCGTGCCAAAAATGAAGGCTTATTTTTGTAGAGTAAAGAACATTTTTTTAAACTTTAACGGATACTGAGCACCATGCTTTAGGATCTAATTTTAGAGTATGCGCATCAAGGACAACGGTACCATTTTAATCGAACTGATGGACCCTTGGATAAGGATGAAATGCGTTTTACCACCAAATAATATGAGACTTTTAAGTGACTCTGTAAAAATGCTAAAGGTGATACCATGATTGATTTATTTTCTTAAAGGGATCTAACCCGAGATTTGAAGAGCGGATACTGTCTGCTTAACCCAATAAGGGGCATTAGGTGAAATCAAGGTAAAACAGAAACCCTTACTCTTATATTTGGAATAAGAATGTGACAATATATTCAGCACTGACTAATTAAGGTGTTTCTGTCTATCTCTTGACCCTCTTTATCCTTCCCTATCCCCAATCCCATTTTTGTCTGGCAATTTGGTTTTTTGACTTTTTAATTATTATTTTCCGTCAACAAAACATATAATATTATATCACTGGCATTACTTTTGTTAATATGTGAAAGAACATACAATTTTTTGTTAATGTTGGAATATATTTAAAAGATTTTCAGTAATATACTTAATCAGCCCTGATTTGAAGAAGGTCCTAATGGGACCGAAACACGTGTCATCTGAAAGGGCATTTACATATTAAACCATGTTTTGAAAAACTGGGCGCAGTCTCTTCCTGGGTTTTCCTTCTTGTTCTAAACGTTTATATGTGGTCTTCTCTTGGCTAAATCATTAACCCAGTGAGACGCGACCTTTGCCAAACCTTTGTGAGCAAGCAGAATTTCAACAATACAAGGAAGATGTCGCCATGTTAGACCAGACCAACATAGCCAAGATTTTGTGAAACTCCTTGATATTTGAGATCCCTACCATCAAATAGATTTGCATAAAACCTCACACCCGCTCACAGCTTCATCACACCATTCGGCACTTATCAATATACACAAATGCCATTTGGGTTGTCCTCCGCTGTGTCAGCATTTCAAAGAATGATGAACTCCATGCTGCATGGCATCGAAAATGTGTCATATTTCCAAGACAACATCCTGGTTTATGCCAAGCACACAGAAACCCATGACAGAGTACTGAATGAAGTACTGGGCAAACTATAGAGCGCAGGAGTCCACTTACATCATGAGAAGTGCATATTTCGTGCAAGCGAAGTAGAGTACATTGGCTACTGCATCTCGAAAGAAGGGGTGAGCCCCAAGAAAAACCTGCTACAAGCCATAGTTGACGCCCCAGCCCCGACGTCGTCCCTGGGTCTCGTGGAATATTATGCGAAATTCATGCCCAGATTCTCTGAAATCACATCGCCTCTGAGAGAAAGGTGCAGAGTACACATGGAAATCCCAACAAGTCGAGGCTTTTGCTGAAATCAAAAAGAGAATCCTGCACACACACGCTGTCCAAATCCGTTCAATCCCGAAGGGGAAACTTACATAACAACAGACACTAGTGCATTTGGCGTGGCCGCCAACATTACCCAAAAGAAGGGAGACATGGAAAACATAGTGGCTTTTACATCGAAAGCGCTGTCCACCTCAGAAAATAACTACTCTACAGTTGAAAAAGAGATGATGGCATGTGCCTGGGCCGTGGAGTATTTGAGGTTGTACGTTTGGGGAACCAAATTCCGCTTAGTCACTGACAACAAACCTCTAGTACACATGCTGAGTCCTGGCGGCCCAAAAAAAACCCAGCAACACCACGTCTAGCAAGGATCGCTGCCAAAATGCAGGAGTACAGATATGAGATCACTAACATTGAGGGCTGGAAGAATGCTACTGGACCAAAGTACCTCGGGCACCACATTCCTCAAAGACGTATATGTGGTGGCATCCATAGGGGATCTAAGAAACAGAGACTTTATGGAGATGAGCGAGCTGCACTGGCAGGAAGAAATGAAAGAGGATGATGCCCTAGCTCGAGTAGCTGAATGGGCTCGCAAAGGGTGGCCCAATGAGAGAGCAGTGCTGGGAGGTCTGCAGCTATATTGGAAAATCAACCTACGAAATCATGGAAATGGATGGCCTAATAATGAGAAGCGACCGAGTAATTCCCCCAAGAGGCACCCGAAAGGTGATCTTGTGCAGAGCGCATGCTGGTCATCTGGGCAGGAATATGACATGCCGCAGAGTGCGCGATACATACTGGTGGCCCGGAATGGACCAAGATGTAAGGGCAATGATCGAAAGATGCCATGAATGCACAAACGGCGACAAATGACTGAAGGTGAGGCAGGCACCCATGATACCCACAGAGATCCCACACAGTGTCTGTCACAAAATAGGGCTGGATTTCATTGGTCCACTGGACGGCATGTTGAGCGACAACAGGTATGGGGTAGTTATGGTGGACTATTTCTCCAAGAGGGTCGAAATTGAATTTGTGCCGGACATCACCATGGGCACAGTTATAGAAATACTCAGCACTGTTTCCAAAGGGAAGGCCTCCCCAAAGAGATTGTGACGGACAATGGAGTGCAACTAGTTTCCAGGGAGATTGAAGAAGCACAATATCCATCAGTTGAGAGCAAGTCTGTACCACCCACAAGCCAGCGGGCTGGTGGAAAGGGCCAACCAGTTCATCAAACGTGCCTTACAACTGGCAATGCGCTTCAGGCATGAATCCATACAAGATCGTCGAAGAGGCTGTAGCCGCACATCGGTTGACACCAAACGCCATCACAGGAGTATTTCCTTTTCAATTGCTGAGAGGGAGAAGGGCTGCATCCACACTGGTACCACAGTGGCTACACAAAGTCATAGAGGATAATGTCATCGACATGAGCGATATTGTCTTCAGATTACAAAACAACAAGGAGATCATGAAATCTCAAGGCGACAAACGCAGAGCAGCCCATCGCACAGAGGTCAACGAAGGGGACTTGGTGAAAATACACCTACCCCACAAAGACGCTTACACGGGCTACAAATAGAGCAGGGCCATGGAAGTCACGTGCAAATGAACCAACCATGTCCACACCAGTGATGGAAAAAGGTGGAACCTGGAAAGAGTGGCTGTGTACAAGAAAAGGTCATCCACTACCTGCCCCTCCAGGGAAGAAGGATATTACCAGGAACAATGGGGATTAGTAAGCGACTCTCAACAACCAGAGACAGATATCACAGAAGAAGAGAACCGAGATGAACATGCCCACATGAGCTCCACACCCTGGTATAGAGAACCACGCCAGGAAGCAACCTCAATTGCCCTAACCCCATGTGGCACATACCGCATAACCACCCAATCCCCAAGTGCAACCACCCAACCTGAAGAGGCCCCAACGGGAGAGAAGAAAGCCAAACAAGTTCACAGACTTTGTAATGGACTAGGAACCATCTTTTCCTACAGAAGGAGGTGTGTGGGGACTCCCCTCGCTAGATCTCAGGTCAGAGATTTGGTTGACGAACCGCGAAGGTAGCGCGACCCACGCCGGAGCAGAGGCACCACAGCACACACGGCATTGGCGCTCCTCCTGATGAGGGGAATTAGCCCTCCCAGAGCCTGTCACCCACAGGCCCCTTTGTGCTGAGCATAATTTCATGGCTGAGGACAGCCTCCTAGGAGCTCCAGCACAAGGGATATTAGCACCTCATGAAATATACCTTGCAGTGAAGACAACTGCACAGGGCTGGATAACTGAACTGTGAGTACTTGCCCCCTGGCCTGGACTCAATTACTCCCTGTTACTCCAAGTACTCAAGGTGTCTAAATAAACACCTCATACACCATATAAGTGTCCTGTGATAATTCCAGATCACCACACTGCCAATGAGGAGAAAAAGGACGGGCCGGTGCCTTAATAATTTTCTTTCACCTCTACCATGAAACGCTCACTCTTCATACCCTACAAAAAGAGATAATGAGGGGCTTGGCCTTGCTTTTCATCTTGGTCATAATACCGGTGCAAAAAGTATTTGACAGTTCATGGCACACCACGGAGGACACTCCTTCAATGCAGCATTCTTAACCATAACGTCTTTGAAAGTAACTGAGCATCACAATTAAAGCGCATGCCCGCCTTTCGCTGCTATTTCAGGAGCAGGACTGGGTCAGCACACATCCTGTCCACTTAAGAGTGGGAGCTTAGCTGGCAAGGTTCCCGGCATCGCAGCATGCCTAATAAGCAGGTAGCAACGGAATGCCGATTTCTCTGTGCTCTTTGCCGTAGACGCTACGGCAAGGAGTGACAGCAGGACCGTCTCCTCTCTGGCGTCGAGCAGTTGTCAGGTACTGTCAGGTTGGAGCGACATATTCTTTTACATACAGTATCATATACTCATTTACATTGAGTCAGGGGAGACACATATTTAGTATAGAAAGGTTTTGGGAAGTTATTATGGGTTATATTTTTTAAACAGCCAATTTTGCCCTTAACCTTCATTGCAGTCTATGGAAAATGCCCCAAGCCAAGATGGAGGTTCTCAGCCTGACAGAATGAAAGGCCAATAAAAAAAAGTGTCTGCCCAAGCTGTTATGAACCCCGACGAGACAGCCATGGAGGCATTGGGAGTAATGGTTAGGGAAATGAGAGAAGAGTTACGGGTGGCTCATCAGGAATATTCAAGTCTTTGTCAAAGAATGGATGAGTTAAATTTAAAGGTAACTCAAATACAAGAAAGAGAAGTTGACGTTTCGGAAGGTGCAGGAAACCCACCTGAGTTGGTGAGAGTAGGAGAAGAACAAGAACCTAGACTTCCCAGAGGGGCAGTGGGAGGTTTAGGAACTTTAGTTATGCCTGTTCCTTTGGCCACTCCCGAATGTTTTTTAGGAGATTCAAGAAAGTTTCAAATTTTTCAGACTCAGTGTGAATTGCATTTTTTAAGTCGTCCAGAGTTGTTTTCCACAGATGCTTCAAAGGTAACATTCACCTTATCATATTTATCTGGAGAAGCTTCTGCATGGGGAAGTCTTTTGGTGAGTCAAAAGAGTTTGGCTTTGAATAATTATTCCCTTTTCCAGACCGAATTTAAGAAAATGTTTGATAAGAGACAGTTATCTTTAGAGGTTGATGGAGAATTACTGGAACTGCGCCAGGGAGGAAAGGAGTTGATTTCATATATAACTCAATTTAGAACTTTAATTTTAGAAAGTAAATGGCCAGAGGAGAAGAGGGCTTCCTTATTTTATAGGGGCTTAAAGGATGAGTTAAAAGATGCTTTGGCTGGAGTTTTGGAGCGACCAAATACTTTAGATGCCTTAATTGATTTGGTAGTTCAGTTAGATTTTCGTTTAACAGAAAGACGTTTAGAGCGTAGACGTTCTCAGGGAGAGGTTAGGTTTCCAGGAAGAATGGAGAGGCCTAAAGTTGAGGTGGTGAACAGAGAAGTGAAGTCAAAGATAATTGACCAGCAGAGTCGGGTGAGAGGTCCGTTGTCCAAGGAAGAGAAGGCAAGAAGAAGGGAGAATAATTTGTGTTTATACTGTGGTAGGAGTGGCCATTTTCTTGAAAACTGTCCTTTTACCCCCAAGAAGATCTCCAAATCTTCAGGCAGAGTACAACAAGTGGCTAACACAATACAGACAGTGGTTCCTCACATAACTGTGAACGTATCCTTGATGTTTGAAAAGGTAATTTTAGGTTCTGGGCCAATAATTATTGATTCAGGAGCTACGGGTAATTTCATGGATAGGGGATTGGCAAAAATTCTAGGTGTTCCTTTAGTTGCAAAGAAAGAAGTGGAGCAGGTCAGGGCAGTTGATGGGACATCTCTTTCTTCAGGTCCAATCACTCATAATACAGAGTTACTTGAGATGGAGATGACTGGAGGTCATAAAGAAAATATCTCTTTTGAGTTAATTGATGCGCCAATCTTGAAAATTATTTTGGGTATGCCCTTGCTTACTCTTCATAATCCAAGAATTGATTGGAGTGCAAGAATTGTATCCTTAGAATCAACCTATTGTCTGGAACATTGTTTTTCAGGAAAATCTTTTGAAGAGAAAGAAAAAGTTGTGAATTCCGTTTCATTTTCGCTTGCAGAAAGAGGGGCAATAGGTTTTGACATTGGAGCAGTTGTGGGTGAACTTCCTACTTGTTATCAGGATTTTTTGGGATGTATTTGATGAAAAGGAAGCTGGAGAGTTGCCTCCTCATAGACCTTTTGACTGCAAGATAGAGTTGGAGCCTGGAGCTATTTTACCTAGCAGTAGGGTTTATGCCTTGACAGAAAAAGAGAATGATTATTTGAAAGAATATTTAAAGGAAAATTTGGCTAAGGGATTTATTCGGCACTCTCAATCACCGGCAGCCTCACCATTGTTCTTTGTGCCAAAAGCTGATGGTTCTCTCAGAACTTGTATAGATTACAGGGCGGTAAATAGAATGACAGTGAAAAATCGGTATGCTCTCCCTCTCATTTCAGAAATGTTAAATCAAATCCAAGGTGCTACCATATTTTCTAAGTTGGATTTACGTGGAGCTTATCATCTTGTAAGGGTCCAAGAGGGGGATGAGTGGAAGACGGCATTTAAGACCAGATTTGGCCTGTACGAGTCCCAAGTGATGCCTTTCGGTCTTTGCAATGCCCCAGCGGCTTTTCAATTTTTTATCGATGAGGTTCTTTGGGAATTTCTTGATGTTTTTGTTATCGTTTATATTGACGACAATTTGATTTTTTCCCAGAATTTGGAGAAACACAAAATTCACGTTCGACAGGTCTTAAGAAAATTGAAAGAGAATAATCTTTACCCTAAATTGGAGAAGAGTCCGTTCCATACGGATTTGGTAGAATTTTTAGGATTTGTGATCACTCCTTGTGGCCTGGAAATCAATCCAAAAAAGATGGAAGCGGTTCGTGATTGGCCTACTCCAACTAAGGTGAAGGAGATCCAGAGCTTTTTGGGATTTGCCAATTTTTACCGAAGATTCATTGAAGGCTTCTCCAGTTTAGTAGCTCCAATTACTCGACTTTTAAAAAAAAGGAGTTCCATTTGTTTGGGAAGCTAAGGCTGATGAGGCTTTTCAAATTTTGAAGGAGAAATTCATTACCTCTCCTATCTTGATTCATCCTGATACTTCCAAACCATTTTTTGTAGAGGCTGATGCTTCCAATGTGGCAATGGGAGCAGTGTTGTCTCAGAGGCATAATGTTACAGGACAATTGCATCCAGTGGCCTACTTTTCTAAGAGATTTTCACCTGCGGAAGAAAATTACACCATTTCAGACCGAGAGCTTCTTGCTATCAAAGCAGCATTTGAAGAATGGCAACATTTTTTAAAAGGAGCACGTCACACTGTGACAGTATTAACTGACCACCGAAATTTCTTTTTTTTTGAAGACAGCAAAAACTCTGACACCTCGACAACTTAGGTGGTCCTTATTTTTTGCAGATTATGACTTTATAGTTACTTTTAAACCAGGTAATCAAAATAAAAAAGCAGATGTTCTGTCACGGCAGTTTCCAGAAAGTGAGGTTAAGTCGGTCTGTGAGCCACTTCCATTGATCGCTCCAGAACGTTTTGTTCTTGCTGGGATTGAAAAGGAGAACGAAATCTTCAAGAAAGTACGGGAATCCATTTCTGAGACACAACTTGAAGATTGGGTTCGTTTGGATCCAGCTCGCAAAATTAAGGATGGTTTACCTTATCTAGATGACAGACTCTATTTACCATCAATTGAATTTAGAGAAAAAATGTTAAAGGAGTGTCACAAATCAGTTTTGGCAGGACATCCAGGGTATCGGATGACTCTTGAGTTGGTCAGAAGAAATTTTTGGTGGGAATAAATTTGACAAGATACCCTTCATTTTGTTAAGACCTGTGAAGTTTGTGCTAGATCTAAGAATCTCATCGGAAAGCCTTCTGGGTTATTGGAGCCGTTACCAGTTCCACTGCGGCCTTGGTACTCAGTGTCCTTAGATTTCATCACGGATCTTCCACAAGATAAAGGGTGTACATCGGTATTGGTTGTAGTTGATTTACTCACTAAAGAAGCACATTTCATTCCAATGAAGGGAGAGGTTACCGCTGATAGTTTAGCTCACAGTTTCTTGCAAGAAGTGGTAAGATTACATGGAATTCCCAGTCAGGTCATCTCAGATAGAGGGTCTCAATTTATTTCTAACTTTTGGAGAGCTTTTTGTAAGAGATTGGGGGTTGAGGTATGTCTATCATCAGGTTACCATCCCGAAACCAATGGGCAGGTAGAAAGGATAAATCAGGAGTTGGAAAAATATTTGAGGTGTTATCTGCAGACAGGTGAAGAGTGGGTAGATTTGTTGTGGGTTGCAGAATTCGCATATAACAACTGTAGTAAGGATGCCACCTCTATGTCTCCGTTTTATTTGGGACAAGGTTTTCATCCTCGTTTTCTTAGTATTGAGATCAATAATGATTCAGGAAACCCAGAAGTAGAAAGGAGACTAGAAGTCATGAAAAGAAACTTGGAAAAGGCAAAAGGGGTGTTGGTGGAGAGTAACCAAAAATACAAAGGGTTTGCTGACCTTAAAAGAAAGATTAGTCCTCAATATAGTGAGGGAGATTTGGTGTGGTTATCAACCAAGTTTTTGAGAATTAAAGGAAGAAATAAGTTTTGTCCTCGTTTCGTAGGACCGTTTGTTGTCAAAAAAGGTGATTAATCCTGTGGCTGTTCGTCTTAGATTACCCAGACATATGAAAACTCATCCAACTTTTCATGTTAGTTTATTAAAACCTGTGGTTAAAGGAACTAGATTGACACCTACTCCTTCAGCAGTTGTGATTGAGGAAGATGCTTCCGAAGAATTTCTGGTTAAGAGAATTCTGGACTCTAGAAGAGTAAGAGGAAAGCTACAGTATCTCATTGATTGGGAGGGTTTTGGTCCTGAAGAGCGCACTTGGGAGAAAGCAAGTGATGTGCATGCTCCTCGTTTGGTTGAAAGATTCCATAAAAAAATTCCATTGAAAAGTGGCCCAGGGACTGGACGTTAGGAGGGGGGTACTGTCAGGTACTGTCAGGTTGGAGCGACATATTCTTTTACATACAGTATCATATAGTCATTTACATTGGGTCAGGGGAGACACATATTTAGTATAGAAAGGTTTTGGGAAGTTATTATGGGTTATATTTTTTAAACAGCCAATTTTGCCCTTAACCTTCATTGCAGTCTATGGAAAATGCCCCAAGCCAAGATGGAGGTTCTCAGCCTGACAGCAGTCCCCTGACCACGCATGCAATTTCAATTATTACAAGGCATGGCTGCAAGCTGGAACACTGGGATAAAATAAAATAATTACATTTAACTAGGTGACTGAAAAAAAGTGATATCCTGCCCGAGACTGGTTGTCTTACATATAGCCCCTTGTTGACTTTAACACAGGTAATGAAGAGGACTTCAAAGCGAAAGGCAGTGATTACTCAAGAAGGAGACAAAGTCAGAAAAATTTAGAAAAACAAAGCAAAACAGCGGCAGCATATAACCCTTGTGAAATGAATTCTGGCAGAGATGTCAAGACTGCTCCCTAAACTATTTAATTCAAGGTCTGCTGTCACTCACCCAGCGAGGCTCCTTTGTGTTTGTTGAACAAGAAAATAAGCACAGAAAAAAAGAAGAAAGCTTTTTTATCGCAGAACCCTGCACACATGTGACAGTGTAACAGATTAAATGTTGCAAACCTCTTACTTGATCTATGTTTATAAATGGGTGTTAATGGGTGTAAGCAATGTCCGTCCACACACAGAAAGGAACTACACTTCTGGTCCACGTAGTCATAGTGTATTCTGTCATTGGATGGCAAAACCAAGCAATAGTAACTTGTTTTTGGTCGCTACTGGCCTCTTTAACCTGTTTCCGGATGCTACCGGCCTGGCCTTTATATTTTGTTTTTGGTCCCATACTGGGCTACCTGACTGAAAAGCAAGGTAAGCCCTCTCTCTGCTTCTTCAGCACCTGCCCCTCCTTTCTTATCTGCTCCTACTCCACTCACCATACCACGTTCCTGGCCATCTTATTCTGCCACTCACTGTCCTCACCCTCCCTCTCGTGGGGCCTCTGTCTACCCCATGCCATAACCCACCACGCCCCGTCCCACCCTCTAACTATTCTCATCCCCATCCTCCACTCTTCCTCAATTGGCCCCCTATCTCCGGTGAGGACTTGGCAATTGGGGGACAACCCCTCTCTTACCTTTCACAACCCCAGTGGGCCAGTGAGTGGGACCCTGCAGGAGTCCACAGCCAGGACAGCGCAGCTGCCGGCGCCAGGCCCGACACCTGACCCCAAGTTCAAGGCAAAAGCCAAACTAAATCAGGTGGTGGCTGGCGAGTCGACACTCCTCTCCAGTAGAGCTGCTGCTGAGGGCGGCTGAGGGCCGGCGAACTAGTGAGACTTCACTGAGAAGGTGGCAGCCGGGTGGCTTGGCTGCTGCCTCCCTCCTCCGTGTGTGCCCAAATTAAAATGCCCAGGGCAGGCCCAGCAATCAGTCACCCACCTCCTCCCCACACTTACTCCTCGAGACGTCATGATATGACCTGACATCCCTCTCTCTCCTCAGTCTCCTTCTGCAGGCGGAGTCCTAATTGGCTCGCTGCTGACTGGCAATTTCCCAGGCCAGGCACTCAGACAACAAAGTTGCTTTCAACTTTGCAAGTGCAACAACAATTTGTTGATGGCACTTGCAAAGTTGAAAGCAACTTGCAAATTGGCAGTGACTATGTGCGTGCAGTGTGCACAAGGTGTTACAATTCACAGGAGACTGGCACCAGCAACGCCGGCGGATGCCAGCCAGGCCACACTGAGGCAGGCCAGCAGCGAGCAGAGCTGGCTGAGCGGGCCGCAGGCAGCAGGAAAGTAACTTACGTTACTCAAAGTAACTTAAGTTACAAAACACAATACTGCACCTCAGAAAACTGGCCCAGGGTGGCTTCTTCATAAAATCGGCCCCCAGGTCCTCAAAGTCATACGGCCATGGGCCGAATGACCGATAGCACAGTCCAATCCTGCTTCTAGTCCCAATTCCAAAATCAATACCATTTCCAAGCTTTCTTGGTCATCCAGGCTTTTCTCAATTTAAGGTCTCGGGGTTCCTTTCCCCAAGAGTTCAAATTTCCAGCTTTCAAAAAGAAAAGGAACAGATACCAGTTCAAATCTTCTAGCTTTAAAAAAAACACCTTGGGGTTCCTTTCCCCAAGAATTAACAGTTCATAAAGTCTTGGGTTTCCCTTCCCCAAGAATTAACACAGTTCACAAAGTCTCATGCTTCCCTTCCCCAAGAATTCCACTCGTTCAGCTTTCAAAACCACTATCAGTTCAAATCTGTGGTCAGCCAGGTTTTTCAATTTGTCACATAGGTTACTCTATTTCTTCATTTACCATTTCCTTCAGCATATGTTGCAACATACAGGCTTGTTTACATTTGCTTTCCTTGGCTCTTTCCAAGTAGGGGGTCACTCGGTATAGGCGCAGTTGTCAGACCACATGGCCCACCAACTACAGTCCACGCAACAGATAACCCTATGCACTTTGTTATGCTTCTGTATTCTTCAGAGTTTTTGCTAACACAGGTTTTCTCTCTTAACCTGTAGTTCCTTGTATCTTTGGCCAAGACTTGTTTCACAGTCTTCTTCGCAGTCTTTTGGCTTTGCCACAACTTGTATCTCATACAACTCACTCTGTGGTGTTTACTCCTTTTCACCACCTTGCTTTCACTTCATTCATAAGTGCTTATAAGTGCTCATCACTTGCCTCTGTTTTGTGGTGTATTAAAATATGCACATCGTATCTTTTTGTTAGTTCGGTATGCAATAATGCTTGTTGCAACTTTCAAAAGTACTTGTAATATCTCGTAGCTTGTTCGGCATTTAACACCACTTTATTTGTCTTTCCGTAGCATTTCCAATAGTTTTCAGTTCGTTTTGGCATTCAGACATGCTTGTTTCCAGCCCCCAGAGCACCCCGGTACCAGTGTTCCCCTTCTTTGCACTCACCGGTATGTGGCTGCTCCTTCGGCTTCTCGGTTCTGCTTCCCAGCTTCTATTCATTCTGCCTTTTCCTCGCAAAGAAGCCACAGCGAGCAGCGCTCACCGTCCTCTGCAGCACGTAGCTGCGCTCTTCCCCGACGGGAGGTACTGAGAGCACCTGTCGCTCTCCTGTGGGGCACCGGGCAGGGAGGACAGCAGGAATTTCAACCCGCTCACTGCCTTCCTGGCCCCTGGCGTCTCTCTCGCACTCCTGCTCAGCACAGCTTCCCTCAAGCCAGTTTCTCTCCAGCCCACTCTGCTTCCATAAACTGCGTCCTTCACTCCAGGCCGTCTCTCCCTCTCTGCTGGGCAGTCACCATTCTTATAGACCTGGGATTTGTTAACTGACTCCAGGTGCGAGACCTTCACTTTAATTGCCTGACCATGGTAAAACATATTTTTTTTATGTATTTTAAAATTATTTTTCGGTTGAGAAAAACACAACCTTTAATAAAACACAAACTCATACATGACATAATTAAAACATTGCAGAAATGTATATATAAAAGCAAGGAAAAAGAAAAATCAAATGTAAAAACATGAATATTAAATTACAAAAGTAAACAATTTACAAAACTCTAAAATTCACAAGTTAATAAAATACAGCAATTATAAAACAGAGATTTATTTTAAGGTACAATCTATTGCATCCTATCGTACAACCAACTAGAGGGTGAGCATTGCATTTCATATCTTGATTTCCATATTCAATTCTTTATAGAATTTTCCAAGAATACCAGACATATACCTTCAAATCCCAGATGTCTCATCCAAACAAAGCACTCGAATAAAGCCATATATACCTATAACAACAGCTGTAGTTCGACCCGCTAAGCATATGTTCCAGAATTAATCTCTGTCCGCCAGTGTCGAATCGCGGATCACTTTATTTAGACAGAGTTCTCGAGCAGACTTCAGCTCAGGACAATCCAGCACCCAGTGTTTGGTGGATTCAGTGATGTCTGCATGTTTACAAAACCTACAGGATCTCTTAATTGCTGAAACCTTGCCATACCTAAAATTCATTTGTGTAACCTTATCGGGATAAATACTAAGAAATGGCGCTAACAATCCTTTCCTTTCATTATCTGCTCTTAAATGCACAAGAGAGGGGTCAGAGTGAAGGCGATCAGTAGTCAAGATCCAATCATACTGATAAAGTAGCTTTTTCACCGTCTCAGGAGAGTCTGTCAGGTCTTGGACCATACAACTTAAATTTTCCAGTATCGTGGAGCATTAGTCTTTATTGCTCTCAAACCTGCAAAGTGTAAAGATGGTTAAAATCTTTAAAAAGAGAATTCTCAGTTGGGTGTAAACTAGTAGCTGGACATTCATGGCTGTTACATTTGAACTCCTCAAAATCCCTCTTCCTTGTCTCAGTACCAAAGGGGTATCAAAGAATGGAAGTGTGCATAACTTTCGTTTTGGTACTGGACTGATATTTCTCTGTAGTAATAGCAAGAGGCTGCTGTGTGTTTATCCCGCCCAAATGAGGACGTGTCCTCCTAGTTGATCTCATCCTCGCCCCAGTATAACAATGGCATTTCTGAGGGGCACTTTAAAAGGAAGAAAAGGGGTAAGGTTGATAGTAAACTACAAAACCTGAAAACAAAAGGTTCATTGCGAAAAGGGAAAGGGGAATACCATGTCCCACCCACGGACGTCCTTTCTCGACTCCCCAAGTTCTCTCCACCCATGTGATCCTCCCTCGCATATCCACCGCCTGGGTTGGGATCCAAAAGCGATGGCCTTTCCGTGGCCACCTGAACAGGCGATGCCAGGGGGAAAAGAAGTGACGACGCCCTCAGGTTCCTCACAGATGGGACATGGGACATGCATGCTGTGATGAAACGTATCCAGAACAGGACTGCAAGACTTGTCCTTGGCCTCAAGCCCACAGATCGCAACTCTCCAGCTTTGAAATCCCTTCACTGGCTTACTGTGGCTGCAAGGATCAAGTTCAAGACCCTCTGCATCTTACACAATGCTTTCTGGGGCCCGGAACGGCTCTACCTCCAACATTCTCTTGCAAAACATCTTCCTTCTCGAGTTCCACCTCCAACTCTCTGAGGGTCAGATGCTTCTCCAAGCAGAGAGTTGGGGGTGGAACTATCTCCTCGGCTGGGGCCTCCCTCTGGTACGGCCTCCCTGCCTCTCTCAAACTTGAGCAGAACTACCTCTGGTTCTGGAAGCAACTCAATATCTTCCTTTTCACTTCTGCTTTCTCTCTTCCTCTCCCCTGCTGATGCACCTGACTGCTCCGCGCACTGGTCACCTGGTCACCCTCTGAACTCTGGCCCATGCTCCTGCATGTCCAGTTGCCCTCGCACTGCCTCAGGGTTCCCCAGAACTTAAGGGGCTGTATCTGCAACCCTACAGTTCCTTCTCTCTGCACTTATGAGCCACCCAGTGGCTGCACTTGTGAGTTAACTGCACTTACCCCAAGCCCCACCCCCTGGCACTTCTCCCCTTTCCTCTTCCCCGCACTTGGGTGATCTGAATAACACAAGGTCAAGTAAGATCTTTATTTTGTCGTCCCTTTGTTTCCCCCTTCTTGTCTTGTCATGCCTAGAAACACTTGTGTACATATCATATCATGAATCTGATGATGTGATCACCCCTTTCCCAGAGGTAGCCTCTACTCATGTGGCCAGAGGACAGCAGCCACTACCTGATCCTGACCCTGGGAGGGGCAATGTGAGGGAGGATCACATGGGGGGAGGCGACCCTGAATGGTGGAGTGAAACATTGTCAGATGAGACATGGTATCCTCCATTCCTCATGCCTTTATGACATATTGTTATGTAGAAAAGGAGACCGCAAACATGACTGATTATTCCCTACATGTACCCGACCCAATCTGCACTCCTGGGACAAGGAAGAGGGGCGAAACAATGACGATATGCAAAGACCAACAACACGACCTAGTTGTTGGAAAAAGTAGCACTGTGGCGTGACCTTTAAATCCCTGACAGCTGATGCAGAGAGGAGAGAGACTGAGAGGAGCAGGCAGCTCCCGTTAGAATTGGAGAAGGCTCAGAGAAGGCTGGGCTTCAGAGAAGCAAGCGCAGGGCTATAGGAGCTTGGAGCGCTCTGGGAAATGCTGTTCCCCGAGGACCGAAGGTCTGCCATGGTGAGGTCAGAGATAGCACGTGGCTGTGGGAGGACAATGGAGACCAAATAGGAAGGCAAGCAGAAGCGAGACGCTCCCCCAATGCGCCAGCCAGCAGCAGCAGCAAAGACCAGGCAGCGCAAGGAACGCCGAAGTGACTACCTGAAACCGGTGAGCCCAGTGGGAAGAGGCAGGATTTCGGGTCGCTTCATGGCAAATACTGCACTCCCTGGGAAGCCTGAGGAAGTTGTTGTAGAGGGTGGGAAGCCCTGTGAAGAAAAAGAGAGACTAACACATTGCCAAATAGACGGTCACTGACCCACTTGAGAAGAAAAGCACAGAGAAGGCTGTTGCCTGATATTGTTTGAGTCTGGGACACAATGTACAAATGTCCTGGCAGGAGAGTATACCAGGTGAAGAGCGGATCTGGGATCTGCACCCATAAAAGGTTGTGTGGTACAGAAGTCCTGGCAGGAGAGTACACCAAGCATACACCACACCCAAATTGAATAACTTTCAAAAGAGAATGCAAGGAAGATTCATGTCCTTATGATTTTGAATTGCAGTTGTGAATTTGAAAGGAGAATCTCAAGGAAGATTCATACCTTTAGGATTCTGAATTGCAGCTATGTGACTTTGAAAAGAGAATCCAAACGAAGATCCATGCCCTTAGGATTTTGAACTATATTGCATGTGGAAAACACGTGGGGAAGTGTGTCATTTCCCAGGGATTGAATTGCAACACCAAGAGGAGAGAGTTATCCTCTTGGGCTATGGTCATTTTTTTAAACTTTTGTTTTAATGTAGAGAATCATGGGGAATTGAGTTATTCCCTTTGTGAACATTATCCATTTGGTACTTTTGTTGGAGATATACCTTTTGTTGAATTTGAACATTTGTGCACTTTCTAAGTAAAAAAAAAACAATACCCTTAACACCTTAGAGTTAGTTTTAGAATGTGAGGGCTAGGATAGGATTTTCGGACACAGGACATTTTTGCTTTGGACATCTTGACACTTGACAGACCCTTAATTTTGGTTGAGGTAGGGAAATAGTTCCTAGATTAGGGACAGTGAAGCATTTCCCAACCCCTTTATTATTGAATGAACGTTTATGACAACCATCATGAGTCCTCTTTGTCTGTGCTTCATTCCTGGTACCTCACAATGCATAGACTGTCATTTGAGATGCTGCTGTGACAGTCAACGTATCCACAGATCACCATGATTGGCACCTATGTCTGTTCCTCTTGCAGGTGACTTTGGATGTCCATAGCTTCCGTGGCTGGTGACTCCTCTGAGGAATCACCTGATGCCACAGGATGTAGCATACAACCAGGGCCATGTCCAGACCAGGGTGTCAATTGAGCGCACCTTTGGCCTTTGCAAGTCCACTTCTGATGTTTACACTGGACAGGCGAGTGCATTCATGTGCAGGCCGGAGAAAGTAGGCCAGAGTGTATTGGCATTTGCAATGTTGCATGCCATCTGCATCTGGCGTAACATACCCCTGCCCCCAGATGTGGACATGCCACTCCCTGAGTAGGATGACACAGTGGATGCCCGGTGCCATGCATGCAGACACTGAGCATGCGAAGTCCATGCTCGGGCGACTGGCTTGCCACAAACCTATTGCAAACCTCTTTGATGAAGCCACCAAATTGCACTCCTCTTGCAGTATTGTAAATATGTATTTACTTGCGCACATTCAACTCTTGCACACAATAAGGAATGTCCTGTCCTTACTTCAAGTGAACATCATTTTATCTTTCAATGTGTAACGACCTTCATCACAATACCAAAACACCCTCCCCAAAGACTCATCCCCAAAACACACCCTCCCCAAAGACCCACCCTCAATATACACTCTCCCCAAAGACCCAACCTCAAAACACACCCTCCCCAAAGACCCACCCTCACAACACCCCCCGAAGTCCCACCCTCAAAATGCACCCTCCCCAAAGACCCATACTCCCCAAAGACCCCCCTCAAAACACACCCTCCCCAAAAACACCCCCAAAACACCCCAACAGTGTATGACTGTAATTTCCTACCTCTCTTAGGTTTGGGGGCCTTCTCCTACTCCTTGGCAGTGTGGTGGATAGGGAGCCCTCTGTGGGGGTCACAGAGGTGGATGGCTCAGACCCATGTGCCCAGATGTACTGCAGGGTAACCTGGATGGCCTGGTTGAGCGACTTAGCAGAGGCTGAGGCTGCCATTGTGTGCCCACGCACCCTCTGTCCCAGTGTGACCACGGCTGCAGTGGCATGGCTGAGAGACTTGGCTGTCCTGCAGCTGGACCCCTGCATGCATGCAAGTATCAGGCACATGTCCTCAAGCTGTTGGTTTGCAATGATGACAGTTCCAACTGCCGCTCTTCAATGGCACGCAGGCATGCGTCCATTGACCTCAGACTGGGCCGAGGCAGAGTTGGAGGGGTGTGTGGTGGGACGGGGCTGTAGTATGCCGACGGGTAGGACGTGTCATCGTCCTCCTTCTCGTTGGTGATGGTCACATGGGCCCTGCCATGATGGCTTGGTGGCTGCAGTGCCTGCGGTGGCATTGTGAGCACAGGAGGGACGGCAGCACTGAGTCACCGGACTGGGGCCTGGTCAGGCCTAGCAAAGGTGGCTCTTGGGGCTGGGGTGTCTCCCCGCTGGCCGGTGATGGGGACACTGACCACTGGTTCCAGGAAAGTGGCAAACACAGACACTGATGGTGTGCCACATGCAGCAGTGGGTGGTGATGGCAGAGGTGGTAATGGTGGTGGGGTTGCTGCAGCTGATGGTGGTGGAGCCGATGGTGGCTGTGAAGGACCGGTAGCCCTACCATGCTTTCTGGGTATGCTACAGAGGGGTGTGGCATTTGCAGGTCTGGCTGCAGCTGCTGTTCCAGATGTCGATCGACCAGCCCTTTTGCTGTTGGTGGACTGTGTGTCTGTTTGGAAGAGATGAGCATGCTTTTAGTAATCTGGAGGTCATGTCTGCTGGCTTGCATTACACTCATGCAACATCTGTGTGTCCTGCTCTTTTTGTGTGGCTTCTTTGGTGTGTCGGTTCTGATGTGTGCTCCTACATGTAGGTGGTGGGAGTGCACACTGCCTGTTGTCCAGCCAAGCTGCCCTGTTGTGTGCGGTCGGCCAACAATTCTTGTCATTGACTCCCTTGACACACATGGGCGCTCATCATGTGTCCATGTGTCCATGTGTGAAACTGTGCATTTTGGCTACAGTGCTTGTGCATGGCTAAATCTACCTGCATCCCCTGGCACGTGTGTGTGTGTGTGAGATCTGGCCATTTGCTGTGACTGACATGTGGTGGACCACTTCCCTTGCACTTTAGGTGGTTCTCTGCTTGGGGATGTATGTATTTGGAAACATTTGCTTTTCGATGGGGTTTGTTGTACTTGGGCCCCTAGTCCAGCCTCTGCCATCCCAACTCCCTCAATGCCCTCTATGTGTAGGATAGTGCTACAGGTTTCCTCCCAGGGCATGAGGCAGAGGGGTGTCACCGTCCCTCCTTCTGTGGAAGCGCTCGCCCTCTTGTATTGCGAGATGAGGCTCCAAACGGGAACAGTCCCCATGGCCATGGCCCTTGTCATGACCTCCTGCCAAATGGCAGATTTCATCTGCTGGCTACTCTTTCTGTGTTTGGACCCAAAGAGTGCCTCAGAGTGTTGCACCACTGCATCCGCTAGTGCAGTTAACTCTGCCGCTGTGAATTTTGGTTTTCTCACCTGGAGGTCGGGCACTTGGGTCTTTTTTCAGGCACCTGGGTCTTTTTGCTGTCAGTCATGGCGATGGCATCTTCTGTATTTGTGAGTGGCAGCAGGAAATGGGAGATTCAGGGTGGATTGAGTTTTAAAGATGGCCGCCGGCATACTTCCCATTCCAGCGGTTACGCTAATTCTGCCGCCGTTAATTCTGTCAGTTTTGGTGCCAGCATTACCAGTACAAATCTCTGCTGGTAATACCGCATCAGTGATCGCTTTAAATTTTGTGCTGGGTTTGTTGGTTAGGGTTTTTGAAAACCTGAAAACAGAGGTCCATCTCCATTCTGGATCTCTACTTGAGATTACCAAGGACCTAGAATTGAACGAAATATCGCTGGTAGCGGTGAAGTCTGCAGTGAATGACTTCACAAAACAGACCTTGGCAGATTTCCATCTCTTAACAGCAAATCAGGATGCAAAAATAGATCAATTGGCTACTCAGTGGGAGGGTGCCAGAGTGGAGATTACTTCACTCAGCGTGAAAATCGGTGAAGTAACATGGGGCATGTTGCAGTTGTTTCGAGGCTCCACCAAATGCTCAAGGAAATATAGGGTTTGGGGACACTCCCTTATCTGTGTCTCTTATGGAAGAATGTATTAGACTGGTCTAAATGGTGGAGTCTGAGACTCCTGCTCAAGGTGTAGGAGGTTCGCTGGATGCAATCTCAGTGCCTCCACCTACTATATCGAGTGATAAACATAAATGCATTCCTGGGAAGAAGACTAATGGAAAGACGAAAAAGAAAAAGAAGCGTAAGTTACAACAGGCTTCTCTTCCAGTAAATTGTGCTGGACCTGTTGAGGTACCTAATGTAACAGCTAAAGGTAACTCTCGGTCTAAAATAATCTACTCTTACAGGCAGCACAAATTGCTTTTTTCAAAATCTTCTTGGCTCTCGTAGTCAAAATTCTGTTATGATTAGGAAGATGAGGCAAAGGATGACTTCTTAAGTAAAAAACAGAAAAAATGTTGTGCTACTCAAAACCCCAGTGAGGATAGAAATCTAGAGAAGAGTGTTGTGAACATTACTGCGGGTTGCCAAAATGAGTTAATCAAACCCACCCCAAAGATTGCACCTATCTTTCTAATAGGGAAAAAATATTATTATTATTATTATTATTATTATTATTATTATTATTATTATTATTATTATTATTATTATAAAAATAGTACCCAAGAAATCGGCTCTAAATATCACCCCGATCTTATTAAAGTCCAAAGCCAAAGAGGATCGGACCAACCTGTAACCCTTCACTCTCGGGTCAAGACACGCAAAGTAGTTGTCTGGATGGCTCGCCTGCTTCGACCTCCCCCATTCAATCAGGGAGTGACTGGTGTTTGCCTCAGGGAAGCTTTCAAAATTCTGTACCTAGAAGTGAAATTTTTATTAACACTGGTGACAGCAAGAATCCACAACGGCCTCAGGTTCACAATAATTCGAAGTTACCCTTACAATGGCTAGCTCTATTTCTATCACGTACTACTGTGAACGCTAGTGCCAAAATGCCTTTGAATCGCTCTATAATTTTGACCGAGATGAGAACCATTCCTGCCCTGAAATACATCACCACAGCTAATATCCAGCAGGTTGGCTTTCCATATGCCCCAAATACCAATATTGCAGAATTGGCGTTGACATCTAGATTGGGTTATGAGTCCATATTAGGGGCCTCTCTTGAATGGTCTAAAAGGGGTTTATGATAACGACAGATCTGTTGTGTGTGTTAAAAGATCCATTGCTCTTTCCACTGCCTGTATCTACTTCTTCAACAGCTTTTGAGTTAAAACTGTCCCAACAATATCAACAGCTTTAGACCTCATCCCGGAACTGGTTGCTCAGATCTTTATGAAACTTGGACTAGCTGAGAAGAGCCTCTAACCAACCTACATATAAAAAGATTATCCTGGAATTCGAGGGGTTTCACTTCCTTCCTCAACGATCCCATGAAAAGCTATGTGTTTGGTTCTTTTGATTTCATTTTTCTGCAGAAAACCTGGGTTAAATCTTCCTTCAACATTGATGCTTTCTCCTCTCATCACCAGTTAGCTACTGCTAGAATTGTGGGGTGCCCTGTGGGAGGTCTGTGTATTCTGTCTAGAAATGCAACATTTGTTAACTTACTCCCGTTTTCTATAGAGCTAACAGGCATCATGATAGTTAGAGCAGAGGTGAAGTCTACAGCTGACTTCAGGGTTAGCTGTTAGTTAATATCTATTGGAACCCTGTGAAGTCATCTCTCATGGTGTTTTTTCAAAATGTAGCGGACCTACGTACTAGGGCAACAGCCCTTGGATGAACTACTCATCATGGGTGACCTGAACTCGAACTGCCTCGATTCTTCCGTCTCGATGGGGGGTAGGGCGTATCAGAAGTGCCGGGATGGCCGTGTATGGTGGCAGCTCATGCAGGATTGGGACTTGAGGGTACTGAATGGAAATGTGAACGGGGATATGCCTGCTGCCCCTACCTGGAGGACGGGCCCTCTCTGTTCGACATTGATTATGTTTTTGTCTCCAGGGGTCTATTTGGGAATTGTAACTTTTTTTAATTATGGAGGGTGGCTTGAGTGATAATGAGCTCCTGGAGGCCTCTTTTGTGGTGGACAGGAAGCAGGGTCACTGTCGTGCTTCTCAGAAATTAACTCTCAATTCAGCAGGAAATAGACAAGTAAGATTCTGTCACGGGGGTCGTACTCTCAACGATAATTTGGAGAACTTTATTAAAAATTTCTCTGAGCTGGAATTGTCCTTGCAGTTTGCCCCCGATACTTTTGAGGAGCTGCTTTGGAACCTTAATCCTCCGAGCACTGGCTCCTGGAAGCCCAGGCTCACCCATAGACATTACTTTGATTCACAAATTATTGAGAGGAAGAGAGAGAGAAGAAAATTGCTCGGACTAGTGAAAAGAAAATACGAATACAATGAAATTCAATGCAGTATCTCAATAAAAGAAATTAACAACTCGTATAGGAATTGGATTAGAACTCATAGGGCCCTGAGACCGCAGAAAGATGGGGAGGAAATGCTAAAGGCAGTTGTTTGTAAAAACTCTAGAAATCTGTGGTCATTGCTGAGTCAAAAGGGTAATCAATCACAGGTAATCGCGATAATCCAGGAACAAGTATGGGTTGATCACTTTAAAAAAGTATTTGCCTGCCCTGATCGCACTGAAACCAGATTAGATTTGGCCGTACCATAGGTCCTTAACTCATCTATGGGGGAAATAGAGAACTTAATCTCAAAATCCTCAGTGTCGCGAGTGTCGGGACATAATGGTCTCACAAATGCCATACTAAAATCGAATTCAATTGTCTGGTCGAGAGTTCTGAAAGGCCTTTTCGATCACATAATCGAATCCAAAACTATCCCAGAATTTTAGAAAATGTTGATTATTCTGTCTATTTATAAACAAGGTGATAGTTTGGCTGCCTCTAACTACCACCCAATATCTTTGTTGGATGCGTATGGCAACATTTTTGCTGGCCTTGTATTAAGAGATCTTGAAGGCTGGGCCAAACAGAATGGTATTATTTCCAAATTCCAGACAGGATTTAGGAAGGGTCTCTCCACCTTCCTTAATGGTTTAGTCGTGACCTGTATTACGGCTAGCTGTTATGTGAAAGAGGGGAAACCTCTGTTTGGAGCCTTGGTTGATTTAACCCAGGCTGTTGATACAATTAATAGAGACCATTTGTGGGGAAAGCTGAAGGATTGGGGCTTGCCTGACAGTCTGCTGGCAATATTGATTGAATTACACCACGACTCGACTCTTCGGGTCAGACAATCTAAATCCGGAGATCTGTCGAGAAAAATCAAGATAAATCGAGGTGTGCATCAGGTCTGCCTTGTGGCCCCTTTCCTATTTAATCTCTTTCTAAAGGATCTTTTTAAATGGTTTCAAAATCTACTCTTCGGCCAGTCCCAAATTGGGAATAAATAAAATTCTGTAGATTTGCTATGCAGACGATATTGCCATCTTTGATTACATGCAAGTCGGCCTTCAGCGTCTCTTAAACGCTCTGGCAGAGTATGCAAAAGCTAACCAACTGTCGATTAGCCCTCTTAAATCTAACATTGTAATTTTCAAAAAATCACAATCAAGTTTTCTCTCTCCCCTCTTATAAAATATTATGTGGGAAAAGTTGTGCCTTCTCTTCTTTTCGGTCTTGAATGTAATCCCTTGAGTTTTGGAATTGATTGGGATAAATTGGAGTCCAAAATATAGAAAAGAACGCTTAATCTCCCCAATTTAGTCCCGATGGTTTCAATTTGCTTCGAACTGGGTTTGACATCTCTTTTAGCATGGATGGAATGGAGGTGGGTTTCTACTTATAGACTTATTCTTGACTGCCCCCCTCTATCTCTCTATGAGGATTTGTCAACTCAGGTTAAAAAAATGATAATGGTTTTTTGAATCTATTAGGGGTGAGAGTAACTGAGATTCTAGCAAACATGGACTCAGACATTAATACCCTGGAGTATAATCCCGTAAATACAAGGGAAAAATTAAAGAAGGCGATTGGATTAGAACCATTAAGGAAATGAGAGCTCTAAAGCTGTCCGTCTCCCGGCCACTCTGATAAATCCAGATCCTCTCTACCTACCTATTTAAGATAGTCACCAGATCCAAGCGTGAGGGCATACTTTCTCATATTAAAGTTGAATATATTGCCAACCATGGAAATTCGGCATGTGAGAGACAGGATAACCTTTCAGTCGGATATATGTCTGGATTGTGAAATGGAGTCTAAGCATACAATCAAACATGTGATGATTGATTGTCCGGGAACTCGGGTCCTTAGGGTCTTGAGATTAAGAAGATTTGTCCATAATATCGACACGTAAGAATCCCTCACATTTTGGGAAAAACTTGTTTCAGGTAAGAAAGTGTTCCTGACAACAGAATTGGTACATATTGTGAGGGCTATAAATCTTATGGCAAAGAGTGACAGCTGAGTAGATAATTGGAAGTTGGTGGAGCATGATTTAGGTTTTACTTTTTGTGGAAGATAAGGACATGTTCTTGATGATAGCTGGTTTGTAGGGAACATTGTAGAGTGCTCTGATGAATTATGCAAATCATCGTTTTTCTTTATTCTTTCCTTTTATTTTTTTCATGTACATTTAATAATTTTATTGTAATTATGGTGTATGTTGTGGTTTTATCTTTTATGATGGTTTGTATATGTTGCTGAAAGTATAAAAAGTCAAATGGGTTTGGCTAAGTGCACAATAAATAAAAAAAAATACCAACATGTTGGTATTACCGTTTTTGGCGGGGGTGTGCGTGACCAGCAAATCGTCATACGTGGGTAATTCCAGCGGCCGCCCCACCGGTAATGGTAATACCGGCACACCAGCAAACTCAGAATGAGCCCGATTTTTCTCTGTAGGTTTGAACTGAAGGTTTCACTTAAGTGTTAATGTGTACATTTACCTGTTGTTGTTTTAATTTTCCTAAATTGTGAAAGAGAAATGGGAATAATTGGTCAAGTTTGTATTGAATATACAGATAATGGTGTGCCATCATGTGTTATAGGATGTGTACTAATCTCCTGTCAACTTCTGCTTTAAAGCTTAGTGCGCATCCATTTTGTGTGTGGGGGGGGGGTCTTGATGGCATGTAGGGGAATCTTGGCTTGGTTTGATTTGTATGTGCACAATGCTGCAAATGCTCCTGTGCATTATAGTGGCCTGTTGGATCCATAAGGATTTATGTCTACATTCGCTGTTTTGAGTTTTTGCTGCCGCAGCATTTTGTTTTATTCATGTTTTCCGATTACATTTATGGTGGCCCCCATATTGATCAGGAATTCGAACGGGTGTCCATTGATTTTGAGTAGAAGGATTGGGCTGTTATCACCAGCTACTTTTGCAGTCTTCCCCAAGAAATGTCTTCCCCTTGTTCACAAATCTATCCACAGTAAGGCAACAATATATCTATCCTTCTCTATCAAACTCTACAAGCCTTCTTGTAATCTCTACTTTGGCTACTAGGCTACCCTTGTACCACCTCGCCCTGCCTGTGCTTCCTCTTGCTTCCTCTTGCTTCCACTCTTTCACTCTTCTTGCTCCACTTGCATGGAGTTCTCTTCCCCCGACATCCGAGAAGCAGTCAACATGGATTTGTTCAAAACCAAACTGAAAGCCTACCTCCTCGCCTTTGAGTTGCCCTCTTAACTTACCTCTCATCTGCCTTCAAGCTTACATTTTTCCCACGCCTCTAACCTTTCTCTGTCCCTCACATGTTCTGCCTCTACTCTAGTACTTCATCCGCCATGGTCACATCCCTTACACAGCTGTCCATACCACCTACCTGCACTTATAAATGTCGATTGTTGGTTGTCCCATGATTTGTACATTTACTCCCCTCAACAACTTGTTCAGAATGTCACTCAAATTCACCCCATTGTAAGAAGCTCACTGCTTCCAGTCAAATCTGATTTCTTATCTATTGTACATTGTTTTGTGTTCAAAAGAGCATTGTTCCTCCCTGTACATAAACAAATGAAATAAAATAAATAAAAAGATGAGTTGTATTCGCTGTTTGGTTTTGGTTTTAGCTGACACATCTCACTCTTCTTTGCATCCTCATGTATTGTCTCTGCTCTCATGTGGGGCAAAAATTATGTCTTGAAGAATATTTCTGTTCTTCTGAGGTGCAATGTTTGCTTTTTGATATTCTTGCTTTTTGCACGTGTCTTCGTGTGTGAATTCAGTTGCATAGTGTTAGGTTTACCTTGCAGAGGACATACAGCTTTGCAAACAGCTTTGAAATGATTTTCTCTGCCACATCAAGTACAAATCTGGCCTAATGAGGCAAAGTACCCACAGCAATGTTCCCTCTAAACTGTGCGCATGTGCATTTGAACAGCTTCCTTCTGAGTGCCGCTCAGAAGAGTCCTAGCAGTGCACATAGACAATTTCAAAATACTCAAGAATAAGGCACAAGCCACAGACGTTACCTGGCATTTCATTTCTTTCTCTTAATAAAGCTAAATTATGCTAACTCGTCCTTACGTTTTGGTCTAGCCTATTTACTTTATCCTACTACGTCTAGTGTGGCCTTAAAAACCTAAAAACAGAATACACCTTCAAGAAGTTGACAATAAATATGAAAAAGTAGCTCCATGATCAGAAGATCTAACTAAGAGATACCTGTAGACATTAACATTAACCAAATAACATTCCCTCACCACCCATGACTCCTATATTTGAGTCTGCCAGACGTATACCTTTTGAATCGAACTTCTACCCCAGGCCACATTTAGATACTACCAGACAAGCTTGACTCTGCCTACATTGGCTCTGCAAATGGTACCAGACTTGTACCTACATTCACTTGTTTTATGCTTTTTGTAATATGAATAACGTTCAAGCACCAGAATTTGTGTTACTCATGATTCCTTAGAAAAAGCATCACCCACGCTATGTAACCCAACTGTTAGCTGAAATATTGGACACTGACTGTAAGTAAGCAGGCTAGTTGGATGTGTAACCTAATCTCATGCTTCCTATTGCTTGTACATAGGTCACACTCACGCTTTGAAGCAGTACCCTTGCGTGTTAATGCATTATAATATTCAAATATTAATTTGCCTTTCAAGGATTTTGAGTAGTGTGAGAACCCTGAGGGCATTCTCACTCCTATTCCTCATGAGTCCTCTGCACAGGTGGCCAGGGAAAGGCCACTGCTTTTGGATCTCGACCCTGGGGATGAACAAGCAAGGGAGAATCACCTGGGTGGAGGATCTGTGAGGACTGGGAGTGGGATGCCTTGAGGAGAGACATGGTATCCCTCTTTTCCTATGACTGATCAACCCAACCCTTGCCCGCCTTTATGGGGTATTTTGACTCAACTCCCCTGACTTCCTCATGTATGACTATTAGAGGTACTGGGACGAAGAAGAAGCAACAAGGAGCAATGAAGACTAGGTAATTTTACCACTCTGGTAATGGGATGAGGAAGAGGCCTGCTGAGAGTACTAGTGGTCAGGCATGTCCCCTTAATGATGGTTAGGCAGGGCTAATTTTACAACAGCACCTGTAGCCTGTTAGGGGCCTGAAGGTGTATAAAAGGTCCAATCTAGTTACAGGAGGCGGGGGAGCAGGAGAGGGAGAACTATGAGAAGCTGTGGCATTGAGGGAGCAGCAGCAGAGAGGCCAGAGAAAGCAGCAGGAGCCTGTGTGCATGCAGCACGTTATTGTTTCACGTGAGTACAGCCCTGGGGCTGCGGCTCAGTGGGACCGAGCAAACAATTAATGGGTAGCCGTGCCTGGTGGCTGCCCCTTTTCATGGCTTTCGCCGTGCTGGTTCTCCGGGAATTAGATGGTGACCCAGGAGTGCTTGAGGGGTAGAAGGAGTCCTGAAGCTTAAGACCAAAGGCCGAGTGTTACACTTCGGCGTCTGCCGTACCGCCCGCGTCGGCGCCCACATCACGTCACCTTGGCCTCCAATGCAAGTAGAGCGACTGGAAAGCCCCAATTGCCGCATAAAATAAAGCACAGAAAAGTCGTGGCATTACGGAGAGGACTGCAACACTCCCACGCTCCATTCTTTACTCAATGGAAGCTCCTGTGGAAACTAGCCGCTTTGAACTCCATTTCCCAGAAAACCGGAGTCACGGCTCTAGTTTGAGTTTCCCAGCCAGAGCCTCGATTTCCTCCAGTCCTGCCCATTTCTTGTTAAAGCAGTGTCGTGCTTCTGAGACTCTGCTTCTGTTTAGTGTTCTAGCCGGCACTTTGAAGTTATGTCTTCATTTCTTGCTGCATTCTACAATCCTTTATTGAACTCCTGTGTACCGACCTGCCTTTGCTTTCACGGACTTCTTTGGAAAGCGTTTTTGGACATTTCTGCTGCCCGCCTGTGCACTGAAACCATGCCTGCTTTCACAGACTTCTTTGGAAAGTGTTTTTGGACATTTCTGCCACCCGCCTGTGCACTGAAACCCTGCCTGCTTTCACAGACTTCTTTGGAAAGCGTTTTGACCACTCCTGCCGCCCGTCAGTGTATCAGACCTTTATCTCTGTTCTACAGACTTCTCTGGTAAGCGATTTTGTTTACTGTTGCTACCCGCCTGCGCATAAGAATAATCCTGTCTACTTACGAACTCTTGGAGTAGCATTTTGAACTTGTTACCACCCGCCTGTGCACCCATTCCTCTCTGTGCTCAAATACTGCCTTGTTACCTCTGTGGCAAAACCTGCTTATTTAACACCCATTGCTCTTCTGGCAGCTGAAAGAAAACTGAAACTCCCCTCCCAGTGACTGTGATTTGGCATATTGGATTTGGTTCAGCTTGTCTTCCTTGCCTCTGAAGTGGAATCGACTAGTGCACACGAGGACGCTCTGCTGCTGGTGCACCATCCCGAAACCAGTGCGACCCTCGTGCCGTACGGATATAGCTTCCCTACTAACCTTCCCTTTTTCTTATTTTATACCTGACGTTGTGTCCACTGCTGTTATCAGTCAACTCACTTTCAGATCCACTGGTAATTCTAGAACCTGTATCTATCACTGTTCATATTTTTGGTAGTCTAGAATATAGTTAATTCTCCTTTGTTTCTTAGGTCTTTCCACTCTGTTCCTCTGACTAAAGGGAGTCTGTTCAGGTATTCTAAGAGAGGGAAGGGCTAGAAAAGGGGTTGTTTTGTTTTCACTAGTAAACTCATCTCTTGTCCTTTTCCTTGCAGCTGGGTCCGTGGCGGTGTGTTCTCCCCGCTCTTTTGGGCGATCGGTCCTCTTGCCTGGTATAACATCCAGCAAGAGGTCATATCGTCAAAAAGAGTTTATTTCCCTCACAGAGAGGAGGCTCGAGTGGAGGCTCCAACCCGAGCTCTTCAAGCAACTCTCTCCAAATCTGTGCTCCCGGTCTCCTGTCCTCGTACTCCCTCCTCCGGTGAGTAACAAAAACAGAAGCCATGGAAGAAGCAGACCCATTGAAAGTTTTGGTTTGTTTGGTGTCCGAACTCCGAGCCGACATGACCACGGCACATGGGGCCATCCATCATAGGATTGATGCCTTACAGAGTTTTCCGACTCCCCAAACTATAGGAATTGACGTATCTGCAGCCACTGCGTCAGGCTCAGGTACTACGTCACCTTCTTCATCAGGCTTTACTGCTGCTCCGGTCCTTATGGCCACGCAGTTCCCATTGGCCCCCCCTGAGCGCTTTACGGGAGACCCTAAGCAATACCAAACGTTTATAAATCAGTGCAAACTGCACTTCCTATGCCGCCCCCTAAGGCTTTCCCAAATTCTACCACAAAAGCAGCCTTTGTTCTCTTGCATCTTGGAGGAACAGACGCAGCCTGGGCCAATCCTCTACTTGAGTCTAATAGTTACGTTCTCTATGATTGCGATGCATTCATTACAGCCATGAACAGGGTCTTTGACACCCGTTATAAATCTCAGGCTACGGATTTGGAATTTTTGAACCTACGTCAGGGCACCTCTTCTCTGTTCACGTATCTGACGAGATTCAATCAGTTAGCTGCCGAGATGGATTGGCGAGAAGAGAAAAAATCAGCAGTGTTCTATAAAGGACTCTCAGATGAACTAAAAGACGTTCTAGCAACGGTCCCTGTGGTTCCTACCACGTTTGGTGAATTACTGGACCTGGTCTTGCAAATAGCTGCTATGAGGGCAGAGAGGAAAGGGGAACGCAAAGTGCTGATTCCCGTACCTGCCGCATTAGACTCTGTCAGCCCCTCCGCTTCTACCCCAGAACCTATGCAGGTTGGGGAGGTTTGTGGTCCCTTGACCCCAGCACAACGTGATTACCGTAGATCACACAACCTCTGTATGTACTGTGGGTCAGCCGAACACCAGCTGAAGGATTGCCCTAAGAAACCTGTCAAGAAGGTGGGAAACGCCAAAACCCGGCGCTAGATCGAGTCCCTACGCCGGGGGTGTTTTCTTTGGACTCACAAGGTGCTGCTTCTGCTCCCGTTAGCTTGCCGGTGATTTTCACCACCGCTCCTGATACTTCCTTCTCTTCCTTTGCTGTAATTGACTCAGGTGCCACTGGAAACTATATGGACTATGATTACGCCATCAGCAATAACATATTGGTGCTGACAAAGGTGCAGCCTGAGGCAGTCCATGCAGTTGACAGCACCTCTCTGATTTCTGGCCTGGTCACACAAAGCACATCCCTCGTTCTCATGCAAACGAAGAACGGGCACTCAGAGTCTATCTCGTTTGATCTGATCAAGGCCCCTCAGTTTCATGTCATTTTGGGTATCCCGTGGTTGCAACACCACAATCCTGCCATTGACTGGGCAGCAAAGACTGTACAGTTCCCTTTCTCTGAATGTAATGAGAAGTGTTTCCAGGACACCAATGTGTGCTTGGAGTCTTCATCCCAGGCTTTGGTGGCCTCAATGTCAGTAATTGACGCCATCTCTCATGACAGTAAAACCGAAATTTCTACGGAATATCACTCCTTTCTTGATGTTTTTGATAAGGGGGAGCCGACCTGTTACCGGCTCATAGGCCCTACGATAGCCCCATAGACCTCATACCAGGGACTAAGATACCATCTGGCAGGGTCTATTCTCTGACATTACCAGAAGACACGGTGTTAAAGGAATATATAGATAAAGCCCTGGCCACAGGATTCATTAGACCATCAAGGTCTCTGGCGGCGTCCCCCCTCGTCATTGTCCCAAAGAGGGAGGGGGATCTCCGCCCATGTATCGATTACCGGGCTTTAAATGCTGTAACGGTAAAAAACCAATACCCTCTTCCACTGATATCAGTACTTTTGGACCAATTGGGTTCTTCTGTAATTTTTACCAAGCTTGACCTCCGAAGTGCTTATAATCTTGTTTGCATTAGAAAAGGGGACGAATGGAAAACCGCCTTCAAAACCCGGTACGAACTATACGAATACCTTGTGATGCCGTTCGGGCTCTGCAATGCCCCCACCACTTTTCAGGCATTCATGAATGACATATTTCATGACTGTCTGGACCAGTTCGTTATAGTTTATCTAGTTGATATATTGATATATTCTTCCACTAAAGAGGAACATACAGCACATGTACGTATTGTTCTGCAAAGGTTAAGAGAAAATTATCTTTACGTCAAAGCAGAGAAGTGCGTTTTCAATTCTAATCAGGCGGAATTCTTAGGGTATGACCTTACCAGTCAAGGTATCCGGATGAGTTGTTCTAAGGTCAAGGCCATATTGGAATGGCCTGTTCCTACCTCAACCAAGGCCCTACAGTATTTTTTAGGTTTCTCAAACTTCTACAGACGCTTCATCCATTCGTTCTCAGCAATCTCTGCCCCTCTAACAGCATTAACAAGTTCAAAAATACCCTATGTATGGAACCCGGAGGCTCAGTCAGCTTTTGAGACACTAAAAGCTGCATTTTCAACCGACCCAGTATTACAACATCCGAAACCACTACTTCCTTTCCTGGTAGAAGCCGATGCATCAGGCTCTGCTGTTGGAGCAGTTTTATCTCAAAGATGTCCCAACTCTGGTGAAATACACCCTGTTGCATACTTTTCGAGAAAATTAACTCTGTATGAGCGCAATTATCCTATTACGGAACGAGAATTACTGGCCATTAAAGAGGCTTTTTCAGAGTAGAGACACCACCTCCTGGGTTCTCGACATCAGGTCACAGTTTACTCAGATCATCGGAGCCTCCTCGCTTTCAAATCCATGAAATGCCTTACGGCTCGGCAGGCCCGTTGGCATCTTTTCTTTTCCCAATTTCATTTTACTATTACATACCGACCAGCCCTTTTCAATACTTGTGCGGACGCTCTGTCACGCCATTCCACCAGTCCTTGCGATATTACTAACTACCTAACAGCGTAGTCTGTGCTTGTACTCCTCAACCTTCACTTTGTGCGCTGATTTCAGCCTGGGTCTCTTCGCACATGAAAGAGTGCGCATCACTAACCCTCGACATTGTACAAGGTCTACCGTTTATCCAAGGTTGTTTATTTGTGCCACCCGGGACGGCACGTCTGCGTGCCCTTGCTTGGTCTCATGACTCGTTGATGGCGGCCCATCCAGGTCAACAAAAGACTCTGGAAGCTTTGCACCGCTGGGCTTGGTGGCCTACTATGTCAAGTGATGCAATTGACTATGTGGCATCCTGCTCTGTGTGTGCCCATTGCAAAACCACTCGGTCCAAACCTGTGGGTTTACTACAGCCTCTTCCTGTGCCTCACAAGCATTGGTACATGGTCTCTATGGACTTTATTGTGGATTTGCCCCCAGTGAACGGGTATGATACTATCTGGGTGGTCATAGACTATTTTACCAAAATGGCACTGTTCATTCCATGTTCCGGCTTGCCTTCGGCTCCCGTTCTAACGTCACTCTTTCTCACGAATGTGTTCCGGTTTTTTGGTCTACCCTCTATTTTGGTTTCGGACCGTGGCCCTCAGTTTACCTCTCGTTTCTGGAAGGCTTTGACGGGGTCCCTTCGCATTGATGATCGTTAGTTCTGCTTACCATCCTCAAACCGATGGGCAGTCCGAAAGAGCCAACGTTACTCTGGAGCGGTTCCTTCGCTGTCTCTGCTTGCGCTTCCAGACTTCGTGGTTGGCGGTACTCTCGCTCGCTGAGTTCGCATACAACAATTTGTTACATACGTCCTCAGGGGTTTCTCCTTTCTTCGCTCTGTACGGTTACCACCCTCGGTATCTGCCTCTGGACCCGGCACTTCCCATTGACAACCCGGCGCTCAGGACTGTGTCCGGGAATTGAGGTCTGTCCGCAGGACAGTCCGCAGTCACCTCATTCGTGCCCAGGAGAGAGCCAAAAAGTACGCCGATCGTCATAGGACACCGGCACCGATCTACACAGTGGGCATGAAAGTCTGGCTATCGACTCGTAATTTGCGTATACCTGGCAAACGTCTCTTGTTGCCTAAATTTGTGGGCCCTTTTTTATCACGAAGATCATCAATCCTGTGGCTGTGCGCCTTTCGTTGCCTGACTCTTGGAAACAATATCCTATGTTCAATGTCTGCCTCTTGAAGCCTTGTTCACCCTCCACCCATTTGACTGCTCGCCCCCACCCTCTCCGTGTGGATGGTGAGTTGGAATACGAAGTGGCAGACATTCTGCACTTCCAGCTTCGCAGAGGTCACCCTTACTATCTGGTCGATTGGAAGGGGTATGGTCCTGAGGATAGGACCTGGGAGCCCCTGTGGAACCTATGGTCCCCGGCACTTTTGCGCCGCTTCCATGCTTTGAAGGGGTCGGCGCCACCTTTGGGGGTGGATGCTGTTACACTTCGGCGTCTGCCGTACCGCCCGCGTCGGCGCCCACATCAGGTCACCTTGGCCTCCAGTGCAAGTAGGGCGACTGGAAAGCCCCAATTGCCGCATAAAATAAAGCACGGAAAAGTCGTGGCATTACAGAGAGGACTGTGACAATCCCACGCTCCATTCTTTACTCAATGGAAGCTCCCGTGGAAACTAGCCACTTCGAACTCCATTTCCCAGAAAACCGGAGTCACGGCTGTAGTTTGAGTTTCCCAGCCAGAGCCTCGATTTCCTGCGGTCCTGCCCCCTTCTTGTTAAAGCAGTGTTGTGCTTCTGAGACTCTGCTTCTGTTTAGTGTTATAGCCGGCACTTTGAAGTTACGTCTTCATTTCTTGCTGCATTCTACAATCCATTTTTGAACTCCTGTGTACCGACCTGCCTTTGCTTTCACTGACTTCTTTGGAAAGCGTTTTTGGACATTTCTGCCGCCCGCCTGTGCACTGAAACCCTGCCTGCTTTCACGGACTTCTTTGGAAAGCGTTTTTGGACATTTATGCCGCCCGCCTGTGCACTGAAACCCTGCCTGCTTTCACAGACTTCTTTGGAAAGCGTTTTGTCCACTTCTGCCGCCCGTCAGTGTATCCGACCTTTATCTCTGTTCCACTGACTTCTCTGGTAAGCGATTTTGTTTACTGTTGCTACCCGCCTGCGCATAGGAATAATCCTGTCTACTTACGAACTCTTGGAGTAGCATTTTGAACTTGTTACCGCCCGCCTGTGCACCCATTTCTCTCTGTGCTCAAATACTGCCTTGTTACCCATGTGGTAAAACCTGCTTATTTAACACCCATTGCTCTTCTGGCAGATGAAAGAAACCTGAAACTCCCCTTCCAGTGACTGTGGTTTGGCATATTGGATTTGGTTCAGCTTGTCTTCCTTGCCTCTGAAGTGGAATCGACTAGTGCACACTAGGACGCTCTGCTGCTGGAGCACCATCCCGAAACCAGTGCGACCCTCATGCCGTACGGGTATAGCTTCCCAACTAACCTTCCCTTTTTCTTATTTGATACCTGACGTTGTGTCCACTGATGTTATCAGTCAACTCACTTCCAGATCCACTGGTAATTCTAGTACCGGTATCTATCACTGTTCATATTTTTGGTAGTCTAGACTATAGGTAATTCTCCTTTGTTTCTTAGGTCTTTCCACTCTGTTCCTCTGACTAAAGGGAGTCTGTTCAGGTATTCTAAGAGAGAGAAGGGCTAGAAAAGGGGTTGTTTTGTTTTCACTAGTAAACTCATCTCTTGTCCTTTTCCTTGCAGCTGGGTCCGTGGCGGTGTGTTCTCCCCACTCTTTTGGGCGATCGGTCCTCTTGCCTGGTATAACATCCAGCAAGAGGTCATGTCGTCAAAAAGAGTTTATTTCCCTAACATAGAGGAGGCTCGGGTGGAGGCTCCAACCCGAGCTCTTCAAGCAACTCTCTCCAAATCTGTACTCCCAGTCTCTTGTCCCCATACTCCCTCCTCCGGTGAGTAACACCGAGAAGTCTGTGCTGCGGTAACGCTGACAGAAGCAACCAGTGAGTTTCTATGCGAAAGGAAACCCTGTGTGCGAGTGTTTGATTTTCCGCAAAGGATTACCATGTATCTGAATGGTTGCATGCAGAAGTCATGTTGTCGAAGGTCTCCGAATGAAATCCTCCTTTTTCTAGCATGGCATCTGGTATGGATTCACATTCTCATGAATATTCCCCGTCCTCAGGCTATGAATCCTCTGTAAAAGAAAAAAAAGTTTCACTTTAGCTTTAAAACTGTATTTTTCCTCTAAACCAATCACTGTATGCTGGGTCACACGGCCCCCATCCAATGACAGTCCTCTCCCTAAGCTCCACCCCTGGTGGCCATCTTCAGATTTTTATTTCACACTTCAGTGTTCAGAGGCCTCTTGTTGTTCTTCGAGCTATTCTTCATATATCGAGTGTTTTTCGACGAATTTTGAGTACATTTTGACTGATTTTTGTGTCATTGTTTGATCGGAGGTCAACTACCGGCAGCGGGGAACCGCTGTCCGCGAGGATCATACTAAATCGCAGAACTTCAGCGAGTTTCGAGAAGGCCCGGGCTTTGGGCTTACTTCTTGCTTTTTCACCATGACCGAAGAAAAGATATGCCTCTTCAAACTCTGCGCGAAGTGTGGATTGAGACCACAAATGTATTGTCTGCATCCTGGCAGTCCAAACTGGCAGTGAAAAATGGCAAGGCTGCCGTGACCCAAGCCAAATCCTACAGGCTCAGTCAAGTACTAAGGAACTCTTTGCCATTCTAAGGGACTTCAACAACAAACCGCACACTACAATTGGACCACTCCAGGATCGGCCTGGTGTCAAACAATTCACGACAGACTATCCTCTCACCTCCACACCCACGTCCTCCCCACCATGCATATCTCCCACTAACCCTCCTGTATCACCAAGTCTATATTTTCTTTCACCCCATGTACTGTGGCTGAAATTACCCATATCATTGTCAACATGAAACCCACCACCTGCAAGAGTGATTCTTGTCCCTCAAGAATCCTTGTTAGTTGCCTTGATACCCTGTGCCCCTGGGTCACCAAACTGGTCAATCAGTCATTTTCTGAGGGTCTGGTTCCCATGGTTCTCAAAGAAGCCTGGATCACACCCCTTCGTAAAAATGACAACCTTGATCCTCTTCAGCCAAATAACTATCACCCTATAACCATTGTGCCGATCCTCCTCAAGGTTATGGATCGGGTTGCATACATACAGCCAAAGAGATTCATTGAGGAAAACGCCATACTAGGTCCGTGTCAACAAGCTTCCATGCTCGACATGGCACAGAGACCGCCATGCTTGACCTTAAGTCCAATCTCTCCGCTATTATCGACCAAGGCCATCAGCCCTTATGTTGCTCGACCTGTTGGCCGCCTTCGACCTGGTCGACCACAAAATGTTGGTGACCAGGTTGCAATCACTGGTGGGTTGTTCAAGCACAGCCACACAATGGCTTGCCTCTTCCTTGGGTCCCCGTAATGCAAGGGTCACTATAGACAAAGTCTTATTCTCCCCCGTTTCACTCACTTGTGGTGTTCCTCAGGGTTCCTCACTCTCGCCCACACTGTTTAACATTACATTCTTCCTCTTCTCAAGATTCTTGATGACCTGGGTGTCCGGTATACTAATTATGCTGATGACACCCAGGTCCTTCTTGAGCTTTCAGGCACTTATGCCCAGGACTCTCAGGCCATCAATGTTATGTACTCCACCATCCACTCTTGTATGCTAGCAAACTCCATGGCCCTCCACGCCGAGAAGACAGAGATTCTCATCACCACCTCCAGCCATATGCTGAAAAATCAGGCCCCCGGGTACGCCAGCTTTACCATCGCTAACACCATCATACCAGTGGCCAAGAGCGTTAAAATGCTAGGTGTCACCCTTGACGCCGAACTCACTATGAGGCAGCACGTAGCTAAGACCCCTGCATCATGTGGCCTTATTAACAAACTTCTTGGCCACGTGCCTCCCTTTTTGTCTACGAAAAGTATGTCCATCCTAGCAGCTGCCCTGGTCAACTCCCAGCTCGACTTTTGCAATATTCTTCTGGCCGGCACTGCTCAGTCCAACTTTGCCGCCCTCCAGGTCACACAGAATGGTGCAGTAAGAGCAATTCTGGGCATTCCCAGATGACAGTCCATTACTGAAGCGAGAAGAAATCTGCACTGGCTAACCGTGAGGGACCGCATCTCATATAAGACACTAACCCTCACTTTCAAGTGCCTGACCCTCACTGCTCCTGTCTGCCTCACCGAGCGTCTAACGCGCTATGTGCCCACACGCTCCCTTAGGTCACTAGACCAGCCCAAACTAAGCCAACCTAGATTCCACCTGGCCAAATACGGGAAGACAAACTTTGATGTCCTGGCCCCTGACACCTGGAACGCCATCCCGCTTGAATTGAAAAAAGATACCCTATCTCACAGAATTCAAGTGGAAGCTGAAAACCTTCCTCTTCAATGCACCCCTTATCTAGATTCCTCTGTTCATGTGTCATTTCAAAATAAATCTGGAACATGATGAGGAGGGATACGAGGTTTGCCGGGGATTTATAAAAAAGACAAAGAAAGACTGCTACAGCCTGGTTGAAATCGGGTAAGACCTCTGACTCTGCTTCAGGGCATGGTCATGCTTCCCCCATGACTGGCCAGTCCCAAGAAGGAACTCCCTCAGAAAAGAGGTTGTGGTCTTTTGAGGACGCCCCGATCCCAGGGGTCCAAAAGAAGGACAACCTCCACAACTGTGATCCTGGTGGGTTCGCCGTATCTGTGAGTCCCAGCGCAGGTAGAACGAAGTTGTTGTCACAAAAACTACTTATACAGCGAGCCTCCCAGTGAGGGGTGCTCCCTCTAAGAGAAAGTCCTTGACTGTCTAAACTCTGCTTACCATCAGAACATAAGGCACCGAAGGAAAGATCGAAAGGTGGCCCTTCGCTGCCTCCATCGGTGATGCCATCATCATCATCAGCAGTTCAGCCGCCAGAACGACTTTGTCATTAGCACCAACGTCCACATCGATGAAGACTACAACCGCCCCATCGATGATCTCGTCAACGGGCCGCACTTCTTTGTCGAAGGGGGACTGAACCACCACCAGCTGTTCCTTTCACACCTCAGCCGAGGGACGTGTCCCTGGGCATACTGACAATGCTGCACACGCTGGTCTTAGAAATCTAGCAGATAGTGTCTCCCACTCCTGGTTGTGCACCATCTAGGAGTCCTCCAGGACCGCAGCCCGGAAGCCCACCCCAGCGCAAGGCAAAGGACCTACCAGGCCCAAAGCATCACCCGACACCTCTGCCTCCACCTCCACCTCAGGATTTCACTCTGACTCGGGATCCAGCAACGCACACTGGCACGGATGCAGCGGCTACTACCATGGACACTGACGCGGAAGATGACTTTGTGACAGCAGACACGGATGTCCAAGGCTTCAGAGCTGTTTCATCTGGTACCTGAGGAGACTAAAAAGGAAGGATTCCTTTACCAAAGACGGGGGTCCAGGCGGAAGACCATCATGTCCGCTCCCTTACTGGACCATATCTGGGAGGAGGGCTTGGCCCTAATGAAGACCCCGAGCATCGCTCCACTCAAGCAGGATAGACTCGAGATGAAATACAGGGTCCCAGACTCGGCACACAAGTGCCTGAGGTCCCAGTCTTCACCTGACTCTGTGGTTTCAGCCACCGCCAGGAAGCGATCGATGAATCTGTCGTTGTCGTCCATGGTATGCCCTGATCAGGAGGGGAAGAAGCTGGACACGATGAGGGAAAGGATTATCTACACTGCTGCCAGAACCATTAAAGCCACTAACTTGGCTATTTTGTCCCGCTCCGACCAGGAGCTATGGTACAAACTGTGCCCTATTCTGGACTTCTTACCTGATGATACGAAAGTGGAAACTCTGGCGCTGTTCCTGGAATGGGAAGTGGCCTTGGACCACGCCATTACAGTGGCAGGGATCATCGCAGACACAGGTTTCTGGCAAATGGGCAACAAGTGTCCCTTCGACAGCGGGGATGGCTCAAAACCACCAACTTCAGGCCAGACGTTCAGTCCAAAGTGTTGGTTATGCCATTTGATGGTGAGAACCTGTTTGGCTAGACCGTCAACAAGTCTCTTCAAGTGCTCAAAACCGACACGGAAACGGCTCGTTCACTGGGTACCCAGCAGCAACATCAGTCGTCGTCCTTTCGTTCCTTGAGAGGAAAGTCTGGAAGGTCCTCCAAGGGATATAACAACCCTTATCGTCAAACGTCCTGCTCCATGATGCAAGGGGCGTACAGATGTCGCTTACAGGTGTATGGTAGCAGAGGGCAGCGTCAGCGCCGCCCGCTGGGCGGGGCTCTAACACCGAAACAGGCCTGAACCAGCCGTGGACTCGGGCCCTCACTTGTGCACCCCAGTGGCAGGACGTCTGGCAAGGTTCGTCAGTGCGTGGAAAAACATCACCACCGACAAACTCCAAGTCTCAGAGGTTTGCCAGCGGGCTCCTGCAGCCGAATAGCATGGGGGATGCTTTCTTGTTCCTGTAGGAGGGACTCTGTTCCCACTCCTGCTACGAGTGATGAAGACACTCAGACAGTGTCACTGCAGGATGATAATTGTCGCACTGGTGTGGCCACGGCAGATATGATACCCGGACCTGCTATGTCTGTCGAGGGTGCCATCCATCAGGCTGCCTCTACTCCCTGATCTTCTCACCAGAGAAGGAGGAGTGATTCTACACCACGATCCAGCTTTGCTGAACCTCGGGGCCTGCCTCCTGCAGCCCTAGAATTTGGCCATTATTATTTGCCAACAGAATGCAAGGACATCCTGGCCAAAGTCAAAGCCTATTCCATGTTAATGTGCTACAGCCATAAATGGATGTGTTCTCTGTATGGTGCCGGGCGCAGAGGATCACTCACCTGCGTGTCACAGCCCAGCAGCTCCTGCCATACCTGCTCTCTTTGGCCAAGGCTGGACTGGCTCAAGCCTCTATCAAGGTGCACTTGGCCGCCATATCCCGCTACACCAGGACACTGGGTAGGCTGTCCCGTGGTCTCACAGCCTCGCCAAGGAGTTCATCAGGGGCCTCTTCAGGACTTTCCTTCCGGTGAAGGCTGCAGCTTGGGAACTCAATGTAGTGTTAACTCAGCTCATGGGGGCGCCCTTTGAACCAATGCATCAGGAGCCCCTGAAGTTCCTCTCATGGAAGACGGCTTTCCTCGTGGCAATCACCTCAGGCAGGGGGGTCAGGGAGATCCAGGTCCTGCACTGCAAACAGCCGTACTTATCCTTCTACTTATCCGTCTATGCTACAAGGGTGGTACTGCATACACACCCTACCTTTATGCTGAAAGTGCAGTCGGAGTATCACGTCAACAAACCTTTTGGTGTTGCCTGTATACTTCCAGAATCCGTCATTTCCAGCAGAGAGGGCATTGCATTTGCTGGACGCTGCTTTTCCCTTGAAGGTTTATGTGGCATGCACAAAAAGATTTTGGATGACTTCTCAGTTGTTCATCAATTTTGGATCTGTGAATCACGGAAAGGCCTTGTCGAATGATTCCATCTCCAGGTGGCTCTCTGGCGGCATCATGCACTGTCATCGGCTGGCTAACAAGCCTCTTCCGGGCCGGCCGAGAGCCCACTCCACCAGAACCATTGCAGCAACTACAGCGTTTCTCTCTGGTGTGCCCCTGCTCGATATCTGCAGGGCTGCTACATGGAGGTCCACGCACACCTTCACAAGGTTCTACTGCATGAACAGGGATTCCAGGGAGGAGTCCCGGGTCGGCCAAGTGGCGCTACGCAACCTGTTTACTTGAGGTGAGTGCATACCAGGTGTTTTATTGCTTCTGTTGAGCCTTGCCACCTCCCGTGGTTGTGCATATGTAATGCTGTGTAATCATTATTCATGGGCATCTGAATCCATGCCTGACCCCATGCTGGAGAAGGTTTAAGTTACTTACCTGTAACTCTTGTTCTCCAGCATGGGTCTGGCATGGATTCACATACAAACCATCCCTTCTTACCCTCTGTGGCTCTTGGTTCATACTGCCACTTTACGTGCGTACCAGATCTGAAGATGGCCACCAGGGGTGGAGCTGAGGCAGAGGACTGTCGCTGGATGGGGGTAATATGACCCAGAGGACAGTGATTAGTTTAGAGGAGAAATACAGTTTTAAAGCTAAAGTGAAACTGTTTTTTTCTTTTACCGAGAATTCTCAGCCTGGCGATGGGGAATATTCATGAGCATGTGAATCCATGCCAGACCCATGCTGGAGAACAAGAGTTACAGGTAAGTAACTTAAACCTTACCTTTGTACAAAGAATTATAATTTGTAAAGACACGTTATCGAAAGTCTCCGAGTGCTGAGTATGAGCAGGTGCCACACTTAGAATTGTGAACGCCAGCCTGAGTAGCATCCAGATTAAGTTATGAATGTCAGCATGCCCAAACCTAGACAGATTTCTAAACACTAGATTGCGCCGCACCTAGAAAAGCCTGTGAATGTTGGCATGCCCACATGTGAAGGCCAACAAGTGCCACACCTAAACAAAACTGTGAATGTTAGCAGGCTAAAGGACATGTAACCCACTAACCAATATAAGCTCAAACTCTGCATACTTATCTCACTCAAAAAACTCACACAACCATCTCTCGCACAACAAGCCGCACGCACTTCACAACACTGCAACAACACATAAACCGGAGCAACAGCACACGCGCACTGACACCGATCCAATACCCGCACCAAAGCTCAGCACCCGGTGTACACCGAGTTGAAGCTGCCAACAGAACACCACTCCTCTCACTATCCTACTCCCTCTTCACCCTACTAACCAATCCTCCCCTTATCACTTACAGATCCGCCAGAATGCTTGGGGACCAATTCCGTTGGTGACGGTGCGCGGTACAAATACCTTTAACATTTAACATTTACAAAGGCAACTTTCACAAGCGTCTAACAAGGAAACTAAACGAATTACACCGTCTTTAATTATAACAAAGGCCTTTGAGTGCTTGGCGCATAATAAAAGCACCATACAGAGACTTCTAACACCAAGATGAAATAAATGAAACCTTTGCTAATTACTACGAATATTGCTGAGTGCTGGGCATATTATTTGAAGCATTATACAGTGAAACATAACATCAGTGCGAACTGAATGAAGATCTTTAACACCTATGAAATTCAGACATAAATTAATACTGTATAAAAATACAATAAAAATACTTTTTTGTGAACGCAACTTCCAGGTGAACTTTACAAGCACAATTTCTATAATACCTTTTTTTTGTGACTGCAACTTCTAAGTGAACTCTATAAGCGGAATTTCTATTTCAACTTACAAGTGAACTTTAGAATGAAGTTTAACCATCAGAAGGGAAAGTAATACAAGTGAACCTATAATACTTTGGGCTCCAGAGTGAATGGAACTTTGGAGATGAACTCTAATAAAAGGTTGAACTACAACTTTCTGCCAAATGATATTGTTATACCATGACCAACCACATCCAGAGGGCGCAAGGGTGGCTGGGAGCTTTAAGAAAGCTGGAAAATATATTTTTATATTGTAAGAAAATCTTGGGGAAGGGAATCCTGAGGTTAAATGTGCTTTTGTGGTTGGAACTGTATTTTGGACCTTGGGGAAGGGAACCCTGAGTATTGGTTAACTTTATATCTGAACTCAAGGCAATCCTGAGACATTTATTTGAACTGCTTTATACTTGGCAGAGGGAGCTGAAAGAAAGCTGTGAGCCAGACAGATTTTGGAGACTGGGTTTGATGTCTTAACAGAAGTAATAGACCCAGACTTCCGAGGTGATGTTTAGGTCTTGCCACAAAATCATGGGAAAGATCCCTTCCAGATCCACCAAGGGGATAACATTGCTCAAGGGGTGCTTGAGAAAGCAGTATTCCCTAGGTTTAAAGCAAAATCTGGGGAAGGAAACACAGAGCGGGGGACTCAAGACTTTGGGGAAGCTGATGAAACCTCTGATGACCCTCCCAGAACTGAAATGACAAGACCCATAGAAGAAGAACCCGAAACAGCTCCTGACTTGGCCTATGCCCAGAGAAATGACCCCTAATTGGCTGAGTCCTTCTTGCAGGTAGTCTTGGAAACTGAGGGTCGTGAGAAAGGGCGACCCTTCATTTTTTAAAATCTGTTCTCCTTTATAGAGGGGATAATACTCCAGAGGGTATAGTAAAAACACAGCTGGCGGTCCCCAAGAGTCATAAACGAGTAGTATTAGAAATAGCACATTCACATCTGACGAGAGGTCATATAGGACAGTTTAAGACTCCGGCGCAAATAGACAATACATTTTATTGGCCTGGAATTTACGCGGACACTAAAACCTTTATTCAGGCATGCTTAGTCTGCCAGAAAACTGGCACACATATGCCACCACCAGCTCCCCTAAATCCCTTACCAATCATTGAGGTTCCATTTTCTAGAATTGGTATGGATATTGTGGGACCCCCAGAGACTTCCAAACTGGGAAATAAATATATCTTGGTCATTGTAGACTATGCCACACGTTATACAGAGGCCTTCCCATTAAGAGCGAACACAACCCAACAGATCTTGAAACATTTACTTCCATTTGTGGGGTTTCCGAAGAAGATCCTAAAGGATCAGCACTCCATTTTTATGAGCAAGCTGATGGGGAAGTTAAAGAAGTGTTGCACATTGCCACCCTCAGAACATCTGTGTATCATCCCCAAACACAAGGTCTTGTAGAAAGATTCAATAAGACTCTTAAAACCATACTCCAAAACTCCAAAAGTTAGGAGAACAAGATGGGAACAATTGTGATCAGATAATCCCTTGGGCCCCGTTTGCGATTCGGAAAAAACCCTTGTGCCCCAACAGGATGTTCTCTGTTTGAACTCCTTTATTGACAAGAACCCAGGGATGTCCTGGATATGTTGAGAGAGACCTGGGAGGAGAGAGAGAGGCAGCTCCTATTCCTCTTTCCCAAACTGGGAATAGGTTGAAAGAACATATGAAGGTTGCAAGATCTCTGGTACAAGCTCATATGGTTAAAGCACAAGAACAACAAAAGAGCTCTTATGATAAAGAGGTTTCCCTTAGATCCTTTTGAAAGGTCAAAAGGTGCTCGTCCTGTTACCAACCTCAGAAAATACACTTGTATCCAAGTGGCATGGGCCATACAACGTAATAGAACAAACAGGCCCATGCAATTATAAGATCTCACAACCTGATTGCTGCCGTTAAACACAAATATATCATATCAACTTATTAAAGGAGGGGAAAGAACATCCCACGGAGTCTGCAGCCATAATACTATCTTGTCTTCTACCCGAGGACACAGAAAGTAAGGCCCTAAACTACTCCGACCTCAGTAATAATGAGAAACAAGATCTATATGATCTTATAATGCAGGATACAGATGTATTCCGCAAAGGACCTGGGAGAGTGAAGAATGTTTATCATCATATCCGCACTCCCGTAGGTAAAGTTGTACATCTAAAACCATATTGGTTACTTGAGTCCAGGAAGGAAACCATAATTCAGAAAGTGAAAACCATGCTAGAGGCTAACATTATTGAACCTTCTACTAGTCCTTGGTCTTCCCCTATCATGTTGGTGACCAAGCCCGTTGGAAGTTGCAGGTTCTGTATAGATTTCCGCAAATTAAAGGCCATTTCTGCTTTTGATAATGCTGGGTAATGCTGTAGATCTAACAACACTTCATTTTACCAATGGATATTGGCAAGATACTTTATACGGACCGGACAAAGAAAAAACTGTCTTTGCCACTCCTTTATGATTATTGCAATTCAAAGTCCTCCCTTTTGGGCTAAATGGTACCCCTGTAACATTACAGAGGTTGATGAATACAATCTTTCAACCATACTCAGAATTTTGCAGAGCATACATAGATGACATTGTAATTCATAGGAGGACCTGGGAAGACCATCTATGCCACATCTATACTATCATGAGAGTGTTAAGGAAAGCAGGATTAAAAGCTAATCGAAGAAAGTGTAAACTGGCCCAATCAGCCATAAAGTATTTAGGATTTATCAGGGGCAATGGCACAGTCCAACCACAACAGGAGATGGTAAGGGCCATCCTAGAAACACCAACTCCCAAAACAAAAAAAGAACAGAGAGTTTCTTTTGGGTTTAATAAGATATTACCGCAGATATATCCCACATGTTTACAGTAAAACATTCAGACTGACAGACAAATTGAAAAATGCTGAGCCCCAAAATATCAGATGGGAAGAAGAGGATGAGATCTGCTATACAACCTTAACACAGGCCTTATGTTAAAGCCCCATTTTAGGTGAAGACGACTTCTCTAAAGAATGTATTCTACAGACTAATGCCTTCTTTAAAGGGTTAGGAGCCGTTTTGTCACAAAAGGATGATGGGTTTGAACATCCCATCTTATATATCAGCAGGAAGCTCTTCCCTAGAGAGAAAAACTATTCAGTCATTGAGTTAGAGGCGTTGGCAATCAAATGGGCCATAATTCATCTGAAATATTATCTTTTGGGCTGTAGGTTTCATCTTGTGACAGATCATTCTCCTCCAGTTTGGGTGAGCCAAACAAAAGAATCCAACCCTCGGGTAATGCAATGGTTCCTGGACCTTCAACCATATTGCTTCACAGTGGAACACCAGAAAGGCATAGAGCAAGGTATTGTGGACTTCCTCTACTGGTTCCCATGTGAAGCCCCTCGGTCCAACCTGTATTGGGGAAGGGTATGTGAGAAACCTGAGGGCATTCTCACTCCTATTCCTCATGGGTCCTCTGCACAAGAGGCAACTAAGAGCAATGAGAACTAGGTAGTTTTACCACTCCGGTACTGGGACCAGGAAGAGGCCTGCTGAAGTAGTAGTGGTTGGTCATGTCCCCTTAATGATGCTCAGGCACGGTCAATTATACAACAGCACCTGCAACCTGTTAGGGGCTGCAGGTGTATAAAAGGCCCAATCTAGTTGCAGGAGGTGGCAGACAGGAGAGGGTGAACCAGCAGAAGCCGTGGCATTAAGGGAGCAGCAGCAGAGAGGCCAGAGAAAGCAGGGGGAAGATGTGTGTATGCAGCACATTAGGGAGTACATCCCGGGTGCTGGGGCTCTGTGGAACAGAGCAAACAATTAAAGGGGAGCTGTGCCTGGAGACTGCCCCTTTTCGTGGCGTTTGCCGTGCTCATTCTCCTGGAATCAGACAGTGACCCAGGAGTGCCTGAGGGGAAAAAGAAGGAGTCCTGAAGCTGAGGACCAAAAGCTGAGAAGTCTGTGCTGTGGAAATGCAAACAGAAGCAACCAGTGAGTTTCTATGCAAAAGGAAATCCAGTGTGCGAGTGTTTGAAGTTCTGCAGAGGATTACTATGTATCGGAGTGGTCGCGTGCAGAAATCACGTCGTCAAAGGCCTCCGAATGAAATCCTCTTTTACCTTTGAACAAATAAGTATACTTTTTATTGAAGTGGTCACGTGCATGAGAAGACACGTTATTGAAGCCTCCAAGTGGTGAATACGTTACAAAGCCAAAGTCAACTTTCGCAGCTTCTAACAAGGAAACTAAATAAATGACACCATCTTTAATTATAACTAAGGTCTTCGAGTGATGGGGGCATTATAAAAGAACCATACAGACACTTATAACACCAAGATGAAATAAATGAAACCTTTGCTAATTACTTCTCTGAGTACTAGGCACGTTATTTAAAGCATCATACAGTGAAACATAACACCAGTGCGAACTGAATGACGATATTGAAGACCTATGAAATTCCAACATAAATGAATACTGTACCAAAATAAATTTTTGTGAATGCAACTTCCAAGTGAATATTATAAGCACAATTTCTATTTGAACTTAAATGTGAACTTTAAACAGATGTTTAACCATCACAAGGGTAATGCAAGTGAACCAATTATACTTTGGGCTTCAGAGTGAATGGAACTTTGGCAATGAACTCTAATAAATGTTTGAACTACAACTATCTGACAAATTATGTTGTTATACCAAGAACAGCCACATCCAGAGGGCGCAAGGGTGGTGCAGACCTTTAAGAAAGCTGGAAAACATCTTTTTATATTGAAAGCAAATCTTGAGGAGGGAGCCCTGAGGTTTAATCTTTTTTTGTGGTCGGAACTGTGTTTTGGAACTTGGAGAACGGAACCCAGAGTATTGATTAACTTTACATATGAACTAATGGCAATCCTCAGATATTTATTCAAACTACTTTATACTCGGGAAAAAGAGCTGAAAGAAAGCTCTGAGCAGGACAGAGCTCCGAACTTTGTGTTGAGCACTGTTTTGTTGGTTGCTGACATCCCTACACATTGTATATATTAGTTGTGAGGGCAAGTATAGGTTTTGGACACAGACAGATTACTAAATTGAACTTTTGGACTTTGGGCCTCATTACGAGCTTGTCAGTTTGGATACAACGGTCCCGGTAAGCTTGCCGGTACTGTTGTATCCGGACCGGCAAACTCTGAGTTGTGCTCGTGGGTGCCTTTCATTCCACCAGGTCTGACCAGGCGGAATGAAAGACACCCAGGAGCACAGCATGCCTGTAGCACATGCACCGTTATGAACCGTGCCGGTGCTACAGGCATCCCCATTCCCATTGAGTACTATGGGGCTCAAATGGGAATGGGGATCACCCGATTCCGGCACCCGCGAAAGGGCAATTACCAGGTCGGGCAGGGCTGGAATACCCCGGTAATTGCCCATTTGCGGGTGCCGGACTTTCTTGCAAGTTTGGAGGTAGCCTTGCCGGTTTTACCGGCAAGGCTACCTCCAACCTTGTAATGAGGATTTCCCTTAGTTTTGGTTTGGTAGGGATATCCCACCATAAGATAGGGCAAGATAGGTGTGTTTCCATTCTGGCTTTTAAGTTAATAAACTTTTATTGTTCATTCATAATCTGTTGTCTGTGTCGTACTCCAAGATGCCTTCACAGTAGGCAAATTTCGTGCTCAGTATCTCCTACTTTAGCATTGCTAAAAAATACCCTATAACTGCAGAACAACATTCAAATATCATTTACTTTACCTGCAACGGATAAAGAGTAAGGACTATGCCTAGCATTACTCGTACATAGTATTACGACAACAGATATTTCAACAGCCATAATGTTGTTCAAACAATATACATCCTTTCCAGGTTTACTGAGGTCCAGTGGGCATAGACCCTAACAAATGATAGGGCAACTCTCTGCTGTACAAAACTGTTTCACTGAGTGTCAGGTTAGATTTTTATATTTATGCAAAATCTACCTTACCTGTGAGAACCCCAGCACTTTTTGCTGGACTTGCGGGTTATTTCTCTATGTTCCTCAGTGAGTGGGAACCTTTTTCCACAGTCACTCTTTCTTTTACTCTTTCCATGGAAGTCATTTTTGTGACTCTCCATGCTTTATTTTTGGAATCATTCTTTCCTATAACTATTTGGGCATCTACATTTTATTATTGCAGCATGCAGCACTTCCTGTGCAGTGTTCCCAAGGGTAGAAGGATATTTTTTATCCTTTCTATAATTCCCACTATGGGATCAGCACACACCACCTTATGTGGAGTGCTGAGGGGTGACATAGTACCCCCTTTCTCACTAGTTCTGTAACATTTCTGTTACAGTCCTTTACTTACCTTGCAGAACACCTATTCTCAAGGGTAGAGAGAGATATTTGTATCCTGTCTACGTTTTATATTGTGAGATCATCACACCCGCCTTATGTGGAGTGCTGAGGGGATCCACTGTATGCCCTTGTTCACTGCTCCTGTAACGTGTCTGTTTCAGTGACAAGCATACCTTTATGGCTGGTGGCAGTGGACATGTTCTACTGACTTTTGTGTGATTTATATTTGCAGGCTGTCAACCCAGCCCTAGTAATTTACAGAAGGGTCACAATTCATTCAGAATGGTGGCTGAATTCTTTTTTCGTGGTAGAAAATATAGGGCGCCTGGCGGAGTCCTGATTTACCCAGGTGGGTATATGTACAAAAAAAAAAGGAATAATCAGGATGAAGAAGATCCTACAAGTAAGCCAGTTGTGCCGTGCATGTATGTTTATTTTACATTGACACAGTCCTTTTTTAGTTCATTCAACTATTTATTTTACAGGTCTTTCGATAAGCACGAAAGTTTTTTGGCATCAAACGGACAAAAGTGATTGTGAACGATGGTAACACGGGTTAAGTGTCAACCTCTGATGTATTGAGGTTAAAACTCCACACTGAAGTACATTCCCTGTATAGATGTGATAGAGAAAGAACTATCAAGCAGGGAAAGTATGCCTGAGGCTTGAAAATGGCCCCAGGGTTAGTTCACACAAGGTGTACACAACAGATATTTACACAACATACACAAGGGGGAAGATACAGTTGTGTCACGGGGATCGACACAGGTGTGTTTCGGCCAAAACATGGCTTGATTGAAGCCGATCTATATGCTGGCCTTCGTCAGGAAAGGCACCATTGGTGGTGCTGTCCGTTGATTTTGCTGCTCCGGTGGCAGTGGCAAGCTGGGAACTATCCTCACGTGGTTGAAGGATAGTGTGTGCTGAGAGTGCTTCAGGCCGACATCTCTCGGGTTCCCGCTGACTGTGAAGGGCCACAGTGGGTCCCAGTGGGTCCCAGATCGCAGTATGTCCGGCGTACCTCTGTATACAGGGTCCTCAGCTCGTATTCATTTCGAGCTGAGGACCCCGTATACAGAGGTACGCCGGACATACTGCGATCTGGGACCCACTGTGGCCCTTCACAGTCAGCGGGAACATTTTCACAGAATTGCCTACCTGCTCTTTGGAGCAGGACACGGCTCCTAGGAAGGTACAGGCCGTTATTGGGACCATGTGACAAAGGAGCTCGAGTGAACATGCAGATGTACACCTCTTGCGAGTGATCACAACAGAGGGTAAGAGTGAATGAGGAGATGTGGTATGATTGAGTGAAAAGAGAGTGCGAAAGACCACGTGGCAGTTTTATATTTTTTTGTTGTGTTATTTCTGTAAGGATAATGAGTAGAAAAACAGGAGTGTGGGATCCTTTCCCAGTGCGGGGAGAAGGTGGCACCATATTTTCATTGTGATAAGGGAATACAAAAGTAGGAGCTCTGTATGATTAGAGAGCTCAGATTCCTGTGCCCAATATATTTCGGGTGAGGAAAGGGGGCAAAGTAGTGCTTGTTATTTTGGCTTATTATTTTAGTTTGTTGTTTTTTGGATTAAAATATGATTGTGTATTAGGTGAAGGCTGAGGGAGGGCCTGTGGAAATAGTGTGGTTGTTGAGTGTGAGGAGTAAGAGTGTGCGTGGTGTATAACCTAAGAGGTTTTTTTCGCATAACGATTATCAATATGGGGTAATGTCTCAATTGGAGTATATGTGCAGTGCATTTTCCTGGTATAGGGACAAGATAGAGAAATATCAAAAACAGTGGGTAGAGGAAACTCGGGAGGGATGTCCCGCCCATGGCCAGAGCAGGGAACGAATGACAGATGGATATTAGAACACATGTCCACGTTTTTGGTGGCCAAATACAAGGGTAAAATACTTCAGAAAAGCAAAGAGATTGTAGACTTATGGAAAATGGTAGAGGATATAGAAGACACAGATTGGTGTAAGCCCCAGTGTAATGATAGCGTTGTCCCATTTGCAGTAAGAGTAACAGTGCCGGAGGAAACCCTGCAGCACTCGCCATCAGGAGGACTGTACCCGCTCACTACCCGCCACAAGATATACCAAACCAACATATGTGCCCTCAGCTGCCACTGCCCCACCCCCATATCGACCGACATCCAACAATGCAGCACCGCAGGATACAAATCATATAATGAGTTAGAGGAGGCATTAGAAACAGCGCAAGTGCAGCTGGCATGATTGAGGGCATTAAAGGAGTGGGAGAGCAAAACAGGGTGCTGTTTGGAGAAGTGGAGGGCAGGAGACATTCTGTTTAGGTTAGACAGCACTGCAATAAAGGATGTGCATATTGAGAAGGGGACTAGCGCCGATCAAGGAGCAGAAAGTGTAGGTTGTGGGACAGTGAGGTCTGACAGGGGTGCAAGCAGAGACTTGCTGCAAGGAGAATGGGACACTAGGGATGAGTTACAGGATGTGGAGGAGGCACAGGAGGCACAGCACATTACACCAAGAGTAGAGAGCTTGTGGGTCTGTGGCTGTGGAATAGATTTGGGTGGGTAGCAGTTGCGAAGAAAAGCGAAGCGACGGAAGGAAAGCGAAGCAAGGCCTGGGCACACAGTTGCCATTATTACATAAAGGCCCTGGGAGGGCGCATTATGTCCCCTGGGCCAAAATGGTCAAAAATAATGTGATCAAAGCGCTCCCTCCCCTCACTGCGCGGGCTGGGAAGTGGATATATGGGTTTGAGAAACAAACAGCTGGGATCCCTTTAGCTGTGGGGGACAAGAAGAACCTGCTTGTTGTCATTGTGGGAGATCAAGCTGGGGACCTGTGGGTTAAGGCTGGATATCCAGGAGTGAAGCTTGAGGATGATGCGCACAATGGGGAACCCTTCAACAACATCAGAGCGCAGGTGTGAGATGCGCTGTGATTGGCATATCCTGACACACCGGATTTACAGTCCATAATCCAATAAGTATACTATGGGGGCTGATGAAGATGCCGCTCAGTGTATTTGGAAAGTGCAGGAGATGTGGACAGCGGAGACAGGAGACCAGTGGGACCGATCAGTTCCTCTTTTCTATTTTGTTATTAAAAAGGGATTACCCATAGAGGTGCAGAAAGCAATCAAGAAGATAGTTGGTATGGAAGCGAAGGATACAGAGATACAGACTATAATTATACACCATTGTAAGCAGATACAAGAGAGAGAGAAGGAAACGACATAGAGGTTGCAGGCTGAAGGAGTGAAACTGGTGCAGAAAATATTGGTGAAAATAGCAGTTGAAGGGGAGGCAGCTACAGTTTCTCAGACAGAGCCAGTGGAGCAGGTAGCGGCATGAGCAGAGGCGAGAATAGCTGCACTTTGGCGAGGAGGAGGACAGGGGCAATGGAGTCGTGGACCTCAACCTTAATATTCTGAGTGGCATCAAGGAGGTAAGCAGCGGGGTATAGGGGTGTACCAAGGGGGCAGAGGAGGTCAGGTGGATTTGGGGGGGATGGGGCAGAGAGAGGGAACAGGACCCAGTCAGTGTTGGAGCTGTGAGAAATGGGGGCACTTTGCAAGGAGGTGTAGAAGTAGAATGGGAGCGGGATGCAATCCATATGCTCCTGCCGGTCCAATGCAACAACAACAGCACTTCCCTGCGCCCCCAATGACCACTTCCATACCATTCGAGATACACCAAGCGTTCACACAGTTGCCATCACGACCTCCACATATGCAACAGCAGGCCCCATCCAGCACCCCAAACCAGGCCACACCAATGAACCAATAGTACAGCGCCCCCATGCTTGGAGGCAATGCCATCCCCAATGGAACGGTTGCTCAGTACAAGGGGTGAGTGTCATGGGAGGTAACCCTTTCACCTTTCCGGGGACACTAGCCTGATTAGGGCAGCCCACAGAGAGCTCTTGCATGCCAGGTCCTGCCTATGACTACCCACCCTGATGAGGAAGCATTGGTGGGTGCTGAGATAGGAAATAAACAATTCATTTTTATGGTCCATACAGGTGGCGAAATCATGAATGAGTGCAGTAAACTTTCCATTATGAGGTCAAACACTCAACACGCAGGGATTCTCTGGGGCTGTGTCAATGGTTCCGTATACAGAAGAGGTAGCTATCAAGATAGGCGGGAAGATGGTGCGTGCACCCCTGCTATACTCAGAATCCTCCACAGTAAACTTGCTGGGGCGTGGTCTACTCCGCAAGTTGAATATGACCATCTCTTTAACAGATCAAGGAATAGTGTGTGCTACCCCAGGGATGTGCGCCATCAGGACAATGGTGATTAGGGAAGGGAGGTGGTGGTCCGCGGCATTCCCGTTGACCCTGACATGTTTGTGTACAGAATCACAGTTTTGCTTGATGCAGTACCTCAGATTGTTAAGGCATGCTGGAGGGTCCCACCTGATTTCATCTTTAGGCCCGTTGTGACCCCCAGAGCTTGTGGTGGGGACAGCTCTATCGCTGGATCTACAAAAAGGATTATCGTAGTGGGAACTGATCCAAATGGTTGTAAGTGGCACACTGTATTGTATATCGAGCCTACTGTGCCCCTTAAAGAGGTGACAGATGCAGACGTATTTGAGGATCGAGCTCATGACAGAGAAATGTGTTGGCGATCGCCATCCCTTGTCAGATTATGATATGATATGGCATTTATAATACGCCTATACACAAGTGTTTCAAGGCACAACAAGGCAAGGGAGGGGAAACAGAGGGATGACAGTGGCGGAGTGTGTCTGAGTGTCCGGTGTGGCCGCACAGACTGCTGGATCGTAGTGAGAATCGGACTGTGTCCTAAGTCACTTTGAACTTTGAATTGGAAGTGGTGAACTACGTGGAGTCTGCCTTCAGTCACCAGGAAAAGGAGTCTGCCTTCGTTTTCCGCCATCACTTGCGAACGCTCCACCTCCTTACGCCCGCCTGCTTTCATAAACAGGAAGCAAAGCGGAGCGTAGCAGAGTGTGCCTGAGTGTCCGGTGTCAGGTGGCGGGCGGTGAGCGGAGTGCCAGCAGCTTTTGTACCGTCTAAAGCGTTTTAAAACAAGAAGGTAAGAACTATTCACCAGATTCAACTCGACCAACAAACGTTGTACAAGGAGATGATGATCCTAAGGAGATAACTTGAACAGGACAGAGGGGAGGAGGGAATTGAAGAGGGTCCAGACATAACCTGCTCCACGCCCTCCTGGGCAGCGGAGGCAGAGCTACAGATGGCCGCCCTGGACTCGCAGGCCAACCAAAACTCGTGCCCTTTTAATATACAAGTAAAGATTGGAGCAAGCACAGCTCAATACATAGACAATCGATTGGGTGCACAGAGAAACGGGGAAATACCCACACTCACAGAGCCAGCCATGGACGACACAGAAATTGTAGCAGGCAACCTACAGACAGATGCACGGCACCTGTCAAAGCAGGCACAGCAAATGACTGCACATAAGAAAACGGAAGACCTGACACAAAACCTGGTCAGCTCACCGGACTCAATATTAACGGACTTACCAACCATTGAGCACCAGGAATGTCCAAAGGAACAGAGGACAGGTAGCAACGAAAGCCTAGCTACGGAATTAAACATGGCAAACAAACCAAAGCCTTTAACAACCATAGAGCCTTACAAATCAAATGCCCTGAAAAGAAAAAATTCTAATTACACGGCAGAGGATGAGGGGCTGTCAAGGGAGCCGGCAAAGACACAAGGTCGTGAAAGGGTAAAACTGAGGATTCCGGCTAGTCCTTCAGCTAGATACACAGTCAAAAGGACTAAGTACCCGAATAACGAAAAGGAAGGAGCCGTCAGCACTGTTACATGGAGACCATTCACGGCAGGACCAGTGCCAGCAAACCTAGTCACTTGGGTGCCTACAGCCTCAAACACTACATATGGAGGAATACCATTACTTTCAACAAAAGCTCTGCCAACATCAAATTTCATCTTTGGCAGTGGAAGACCAGGCAATCCACCCCAAATTAAAAAAGGACAACCGGAGCAGAAATATCAGATGCAGTACTGCTGGAGACGTCAACTAACATAGAGAATGCTATAAGAGGAAAGACCACAGGAACAATACAACGCGACAAGTGGAGAGGAACGATTGGCACCGTCGTTAACCAAGATCAAACGACACAGACCACATCCTTAAACCCAGCGGAAAATAAGTACCCAGTGAAACCGGTTCGAACAGAGGAAGTAAACTTCCTAATGGTAACGACATTGTCAAGAATCCTAGCCCCCTTCATGAAACTGTACGAGGACATTGCGGACACCCTAAGAGATCATTCGACAATACTTGCAATGGTTCACACAAAAACAATATTTGTGGAAGGGTTCATCTCAGCAATCAAAAACAATCTGGATAATAGCACAGCAAATGTTACCCAACTATTGCATGACATAATTGAACCTATCCTAAAAGAGAGAAAACTAGGGAGGCTGAACACTAATGGAAAGGACTCCACAAGCAAAGAACACAGCACGGCGACTGTACAAGGAGTAACCACCGCAGCAGAAAACTTAAACGAACCAAGAACAAATGAGCTAGAACATAAAGGCGGGAGACTGCCAGCAGTATTGGCAAGGGCGCAAGAAAACAGAGAAATACAGAGTGAGGCTTCAATGAGAAACACTGCCGCCCAAAGTGAAGAAACGGCGGAGGTAAAACAAAGAGAAGAAGAAACCCAAGCAACCGAAGAAACAACCAGCAAGGGAACACCGGGAGAAGAGCCAAAGAGACAATCCAACGTCTCAAGTTCTCCAACAGAGTCAGCAAGGTTATCCGAGATCATGGTAAGGGAAAGATCCCCAAACAAAACAGCTAGCGACTGCCAAAACAACAAGAGACAGACGCAGGTGGCAATAACCAGTCAAACAATAACAATAGGTATAAAGGAATCTAAAAACATGGAGAAGTGCCTGGAGAAAGAAAAGAAGAACGGGAATGTCTGTGAGATCTTCAAAAAAAGAGACAGAAATACAGGAGAAAAAAAACAGGAAAGCCAAACAAAATTGAAGAAAAACGGGACCGCAGAAAGTAAAACAGGTGGGAACCAAAAGAATAGCGTTACAATAAAAAAAACTAAAAAAACAACCGCCATCAAAAACACCCAGCAGCAGTAAAAGTCATGCATTTATCAAAAAATTGACAACACCAAAAGAAGAGCCGAGCATAATAGACCAGCTGACAAACAATAAGAAAAAGGTCAGACTAGAACAGAACATTATAGAACAGGTGATACTTTAATCTGGAGATGACGAAAGCTCTGAAGATGACTTCCTGGATCTCTCGACATATACGGTATCAGAAGTTGAAGAGAAACAGGGGACAATAGCACATGAAGAGACAAATACAGAGGCTGATGAGTCCATGAGAGAAGAGAACACAGACTGCACCGAGAGTGACACTTCAACAGTAATGGCAACATTCACTGAAAAACGAAGAGAAAGTGGAAGAACATCGAACACCTAAATACAAAAAGAACAATGGAGAAAAACAACTGATAAAAAAGACAGGATACAGAAGTGTGAACACAAAGTGCAAGGAAGGAACCCGGGGTCACCTGAGAATCCAAAGATTGGAAACAGGTTGGAAAGAGAAAGGAGAAACAGTTACAACTGACCTGAGATGGAGGACAGAAGAGAACAGTCGTACACAAAAGAGGTGGAGAAAGAATATCAATATCGACTAACTCATAGAGCAGGTACGGTTGACACCAAAAAGCAACCAGGGCTTGTTTTGGAACGAATCCTCCATTACGAGGACGGGCTAATTTTAAATAGAACCAATGTAATAAGACTTCTACACCATATCCCGGCATTAAGACTAATCACCACGGATGATCTAGCAATCGTGGAGTTTGTCGATGAAGACCGCACAGACAAGGTGATCTTGCATACAAGGTCAAACCTGGTGAGACAATTGTGCTGGATGAAGCACCTGAGTTAAGACCAATGGGCTTTGACCTCCAAGAAAGTGATGAAATCCTAAAAACGCAAGAGAGAGTAAAGAAACACTTGTTGAGTCAGACTAACAAAAAAGACAAAGGCTCCGGCAGCTCCAGGACAAACAGAGTAACACCAGGGAAAAGTGTCAACCAGAGTACACGAAGCTCAAATAATAGAACTAAAAGACAAGGAGAAGAAAATGAAGCAGCGAGATGTAAATGGTTGAAAAACCTGATTGACGACAAAACGAATACTCAATAACATAAAATAGTAAAAAGTGTGGGTTCATGGAGCCTGGGAATTTGGAACACAAGAGGCTCCCACCACCTTTTTACCAACGGAGAGTTACAAAAAGAGACCTTTAAAGTGCTGTGTCTACAGGAAACATGGCTGTTGCAACCACCTACATTAGAAGGATATGTGGTATTACTAAATCCAGCTGTAAAAGGCTTAAGAGAAAGACCTATGTCAGGTCTCCTAGTAGCCATCAAAAACGACCTGAACTGGCAAGTGCTGGAGTCGGTAAACCCAAACCCATTCATTCAGATGGTAGTGATACAGCCAGACAAAGAAGCCACAAGAATATTGATATTGATCAATATATATTGGAATCCAGCCAATACTCTACTTGAAAACTTACCGGATGAAATAGCAGAATTAATAGATGAACAGAGAGAGAAATGGACAGATCCAACCTACATACTGGTTGGTGATTTAAACTGCACCTGTGTGAATAAGGACAACCAGACAGAGCATGATGCAATAACAGCAACAGCGAAGGAAAAAAGAGGAACATGGTGGAAAAGTATGTTGCAATCGAGAGATTGCGTCATACTAAACGGAAAGGTGAAAGGTGACCTACCAGCGAAGCCAACCTGGAAGGGGGTGCAATCAGCAGAGATCCTGGATTATATTTGCATTTCGAGTAATCTGTCAGAGATTATCCAGACATTGGAAGTAATAACAACAACAGAAAGTGACCACAACCTGATGAAACTGACATGCAAAAACATTAGTAACAACAAGATCAGTACCTACAACCAGGACTTAGTCACAGTCCAACGAGGAACGAAACTAAGGATCAGACCAGAGAAAGTCAAAGAACTAAATCATAAATTAAAAGACATGATCTTGCTGCTCGAAAATGAACAAGAATCACAAAGGATTGATTACACACCACTCTTTAGAGCCTTTGTCACAGAAAGGAAAACTGGAAGTAACCACCAAACTACGAATCACCAACATCTGTACGATAGTCGAATACGAGAAAGGAAAAAAGAAATAAGGAGAAACATCAGGCGATTAAAAAAGCCTAAATTCAGCAACCCTAGTAAAGAGATAAACAAGCTGAAACAGAGGTACCGACATTGGCTTCATCTACATAAGAAGACCATGCTAAACCAGGATGCAGAAAGAATGCTAGAAAAAATAAGAACTAAAAACACTGCAGAAATTTGGACAATAATTAATGACGTAGAGAATCCTCAAGAAACAAGCCAAATGAATCCAATAAGTGCATCAACATGGTGTGAACACTATACACAGCTGCAAGGGGAAAACCAGACACTACCCAAGAGGAAACCATTAGCAAATAAAAAAGAGGTAATAATAGACATTGGCATTGAGGCAATTGAAAACATTCTAAGGAAACTAAAAGACTCAAGAGCCCCGGGCCCAGATGGGCTGACGAACGTAACACTATAAAGCAACTCATGTGAGTGGGCAATGTTCCTACATTACCTGTTCAAATATATACTACACACAGAAAAAATTCCAGATTCCTGGAGGAAAGCGGTAGTGGTGCTGATTTTCAAAAAGGGTCTTAGAACATCAGCAGACAACTACAGACTGATTGCACTCCTGGACGTCCTGGGGAAGGTCTTTGCATCTACATTATTGAAAGCTTTGGACACCTGGGCACAGCAAAGTGGACGACGTGATCCCTGGCAGTCTGGCTTCATGAGGGGGAGAGGCACTGCACTTAACATCTTTTTGATTAACCTAATGAAAGCACAAACACTAAGGAATAAAAACCAAGAAATCTACATAGCTTTCATTGATCTGCCAAAAGCTTTTGACACAATCAAAAGAGCTAAGCTGTGGGAGAAATTGGAAAATTGGAAATGTCCGCAGATACTGGTGGAGAACATCAAAGATCTGTACACAGATACAAGCATTAGAGTCAGGCTGGACAAAGCAGGAACGCTGAGAGACCAAATCTCAATAAGTACGGGCCTAAAACCAGAACTTTACAACTTGTTTACATCAGACATCGATGAATCCTTCGAGCTTGTTCACTGTTTTCCACCTAAGATCGCAGGGATTTCAATAGGGAGACTGCTACATGCAGATGACATTGTCCTGATGGATCAGACCCAAATTGGTCTGCAGCGACAGTTAACAGCATTGCAATCATATGTGGATGCAAACGACCTGGTAATAAACCCAGAAGAATCCAGGATCCTAAAGTTCCGTCCAGGAGGTAGAAAAAACAGATTTAAAAAACCTGGCTGGTCACTGAAAAACAAAAATATTTTGGAAGTGGAGGTCTTCACATATTTGGGAGCTTGCATTGACAACACGAAAAGCGACGCACCAAGAATTGAGGGGCTAAAAAGGAAAGCAAACAATTTAGCATCCCAAGGGAAAATATTGCTTAAAAGATATTGCAGAATCAGCTTAACACCGCTGGTAACCTTTTACAGGATGAAAGTTGTGCCCATATTAACATACGGTGCCGAATCTCCAACGCCATTATCGCCCAAAACTTGGTTAATTCTGGAGGGCCTTTTCTGGCGTAAAGTATTACAACTTCCCAAATCGGTACCAATGCACCTAATAAGGAGAGAGCTGGCACTGACTTCACTTAAAACTATAGTGGTATGGAAAACGTTAAGGTTCTATCGAAAATGTTTAGAGGAAAACACAACTGGAGGTTTCAGTGCGTTGAATAAAGCCTTAAAAGAACAAGCCGACGTAATGCTAACAGAGTGGCAAAAGACGTGTTGAGCGACCCTAGCAAACCTCAACGAGTCAGAGGACGACCTATGGATCAACCCAGATAAAACTAAGAAAAAACTTTACATGGCAGATTGGATAGAAACTCAGGAAAACAACTGCAAATACAAAGGCTACGAAGATTTCTGGGCACATCCACGAAAATTGAACCAGATATCTAGTTACCTGACCCTATTCCCGAACTGGTACTTCCGAGACCTTTTTCTGAGATTCAGATTGAACATTTTACCAACTGGAGAAATACTGCAAAGGAGAAAAATAATGGACATACATGAAAGCTGTAGAATGTGCAAGATAAAAGGAGAGAAAGAATCTCTGAAACATCTTATACTATACTGTGTTGGACTAAGGGAAGACCGGGAGCAGTGCTTGGGGGAAGTCCTGAGAAGCTTTGTGACAAGAAGCGCAGAAGAGTGGCGGAGAAATCTCGTTAAAGGAGAAACAATGAAGACCAACATAGCACTCATAAAACTAGTGTTTTTAACACTTAAGAAATTGGAGGGCCTCAAAAGTGTGACAAGACTCGGAAAACATTAACAGGCCCAGAAACACTAGACCAAGCCTTGCGAGCCACACAACGCATATTAGACAATAGATAAACCATGGAAAACTGGTCACGATATTAGGATAAAGGTTTTAAATATTAAAACCATATAATCTAGAAATAAAAAAATAAATAAAAAAACAACAATCTTACTAGGCCTGGTGACATTGAGATTGCACAAGTGCAGGGCAGCGGGGAGGGGGGAGAAGTGCCAGGGGGTTAGGGGGAATGGGAGTATGGACAAGTGCAGGACAAGGAATCAACAGAAGTGCAGGACAAGGAATCAACAGAACAATTAGTGCAACCAACAGGTGGCAAGTGCAAATGTTAGAGGTGCAGACAACAGGTGTCTAATAATTGCAGGAAAGGGGACTGTAGGGTTACAGCTACAGACCCAGGTGCAGGGGGTGCCAGGAGGCAGTGCAGGTATGCGCTGAATGGGCACAGACCTGGCCCCGAAATCAGAGGGTAGCCAGGTGACCAGTGCATATATCAGACAGGAAAACAACAAGGGAGAGGAAGAGAGAAGGCAGTAGCAAAGTGGAAGGTCTTGAGGTGCTTCTGGGACCGGAGATGGATCTGCTCCCAGTTCAGAGAGGCAGGGAGGTTGTTCCAGATGGAGGCACCAGCCGAGGAAAGAGATCTGCCCCCAACTCGTTGCTTGGAGAAGCGACTGACCCTGAAGGAGTTGGAGTTGGAGGAGCGAAGATCTTGAGTAGGAAGGTATTTCCGTAAAGAGAACTGGAGGTATTGCGGTCCGTCACCCCAGAAAGCCTTGGGGACAATGACCTTGAACTTGATCCTTACCGCCATTAGGAGCCAATGGAGAGATTTCAGAGCTGGAGAGATACAATCCCTGGTCTTGAGGCCAAGGACAAGTCGCAAAGTCCTGTTCTGGATGAGTTGTAGAGGACTGAGAGTAGAGGCAGTTAGATTTAGAAAGAGGCTGTTGCAGTAGTCCAGCCTAGAGAGAACCAGAGCTCTGGAGACAGTGAATTTCTGGGGGAAAGTGAGGAAAGGAAGAATACCTCTGAGGAGGTGCAGCTGGTAGTTTGACTTCTTAGAGACGTCAGAGATGTGAGGAGAGAAGGAGAGTGTGGAGTTGAAGTTGACCCTGAGGTTCTTAGCCTCACAGGTAGCAGCAGGACGAGGGCCCAGAGTCGGCGGCCAGAGAGGGACAGGAAAGGAAGGTGCTGGTGAGCCGATGAAGAGGAATTCTGTCTTAATGGCATTAAGGCAGAGATCATTGGTGGCACACCACTCCTGAATTGCAGGACAATCGGGGATGAGAGAGGGAGAAGAGGTGGCTGAGGGGAACCTGATAGTGAGCTGAGTGTCATCTGCATAGCACTGAAAGTTGGAGCAGAGAGCAGCTATGCGATGGGTGAGAGGTGCCAGGTATTGATTGAACAGCCAGGGAGAAAGACTAGACCACTGGGGAACACCACAGGTAGAGAGAGAGAGATAGAGGAGAGGAAGGACCCAACTTGGACCTGGGAGGGTCGGTCAGAGAGAAAGGAGGTCAGCCCGCCCAGGGCCTGATCAGTGATACCGAGGTTATCACGGAGTCGGTTGAGCAGGATGGCATGGTTGACAGTATCAAAAGCAGAAGGGATATCGAGTAGGATGAGGACAGAAGGGTGGTTAGTATCAAGGTTTGAGAGCAGGTCTTCACAGATGTTCAGGAGATCAGTTTCTGTGCTTCTGGCCGCTCTGAAGCCAGACTGATGGTCATGGAGACAGCCAACAGATTCAGTGTGAAGGTTAAGCTGGGAGAATACCAGCTTTACCAAGAGTTTGCCCAGAAAAGGAGTAATCGAGATAGGCGATAGTTAGCCGGACAGGAGGGGTCAGCTGAGGGGTTCTTAAGAAGAGGATGCACAAGAGAGGGCTTCAGTGGTGAAAGAGTGGTTGCAGTAGTCGGCCAAGGCTGGAACGAGGGTGTCAATGTGGTCCTTGATGGTTTTGGATGAACAGGGAAGAACCTGTTTTGACGAGACTTTCATAGATCGGACTTGTCTAGAAACCTTGTCAGGGGTGAACAAAGGAAAGGAAGAGAAGGGAGGAGGAGAGGCGGCTGCAGGAAGGCCAGAGGTAGAGGAAAAGGTAGGGGAAGACGGAGGGGAGGAAGAGAGGGTGGACAGGATGCAGTGTCGTGAGGTGTAGTGTTCTATGATGGTCCTTGCCACCCCACCCTCCTTTACTGAGAAAGATCTAGAGCAGGTCCCAGAGAGCTTGTGGATGACCAGTGCTTACAATGTGGAGCTCCTGCAGGGAGTGGCCTGTACGAATAACACTCAAACCTGGTGCAGTGCCGCCCCAAGCAAAGCAATAGCCACTGTCGAAAGAAGCAGAGGAGGGCATACGACACACCATTACCGCACTCCTGGATCAGGGATTGTGCCCTCCACCTCCCCATGTAACAGTGATTTATCTCATAAAAAAAAGGCAAAAGTGGAGAGTTGGAGAATGATACAGGATCTCCACCCCCTAAATGACATTGTACAGGCGGAATTTCCTGTAGTTCCTAACACTGTGACAATATTGTGCACCATCTCCAAACAAGCAACACGTTTTACAGTAGTATATTTGAGGAATGCCTTCTTCTCCATACCCCTGCACCCAAACTCACAGTATCTCACTGCGTTTACGCATGGCAGGCAGCGATTCAAACACACGAGACTGCCACAAGGGTACTGCAATTCCCCTAGTATTTTTAACAGAATACTGCATGCTGACTTCCAAGTGCCCAGTACTATCATTCAGTATGTTGACAACCTACTAGTGTGCAGTGATGACAAACAGCAGTGCAGGAAGGACACTGTCACTCTACTGCAGCCTCTAGAATAGAAAGACTAAAAGGTCGATAAAGCTAAGTTCCAATATTGCCTCCAGGAGGTGCTTTATTTGGGCCAATTGATATCCATCCGTTCATGGCAACAAAATCATACCAGAACGTGCTGCATCGGTGCGCATTGCCCTTAAACCAACCAATGTTAAGGAAATGCAGAAGTTCCTCTGGGCTCTGCAATTACTGCCGAATCTGGAGCCATAATTCTAGAATATGCAGAATACACTAGGCCCCTGCTGCAAGGACTTAAAGAAGCGCAAAAAAGGGAGACAAAAAGATAACATTGACAGAGGATATGCTGACAAGTTTCAATGACCTAAAGGAAGTTATATGCACTGCCCCAGTGTTAGCGACTCTGGATTACACATAAGAGTTGTACTGGTTTTCCCATTTCAATGGACAGCTGATGACTGCAGAACTCACACAGAAAAGAACGATGGGCCACAAGCCACTGGTCTACTACATTGGAGAGTTTGATTCAGTGATGTAGGGCCAGTTCCCATACAAACAGGCGCTTGCTGCCGCTGCATTTGCAACTGAGAAAAGCTCCATCATTGTCATGGAGTGTTCCGTTACACTGTATGTGGAGTACACTGTATTTGCCATCCTTGAGCCATCGAAATCAAATCCTAACCACACAGAGAGCATCCGCATATGAGGTCATTCTGTCCAGCCCCAACATCTGCATAGTGTGATGTAAAACAGTAAACCCTGCCAACTTTTTAACCGAAATGTGTAGTGACAAAGACCTTGCAAGAAATGACTGTGTGACATTTGAAGGGGAGGAGGGAGACACACCAAAGGCAAAAGTCTGCCCACTCAAGGGCGGGGGGGCAGTACTCTTTGTTGACGGGTCAGCAACTGTTGACCAGGGGACTGGCCTGAGGCATACTGGTGTAGCAGTGATCTGTCTTGAGGACGGGGTGTATGAGCTACTAGTTTAAAAATTACTGCCCATGCACTATTCAGCCCAAGCGGCAGAGCTTATAGCGCTTATCGAGGCGCTCCAAGCAACCAAGGGGTGCTGTGTAATTATCTACTCTAACTCTGCCTATGTCACTACTACGGTGCACTCAGCAGCATGCAGCATGCAGCATTATTGGACAAGCTGATTGAAGCACTGTCCAAACCCTCCCTGACGGCGGTGTTGAAATGAACCACCCACACTAATGACCCAGACGCCGTCTCACTCAGTAACGCCGCCACGGAAGTGGCTGCCAAACAAGCATCATACCTCCCTGTGCCTTCGGTCCCAAAATATCCAGTACTAGCGCAGTGACGAAATGAACTGCCTGAATCATACAATTCGTTTCCAATTGCACAAATAATGGATTTGCAGGGTTGTGCGCCACAAGAGGAGAAAGATCTGTGGCAGAAGAAAGGGTGTAAGCAGTCCCCTACAGATTTATTGTGGTGGCAGGACATGACAGGCAAAGTTGTCATGCTGCACGAGCTGCTGCTGGTCGCATTGGACCAGCTGCACCACCCATCCCATGTATCGAAACAGCATATTGCTGCAGATGTACAGGAGGATGTACAGGAGGCCTCATTCATCCCGAATCTGCAGGAGATGTTTACCAAAATGGTGATTCCGTGCACTACCTCATGCCGCATCCTCTGCTCACGGTGAGTAAATGCCGAAGATGGAAAGCCTGCCTAAGCACTGACCCTTTGCTCGGATTAAATATTTCTGAAGTAATTTTATGCATACCTATCAAGTGCAACTGAGTATTATTTCTGTGGTTTCATATTTTTAAAGTTATACCAAAGCTGCTATGCATTATTTGTTCAAAAATGCTCTCTCTCTCTCTCCCTCTTCCTTTTTCTATTCCTCTTTTGTTTCGCAATGGACATACACGGCTTCGATCACTCATGTTCTCGTCCCCGTGAATATTCTCTCATAAAGTGTTCTATTCAACGTATACATGTGTTATGCACTGTGTAGCTGGATTACTCGCTCTATGTTTGCATTAGGTATATATTTAGGATGTAGTTTTATATGGGGTGGACATATAAAAGGGGGGAACAGAAATGTATATATTACTAATAGTTCTCTAAAACATGCCAATGCTACTGATGTGTTTCTACATACCAAAACTACTGCCAATACTAGTGATGTCTTCCGATTAAACAAAGCATCCGAATGTACAATACCGTGGTCACAGTCCCTAAAACAAAGACTAATTCAATTGGTAATGATGTACCTGTCACCCAGCAACGTATGGGGACATTTGCTAATTTACTATCTCTTCTCTGATTGCCTAACTGCCATTCAAAATTGGTGTGCCGCCAATGATCTTTGTCTGAATGCCAGCAAGACAGAGATCCTCCTCACCGGCACACCTTCTCCATCCTTTCCCCTCTCTCTCTCTCTCTCTGGCCGGCCTCGCTTGGCCCTCCCCCTATCCGCACTTGTGAGGCTAAAAACCTCAGGGTCATCTTTCACTCCACACTTTCCTTCTCCGCCCACATCTTTGAGGTCTCTAAAAAGTCAAACTTCCTACTGCACCTACTCAGAGGTACTCTTCCTTTCCTCTCCTTCCCCCAGTAGCTTACCGTCTCCAAGCTCTGGTTTTCTCGAGGTTGGACTATTGTAACAGCCTCTTTCTAAATATACCTGCCTCTACTCTTTGCCCTCTGCAACTAATCCAGAACAGGACTGCAAAGCTTGTCCTTGGCCTCAAGCCCTGGGATCGTATCTCTCCAGTTCTGAAATCTCTCCATTGGCTCACAGTGGATGCAAGGATTAAATTTAAAACCCTCTACATTGTCCACAAGGCTTTCTGGGGCCTGGGTCCAAAATACCTTCAGCTATCCCTCCGCTACTCTACCTCTTACTCCCTCAGGGTCAGTCGTTTTTCAAAGGAACGAGCTGGGTGTAGATCTCTGTCTTCAGCTGGGGCCTCCCTCTGGAACAGTCTCACTGCCACTCTAAAATTTGAGGAGAACCATCTCCGGTTCCGGAAACACCTCAAGACCTTCCTCTTTGCATCTGCCTTTGCTCCTCCTCTCCCTTGCTGATTTGCTCTCCCTTGGTACTGTGCACCTGGCCACCCTCTGTCCCATGGGCCCAGGCATCTGCTCACCCTGCCACCCTTCTGCACTGCCTCCCAGCCATCCCTTGCATTGGGAACTGTATCTGTACCCCTACAGTCCCCCACCCCCCATGTTCTTCTTTTTATGCACTTATCAGACTTACCCAGTTCTGCTGTCGTAATCACAGCACTTGCCACTTGCTGGCTGCACTACCCCTATTTATTGCTCCATTATCTATTTTATTTATTATTATGTATCTGTTTCTCCTCTGCTTCGCACTTTCCACTCTCCCCCTTCCATGCACTTTTCCCCCTTTCCCTTTCCCATGCACTTGCATGTTCTCAATGTCACTGGGCCTAGTAAGATCATTGTATTGTTCTCCCCTGTCCCCCTTCCTTGTCTTGTTGCGCTCTGAAACACTTGTGTACGAGCGTGATACAAATAAAATATCATATCATACCATACTAATGCAATCATTGTTTCCTAATGTGTTTCCTGACATTATTGCACATTTTAGTTCTTCTCCTATTTGTTCAAATGTAAATGTTCAAATGTAAATGCATTGAAACGTTTTAAAAGACAGGTGAGAAGAGCTAAGTAAGACAAGTACACAGGGCTTGGTCTAGACATAATAGAAAATGTGCACCACCCAGAGTTAAGCAATAGTTGGTATGCAGACATGAGCTCGGTGGGGGGAAAAAGAGGGTTAATGGGATCGGCTACATCTGTTCCTTGATACCACACACGTCGGGCCCCCAAAGTACTAATGCCACTGGAAACTCCACTTTTGGAGGCTCAATGTTTAGTCCATATGACGTTATGCAGGCTGCAAAGCACTTTGTAAGCATTGAACATACACTAGAGATGATGGACCCAGACGAATTGCAGGGTGTCTGGAACCGCAGGGGCATACAGTGCTTGCAAAGGCCCTACATGAAGCTAAAAGGGGTGAAGTTTGTGGCGAACCCGTGGCAGGAAACTACAGTGAGCTGTATGGCAAGAGGCCTCATGGGATTCAGTGAAAAAGTTATCAAAAGGGTGAACAATGTGAGCCGAGGGTTATAGAATGATCATGTGGCAAAACTCATATGGATTGAGACGATAAGAAGCCAGTGAATGTGCAAAACAGGAAGAATACGAATTGTGTTTCTATAATAAGGGAAGCGTCTTTGTAGGGGCCAACAGGAAGTGCAACAAGACATTATACATCCCAGACCTTAAGAAAGGGACAGCCGATGTGATGCATAACTACTGGGTCTGTGGACAGCAAGCACTTCTGCATCTCCCGCCACTATAGAGTGGCACATGCTCGTTGGCCATGTTGCACTCAGCTCTCCTTGTGGTGCCTGAAGAACATCTAATAGTGCTTCATCACCCCAACAGCAGCACCAGAGATGGGCGCCTCGCAATGATCCCACCACCATCCTCAATATTCCACATCCTACCAGAGAACAGCAAGGAAGAACAGTTGCACAGAAAGGAGAGATCAAATTATCTGTCTCAGGACTCATCACAGCTGCTGAAAGAAATACCTGATTAATATAGACTATACAGCAAGAGGGAGATAGTCTTTGCTTCTTTGCTAGGGCCCGGAATACAAGCAGCCGAAAATCCCTAATGGCTCCAGAATGTCCGCTGGGAAGAGATACACTCAGCGAATGAAACTGAGCAGGGCCTCAACACTATCAAGGCTGAGATGCAGGCAATCAGGTTGATGACCCTGCAGACCCGTTATGTGCTGTACTTACTAACTGCGATGGAAGGAGGCGTGTGCTGCAACACTGGTGATTCATGCTGTACTTACACACTTGCAAATGACGCATACAATGGGTCCCTTACGCAAATAGGGGCCCAGCACACTCTCTGCACCCACATGCAAACAGAAGCTGGCATTCAAAGTAGCGATTGGTTCGACAACCTTTTTCCCTGGGCACCATCGTGGATAGGGGCCATCCTGAAGATATTGGTACCACTGATCGTCTTCATACTGGTGATCTTCTGCACCTGCCAACTGGGACTTCAATGTTGTGCTAAAGCAATGCCTAGCAGTACAATGATAAAGGTTTCAATTGGGGTACACGGGGCACCTTGCGGTACAAAAGGCAGTGCAATACAAACAGATGACCCTAACAAGCCCTGCATGGTTGCAATAGAACAACGCCTACACCCTCCAGGTACCATTACTACCCCTCCCACCTGACCCTGAGAACTATGTAGAGCATTGGGTTGACTTAGCAGGGAATTGGGGGGTGTATATATATGACGTGCACCTCAGAACAGTATGCATAAGCAGGGGAAAGTTTACAGTTTGTGTGCAGAGCATTGGTACCAAAGAAGGCGACACCGCCATATCTAGAGGTTGAGCGATTGAAGAGAGAAAGAATAGAGAAGGAGACGGAGAGGCTGGGAGTTTGTTAATGTTGGATTAATGAAAGGGGAGGATATTGAGAGGCGGGGGCGATCGACCAAGGCTCCCAAGAGGTTCACGGTAAGGCAGAGGTCTCGAAGTGTGCTGTAGACACCTGAGGAGTCTATAGGGTGCGTGGGGTGTCACCAAAAGCTGTATCATGAGTGAGTTAGTGTATGTATGGGTATAAGGTGCAATGGGATTGAAACGCCATTTTAGACATATTGAAATTGAGGCCTAACGCTGGGCTGCAGCCAGGATGATTGCGGAAATAAGCATGTGCATGGGGCTATAGGTTATCACATGGGCAACGGTGAGAAAGGTCTGAGCCACAGGGATTCATAAACCTTTCATTGTTTCATACTACCATCATTTGTATCTCAGGAGGAATGTACTGGCAAGGTCATGAGGGGGATGAGAGCTCCATGCGAAAACTTATCCCAAGAGAAGGAGGACACAAACCTCCCTACCATTTCAACCCCCAGCGTTAAAATAAAGTGTTTAAATGCCCCTGCCCCGAGACCCCAGCGTTGCACAGTATCAGCCAGTTCCAGACTACCAACCATAAAACTGTCAGATCACCAATCGATCGGAAAATATCTGAAAGCAGGGACAGCTGCCTCGCCCTTAAATTATGGGATTTGTGCTGCGAGGTGCCAGACACAGGGGATGAGCATGTGGTCATCTGCACCTGACCCCTGTGGGTGAAGCTGCGACCTTGCACATCTAGTGTGCTCAAAATGGGCCCAGGGAATCTTCCTGTTGCTGTTGACCCTGCGCCCCACCTTCATGGACTAATAAGGTTTGCCCATATGCGCATCTGCCCTCACTCAATGCTCCAGATGGACCCATTCCCAATGTATGTATTCTCTCTTGTGTCCGTGGCAACGATGTACGTTGGGCACAGTAATATGTCATGTTGTCACTTGTTCGTCTTTACCCTTGGCATGGGATTGATGTTGTGACTACAGCACGTCAACACGAGGGTGCATGCTGTGTCACGTGTGTTTATGTCAATAAATACCGGCAGACGGCTTCCCACCCGCCAGTTGCCTCCCAACTCCATGTCTGAGGCTTCGTTATTGTGGCTCTGCACTAGTGGACCCAGCCTTCCCGAAAGCCTACAATACAGAGTTCAGACCCCGAAAAGGAGGAAAGGCAGGAAGCTTGCTAGGAGCTTTGTTTCGATCACGAAAAATAAGGAAAACTGCAAGCTAACTGAGGCCTATATCTCAGACACCGTCTGAGACCAAAACGAAATGAAAGAAGTGTGTGACAAGGCTAATGAGAGCTATATCTCTGACCCAGGAAGGAGACAGAGACTAAGAAGGAGAATCAAACACTAGTTAAGGGCTGTAAGCCTTGAACCAGGAGGGTGACTCTTGGTTGACAGGAAGCTAAGCAGGGGGCAAGAAATGCTTGCTGGTAAGCATCTTTTAGAAGGTAATACACAAAGCAGAGCAGCAACACACACTTGCTAGTAGAAATGTGCCAAATATATTATTGGCCTTGGAAGGGGACCTGTGGCTAGAGGATGAGCATATCTATGCAAATGTAATTCCCTTAGCAATGGGGGGAGCATACTTGCTGGTAGGAGTGTGTCAAAGATATGTTTATTAGCCCAGAAAGGCAATCTGTGGCTACAGGGTGAATTTCTAAGCATTGATGGAGCAAATTCATGATGGTGGCAAGCTACCCGCTATAACCCTGAGACTGAGAAGCCCTGAAGTGAACTGGACGCTATATCCCAGAGAAGAAGTGTTGAGCCAAGAAGGGAAACGGGCGCTATGACCCTGAGACTGAGTATTAGGTTAGGGAGTCCAATACACCAGAATGGCCTTCTGAGAAGGTTGCTATAACCTTCTTATGTTCAGCCCTCCTGACAGTTTTAGTGATCTTTCATGTTCCTTGGGAAAACAATCCCAAGGCTAGAAAACTGTAGCAGAGAGCTCTGTCTTTCCGAGATGTCGCGTGCAGTAACAGTTATTCTTTTTTAGTTTCAATCAGAACCCTATGTCCCATCAGAGTTCACACCACCCAAAATGTTTGTGATTAAAGGTGTTGAACTTGATTTCAGACATGTATTTTCTGTTGATGCTTAGTCATGGAGATCTCAGTATTTTCAAGTACTGGCTGCCTATCCCCAACTGTGTAACAGGGCTAAAGGGGTTAATCTGCCAGCTGCAGCAAACAGTGTAAAATGAGGGTGCTCTCTATTCCAGGCCACCCCAAATGTTGAAAAATCGATATGAAATTGTGTTTCCAAGAAGAAAAAAAACAATTGAAGAAAATTCTTCTCATAGGCCAAATAGGTGGAAGGAACTATTTTACGAAACAAAGGTTTCCCTTCTGTCTGCACTGTGTAGGGATCTAAGACACTGGGGTGCTCCTGTGTTAATCTGAGCCCCTTCAGATGGCTTGCTGCAAAATACCTTTCACCAAACAAATATATTTTGATTTAATTTGGCTTGTTCTGTGCTCCCATGCTTGGTGGTATTCAAGGGTATGCCTTGCAGTAACAGAAGCAACACACAGAGTTGGGGGATCTTCCCTTGATAGGGGCCCCGGCAGAGTCCTGGCTCAAGGCCGAATTCCATACCCTGCCAAGGTATGGAAAAGTTGCGAGATTGCGGGCAGGCGATCTCGTGAGATCTCGTCTCCCCGTGAGAAGCGCAAGGACCCGCGCTCTAGAGCGGAGAAGGAGCAGCGGAGAAGGAGCCACCGGACCGCCCCAGCGCTGCTCCTGCTACGAGGAGCCTGGACATGCAGTCCACTTGTGCATTCTTCCAGCTGGCAATGTGGGCTATCTCATAAGTATACTCCTGATGCTTTGCGGTGATTCTGGCCAGCCTTGGTGTAGCCGTTTTGGTGCCACCTGGGTTTAGCATGTGGATGAGAGGCTTGTGGTCGGTGAGCAACTGAAACTTTGTGCCCCAAACGTATGATCTGAAGTAGTCGACGGCCCAGGCACATGCCAGCATGTCTTTTTCTACGGTGGAGTAATTTTTTTCTGCCGAAGACAAGGCTTTCGACGCAAATGCTACGATGTTTTCTGTGTCACCCTTCTTCTGGGTCAGTGTGGCCCCCTAAGCCGTACGTGCTGGCATTCGTTGTGATACAGGTGTCCCATTCAGGGTTGAACGGCTTCAAACACGGTGCGTGCAGGATCTGTCTTTTGATCTCATTAAAGGCTTCCTCTTGTTGGGGCCCCCATGTGTAGGTTGTGCCTTTCTTTAAGAGTTCCCTCATGGGGGAAGTGGTTTCGGAGAACCTTGGGATGAATTTGGCGTAGTATTCCGCGAGGCCTAGGAACGAGCGTAATTCATCTTTGGACATTGGTCTCAGATTCAGTCTGATCCTTGTTATCTCCACCAACCCCCTCCTCACCTGAAGTCTTAATGGCTGAGGTACCGTCTGAATCAGAGTCCCAGGATTCATCCGTTGGTGTCTCCTTTCTTCTCTGTCTCCAAAAGTCGCTGGGCTTCTTGTGCATCCTTACCCCTGGTTTGGTGCGATGGGTATGGGCTCCACTAGAGGCCACTTTGCCTGAGATGCAATTTGCCTGGCAGTGGGGACCCCAGGGAGCCCACCCCAGACCAGGGAAAAAGCCTTGCCGAAAAAAACCTGGTAGGTTGTGATATCTTGCTGGGACTACTGATCCCAGAATGCACTGAGAAACTGAAGGAGTAGGAAAAGTACACAATAGCTCCAAATAAATACTCCAGAGAGCAGCAGCTGGATGCAGGGAGTCCGGAGGGGCTAGGTTGCAGAAGAGTAGCAGGTACCTCGCAAGAACTGCGAGCAAAGAAAGAGGGAGTTTCCAAGAAGGTAAGCAGTAGACAGCATACAGAGGAACAGCCGTCTGAGAACGGCAGAAACGGAAAGGGGAGCCGTTCGGAAAGCGGCCAAGAGGAAAAAAGGAAAATTACACGCGAGCGCTGGGAAACACTTTCCAAAGTACTGGAAGTTGCAATGCGAGTGCGTTAGCAACTTCCGGGAATATAAAGTCAAAAGACTAGAATGCGCACAGCGAGTCCAGGGAAGGAGTCCTTCTTCTACCTCCTTTTCAGTCTCCATCTTAGGTATAGTCTCCACGGCAGGCGAGTTGTGACAGTATGACCCCTTCTCGGGCCCCCACCCCCTGGTTTTCCGGGATGAAGGCGATGGAATCTCCGTAGTAGACGAGGAGCAGAAATGTTCTTAACAGGTTCCCATGTGCATTCTGACTTTGGGTATCCCTTCCAAAAAAACAGGTATTGCAGTACACCTCTTTTGTATCTGGAATCCATAATGTCGGAAACTTCATATTCCTCAGTGGTCTTTGTGGTCTTTTGAGGGGATCTTTTTGTCTTTCGGGAATGAGGGTCCTCAATATATGGTTTAAGGAGTGAGGTATGAAAGACAGGATGAATTCTTTTAAGAATCGGGGGAAGCTCCAGTCTATAAGCCACAGGATTGATCTTGGCTGAGATACGAAAGGGCCCAAGATACCAGGGTGCAAACTTTCCTGGATGAACCCATCTGGGTAAATACTTGGTGGATAACTACATCTGCCTTCCTACTTCCCACTGAGGATTTGGGCTTCTCTTTTGATCTGCCCATCTTTTACAGTCTTGTCGAGCTTTTGCGAGATTGGATTCTGATACTCGGTGCATCCTCTGTATGGTATCCAGTAGATGATCCACTGAAAGTGTGTTTGTAGGATGGATACCAGAGAGAGGTATATGCTTTGGGTCATAACCATAGGTGCACTTGAAAGGACTCATACCTAGGGAGGTATGTCTTGTGTTGTTATAAGAGAACTCGGCCATGGGCAGAAGATGGAACCAGTCGTCTTGTTCTTGGTTACAAAAACACCGTATGTACTGTTCGAGAGTGGCGTTCAAACGTTCAGTTTGCCCATTGCTTTCCGGGTGGAACCCTGAGGAAAGAGATCTCCTGATTCCTAATGTTCTGCACAGAACGGTCCAGAATTTGGACGTGAATTGAGCGCCTCTATCTGAGACTATATTGGTGGGAATCCCATGAAGCCTGACTATGTCCTTCAGAAAGACTTCTGCAGTCGTGCTGGCAGTAGGGAGTCCTTTAAGAGGAGAAAAATGAGCCAGTTTGCTAAAGGAATCGATTGTGACCATTATGGCGGTGTGTCCAAAGGATTCCGGCAGCTCCACTATGAAATACGTGGATATCTGCTGCCAAGGTCCTTTGGGCTGTTTTTCTTGTTGTAGGAGTCCTAGGGGTTTGTGGTAATCGTACTTGTTTTGAGCACACACAGGGCAGGCCTTTACATACTCCTTCACATCCTTAGCCAGGGAAGGCCACCAAAATTGACGGGATGTTAACTCTAGTGTGGCTCTTTGGCCCTTGTGTCCAGCAGAAGGAATATCGTGACACCAGGACATTGCTTGTACTTGGAGGTCTCGGGTTGGTACATACAAAGCTTCCTTTCTAAAGAGAAAGTTGCCCTTCCCGTTCAAATCCATTTCTGAGCTCCTATTGTTCTGTTCTTCCGCCTTTACCCGTCGCAAAAATGTGTTTATGGTGGCGATGAATGTCTTTCCTGCTAACATGAGTTCCTGTTCTGGTAGATCTCCCGAATCTTCACCCATACTCCGAGAAAGGGCATCTGCCAGAGTGTTGTCCTTTCCTGGGAGATAGGTGATCACAAAGTCAAATTGTGAGAAGAAATACACCCACCTGGCATGTCGTGAGTTGCGGCATTCCATCTTTTGAAGGACTTTAAGGTTTTTATGATCCGTACGGACCAAAAACGGGACTACAGAGCCTTGTAGCAGATGTCTCCATTCCTCGCACGCTTGTCGGATGGCCAGGAGTTCCTTTTCTAACACGGAATAGTTGCGTTCACTAGTGGTCAACGTGCGTGAAAAATAAGAGACAGGATGTTCTAAGCCGTCTTCCTCCTTCTGTAGTAATGCTGCCCCGATAGCACCAAGGGAAGCATCAGTTTCCACTATGAATGGGCGTGTTTGATCTGGTTGTCTGAGGATCGGAGCTGTTACAAAGGATCTTTTCAAAGTTTGGAAGGCTTGTTCAGTGTCGGAATCCCAGAGGAATTTCACCCCCTTTTTTAGAAGATTGGTGATAGGAAGAATAACCTCAGAGAAATTGGGGATAAACTTTCTATAGAAGTTCGCTAGTCCTAAGAATCGTTGGATTCCTTTAGGGTACAGGCCAATTTGTAATGGCATCCGTCTTGGCTGGATCCATCTGTATGTTATCTGCAGATAATATAAAACCCAAATATGGTACTGTGGATGCCTCAAATATGCATTTTTCGGGTTTAGCTAGTAGACTGTTTCCCCTTAAACGTTGTAAGACTTCTGTTACCAAGACACGATGTTCAGCCAGAGTGGCAGAAAAGACAAGAATGTCGTCTAGGTAAACGACCACTGAGGAGTAGAGCATATCTGAAAAAACATTGTCCATGAATCGTTGGAATTGTGCCGGTGCATTGACCAGTCCAAAAGGCATTACTCTATATTCGTAATATCCTAGAGGTGTCCGGAAAGCCGTCTTCCACTCATCCCCTTCGCGGAGTCTTAAAAGGTGATAAGCTCCTCTCAAATCCAGCTTGGCGAAGACCCGGGCACCCTGGACGGCTTCAATGATGTCCTTCATCAATGGCATAAGGTATCTATCTCGCACCGTAAGACTATTCAGACCTCTGTAATCTATACAGGGACGTAGTTCTGTTGTTCCTTTTTTGGGAATAAAAAAGAGAGAAGCCCCTGCTGAGGAAGATGACTCTCTAATAAGGCCGTTCTCTAGGTTGGTGGCAAGGTACTCTTTCAGAGCTTCCTTTTCAGGTAGTGACAACGGGAACATTCTCCCGAAAAGGCACAACTGCTTCCGGTGTCAGATCGATCTTGCAATCTTCTCTGCGATGTGGTGGTAGAAGACGGGGCTGTGTGTCTGTGAACACATCTATGAATTCCTGATATGGAGCTGGTATCATGTTGACACTGAAGGAAGGATGCAGTGTTGCTTAAATGACCGGGGTGATTTCTGTTGTTAAGCAATGTTGATCGCAGTACTGTTATTTGAAGTCTACTGTGTTCAAACTCCAATCAATGTGGGGATTGTGCTTTCTCAACCAGGGAATTCCCAGTATTACCGGAAAATGTGCCGCCCTGATCAGATCGAATGAGAGGTATTCCTGATGATTAGCCATCTTTATCTTCAACTCCTGTGTTTCGTGACTAATGGGGCCTGATGTTAGTGGGGTACCATCGACTCCTTCCACCAGTATAGATCTGATCTTCGGTCGTCTGGGTAAGAGATGTTCCTTGGCCCACTTGTCGTCCACAAGATGCCAGCCGCTCCACAGTCTAACATGGCTATGCACTCCACGGACCCTGTCGGTTCCCATTCTATTAGTACCTTGATCACCATAAGACTGCAACAGTCCAAAGCCGAAGGCTGTGCTAAGTGACAGGGATTTATGGTGTTCACCCCTTCCCTTTCCCTGTTTAAGGTTGGGGTCCTTTGTTTCCCTGTCTTCTGTGGGGTACTTCAGGGCAATCTCTTAATAGATGGCTGTTTGACCCACAATACATACACAAGCCGAGGTCCCTTCTTCTCTTGCGTTCGCCAGTAGATAGAGGTCCTCGTGTGGTTCCAATTTGCATAGGTTCTTCCGTGGATCTCTTTTCAGGTATCGAAGAGGGGTTTGGTCCTGATACAAAATTGCGTGGTCTTCTTCTTTCTGCCTTCCTTTCTGCCATACGGAACTCTACTTGTAAGACTAAGGAGACCAGGTCTTGGAAAGAATTAGGTGTGGCAACTCTCGCCAGTTCATCCTTAATGTCTTTGTGGAGTCCTCTTCGGAATATAGTCTGTTGGGCAGTTTCGGGCCATCCTGCTTCTGTAGCTATATTTTGAAATCTCACAAGGTACGTTTGGACATCAGATGACCCTTGTCGTATGTCGAGTAGATTTTCAAAGGCGGAATACAAGACCTCCGGTCTCTCGAACCTTTCTTTTAGTCGTTGTGTGAATAGGCCGTAATCAATGAGAACCGGATCTGAAGTAGTAACAAAAGGCGTAGCCAATGCCAGAGCGTTGCCTGTCAGATTGGATATTAAGAAGCCAACCTTGGTTCTGTCTAACTCGTAGGTTCTGGGACGAAAGGTGAATTGGATTGTGCAGGCATCCAAGAATTCTTTTAATTTCTTTGGGTCCCAATCATATTTCCCACACGACAAGGGAAGAGGAGGTAGTTCTCCTCTGTTATCATCCCGTTGAGGTGCCTGTTGTCCCAACTGTTGAACCTGTTGCTGTAATGCCGTATTGTCAGCTCTTAGGGACTGTACTTCAGCCGTCAGGGCCTGGATGGCATTTACCATTTCTTGGTATTGTTCTAGGGAGGCCATTATCTCTGGGCGTTGCAATCTCTCAGATTCAATCTGATCCTTGTTATCTCCACCAACCCCCTCCTCACCTGAAGTCTTTATGGCTGAGGTACCATCTGAATCAGAGTCCCAGGATTCATCCGTTGGTATCTCCTTTCTTCTCTGTCTCCAAAAGTCGCTGGGCTTCTTGTGCGTCCTTACCCCTGGTTTGGTGCGATGGGTATGGGCTCCACTAGAGGCCACTTTGCCTGAGATGCAATTTGCCTGGCAGTGGGGACCCCAGGGAGCCCACCCCAGACCAGGGAAAAAGCCTTGCCGAAAAAACCCTGGTAGGTTGTGATATCTTGCTGGGACTACTGATCCCAGAATGCACTGAGAAACTGAAGGAGTAGGAAAAGTACACAATAGCTCCAAATAAATACTCCAGAGAGCAGCAGCTGGATGCAGGGAGTCTGGAGGGGCTAGGTTGCAGAAGAGTAGCAGGTACCTCGCAAGAACTGCGAGCTAGCAAAGAGGGAGTTTCCAAGAAGGTAAGCAGTAGACAGCATACAGAGGAACAGCCGTCCGAGAACGGCAGAAACGGAAAGGGGAAGCCGTTCAGAAAGCGGCCAAGAGGAAAAAAGGAAAATTACACGCGAGCGCTGGGAAACACTTTCCAAAGTACTGGAAGTTGCAACGCGAGTGCATTAGCAACTTCAGGGAATATAAAGTCAAAAGACTAGAATGCGCACAGCGAGTCCAGGGAAGGAGTCCTTCTTCTACCTCCTTTTCAGTCTCCATCTTAGGTATAGTCTCCACGGCAGGCGAGTTGTGACAATCGGGGCCGGGGAGTCTGTTATGGCTTCCAGAAGGTTCTTCTTGGGGCTTACCCCTTGCTTTGAAATGCGGTACTCAAGATATTCCACTTCACTCACGCCAAAGGCACTTTTCTCGTGGCGTAGATGGATGCCTGCTTCTTGAAGCTTGCTCAAGACTACCGTGAGCACTTTATCATGCTTTATGGTGTCCTTGGCATATACAAGGATGTATTCTTGAAAGTAGGAAACGTTGGTGACTCCCTTTAAAAGTGAGCTCATCATTCTCTGGAAAGCGGACGCCGCTCAAGGTAGACCAAATGGCAGGCGGGTATACTGGAACGTGCCAAATGGGGTGATGAACGCTGTTAGGGGGCGCAAGGTTCTATGAAGTGGAATCTGGTGGTAAGCATCACGCATGTCCAACTTTGAGAAGATCGCCGCTTGTTTCATCATAAGCACAATTTCGTTGATGCTGGGGAGCGGGAAACTGTTGGTAACGACCTCCAAGTTCAGGCTTCTTAAGTCAATGCAAATTCTGAGGTTGTTGCCAGATTTCTTTTTAGCTATTACCACAGGGCTCAACCACTCTAATGATTCTACTGTCTCAATGGTTCCTTTCTCGACCATCTTCCGGAGGTGGGCTTCTAGCGCCGGTCTTGCTGTAGCGGGTACTGGTCTGACTTTGTGCTTTACCGGCACTGCATTCAGTTTGAGGCAGATTTTATGGACATAGTTCTTCACTTTCCCCGGGCTTTCAGAAAACAGGTCTGGAAAAGCTTCTCTGAAACTCGGCGCTGCTCCTCACGAGACCATGAGTACTTGTTCCGGGGTGTTGGGGTCCAGTTTTATACTGAGTCTATGTTGATCATCCCACCCGAGCACGGCGGGGCCTTAATGCGAGAAGTAAACCTTGGTGGTGATGGACCTGCCTTTGAACTCAACTCTGATGTAGCCAAGTAGATCGACGGTTGCACCTCCGAACACGGTCGGCTTTTGCCTCGTGGCCATGATTTCCACTCTGTCTTGTCCCAACATCTCCTTGTATGTGTTGATGGGAAGGATGGTGAGGTCTGAGCCCGAGTCAGGCATGATGCGTGTCTCCATGCCGTCCACTTTAATGGTGCAGTGGGGCTTTTCTCTCCTGGCATGGGGGGCGTTGACCATGATGACCATGGGCCTGTCTTGTTGGTCGTCCTCTTCACTCGACTCGCGGTCCACATCGATACGGGTGACGCCCTTTCACGCCACGTGCAGGCCGGAGCCACGTGACCTATGCGTCTGCACTTGGAGCACTCCTTCATCCTGGCGGGGCAGTCGCAATCATTCACCATGCAAGCACACTTTAGCATTTTGGTGCATCTTTTGGCTTGGGGTCTTTGTCTCTGGGGCTGTCACTGGTCTGTTTATCCCTGCGCCCTCCCCTGCAGAGCCGTTAGTTCGGGCACTGGGAGTGGGTTCCCGCTTCTTTGCACCTGCTGGAGGTTTCTTCTTCCGCTCTGGCAATTTGGATGGCCTTGTCTAGGTTCATTTCCTTTTCTTGGATGAATTTGTCCTGCACTGTCCTGGAGTTTGTCTGAACTACCAGCATGTCGCAGATGACTTGCTCTGCGTTTTCACCAAAGCCACATAGGGACGCTAGCTCCCTCATCCTGTTAATGTAGTCATCCACAGGCTCGTTCCCCTCTTGCTTGCGGGGAAGAACCTCAGCCTGTGTAGGACCACGTTCTCCTTATTGGTGTACCTGTTCACGATGCAGCGGATCGCCTCTTTATAGACGTCATTGCCGTCGCCTTCGACCGGAATGGCCTTCAGACCGGCAAAGATGGCGCTGGCCTTCGACCCCCATTGCGTTCAGTAACATCGCCCTCTTTCTGGCAGGTGCGTATCCCACGCCACCTACTGCCTCCAAGTACGTGGAGGAAAGGGGCTCCCATTGTAGCCACGGGATAACTGGGGTCCCTGGTGAAGGGAGGAATAAGGGGGGCGGTGTGGCGCCTTGCATGGTGGGCCGTGGGTCCTTAGTGTCTTCGTCGCCAAATATGTAGTGGTCTGAGGGAAGACAGGACACCAATAATGCTGCCAACTGTATTTATTGGGACAGTTACAGTGAGGGGGGTGAACTGTTGTCCATGGGGACGGCACTGATCGCCCCAAACCCACTTATAGCTATGCTCTGGTATTTACAGCCCTCAGATACACGGCACGCTGGGACAGACTGCATGTGCATGGACGATGCAGAACGTTGTAAGACCCATCAACCCCATTCCACCAACAGAGCCCTGTCTACCCCAAACCCACAGCTTAGACAATTCAGTTTTGAGAAAGACATGCAGACATGAGATCCTCTCACACACCCCAGACAAAATTTCTGTGCGAGACATCAACACTTACCAACCTACATAGGCCAATCTATCATAGTTGCACACCTCTCCTGTCGATAAACAGAGTCCTGACTCCACATGAGGGACTATGTATATGTGCTGTAGGAGAGTTTGGGAAGATCTTAACACTCAAATCACTACTACTAAGGCTAAGGATAGACCACAACAAGCAGAACTGTCTTCTATTATTTCATGTTAAAGGTTTTAATACTGCTCACTGTCACCACCTGCGTGGTCCCTTCGCACTCTGGCGGATCTGTAAAGCAAGAGGGTAAGGGGGGGTGTAAGTTAATAGGAGTGGGCGGGAGAAAAGAGCAAGAGAACTGTGATGTTCTGTTGACAGCTTCAGTTCGGTTTGCACTGTTTGCTGCACATAGGTGTGATTTTCGATTGGAAGCCATCATGTACTGTTGTGCGAGGCATGTGTGGTTTGTTTTGTTGTTGTCGTGTAGTGAAGTGTGTGCCGTTTGTTGTGCTGTACAGGTATGGTTGTGTTTAGTTCAGAGCTTGAGAGGTGTATACAGAGGATGAGTTTTTTTTATTAGGGTTGAATTGTGCCATTATCCTATCTTAGCCCCTCCGTCTTGACTGCCTGCTGCGTATGTACCCCCCCCCCCTGTCGTACATTGTAGTCTGCTGCAATTACCACTCTTATGTTGTGTGTGGAGGTGTGGGTTGTCAACAGGGTTGTTAAGTGGCAGCATATGCCCCCACCCACCGGTACTCCAACCAATAGCTGCCCATATCCCTTTACCCCTAGCACATCTCGATGTGCAGCAATCACCATCCCCACGCACCCTTCCCCTGCCAGGGGCACCTACTCCCTGTGTTCCGTGGGCCATCGGATCAGAGTATGGGACACCTCTCTCTCCTTTGTAATCTAATGCCCTCTTTCTGTGGTCCAATTAAGTCAGTCCCATCTCTCGCCCGTTTCCGGCTTGACCCTCTATGAGAAACAGGTACACCTGGGTCTCCCCCCCCCCCATTTGGACGCCTATCTACTTCCCTGTACTTCGCTCTGGTTTGGCCTACTCTCCTGTCTTTCCAGTTGTGCAAAGGCATCCAGTCATAAGTTCATGCTCTTCCAGACAACAGACAGTGTCAGTAGGCCATGTACAAATACTGCATAACATAACACGGGTGCGATTCTACACTGTCTTTATAAGTGAAAATCGATGGGTGGGCTATTAACCAAACATCACCTACAAGCTTTGGGCCCCTCCTCATATGCCATTTCTCCCTCTCTGTACTATAATGTAATAGTATAGGTGGTGCTAAAGTGCCACCTAATAACCAAAACTAAAAACATGCCAGTGGCACTGCATTATTAACATTATAAATTCTCTGTGGTTTCAGAGAGCAGGGCCATTGGGGCCCTGTGGAGTGACAGAGGACGGTGGATGTGGTACCAAGTTTTGACAGGCCCAGGCCTCATCAAGTATTCTTCCAATCCAGGGGGGCCTTTCCCTGGGCTAACCTTTGCAGGGTACCAACCTAGCTTAGAAGAGGGGTAGGCCTCCATTGATGGGTGCCAGGGAGCTTGCCTCCATCTGGAAAGTCTAAAGCAGGTTCCAGGTGAATGCTCATGGAAGAAGGGTGGGGGGCAGAAGTGCAAAGCTATTGGCTAAGCATGAAAATAAATTATTAAGGCCCAGATCGAAAAGGCGGTTAGGGACAGGGTAAAGGAGGCCTGTAAGTGGGTTCCTCGAGTGTTACAATAGGGAGGAAAGGGCAGACTGGATGGGACTGCACTGCTGTCTTTCTGTATCATCATGTTCTGTTATTATGAACCCAAATCCAGAATGTACACGCCTCTCCGAACTCGAAGGAGTATTCTGAGGGGCCCCCAAGTCCATACTGACCAGCAATCTCCTACACATGTTAAAAAAAGGTTTCATATCAATAAAGGCATCCATGAAAATGCATGATCCAACTAAGATTTCATGGAAACTGTTGTCAACGTTGAGAAATACACATTTTCTGGGATTAATCTGTGATGGGAGAGCTGTTTTGCCAACATGAAGTTTCCAAAGGTGTCTGCCTTCACATCTTTAGCAGAAACCGTGCGGATCCCTTCCCTGCACAGTGCGTTGGACCAGGGTTTTGAGATGACAAGGCCCCCCACCCCCATCAGTCAGGGGTCTGCACCCGTAGCATGGCCACATATTTGGGACTAGGACTTTCATCAGTCCCAGGCAGCCTAGTTAACAGTGAGAAATGTTGATGGGAGTCATAGTCCAAAACCATCGGACAGTTGTTGGATGTTAAAGGCGCAATTCATAAAAAGCAGCTCGCTTTAGTGAAATCTCGTGAAGTGCTGGGAAGCAGAGAACGCACAGGCGATTGGATACGTAAAAGATAAGTGTACCAAGAAAGACATTTTTTCAGGTGCGTGTTTGTGGGTGGAGGCTGCTTTGCTCCTGGGGGTAAGAGTCAAGAGGCCTTCGGTGGCTCCATGAGACTGCAGTGCTGGAGACCAGTAAAGGACGCTCCATCCTTTAACACTATAACATAATTCCCTCCTGTAATTCATTTCGCTCACCTCTGTATCTCCACTCACGATAAGTCTTGATGCCCAAAGTAGAAAGCAGGCTACTCGCCCCGGTAATACGCGCACCTCACGTCAATATAGCAAGTTTAAGGGTAGCCGTTGAGCTGCCGGGTTGTTGTGACGGCCGGGCAACACTCTGTGGGCCTATTCTGTTTTAGGTTCCACTTGGTGGCCATTAGGCCCGCTGTCGCAGAAGCGGCAGCAGCCAATGAAACCTCCGGATCTTCTTGGAGTCCTCCAGGAAGCTAGATACATGGGCTAGAGGCCGCCATACTCGCTTAAATGAGGTAGACATCACCGAACAGCGCGCCCCCTGCAGTTCAGATGCGGGAGCAGACTTGCCCTCATGTCGCAGGATGCGCTCGGCCCACATAATAGAGAGCCCCTGGACAGTCTGCTGCTTACATTGGCTTTGCAGTGATTGTGATGTCATCAGTTGGCGGCATCGTTTGTGATGCAATCCTAGGTTGTGAGGGCATTAAAGGGTTAACGTTAGCCTCAGTTCCATGTCATAAATTCGTGGCATCGTTTTTACTTACTTAAAACAATACTGCTATTTTCTAAGAGTAGTGCGTAACACGCAGCATCTTCAAAAGTACATCTGGGGGCCTGGTGCCAGCATTCTCCAGGGAAATAGTCTATTCTTGTTAACTTGGATGAAACCCCAAGTTTTATAAATTAAGCAAGGATGGGGGAGACCCTCTACTGAGAATGAACAAGGGTCAAATACCCTTTTTCTATGGAATTTCATCCACTCACAAAGGTGCACAACCACATTTGAGCTCACTGCGCCCTTCACAGAGGAGAAATATCCATTTGTATATCAGTCTGGTCCCACCCACGAGGGCAGTCCAGCACCAAAATGCCAGGCAATTCTCCTCTGAACAACAGTACCACCAGCAACCCCAGACACGTGTTTCTGCATTGTTGGGCCTCCCCAGTGAGGTGAAGCTGAGCCCCTCCAAGGACTTCAGCCAATTGTTTGTTAAGCAATAAAGCACGTGACCATAAAGCATTGACGTAAAGTACTTTCCTTGTCTCAAAAATGACAGACGGTCATGCCTGCCTATAGAAAGGCCCAAACTGTCTGTATTGATATTTTTTTTACAACAAGCATTGGGCATTCAGGGTTGTGCCACCAGAAAGCAGGCATCTGCCTTAAAAAGTAGCCTTTGGAAAATGAAAAACGACGTGCCCTCCTCTTACTCTGGTTAGACCAAAGAGTGTTGAGGAAGAGCAATGTAGCGCACAGTAGCAAGCTTATTTGAGCAAAACAGGATCCTGCCTGCCCCGGTAGCCCGAACAGTGCCTCAAAGTAGTCCCCCATTTAAAATAACAGTCCCTGTTCCATCTCCTCTAAGTCTAGAACGTTGACAGGAGCACAGGGCAAGAAGAAGATGTGTGGGGGGCCGTTTCAACATGATGGTTGGGGCCCATCTTGTTTGGAGCAGAAAACAGTATAAGGCACCCATGGGGTGCATGAATTATAATGGAGACAAAGAAATACAGCTAGTGGTTAATAACCACTGATTATCTATCACAAGATGGCCAGCCAGCAGGTAGCTGAAACATTAAATGCCCACTCAAAAGCCATACGTTCTCCTTTGTCAGCAAGTGACAGATGTGGGGGATCCCGTGTTAAAAGGCAATGAGGAGATAACACTCCTGTATACCCCGAAGGAAGCGACAGTCAGAAGGGCTCCAGCAAACGCAGCTTGTAAAGGGAGCACTGCAAAGCACACATTTAAAGCACCAGAACAAACGTAATATAGCAAAGAATACATTGCGTGTCATAAGACTGCTGACTGGCAACAGAGGGGCAGTTGCTGGCCCCCAACTGAGGTTTATTGAAAGGACCTGCAGGATCCCCATTGTTGTGATAATAACTCGTTGTTTTGTTTATGGTGTGTTTTCGCACTTACACTTGAAAGCGCCACAGCAAGTGTTGCTATTACTCAAATCTATGGTACTCGTTTTACTGGATGCGGAAGGATGAGTGATAGATTGAATACTCCAAGATTCAAACATCAGGTTACACATACACACACAGCTGTGCAATAAAAGCATTATGCTACTATGTTAGGAAGCTTGTGTAACCAAAAGGTGTAAAGTGTCCATAACATGTAAACAAATGCACTATGTATAAAACTCTGTCATATTACAGTTAAGTTACCAGCACGGAGCTTATGTACAACAAGCGCTATGGAAGCTCTTTAAAATGCGTAGTATGACATGCATTCATTTTCATCACTATTTACATTACTCCCATGTCCCTCTTCCTCATCCCAGTCCTAACTCTATGAGGTGAATCCACATCGCAATAGACATGATCCCAAATAATATCACCTTTTACACATGGATATGCTGAATGGAGAGACTCCATTATCCCCTCCATCTTAGCAACAAGAGTGAGCTGCACCCATTTTGTCTTCCTTTTGTTTATTTGTTCTTCCTTTTGTTTTTCCTGGCACTGACAGGAAGTTGGGGCCATATATCGTTACCGGGCTCAGAACAGGAAAATGCCACTCCCCAGGTGGTTGTGACCTGCTTGGCGGTGGGAAATCGGCAAAGAATCAGGGACTGCAATTAGGTCCCAGGGGCCTCCTTGAGCAGATTACAGTAACAATGTTTGAGCCTGGCTGGGGATCGAATTTGTAACTGTCTCCAACTTCATCACCTCTGCTAAGCACTCCAACCTATCCTCTATCCTAATTCTACTTGCCTTGTCAGCTGCCTTTGACATTGCCGGTCACTCTGATCACCTTAATACTCACTATCTTCTTGGTATTGGCGATCAAGCCCTTGCCTGGATTTAATCCTACCTAGCGTATCGCCAATTCTCTGTCTCCTGGAACAAAAACACCCCTCAACTCACTCCTCTAACTGCTGGTGTTCCACAGGGCTCTGTCTTGGGTCCTCTCCTCTTTACAGTCTACAACTCTGCTCTTGGGGTACTAATCGCCTCCTTTGGGTTATCGTACCAACACTTTGCGGACAACACCCAAAACTTCTTCTCTTTTCTTCAACTCTCCTCTGATTTCTCCATAAACATTTCAAACTGTCTCTCTGCCCTTAAACATTGGATAGTTTCACACTCTCTGATATTAAACTCTCCCAAATACTCTCTCTCCTCTCCTCTTCTGCTTATCCAGTTCCCACCTGACACTCTCTCCTACTTCTCTTCAGCTAGAAAGTTCAGCATCATATATCACTCTTCTCACACCTTCTATACTTTTATATCCACAACTTGAACAGTGGCTCACCTCAACCTCCTAAATATTAGAGCAATTAGGCACCTCCTTCCTTTCAACACCACCAAGCAAGGGGACGAAGGATAGCTCATGGGCAACGCGTTTGTCTTTGAAACAGACAACACAGTGCAACACAGGTTGGAATACCGACTCTGCATTTAGAAACCACTCATAGGTATTAAGCGCTTTATAAAAGAACAATTATAATAACATAATAATTATAAATTGCATCTCTTAACCACTGTTGTTGTCTCTAAACTGGAGTACTGTGCCACCATCCGCTTTGGTCTCCCCCAACTATGCTTTCTCTCCTCTGGAAAAAATCATTAGCAACACTACCAGGACTCCTTTTGAACTCCCTCACTTTACACCTAATTCCTAAATGGATGGCTGCCGATGGAGCTACATTTTCCACTTTACAGCCAAAACTTGATGGTTTGGACTATGCAGTATTACCACTTGCGGTAAAACCATAATAAATCCCCATGAAGTCATTGAACTCCAAAAATGAGGATTCACACTGCCTAACCATCACTCATCACTGCGTAATAACGCCACATGACTGAGTGACGCTTACTGTAACTGAGTGGTGGCAATTGAGCCTATGTACTGTCAGATTATTGCCAAAATTGTGATGAGGCCCAATGTAAAGCACAGCATGAGTAACATCCATTAAACCTAGCCCTATCAGCGTGGACAGGCCGGCAAAGGCGCGCCAGAAGGAGTCCAAAAGGATCAAACAGAACTACTGATTGTCCTTAAATACCTGCAGAGATCACAGATCAGTGGTTTTCAGCCTTGCCTGTGCACAGTCCAGGGAGCCTTGAAGTCGCTGATTCATTTGGCGGATTGTTTAATGACGAAACATTGTTTTCTCTCCATGTTGTGCTGTGTTAATATGTCACAGTGAGCAAACTATCTGGTACATGAAAACACACTGGAGAGGAAAGAGAACCTTTGATTTGAATACTTTACAAGGCGCACCAGACCGAACAAACTGTATCTAAGTGCAAGGAAAGGTCCAGTAATCAAGAAAAAGACAACTCACAACATGCCCAAAAAAGGAACAGATCACGACTATTAACAGAACAGGAAGGCCTACAGTGTTTCCAAAAAGCAGGGAGTTGGTTTAATCTAAGAATCTCTTCTGGTAATGAGTTCCTCTGCCGTGCTCCTGCTTCGAGAATCTTCGGTCCCCCCTGCTCTTGCAGCGATAGTTTGGGATGTTAATCAGTAGGTTGATCTCAGAGCTGAGACGTCGTGAAAAGGAATAAGGAGTCATGTTTTGTTCCAGGTCACTGCAGGGGAACGTCCATGAGCACACCTGAAAAGCAAGCAGATAAGCTTGGAGGAAATCTTACTGTGTACAGGTAGCCTGTGAAACGATTGCACGAAAGAAGAGATACGCCGTCTCCTAGGAACTGCAACAACCAGGCGAACAGAACAATTGTGGGCCTGTTTTATTTGCCGGAGTTGTTATCTAGGCCGTCTTGTGTATAGCGAAGGTAAAATGTGATTACGGCTCCTTATATTACTGCGCACTGTTCTTGAGGGAGAAAGGGAAGAGTGTGACACAGTGTTTGCCGTCTCAAAAAGAGCTCTTAACCACATTATTTATTTGAGGGCTGAAGCTTATACCTGGTTGCCAAATGATCTCAATTCCTTTTACATTAGTAGAATAGTTCGTTTGAAGATGAAATAGGGTATATGGTCAGGGGGCTGGTGGGTATTTCTATTACCTAGTAGTTAACCCAGATCTAGGGCCATACCTCTGTCTTGGGCAGGTTTAGTTGCGGCCCATTTCACTGTATCCAGGATCCAGCCGTGTTCATTGAGTCAGAGACTGTGACACATTTATCCCTGGGTCCGATAGCTTTAAGACAGACCTGGCTGCCAGCATTTTACCAGAGTTCAGTAGGGTTGTGCTTGGGAATAATTGGGTTGACTGATTTCATTGGTGGTATGTAAATAGTGTTATTTATGCATTGCCCTGCAACAAATAGAAAATCGCAAACACGGTCGTTTACATAGTATTCCAAATGCAGGGGTTTGGAGTGGGTGGGGGGGGGCAGTGAAGCAGGTGTTGCATGCATGATACATAAGGATGCTGTGCATTACTCCCATACCATGCCATTAGCAACTATTTTCCCTTTTTAAATCCTGTATCCTCCCATAGTGACATCATGGCAGATTATCATGAAATTCATAATCAACTGTTTACACTTTTACATAGATGTTCTACCACACTCAGTGATGCCACAGCCTTATTCAACATGCATGGCCTTAAATTCCTCTTTCTTAGGGCATCAAACTGAGGGCAGATGCAAAAGAAAGTGTCCAAAAACATCAAATTAAAGAGGGGGCTGGCAAGAAGCGTTTGCCGGGGCCCAGGGGTGAGGAATGGAGGCGAGCTCTGGCAGAGTGCCAGCTCAGCCCTTTAATGCCTAAGGAGGGGAATGAGCAATCCACTTGGTCCAATGGACTACACTAGTCGCATAGACTTCATCTTTACCAACGCTCGTCTCGCCAGCTACAAACCTGAGCTCGAGATAATGCTGCCCACTAAGGCTAGTGATCATGCAGTACCATCAATGACTTATAATCAGGTCCTATAGAAACCTAGAGATAGATTGGTTTGTAACACCACAGTGAATATGTAGGGTAATAGGCTTTGCTGGACTGTGGGCAGCATTGAAAAATGTAACATCTTACTGAGAAACTGTGGTTCGAAGGAAGCGCAAATTATGCGTTATTGTTATGGGGATCTTAGTAAGCTACAAGTGTTACTGGAACCCACGGACACTAGATATAACATCAAAAAGAATTGCATCGCTAATTCAGGACGCTGTTTCGATCTTGCAATAGCCAAAAAGAAGAACAAGCTAAATGCGTCCGTCCGAAGAATAAGAAGAAATGGTTGGTTAACCACGGGGGAAAAATCAGAAATGATATCACAGTCAAGGGCAAAGTATAAGAACTGGTTGAAGAACCACAGATACTCAGTGAACGATGCTGGCTTGAAATGTATTAAACGGCTGATAAGGACGAACAACTCAAAGAAATGTTGGCATTGCCTACGGGGCCACGGGTCGTCGAACTTTCTGGCTAAGGAGATTATTGGTATAGCAGGGCAGAGTGGGGGTTGTTTATAGGCGGAATGTTTTGTAGGGGGGTGAACCCGACCCGGCTTTGGTTCCGAAGTCTATGAGTAATACGCTGGTTAGTATACAGATAGAAGAGACGGACCTGATGTCTTGCATAATTAAATCTAAGGCCTCTGGTGCCGCAGGCCCTGACCGTCTCAGTAACCTGGTGTTAAAGGGTAACCCACCATTGTGGGCACCTTTTCTTTACAAACTATATCACCAGATCTGTGAAACAGGGTGTATCCCTGGCTCGTGGAAAGCTTCAATCTTTATGCCAGTCTTTAAGAAAGGACTTTGCAGCCGGCCTTCTAACTATAGACTCCTAGCATTGCTGGATTGCAGCTCCAAGATATTTGTAAATGTATTATTGGAGCTGCTATCTGCTTGGGTAGCAGAGGGCTGCTAAGTTACCAGCAGACAGATTTCAGGAAAGGCTGCACGATGACCCATAACCCTGATTTCCAACACCCAATGCTGCTTTGTCGACTATTCGGCAGCGTTTGACAGCGTCATAAGATCTAAACTGTGGGAAATGCTGACCTGTTGGGATATTGACCCGTCACTTTTATATTTCATTAAGTCCCTATATAGTGAGACTCAAGTCAGAGTCAAGTTGACACAAGAAGGGGGTTTCGAGGTCTTTCCCTACTAATCGAGGACTAAAACAGGGTTGCCCTTTAGCACCGTTGTTATATAACCTTTATGCATCAGAATTGCCTCTATTCCTAAAGTTGGTTGGGAACCATCCGCCGTATTATGGCATGGAAGGTCTCCCCTGCTTGTCATATGTGGATGATGCAGTGTTTTAGATTGCACACTGATCGGCCTCCAGCGCTCCCTACAAGCCCTGCATGTGTATGCTAGCGACCTCGGCCGCAGTTCTAATGACACCAAAACCAAAATAATGGTATGCAGGAGGGGGGCATATGGTACGCCATTCTTTAATCAGCGTTTGGGTGGGGCTAGAGTAGAACAAGTTTGGGACTACAAATACTTGGGTATTTGCATTAGACCCATCATGCCATCATTGAACCTGGCTGATGGAATCTCACACAAGACCTGGTTTAAGGGGCTTTCATTAATGTATTTGGGTGGTCGTTCTACAGAGGCTAGAATTACAGTTTATAAGTCCTCAAATTTTCCGGTAATATTGTATGCTCTGGAAGTGTCTCCAAACAAAGCAGTTGCCTGGCTACCAAATTTAGAGGGGAAATCTTGTGGTCGCTTCGGAATATTCTGTCCAGTGTTTCCGGTGGAGGCAATTAGGCTCGAACTAGGCCTCCCCCTCCTTAATGTTATGGTATTTGGTGGCATGTAAGTTCTGGGCCAAAATTCATTATGGACTCACAGGAGCAGATTCCTTATTGGGCCAGACTATCAATCACTCTATAAGGTTCTCTAAGAGCGTGTGGTTTTACCTAACTGAGATAGGGGTGTTTAGTCTCCCCGAATCCTGGTTGGACTTTAACCTAGCCAAAATACAAGAAAACTCTAGGTTCCACGAGGTAGGAAAAGCCCTGGGCCATTTATCAGGACTTCAGAAGTTTGAGCTGTATTCAAACCAAGCGTTCTCGATAGGCCGTCCTAAGGCCTATTTGTTAAAACTACGCCTACCAGTCTTATGCAGATGTATTCTTTTGCTTAGTCTACAGACCTTCGCAGTTTTACAAAATACTGGGGCCTGGGCGGGTATATCCCGTGAAGACAGACTATGCAGACTCTGCGCCATACAGGTGGAATCTGCCCAACATATTTGGACGCAATGTGAGATATTGTGTATGGCTCATGAGAAAGCACATAGCAAATTTGCCCTTGCCACTTCGGACCAAATCTGGAGCACAATTTATGGGGCTGAGTCACTGGTGCTAACCGCAGCGGCTTTCCATATTTGGCAACTGACAGCGAGCAGACTGCCACTTCCATTACAGAATTAAGATGATATAACATTGGTTTTAATGGATGGAATAGATTTAATTTGAAATAGCATGATTTAAATGAAATTAATGGTTTTAGGAGTGATCCTTCACAAGACTTGTATAGAGTAATTTCTCTGTATTTCAAAGTTCTTTGTAATAGAGTGTAAAAGGTCACTATTGTAACCAAAGGAAATCAATAAAGAAAAAAGAAAAAAACATCCTTATACTCATTACAGGCCAAGGAGATTTTTAATGAGCCCCAGAGACCCACAAAATAGAGTTGTTTATTTTCCTCTTGTCTTGTAATCTTTTCTCATACCTTTTATTTCATTACCATCCCCTGGTGATCTAGACTTTAGAGCATTCAACAGCCTTGATTTGCCATCCTGCAATCCTTGTCATACCACCCCTCTCTCTGTAACTGGATTTATTTTACTTCCTTTGGGGTTGTGTGAGCTATTTCCCCCAAATTGTCGAGATTCAAGCATTAACCTCAAAAAAGGCATGATCATTTTCCACCCTCATGGTCCTGACAGTTTCAAATTCTATTGTGGCCTGACGGTAGGCCTCAATCCAGTTTGTGGGGATCAAGGGGTTATCCCATTTTAATCTGCTTCTATTATTTGAGACCAGAATATTCTGAGTGGCTGCCCCATGAGTCCTACATGTTGGGTATGTTTTGAGAATTAATTCTAGCAAATTGTGATTGCTATCCCTTTGCTTGTGGACCATGAAAGTTCTCTCTTACTAATTTAGGGTTCCTTGGTTCAGTTTTGTTGACTTTAGACCATGTAGCGATCTGTATTACTCGTTCATTTCTCTTCTTTGTCTCAGTGGTGTTGGCAGGCATTTCTTCAAAATGAATGTTAGGGCTAATATTACAATAACAAACAGTGGCTTGCTCTGATGGACTTCTCTGAAGTATGGATGTTATTGATGATTCACAAGAGAGGATTTCAGGGAGTTCCTTGACGGAAGGGGAGTCCTTGGCCCCAAGAGGGGAGTCTTTCCCTGTGAGGTCCGCGTACCGCCACCCTTAGAGGAGAGTTGCGTAGTAGGATCACCTCCTTAACCTAACAAGGAAAGGCTCCTGTCTGCAGAGAAGTGACAAAACCCTGCGATTCGTCACACTGCGTAACACCTGGAGGAGACAAAAAGCAAAAAACCAGCAAGTTTCAAACTCGTTTGCTCTCACAGAACAGGATGCCAGTGCTACGGCAAACCCGAAGTGGGAGAAACCGACAGGGCAGAGCCCACAAGAAGGTGGTGGCAACGAACATGAAGGCGAATCCGGGGTGGACAGCTGGTCCACAAACCATTGCAGAGACCATCGCCAATAACAGGGTGTTTGGTCAAGCACTGAAGCACCGGGGCACTGCAAGAGAACGCAGGGAGAGAAAAGCCAGTGAAGAGAAGGTGACGGTGATCTATGACATGTGAGGAGTTTCCTGAGGGACTGATCTCCCAAAGACATTCTCCTTCAAGAACAAAGGTAACAAGTCGAATGGGCAGCACGGGAGGCCCAGAGGGAATCATCATACCTCAACTCGTCTCACTAGAGTGCGATGAATCCAATGGAGTCATCACAGATTCCCCGGCGGTAATCTCCTCCCATGTGGCCAGGGAACGGCAGCCATTACCTGATCCTCAACCCTGGTGGCAGTTATATGAGGTAGGATCACATGGGAGGAGACAGCCTCCAGGGAGATGTCATGGCTTCATTAGATAAGACATGGTATCCCCCATTTACCCATAAAAAAAACCTTATTACCCAATACCCTAATGGCTTATTTCCATGCATCTATACCCCCTTTTAGGAGGAATAAAGAAACCTTTTCCCCACATCCTCTAGGCCAAACTTCCATCCCTGGACTAAAGGGTAAAAGCTACAACACTGTCTCTTCCAGTTCTAATTATCATCCATGTAGAACTGTCTCATCATTTGGTACCATTGCAAGTAATTTCCCACGTAATCTGCATCAGTTTACATCAATGAACTCCATCTCACGAAATTACCCAAGTACTGGGATGAGGGGGAAGAAGGGAACGATACAGTGTAGAAAGAGCCTCATGCTCAATGAGCGTGCTAGTTATTTTCAGAATGCACCTGTGCACGGGACATTTAAAGATCGAAAACCAACTGCAAGAGGCTGCTACTGCTGTCTGGGAGAAGTCCTTGCACCTCTCTGCAAGGGTTGGAAGCACAAACCGGTGTGGCGGAGCCGAGGGGCTTGCCAACAGAGAGGCAGAGGAACACTGTGCGAGCAGGGCGTGCAGTAGACATGCCACAAGCCAAAGGAAGACATCTGGGCATTCAGCAACAGGAAAAGGCAGCGTTTTACCCAATGGGACCTGAAGCAAGACAAGCGTGCTGCAGCAAAGCTGTGAGAGAAGCTGGTGCAAGGGGGAAGCATTCCAGAGCGGAAAGCAGGCAGCAAAGCTTTACCACGTAAGCACAAACAGGCCCAAAGATGCCACACAGAGTCAGTGAGTCAACCCAAGCAAAGTGGGGACCCCAGGGCATTTCAGCGACTGTGTCAAATGCAAACTGTGAATATTAAAACTACAGCAACACAGACATTAAAGAGGCTGATTGCAAATCAGGAAAACCTACTATGAATACAAACCCCAACCATATATGAGTTTATGGAGTGCAAATATGGGGGTAACACAGAGCAAAGGTTGAATCAATCAGATGTACAATATACAAGAAGATATATGCAATTGTGGAAGTGAAAGAGGAACTGTTACCTGTGACTATAACAAGTCCTGCCAGGCGAGTAAACCAGACAGTTACAAGTGCTTAAGAAGTCCTGGCAGGGGAGTATACCAGGCAGTAGAAAATATAAATAACCAATCATAATAAGTTGCAAACCTACAGGAAGTCCCAACAAAGGATACAAAGCTGTGTTTGCTGAACAAAAAGGAACTTTGTGAAAGAAGGAATCACAAGTCTAAGAAGCTGTGTAATTAACAGGATTGTTGTGGGCCTAGAAAAACACAAATGACTATTAAACCAAGAGTCATTGGCATTAAGGAAGAATCCAGGGGAAGGGAATTAACCGCTTGGACCAAGGCTTGCTACTCCTGGTGCATTTTTATGTCAAAGAATGAATTGCTGTGAGACACAATCCAGGAGAATGGAACGTCCCTCGAACAAAGACCTTTTTTTGACTTTGGAAAACATAACCTTCTGTCTGACTCTCATTTCCGACTCCTCACTAGAGATTAACTTGGAAACAAATTAACTCTAAGTGTGATGCAATAACAGAAATAATTATTGAAAAGCTAAGTGACAAGAGTGAAGAACAGTGGATAATAATAACCTGGGAAAGGGGTAAAGTAACTCAATATCTTGTACAAAAAGAATATAATACTAAAGAGATCGAAGAGAAAGGAAGATATAAGCCAGAGTTTAGAGGAAATAGACAATTGAGTCACATACAAAGTCAAGTAGACCAAAAAGCTGAACCATAATTCCCCAGGAGGGAAAGCCTACCAAAGCAATAGTATCCTACAAGGATACCTTGACATCAACAGCCAAGAACATAAATCCTATAAGAGATCCCCAAAAGGGGTTCCCAAGTGTAGTGATACACAAAATTGCAACCTTGCCAATCAGGGCTTTAGATGACAGCATTAGCCGCTGAAAGCCAATAGTGTATTCAAAGTATGTGCCAAAATGCTGACAGTAGTCTGTTGTAGCACTTCCAATATGCAGTAGTGAGCTACAAGGAATATGCAGGCCTAGTATGAGTGATAGGTCACATTATGCATTGTTGATAGACAGGCAGGGAGAGGGCCCTAGCTCTGTAGCTAATGGACATTTTTGGAGTGTTTGGAACATTATGGCACCTATATAGCGCTTAGATAGCCAGTCTTAAGCGCTATGAACACTAAGCTATGAGTGCATGCCTTTTAGAGCTTGCAGATGGGGTTAATACATCCCTGCTTCCCGTAGAATATTCTGCCTCACTAACGGTAGCCCTGCATGGCCCCAAGCTAATCTCCTTTTCTCTGGGAAGGCACTGATAAGACATTCCTGAGCTTTCGCGCAGATGGGAGCCAGGGAGGGGCTCAGAAGAAGGAGCAGTGGAAATTAACAGAGTTGGGTTTTTTCCATGAGCCAGCCTATATTTTGCACAGGGAAAGTTCTGGAACTGTGCGTCATGGACGGGCAGCACGAGATTATAAAATATGCATGCTCACATGACTCGGGTGGGAGATCGTCCTGTGGACTTGGTTCGAGCCAGATCAAGTGCCCGGAATTGGAGCTCTGACGGCACCCTGCAGCGCTGTCCTCTGAGCGGGGCTTGTTACAGCTAGCTTATGAGGGCCAGGGTCTCCCATTGCTGATTGAAGGGGCGTAAGACTGTGTTTCTCTATGTTTCTCTATGTTTATCTAAGTTCTATGTTTCTCTATATTTTGCATTTCTCCAAGTTTTGTGCTTTGTAATCTTCTCTAACTTGAATCCCAAATGTATATGAAATTCACTGTTTAGAATAAATACTAAAACTGATTGAAGGTGTCATTTGTCACTAGCATGAGATCACTGCTCAGCACAATAGAACCTGTATTTTGGGCTGAATTGGGTAATCTTTGCTCCCGAGAGCTGGTCCCGAGGACGATTTGGCCCATATCAAGACATTTGGTGGCAGCTTGGGGATTTGTGCAGAGCAGTGCCTTGCTGTGAAATGACAAATTGTTTGAGAGAACACAGTGCAGAGTGAGGAGCAGGCTGTCGCATTTCCTTGGGGGTCTCACTGCAGCTCTGAGACTTCAAAAGACAGCAATGTTGTGTCGGCTTGCCGTGGCCGATAGCTTGTGTGGTTAAGATTCCCTTCAGTAAATCAGTCGTGACTGACTTATTGCTTGGGAATGGAGCCAGGGAGTACAAGGCGATAAACAAGCGGGAAATGGCTTTGTTTAAAGTGCTCTGATGAATGGTCAAGAAAGATGTATGTTCAATTAGGAAAGAATTTTATCATGCGGTTTCCCCAGTTTAAAGTTGTAATTTGAAATGCAAAGTGAGACGGAGTTCTCATCTCTATTCTGTCATGAGGGCAGGGAAAAATAGTTGCGAGGATTTGACATGCAAATTGTGAATAGTAATTCAACCATTGACTCAGCCCCAGTGTGCTAGCGAGTGGGGGGCTGTAATTTTCGGAGGCGAAGGTTCGCTTTTTTTAATGTATGCTTTTGAAGTGTTGACATTCCTGAAGATAACGTGGGGAATGAGCCGTGCTTAGGAGAAAGAGTAACATCTGTGCTGAGAGCCTAAAGGGTTTGTTTTTCTTTTGGCAACTGTAAATTCCATGTGCTGGTGGCGAATTCTGTTTAAAGGAAACACACTAAAATGGTTATATTGCATTTTAAGCTGTGCCATGCTTATAATGGGTGAGAGACTCACTTAAAAAAGAAAGTGAGTGATGTTATTTGGATTTTCGATTTTTGTATATTGATTTGAAATTGCAGAATCAGTTTACAATGGTTTGGGGGGAAAAAACAATTTATATTTTTCTAAATTGCCTCTAAATTGCCCCTGGAGTATTTTTGACTGTTCCCACGCTATGCCATGGATTTGTACTGTTGCCTTATAAGTGATGCATGTTTTTGGAAATAGTGACCTGTTGACTGTGATACATGGTGAAAAATGTTGTTGACACATTTAACAGCCCACAAGCAATATAGAGTGTGGGTTGCTCATGCAGAAAAAAAAAAACGTGTAGGGAGCTGCACTAAACATGGCATTTTTTAAATGCACTGAAATAAGTGGTTATATTCTGGCAATGGTACAACAGAATGAACAATCTGTGTGTGATAAGATAGCACAAAGATTTAGTGGGTTGCGGGTTCTTTTGAAAGATCGCACATTGCATTGGAGTGAGCTCGTGAAGCCAAACTACAAGGTTACAAGAAAAAAAAAACGTATGCTTTTAAATGGGACATTAATCAGTTTAAAACAGGCTAAAAAGACGCTTTGACATTTTGCTAAATTACATGGAGTAGAATCTGATGACAAGGAAAGTGCCTCTTTTGAAAATAAGAGTCTTGCTATGTGTGCAGAGCTTGTGCCTTGAAGCTGTCTTGGGCGAGGTGCGCGAAGAAAAAAAAAACTTTTGGAGGAAGGCAAACAAAAGCAGAATACTGCACTCCTGTTTAATGAAATGGTGCTTCAGATATGAGAGCTTTTCTGAGTTGCTGGAACAATGCAAGAAAGAGTTAATCTGGATGAACTGTCTGAAACGAGTGCCTTTCCATTGAAGCCGCCACAGTGTAAGAGTTATAGGCAAAGAGATAAGCTTGCTGCGCGAAAGATAAACAATGACATTCCTGCATCCCATCCCCTGTGAGAGACACCGGCAGTGTGAGAAAAAAAAACTGAGGAGAGGGGGTGCAAAGACAGAAATGCTGATGTACGCATGCTTTCTAACGGCATGCAATAACAGAGCTGATCAGAAGTAAAGAATTTGCCCAGTAACACTGGAAGGAAAACAAAGGCTGCATGCAGGATGGCAGACGGGCACATCACATCTGAACATTTGAGGAACCTGTGCATCTGTGAATGGGCTAAGAAAAGACAGCTGCCCATTCCAACAGACATTGCTATGCAAACTGCATTCCCATGCACCATGTGATGTGATGTGAAGTGAAGCGACATTGCTGTGCAAGCTGCATTCCAGTGCTCCATGTGATGCGAACTGAAGTAAAGCGCTGTGCACTGGAGAAGAAACCTCTAGGCGCTTTGAGAAGAGAAAATACACAGCTGGCAAAATGCAAGCTACATTGCCAGGGCTGGAGTAACTGACAAAGACATTATGGCATTCCAGATGGAAGCAAAACTGACATAAAGCGCTTAGCCGTTTTGCAAGAGACAACATGCAGAGCGGGGCTTTGGAGTACAACATGAACACTGCACATTAGCCATGATCCAGAAGCCTCACGGCTTAGTGCAAGAATGAATGATTTGTTGAAGCAACAAACGAAACTGACTTAGACTATCGCGCTCAAAGGGGTGGGCCAAGAAATCAGCAAACACCCTTTGAGAAAATGATAAGTGAAAAAAACCAGAGGCTTGAAAGACACTAGCTGTATGGAGAAAAATAAACAAAGCTGCTTGTGCAACTGCAGGCGATATTGGACTGAAAGACTTTACCTTTGAAAAATGGAGTGATGCCAGCAGGGCAAACCTAACTCAAGATCATGAGACACTGGAAGCAAGTTGGCGCCTGGCATTCGTGATCGCTTTGGTGAAAAAGAAAAGCATTGTGCGACCTGGGTACTTATTATATGGCTTTTGTAAAAGCACAGATCAGTCTGAGGTACCATTGACCAACTATGATCGCATTGCACAAATGAGTTTGTGATTAGGCAGTTAGACCCCGTATGGTTGAGTGTAAATAAGCCCCCAGAAACATGCAGAAGGGTGATAAATAATTGCAGTAGCAATGATAAAGTGTGTAGTTACCTGATGAGACGTCTGAAGATGGGGGTGATGTTATGGGAAGGGGTGGATAACGCTGATATTGAAGTTTTGATGACATCCTAATGTGAAGAATAACGACATTGTACTTTTGATGACATCTTAACATTTCTGTTTGTATTTTGCCTAGGCAAAAAAGCAAGACATTAACAGAAGTAGATGTGTGCAATTTGTGGGTGACACTGATCAGTCAAGCAAACTGTGCTCAGAGAAAGCGAGTCAACTTTAAACATGTCCTGCACCGCACTCAATGCTGCTAACATGCATGACGTATGAGGACATTTGTTCTGCAACCTGCGAAAGGTGTCCAACAGAGTAATAACCTTTGCTGAACTGGCACGGTGCAGACTTGGCTAGTTATCAAATATTTGATGCTACACATTCAAATGATTCAGTTGCTGGAAATAACTTAATTGACATGTCTTGCCTTTCTTGTTTAAAGGACTATGGACAATGAGTTGTGGACTGTGACATCATGCACCACAAACAGCTGTGTGACACAGCACCTGAATGCTAACACATTGAAAAATGGTTTTTAAATGCACTTTTTGAGATGAATCTGAAAAAACGAAATGGTTTTGCTCTTCCAACTGAATTGCTTTAACCAGAGATGCTTTGCTTTTTGAAAAAAAAAAAAACTTCTACGTTGCACGTAGGCAGGAAAATGATTTATGAATTGTTGGGGCAGCAGGATTATGCAAGCAGGAGCGTAATTTATTTTGAGATAAAATGAGTGCGCACATCAAAGTCACCTGTGCGTAGGTTAAGATCCTTAATTGAAGTAATGCTGCCAAGTGTGTGAGCTCTAATTTGAGATGGTAACCTTTGAAACACTGGATACTTTTACAGCCAGCTTAAGGCAGGTAAATGAAACCATGACTGACTTGATGTTTGATTTTATGACACAGTGTGTGACACGGTTTTTGTTAAACCAACCAGTTTCATGTTTTTGTGGGGACAGCTGTCTCCAGCACACTAATGCAAAGAGTCACCTTTTGATTGTAGACATTTGGAATAATTCTTTGGAAAAGCGCTACAAATGAGTATCCAAATGGAATTGCTAGCGTACTGGCCTGGCACATTGTCGGGCATCTTTTGTCACTGAATGGATACAACGATTTGTTTAATTTGTTTAATGTGATGTTTTTCTGACCAAGAACTACAGCGAGTGTTCTCGCCAAGATTTTATGGACTATAACTTGACTAAATGCATTTTACACAATGGTGTGATGAAACAGCCACTGCCGGATGGTAGTATGGTGTTTGTGGCTAAGACTAATATTGTATATGGTAGATATCCCACTTGAAGAAGGGTATTCTCCAAGTCACAATAGGTAGACACTGTGAACATGTTAGATTTTCCAGTAGTAAGGCAACATTTAAATTGTAGGCTGGTAATGCACACCTCTATTATTAGAGTGATACACTTAGACATAGATTTATCATGAGGCAATGTTTCCTTAGTACTACCAAGCTGCTACAAATGGAGTCCATTTCTATGGCCCATCACTAGAGTGCGCATAGCTAGGGAGCTAGATTCATTAATAACAGGAGCTTTATATGCTTGTGACATAGAAACTGTGCACAATAAGCTAGCCACTATGGGTTCTAATGCCAGCTCTGCTATAGAAATTCTGGCCTAGTGGGGCCTATTGATACGCCCAACACTGCTACAAGTATTGGCAACCACTGGAGATGGCAGAATTTTAGGTATGAAGACATTTTTTCTGCCATAGGGCAGGTCAACAAGACTGCTAAATACACACGATGCATTGTATGGCAAACATTGTTAAATCAGCAGGTGTTGGCTTTTTACTGAGTGGGGGCGACCATCCTCCACACACTGGCACGCAGAGCTACAGTTACCAGCATACATATGGATTAAATTGCTTGCTTTTGATTGCATGAATAACACATGCCATGCTTGATGTAAATTAGTAGAATTGTTTTTATTTAGATAACCTGGTGCCCATGGGTTCACCTTGTTCACGAAATTAGATGGTTTCTGGTTGGGTTCCACATACATGGGGGAAGTGTCTAGTCACACAGCCCATGGTCACGTTTGAATGCCCTGGGATCAGGGGGAGGGTAGGCCCTTAGAGTGAAAGGATGCCAGGTTTTAGAATTGGTAACCATACATAAATGCAATAGTGCATTGTAGATTAGACTACACTGGATTGCCTTGACATTCTAACTGCATGCTGCTTTTTAACTGACAATCAGCTATACAATAATTAATTAGGTATTGTTGTGTAGGCCAGGTTTTGGCTAGAGTAAATGTCCATGTTCACTTTGTGTAGGTATTTTTGTGTAGGCCAGGTTTTGGCAAGGGTATATGTCACTGTTCACTTTGTGTACATTTTTGTTTAGGTAGTGTTTTTACTAACCTTGCATGCCACGCTAACTAACCGCTAGAAGGTAGTTTGCTTAAACCTCTTGCAAAGCCCCAAGGTCTTTATCACTGCACTAAATACTATATTGATGTGTATTAGTCAGCATTTGTCGCACACACGTTGAATAGGGGTGGAATGTAGTGATACACAAAATTGCAACCTTGCCAATCAGGGCTTTAGATGACAGCATTAGCCGCTGAAAGCCAATAGTGTATTCAAAGTATGTGCCAAAATGCTGACAGTAGTCTGTTGTAGCACTTCCATTATGCAGTAGTGAGCTACAAGGAATATGCAGGCCTAGTATGAGTGATAGGTCACATTATGCATTGTTGATAGACAGGCAGGGAGAGGGCCCTAGCTCTGTAGCTAATGGACATTTTTGGAGTGTTTGGAACATTATGGCACCTATATAGCGCTTAGATAGCCAGTCCTAAGCGCTATGAACACTAAGCTATGAGTGCATGCCTTTTAGAGCTTGCAGATGGGGTTAATACATCCCTGCTTCCCTTAGAATATTCTGCCTCACTAACGGTAGCCCTGCATGGCCCCAAGCTAATCTCCTTTTCTCTGGGAAGGCACTGATAAGACATTCCTGAGCTTTCGCGCAGATGGGAGCCAGGGAGGGGCTCAGAAGAAGGAGCAGTGGAAATTAACAGAGTTGGGTTTTTTCCATGAGCCAGCCTATATTTTGCACAGGGAAAGTTCTGAAACTGTGCGTCATGGACGGGCAGCACGAGATTATAAAATATGCATGCTCACATGACTCGGGTGGGAGATCGTCCTGTGGACTTGGTTCGAGCCAGATCAAGTGCCCGGAATTGGAGCTCTGACGGCACCCTGCAGCGCTGTCCTCTGAGCGGGGCTTGTTACAGCTAGCTTATGAGGGCCAGGGTCTCCCAGTGCTGATTGAAGGGGCGTAAGACTGTGTTTCTCTATGTTTCTCTATGTTTATCTAAGTTCTATGTTTCTCTATATTTTGCATTTCTCCAAGTTTTGTGCTTTGTAATCTTCAATAACTTGAATCCCAAATGTATATGAAATTCACTGTTTAGAATAAATACTAAAACTGATTGAAGGTGTCATTTGTCACTAGCATGAGATCACTGATCAGCACAATAGAACCTGTATTTTGGGCTGAATTGGGTAATTTTTGCTCCCGAGGGCTGGTCCCGAGGACGATTTGGCCCATATCAAGACACCAAGGAGGAGGGAACACTCACAACCATTAAAGGAACTAAAGGGACTGATCCAAGAAGTCACAAGAGACTATTTGCAGATTGTTTACTAAAGAGAGTCCTATAGACTGTTACCAGTAGTACCCTCAGCAGAAAGGAGTAATCCTCCTGACCTAAGTGAATTTTCATAGTTGTAGGTTCAGATAGGGTCATTTTTGGACAGCAGATTTATTTCTTTGGAAGTTCATGCCTGACGGACAAGCACCTTAGTTAGTAACATAGGCAGTGTCATATTTCGCCCCAACGAGGATGTGGTTTCTGTGGAGACAATGGAGGTTTTCCCATCACGATGCGGCCTCCTTATTCCATTCCAAGATGGCACCTGCAGTCGGCTACACAATGGTGTACCTCTCACAGCCGTCATGGTGCCTTGCTTGGTCCTCTAGACGCAGCTGCGGCACAATCCTGGAACTGCCACGGTGAGGATATGTACCGGAGACGAACAGGGAGCTGTGCATCTCAACGCTAAGGTAATCGTAGCCTAGATCAGCGCTCTTTGTATCTTTGCTCTGTTTTCTTGTTTTCCCTTCCATGTTCCTTGTCTTTTGTTTCTATCGTCCCCTTCTTCCTTGAACCTGTGTTTCCTCGTCCTGCTACGACGATTTGTCCCTTTCTGGACTTCTTGTCTCCTGCACTGGCCATTATAATCTGCTCCGCTGCTACTGGAACAACATCTGTCTATCCCTGTACTGCCATTGACTACCTGCTCCATTGCTGTGGAAACAGCCTCTTTTGAACACCGTCTGGGAACAGGTTTTTTCCCCTCTTGCAAGGATTTTTCCTATTTGGAGGCTCACTCGGGGAGTCCCCTCGCCCGGGACATTTTAACCAGCAGGCAGGGTGGCGTCTAGAGAGAGTCGCCCTTATCTGCACGACTCTGCATTCCGCAGAAAAGAATGTAATCAGTGGGCGACTGCTCATGAAACCAAGACACAGGTGAGTTCTTGCCTACAATCATTTGAAGTGTCAGACACAGTTTTGGATGTTAAACCTGACAGGTAGGGACCACCCATAGTGATAGGGAAAGTTAGGCCTTATAGTGTTACTTTAATAAAATATTGTGCATCATGTCCTCAGAGAGTCTGTGTCCTTCCTCTGACTCGCCACGGGTAAGGCTGCCTCTGAATGTCTCTCTGGTAGGCCTCCCACCACCAACTGAGAGAGGTTCCTGTCTCTCTTGAAAAGGCCAGGGTACTCGCCTTGTCACTCTGTTCTGAGGGCGAAGCACTGCCCATTATCAGAGGAAATCAAACTTCAAGCGACCAGAGGGTACTGAAGAACTGGATATCCCTACACTAGGTGCAGCAAGCACAGCTAAATCACAAGGACTCAAGACCTCTCTTTTCCCAGGAAAGCTTTGCTGCCCATCCCTGTGTAGGTCTGACATGAAGAGGAAGAAGCATTGGATGCCGAGGGCACCAGCCATCAGCAGGGTCAAAGGTCAGTGGTTCTTACCTAAGACAGAGAACAGCAAAAAGTGCAAGCAGCTGAAAACTAATATCAAACTCAGAGTAGTCTATATCATACTTGTACTGCCTCTGTTGGACAGTCTGCTTCACGTTTACTGGATGTGCACCATCAGCACACCAGAAAGCAGCACTCTGCCCACAGCTCCAGCAGTTCTGCTCATCTGCAGCAAATCAGCAGTATAAATGGCTTTCACAGCAGATATTTTTAACCATTTTATTGATGACTTGGGACACACACACACAGGCCAATACTAGAAGCAAATGTGAACCAAGATTGTCACCTCCGTATCAATGCGCATCCCAATCGTAGGTAGATTAGAACTTACGTGTACCCAATCAATGTCTTAGCCAGTAGTGTAACAATTTGTGTAATGCAAGAAAAACATTGGCCAAAAGGCTTGTTCGAAAAAGATTTATAATTCAGTATAAAACAGAATTGCCGACACGTGTTTAGACCCTAAACAACGGGCCCTTTTCAAGGCAAAACATTAAGAAGCACAGGATAAGTTGCCCTTCATAACGGTGCAGGCGCAAGCCAAATTCATTGATTGATTGTCTATTCTGTAGTAGTATAGCAATTAAATGCTCCACATTAGGGCAGTACTAAATAAGTACAACGTATTCCCGGCCACAATGTCTTCTAAGGGATTGAACCCCAATATTTACAGACCCGAACACACTTGGAATTTTCACAGCATTTGCTCCTAGACCTTGAACCTGGGATAGACCCACTGTATTCTGTTGCATGACTGATGTTTAAGAATGTGTTCTTATTTAGTACCGCCCTAATATGGAGCATTTAACTGCTATACTACTATAGAATAGACAATCAATGAATTTGGCTTGCGCCTGCACCATTACAAAGGGCAACTTATCCCATGCTTCTTAACATTTTGCCTTGAAAAGGACCCGTTGTTTAGGGTCGAAACACGTGTCGGCAGCTCTGTTTTATACTGAATTATAAATCTTTTTCGAACAAACCTTTTGGCCAATGTTTTTCTTACATTACACAAATTGTTACACTACTGGCTAAGACATTGATTGGGTACACGTAAGTTCTAATCTACCTAAAATTGGGCTGCGCATTGATACGGAGGTGACAATCTTGGTTCACATTTGCATTCAATCAGCAGTTTCGAGGTAACTGCTAGTCCCTCTCACATGCAGCAACCCTAGTTTCTCTTATCCTTTAGGTATCGCATGTAGCATATTATTTTCTCCTTTAATTAATCATTAATCCCAGCGCTTCGTACTTGCGGCATACCTCAATCCAGTCTTCCAATACTAGAAGCAGTATCTCTTCGTCCGCCCTCAACCTTGAACCCCCCCACCCCTGAACAGTGCCAATGCAACACAAATATAAAGAGATGAAAATTTCCATGCCGGCCAATTAAGTTGGAGCAAACCCCCTGACTCGGAGCCTGGACAAGGTATGACAGTTGTCCTGCATGATCAACAAAATACATCCAAATATGGTAGAACCTTTGGGAGTCTCCCTAAAAAAGTGTCTTATCCTTTAATTCGCCATGGTATGCCAGGTCCTAACTAACTACATAGGTTTGGTGGGGGGTGATCTCTTTTGTACCACTTCTGAGTGATGCACCTCTTAGCTGCTAAAGCATATTGTTACGAGGTCACAGGGATCAAGAAGAACACCAAGACCACAGATATATGATATATCACTTATAACACACCTGTACACAAGTGTTATCTTTATTCTGAGTTCCGGGCACAGGATGGGACAAAACAATAAGGAGGGAAGAAAAACAAATGAAAATCTCATGCTAACCACCAACCTGGGTTTGGGCTTTCCGCTCTCTCATTTCCTTCTCCGTAGATGGTGTGAGTCACTATCAGTTGTGGTTTTCTGGGGTTCCCAAACCCTTCTTCTTACTACTGTTCATTGCAGGCTTCCATGGATTCTTAATACTTCATCGCAGGAATTCTGTTTTCCCAATATCTCTGTCTCAAAGCGGAGGTGAGCCTTTGGCATCTAGTTTGAGCCATGGAAGAGGGATTCCTTGACCTAGCCCTTACTTTCTGGGTCTTCGTTTGAGGGCCCTCCTTTGCCTCAAATTCTCTAGTATGCTGACGCTCCGGACTACTCTAATATTAACTGGGACATTGCTTGTGATTCAAGTGTGCTGCCATTTCCAATTGCAGGCAGATCTGCGTATGAGAAGGGGTGGGGTTTAAACCCCCTTCATGTATTTACTTAACTGTAACACCTCCCATGGAGAAAAGAAGCCAGCGGTTGGCCTGAGGAACCAACTAGGGAACCAATGGGATTTGCGTTGTTTTAATCAATCACGCTGGAATTTACCCTAGTCGATTTTGCGGCAAATCAGTTTTTACTTCGGCAAAACAACCCAAATTTGGCTGTAGACTCAATTCTCTCCTTTACTTACCTTTTTGCTGCCCGCTTCTCCTGTACCCCTGGGGCATCACTTCCACCCCTCTAACGCGGGTCGGATATAAAGACGCAGGGTCCCTTTTTTTTTGGTTCCTCTGCTTCCAATGTCAAGGAAGCAGGGCACACCCCTGCAACCCCAAAACCTCATAATACCAATCATGGGGAGCGGGGTACACCCCTGCAACACCTGCTCCTCGTGTTCAGTATTTTTGGGATTCGATTCTTTAGTACTGGCCACATTTGGCCAAATGGTCCATACAAACATTTTCTACAAACATTTTGGTTGTTTCCAACCAATGGAGGGAGAAGGTGAAGAATAAAAGAGGGGAACAGGAAATAGAATGGTGTGGGTTGTTCGGGTGAGTTCCAGGGAGGAGAAGAAGGTCCAAAAGACCACACAGAGAAAGGATATGCAGAGGAGCATGGAGAATGATTGCTAAAGGGTTGTGCAAGGTGAAATATTGATTGGTGCAAAAAGTGGTACTTGGATGCAAAAGTGCATTCAAGGTGTGTGAGTGAGACTAATGGAGTGAGAGTAGCAGGGGTGAATGAGAGTGAATGAGAAGGTGAATGAAAGTGAAACGAGGATGACTGAGGGAGTAGGTATGGGTTGAGGCTAGAGTAGTAGTGGAGAGGGGAGACGAGTAGTGTTCGAGAGGGGAGAATAGAAATAGTGGAGAGAGGAGAATAGTACTGTAGAAAGGAAATAGAAGAAGTAGAGGGAGATGGAGGGTAAGAGTTAAAAGTAGAACATCAGAGGGACCGGGGGAAGAGTCAGAGAGAGATGATGACTGGTGAATCAAAGGAAGAAAAGGAAGAGATTAAAAGTACAGGTAAGGAAGGCTAGAACATCAAGGCGATGAGTACAAGGGCATGAAAAGAAAGGACCAAGTGGAATCTGAGTGTCTGGAAGGTACCTATTCTTGTAATACGTTTATTGCATTTTGAGTACCTAGGTTTGGATTTCACTGAGATTGGTCCCAGAGGGACACATAGCGAAAGTATGTTCGCCCTTACGCCTTCAGGATAAGTCAGCCAGTGATTAGACAGTAGGGGTTACTGATCTGTAGAGACCATCCTGGGGTTTAGGGATGCCTGCCCTTGCGAGGGTACTAGATGAGCGAGAAAGGAACAGCCCTTAGTCAGCCCTCATGCAAGATCTTTACTAAAAGAAACCTGAGCTATCGTCAAAAGTTGGTGTGTTCTTGGGGCCATCTGTCACACACCCTTCCTCTTTAACTTCACCACCACCTGATGTCCTTTGTCCCCTCCTTGCCAACTCCAACAATCTGTCTGCCAGTCTTATTTCCAATCTCCTCTCCACACCCTCCTCAACAGCTTCTGCAGAGCTGTCCAGCCCCTAGTACCACCACCTTCAGGTCCCTAAACTCCTTGAGGGCCTTCCTCTCCTAATGGTCTCACACATCAACATCTGTTTCTTTTCCCCCAATCTCTTGTTCTTCTTCACCAACCTCCTCCTGATGTTTCACCACCTTCTCCTGATGTACTTTGTGAGACAAGTTTGGCCTTTTCAAGAGTGGGGGGAAACCCCTCTTACTTTGGGGTTGTAGATATACCAGAGAGCATTCCAGGGCCAGTCCTACCCCTTAAGAGGACAGTGGCCCCACCCTTGTTCCAATTTGTTTCTGAGCAGTACACCTTTATCTCATGCTGTACCTCCTAAGCAAGATGCTTGCCAGTATCTTTGTGCTTTTTCTAGTAGCTGCATGTGAGACTGGGCAGTAGCGAGAAGCAGCAGAGAGTTGTCATCCAGCACTGCATGTCAACCACAGAAAGAGACCTGAGACTGAGACCCGACCGCGAGAAGAAAAGCTCCAGTATTCCTCAATCCACTGCTGGAAGAAAGGAACCAATAGAGAGATACTCGGCAGCACCAACAAAACATGTCAGCTAGAGAAGTTGCGCTTTGCTGCCAGGTACTATTGGCAACCACTTGCAGCAGCCAGCCAGATATTCAACTTTCCAGGCCACCATTACTATTTCATGGCAGAACCCTACAGAGAAAGTGGGTGGGGCTTAACCCACTATTTTTAACATTTGCTACTTCCAACACTTCCTGAGTGTGAAAGACAGGGCCAGATTAGCCAGGACCAGTGATGCAATGGGGGGAGAAGGAGAGCATAAAATGCCAGCAGGAAGATGTGGGTTGTTCTGGTGAGATAAGTGGATGGGGTGGCAGACCATGAGACCAGCAGGACGAAGGAAGAAGTAGCATAGTGTGGAGGTGATTTCTGGAGAAGGTGAGGTATTGGCTAGTGAGTGGAAGTGGTATAGCGTTGTGAGTGTGAGTGCAAGTGTGGCAAGTGTAATTAGGAGAAGCAGTCTAGGGTGTGAATTTGAAGTGACTGTGTGAGTGAAAGGAGGGTGTCTGAGTGGTAGCTGAAGTGTAGGGGAGGGAGTTGTAGTGGGGAGGAGACAGTTGCAGTGTGGAGGAGGGAGTACAAACATCAAAGGATGAAAGCAGGATGTAGGAAGGCATCAGTGAGGGGCATCAGTAGGACACAAGAGAAAAATGCATGGTGTAGAAGGAGTGAAGGTGGGTGGAGTTGGGAGTAAAAGAGTAACGAGAAGACAATATATGGGGATGAATCAGGGAGAAGAGTAAGTGGGCATAGTAAATACCAGCGTAACTCAGGCAGAATGTCTGAGCAGCACAATTCACAAACCCTATTAGAACACTAACCACTGGATAGAGTAGGGAAAGTTAGGAAGTCCCAGAGAGAGATTAGATAGATATGGCATTGGCCTTTAGGTCAGTCACTTTGAGGATAAGGCAAACGTTAGACTGTAGGGAGACCTATTCAGTATATACTAACATGGGAAGTAAGGAAGCCCGGGTTAGGGTGTTTGAGGAGCCAGTAATGAGACGCAGACACAGCAGACTAATAGTTTTGACTAAATACTTGATTTGAAAAAGTGGTTGGGGAAATGACTTACTAGACCTACTCTAGGATGTATTTCCCTATCTCAACCAAAAACTAAAGGGTCTGTCCGTTGTCAAGATGTACAAAGTAAAAGGTATGTCCTGTGTCCGGAATCATATTCTGGCCCTCACACTCTACAAAGTAACACTAAGGTGTAAAGGATATTCTCTCTGGATCTCAAGGTGCACAAATGTGCCTTTCAAATGACAAGTTATAACTCCAACAAAATGTTCCAAGTTAACAATGTTCACATCACCAGGGAATGACTCCCTTCCCCAGACTCTGGTTATCAATGAGCAAGTTTCCTATAGCCCAAGAAGATGGCTTCTCCCTCCTGGTGCTTACACAGTTTTTAGGACAAATGACTCCTTTCCCCCAAGCTCCAAATAGGTTTAAAACATAATAATTCAAAATAGTTCAAGATCCTCGAGCATGCGACTTCATTAAAGATTCTCCTGAACTTAACACACACTTGATTTGCCTGCTACATTCCTCTCAGGACTTCGTTACAGTCTTTTTCACATTTCTCTTCAACTGGTATACTCCCCAACCAGGACTTTCATATCACAATTCTCTTCACCTGGTATACTCTCCTGCCAGGACTTTTATATTACAACTGTATTACAATTCCCTTCACCTGGTACACTCTCATGCCAGGACGTTTACATCACAACTTTATTACAATTCTCTTGTACCCATGAAACAAGGGTAGCCCTATGTTGGCGTATTACTTCTTGTGTGGTTCTCTCCTTCATACATAGGGCTTTTTCCCCTCTTTCAAGTTCATTCACTTTAACTCTGTTTTGGGTTCAACAACCCACTAGAACAACTTATGAGTCTCTTGGCCTCTTCACGTACTTTGCTCCGTTCACTCGTGGTATGGCTTTTAGCTTGTTCACATATCTTATTTGGTATACCGATAGCTATTTTGAATCAGCGCACAGTTTTAGGCAGCCCAGTAACCCTTTCCATTCCCCTGGGCTTACTGGTTGTTCCAAGTGTCTCTCGCGTATCTCTGCTTTGATCTGTTTCTGTGCTCGGCATGCAACCTGTTGTCCGCTGTGCCTCTGCCATATTGGTATTCATGCTTTTGTCGGCTTCTGGACTTGGCGTGCATCCTGTCATCTGATGTGTCTCTGCCATGCCGGTCTTCGTTTCTCACTGTCTTTTCCTCACGAGAATCGTGTTGTGAAGAATCCTCTGGATCCCTCACTGAAACCCTCCCTAAAGTCTCCTCTCAGATGGCCTGGGGAAGGCAGGCGCTTCCTGATCCCACCCCTGGAGGTGGTGTACTGCGGGAGGATCACCTGGGAGGAGAAAAGGCCCAGGGTGGTGAGGAGATTCTGTGGGATAAGGCACAGTATTTCTCCTCTGATAGGAAGACTCTTCCCAATGCACCTAAAGAGGTAATGGCTTATTGACGTTGTAATGTCCCAGACTCCTATAGTAAAACTGAAATGTGGATACAAGTCTTGTAAAAATGGAACAAGCCTTACCAAAGGAAAGATCTTTTTGGGTATCCCAAATCAAACACCCTCCTTACTACAAAGGGTACAATGTACATGAGTCTGGAAATGTTGGGCTTCATTATAAGTTTGGTCGGTCCGAAATCAAGGGTGCCGGTTAGCTTACTGGCACCCTTGTTTCCACACCGCCACACTACGAGTCTGCCTGCTGGGGCCCCTGCGCCAGGCAGGTCTGACCCTGCTGGGCGCAGCGGCCCCGGTAGGTGGACTCATCACGGAAGCACCGGCACCGTTAATAATGGTGCCAGTGCTTCCGTGAACCCATTCCCGTGGAGTCCTATTGGATTCCACGGGAATGGGGACTAACATTTTCCGGCACCTGCTTCCCGGTCTGCCGGTACTTGTAATGTCTCGGTGACACTGGGAAGCTAGGTGCCGGAAACAATGTTACAAGGTTGTCGGCAACCCGCCGGTAGCACCGGCCACCGGCGGATTACTGCCGACCTTGTAATGAGGCCTGTTGCCTTTAATAAATTAACTTCCTCTATAACAATTCATTCTAACACTCCTTTTCTTAAAGAGTTCAGGGAAATTAAATCTACCCGTAAAATGAACTCAAATGTCAGAAGAACACATTTTTTTGAAGAGGACTACAAGTTCCACAATCCCAAAGGTACTGGTACGAGGAAGAGGGCCGAAGAAGCATGAAGATTTAGCAGTCAGGCAATTAAGCCTAGTGGCCATTGCATTAGTCAGGCAATTGAGCTTAACAGCCAACACCTGAAAATTGTTAATGAACCTGGGAGGCATAAAAGGCACACTCAGGAAAGGAGGAGTAGAAGGAGCTGGAACGAGCTCTGAAAAGCAAGCTGTAGTAGTGAAAGTAAAGAAGAAGCACAAGGCTGGCAAATCGCAAAGAAGCGGGAGCACAAGAGGGATGCCGGAACGTAGAGACAGCAGATTTCACCTGCAAGTTCTGAGAGAGTCATGTTCTCCCAAAATCTGAAATGCAGAGGCTGTGCAGCGGAAGACATGCAGGAGACCATGTTTTCCCCAAGTGAGCCTTATTGATGTGTTTGCAGAGCTGTGAACGTGCAGGAAACTGAGGCCAGAAGCAAAAGGCAAGACAAGGGTCTTGGGAGGAAAAGGAACTCCTAATCCAAGTGACTGGACCAGAGACACCAGTGAAGGAGAAGAGTGTGGGTCCCCAGCAAGCCAGAAGTAGTGGAAGTGGTTGTGGAAGTCAGGAAAGCAGTGCAACCCGCAAAGCAAGTGTCTGAGAAGCCGGTGAGTGAAGCACAGCGTTTCTAACACATTGCGTGAGCCTTGCCGGTAACTGTTTACAACTCCTTATTGAGTTACGTAAGACGTTTTTGCGAGCAGAAGCTGTATGTTATATTGAAAGTACTGTTCACAATGAAAATGTAGCACTTGCGTATAACCATGAAAGATCTAACATTCGCGTGATAGCTAAAGTCATTGAACTCCATTGTTGAACTAGTTAAAGACTATTGCTCTCTAACGGAGTGGTCGCGTGTCCCTAATTAAGAAGAAGGAATGCTCTCTAAACCATTACAGAATAACTAATCTTGACAATACCCGAGTAACGAGGTATAAAGTCTGAAAACTACATCAAGTTTGTGTCTGCCCAATTGTGATTCCCAAAGGAATTCAGAACTTTATCCTTTGCCTTTACACAGGGATACAATTCCCTCTTCAACTTTAAACCTGAAAACTATTTTAAAGAGAGGTTGCGTGTGCCCAATTGTATTTTCAGCTAAAGGACTGAACCTTATATTGTATCCAGAAGTGACATTCTTTCCATTTCTATGAAGTAAAGAGTTTAAACTATTGAACAGAAGAACAAGCATTACACAAACCAAGAGGCAACCCCTTGTTATAGTGAAACCAACCTTTCCAAGAGTTAAAGAGGCATCCAACTGCACTGTGAAGTTAACACTCAAGTGGCCTAAAATACAAGTGTAACAGTATTATATGAAGCTGAGAGAGTGGCACCAAGGCTGTTTAATAATTACTTGGAGCTAATAACTAACAGAAAGGTGTGAGTAAAGCAGGGGAAGGGGAAATAATTGCTTGCAAAGTGTTTGGGGAAGTGTTCTGCTGTGGTCTGATGTGATCGGTTGGTGGAGGGGGATCTGCTAACAACAGCTAATCTCAGGATACTGTACAGTGGACTGGGCCCGGGTACCATGTTACGACAGAGAGCTGGTAAGCAGGACCCTTCTGTTTTTTGTTGCAGTCTAAGTGGACCCTTGCTCTTCTCCTGCATGCTGTGGGCTGCTGGAACAGGAGTGGAGGGGCTTTGAAACAACGGACTTACCTGAAAGTATGAAAGCGAGCAGTAAGCTGCCATGCAGCAGCAGTTTGGGGGGGAGAAAATGTTGCCTGTGGCAATTGTATACCTATCTACTGCAGGCGATTTTATATACATTTACATACCTTTCAGCCTGCTGCAATCACACCTAAACGTAGAGCACCAGCACTCACTGCAGTGCGCGCTAAGCGGATTGCAGTTATGAAGGACAAAAGAACTATAGAATCACTTATGAATTCAACTACCATAACCTTAGAGGACGGTGCATAAGTAGAGGTGACTCAAAGCTCCAATCACCAATGATATTTAGACGCACTAAAGAGATTGCGGCCCCATTGGGAGCCCAATCCACTTCCATTTCACCTAATAGGGTACCCATTACATGAAGTACATCAAGGGTTTGCCCTCAACAAACATTAACACTAGGAGACCCTTTTAGGGGCATTAAGCCTGGAAAGCTTGATCTGAAGGTCACAGACCTTTATCAAAATTGTGATACTGTAGGCAATGAAGGGGCTTGTGTCTGTGACGTCTGTTCAGATCTTTCAGAGGAACTCGCATCCTCTCTTCCTTGCACTGGGTCAAAAATGATTGAATCAGTGATAAAAGCAATAATGACTACCAACCCACAAGAATGTCTGGAACCGAAAATGGCCAATGCAAGTTCTCCAGTGTCGGGCCAGTGTGTATCTAGTCCCTGTCTCAGCCCTGTGGGCGAGGTAGGTAGGTAGGTAGGTAGGTAGCAAAGAGGGTATAGGAAGCACAGAGGGTTTAGCGTGTCCACTGATACAATTGTAGAGCCAAATGCCCTTTCCACATGTCCTTCTTTAACAAATGCCATGACTGATATGTAACTAATTGAAAAGCCGGAGCACAGAATATTAATTGGGGTGGAGGTACATCCTGAGGGTTTAATAACACCTGGCTGGATTTTAGCCTCACCAGTAAATACTTCTGTGGTGGCCGACACAGACATCTTGGAAAATTCAATTGATTTGCTTCATGTGGCATTTAAGAGCGATTCTTCTGCAATCATGTTTAACATACTTGAGTGCCTATTGACGCAGTAATTTCAAAGTGTGACGGTATGAATGGCATTCTGGGAAAACATGGCAATCAAATTACTAAGTCTACGGCTACATTAAATCAGCTCACTAATATTAACAAGGACCAAGCCAATAGCTTAACCATAATTCATACAGACTGCTACCTCAACACTGACAGACTTGTGCAAGGATAATGCGCATGTTGAGTATAACCCTCTGAAAACAAATGGCGCTGGATTCGGCATCCTGGTATAAGCGAAAAAACAGGAAGGTTATTAGAAAAGCACTAATGGCAACAAAATGGAAAAGAAACATATACTCTAATGGACATATTAAGGAAGCTAGCAAAGCTTATGATGCAACGTCCAGTGTGTCTGTAAAAGGGGCAATAAAAGGCAACAGCGGAATAATCCCCCCCAAAAAGCGTACTCAGCTGAGGAATCGTGCAATAAATGTCTTGCCAGCGTCAGAGAAAGAAATTGTTGAGACAGAACCGGAAACTTATACACAGGGGAAAAGATCTATTTAACTAAAGACAAATAGTAAACCGATGAAACCTACAGAAGATCAAGTAATTCATTCGGAGACTTTATTCAGCAATCAATTTACTCCAATTCTAGCCCTAATGGAAATGTTAATAGGAGAAATGTCTCAATTCAAACAGACCTGGGAATCATTGGCATCAAGGCCTAGATTGCACCAGCAGCATCTGACTCAAATAAGAAAGTTAAGGCTTTAAGAATCAAAAGATTGTTTTTTGAGAGGCAGTAGATTCTTCATAAATCGCTCATGTTTGATGGAGTTGCTCCATACCATCATTCCATTACGATTTGTACAACCTAGTGATATCCGCATGGTGAATATTTGTGAAAATGTCAAGTACACCACCTCTATTGTACATTTCTACGCCGATACCACGCTTGAATATATCACGGATCATATTGAGCTTTTAAACAGATTGGATTATGAATGTTCAATTATTCAAACATGAGGGTATAAGCGAAAAAAAAGCGGTCGTCCCATTGTGCTGAACAATGTTAGTCAGGTTAATAACAATGGGTCTTGTGAGGGAGGAAGAGGTTTGTATGACCAATTAAACGTGACAGGCACCGCGATAGGGAGTGTGAATCAAAAGTGAATTGGGCTATAGTCTCTACTTTGCCAGTCCAAGGGTCCCGAGGACGTCCAAAAGGGGGTTTGTTGTTGGGAGTAAAAAAACACATTGATTGGTAAGCTCATATTCCCTGGGCTGTTGCCTAATACATGAGGGAAAGATACAGTCATTATTAACATATATGACCCTCCTTACAAGAAAAGCCATAGGGCGGTAATGAAAGAAGCTCAGGTAATCATAATAATTTAACTGGATGCAGCCCTATTTTGGTTTGTGGAGATTTTAACTCTAGGATCCCGAATGATAAGATCTTGAAGGAATGGAAACTAGAGTACTCGTGCGCACCAATAAATGCTTTGACACTTGAGCAAACATGCAAGCATGGAAAATAGTGGTCACATTTTCTCTACCTAGCTGGATTCACAATGGCAAATGGTGCACTTCCTTGGGAATAGTTCTAGCAGTATAATTGATTATATTTTTTACTGCAACGGGCTGATTGTAGACATGGGTGTAGTCCAATGGGAAGAAAGTGACCATTATCCCTTATTTTCCTGCCTTGATGCTCCAAATCATTGTAAAAGCAGTGTCCAATCGGGGACTCTCAGTGTTAACTCTGCTCTCAATCGAGTATCTTGGAACAATGATAAGTTGGGGCATGCCTCTACTAAGGCCGCGGACGTCTTTGGCCGTTATATGTCAGCAATTAAACATGCTATTGATAAGTCTTTAATGACCACTGCAACACAAGCGATTATTGATTATGAAAATTGTGTTGAGAGCATTAGAAAGCTAGTACCCTGATTTGGCCTAGCACATGCTCTCGGAATGGATGTAGGACACACAAAATACACCAAATTGCTTTTGATAAATAGATCAAACAAAAAAAAGAGATATGTGTAAAGAGTTACGCCATATATCACATATGGCGTTAAATTGTAGTGAACACGCTTCCCGGGTGAAAACCATAACATCTGAATATCACAAATGGCTTAGAAAAACATAAGTACGAACTTGAATGCAATCGGTGGAAGGCTTTGGTAGATTCATCCCTAACTAATAACTCCATCATGTTTTGGATGCTCGTAAATGGAAATAAACATCTTGCTAGAGATATGAATCCTTTTCCATTGGATTGGAGTAAATCAAGCCATTCCAACTTCTTGGCGCACTAGCATATTAGTTCAAGTAAAAAAAAGGGTGCCCATTCTCATCCTCAAAATTATCGCGTATTGGCAATGTTGGATGCCCTGGCAAAATGTTTTGCCCGGGTATTGTTGAATGAACTGGAAGAAGGGGTCGAGGTAAATAATCTTATGCCATTTAATCAAACTGGGTTCTGCAGAGGGCTAGATACCTCGATTAATATACTGGCCTTGGTCACGATCATCAAGCAGGCATGGATGATTTGCAATTCATCGCTATATGTGGCTTTTCACGATCTTAGCACCGCGTTTGACACGGTCGACATAGGTAGACTGTGGCATAAATTGTTGAATTGGAACATTCCACTAGGCCTACTGAAGATGATCATGCTGTTGCATGAAGATATCAAGGTGAAGGTTCAGTTAGATCAGCATGGGAGAACATCAGGCTGGATATCCACCCAGAAAGGTCTAAAACACGGATGTATTTTAGCACCAATGTTGTTCAATCTTTATATGTCACATCTGGGTGCGGGTATGTTGAATAGCTCGGCAATTGCACCAAAATTGGGTGATATCCCCGTCCGATGGATGGGCTATGCTGATGACATAGCAATACTGGACCTGACACCCTCAGCACTACAGTCATCTTTGGATAGGTTGAAAGAATATACACAAGTGAATAGTTTGATAGTGAATACAGTAAAAACTAAAATTCCGGTATTTACACTGAAATATAAAAAGGAGAAAAGGGTATGGTGGTATATGATCGAGGTGGCAATCAAAGTAGTCTCTGAGTATGAGTACCATGGAATATATTTAGATAATCAACTGCGGCAAAATACATTGTGAACAAGGAACCATAAAGACTTTGCATATTGCAGGCAGTATTGGTTCTTTTGCTCTTCAGGGTGGTGGATACTTGGTGGGTATTCTATTACAGTTATACCAGGCAAAATTCCCATCCTTTGGGTTATATCGAGCAGAAATGTGGGGGAGGAAGATATTATCAGAAATTAGTCAAATGGAATTTAGGATACTAAAGAGCCTTCTTAGATTGACCCCTCGTACTTCGATTGAAATGGTATATTTAGAATTTGACATCCTGATACTATGGGTCAAACTTTATTCAACGTGCCTGAATATGTACTGGAAGATGGCAAACGCTTCTGAAACCTCCAAGAGTACTGATCAGCAGCTGTATGAAAAAAGGTAGACATAACCCAGCATAGACAGAGTATTCACATTTGCAGCCTGCTTCACAGAATGTAACAGTGTTCAAGCATAGATACAGGTAGGAAACAATGAAAAGGGTACACATGCCATATCATAGATAGTGGATATCGATAAGAAGTTACCAGAAAGGTGCACATATCCTGACATAAACTGAGATTAGAAGAGAGACATGGTTTTCAAGTGGTTTTGCTATTAAAGGGGAAAAAAACAAATGACTTTGTTGTGTGAAATATAGAAATGGTAACTATTATTGTATATGAAGCAACACTATAGCCAGTCAAACTACAAGTGGGACCTTTCCAGTTGCCAGAACAAGCTTGGGTCACACATGTGGAACAACTGTATGGGGGGAAGCAGTGACCTTTAGGGCGGCCACATTAATCGTTGAGTGGCCATTTACAAAAAGGGTCACAGATGTCCACAGGCTAATTGTGGTGAGTACATCTTCCAGGGCTCCCGTCACAGATTGAATGTGCAGTATGCTGATTAAGTTGGATACAGAACTCTGGGCATCACATTTCATTGGCTTTTCCATTGGATTGGAGTAACTCAAGCCATTCCAACTTCTTGGCGCACTAGCATATTAGTTCAAGTAAAAAAAAGGGTGCCCATTCTCATTCTCAAAATTATCACCTATTGGCAATGTTGGATGCCCTGGCAAAATGTTTTGCCCGGGTATTGTTGAATGAACTGGAAGAAGGGGTCGAGGTAAATAATCTCATGCTATTTAATCAAACTGGGTTCTGCAGAGGGCTAGATACCTCGATTAATATACTGGCCTTGGTCACGATCATCAAGCAGGCATGGATGATTTGTAATTCATCGCTATATGTGGCTTTTCACAATCTTAGCACCGCGTTTGACACGGTCGACATAGGTAGACTGTGGCATAAGTTGTTGAATTGGAACATTCCACTAGGCCTATTGAAGATGATCATGCTGTTGCATGAAGACATCAAGGTGAAGGTTCAGTTAGATCAGCATGAGAGAACATCAGGCTGGATATCCACCCAGAAAGGTCTAAAACACAGATGTATTTTAGAACCATTGTTGTTCAATCTTTATATGTCACATCTGGGTGCGGGTATGTTGAATAGCTCGGCAATTGCACCAAAATTGGGTGATATCGCCGTCCGATGGATGGGCTATGCTGATGACATAGCAATACTGGACCTGACACCCTCAGCACTACAGTCATCTTTGGATAGGTTGAAAGAATATACACAAGTGAATAGTTTGATAGTGAATACAGTAAAAACTAAAATTACGGTATTTACACTGAAATACAAAAAGGAGAAAAGGGTATGGTGGTATATGATCGAGGTGGCAATCAAAGTAGTCTCTGAGTATGAGTACCATGGAATATATTTAGATAATCAACTGCGGCAAAATACATGTTGAACAAGGAACCATAAAGACTTTGCATATTGCAGCCAGTATTGGTTCTTTTGCTCTTCAGGGTGGTGGATACTTGGTGGGTATTCTATTACAGTTATACCAGGCAAAATTCCCATCCCTTAGGTTATATCGAGCAGAAATGTGGGGGAGGAAGATATTATCAGAAATTAGTCAAATGGAATTTAGGATACTAAAGAGCCTTCTTAGATTGACCCCTCGTACTTCGATTGAAATGGTATATTTAGAATTCGACATCCTGATACTATGGTTCAAACTTTATTCAACGTGCCTGAATATGTACTGGAAGATGGCAAACGCTTCTGAAACCTCCAAGAGTATTGATCAGCAGCTGTATGAAAAAAGGTAGACATAACCCTGCATAGACAGAGTATTCACATTAGCAGCCTGCCTATCAGAATGTAACAGTGTTCAAGCATAGATACAGGTAGGAAACAATGAAAAGGGTACACATGCCATATCATAGATAGTGGATATCGATAAGAAGTTACCAGAAAGGTGCACATATCCTGACATAAACTGAGATTAGAAGAGAGACATGGTTTTCAAGTGGTTTTGCTATTAAAGGGGAAAAAAACAAATGACTTTGTTGTGTGAAATATAGAAATGGTAACTATTATTGTATATGAAGCAACACAATAGCCAGTCAAACTACAAGTGGGACCTTTCCAGTTGCCAGAACAAGCTTGGGTCACACATGTGGAACAACTGTATGGGGGGAAGCAGTGACCTTTAGGGCGGCCACATTAATCGTTGAGTGGCCATTTACAAAAAGGGTCACAGATGTCCACAGGCTAATTGTGGTGAGTACATCTTCCAGGGCTCCCGTCACAGATTGAATGTGCAGTATGCTGATTAAGTTGGATACAGAACTCTGGGCATCAACATTTCATTGGCTTTTCCATTGGATTGGAGTAACTCAAGCCATTCCAACTTCTTGGCGCACTAGCATATTAGTTCAAGTAAAAAAAAGGGTGCCCATTCTCATCCTCAAAATTATCACCTATTGGCAATGTTGGATGCCCTGGCAAAATGTTTTGCCCGGGTATTGTTGAATGAACTGGAAGAAGGGGTCGAGGTAAATAATCTTATGCCATTTAATCAAACTGGGTTCTGCAGAGGGCTAGATACCTCGATTAATATACTGGCCTTGGTCACGATCATCAAGCAGGCATGGATGATTTGCAATTCATCGCTATATGTGGCTTTTCACAATCTTAGCACCGCGTTTGACACGGTCGACATAGGTAGACTGTGGCATAAGTTGTTGAATTGGAACATTCCACTAGGCCTACTGAAGATGATCATGCTGTTGCATGAAGACATCAAGGTGAAGGTTCACTTAGATCAGCATGAGAGAACATCAGGCTGGATATCCACCCAGAAAGGTCTAAAACACGGATGTATTTTAGAACCAATGTTGTTCAATCTTTATATGTCACATCTGGGTGCGGGTATGTTGAATAGCTCGGCAATTGCACCAAAATTGGGTGATATCCCCGTCCGATGGATGGGCTATGCTGATGACATAGCAATACTGGACCTGACACCCTCAGCACTACAGTAATCTTTGGATAGGTTGAAAGAATATACACAAGTGAATAGTTTGATAGTGAATACAGTAAAAACTAAAATTACGGTATTTACACTGAAATATAAAAAGGAGAAAAGGGTATGGTGGTATATGATCGAAGTGGCAATCAAAGTAGTCTCTGAGTATGAGTACCATGGAATATATTTAGATAATCAACTGCGGCAAAATACATGTTGAACAAGGAACCATAAAGACTTTGCATATTGCAGGCAGTATTGGTTCTTTTGCTCTTCAGGGTGGTGGATACTTGGTGGGTATTCTATTACAGTTATACCAGGCAAAATTCCCATCCTTTAGGTTATATCGAGCAGAAATGTGGGGGAGGAAGATATTATCAGAAATTAGTCAAATGGAATTTAGGATACTAAAGAGCCTTCTTAGATTGACCCCTCGTACTTCGATTGAAATGGTATATTTAGAATTCGACATCCTGATACTATGGGTCAAACTTTATTCAACGTGCCTGAATATGTACTGGAAGATGGCAAACGCTTCTGAAACCTCCAAGAGTATTGATCAGCAGCTGTATGAAAAAAGGTAGACATAACCCAGCATAGACAGAGTATTCACATTAGCAGCCTGCCTCACAGAATGTAACAGTGTTCAAGCATAGATACAGGTAGGAAACAATGAAAAGGGTACACATGCCATATCATAGATAGTGGATATCGATAAGAAGTTACCAGAAAGGTGCACATATCCTGACATAAACTGAGATTAGAAGAGAGACATGGTTTTCAAGTGGTTTTGCTATTAAAGGGGAAAAAAACAAATGACTTTGTTGTGTGAAATATAGAAATGGTAACTATTATTATATATGAAGCAACACTATAGCCAGTCAAACTACAAGTGGGACCTTTCTGTAAAGTATAGACTGACAACTAAAGCACTCTTAGGGACTACGCTGCCCAGGCTCACACACGTTGGTTAAGAGGTGAGGCTGAGATTTGCACCCAATCTGGAATATCTGCACTTGGCCATGCTGTTTCCCATTTCTTATTATTGAGCAAGGTGCAATTATTTGTGAATGTTTGACTTTCATGAACTAAAATAATATCCTGTCTTTTAGAACTAAGTTAGAAAGCACACACATCACACACATTACATAATAACCCAAAAGGACAATATTTAAAAACAAAACGTTACAGAAGCTATCATGAAAAAGATAATTCTAGCTTCATTTTCTCCATTATTTAGGGAAGTATACTAATAGCAGAATATTGATTGATGTGAGCATAACATATTTCAGATGTGGTTTTCCATCATATTGTAAAGCTTTTAATACAACCAACACACACGTGGCGCAGCGCCTCTCCTGGCACAACACGTGCGAGGAGAACCTCCCAAACTCCCGAGACATTAGAGACTGGGCCCAGCCAGGAATCACTGGAGCCCCACAAACCTGTCATACACGTGGCGCAGTATTTCCACCCCCTTCTCTTCTCGGCACACGCACACTGCCATACGCCAGACATTGGGCCTCATACACGCACGCCCTGTGCAGCGGCCTGCCAACAACAACATTTCTCGTCACAACCTGGGAAATCCTGCTCAGTACGGCCAGCACAAAGAATTTCACCTGGAAGCTGCTCATGAGTGGATCGGAAAGGGAACCGTTGACATTCCTTGTGACGTCAGCTCAACCCCTGAGCAGCTCGGAAGAGGAGAGATTGACAGTCCCTGTGACTCCCGCCAGAATAGAGCACAGAAAGATGACAGACAGCCTTCTAGCCCAGTTGAAAGCAAACTTCGATCTCAAAGACACTGGCACTCTCGGATCAAGGTGGAGAAGATGGCTGAGGGACTTTGAAGTATGCATAAAAGCGGCAGGATCACTAGAGGATGAGCAGAAACTGAATCTATTAAACCATGCAGTAGGGGCCAACGTGCGAGATATTCTCGACGAAATACCGGAGGACACCATAGACACCTACGTCAAACTGAAAACATCACTCACTGATTATTTCACACCCCACACAAATGTGGACTATGAACGGCACGTATTCCATACCAACAAACAGATCAAGGGAGAAACCATTGATGCTTTTGTCATGAGGCTACGAGCCAAAATGAAACACTGTGATTTCAATAATTACTCCAATGAGGAGGCCCTCAGGTCGCAGATCATTGTGGGATGTGAAAGCGCTGATTTTCGTAAACGATTGCTGCAACAGCCGAGAAGTTTGGACGAGATTCTACGTCTGGCCGGATCAGATGCTGCACTCGCGGCACAGGTGGAAGGTTTGGATGAAATAAAAATCACGCGTGGGAATCACGAAAGTCTCAACGTATATGTGGCTTTTCACGATCTTAGCACCGCGTTTGACACGGTCGACATAGGTAGACTGTGGCATAAGTTGTTGAATTGGAACATTCCACTAGGCCTACTGAAGATGATCATGCTGTTGCATGAAGATATCAAGGTGAAGGTTCAGTTAGATCAGCATGGGAGAACATCAGGCTGGATATCCACCCAGAAAGGTGTAAAACACGGATGTATTTTAGCACCGATGTTGTTCAATCTTTATATGTCACATCTGGGTGCGGGTATGTTGAATAGCTCGGCAATTGCACCAAAATTGGGTGATATCCCCGTCCGATGGATGGGCTATGCTGATGACATAGCAATACTGGACCTGAAACCCTCAGCACTACAGTCATCTTTGGATAGGTTGAAAGAATATACACAAGTGAATAGTTTGATAGTGAATACAGTAAAAACTAAAATTACGGTATTTACACTGAAATATAAAAAGGAGAAAAGGGTATGGTGGTATATGATCAAGGTGGCAGTCAAAGTAGTCTCTGAGTTTGAGTACCAGGGAATATATTTAGATAATCAACTGCGGCAAAATACATGTTGAACAAGGAACCATAAAGACTTTGCATATTGCAGGCAGTATTGGTTCTTTTGCTCTTCAGGGTGGTGGATACTTGGTGGGTATTCTATTACAGTTATACCAGGCAAAATTCCCATCCTTTAGGTTATATCGAGCAGAAATGTGGGGGAGGAAGATATTATCAGAAATTAGTCAAATGGAATTTAGGATATTAAAGAGCCTTGTTAGATTGACCCCTCGTACTTCGATTGAAATGGTATATTTAGAATTCGACATCCTGATACTATGGGTCAAACTTTATTCAACGTGCCTGAATATGTAGTGGAAGATGGCAAACGCTTCTGAAACCTCCAAGAGTACTGATCAGCAGCTGTATGAAAAAGGTAGACATAACCCAGCATAGACAGACAGGCCGATTCATGGAATAATTAGCGCGGCGCAAGTGGGCAAAAACGTGCGAATCGCAGTGGAATAGCGAAAATCGCAGTGCAATTGCGAAAATCGCACGAAAAGCAGCGCACGTCGATTCATGGAAGGCCGTGCGCGAGAAAACCAGCGGATGTGCGATAAAAAAGTGCGCGGCGCACGTTGGCGCACAGGCCATCTAACAGCGTGTGCCAGGTCACAGCGAAAATCGCACAGGCCACAGCGAAATTCGCACATAGCGCGGCGCACGCAACAAAAATAGGCGGAACACGGGCGTAACACTCGGAATGGGGAACAGCTTGCCAAAACGTGGGCGTCACGGGGGAAGTACAGGGCACAAGTGCGCGGAACGCCCACACGCTCGCCTACAACACGTATTCATGGAATAGAATAGGGCAAAAAAGCGCACGCTCAAACCAGCGCACAGGCACAAACACGACCGCCACAAGAAAGCAGGCGGTAGCGTCTCTGCGGCTGTAAGAAATGTGCGCCAAAAGGTGCGCCAACAAATAGCACCTATATACTGCCATGATGAATGTCCCATACTGTGGCCCTCCAGGAAAAATGACGTGCAAAGGGGTACCCACAAACACGGACACCCGCTGACAAAAAATACGTGTGCGTGGATACCGGGGTGCGCGGGAAGTCTAACACGCAATTTCAGCAGGGTACGTGCATCACAGGGGTTCGCGTGAAGTTATTCACGCGATCGGGCCTGGGGGAGCGGGCTACGTGTATTTCAGGGGTTCGCGTGAAGTTTCACACGCGATCGGGTCTGGGGGAGCGGGCTACGTGTATTACAGGGGTTCGCGTGAAGTACCTCACGCGATCGGGCCTGGGGGAGCGTGCTACGTGTATATCAGGGGTTCGCGTGAAGTTTCACACGCGATCGGGCCTGGGGGAGCGGGCTACGTGTATTACAGGGGTTCGCGTGAAGTTCCTCACGCGATCGGGCCTGGGGGAGCGGGCTACGTGTATTACAGGGGTGCGCGGGAAGTTCCACACGCGAATAGCCTGGGGGCGCGTGTATTCCAGGGGTGCGCGGGAAGTTCCACACGCGAATAGCCTGGGCGCGTGTATTTCAGGGGTGCGCGGGAAGTGCCACACACGAATAGGCTGGGCGCGTGTATTTCAGGGGTGCGCGGGAAGTTCCACACGCGAATAGCCTGGGGGCGCGTGTATTCCAGGGGTGCGCGGGAAGTTCCACACGCGAATAGCCTGGGCGCGTGTATTTCAGGGGTGCGCGGGAAGTGCCACACGCGAATAGGCTGGGCGCGTGTATTTCAGGGGTGCGCGGGAAGTTCCACACGCGAATAGCCTGGGGGCGCTTGTATTCCAGGGGTGCGCGGGAAGTTCCACACGCGAATAGCCTGAGGGCGCTTGTATTCCAGGGGTGCGCGGGAAGTTCCACACGCGAATAGCCTGGGCGCGTGTATTTCAGGGGTGCGCGGGAAGTTCCACACGCGAATAGCCTGGGCGCGTGTATTTCAGGGGTGCGCGGGAAGTTCCACACGCGAATAGCCTGGGCGCGTGTATTTTAGGGGTGCGCGGGAAGTTCCACACGCGAATAGCCTGGGCGCGTGTATTTCAGGGGTGCGCGGGAAGTTCCACACGCGAATAGCCTGGGGGCGCGTGTATTTCAGGGGTGCGCGGGAAGTTCCACATGTGATTTGACAGTGTGGGTCCTCCCAGGTGTATCCTGTACACCCTCCACGGCCCCTGCAGGCAGCCCACACCACAGGGGACTACCCTGCATCCCTGGTCATGTCCCGCAGGCAGCCCACCCACCATGGGCATGCCCCCCAGCAAAGGCACATGTCTCCTTGAGCTAATGACCACCAACTCATGTCCCCTTGCACCCCCACCCCCCAGCACTGTGGGGCACCTGCCAGCAGGCCCCCACCCATGTCCAACTCATGTCCCCCACCACCCCCACCCCCCAGCACTGTGGGGCACCTGCCAGCAGGCCCCCACCCATGTCCAACTCATGTCTCCCACCACCCCCACCCCCCAGCCACCAGGGTCACCCTCCACCAGGCCCCCACTCATGTCTCCCACCACCCCCACACCCCAGCAGTGCAGGGTCACCCTCCACCAGGCCCCCACTCATGTCTCCCACCACCCCCACCCCCCAGCCACCAGGGGCACCCTCCACCAGGCCCCCACTCATGTCACCCACCACCCCCACACCCCAGCAGTGCAGGGGCAACCTCCACCAGGCCCCCACTCATGTCTCCCATCACCCCACACCCCAGCCACCAGGGGCACCCTCCACCAGGCCCCCACTCATGTCACCCACCACCCCCACACCCCAGCAGTGCAGGGGCACCCTCCACCAGGCCCCCACTCATGTCACCCACCACCCCCACCCCCCAGCAGTGCAGGGGCACCCTCCACCAGGCCCCCACTCATGTCTCCCATCACCCCCACACCCCAGCAGTGCAGGGTCACCCTCCACCAGGCCCCCACTCATGTCTCCCACCACCCCCACCCCCCAGCCACCAGGGGCACCCTCCACCAGGCCCCCACTCATGTCACCCACCGCCCCCACACCCCAGCAGTGCAGGGGCACCCTCCACCAGGCCCCCACTCATGTCTCCCACCACCCCCACACCCCAGCAGTGCAGGGTCACCCTCCACCAGGCCCCCACTCATGTCTCCCACCACCCCCACACCCCAGCAGTGCAGGGTCACCCTCCACCAGGCCCCCACTCATGTCTCCCACCACCGCCACACCCCAGCAGTGCAGGCGCAGCCTCCACCAGGCCCCAACTCATGTCTCCCATCACCCCCACACCCCAGCCACCAGGGGCACCCTCCACCAGGCCCCCACTCATGTCACCCACCACCCCCACACCCCAGCAGTGCAGGGGCACCCTCCACCAGGCCCCCACTCATGTCTCCCACCACCCCCACACCCCAGCAGTGCAGGGTCACCCTCCACCAGGCCCCCACTCATGTCTCCCACCACCCCCACACCCCAGCAGTGCAGGGGCAGCCTCCACCAGGCCCCCACTCATGTCTCCCATCACCCCCACCCCCCAGCCACCAGGGTCACCCTCCACCAGGCCCCCACTCATGTCTCCCACCACCCCCACACCCCAGCAGTGCAGGGTCACCCTCCACCAGGCCCCCACTCATGTCTCCCACCACCCCCACCCCCCAGCCACCAGGGGCACCCTCCACCAGGCCCCCACTCATGTCACCCACCACCCCCACACCCCAGCAGTGCAGGGTCACCCTCCACCAGGCCCCCACTCATGTCTCCCACCACCCCCACACCCCAGCAGTGCAGGGTCACCCTCCACCAGGCCCCCACTCATGTCTCCCACCACCCCCACACCCCAGCAGTGCAGGGGCAGCCTCCACCAGGCCCCCACTCATGTCTCCCATCACCCCCACACCCCAGCCACCAGGGGCACCCTCCACCAGGCCCCCACTCATGTCACCCACCACCCCCACACCCCAGCAGTGCAGGGGCACCCTCCACCAGGCCCCCACTCATGTCTCCCACCACCCCCACACCCCAGCAGTGCAGGGTCACCCTCCACCAGGCCCCCACTCATGTCTCCCACCACCCCCACACCCCAGCAGTGCAGGGGCAGCCTCCACCAGGCCTCCACTCATGTCTCCCACCACCCCCACCCCCCAGCCACCAGGGGCACCCTCCACCAGGCCCCCACTCATGTCACCCACCACCCCCACACCCCAGCAGTGCAGGGGCAGCCTCCACCAGGCCCCCACTCATGTCTCCCACCACCCCCACCCCCCAGCCACCAGGGGCACCCTCCACCAGGCCCCCACTCATGTCACCCACCACCCCCACACCCCAGCAGTGCAGGGGCACCCTCCACCAGGCCCCCACTCATGTCTCCCACCACCCCCACGCCCCAGCAGTGCAGGGTCACCCTCCACCAGGCCCCCACTCATGTCACCCACCACCCCCACACCCCAGCAGTGCAGGGTCACCCTCCACCAGGCCCCCACTCATGTCTCCCACCACCCCCACACCCCAGCAGTGCAGTGTCACCCTCCACCAGGCCCCCACTCATGTCTCCCACCACCCCCACACCCCAGCAGTGCAGGGGCAGCCTCCACCAGGCCCCCACTCATGTCTCCCATCACCCCCACACCCCAGCCACCAGGGTCACCCTCCACCAGGCCCCCACTCATGTCTCCCACCACCCCCACACCCCAGCAGTGCAGGGTCACCCTCCACCAGGCCCCCACTCATGTCACCCACCACCCCCACACCCCAGCAGTGCAGGGGCAGCCTCCACCAGGCCCCCACTCATGTCTCCCATCACCCCCACACCCCAGCCACCAGGGTCACCCTCCACCAGGCCCCCACTCATGTCACCCACCACCCCCACACCCCAGCAGTGCAGGGGCACCCTCCACCAGGCCCCCACTCATGTCTCCCACCACCCCCACACCCCAGCAGTGCAGGGTCACCCTCCACCAGGCCCCCACTCATGTCTCCCACCACCCCCACACCCCAGCAGTGGAGGGGCAGCCTCCACCAGGCCCCCACTCATGTCTCCCATTACCCCCACCCCCCAGCCACCAGGGTCACCCTCCACCAGGCCCCCACTCATGTCTCCCACCACCCCCACACCCCAGCAGTGCAGGGTCACCCTCCACCAGGCCCCCACTCATGTCTCCCACCACCCCCACCCCCCAGCCACCAGGGGCACCCTCCACCAGGCCCCCACTCATGTCACCCACCACCCCCACACCCCAGCAGTGCAGGGGCACCCTCCACCAGGCCCCCACTCATGTCTCCCACCACCCCCACACCCCAGCAGTGCAGGGTCACCCTCCACCAGGCCCCCACTCATGTCACCCACCACCCCCACACCACCCCCACACCCCAGCAGTGCAGGGTCACCCTCCACCAGGCCCCCACTCATGTCTCCCACCACACCCACACCCCAGCAGTGCAGGGTCACCCTCCACCAGGCCCCCACTCATGTCTCCCACCACCCCCACACCCCAGCAGTGCAGGGTCACCCTCCACCAGGCCCCCACTCATGTCTCCCACCACCCCCACACCCCAGCAGTGCAGGGGCAGCCTCCACCAGGCCCCCACTCATGTCTCCCACAACCCCCACACCCCAGCAGTGCAGGGTCACCCTCCACCAGGCCCCCACTCATGTCACCCACCACCCCCACACCCCAGCAGTGCAGGGTCACCCTCCACCAGGCCCCCACTCATGTCTCCCACCACCCCCACACACCAGCAGTGCAGGGTCACCCTCCACCAGGCCCCCACTCATGTCTCCCACCACCCCCACACCCCAGCAGTGCAGGGGCAGCCTCCACCAGGCCCCCACTCATGTCTCCCATCACCCCCACACCCCAGCCACCAGGGTCACCCTCCACCAGGCCCCCACTCATGTCACCCACCACCCCCACACCCCAGCAGTGCAGGGGCACCCTCCACCAGGCCCCCACTCATGTCTCCCACCACCCCCACACCCCAGCAGTGCAGGGTCACCCTCCACCAGGCCCCCACTCATGTGTCCCACCACCCCCACACCCCAGCAGTGCAGGGGCAGCCTCCACCAGGCCCCCACTCATGTCTCCCATCACCCCCACCCCCCAGCCACCAGGGTCACCCTCCACCAGGCCCCCACTCATGTCTCCCACCACCCCCACACCCCAGCAGTGCAGGGTCACCCTCCACCAGGCCCCCACTCATGTCTCCCACCACCCCCACCCCCCAGCCACCAGGGGCACCCTCCACCAGGCCCCCACTCATGTCACCCACCACCCCCACACCCCAGCAGTGCAGGGGCACCCTCCACCAGGCCCCCACTCATGTCTCCCACCACCCCCACACCCCAGCAGTGCAGGGTCACCCTCCACCAGGCCCACACTCATGTCTCCCACCACCCCCACACCCCAGCAGTGCAGGGTCACCCTCCACCAGGCCCCCACTCATGTCTCCCACCACCCCCACACCCCAGCAGTGCAGGGTCACCCTCCACCAGGCCCCCACTCATGTCTCCCACCACCCCCACACCCCAGCAGTGCAGGGTCACCCTCCACCAGGCCCCCACTCATGTCACCCACCACCCCCACACCCCAGCAGTGCAGGGGCACCCTCCACCAGGCCCCCACTCATGTCTCCCACCACCCCCACCCCCCAGCCACCAGGGGCACCCTCCACCAGGCCCCCACTCATGTCACCCACCACCCCCATACCCCAGCAGTGCAGGGGCACCCTCCACCAGGCCCCCACTCATGTCACCCACCACCCCCCACCCCCAGCAGTGCAGGGGCACCCTCCACCAGGCCCCCACTCATGTCTCCCATCACCCCCACACCCCAGCAGTGCAGGGTCACCCTCCACCAGGCCCCCACTCATGTCTCCCACCACCCCCACCCCCCAGCCACCAGGGGCACCCTCCACCAGGCCCCCACTCATGTCACCCACCACCCCCACACCCCAGCAGTGCAGGGGCACCCTCCACCAGGCCCCCACTCATGTCTCCCACCCCCCCCCACACCCCAGCAGTGCAGGGTCACCCTCCACCAGGCCCCCACTCATGTCTCCCACCACCCCCACACCCCAGCAGTGCAGGGTCACCCTCCACCAGGCCCCCACTCATGTCACCCACCACCCCCACACCCCAGCAGTGCAGGGGCACCCTCCACCAGGCCCCCACTCATGTCTCCCACCACCCCCACCCCCCAGCCACCAGGGGCACCCTCCACCAGGCCCCCACTCATGTCACCCACCACCCCCACACCCCAGCAGTGCAGGGGCACCCTCCACCAGGCCCCCACTCATGTCACCCACCACCCCCACCCCCCAGCAGTGCAGGGGCACCCTCCACCAGGCCCCCACTCATGTCTCCCATCACCCCCACACCCCAGCAGTGCAGGGTCACCCTCCACCAGGCCCCCACTCATGTCTCCCACCACCCCCACCCCCCAGCCACCAGGGGCACCCTCCACCAGGCCCCCACTCATGTCACCCACCACCCCCACACCCCAGCAGTGCAGGGGCACCCTCCACCAGGCCCCCACCCATGTCTCCCACCACCCCCACCCCCCAGCCACCAGGGGCACCCTCCACCAGGCCCCCACTCATGTCACCCACCACCCCCACACCCCAGCAGTGCAGGGTCACCCTCCACCAGGCCCCCACTCATGTCTCCCACCACCCCCACACCCCAGCAGTGCAGGGTCACCCTCCACCAGGCCCCCACTCATGTCTCCCACCACCCCCACACCCCAGCAGTGCAGGGGCAGCCTCCACCAGGCCCCCACTCATGTCTCCCATCACCCCCACACCCCAGCCACCAGGGTCACCCTCCACCAGGCCCCCACTCATGTCACCCACCACCCCCACACCCCAGCAGTGCAGGGGCACCCTCCACCAGGCCCCCACTCATGTCTCCCACCACCCCCACACCCCAGCCACCAGGGGCACCCTCCACCAGGCCCCCACTCATGTCTCCCACCACCCCCACCCCCCCAGCACTGTGGGGCACCTGCCAGCAGGCCCCCACCCATGTCCAATCCATGCCCCTCTGCACCTGGGTCCCAACATTCCCCAATCATGTCCGTAATGCCCATCCTCCCCTGCCAAAAGGCCCAACCAACTATCACACCCACCCACATATCAAAGGCAATTACATGTTACAACCCCAATTTAAATAATGCAATTCAACACATGTCTGTCACACACAATGGCTGCAAGTGAATGACAAAACACCCAACATGACATGCCTGAAAGCAATGAGATGATACGACACATTGAAGATTAAAAAAATAATACGTATTGAACAGCAAGTAGAATGGAAATGAAATAAGAAAAAACACAAAGCAAATCAAACAAAACAAGATTAATGTCCAAGAAAATAATCAGAAAAATTAAAATAAGCCAATGAAGAACCATGAAGAAGATCATCCTGGGTCCATGAGCCCAACCAAATTAAACCTAACTATGACTACTAACTAAAAACTGAACTATATACAAAAAAGTGGTGCATTGTCCAATCGCAACCAAAAGAAAAATCAAAAAAACAAAGGAAACCTAACCCTAACTATACAACTATATACAAAGGCAGCGGGCTATTCGGACGGCTCACTGGTTGTTGTCATGGGCCAGGGCATCATCGAACTCCTGGTCAACGGCTTGGAGGCGGGCATGTTCCCTGGCCCCGAGGTCCCGCAGGGATAACGCAGTGTCAAGCTCAAACTCCCTGCGAAGACCCTCGAGGCACTCAGCCCGCCTCAGCGCCCTCCGCATGGAGTCCTCCGCCCTGACCATCGTGAGCCGTTCCTCCTCTGCCCGCTGCCGCTCCGCACCTATCCGCTGGCACAACCGCTCCCACACGGAAGCCACTCCCATTCCAGGGTTCTCCTGCCCTCCGGCCGATGCCTGCACCCCTGATGTTGATGGCCCCGAGCCATGATGCCTCCCACGTTGAGCCTGCTGCTGCCTCCGACGCAACTGCCTGTGCCAGCACGACGGCATCCAGGCTGATGGAAACCACCGACGCCGTCGTGCACGTGCCCTGCCCGATGATGCCGTCACATCCTCCATCTGCTGGGGTCCAGTTGCTCTGGTGTCCACCCCTGCTGGATCTCTGACTCCCGACTGTGGCAGGGATGGGATCCCCACCGAGCTGGCTGCATTGGTCGGGGCAGGTCCACAGGGGGCCCTGGTGGCATCTGGGCTGGAAGACGGCAAGGAGAACGACTGGTGGATAGCCTGCACAGAGGAGGAGAGGGCCGCCACATTGGCCAACACATGCAGGAAACCCCCGAACATGGCCGATCCCAATTGGGCCACGTCGGCACGGTGCACTTCGTGATGACGTGCGTGCTCCTCCCGGGAAGCACGCACGGCATCACGAATCACAGCCGTGTGCATCGCGACCCCAATCAGGACCTTCTCCGCACGGCCAGGGGTTCCCATGTCCGCAGGTGGAGGGGAGTCAGGTGACATGGACATCCCCTCTACCTGCGGACAGGCCTGGGACGGGGCATCCCTGCTGGTGCATGGTGGTGCACTCACAGGGTCAGGGACAGCGACATGCACAGGCCCCTCCACGGTGACCTGTGCTGCCTCCTGCCCCTGGCCCTGGACTGCACCACTTGCACCAGCAGGGATGCCCCCACCAGGCCCCATGTGTGCCCCAGTGGCGGCCTCCTCCTCCTCTGTGCAAACCACCAACCTGGATGGCTCCTCACCGTCTCCCACCGTAGCAGGCCCCTGTGGGGGCTCACCCACCCCTTCCGCTGCAGCCGTGGGGGCATCCCCGCCGCCTTGCTCCACAGCGCCGTCTCCGCCCTCTTGTTCACTAGCCGCTGCGTAGAGGGAGACAAAGAACACAAGCATCAGGGCACTGTACAATGGTCCCCTAGACAGGAAGCAATAGCAGATGAGCACCACTGTCAAAGTACACTTCCATCATGTCCCTCCACAACACATGGGTCAGTCCAGGCAAAACACACACAGTAACAGGCATGGTGCATGCCATGGACATTTCCATGCATGTCCAATGGACTCTTGAAACATTCAATGATATGTAACTCACGTGCATCATGGCTCATGCCCATCACATGCACACACTTCACCTCAGTCACATCCATCTGGCCCCAAACACACCAAACACAGCGGATACAAGGGTAATTTGGCTGCTTTACTGAATCTGTGCATTGTCACACACATGTGTCATGCATCCATGGCATGCACAAGTCACAGACACGCAGGTCAGGCACACAGACATGGCTACCATATATGTACCTGGCATCAGCACCCATCCCTCACCCCCACCCATGTCCAGGTACAGAGACTGGCATGCTCTCATGTTCAAAATCTGCATAGGGCTCCCCATGCGGCATTTCAACACATGCAACAACCATGTGCATCACACATCACTGGTCGCACATGCATTACCATGATGTCCCTGCACACATACATGCATACATGGCCTATGGCACACATACAGGCAAGTATCATAGAACCAGCACACCGCAACATGCCCTGTCTCACACAGTAATGCATGGACACTTACCGCTCAACTCCAGACGGGCCTCCCTCTCAAGGATCTGGGCGTGGAGCGCTGGGCGTACGCGTTCCAGGACCCTCATCTGGATGGAACTCATGCGGCCCCGGCCCCCCTCCACGAGGCGCCGGGCCTTCACAAGGGTCCTGGACCTCAAGTCCTCCCAGCGCTTCTTGATCTTCAGGACGTCGCGGGTTGCCACCCCCTCCGCGTTGATGGCAACCACACAGTCGGCCCAGATCCTCTGCCGTTCTTCCTTGCTGGCGCGGGACGATCCAAAGAGGGCATCATACTGCCCCAGGACATGCTCCACCAGGACACCAACTTCGGTGACAGTGAAGCTGGTGCCCCTCTGCCCCTCTGGCCTGGGGTTGCCACTGGTGCCAGATGTGGAAGTGCCCGACATGGCAACCCCAGAGGCAGGTGTGGGTGGGCAACTGGGTCCTGGGGCTGGGCTGTGGAGCGATGTAATCCCAGTCGGGAGTCTTCAGTTCCAGCAGGGGTGGACACAGCAACTGGACCCCTGCAGATGGCTGATGTGCAGGCACCAAATGGCAGGGCACGGTGGCAGCAGGCAGGCAGGCAGGCAGCAGCAGATGGCACGTGGGAGGCTGCTCGGGGCACTGGGGGGCAGTAACTCGGCCTTCTGGGCAGGAGCGTGGGCTTCCGTGTGTTTTCGCGTGGCCAGCTTGATACAGAGTGATTTGGCACGTGAAAATCCTGCACGTCAGCGTGAAATCCGAGGAAAGGCCCTTAGCGCGTAAGCGCGTCAGCACGCATACGCGATTCTATTGGACCAGAGTCCCTCAGCGCGTAAGCGCGTCTGTGACGTGACCCGCACGGGTGTTCCCCACTCAGCACGTGATGACGGGGCACACGTGGAGATACTGCACGTCAGAGTGTCATCGCGTGTAATTGGACAAAAGTGCGCGTACACGCGATTGGCCTATGTACGTGTATTTAATGGGTGCGCGGGCACTTACACACGCAAGTACGTCAGCGAACCTGTATCCCGTGGTGCGTGTGAATTTCCACACGCTATTGGACTGGGAACTGGATTCCAGGGGTGCGCGGGTCACACGCTGTATCCCGTGGTGCGTGTGAATTTCCACACGCTATTGGACTGGGAACTGGATTCCAGGGGTGCGCGGGTCACACGCTCGCCTAGAACACGCGCAAAGCATAAATTTGCGGACTTTAACAATAACAAGCTCAGACGGCAGGATGAACATACCGTTCCTAGCAGCAGTGGCAGTGGGCTACCAAAGGAGGAGGAGGAGGATAGTCAGGGCCAGAATATTCACACCCAGAACCAGCCTTTTCGGGATGCCTGATGACCAGGTGTATGGGAGGTACAGGTTTCCACCACACATCATACTGGACCTGGTGAGTGAGTGGGAGGATGACCTCACATCACCCACCCTGTGCTCCCAAGCACTCAGCCCCCTGGAGAAGGTCCTCAATGTACTGCACTTCTTAGCCACTGGATCATTTCAGCGGACAAGTGCCATAGTGGGTGGGGTGTCACAGGCCACCCAGTCACGCTGCCTACACCAGGTCTTGAACATCATCACTGCACGCCCATCAGTCCGCAGGCACATATACCTGCCCAGAACACCTGCAGAAAGGCATGCTGCCGCCCTGGATTTTTACGCTGTGGCACGATTCCCCAAAGTGCTAGGTGCCATCGACTGCACCCATGTGGCTCTACGTCCCCCCAGGGCATCTGAGCACATCTATAGGAACCGCAAGCACTAGCACTAGCATTCCATCAACGTGCAGGTAGCATGTAATGCCAAGGGAATCATCACCTCAGTATATGCCAACTATCCCGGCTCCACCCACGATAGCTTCATTTACCGAATGTCCACCCTAAGCCGGGACCTAGAAGCTGGGCGGCATGGCGATACATGGCTGCTTGGTGAGTATGTATGCCACTGCACATGCATGCATGTTGGATACTGAGCAAGGTCACAACCCCACCAATGATACCAATCACCACCTCCACAGGGGACAGTGCCTACCCTCTCAGCCCCCACATGATGACGCCAATTCGGAACCCCACCACGCCACCCCAGGTAAGATATAACACAGCCCACATTACAACCAGGGGCATAGTGGAGCGCACATTCGGAGTGCTAAAGTCACGCTTTCGCTCCCTTGACCGTTCTGGCGGGCAGCTGTTATACGCTCCCCCAGTAGTGTGCAGGATCATAGTGGCAGCATGTGTCCTGCACAACGTTGCAACACGCCGGGGCCTGGCCGTGGACATGGTGGTGGCCCCACATCCCCAACCACATGCACAGCCGCTGCGCATGGGAGGGGAAAGGGCACGGGGGGAGGCAGCCCGTACACAGCTAGTGGCTAATTACTTCACATAGAAATCACACCCCTGTGGAGTGCACACTGCCCTGGCACATTCCATCTGACAATCAATGATGACTCAACCTGACACTGATCCTGAATGTCTGGAGAATGAACCGGGAATACCATGTCAGCCTGAGATTGTTCACCTGGAAGTGTCACAATGTGTGCATCCCTACCCACACAGACACCACCAATGCAGTTTTGTGAAGTTACACATGGAAGCAGCTAAAATGAATACCCACTTGCAAAATGCAACAAGAGGACAGTGCCATGTCAGCCAACCCAACCCCAGCACCGCCACACGACACACCGTGCCATGTCATGCTAATTGCAGGTAAACAAAGTAATCCCCACAACATGACATCAGTCTCACTATGTACAGTGGCACTATTAGAAACCTGCAACACCTGAAATGCTCACAGCAATGCCGGACCAACAACATACTTGAGCACGTAGTACCATTAACATGACATCACAAATGTTACATATTAGTAGTCTCACCACCTGGAAATGCCTGCACTCCCACCACTACCAACTGTGCAGTGTTGTCGCCATGTAGAGTTGTAGGTGCACTGCTGCCAACATGGTCCCCATCTCCAGACTAGAGGTCCTTGTGTGGACATGAGGAAGGGACCTGCAAATTGGGAGGTAGACACAGAAGATGAGTTACACATCAATGCAACATGCAGTGTACAACACAACAGCAATATGCACTATGAATGTATACACAGTATTGACTACAGACTGGCCACACAGCTCATGGGAGTCCAACGTCACTGTGTAATTCACTGTCACTTGGGCACACCCTTTGCAAGCCCATGGAAACGGGAAGCAGGAGGGGTGTGTGTGACTCAAACCCAAGCATCTGAACCAAATACATTACAAGCCTGCATGTGCCCAGCCACAATGCAGCGTATGCCCACAGGAACCACGGAAGCCAACAGATCGTCCCAAAAAAATTGGGAATAAAAGAAATCAAAATAAAAATAAAAATAAGAAACAATCAAAAATGGCCATTGATGGGCCCGGGGGGGTTGGGGAGGCCACCCAGGAGGTCCGAGGACAGGATGCACACCAGAACCCACCTGCGTGGTTCCTGGGAAGATAAAACACCTCCATGGGCTCATGGCCCACACGGCTACCCTATTGTGGGAGTATCACTGCTGTCGCTATTATCACCCTGTGCAGCTGCATCCGGAGGTGGTTGCACTATGGGAGGCAGCCCACGCAAGGCCCTAGTCTGCTCCTCCATGGCTGCAAGCATGCGGGTGTGGTAGGTCTGGTTCTGGAGGATGAGTGTGCAGAGGTCCCCATGCAACAACTCACGGGATGCCCGGACCTCCGCCCTCGTTGCCTGCATCTCAGCTGAGAGCGTACGGGTGAGACGCTCCAGCTGCTGTTCTGTCCTTTGGTGTGTTGAAGCCTCAAGCTCAACAAGAGTCGTCCTGAGGTGAAGGAGCTCCTGCCTCAGGGCTTCCCTGTGGCCCTGGGACTCAATGGAGATGGCCTCCTGCAGAGTCGCCAGTGCCGCCCGCCTGTCCCTGTTGGACCCCAACATGTCCTCCCTGTGTGACTGGCAGATGGAGTCGGTTGCCTGCTCTAGTCGCTCCATCAGCCTTTCTGGGGGGACAATGGAAGTGGCCACCCTATCCATGGCCTGAGCCATCATCTCGGATGATGCAGCCTGTTGGGTTGCCATACCGTAAATGGATTGCTCCCATGCGGTATTGCCGGGTGGCGTACGGCCACCACGTCGGCGGGCACCACACCTGTCTGGGGCAAGGCGAACTGCGCCTTGCTGTGCCGGCACTGCCTGAGGCTGCAGGACTGCATTCCCCCTCTGATCTGCTGGCCCAGGAACAGGATCAGATGTCGCGGAGTGTGACCCTGCATCCGTAACCACCGAAGGCGTAGCTGCCAACACTGACATCCCCATGGAGGGTCCTGACCCTGGTGCAGGTGGGTGAGACAGAACAGAATCCCTCCCTGGAACACTCACCTGCGACGGCACGTAGGTCTCATCATCCGAATCAACACCTGAGTACAGCTCGGGGGAGGTGCAGCCAGAGACACCCCTTGAGAGCACGACCTGCAGCACTTGTGGGTTCTCCCCCACCACCACACCACGTCCCTCACTGGTGGTTGGTCGGCCCTCGGACCCCTCCTGGGTCTGCACCATCTCCACAACCCCAGCAGTATCAGGTGCGTCTTCCCCTGCAAAGACATGAAAACAAAGAAATGGAAACAGGCATTAGCACCATGGCACACAATGAGGGCTGAGAAGGAAGAGAACCAGTACTTGATTGACACATGTCCCACATGACTAAAACCCTCCCATGCATGCACCCTCACTGCGTATGAAGTGCAGGCAAAAGGCACACACTGATGACACCAAGATGGAAGATGAACACATTTTCTGCATGCTGCCTGGCAGTGGCATCACACATTGGCCTGTGATTGCCAGGTGAAACACACATGCCATCACGCAGATGGCATGTACCATTGCAATTGAGTGAAGATGGAGAGGAGGGCAGCACCTATTCATTCAGTCCAGTTCCCGCATGTAATTGCTTTTCTAATTCTAACAGGTCAGATTTTTCACCTGGGGCTGCCAGTCTGAAATGGTCCAATTGCACAGGGACATGTGTGTACAAATGATATCCAGGTAACAAAGTCACTCCACTTTACCATACCCATGTCAGACATGTGACTAGTGGACAGCGACATGCCTAGTGAAAGTGGTGGAATGCAAACAAACTGACTGAATGAGCAGTGAAAAATAAGCAAATATGTTGTGGCAAGGTGACACTTCAAGGGCAACTGGCGTGCAGTTGGGCTAGATGTCTACTGTTGGCAGAAGGGATACTGCTATGGCCAAATGCAGCTGCGCAGGAAGGATTGCATGAAGCACATGGCTGACCCATACGACTCAGGCGCACACACTCTCACCTGGCACACAAACAGAAGCCCTCACACACACACCATGCACATGGATGACACACACATGCATGTGCACTCACCGGACAATGCCTCGTAATCAGTCAGATCTCCCACGCCTTGGATCTGTTCCTCCGTGACATAGGTCCCAGCGATTGACTCATGTGGAGTGAGTTCCATGTCTACTACTGGAGACCCACCTCCAGTCACTAGAGTTGCGGCATGACTTGAGGCCAGCTTACTCTTTGCCCTGCGCTTTAGGTCATTCCAGCGCTTATAGCAATCATTGGCTGTGCGCCTCACAATTCCAAGGGCACTTACGATGTCCGCAACGGTCTGCCAGTGTGCCTGGCGTTGTGCAGGTGTGGTCTTGGATCCTGCAACAATGACCATCTCGTTGTCATGTCCGGACACATACTCGACAAGTGCATTCAGTTTGTCATCCGTGAAGCTGGGCTTCCTGGACGGGCCGGACTGTGTAGCCGTGTCTGGGGCATCAGCCTGTGCCGGACGAGCACTCTTCCTCTTCCGCTTGGAAGGTGGTGGTGATCCTGAGTGTCCTGCGCCGCTCTGGACACTAGGGGCAGGAGCCCTGGTGGACTCTGTATCAGGAGTGTGGGATTGCACACTCAGCATGGGAGTTGGTGCAGGCATTGGCTCTAGTGTGATGGTGTCAGGGGGAATGTCAGCAGCATGGACTAGGACCGACACTGTCCTGGCTGGGTGTGTGAGGGCTGGGGTGGATGGAGCCGCAGCTGCCCCTGCAGCCTCTCCGCCCTGCCTCCTTGGTGCAGCAGATGACCTTGCTGCCCCAGATCCACGTGGCATGATGGCATCAACGTGCACCAGCGCACGTGTCGTAGCCCTGCTGACCTGGAAGTCAGCCATGGAGTCAGCCAGGTCTGGTGCCACAATGGGCTGGTCCAACAAGGGCTGAGCATGGATGGTGTCAGCCACATCAGCCTCAATGGGAGGGGGGGGGATTATGGGTGCCCGTGACTGGTCCTCCACACATGGGGGGACAGGCTCACCCTGCAAGTTACGACCACGTCCCCTACCGGATCCACCACGGCCACCACTTGTGGCTCTTCCACCTTTGCCACCCTTACGGAATCCTCGCCTCCCAGCCATGGCACTGATGTTAATGTGCGTATGGGAGTGGATGTAGACTATTGTCCTGGGCAATTGGGGGTCAAAGGGGTTGGGTACCAGATGGTAATTGTACCCTAGTGCTCTAGCAAGGCTGAATGTAACCCCTGGGGAAAGATGACGGGTCACGCAACGCACAGGAGGCCCAAAAAAGGGAGATGACGTGCACGCAACCCCTCCTAGACCACGTGTGCAGAAAGAAAAACCTGCACTACGCTGTGGCACCCAGAAACACAAGAATGAACGTATGCGTGTCACACGCAGCCTAGAATGACCTCTGAAGGGGTAGGCTACACACGGGGCAAGCACAGATGTTAGATACGTGCGTGACTCACCGTCTGCCTGGTAAACGAGCGTGTAAAAGGAGCACGTTTGGTTGGCAACACCCCCGCCAAAAGAAGATTTGTACGCTGTCTGAGGAGACAGGACAACAGTAGAAGGGAACACTGTTTGAGGGAACAGGCCCAGGTAAACCAGTAAAAGCGAAAGAAGAGAAAAAGCTGTCAGAGGTAACAGGGAATACGAACTTGAAACGCCGTGAAGTAAATCGCGTGTGAAACGACAAGAAGTACAGAATTCACCCACTCGCTCTCCACGAAAGGCACGTACAAGGAAGTGGTGTTCTACGCGTACCTTTTATACAGGCCCACACGTCCAGCGTCACTTACGCGGTGTGTACGCGCTAGGGCCATTTCCACCAATTACACGCTTTGTCACTTCTGCGTGTAGGGACATTTCCTCCAATTACACGCTTTGTCACTTCTGCGTGTAGGGACATTTCCTCCAATTACACGCTTTGTCACTTCTGCGTGTAGGGACATTTCCTCCTATTACACGCTTTGTCACTTTTGCGTGTAGGGCCATTTCCACCAATCACACGCGATGAGACTCTGACGTGCAGTCTTTCCACGTGTGCTCTGTCATCACGTGCTGTGTGGGAAACACCTGTGCGGGTCACGTCACAGACGCGCTTACGCGCTGAGGGCCTTTGGTCCAATAGAATCGCATATGCGTGCTGACGCGCTTACGCGCTAAGGGCCTTTCCTCGATTTTCACGCTGACGTGCAGGATTTTCACGTGCCAAATCACTCCGTACCAAGCTGGCCACGCGTAAGCACACGGAAGACCACGCTCCTGCCCAGAAGGCCGAACTACTGCCCCCCAGAGCCTCGAGCACGCTCCCACCTACCATCTGCTGCTGCCTGACTGCCTGCTGCCCACGTGCACTGCCATTTGCTGCCTGCACATCAGCCAGGGGTGCTGTTGCTGTGACCACCCCTGCTGGTACCGAAGACTCCCGACTGGAATTCCATCGCTCCACAGCCCAGCCCCAGGACCCAGTTGCCCACCCACTCCTGCCTCTGGGGTTGTCATGTCGGGGCAAACACCATCTGTGACCACTGACAATCCCCGGCCAGAGAGGCAGAGGGGCACCAGCTTCAGTGCCACCGAAGTTGGTGTCCTGGTGGAGCAAGTCCTGGGGCAGTATGATGCCCTCTTCGGAAGTTCCCGCGCCGACAAGGAAGGACGGACTCGGATCTGGACTGACATCGTGACTGCCATCAACGCGGAGGGGGTGGCAGTCCGGGACTTACAACATGTCAGGAAGCGCTGGGAGGACTTCAGGTCCAGGACCCTGAACAAGGCCCGGCGCCTCTTGAAGGCAGCGGATGCCAAGGGGCGCCGGGGCCACTTGTCGGAAGAACAGATGGGGGTCCTGGAACGCATATCCCCAGCGCTCCACATGGCCGTGGGGCTGACACATGCGAGGGCTGTAATGTGTGAGACATGGATGGTGCTTGTGTGTGTAGGCTTGCATGGCAAATGCAGTTGTGCGTGCACACATGTTTGTATGTATGTGTATGTAAGTAGACATGTCCGTGATGTCACGCATGTATGTTGTATTGGGCTGCATGTATGAGCACTGTGTACATGTGCATGTGTGTGTATTTGACAAGGGTGCAACAGTGATGCAACATGGATGCATGTGACTGCGGTATGTGTAAGCCTGATTGGCAGATGTGACATGGATGCCCGTCTGAACAGTGCGACACTTGGCCGAGGTGTACACATGCATGCAAGTGTGGTGGTGTGTGTACATGTGTGGTGCACTTCCTGTGTTGCATGTGATGTCTGGGTCAACTTTGGCTGCTCATGCTGTTGTATGTGTATGGATGGTGGTGGCAGTTGCGATATGGCTGTGGTATGGCTCATGTGTGCGAGTTGCAATGACATGTGCGTTGGGGATTGTGATGACATGTCTGAGGTTTGCCAATGCCACTCATGTGCAACTGTCATGTGTGTATGTGTCCATTGTACAGTGCCCTGATGCCTGTGTTTTGTTTCTCCCTGTCTGCAGCGTCAACTGATGAAGAGGGCGGAGAAGGTGCTGTGGAGCACAGCGGCGGGGATCCGACCGCCAGCCGGAGACGCAAGGCCCGGCTCCCCTCCCGTGTTGTCATCTCGTCGGGGAGTGAGGAGTCCGGTGCCGCGTCCCAGGCCGCAGCTGCCGGGGGGAGGTCCAAGAGGCGGATGTTGGAGTTGGACTCCTCAGCAGCAGAAGGGGCAGCTGGGACCCCACAGGGCCCAACAGGGGAAGATGGCACGGAGTCATCCAGGTTGGTGGGGGGTCTGGTGGAGGAGGAGGCTGTGCAAGCACCAGAGACGGGGTCTGGAGGTGGGGATCCCACTGGTGCTAGTGGTGCAGTCCAGGACCAGGGACAGGAGGCAGCACAGGCCGCCGCGGAGGTGCCTGTGTGCAATCCTGTCCCCGATCCTGTCCCTGCATCATCTTGCACCAGCAGGGATGCCTACGTCCAGACCCGTTTCCAGGCAGGGGATGAGCTGACGTCAACTGGCCTTCCTCTGCCTGCGGACGTGGCTATCCAGGTCCGGGTTGAGCCTGTCCTGGCTGGTGTGGCGTTGCGTCAACGGGCCATGCGAGGTGACCTGCAGTCTTTTCATGGAGAGACTGCACGTCATCTCGAATGGCTCGTTGACCACGTCAGCCTGCTGGGACAGGTCACCCAGGCCGGATTCCTCCGTCTGATGGGGCTTGCTCCGACCCCCTCCTCAACTGGACCCCCTACGCGCCAGTCGTCCTCTGTGCCATCTTCCCACCCATCAGTCACCTGGGTGCCCTGTGGAGCTGCCTCTGACGGTGCGGCCAGGCTGGTGGAGGAGGCATCCCTGCCACAGTCGGGAGTCGGTGGTCCAGCAGGGGTGGCCACATCAACAAGTGCACCCCAGCCGGCGGAGGATGTGCAGGCAGCAGGAGGCAGTGCACGGGCAGAGGCAGAGCAGCAGCAGCAGCAACATGGTGGGAGCCATGAAGGCTCGGGGCTTTCGACATCGGAGGGGCAGGCATCGGCCGGAGGGCAGGGGGACCCAGGACAGAGAGTGTCTTCCGTGTGGCAGCGGTTGGGCCACGCCATAGGTGCGGAGCGGCGGCGGGCGGAAGAGGCGCGGCTCACAATGGTCAGGGCGGAGAACTCCATGCGGAGGGCCCTGAGGCGGGCCGAGTGCCTCGAGGCAATCCGCAGGGGGTTGGAGGAGGACACAGCGTCGTCCCTGCGGACCCTCGGGGCCATGGAACTGGACCGCCTCCGGGACATCGAACAGGAGTTCGATGATGCCCTGGCCCGGGACACCACAGAGTGAGCCGCTGGACTTGCCCGCCGCCTTTGTATATAGTTCTTTAGTTTTAGGTTTCCTTTCTTTCGTATTATGATTTGGAGTCGACGGACACTGCTCCACTTTTTGTATATAGTTGATTTTTAGGTAGATTTTTTAGTAGGTTTCCTTTGTTCAGTTGAGCTCATGGACCCTTGTTATTTTTGTACATAGTTCTTTATTGCATGGAGATTTTTTTACATTTGACTTTGGACAAAATTTTTTTCTATTTGGATTTCAAGTTTCATTTTTTTATACGGACATGCAGCTTACTTTTTTCTCATTCACATTGTAGTTAGTTTTCTTTCTTTAGCATTCTTATTTTTTTTCAATACAATTTTGTTTGCATACTTCACTGTGTGGTATCATCTCATTGGTTTCATGCATGTCATGTTGTGTGTTTTCCCATTCAATTGCAACCATTGTGTGTGACGGACATGGCTTCATTAGCTTCATGAACATTGGGGGTGTAACATGTGATTTCCATTTCCATGTGGGTGAATGGGTTACTTGGTAGGGCTTTTTGGCTGTGGAGGCTGACCATTACGCACATGATTGGGGATTGTGAGGACCTGGTGGGGGCTGCCCATGGTGGCAGGACGGTGGGGGGTGGTGGGAGACATGATTGGGGGCCTGGTGGAGGGTGCCCCTGGTGGCTGGGGGGTGTGGGTTGCCATACCGTAAATGGATTGCTCCCATGCGGTATTGCCGGGTGGCGTACGGCCACCACGTCGGCGGGCACCACACCTGTCTGGGGCAAGGCGAACTGCGCCTTGCTGTGCCGGCACTGCCTGAGGCTGCAGGACTGCATTCCCCCTCTGATCTGCTGGCCCAGGAACAGGATCAGATGTCGCGGAGTGTGACCCTGCATCCGTAACCACCGAAGGCGTAGCTGCCAACACTGACATCCCCATGGAGGGTCCTGACCCTGGTGCAGGTGGGTGAGACAGAACAGAATCCCTCCCTGGAACACTCACCTGCGACGGCACGTAGGTCTCATCCGAATCAACACCTGAGTACAGCTCGGGGGAGGTGCAGCCAGAGACACCCCTTGAGAGCACGACCTGCAGCACTTGTGGGTTCTCCCCCACCACCACACCACGTCCCTCACTGGTGGTTGGTCGGCCCTCGGACCCCTCCTGGGTCTGCACCATCTCCACAACCCCAGCAGTATCAGGTGCGTCTTCCCCTGCAAAGACATGAAAACAAAGAAATGGAAACAGGCATTAGCACCATGGCACACAATGAGGGCTGAGAAGGAAGAGAACCAGTACTTGATTGACACATGTCCCACATGACTAAAACCCTCCCATGCATGCACCCTCACTGCGTATGAAGTGCAGGCAAAAGGCACACACTGATGACACCAAGATGGAAGATGAACACATTTTCTGCATGCTGCCTGGCAGTGGCATCACACATTGGCCTGTGATTGCCAGGTGAAACACACATGCCATCACACAGATGGCATGTACCATTGCAATTGAGTGAAGATGGAGAGGAGGGCAGCACCTATTCATTCAGTCCAGTTCCCGCATGTAATTGCTTTTCTAATTCTAACAGGTCAGATTTTTCACCTGGGGCTGCCAGTCTGAAATGGTCCAATTGCACAGGGACATGTGTGTACAAATGATATCCAGGTAACAAAGTCACTCCACTTTACCATACCCATGTCAGACATGTGACTAGTGGACAGCGACATGCCTAGTGAAAGTGGTGGAATGCAAACAAACTGACTGAATGAGCAGTGAAAAATAAGCAAATATGTTGTGGCAAGGTGACACTTCAAGGGCAACTGGCGTGCAGTTGGGCTAGATGTCTACTGTTGGCAGAAGGGATACTGCTATGGCCAAATGCAGCTGCGCAGGAAGGATTGCATGAAGCACATGGCTGACCCATACGACTCAGGCGCACACACTCTCACCTGGCACACAAACAGAAGCCCTCACACACACACCATGCACATGGATGACACACACATGCATGTGCACTCACCGGACAATGCCTCGTAATCAGCCAGATCTCCCACGCCTTGGATCTGTTCCTCCGTGACATAGGTCCCAGCGATTGACTCATGTGGAGTGAGTTCCATTTCTACTACTGGAGACCCACCTCCAGTCACTAGAGTTGCGGCATGACTTGAGGCCAGCTTACTCTTTGCCCTGCGCTTTAGGTCATTCCAGCGCTTATAGCAATCATTGGCTGTGCGCCTCACAATTCCAAGGGCACTTACGATGTCCGCAACGGTCTGCCAGTGTGCCTGGCGTTGTGCAGGTGTGGTCTTGGATCCTGCAACAATGACCATCTCGTTGTCATGTCCGGACACATACTCGACAAGTGCATTCAGTTCGTCATCCGTGAAGCTGGGCTTCCTGGATGGGCCGGACTGTGTAGCCGTGTCTGGGGCATCAGCCTGTGCCGGACGAGCACTCTTCCTCTTCCGCTTGGAAGGTGGTGGTGATCCTGAGTGTCCTGCGCCGCTCTGGACACTAGGGGCAGGAGCCCTGGTGGACTCTGTATCAGGAGTGTGGGATTGCACACTCAGCATGGGAGTTGGTGCAGGCATTGGCTCTAGTGTGATGGTGTCAGGGGGAATGTCAGCAGCATGGACTAGGACCGACACTGTCCTGGCTGGGTGTGTGAGGGCTGGGGTGGATGGAGCCGCAGCTGCCCCTGCAGCCTCTCCGCCCTGCCTCCTTGGTGCAGCAGATGACCTTGCTGCCCCAGATCCACGTGGCATGATGGCATCAACGTGCACCAGCGCACGTGTCGTAGCCCTGCTGACCTGGAAGTCAGCCATGGAGTCAGCCAGGTCTGGTGCCACAATGGGCTGGTCCAACAAGGGCTGAGCATGGATGGTGTCAGCCACATCAGCCTCAATGGGAGGGGGGGGGATTATGGGTGCCCGTGACTGGTCCTCCACACATGGGGGGACAGGCTCACCCTGCAAGTTACGACCACGTCCCCTACCGGATCCACCACGGCCACCACTTGTGGCTCTTCCACCTTTGCCACCCTTACGGAATCCTCGCCTCCCAGCCATGGCACTGATGTTAATGTGCGTATGGGAGTGGATGTAGACTATTGTCCTGGGCAATTGGGGGTCAAAGGGGTTGGGTACCAGATGGTAATTGTACCCTAGTGCTCTAGCAAGGCTGAATGTAACCCCTGGGGAAAGATGACGGGTCACGCAACGCACAGGAGGCCCAAAAAAGGGAGATGACGTGCACGCAACCCCTCCTAGACCACGTGTGCAGAAAGAAAAACCTGCACTACGCTGTGGCACCCAGAAACACAAGAATGAACGTATGCGTGTCACACGCAGCCTAGAATGACCTCTGAAGGGGTAGGCTACACACGGGGCAAGCACAGATGTTAGATACGTGCGTGACTCACCCTCTGCCTGGTAAACGAGCGTGTAAAAGGAGCACGTTTGGTTGGCAACACCCCCGCCAAAAGAAGATTTGTACGCTGTCTGAGGAGACAGGACAACAGTAGAAGGGAACACTGTTTGAGGGAACAGGCCCAGGTAAACCAGTAAAAGCGAAAGAAGAGAAAAAGCTGTCAGAGGTAACAGGGAATACGAACTTGAAACGCCGTGAAGTAAATCGCGTGTGAAACGACAAGAAGTACAGAGTTCACCCACTCGCTCTCCACGAAAAGCACGTACAAGGAAGTGGTGTTCTACGCGTACCTTTTATACAGGCCCACACGTCCAGCGTCACTTACGCGGTGTGTACGCGCTAGGGCCATTTCCACCAATTACACGCTTTGTCACTTCTGCGTGTAGGGACATTTCCTCCAATTACACGCTTTGTCACTTCTGCGTGTAGGGACATTTCCTCCAATTACACGCTTTGTCACTTCTGCGTGTAGGGACATTTCCTCCTATTACACGCTTTGTCACTTTTGCGTGTAGGGCCATTTCCACCAATCACACGCGATGAGACTCTGACGTGCAGTCTTTCCACGTGTGCTCTGTCATCACGTGCTGTGTGGGAAACACCTGTGCGGGTCACGTCACAGACGCGCTTACGCGCTGAGGGCCTTTGGTCCAATAGAATCGCATATGCGTGCTGACGCGCTTACGCGCTAAGGGCCTTTCCTCGATTTTCACGCTGACGTGCAGGATTTTCACGTGCCAAATCACTCCGTACCAAGCTGGCCACGCGTAAGCACACGGAAGACCACGCTCCTGCCCAGAAGGCCGAACTACTGCCCCCCAGAGCCTCGAGCACGCTCCCACCTACCATCTGCTGCTGCCTGACTGCCTGCTGCCCACGTGCACTGCCATTTGCTGCCTGCACATCAGCCAGGGGTGCTGTTGCTGTGACCACCCCTGCTGGTACCGAAGACTCCCGACTGGAATTCCATCGCTCCACAGCCCAGCCCCAGGACCCAGTTGCCCACCCACTCCTGCCTCTGGGGTTGTCATGTCGGGGCAAACACCATCTGTGACCACTGACAATCCCCGGCCAGAGAGGCAGAGGGGCACCAGCTTCAGTGCCACCGAAGTTGGTGTCCTGGTGGAGCAAGTCCTGGGGCAGTATGATGCCCTCTTCGGAAGTTCCCGCGCCGACAAGGAAGGACGGACTCGGATCTGGACTGACATCGTGACTGCCATCAACGCGGAGGGGGTGGCAGTCCGGGACTTACAACATGTCAGGAAGCGCTGGGAGGACTTCAGGTCCAGGACCCTGAACAAGGCCCGGCGCCTCTTGAAGGCAGCGGATGCCAAGGGGCGCCGGGGCCACTTGTCGGAAGAACAGATGGGGGTCCTGGAACGCATATCCCCAGCGCTCCACGTCCAGGTCCTGGAGAAGCAGACCCGTCTGGAGTCGAGCGGTGAGTGTACATGCATCCTGATTGTGAGCAGTGCGTGTGGTGATTATTCGGTATTGTGCAGGTTGCACATCTGTTTGTATGGGGTCGAGTATGGGTGGGGGTGTACATGGCCGTGGGGCTGACACATGCGAGGGCTGTAATGTGTGAGACATGGATGGTGCTTGTGTGTGTAGGCTTGCATGGCAAATGCAGTTGTGCGTGCACACATGTTTGTATGTATGTGTATGTAAGTAGACATGTCCGTGATGTCACGCATGTATGTTGTATTGGGCTGCATGTATGAGCACTGTGTACATGTGCATGTGTGTGTATTTGACAAGGGTGCAACAGTGATGCAACATGGATGCATGTGACTGCGGTATGTGTAAGCCTGATTGGCAGATGTGACATGGATGCCCGTCTGAACAGTGCGACACTTGGCCGAGGTGTACACATGCATGCAAGTGTGGTGGTGTGTGTACATGTGTGGTGCACTTCCTGTGTTGCATGTGATGTCTGGGTCAACTTTGGCTGCTCATGCTGTTGTATGTGTATGGATGGTGGTGGCAGTTGCGATATGGCTGTGGTATGGCTCATGTGTGCGAGTTGCAATGACATGTGCGTTGGGGATTGTGATGACATGTCTGAGGTTTGCCAATGCCACTCATGTGCAACTGTCATGTGTGTATGTGTCCATTGTACAGTGCCCTGATGCCTGTGTTTTGTTTCTCCCTGTCTGCAGCGTCAACTGATGAAGAGGGCGGAGAAGGTGCTGTGGAGCACAGCGGCGGGGATCCGACCGCCAGCCGGAGACGCAAGGCCCGGCTCCCCTCCCGTGTTGTCATCTCGTCGGGGAGTGAGGAGTCCGGTGCCGCGTCCCAGGCCGCAGCTGCCGGGGGGAGGTCCAAGAGGCGGAGGTTGGAGTTGGACTCCTCGGCAGCAGAAGGGGCAGCTGGGACCCCACAGGGCCCAACAGGGGAAGATGGCACGGAGTCATCCAGGTTGGTGGGGGGTCTGGTGGAGGAGGAGGCTGTGCAAGCACCAGAGACGGGGTCTGGAGGTGGGGATCCCACTGGTGCTAGTGGTGCAGTCCAGGACCAGGGACAGGAGGCAGCACAGGCCGCCGCGGAGGTGCCTGTGTGCAATCCTGTCCCCGATCCTGTCCCTGCATCATCTTGCACCAGCAGGGATGCCTACGTCCAGACCCGTTTCCAGGCAGGGGATGAGCTGACGTCAACTGGCCTTCCTCTGCCTGCGGACGTGGCTATCCAGGTCCGGGTTGAGCCTGTCCTGGCTGGTGTGGCGTTGCGTCAACGGGCCATGCGAGGTGACCTGCAGTCTTTTCATGGAGAGACTGCACGTCATCTCGAATGGCTCGTTGACCACGTCAGCCTGCTGGGACAGGTCACCCAGGCCGGATTCCTCCGTCTGATGGGGCTTGCTCCGACCCCCTCCTCAACTGGACCCCCTACGCGCCAGTCGTCCTCTGTGCCATCTTCCCACCCATCAGTCACCTGGGTGCCCTGTGGAGCTGCCTCTGACGGTGCGGCCAGGCTGGTGGAGGAGGCATCCCTGCCACAGTCGGGAGTCGGTGGTCCAGCAGGGGTGGCCACATCAACAAGTGCACCCCAGCCGGCGGAGGATGTGCAGGCAGCAGGAGGCAGTGCACGGGCAGAGGCAGAGCAGCAGCAGCAGCAACATGGTGGGAGCCATGAAGGCTCGGGGCTTTCGACATCGGAGGGGCAGGCATCGGCCGGAGGGCAGGGGGACCCAGGACAGAGAGTGTCTTCCGTGTGGCAGCGGTTGGGCCACGCCATAGGTGCGGAGCGGCGGCGGGCGGAAGAGGCGCGGCTCACAATGGTCAGGGCGGAGAACTCCATGCGGAGGGCCCTGAGGCGGGCCGAGTGCCTCGAGGCAATCCGCAGGGGGTTGGAGGAGGACACAGCGTCGTCCCTGCGGACCCTCGGGGCCATGGAACTGGACCGCCTCCGGGACATCGAACAGGAGTTCGATGATGCCCTGGCCCGGGACACCACAGAGTGAGCCGCTGGACTTGCCCGCCGCCTTTGTATATAGTTCTTTAGTTTTAGGTTTCCTTTCTTTCGTATTATGATTTGGAGTCGACGGACACTGCTCCACTTTTTGTATATAGTTGATTTTTAGGTAGATTTTTTAGTAGGTTTCCTTTGTTCAGTTGGGCTCATGGACCCTTGTTATTTTTGTACATAGTTCTTTATTGCATGGAGATTTTTTTACATTTGACTTTGGACAAAATTTTTTTCTATTTGGATTTCAAGTTTCATTTTTTTATACGGACATGCAGCTTACTTTTTTCTCATTCACATTGTAGTTAGTTTTCTTTCTTTAGCATTCTTATTTTTTTTCAATACAATTTTGTTTGCATACTTCACTGTGTGGTATCATCTCATTGGTTTCATGCATGTCATGTTGTGTGTTTTCCCATTCAATTGCAACCATTGTGTGTGACGGACATGGCTTCATTAGCTTCATGAACATTGGGGGTGTAACATGTGATTTCCATTTCCATGTGGGTGAATGGGTTACTTGGTAGGGCTTTTTGGCTGTGGAGGCTGACCATTACGCACATGATTGGGGATTGTGAGGACCTGGTGGGGGCTGCCCATGGTGGCAGGGCGGTGGGGGGTGGTGGGAGACATGATTGGGGGCCTGGTGGAGGGTGCCCCTGGTGGCTGGGGGGTGGGGGTGGTGGGAGACATGAGTGGGGGCCTGGTGGAGGGTGCCCCTGCACTGCTGGGGGGTGGGGGTGCAGGGGGACATGAGTGGGGGCCTGGTGGAGGGTGACCCTGGATGCTGGGGGGTGGGGGTGGTGGGAGACATGAGTGGGGGCCTGGTGGAGGGTGCCCCTGGTGGCTGGGGTGTGGGGGTGGTGGGAGACATGAGTGGGGGCCTGGTGGAGGGTGCCCCTGCACTGCTGGGGGGTGGGGGTGCAGGGGGACATGAGTGGGGGCCTGGTGGAGGGTGACCCTGGATGCTGGGGGGTGGGGGTGGTGGGAGACATGATTGGGGGCCTGGTGGAGGGTGCCCCTGCACTGCTTGGGGGTGGGGTGGTGGGAGACATGTGTGGGGGCCTGGTGGAGGGTGCCCCTGCACTGCTGGGGGGTGGGGGTGGAGGGGGACATGAGTGGGGGCCTGGTGGGGGCTGCCCATGGTGGCTGGGGGGTGGGGGTGGTGGGAGACATTAGTGGGGGCCTGGTGGAGGGTGCCCCTGGTGGCTGGGGGGTGGGGGTGGTGGGAGACATGAGTGGGGGCCTGGTGGAGGGTGCCCCTGGTGGCTGGGGGGTGGGGGTGGTGGGAGACATGAGTGGGGGCCTGGTGGAGGGTGCCCCTGCACTGCTGGGGGGTGGGGGTGCAGGGGACAATAGTGGGGGCCTGGTGGAGGGTGCCCCTGGTGACTGGGGGGTGGGGGTGGTGGGAGACATGAGTGGGGGCCTGGTGGAGGGTGCCCATGCACTGCTGGGGGGTGGGGGTGCAGGGGGACATGGGTGGGGGCCTGGTGGAGGGTGCCCCTGGTGGCTGGGGGGTGGGGGTGGTGGGAGACATGAGTGGGGGCCTGGTGGAGGGTGCCCCTGGTGGCTGGGGGGTGGGGGTGGTGGGAGACATGAGTGGGGGCCTGGTGGAGGGTGCCCCTGCACTGCTGGGGGGTGGGGGTGCAGGGGACATGAGTGGGGGCCTGGTGGAGGGTGCCCCTGGTGGCTGGGGGGGTGGGGGTGGTGGGAGACATGAGTGGGGGCCTGGTGGAGGGTGCCCATGCACTGCTGGGGGGTGGGGGTGCAGGGGGACATGGGTGGGGGCCTGGTGGAGGGTGCCCCTGGTGGCTGGGGGGTGGGGGTGGTGGGAGACATGAGTGGGGGCCTGGTGGAGGGTGCCCCTGGTGGCTGGGGGGTGGGGGTGGTGGGAGACATGAGTGGGGGCCTGGTGGAGGGTGCCCCTGCACTGCTGGGGGTTGGGGGTGCAGGGGACATGAGTGGGGGCCTGGTGGAGGGTGCCCCTGGTGGCTGGGGGGTGGGGGTGGTGGGAGACATGAGTGGGGGCCTGGTGGAGGGTGCCCATGCACTGCTGGGGGGTGGGGGTGCAGGGGGACATGGGTGGGGGCCTGGTGGAGGGTGCCCCTGGTGGCTGGGGGGTGGGGGTGGTGGGAGACATGAGTGGGGGCCTGGTGGAGGGTGCCCCTGGTGGCTGGGGGGTGGGGGTGCAGGGGACATGAGTGGGGGCCTGGTGGAGGGTGCCCCTGGTGGCTGGGGGGTGGGGGTGGTGCGAGACATGAGTGGGGGCCTGGTGGAGGGTGCCCCTGGTGGCTGGGGGGTGGGGGTGGTGGGAGACATGAGTGGGGGCCTGGTGGAGGGTGCCCATGCACTGCTGGGGGGTGGGGGTGCAGGGGGACATGGGTGGGGGCCTGGTGGAGGGTGCCCCTGGTGGCTGGGGGGTGGGGGTGGTGGGAGACATGAGTGGGGGCCTGGTGGAGGGTGCCCCTGGTGGCTGGGGGGTGGGGGTGCAGGGGACATGAGTGGGGGCCTGGTGGAGGGTGCCCCTGGTGGCTGGGGGGTGGGGGTGGTGGGAGACATGAGTGGGGGTCTGGTGGAGGGTGCCCCTGGTGGCTGGGGGGTGGGGGTGGTGGGAGACATGAGTGGGGGCCTGGTGGAGGGTGCCCATGCACTGCTGGGGGGTGGTGGTGCAGGGGGACATGGGTGGGGGCCTGGTAGAGGCTGCCCCTGGTGGCTGGGGGGTGGGGGTGGTGGGAGACATGAGTGGGGGCCTGGTGGAGGCTGCCCCTGCACTGCTGGGGGGTGGGGGTGGTGGGAGACATGCATTGTTGATCAGTAGTGCAAGGTGACATGTGGGTTGGCTGGGGGGCATGCCCATGGTGGATGGGCTGCCTGCGGGACATGAGCAGGGGTGCAGGGTAGTCCCCCGTGGTGTGGGCTGCCTGCAGGGGCCGTGGAGGTTGTGGAGCATACACCTGGGAGGACCCACACGGCCAATTCACGTGTAGTACTCCCCAGAACCCCTGAAATACACATACCCTGCAGAAATCGCATGTGGAACTTCCCGCGCACCCCTGGAATACACATACCCTGCTGAAATCGCGTGTGGAACTTCCCGCGCACCCCTGAAATACACATACCTTGCTCGCACTGGGCCAATCGCGTGTGGAACTTCCCGCGCACCCCTGGAATACACGTACCCTGCTTGCACGGGGCCAATCACGTGAGAGACTTCACGCGAACCCCTGAAATACACGTAGCCCGCTCCCCCGGCCCGATCGCGTGAGAAAGTTCATGCGAACCCCTGTAATACACGTAGCCCGCTCCCCCAGGCCCGATCGCGTGAGAAAGTTCACGCGAACCCCTGTAATACACGTAGCCCGCTCCCCCAGGCCCGATCGCGTGTGGAACTTCCCGCGCACCCCTGAAATACACATACCTTGCTCGCACTGGGCCAATCGCGTGTGGAACTTCCCGCGCACCCCTGGAATACACGTACCCTGCTTGCACGGGGCCAATCACGTGAGAGACTTCACGCGAACCCCTGAAATACACGTAGCCCGCTCCCCCGGCCCGATCGCGTGAGAAAGTTCACGCGAACCCCTGTAATACACGTAGCCCGCTCCCCCAGGCCCGATCGCGTGAGAAACTTCACGCAAACCCCTGAAATACACGTAGCCCGCTCCCCCAGGCCCGATCGCGTGAGAAACTTCACGCGAACCCCTGAAATACACGTAGCCCGCTCCCCCAGGCCCGATCGCGTGAGAAAGTTCACGCGAACCCCTGTAATACACGTAGCCCGCTCCCCCAGGCCCGATCGCGTGTGGAACTTCCCGCACACCCCTGAAATACACATACCTTGCTCGCACTGGCCCAATCGCGTGTGGAACTTCCCGCGCACCCCTGAAATACACGTTCCCCGCTTGGCGTTTGCTGTTTGCCAGCCCGGTGAACTGGTCCAGGGTTAGCGCAGCCCTTTGCGATGATTTAGCGATTTTGATGGCTTTTCCTTGCGCGAGGGCGTTCTTGGGGGCGTAACTGGCGCTGCTGCAGGGTCGCTGCGATTCTCTGCGCCACGGCTGGTTTGGGAGCCTAAAATCCATGAATACGCTGTGCGCGGAAATCGGTTTTAGCGCACGTGCCTGGCGCAGTCAATCGCACGCGGACACTCTGCGGCAGCCGCTTGTGACACTTTTCTGCGAAATTCTATGAATTACCCTCAGAGTATTCACATTAGCAGCCTGCCTCACAGAATGTAACAGTGTTCAAGCATAGATACAGGTAGGAAACAATGAAAAGGGTACACATGCCATATCATAGATAGTGGATATCGATAAGAAGTTACCAGAAAGGTGCACATATCCTGACATAAACTGAGATTAGAAGAGAGACATGGTTTTCAAGTGGTTTTGCTATTAAAGGGCAAAAAAACAAATGACTTTGTTGTGTGAAATATAGAAATGGTAACTATTATTATATATGAAGCAACACTATAGCCAGTCAAACTACAAGTGGGACCTTTCTGTAAAGTATAGCCTGACAACTAAAGCACTCTTAGGGACTAAGCTGCCCAGGCTCACACACGTTGGTTAAGTGGTGAGGCTGAGATTTGCACCCAATCTGGAAAATCTGCACTTGGCCATGCTGTTTCCCATTTCTTATTATTGAGCAAGGTGCAATTATTTGTGAATGTTTCACTTTCATGAACTAAAATAATATCCTGTCTTTTAGAACTACGTTAGAAAGCACACACATCACACACATTACATAATAACCCAAAAGGACAATATTTAAAAACAAAACGTTACAGAAGCTATCATGAAAAAGATGATTCTAGCTTCATTTTCTCCATTATTTAGGGAAGTATACTAATAGCAGAATATTGATTGATGTGAGCATAACATATTTCAGATGTGGTTTTCCATCATATTGTAAAGCTTTTAATACAACCAACACACACGTGGACGTTTATTCATGATGTGCCGTTTATTTATAATGTGCAAGAAGTACCTTTCTAATTGCACAAACAAACCAAACCTCTTTTTGTGTCAAATAAGCAGACCTGAAAATGTGCACGACAGAGGCCTGTAACGTTTGGTTATCTCTCTTCTGTCTAGGACCCCTTCTACTCGAATGGCCTGCATCAAAAGAACGATCAGGCAATGTGCTAAACAATGCCACCAGTATTTGAGAAGGCAAACCACTTCACAGAAGACAGACAACGCAGCCCTAGGCAGTGATGTAGAATGAGTTATCCAGGATCAGTATAACATCTGCTGGCCAAGCCAGGATATGCACCTCCACGCTTAGTTCTGCAGCGTCCAATTGGACTTTCTAATCCCCGCTCACAGCTAACACTTTATTCTCTTCAGTGGAGGGCCGTCTCGAGTTTTAACTATCGTCTGGAGGAACCGAGCTCTAGACTGTCATTCTATGGATGCATGTTACTTTTTATAGCTGGCACTATTTGTCGCAGATATATTTTGAAGCACGGGGGTGTGGTGTCGCCACTTCTACTGTCAGAGGATGAGTCCTCTGTCTATTGACACTGATCAGCGGGCTGCGACCCATGTGAGTGGGAAGAGGCGGGGTTACCGCCAAAAGAGTTAGTTAGAGGTTGATGCCAGAGAATAAAGACGTGTTGCATCCAAGCTCCAGTTGTCTGTATGTCCTAACCTGGGTGAGCGGATAATTGTGTGATAGCGTGAGGAGGTCCACGATTAGGACATTACATTGGCGACGAGGCGGACATGTGTCTCCACCGTGCCCGCCACCTCAGGAATCCAGAGCGCGCGTGGCGTGCGATCGGGCGCCACTAGAGCCGCAGGATTTCGCTCGGTCGAGGACTCCCGGCGACCGTGGGTGGAGCGAGGGACTCCCCACTGTTGGAAAGAGGTCTGCAGCCCTGCGTGAGCTCCAAAGAGACTCCCACGTGCACAGTCCGCGGGTGGAGCACCAGTAGCAGCTGCCCGCGTAGCATACATCCGGGCGGGGAGAGAGGAGAAATAACTCTCCCGCCAACGGCAACCACGCCAGCAGACGCAGCTGCGTCATCTGTGGGTGGAGCAGCAGCTCCCCGCGCACCTCTCCGGGCGGTCGAGGAGCACCGGCCTCTCGCCAACGGCAACGGCTGGAGCGAACCTCCAGCACATCTCGGGGCGGTTGAGGAGCACTAGCCTCCCGCCGACGGCAACGAAGGCCAGGGAACACACGCAAGGGTAAGCTCACGGGCCCCAGAACGAACCACCGGAGAAGCCCGTGAACACATATCCTCAAAGTCGAGGCCTACGAGGCTGCGCACACGTGGCTCAGCACCTCTCCTGGCACAACACGTGCGAGGAGAACCTCCCAAACTCCCGAGACATTAGAGACTGGGCCCAGCCAGGAATCACTGGAGCCCCACGAACCTGTCATACACGTGGCGCAGTATTTCCCCCCCTCTCTTCTCGGCACACGCACACTGCCATACGCCAGACAGTGGGCCTCATACACGCACGCCCTGTGCAGCAGCCTGCCAACAACCAAATTTCTCATCACAACCTGGGAAACCCGGCTCAGTACGGCTAGCACAAAGAATTTCACCTGAAAGCTGCTCATGAGTGGATCGGAAAGGGAACCGTTGACATTCCTTGTGACGTCAGCTCAACCCCTGAGCAGCTCGGAAGAAGAGAGATTGACAGTCCCTGTGACTCCCGCCAGAATAGAGCACAGAAAGATGACAGACAGCCTTCTAGCCCAGTTGCCAGCAAACTTCGATCTCACAGACACTGGCACTCTCGGATCAAGGTGGAGAAGATGGCTGAGGGACTTTGAAGTATGCATAAAAGCGGCAGGACCACTAGAGGATGGCAGAAACTGAATCTATTAAACCATGCAGTAGGGGCCAACGTGCAAGATATTCTCGACGAAATACCGGAGGACACCATAGACACCTACGTCAAACTGAAAACATCACTCACTGATTATTTCACACCCCACACAAATGTGGACTATGAACGGCACGTATTCCATTCCACCAAACAGATCAAGGGAGAAACCATCGATGCTTTTGTCATGAGGCTACGAGCCAAAATGAAACACTGTGATTTCAATAATTACTCCAATGAGGAGGCCCTCAGGTCGCAGATCATTGTGGGATGTGAAAGCGCTGATTTTCGTAAACGACTGCTGCAACAGCCGAGAAGTTTGGATGAGATTCTACTTCTGGCCCGATCAGATGCTGCACTCGCGACACAGGTGGATAGTTTGGATGAAATAAAAATCATGCATGGGAAGCACGAAAGTCTCAACAGACTAGAAGGGACAGTGAGAACCAACAGTGACCCATTCTGCTATTGGTGTGGACACGAATATCCCCATGAAGGGACATGCCCCGCTATGGGCCAGACATGCTCCGCATGTGGTGGTGACAATCACTACAACGCTGTGTGTTTGATATTCCGCAGCAAGATGAAAGGGGCAGGAAGAAGCGGAAAACCCATGATCGAACTGGAGCAAAACCCACCCACAAAGCATCCCCGGGTCACCCACAAGTATCACGAACAAGGACGTCACCGATACCTCGATGAACAACCAGAAAGAAGGCAAGACAAAAGGGACTGGAGAGAGAGCAAAGCCACAGCCACACCACACAAGACCAGGAGAAGACCCAGGAGGTACGTGCGATGCCTCGTAGAACAGTCACCATCAGAAAGCATGTCAAATACATCATACGAAGAGAGAGACCGCAGACCGGAAAAACACCAGGAAGCACCGCAAAGAAAGGGATACCTATATGCCCTTGGAAACAACACAGCAAAAGAACATAGCCCAATTTTGAGAATACAAGTCAACCAAACCACGGCCGAATTCCTGATAGACACAGGAGCAACCGTAAATGTAATCAGTGAGGAAGTCTATGAAAGAATACCAAACGCCCCTCATCTACAGCCAGCACGAGCTCTCATCTACCCATACGGCTCAAAAACACCACTGGCATGTAGAGGATTCTTCATGGCCACATGTCGATACAAGGAACACGAGAAGAACATCCCCATGCATGTGCTTGAGGCTGCCACTGAGAGCGGGTGTATTCTAAGCTATCGAGCAGCCATTGAGATGGGACTTATTCACATCTTGTATCGCCTCATGGTGCACAAGTATTTAGACCCCACGGCAAGCATCGACCAAGTCTTACCAGCACTGTATAAAGGTCTCGGAAAACTGAAGGACAGGCAGATTGAACTTCACATCAACGCCAGTGTCCCACCAGTAGCACAACACTACAGGGGCATCCCCATTAACATTCAACAGCAAGTCGAAAACGAACTGACCAAACTGCTCGAGGCGGACATCATTGAGCCCGCAGAAGGCCCCACACCATGGGTCTCCCCTATAGTGCCCGTGCCCAAAAAAGACTCCTCCGACATCAGGATATGTGTAGATATGAGAAGACCAAATGAGGCCATCCTGAGAGAATGACATCAAGCCCTGCGAATAACAGACATGGGGCCTCATTACGACCCAGGCGGTAAGTTACCGCCTGGGCCGTGACTTTACCACCATGGCGTAAACTACGTTTACGCCATGGTGGTTGGCGGACTTACCGCCCCATTCCGACCTTGGCGGGGCGGTAAGTCCCCAATCCCCATTTATCCTTCCCCATTCCCATTTTTGCCCCATAGGGCATAATGGGAGTGGGGAAGGCGTTAATTACGCCACCGTAAATTACGGTGGCGTAATTAACTCCATGGTCCCTTAGCGCCATGGATTTTAACACCTGCTAAAAGCAGGTGTTAAGTCCGCCATGGCGCTAAGGGACCTCGTACTCAGGCGGTAAGGGTCGGCGCTGTTTACGCCGCCGTAAAACCCTTACCGCCTGAGTCGTAATGAGGCCCATGGTACACCTGTTGAATGGAGCAACTGTGTTCTCCAAGCTGGACTTAAACAAAGGCTACCACCAGCTGGAACTTAGCAAAAACTCCCGATACATAACAACGTTCGCCACCCACCTAGGTCTATTCCGTTACAAACGGTTGAGTTTTGGGGTATCCTCAGCCGCAGAAATCTTCCAAACGGAAATTCACAATGTCATCAAACATGTGTCCAATTGCTTGAACTATAGCGATGACATCTTGGTTTTCGGCCAAACTCAAGAGCAGCATGATGACACGCTAATGAGGGTCTGCATGGCTCTAGAAGAAGCCCAGCTAACACTAAACAAAGAAAAGTGTGAGTTTCGCAAGAAAACACTCAGGTTCTTTGGACACATATTCTCCGAGAAGGGAATGACTCCCGATCCTGAAAAAGTAAGTGCACTCCGTGAAGCCAAACCACCCACGACAACCTCAGACCTCAGATCCTTCTTAGGGCTTGCCAGCTATTGCACAAGATACATATGGGATTTCGCGACCATCAGTGAACCTCTCAGAGCCCTCATCAAGCTAAATACCGAATTTGTCTGGTCCCCAAAATGCCAGGAAGCATTCCAAAATATTAAGGACCGCATCTCTGACGCCCGCAACATGGCATATTTTGACCCCAAGAAGACCACAGAACTCATCGTTGACGCCAGTCCCATAGGGTTAGGTGCCATCCTCACACAATTGGACAACAAAGAGCGAAGCGAGAAGCACATAGTATCTTACGCCAGTCGAAGCCTCTCCAAAACTGAACAAGCCTATTCGCAAGCGGAGAGGGAAGGTCTGGCGATCGTCTGGGCCTGCGAACACTTTCATCTTTTCCTATACGGAAAACCGTTCGTAGTGGTAACAGACCACCAGGCACTCATCTTCATTTATGGAAATCCTCAGGCAAAAATGCCACCCAGAATAGCCAGATGGGCACTTCGGCTACAGGACTACCAATTCACCATCACACACAGGCCCGGGAAAGAACAAAACCCGGCGTACTTCCTCCCTCGCCACCCAAAAGAAGAGAGTGGACCAGAACCATCCATCGCGGATCAGTATATAAGATATGTTATCCACAGCAGCACACCCCAAGGACTTGACATGGAGCAAATAACACGGGAATCCAACACCGACCAAGGAATACAAGTCATCCTAAAATGCCTAGAAACAGGGCGATGGAAACACGCAAAGCAGATCCGTGAAAGAATGAACGATGACACAAAACAAGACATCACATGTTTCCTTGCTGTAAAAGAAGTACTAGCCAAGACAGAGGAAGGACTACTGCTAAAAGGTACTAAGCTCGTAATCCCGAGAAGATTGCGACAGAAGTTTCTGGAATTAGCCCATGAAGGACATAGGGGCATTGTATCCACAAAAAGGATGCTAAGACAAAAACTTTGGTTTCCCTAACTAGACACATCCGTAGAAGGACTGCTACAAAACTGCCCCACCTGTGCCATCATAAAGCCGCACACATTCCCTGAGCCGCTAAGCATGACGGCGCTGCCTGAAGGGACATGGGATGAAATAGCCATCAATCATTTCGGAACCATGGAAGGGGGTGAGTACATACTGGTAGCCATGGATGAATATTCAAGGTATCCTGACCTACAGATAGTCCCGTCCACGTCCGCACATCACACCATCCCAGCACTGGATCGGATGTTCGCAATCTACGGCATACCAAAAGTAGTAAAGTCCGACAATGGGCCTCCATTCACTGGACAAGACTTCCAGAGCTTCGCAGAATACATAGGTTTCCGCCACAGAAAGGTAACGCCTTTATGGCCTCAAGCAAACGGCACAGTGGAACGATTCATGAGTACAATCAAGCGCACGACACAAATTGTGCGCCTCACGGGAGAACCAGTCAAAAAACTGCTGTGCCAACTCCTGAGAGATTACAGGAACACACCACTCAGCACCACCGGGAAGTCGCCATCAGAAGTGATATTTGGATGAATGATCAGAACGCAACTACCTCATGTAGCTGCAGAAGAAGACCAATACGTGGATGATGCAGAAATGAGAGCTAAAGACACCCTCATGACGGAGAATATGAAACAAACTGCTGATGCTACTCGCCGGGCCAAGGGAAGTGACCTGACACCAGGGGACCTGGTAGTGGTCCGACAACCTCAACAGCGTAAAAATGTGGCTCCGTTCAGTGAAGAACGATTCATCATAGTAAAGAAAAAAGAATCACTAATTACTGCGGAAGGAGACCACAGGTCCATAACAAGAAACTCATCTCACTTCAGACGAATGCCTGACGCTCAGTCCGCAGATGTTGCGCACATGAATAATTCGTTCTCTCACTGGGACTCTCCCTATGAAGGCGATCGAGAAGATTCTGAGAATGACATAGGACCAGAGATAGGGGCCGATCTGCCGGCAAGAATGGACTGTCGACCGCAGAGATCACGAAAGAAGCCCCGCCGCCTCATTGAAGAAATGAACTGAGGGTACTACTAAATGTTTAGCAACGGAGGGTGTGGTGTCGCCACTTCTACTGTCAGAGGATGAGTCCTCTGTCTATTGACACTGATCAGTGGGCTGCGACCCACGTGAGTGGGAAGAGGCGGGGTTACCGCGAAAAGAGTTACTTAGAGGTTGATGCCAGAGAATAAAGACGTGTTGCACCCCAGCTCCAGTTGTCCGTGTGCGGATAATTGTGTGGTAGCGTGAAGAGGTCCAGGATTAGGACATTACAGGGGGCGTGGCTAACATCCATGTAAGAAGGACGCTTTCTTTGTGAGCTCTACTTGATGTGATCAAGATATGCTGTAACGATAACTTCTGCTGATGACTAAGAAGGCTGTTTGATTCCCAAACCATTGCGGATGGCATTGTGCTGCCAAGGCTGCCGTTTCGCTGTCTAGTGTGCCCTATTTAGTGAGAAACATCGATTGAAGCGGAGCTGGGCAGCCGAGTGTAAAATGGCTGCCCACAGGGATCGAGGCGAAGCAGTGTTGCCTGACCAGGACTGTGGAACTAGTTGGGAGCTGTCCCAGTCGGGCGAGGGGGCGGATTGAGGACGCGAAGAGCACTCTGCTTTTTGCAGAGGTGGTCTACTGCCGAGACAGAGAGTGGAGGCGGACTCGCGCGGCGGGGCTGTTCCGCAGCCGAGACTCGGAACCCTGTGAGAGGACTGGGACCTGAGGGGCATGCAAGAGCGGAGTTGGCGGACAGAGTGCCGTGACCAGACTGAAGAGAGCAGATCCGAGACCGAGGCAAGGGAACTCGGAATCAGTGACACCCGGAGGACGGTGGGTGACGACCAGGTCCTGGGGGAGAGTTGCTGCAGTGCCAGGTCTGTGGAGCCTGAGAGGCGCGAGGCCCGCGGATAGGAGCAGTGGGCGAGCGCTGCTGGCGTGGCTGGAGGTGGCCCGCCTAGGCGGCTGACACAAGGTGAGTAGCTGGTGAAGAGGAGGGGCTTGGGAAGATCGCAGCACCTTGCACCTGGTAGGAAACGGGTTGCCCCCTGACTGTTACCAGCATAGCACGAAGGAAGTGAGGACTTTGGCACCCGTGCTGCGGGGGAGCTGGGGATTTACATCGAGTCGCCTGGAAGTGGGGTGTCAAGGAGTACACGCCGGTTAGGCGGGAGCAGTGTTTGGGACTCTGAGAGGCGGGAAGCAGGAGAAAGTGATTGAACTGATGCTAAGACCGGCGCGGTCCACTTAAGACACTGCACAAGCAAGCGGTCTGCTAGAACTGGACCCCAGCCTAAATGTTCTGAGGCATACGTGGAGGATGCTGGGGCACTAACGGACTGGAGCCACCAGTGTTGCTTGCGTGCCGGAGGGGCCCCCCCACTTAACAAGTTGAAAATAGGCACACGTAGACCCAGGTGCTGATTCATGCGAGACTGTAGTCAGTCTACGGCTGGGTGAATTGACGTGGACGGCTTCGCAGTCGAGACCTGCTGGTCCGGGAGGTCTGGTGCGTGGAGAGTGGCTGGCTATTGGTGCACGCTGCGCAGGCAAGTGGACGCCTTGGTGGAGGGGCGAAACTTGTCACAACACAAAGAACAGATGTATAAACTGCCACAGAAGAGGAACACGCTGCCCCATTCTAAGTCACATATAGCCCCTCACCCTCAATATAAATGTCATCAAAAGGGGTGAAAGCCAAGCAAAAGCAGACCACTATGGAGATATTCGTGGCTGGAGCGCCGACAAGGCTTGAGGCCACAACCGAGAGTCCTACGGTGAGGCTGCCTGGAACCCCTGAAACTGTGGCTGAACCAGGCAACGCACAGATCTTGAAGGCCATTAAGAAGCTCCATGCGACTTTAGAGAACAAAATTGACGCGGTGGCCATAGACGTAGGCCTATTGCAACAAGATGTCCGGAACATCATTGAGAGGACAGATGTTCTGGAAGCCCAGGTTTGGGAAAACACAGAGGCCAAAACTCAGCTCTCAAAAGATGTGGATGAACTTGCACAGAAAGTAAAGCATCTAGAAGACAGAGCCGAGGAAGCGGAGGGGCGGGCACACCGAAATAAAATTAGGATTCTAGGTCTGCCGGAGGGAATTGAGGGAACTGATCCCACCAACTACATAGAGAACCTTCTGATGCAAGAGATTGGAGCACAAAACTGTCACAAGGATTCACTATTGAACGTGCCCACCGCTCTCTCACTAAACGGCCGCCGCCGGGAGCTCCACCTAGGCCAATGATAGCTAAAGTGCTCATTTACAAAGATAGGGAAATAATTTGGGCTTTTTTGACAATGGGAGGTCAGATACAAAGAGACTCAGCGAAGATTGCTATATATCCTGATTACACCTTCCCAGTCCAGATGAAGAGAGCGCAATTTATCTACACAAAAGCAAGATTGAAAAAGGCAGGCCTACGGTACATGCTCCTATACCAAGCAAGATTGAAGGTCTTGCACAATAACAAGGCGCTTCTCTTTGAGACACCTGCTGAGGCCAGTGAATGGATGGACGGAGAACAGATCCAGGACCTGGATATGAAGGGACGCAACGCACGCTAGGGACCACCTGGAGAGAGCACACACAGGACAAGTTGGATAACCACATGGAAGGGACCAAGTTTGCATAAATAACAGAAGGAACACATAGCTATGCGCAGCACAATTGATCATGCACAGGGGCCACGTCGAAGATGATCTGCTGTCAAAGAGTGAGCGGACAACAGCAGACCTTTTACACCCCAGAAGTTACTTGGGTACAGTTGACCCGCCCATAGGGC